>NC_069380.1:208924285-210174285 GCF_027475565.1 Acinonyx jubatus
ACTTTGTCATATTGTCTGGATCCTGCCCCCCAACATTACATTGATTCTCCTTGTCTTAGCAACTAAATACCTGTTCGCTAACACCACTTGTATTACTAACACTTTCTATAGAAACTGGACAGCTCTTCTTTTTGGAATCAAGGAATGGTGCACATAAGTCATAGGGTTCGCAAGTATCCAACCAAATGCCATAATATAAAAATGTTGTCCTGCCAGATGCTAGGCGTATACTGGCTAAAACCGAGAGGTAGAATGAGTAACCTTAAGAAAGAATTCCAAAGGTGAATAACTATGTATTTGGGGGTGTTTGTTGCTTCATTATTATAATTGTGAACCATTAGAAGCAGCAGAAGCATCCCACAGCAAGGGAATTGTTAGTATGAGTGGCACTCACTAAATACGAATGGGGAGAGCTTTAAGTTCCCCTTATCCCCTTCTGCATTCTAATAGAGGTTTAGGGCACGTTGCTGGACAAAGCTCATAGGGCATGCATCTGGGGTAAGAAGGAAAAGTTTTTAACTCTTCCATCCTTTTTTTCCCCTTTTTCATCCTTTTGGCCTTAGGTAGGGTGGTGATTAGGCAAGCTGAGAGCTGTTCCCTCTTGGGAAAATCCCCTGTCCTGAGAAAACCTAGCCAGACCAAACTGCAGCCTAGGGGAGGGAGTAAGTAGTTTGGGGGACTCTGCTGTGGGCCTGAAGGACAAGTCTTTTCTTTAGGATATCTTTAGATGCTTCTTCTCACCACCAGATTGGTAAGACCAGAGGGTTAAGAAAAGGGTGTGACCTAGGGAAAAGGAGGCAAAGACAACTTGGTTCTCTTACAGGGTGGCATGGAGTCCAGGGTTAAAAGAGTCTGTGACTCACACGTGTCCAGCCCACTTACTCCAGATAGGGGTCTGATGCCGACACACAGTATCAAGTATTGCTCTGCCCAGAGGGGTGCCTCGCACTTTTCCTAAAGCAGCAGTTCTCAAGGCATGATCCACAGAACTTGGGGGTCTCCGGAGCACTTCTGGGAGGTTTGCAAGCTGAAACTATCTTCATAATAATACTATGATCTTATTTGCATCTTTTACTCAATGGGGCAAAAGCAATAGGGCACGAAGTGCTGGCACCATCACATGAATGAAAGCATTGGCTTTATGCTTTAACACAGTGTGGTATTAAAACCATGTATTTTACCAGCACACAATCACAATTTTAAAAATGTCAGCTTCACCTAAGAACATCTTTTTAATAGTATGTGTGACTCCATGAGCAAGTACCCATAAAGCATTTCTGCTGCAGACCTAAGTACACTGATTGTCATAAAAAGAAAAAAAAAAAGCACATTGCAGTTGTTTGAGTTACAAGCTGAACTAACAACATTTTTCACGGAACACCATTTTTACTTGGCAGAAGGACTGACGAGCTATGACAATTCAGGTTAGAGTACTTGGCAGATACTTTTTCCAAAGTGAATCGAGTGAGTCTGTTAGTTTGAGGAAAACAACTAATATCGTGTGTTGCTAATAATAAGATTTAAGATTTTAAGCAAAAGATAGATTTTTGGGAAGCTTTTGTTCACACTATGAGCTTGAAAGCTTCCCAACACTTAAAGACTTCTCTAAGTCAGTGGTGATATGAACAAATGTGATTTTTTAAATACTTTATAATAAAATGCATCAACATTAGGAAGCTCTGTATATCTCAGTGAACGAATATTTCCCAAATGACCCATGCATGATGTTTCAAAATCCTGCATCAATATAAGATCCATTCCAAGTGTAAGATAGACAAATAGATTTTAATGAAGCAGATACAAAAAGCTCATTGATATCGTTTCAGATTGCACATTACAACTAATCTTTAATGAACTCCCACTTGTCAAGTTTTGGGTAACAGACAACATCTGCAATTATTTGAAAAGGCTATTAAAATAGTCCCCTCTTTTCTGATTCCACATCTGTAAGAGGCTGGGTTTTCTTCATATACTGCAACCAAAGCAACATATTACAACAGATTGAATGCAGAAGTTAGAGAATCCAGATGTCTTTTATTAAGCCAGACTTTACAGAAATTTGCAAAAATGCAAAACAATTCCAGTCCTGTCACTAAATTTCCCTTTGTTTTGGAGAGTATAGTTACTTTTTCATAAAAATACAGTATTTATGACAACATGGAATTGTTACTTTTATATTCAATAAGTAGAAATAAGCATTTAGAACTTTTCGCAGTTTTAATTTCTAACTCGGTAAACATTATAGCCCACACACGTGAAGGTTCTTTGAGGTCCTTAATCATGTTTAAGAGTGTGAAGAGGTGACAAAACCCAAGGTTTGCAAACTGTGGAGCTAGTGCATTTGGTGAGCATGGGATGGAGTGGCCCCAGCAGCAGTGTGTGGCCGCTCGATGTTTTAGGGATTCTCTCCTGTCTTCTCTCATCCCATACCTTTCAATGTTTTTTTTATTTATTTTTGAGAGAGAGAGAGAGAGACAGAGTGTGAGCTGGGGAGGGGTAGAGAGAGAAGGAGACACAGAGTCTGAAGTGGGTTCCAGCTCTGAGCTGTCAGCACAGAGCCTGATGCGGGGCTCAAACTCATGAACCGCTTGATCATGACCTGAGCTGAAGTCGGACCCTCAATGGACTGAGCCACCCAGGTGCCCCTCTCATCCCATACCACTTAAAGAATACAGGGTGCCTGGGTGGCTCAGTCGGTTAAGTGTTCGACTTCAGCTCAGGTCATGATCTCACTGCTTGTGAGTTTGAGCCCTGTTTGGGCTCTGTGCTGACAGCTCAGGGCCTGGGGCTTGCTTTCAATTCTGTGTCTTCCTTTCTCTCTGTCACTCTCCTGCTCACACTGTCTCTCTTCCTCTCAAAAATAAAATAAAATAATTAAAAAAAATTTTTTAAGAATATAATACAGGCTTTAATAACTAGACTTATGAAGTTTTTTTTTTTTTAAGCTTATTTATTTGTGTTGAGACAGAGATGGTGCTAGTAGGGGAGGGGCAGAGAGACGGAGAGTCCCAAGCAGGCTCCACACTGTCAGCACAAGCCCGACACGGGGCTCAAACCCATAAAACCATGAGCCAAAACCAAGAGATGGATGCTCAACTGACTGAGCCACCCAAACGCCTCTAGCCTTATGAAGGTTCGTTTTTTGTTTGGTTTTTTTTCTGGTTCTCTCTTCTTTCTTTCTTTTTTTCCTTCTCTTTTTTAATTTTTTAAATTTTATTTTTAAAAATTTATGTCCAAATTAGTTAGCCTCTAGTGCAAGAATGATTTCAGAGGTAGATTCCTTAATGCCCCTTACCCATTTGGCCCATCCCCCCTCCCACACCTCTTCCAGTAACCCTCTGTTTTTCTCCATATTTAAGAGTCTCTTTTGTTTTGTCCCCCTCCCTGTTTTTATATTATTTTTGTTTCCCTTCCCTTATGTTCATCTGTTTTGTCTTTTTAAATCCCCATATGAATGAAGTCATATGATATTTGTCTTTCTCTAATTTCTCTTAGCATAATACCCTCTAGTTCCATCCATGTAGATGCAAATGGCAAGATTTCATTCTTTTTGATTGCTGAGTAATACTCCATTGCATATATATATACCACTCTTCTTTATCCATTCATCCATCGATGGCCATTTGGGCTCTTTCCATACTTTGGCTACTGTTGATAGTGCTGCTATAAACATGGGGGTGCGTGTGTCCCTTCGAAACAGCACACCTGTATCCCTTGGATAATACCTAGTAGTGCAATTGCTGGGTCGTAGGGTAGTTCTATTTTTAATTTTTTGAGGAACCTCCAAACTGTTTTCCGGAGTGGCTGCACCGGCTTGCATTCCCAGCCTTATGAAGTCTTAAGCATACTCTTTTATAAAGAACAATTAAAAAAAAATTTTTTTTAACATTTATTTATTTTTGAGACAGAGAGAGACAGAGCATGAACGGGGGAGGGTCAGAGAGAGAGGGAGACACAGAATCTGAAACAGGCTCCAGGCTCTGAGCTGTCAGCACAGAGCCTGACATGGGGCTCGAACCCACGAACTGCGAGATCGTGACCTGAGCTGAAGTCGGACGCTTAGCCGACTGAGCCACCCAGGTGCCCCAAGAACAATTTTTAAAGCAGAGTGCCAACCTGTGTGTAGACTGTGACTGTCATGATGCTATGTACCTACAGGCCAGGATTGAACTTTGAAAACTGAGAAGCATAATGTTAGGATGGTGGGATCATGCTTGATAGAGTCTCTTTGACATTATATAATGGTATTCTAACAATCTTAAAAAGTCAAAGTGAAAACACTCACATAAACACCAACAGCATCAGTCTCCCAGGAGATTCAAAAAGTAACAATCCTCCAGGTTTTTCCCCAGTTGGTTATAAAACCAAAATGTTAACCTCATGGCACCAGGAACGTCCCCGTGCTGTGTCGCAAGAAGGGAGATTTCAGTTCCTCGACTGTCCCGAATGCAATGGCCTTGGGGACTGTATGTCTTTCTCTCTCATGTCTCTGGAAGGATGTGCACAGATGGCACAGAGGACTCTCAGGCCTGGGAGTTGAGCTGTTTTGAACATAGCTACTGAGCAGGGAGCAGTTAGCACCTGGCTTTGTTGACAGTATCCTGACCCGCCGTTCACTGTGGCCCAGAAGAGAGCTGGACCACTTCCACCAAGGACAGGGAGCAAAGTTACACGAAGCTGGCTGG
This sequence comes from Acinonyx jubatus, assembly GCF_027475565.1. Lineage (NCBI taxonomy): Eukaryota > Metazoa > Chordata > Mammalia > Carnivora > Felidae > Acinonyx > Acinonyx jubatus. The sequence continues at coordinate 208,928,971 of NC_069380.1, forward strand.
GAATGAGATTTCCGGGGGCTGCAGGCTCTGTACACGCAGCAGAGAACGGGAAGGACAGGTACACTGCAGGCCGCCCGGCAAATGGCTGGCTGCCCACCAGCAGCAGCACCCTCGGGAGTAAGCTGGCGGGAACACCCGAGTCACAGGAACACCGGAGCGAGTCGCCTGTCTGGGTCTGCCTTAGGAGCAGAGGTCGTCTGTGATGTTTGCTTATAAATATGACAAGCTTTTTCTTTCAGCTCAACTATTTCTTTCATTCAGTCATTCAGTCATTCAACAGACTGAGTGCTTACTATGACTTATCTGTTCTAAGGTCTAGGACTATAGAAGTGAACAAAGCAGACAATCTCACCCTCATGGAGCTCATATTCTAGAGGAGAGAGACAGAAAATTACTAAAATAATGAGGTAAAATGTATGGCATATTGGATGCTGATAAGTGCCACAGAGAAAGATAAAGCAGGAGTAGGAGGGGGGTGAGTGTGAGGGTGGGTGTGAGGGTGTTGGTGAAGCCTCACTGAGAAGGAGGAATTGGAGCAAAGACCTATTCGAGGTTACTGTAGGAATTAAAAATAAAGGTATAAAACAACCCCAGAACGTACCTACTCTCCCATTTTAACGTCACTGTTTTGTTGGTATTGTCTTACACTATTTTCTCTGCACGTAGGAACATACCATTTCTTCAAAGGTAGATGTGTGCTTGCACACACGTGCATGGAAGTCTTATTTTCTCACTTGGCAATGCATCCCGAGCTGATTTCCATGTTCACAACTAGACCTGTACCCTTACTTTAACCAGTCACAGAAGGTGGAGAGGGCTTGGCATAATGGGGCTCACCCCAGTTCTGCTACTGTGTGAGCTCTCTGTGTCCCAATGTCTTCGTCGGTAAGATAAGGGCATAGAGTTTAACTTGTGGGGTCTTTTGAGAAGAAGGGAGTGATTTCATACATCTAAAGCAGTCTGTCTCAGTAATCTGGAAGCTAATTAGAAGTTACATGATTCAGGATGCGTTTGGAAAATAGAGCTGACGGTGCTTAGCTACAGGGCTCGGAGTGAAAGAGAAAGGAACCATGGACGACCACTGGGTTTGGGCACAGAGGTGCTGTTATTTGGACGGGGAAGGCCAAGAGAACACGTCTGGGTGGTGGGCGGGTGGATAGCCCTCTTTTTGGCCATATTACCCCTATTTTCATTGCCCTTTGTTCTTATTGCCATCACCTCAGTTTAGGGCCTTGTCCCTTTGAGACCAGTCTATGGTGGCTATGTGGCCCCATAGGTGGCCCTGATTCTAGCCCTCCCTTCTGCACACTGGCCTTCCCGCTGATCTCCTCCTGTGGCTTTTCCTTTTCTTCTTTGAACCCTCCCATCTACCACCACATCCTCTGCCTAAGCCCGGCCCACCATTCAAGGTAACATCCAAGTACCACCCCCTGCAAAAAGCTCATTTCCTTCTGAATTTTGATACAGAGTAGGGGCATCACTCATTTGGTTTTTAACATGTTGCTCACTTTTTCTTCTAAAAATCTGTTTTCTTCTGCTGTTCCCGGAACCCTTGCTGATAGAACCCTAAAGATGGGGACAGAATCGGGCACAGCAAGTTGAGTGTTGGGGGACTTTGATGAGGCAAGGTGGGGATTAGGAGGGGCTCTTAGGGGACAAGAAAAACAGAAGAAACTCCATACCCCTCATGGGTGCTTCGGGCTGGCTCTGCACAGCACCTGATTCATGCCAAATTCCACCAACAATGCCAGGCCCATTTCCAAGGGACTAATATTACCTATGTTTTTCATTGCTGGTGATAATTTGAGGCCATTTTCCCTGGTGTGTAAACTGTCCACAGTTGGAGACAGTCAAGCAGCAGCCTTTGAGACAACTGGCTACCTGTTCCCATTTCCCTCCTGCCTTGCTCTGGCCTCAGTCATGTTCTGCAGCAGAACGGAGGCAGACCCATCCTTGTGGAGCTCATGTTAGGCCATCTCCCTGCTTTGTATAGGGCTCAAGCTTCTCTTTTTGGTTCTGGTGGTCCACCCTTGCTACTGGTAAATTGATATGGTTTATCCCCAGGGCCTAACTCAATGTCTCCTCATGGGCCTCTCCATGACCTGAAATCATTTTATTCGTCTCTTCTTTGGGTCAAACTAAGTTTTAAGATTATACATGCCATGACTCAAATTGATTTATTGTATTAACCAGCTAGGCACAGAGCAAGGTCCTGGGGGCCCTCCTCTCATCCTCCTCCTTCCTCTCTCTACTTGTGCTTCCCCTGAGATGCTGCTGCAGAGGTGATCGGCTGCTGGATCCCTCTGGAATTCAGATCCGAGAGAGTTGCAGGGAGGAAAACCCCCTAAGCTCCTCAACTGAGCACCAGCTTCTCTAACTGCCCCTGTGGTAGCCAGAATAATGGCCCCATCTGAAACCCCACAACTTGTGAACCTTACCCTATATGGCAAAAGCGATTTTGCAGAAGTGATTAAATAATGGATCTTGAGGTGGACCATTATCCTGGATTATCCCGATGGGCCCTAAATGTAGTCTATAAGTGTCCTTATTGGAGGGGGGCAGAGGGAAATTTAATAAAGAAGAGAGAGGGGGACAATATGACCATGGAGACAGAGGCGGGGGTGATGAGGCCACACGATGAGTCAAGACTTGCTGGCCACCAGAAGTCGGAAACGGCAAAGATCGGATTCGCTCCCAGAGCCCTCAGACACCTTGATTTTGGCCCCGTAGGACTGAGTGAAAACTTCTGGTATCCAGAACTATAAGAGAATAAGTCTGTGTTGTATTGAGCCTCCCAGTTTGTAGGAAGTTGTCAGAGCAGCTGTAGGAAATAAATATGGCTCCTCAGCCCAGCCCAATTCCGGGGCTTCCAAGAAACCTCCTGCTACCTGAGGGGCCAACATCGTTCATCGGAGTTCTTGTACTCATTGTGGACACCCTTTGGCCAAACAAAAACTTCTGCTCTAGGACAGATTTATTTTCCCAGAGGATGCCAGCCAGTTCAAAATGGAACATAACTTCTGCTCTAGGACAGATTTATTTTCCCAGAGGACGCCAGCCAGTTCAAAATGGAACATGGCTGGCAGGGGAGACTGGAGCCAGATTTGCCCCAAGAAATTTTGGCTTGTACTCTTACATCTGAGGCGGCCATTTCCTCCCTTGAGCTCCCTCCTCGTCCTCTGAGAACATAAGGAAGAACTTCCCAGAAAACAGACCAACTGGCCAGAGCTGACTGCATAAATTGCAGGATTCAGTACAAAATGAAAATACAGAGCCCCATCTTCTAGATTTGTTAAGATTTGAAGATGGTGGCTGCCCGCATGATCCAAGCACGGGGCCTTCTGAGGGCAGGGCCCTGTGAAGCCACGAAGGGGCTGGTTCCTGCCTTTGGCCTCCATTGTATCCTTAGGGGAACTCCCACCTTTGACACCGGTTTGCTTACAGCAGTACATAAATGTTTTTAGAAAAGCCATTTCTTTTTGCCTTCTTTTCTCTTTCATGAAGACACTCTGCTCTCCAACTCACCAGGCCAAAAATAGGGCCCACTTGAAGAGTGAAATGAAACTCTTTCAGGATCCTGCTGATAACTACAATGTTTTCAAAACAAACAAGAACAGCTATAAAGATAGTTTATGGGCCCATCAAAAAGCCCCAACCACAGCATCAGCCATGGGACAGAGAGAGTCATTTTAGAGAAACTCTGTAATGCACAAGGTTGGACTTGCCTTTCTTTAGCTCCATGGTGGCCTGAGGCCGCCCTGGGTGCTTCTCAGAGTGTGCAGGGAAATGGGTGATCCCCAGAGGCTCTGATGGAAAAAGGGGAGTCATGGGGGTGCCTGTGCAACCACCGGACATGTAAGGTTAGATGGCAGTTGAGGGGGAAATAATCCTGCGGTGGCTGGTACTGAGACTGTTCCCCCAACTTTCCCCCCAAATCTCACGCTGCCCACTGGTAGATGGAGAGTAAAGGGAAACAGACCCCAGCCTGAGACCTTGTCCTTCATGAGAACTTACAGATCAACCCGATTCGTATCTAGATGGTCCTTTGTGTCCTGGTGACTGAGCCTTCATGGACTCAAGACTCCATTACATGGCACTTGCCTTTAGATAAGTAGCTCCACATCCCTGATTCTGGTATCCCAGACAGACTGTAAAAACCCGATGGGCGGGAAGCTGAGCTTTTAATTTTTTTTTTTTTTTTTTGGTAAGATTCACCAGTCAATAGAAGAGATACTCAAAATTTATTAACCAATTGGCTGATCAATGGCCCCAGGAGACAACTCCTTAGAGGTGACAGCTTAATTGCTCAATTTTACCTTTAGCTGTGACAGGAGGTGACCCACAATGACCCTAGTTAGCTTACCTTAAGAAATCCAATGATTCCTAGAATGTTATAGCTGAAAGGACCTCATTTTTGTAATGAGAAGAAGGTTCTAGATGGTGGCAAGAACCTGGGAAGACTAACCACCCCCCTGCCCTGGCCTCTCCTCTTGCTTTTTTCTCTCTCTGAAGCTATGATGCCAGCCACTGGGGCTCATGCTAACCTGTTCCAGGTACAAGACTTCCTCTCCCAGCAAAGCCCAGCTTTCATTATGGCAAATGGGGCACCAGCCTTCTCCAAGTTAAAGGCTGTGCCTCCCCTGAATGTATGAGCTGTCAGAGAAGCCAGAAATTCTGGGAAAGGAAGGGAAGAAGCCATGACGTGCAGGATGAGCTCACAGGCATCACCTTGTGGAGGAAGTCCTGGCGAGGCTGCCTGCCAAGAATACAACTCCTCTGTGACTATCTGAGGTCATTCGGCATGAGAGGTCACTGACTGCAGATCCATTGATATGGACTTGAATTCTCTTTTGAAAGTACAAGTCTCCGTCAATCTCAGGTTGGAGGCAAGAGGTCAATCTCATTTTGCTCTTGTGGAGCAACGGAGTTCTGACAGGGTAGGGGAGCATATTTGAAAGTGGGACTCTTTTATGGTGTAGGACATGTCCCTGCATGTCTTATCGAAGTTCTTACAGTAGCATGAGAGTGCTCAATACCCTGGGGCTAAGAGATGATGGGTAAGAAATAAAAATATTCATCTACTTCAGAAGTTTATCTTGGCTGGTCCAGCTCTCAGGCAAGGAAGAGGAAGCTCCTTATACTAGAGTATTGGAGTCATTATTTAACCATTGTGACTGCAGTTTCTTGTCCCTTCAATTCAGCTTGCTGTCTCCTGCCAAGTTTACTCTCCCACCTGGTACTTCATATCACTCCTCTGCTCAAGAATATACAATGGCTCCCCATGACTAGTTAAACCAGTTCATTCTCCTGATTAGGTTTTAAAATCATCTGACTCTGATTTACCTTACATTCTGGACCCCATTGGCTAGAATCTAAAACTCAGGGTAGGGGCGCCTGGGTGGCTCAGTCGGTTGAGCGTCCGACTTTGGCTCAGGTCATTATCTCATGGTTCGTGAGTTCGAGCCCTGCATCGGGCACTGTGCTGACAGCTCAGAGCCTGGAGCCTATTTCGGGTTCTGTGTCTCCCTCTCTCTCTGCTCCTTTCCCACTCATGCTCTGTCTCTCTCTGTCTCTCTCAAAAATAAATAAACATTAAAAAAAATTTTAAACTCAGGGTAAACTTCACCCAGTACTTTATTCACTGTAAGCATGGGGACCTTTAACTGCTGTAGGTGAATCACCTAAAACTCTTGGACACCACTGGTTTTGAGAATGAGTTTGCCAAACATAAAGAATGTGTTTTTAAAAATATATGTAAAATACAATCTACTTGAGCAGAAAAATTCTACTTCTCTGGGCACTGTCTTTTTTTACCTCCATTATTTCTTCCTTACATCATAATAATAGTGGATATTGTCCTTTTCTTGTAACTGAGGTTTGCTGAGGCCTCCCTTTGTCAGTCCCTGCAAAGTCTTGTTCTATACTTACAATGGGATATGAAATAAAATGTGGTCTTCAGGCAACAGCTCCCTTGTGCCCAAGGCAGCACCCCTCTGGGGGACCGTAAGGGCCCCAAGATGCCAGACCCCTCTCTCATAAATGGTTAAGTGGGCTGGTCTCCAGCCCCATGTGTCTCACAGCCCCAAAGCCCCAAAGCCCATGAGAGCTTCTGTTGCATTTTACGTCCCCGGGCTTTTCGCCCACTTGTTCCTGTTTCATCAAGTCCGGGCCTAGGCATTCTCTGAAAACTCATTTCTTTTATGAAACAAAGAATAAACCCCAGTCAAGGCAACCCTTTCAGCAAAGTCCCCAAATTGCAACCTTGAAGAGAGCCAGGGAGGGGGCAGGGGAAAGGGAGAGAGAGGAGAAAAAAGAAAGGCAAGTAGGGAAACAGGATCTAAAAACTTAGTTTTAATGCCAAGGAGCCTCTTAGAGAATTTTGGCCCTACGAGCCGGGGACACCTTTTTGATGAGTCAGCCACCTTTTGACCATAAAGGCAATATATTTCTGTACATTAGCTTTTTTTAATCTGGTAAGGTGCCGTGTACGAGATCAGCGGTCCAGGGCACTCATGCTGAAAATGAACCCAAAGGCCTCCCACGAGTGCTGCATCTCAGGATGGTGCATCTGTGTGGCAGTTAAGGCGTGGGACTTACAAGGAACTCTGCGGCTGGCTTAAGCAGACACGGGCCTCTCAGCCTAGTGGGGGACTGACCGCAAAAGCGTCCGGAAGAGGGGCTGGCCTCCACCCTCGCATGAACCCTCTGCCTGCTGTTCCACCCACACGGCCTCATTCTTTTGCACTTAGAAAGCATTTGGGGTACTTGAGAGCTCCAGATGAACATTCTCTCAATCGTGTTCGGGACCACATTTTACAGGCTTCATCAAGCAATGCCTATACCTTTAGTTTATGTTTCAGGAATGGTTTTCAGAAAAGGGTTACCCTAATCAGGGTAGTGTCTGGGGTGGGAGGAATTGGGGCACCTAAGAGAAGGACAAAAAGGGGTTGCAGATGAGGATGAGAGAAAAAAGGTGTGCTGTTGATGGGCAGGAGGACCAGGGATGAGGCCTCCTGCTATGAGGGCCTTAAATTTACTTGTGCCATGGAACCCGTGGTGGCCTTGTGAAGCCTATGGTCCCTTTGTCAGAATAAGATTCCTTTTGTTTTAATGTTTATTTATTTATTTTGAGAGAGAGAGAGAGATCATGAGCATGAGTGGGGAGGGGCAGAAAGAGAGGGAGATTTGGAATCCCAGGGGGGCTCTGACCACACAGAACCCAATGTGGGGCTTGATCCCATGACCCTGAGATCATGACCTGAGCTGAAACCAAGGGTTGGGAACTTACCAGACTGAGCCACCAGTCACCTCAGAATAAGATGCTTAAACACATAAAGTAAACTTCATGGGGTTACAAAGCAGACCACAATTATTTCGAAATAGTTATCTACCTGCTTAAAAAACAAATTTGTGACATAATAACATAGGTGCTTCTTTGCTAATGCATTAAATCAGATCCAGTGGTGAGCCTATTATCTTATTTTAGAAGTAATGATGTTAGTAAATGCTATTCAAGATATCAGTAGCAACTATCGTTTGTTATGAAAATATCTTCAATTTAACTGGTAAAAAAAAAAAGTTCTAGGGATTATTGTGAGTCCTGTCACTTGCCAATCTTTATAATGAAAGGAAATGCTAAATATCCATTTGAGGCTAGTGAAAATAAAGTTGTAACTTTTTTCCATCTAACTGCATGAAAATGCTGAATTATCTCTGTGAAACACTGTGGTTCTATCAGCCTCTCAATAAAAAACTTCCCTGTAGAGGTTCCAATTATCTGGGCAAACCCAGCGGGGAAAAGGAGGATCGGGTCCTTAGACCCTGTAAATCACACAGGCAGCTTGGCTGACATTTGCTAATTGCTGTAAATGAAAAGCTTGGGCAGAGGTTTCTCATTTAATTTCTCTTTATAAAAATCGTTACTTAAAATTCATTAAATGTGCCCACGACTTGCACACAACTGAATTCACTAAAAGGGTTGTTAATTAAGAAGCTGCCAAAGAAGAGGAACGGGGGTCGTTGGTGCATTGGTGTGGTGTTCGAAAGATCCTGTCTGCCGTTCTTTAAGTGGTTCGCTTTGAGCTCATCTCCCGCTGCCTTGGAGACGGATGTTTAGACGCTGGCAGTCTTCCTAAAGTGTTTCATCAGGACATTGCTTTCCTGTGGATGTGGAGGGAGGTGGAGCCAAACTACCACGGAGGGCAAAAGGCTCCTATCCGGGCAGCTTTCTTCTCACACGTTTTTGCTCCCCTGTTTTGGGTTCTTCCAACTCTTTAATTCCTCAGGTCAGCTCTGCAAACCACCTGACTCCACGCACCTATAAATGGTCCCAGGAAAGGGAGCGGAGCCAGGTAGAGTTCTGTTGGCTGCACTAAGTCTTGAAGCTGACGGCCATTGCTCCAGAGTTGCCAAGGCAACTTGCTCCTGCTGACCCTGCTGGTGGCAGAGAAGGGCACAAAGAGGAGATCTGTTGCCTCCCTTTAAGAAAACGCCTGTTAAGAACATATTGAGCTATATGAGTTCCTAATATATTTTGGATGTTAACCTCTTATCAGAGAGGTGGTGTGCAAATATTTTCTTCCATGCTGTAGGTTGCCTTTTCATTTTGTTGATTGTTTCTGCTGCTTTGCAGAAGCTTTTTAGTTCTATGTGGTCCACTTGCCGATTTTTGCTTTTGTTGCTTGTGCTTTCGGTAACGTATCCAAAAAATCATTGCCAAGACCAATGTCAAGGAAGTTTTCTTCTAGGAAAAAACTTCCTTCTAGGGGTTTTATGGTTTCAGTTCTTACATTTAAGTCTTTCATCCATTTCAAATTATTTGTGAGTGGTGTAAGACAAGAGTCTGGTTTCATTCTTTTGTGTGTGATTATCCAATTTTTCCAGCACCATTTATTGAAGAGACGGTCTTTTCTCCATTGAGTATTCTTGGCTCCCTTGTCAAATATTAGTTGACCACATATGAAAGGTTTATTTCTAGGCTTTCTATTCTGTTCCACTGGTCTATTTCCTTGCTTTTATGTCAGTACGAGACTGTTTTGATTATTAGGGCTTTGTAACATAGTTTGAAAAAAGGAAGTGTGATGCCTCCAGCTTTGTTCCTCTCTCTCAGGATTGCTTTGTGTATTTGGGGTCTTTTGTGGTTTGTTATGAATTTGATAAACAGTGTACCACAGCCACTGATCCCAAGACCTATAACAAAATCTAACATTTGATTGTCCACAAGTAAAAGATCAAGCACTGCTGTCTTTATATATTGCCTTATTGAATCTTTCATTTAACATCTAAGAAGCAGATATTATTACTCATATTTTATGAAGGAAAATAAAAATAATTGCCAAAGTAAAGGAGGTGGAACTTAAATCTATGTGGACAGGCTTAGTACATTATGGAAGGATTCTTATGTTTACATGACAACCCTCCTTTTTTTGAGGGGGGGACAGTGTGTGTGAGTGGGGGAGGGTCAAAGGGAGAGGAAGAGAAAGGAACCCAAGCAAGCTCCACACTCAGCTCGGGGCCTGACGTGGGGTTCAATCTCACGACCTTGACATCATGACCTGAACTGATATCAAGAGATGGTCCCTTAACAGATAGAGCCACCTGGGTGCCCCTTCAACCTTCCTTTTTAAAAATGAAAAGCAGTGTCCCTCATACTTTTAAAAGTTTATTTATATGAGTTTCCATAAATTATTTTCTGAATTGTGCCACCTAGGATTGATTAGGGCTTAGCATAAATGGTAGACCCAGGGATTGACCCAAAGTAGGCTAGCTTGGAGAGTGTAAATATAATTCTTCAGGAAAGCAAAAAACAAAACAAAACAAAAACAAACCCATAATGAATGTTAGACACACACCCATCTCTTTGTCTTTCAGTGTTATGGATTCAGTCCGAAAGGTGTGTAACTCCCCAAAGCCTGCTTCTACTAACATTATGGTAACCAGGCTGAAATCAAAGTGTCAGCGGGCCACACTACCTCTGGCAGCTCCAGAAGAGAATCTGTCCCTTCCTTCCAGCTTCCGGTGACTGTGGCTACCTCCCTCCAAACTTTCTCTGTGGTCACATTGCCTTTCTATGTTTGTCAAATCTTCTGCCTCTGTCTTCTAAGGACACTTGTGATTGCATTTAAGGATCTTCCAGATAATCCAGGGCAATCTCCCAACAAGAAACCCTTAGTAATAGAGAATAAACTATGGGTTACTGGAGGGGAGTGTGGGTGGGGAATGGGATAGATGGTGATGGGTACTAAAGAGGGCACTTGTGATGAGCACTGGGTGTTGTATGTAAGTGATGAATCACTGAATTCTTCTGAAAATGATATTGCACCGTATGTTAACTAAAATTTAAATTCAAAAAGGGGGGGGAATAAAAGCTTATTTACAGGTCATAAACAATTAGAAAGGCTAAATATAAAGGAGCTTAAAGTTGTAAGAAGTGTTCGTCCTCAAATCTGAAGGAAGAACTTCCTGGGAAGGCAATCTGTTGTTCAAAATCATTTGCATTTGACTTTTCAGGCAAAGCTCCATGATGCAAAGTCAGGTAAAGTGATTAACAGTCTCCTTTCCCAATGCCAGGACGCACTCAGCATTAAATATTTTATCTAACCAAACAACCACCTTTTATCAAATAACAGATGAGCAGCCAAGTTCAGTTTGAAATCTAGTTTTTAGTTTTCTCAGCAATTCCCAAACCACTTTTGAAATCCAGAACAGACATAAATCAAGGCACCACATCCTCATTGTCACCTTTGTCATCTTGTCATTGTCAGGAGATGTAGTGATCCTGGAGCCTGTAGCATCTCCTCCTTTAATGCAGCTGGCCAACTGGTCAACTGGCCCAGAGTGTGACCACCTGTCATTTGCTGCATCAGGCAAAGAGCACTGAATTTGATACCCGGATCTGCTCGGTGACCTCAAAGAAATCACTTATTAACCTCTGTGACTCAAAGTTTTCTCCAGTTGTAATGAAATTCGCCTTGCCTGTTGCATAAGGTCATCATGAGGATTTCTCAAGGCATCTATGAGGAAGCGCTGGTTGGATTGCAGTGTTCTGTACAAATGCCCCATGTTGTTCGAGTGTCCCCATAAGCCCTGAAGAGCATTGCTCCTTATAGAAAAAGCTTCAGTGAATTCTGTCTCCAAAGGGGTCATGCTACAACTGTCTTCCTTCTCAATTGCCAGCTGACCCACTCACCACTCACATTAGTTTATACAAATTTATATGGTTATTTATCTTGTTAAAGTTTCCACTATAAGTTGGCAAGTACCTTTGGGGCAGAAGCTTTGCCTGGGTAATTTTTTGTCCCTAACGCATCCGATGGCCCCTATAAGCAAAAAGCACTCAGAAAATACAGGCAGCTGGTAACGTTTATTGAGCACAAACCATGTGCCAAGAACGGTTCCAAGCACTCCACATTGATTATTGAACGTGATCTTCACAACAAATCTTTGAAGTAAGGACTACTATCACCCCATTTTAAAGGTGAGGAGTCAGAGGTAAGGAGAGGGAAGAGACTCATAAGGTGAGAGGCTGGGCTCACAGGAGCACAAGGATGCTATTACTGAGAGCAGGAGTCTAAACCACCCTGCTTCTGAAATACATGCTCAAGATGAGCCCCGTGGGTAGGAATGAAGAGAGCTTCTGCAGGTCCCCAACCATGCCTACAGCCCATTCCCTTCTGTGCTAGGCTGACAGTGGCCCCTCAACCCCAAATTCACACACCCTGAACTTCAGAATGGAAATAGGGTGTAGATCCCAGGTATGCTGAGGATAGCCAGCAAACCAGCAGAACCTAGGCAAGAGGCGTTGAACGACTTCACTCCCAGAGCACCCAGAAGGAACCAAGGCCTTCCTAACATTGTGATTTTGGACTTATGGCCTACAGAATGGGACAAATACATTTCCACTGTTTTAAGCCACCCAGTCTGTGACGCTTTGTTACAGAGGCCCTAGGAAACCAATACATTTTCTTGCTCTTTCTCTCCCTTCCTGTGAAGTGAAGGAAAGTGTTGCACAGATGACTCAAAAACCCAAGAATCCAAGGCTTTGGGGGCTTTGTTTTGTATTAGTTCCTTTCCTTTTTCTCTGATTAAACTTCAAAGAAAACCAGCCCACTCAGATTAAGGAACAGTGAGATTGTCTCGTGGGTCATTATCTCTTGGTAAAGTAAAACCAGTCCCAAAAGGTCGACTGCTTGAACAGCCCATATTCATTAATCAACCAATAATGCTGCGAAGCATAAACAGGCGATTCCTTCTGCCTCTTTGTTGGGGGCAGGGTGGTTGGAGAGAGGTCATCCCAGCCCAAGAATTCGAAGTGGTCTGTGAAAAAAATGACAAATTATAATTTCAAACGTCTGCTCTGATGCTTATGGGTGGAGTCCTGGATCCAACAGCCTGTTCAACTGACTGTTGGCAAAGTTATATGCTGGAGGCTAAGCTTAGGAAGAGGCTTGAGGTTGCTCAATTTCTTGGCATGACTGAGAATAAGAAATTTCACTTAGAGATATTGAGGGGCAGGGAAACAGCAGAGGCCCAGACAGTACTCAGAGAGGCTGCTCTGCAGACATCCTTGGTTGGTGGTCTTGACCAAAGGTTTTTAAAGGAGAGGCATGGCTGGTATTTCTTCAAGTTTACATTGTGCTGTGTGAGACTAGGACATAACTGATCACTCCCTTTCCCTTCAAACTTTCAGAAAAAGTTTCCTGAATACACAACCTTGTATTAATTGTGCTTTTGGGAAAAGACATTGTGCCTCAGAGGCACAATGGGAGATGTTATATAGAAAAGAGATGTACTCAAGGAGAAACACAGGAGAGGGAGTGGAATTCAGAGCAATCAGGAACCATCAGCCTTTCCTACCTCTCATCTTCCCACATCTCTTCCCACTGTTTGTGAGATTGGAGTTTAAGTCCATCTTGAATAAATCCTAAAGGGTGCTGAAGCCAGGAAAGCTAGGGGTCTTGAAGGACCACCATCAGGCTACTGACACCCAGGTCTCACCTCTACTGAGGGCCAACTATGGAGAAGGTGCCTAGGGACACAAAGTCTCATGTGACCTATGAGCTTATAATACTGAGAGGCAAAAACCAGGTTAACTGTAATAGGAATGCCTTAATAAGAGAACAAACAAGGATTTTCATGGCTTCAGAAAGAAGAAAGCTAAAATTCCAACAGATAGAATAGAGGAGTATGTGTGTGTGTGTGTGTGTGTGTGTGTGTGTGTGTGTGTGTATGGGTGGGTGTGTGGGTGTGTGAGTGTCCCACTCATCCACACACACACACATACACACACACACTTCTATTCTACCTGTTGGAATTTTAGCTTACATACTGACTTTATACCCTTGATCACTCTGGGCAGAAGTGCTCTTTTTCTTCTTTCTGAAGCCATGAAACTCTTTGTTGGTTAAGTGTCTGACTTTGGCTCAGGTGATTTCAGTTTGTGAGTTGGAGCCCTGCATCAGGTGTCAAGCTGACACCATGGAGCCTGCTTGGGATTCTCTCTCTCTCCCTCTCTCTCTCTGCTCCTCCCCCACTCTCTCTCTCTCTCTCAAAATAAATAAACTAAAAAGAAGAAAGAAGAAAGAAAGAAAGAAAGAGCGAGCAACCTAGGACATGGGGGCTGCAGAAGGAGCTCTGACAGACCTGTAGTGGGGAGAAAGGATCAGGACTTGAGCATTTCCTAGAGGGGCCCTTAGGGTCTGTACTAGTTTCCCATAGCTACTCTAATGAATTAACACACACTTATTAGTAGATTACATGACAGAAATTTATTCTTTCACTGCTCTGGAGACCTGAAATCTGAAATCAATTTCACTGGCTTGGCATCAAGGTATTGGCAGGATCTACAAGCTTGAAGGAGGAATCTGTTCCTTCCTTGTCTTTTATGACTTGGATGGCTAGCAGTATTCCCTGGCTTGTGGTCGCAGCACTCCAGTCTCTGCCTCTGTGGTCACATCGCCTTCTTCTCTTCTGTCTCTGTGTAGTAAGATCTTCCTCTGTCTCCCTCATAGATGGATACTTGTGATTGCATTACAAGCCCACCCAGATAATCCAGAATAATATCTCCATCTCCTCATCCTGAACTTAATCACATCTGCAAAGATTTTTTTTCTGCCGTGTATGTTAACATTCAGGTTCCAGAGATTAGGACCTGATATCTTTGGGGGCCACAGTTAAGCCTATTACAGGGTCTTCAGGTCTGGGAGAGCAGGAAATTGAAAGCTACAGAAAGGAGCTGGAGAAGGGCACTTGGACTGTAGCTGGGCTGACGGAAATGCCCCCGGAAACAAAGCCTTCACCAAGGGAAGCACACAGAAGACAAGTAGGCAACAGCATACAGGCAAGACACCTGGGCACCTGGAATTGTGGTCATTTCTCTTTTCCGAATTCCCGGAAGACCCATGGTCTTTAAATTCCTGGAAAGTTTCACATGACACATGTAGGCAAAGTGGAGAAGAAGGTGCAGAAAAAGCAGCCGTCTTTGGTCATGAGTTTGAAAGGCTTAGCTACAAATGTAGTGTGAAATTGTCTGAAATTCCTGGCAGCAGACATGACTCATATTACTGTCTGACATTTACAGAACATTCTTCACAGCAGTTTCTAGAGTTTGTTACGAGAGAGATACTGAAAATCGTTGGGTGACAGAATCAGTATCCAAAGACCTTTTTGTTAGACAATGGGTCAAATCCAAGAAGATGAAATGTTATAGTCGTAAAGGTCTTGTACTTGGCCTACAGAAAAACTTTACAGGAAGGAGGAGATTTTGCTGAATGGCCGCCCACAGAATCCTGGTTATCAATAATACGCTCACAGGGAATCAAAAAAATGTAATGAGGGAGGTCTTGAAACATGTGGTGCCTAAAAAGCCAACGTGATCTTGGGCTGTATTAATAGAAAAATAGAATCTAAAACAGGGAAGGTAATTCCAAAATTTCCAAAGGGAGAAAAATTAACTGAGGGTAGAAATCCACAGCTTTTGGAGAATGTTCCCAAATCTGGGGCTCACACTGTTTCTGGAAACACACGGGATCTTATCTTGGCTTTGGAAGCTGGCTTTGAAGAGGAATGATACTGGTGTGAAGTTGAGTAAGAAATGGAAGATATGGGTAGATTCTGGGTAGATTAGGGAAGAAGATACTTGAAAGAGGACAGTATCGTATAGTGATCTTAAAAAGCTCACCAGAATTATTAAATTATTTTTGCAGTACATATACATTACTGTTGCAACTAGAACTAGATTAACTTAAATTAAAACAAGAGAAGCAATAGTTTGGTTCTATACTACACTAATTAAACCATGCTGGAAGCACGAATGCAATGAGCACCAAGCAGAAAAATTGGAGGGCATTTGTAGAAGAATGAATAGCATTGTGCAAGTTTTCAAAACCAAATGATGAAGACTGAAGAGAGGATTGGGTATGTTTAACTTGGGAGAAAAAAGTTTTTAAACTATTGGAATGGCCACTTTTTGGAAAAAAGGTGGATGACCCAAGGAAAACAGAGAAAACTTTAGAATTAAATCATAAAGAATAACTTAAAGAATAAACTGTCTAATAGTTTCTTGGAAAATAACATCCCTATTTATTTAAGTAAAGCATTGAAACTTTGATCATTGCAGAGGTGGTTAGGTAACATTAACTTTAATTTTTTTTAACCCTTATTTATTTTTGAGGGAGAGAGAGATAGAGTACGAGCAGGGTGGGGGCAGAGAGAGAGGGAGACACAGAATCTGAAGGAGGCCCCAGGCTCTGAGCTGTCAGTACAGAACCCAACGCCAAGCTCAAACCCATGAGCTGTGAGATCATGACCTGAGCAGAAGTCGGACGCTCAACAGACTGAGCCACCCAGGTGCCCCTAGGTAGCATTAACTTTAAAGTGATTTTGTATCCTAGGATACCACGACAGATGCTTTTGAGTGCCTATACTTCTTCCTCAGGCAGCGTGTTCTGGGAAGAAAGGCCCATCCCCCAAATCAGCGGGTAGGGCGGTAGAAGGAGGATATACCTTGATTGGTATCAGTCAAATATGGGTTCCTAATTCCCTTTACCTGTGATCAGTTTAGGATCAGGCATAGGGCAAGTTATAGCCAATAAGACATGTGTGGAAATAAGGTGGGTAATTTCTGAGAAGGATTTTGTTCCCTGATAGAGAGGGGGGAGGGGTAAGAAAGCCTGATTCTTTCTGTTGCCTTTAATGTGATTATGCAAATATGCCACTTAGAAGTGCAACAGTGGTCTCACTACCATGCAAACCAAAGTCAGTGTCTGTGATGGACATTGTTGAGCCCCTCATCAAACAAAAATCAACAATCTCTGATTAGGCATCCCATTTTGTGAAATAATTAAAGATTTTTATTACTTAAGTCACTGTTAGTTGGGTACTCTATCACTGCAGCCAGAAGCATGCTAATCCATTTAAACCCGATGAGTCTAAGAAAATCACTAAGGTTGGGGCAGCATGGTATATTAAATATAACAAACATCTTCTTGAAAAGATAGTTGTAAATTAAATTGCCGTAAGTTGAATATTATTTTAAATGTATGAATGGAATTATTATCCAGATAGCATCGTGAATATTGGATTCCATTCTAGGCTCTACATTTAAAGAGGAAACTGAAAGTTTCCTGGAGGGAAATAACCAGGATGATGGGGAATCTGGAATTTATGGGAAAAGGGGACTGGGAAAGTTTAGCCTGAAAACAGAAACATGGTGTTTGGTGGTTCCTAGGGAAAGGGAGTAATGTTTGAGGGTTTTTCATATAGAACAAAGCTTAAACGTTACTTTGTATAGTGTCTAAGTCAACACTAGGGTCAGTGGTAGAGTCTAGGGAGGTAAGTTCCTGTTTGTTATAAGGAAGAACTTTCTAAGAACTAGAGCAGGCAGCAATACACTGAGAGGCCTTGTGAGACAGTGGGGTGCCAGGGAGCGGTCAAGCAGAAGCTGGCCCACCACGTACTTCAAGGGGAATTCCTGCCCTCAGTAGGCATTGAACTAGATATTCTGCAAAGTGCTTACAGATCAGGTGCTCTTCATTAGCCCTGCTCCACAAAGGAGAAAACCAGGGCTTAGTGAAGGTAGGTGATGTGTCCAGGCCCTCACGGCCAGTGAGAAGCTGAGATGGGGCTGGGGTGTGGCTGCAGTGCAGGGCTAGGATGATGTCCTGAACCTTTGAGGATGTAGGGCTGGCTCCTTGAGCACATGGCGACTTTGGACTTTGCAGGTCTTGGCATTTTGTTTCAGACACCAGAGAGTTGAACTCTGGAGCTCTGTAGACCTGTGATGGGAATTCAGGGAGCTGCCCCTGGAAGGGTCAGGCTGTCATAAAGGAAGGTGCTTAAGCATTAAGAGACAGCATGATGTCAAAACAAGACATTACCGGCAGTGATCAATAAAAGGAACTCTGGCCTATACCCTGCCCCGGGCTGTCCCAGCCCTGAATCAGCCCTGCCAAGGTCTTGTGGACCTAGAGGTAGAAAAAAGTCCCGATGATGCTTGGAGGACACTTCCTCATCCTCACTGGAGCCAAGCCTGGCTGCAGAGGGGGTTTAGAGAGGCTCCAGGGAGTCACACGCGTGCAGGTTGGAATCTCCCAGAAATGGACTCTGAGCCTCTGTACCGTGCACACAGGTTTACTAGAGAGTACTTTGGAAAAGCTGCTGTTGCGGGGTGAGGGGAGCCAGACTGGGCAAAGGGAGAAGCTGAACTGTGGCGCATTTTGCCTGAGCTGGTCCTAAAGGGAGCTCTAGAGCTGGGATGGTCCCTCACAGCTGCCCCAACAAGAGGCTAGCGGCATGGGACTCTGTCTCCCATATTGACCAGTCTTTGGATGCAGGCTGCTCCCAGAGGATAGCCTGAATTCTTTGGCCGAAGGCAATTCCTGAAGAGGGTCTCAGCGGTGAGCCGTCAGTAGCTAGCAGCCCCTGCAGTTGGGGTGATGAGTGCATGGTCCTGAAGGAGGCAGCCATCATGGTGTTGCCAAAGAGAGCCACTCCCCTCTTGCAGCTGAATGCTGTGGCAGGCTGCCATGCAAAACACTTCCATTTCCTCTGGGGGCAACACTTCTGGCATATGATGAGGTCCCTGCGGCTAAATTAATGCTCCAAAGCACATGCTCTCTCTAAGGAAGGAAGCAGAGACCTGAGGGGGCGTCTGGCAGGCCTGGCCTCTTTCCCTCACCCTCTGAACGGCTCTGCTCATGCTTGGGCAGATCCCCGCCAAGGAGGTGAACGCAGGGAGGTGAATCTTTCATCCACGCTGACCTCAAAGGAGCACCAGGCCAGTGGTGGTGGCTGGAGGGCAGAGGGACATGGTCAGAAGGAAACACCCACGAGCTATCAAAGCTGGTCAACGTTCAAGTCATGGATTTTGAAATTTTGGTAATCCCCAGCCAAAAGACGTGCGTCACATCTAGTGACCTGACGTGGCCAGGATCAACATCCTCTGGGAAAGAAGAAACCTAATCAGGATGCTCTTGGTTTCCTTGACTAGGTGACATGCGTCATGGCCAGGATGTGGCCTTTAGGCCGCTTCAGGCATCATGGAACCTCTTTCTCAGGCACCTCCAGGCCTGACACAATTTAGCACGGAATTGCATGTGGCCTTGTATTGCATCTTAGCGGTATTGTTGGAATTGTGTCCCCTTCTCGTCTGTAAACTCCATGCTGCCCAACATGCACCTCACGCTTCTTTGCATCTGCCCAGCACCTGACACACTTAGGAGACTGATTTCAGACTCTGTTAGCAGACTTTGTGTTTCCATATCCCCTCCTTCCCTCACAGGGTGGCTATTGTTAGTTGTAAGGAAATAGATTTTGTTTTCTCTAAGTAGAGTGATGGGAAAATAGCTACTAAATCCCTCTAACACTCTCCTGAGAAGAGCGATGAGAACAGGGCGGTGGGGGTGGGGGAGGCGGGGGAGAAGATCCTGTCATCGAGGCTTCTTTTGAAGGGAGACGCTGTGCTTTCTCAGCATTTCATATTCTCCCTGGACCTCGGGGACTAGGGCAGGGATAAGGACCAGAGGCCTCACCCGCCTAACAAACCCACTTGTGTGGTGTTCACCGAATGCTGCCTGCAGCTCTACGATGTAGGGACCACTAGCATTCTCATGTTGCAGACGAGGAAAGTGAGGCACAGAGAAGTTGAGGTTTCCCAGCTGGTGCGGGGTGGAACCGGGGTTGACGCACTGGCCCCCAGCCTGTGCTCGGAGCCGCTTCCTGCTCTGCAGGTCCAGACTACTTGCAAGTGAGCTGGGGGAGCCCTGGGTGTAGCTCCTGGGCTGTTGACACAACTATGAGCAAAGAAGGGAAGGAGCCAGGGGAATGGGAAGGAAGGTGAGGATCAGATTTCAGTGCTCATATCCTTCCAACACTTAGGGATGGCTGTCAGACTTTGTGAGGGGTTCTCCCAGAGCTGCCTCCCACACAGCTTTAGGTATACAGGAAGAATCCCTCTCTACCTCCGCGGGGGAGGACAACGTACAGATATCCACAGCTTCAGCAAAACAGTCCTCTCTGTCTACTGGCTCTCTAGGCTCTGAAAGAAGTCTTTATTGTCTCTCTTACAACCTGGAAATGCTTGTTGACTGACACGATGCTGGCAGACTTGGCCTCATCTTTGCTCAGCGTGTCCCACATTGATGGCCCAGCAGCTCCCTTCAAGAGGTGGGCGTGCTTGGCCCCTGGTTGGTTGTCCTCAGCCATCGGAACCACTGCCCCAAACTCTCAGACATCAGAAAGGTCTCATTTTCCTATTGTGTTCTGTAAGCTAATAGGAGCCATCCCATGGCTTCATGTTAGGTTTACATAAAGGATGAGTAATATGACAAATCATTCAGATACAATGAAATGGCACATATATTTCTGCCTTGGTTACTGTATTAGTCAGCTCGGCTGCTATAACAAAATACCATAGACCGGGTGGTTTAAACAAAAGACATTTATTTATCACTGTTACGGAGACTAGAAGTCCAAGTTCAGGGTGCCAGCAAGTTCTGCTCTCTGTGAGACCCTCTTTCTGCCTTGTAGACAGCCACCTTTTAGGCAGAGAGAGAGAAAGAGAGAGAGAGAGAGAGAGAGAGAGAGAGAGAGAGAGAAGGAGAGTTCTGATCTCTCTTCCTCTTCTTTTAGAAGGCACTAATTGCATCAGGAAGGCCCCACCCTGTGACCTCATCTAAACCTAATTACCTCCCAAAGGCCCCACCTCCGAATACATTAACCTTGGGGTTAAGGCTTCAACACATGAGTTTGAGGGGTGGGGACACAAACATTCGGCCCATAAAAGTAACCTTGTATTACAAGATAGCTACTGACAGATACGAGGACAACAGCAACACTAGAAATGGAGATTTATTCAGCAAACATCTGCTGTCTGCCTGCAGGTGCAGAGGGTCAGGGACTGCGATTGGGATTTGAGGAGAAAGGATACAAAGATGAACACAGTGCTGTCGCCACAGACTTTCCTGTCTTTTTTCATCTCTGAAATCCACTATTAGAGGTCTGCTCTAACGTCAAAGTCTTTGGGTGGCTCATGTTTCAGTGCCCATAGGCCAGGTGGGGGCTCCTTGGTAGGGCCTGATCAGCATGGATGGTTTCTCAGGTCAGCCAGGTCTCCCCCTGCAGGGCCTACGGGAAAGTGTGTGTTAACTCCATGCCACCCCTTCACCCTCTGCCTTGGTTGAGTTTCACATCTTATCATCTTCAGCAAGGATGACAGAGAAACATGACCTAACTGACCCTGCCCCTTGCCACCTCATGCCGACAACCTTAGTTTCACAGCCAGAATAATCTGTCTGTCGGGGTTGGTGGGGGCGGGGGGGATGCAGAAGGAAACAGAATCATACTCAGTGGGTCCAATGGAAGGATTTTCATGAAGGAAGTATTTACAGAAGTGGAGTCAGGGCCCAGGACATGCACAGGGGTGTGGGCACAGAGTTTAGCATGGTGGGAAAACTTTTCTAGGCCTAAAGGGCCAGACTAGGAAGAAGGGAGGCCTTGAGCTGCAGAGGAGGGAGTGGCCCAGCTCTAGGTGAGGAAGCGTGTTTGGGACATACGGAGAATGCTCCCATGACCCTGTCACAACCTCTCTCTCTGCTACTTCAGCTGCAGCTGCTGCCTCACCCTGACAGCTCTCCCCTGGAATGGAGGCAAGTGTGTTTCTGATTTATTTCGAAGGATCTTCTCAGCAATTGCACCTGCTTGCCTTACTTGCAGTGCTGCTGGAAAGCACAGGGGAGTCGATTCCCCTGGGGCACCCAGCAGACTGGGCCGGGCCCAGGAACTCCTGGATGAATGCTGAAGCCTCCGCCCTCTGACAGAAATCCCCAGAGGCGTTCTGTACCTCTCAGAGGTCTCCGAAGAGGCCCCCTGCCAGTTACTCACAGCTGTGATCCCATTCACGCTCTCGGCTCATTTCTCCCCCTCGCCTGTCCAGCCCTCCCTGCTCCTTCAGTTCTGGAATCAGCTTTGGAAAAAAAATCTCTGGAACCCACGTTCTTGCCTCAGCCTCTGCTTGTAGGGAAGCCCATCCAAGATGTGCAGAGTCACAGCCATGATGGGAACAGCTGCCCTGCATTAGGAGGAGCTGTGGGAAGAAATACCCCGGCCTCTCTCTTCTCTGGCTCTGCAAACTCCTGCTTGTGCTAGCTACTGGCTCAATCAGCAAGAAGCCAGCAGGCAAGGGAGCATGGGAGTACAGGGTTTGGGAGCTAGCCTCCTAGGACAGAAATGAGCAGGGAAAGAAAGACTGCGGATTTGGTGGGGGCAAGTAGAGAATAACCAGTAGATTTTCTAGAACACAAAGTTTACCAGGTCACTCCTTTAATGATGATGATGATGATGATGATGATGATAACAATAATGCTAATGAATGGCATTTACTAAGACCTCATGTACCACAGATTTTGCACTGGAGACTTCAGGCAATGTACACAACTACCCCCATGAGGTAGACATACCATAATTCTCATTGCACAATGAGGAGACTGTGGCATGGTGAAGATAATCAGTTGGTCTGGAATCATGCTACCAGGATGAGTGACTGGGCTGTCTGATTGGACTCTCTGATTTTCAGTTTACTTTCAGTTTCTCAAGGTACCTTCAGCCTTATGACTTATCTTCTTCCAGACTTCTCCATTTACATCAATCCTTAGGCTCGCCCCCACCCCAACCCTCCAAACAACTTGATGTTTCCTAACTGATTCTGGATCACCTTTCCCCTTGTTAGCCTGCCTCCATGGGCCTTCAAGTCTAGGCTTAAGTACTACCTCCTGCTGGATGCTTCCATCTCCTGCCCCACCCTTGACCTCTGATTACTCTGCACCCATCCATCTTCTCTGTGCTTCATCCGTATCGCTCAGGACCCTGCCCACGTGGCATTCATGGGATGGAGAAAAGATTTATTTACTGGTTTGTCTCTCCCACCACTGTGAGCTCTTGAAATAACTTCATCTGGATCTGTCCTTCTTTCTATTCAGTGCCTAGTGCAGTGCCTGGCATGTTGTAAGTAGTCAACAAACTTTGATAAAGGGGGCAGAGAAGAGGGACAGTTCTGGAGCATGGAGCATTTCCAGCAAGATGGCCTGATTCCAGGGCATCTAAACCGTGGACAGCTGGGAGCAGCATCCAGGAAAGACAAGGTTGCAAGCACTCAGCCCCATTTCCTTCTTGCAGAATGTCAAGGTCTTGACTCACGTGTTCATGCACTGGGATCCTTCCTGCAGGGCAATGAGGTCATAGTGGACACAGGGCTTGGGTTTTGTTCCTGGTCTGGACAATGGTGTAAGTTGTGCAGCCCGTCATGGAGGGTTGATGTGAAGGTCAACAGAGACAGATGGGTGAAAACTCTGTGACTATCTAAAGCACTCATAGCTTTCCATTTTTAAGTACTGTCGAGAGAGGGGCCCAGGGTGCAACTCTTCAGGAGAAGGTGGGCCCCTCTGGGAGCTGCACTCACTCTGCAGGTCTCACCTTGCAGGTCTCACACACTGTTTCAAGTCAGATAGGGATTTCAATATATATACTGGTATCTCAATGAAATACACAGGAGATTCAAGCCTTCATAGGAATTCCCCTGAGGTTGTTGTTCCAGGTCACAGTTTATTTGCTTTTCACCACCCCTTACTTACTGACTTTTAGCTTAAAGTTGAATGATGGGGCACCTGGGGGGCTCAGTCGGTTAAGCATCTGACTTCAGCTCAGGTCATGATCTCACGGTTCGTGGGTTCGAGCCCCACGTTGGGCTCTGTGCTAACAGCTCAGAGCCTGCAGCCTGCCTCAGATTCTGTGTGTTCTTCTCCCTATGCCCCTCCCCCACTCACGCTCTGTCTCTATCAAAAATAAAATAAAAAGCAAAAACAAAAAAATGTAAAGTTAAATGAAATTTCATTTTCTTACATTATTAAAAGTGTTCCATGTCCTTTGCCATTTTTGAGATACCCAAGGATGTGCAAAATCAGATTTTGTATATTTTGTTGAAGATTTTGTTGACTATGATTGGGCATTTGTGTAAAGCATTACAATGACTTTCCTTTGGTGTTCGTTTGGAAGAAACAGGGAACTGGTTTCCCATGGTACCTTTGATTGAGGTGCAAACTTCTCCCTCAGGCCACCAAGAAATCAGTGCAGTGTGTTATTGCTTCTGCCTCTCCTTGGATTACTATCCAACCGTGACAAGTTGATGGATTTGTCTAGTACCTCAGAAATCATTAAGTGCATTTTCTGTCTCTTCACTTGACTTTGAAAGATCAGATAGGCAGAGAAGGTAAGAAAATTGCACAAGGTCTTAAAACCAGTAAATAACCATCCTGGGGCTGGAAGCTAGTTCTTATGCTTCTTCATGTAGTTGCTTCTGCCATTTCTCATTCCATTATCCATTATGCTGTCACCCACAAGACCTCCTAGGACCAATGAGTGGATTGTGTTCCTCCCAAATTCGTATGTTGAAATTCTAACCCCTAATACCTCATAATAGGACTATGTTCAGATCTAGAATCTTTAAAGAGGTAATTAAGTTAAAATAAGGACATTAGAAGTTGGTCTAATCCAAAATAACTGGTGTCCTTATAAGAAGAGGAAATTAGGACACAGACACACACGACGGGAAGATCAAGTGAAGACACAGAGAGAAAATGGCCATCTACAAACCAAGGAGAGAGGCCTCAGAATAAGTCAGCCCTGCTGACATCTTGATCTTGGACTTTGGGCTCCCAAAACTGTGATAAAAGAACTTTCTGTTGTTTAAGCCAACCAATCTGTGCTACTTTGTTATGGCAGCCCTAGCAAACTAATACAATTCCTTATAAAAACTGGGGCACCTGTGTGGCTCAGTCGGTTGGGCATCCGACTTCGGCTCAGGTCACGATCTCACAGTCCGTGAGTTCGAGCCCCGCGTCGGGCTCTGTGCTGACAGCTCAGACCCTGGAGCCTGTTTCAGATTCTGTGTCTCCCTCTCTCTGACCCTCCCCTGTTCATGCTCTGTCTCTCCCTGTCTCAAAAATAAGTAAAACGTTAAAAAAATTTTTTTAAAAATTAATTGAGGGAGGGGCGCCTGGATGATTCAGTCGGTTAAGCACCTGACTTCCGCTCAGATTGTGATCTCACAGTTCATGAAATCAAGCCCGACATCAGGCTCTCTGCTGTCAGCACAGAGCCCACTTCTGATCCTCTGTCCCCCTGTCTCTCTGCCCCTTCCCCACTCACATGCACTCTCACCCTCTCTCAAAAATAAAAATTTTTAAAAATTAATTGAGGTCAAAAAAGAGAAAAACAGAGATAAACAACTTCAGCTCTTTTGTGTTCTATTATTAGCATCACCCATGGAACTAAGATATACATAAAATAAAAATGACACATTTCAGGGCACCTGGCTGACTTAGTTGGTGGAGTGTGTGACTCTTGATCTCAGGGTTGTCAATCCTAGCCCCACGTTGGGCATAGAGATTATTTAAAAGTAAAATCTTTTAAAAAAAGATAACATCTCTTTGATTTCAAAGCAAATTTCTTGGAAGGTGGAAAGGAATGGAAGTTTGGTATAGTGAATACTTTTTATAAAACTTGCAGTAGGAAGGGGAGAAATTAACAACAAATAGTTTTTCAGTATTCTTACCTTTAGATATTCTTTGATTAATGTAGGCATCTGACTTATTTCTGGAGTGAGAAATACCATTTTAATAACTACTGTGTAGGCAACTGCTTTCTCATCCCAGACACAAAGAAAAAAAGAAAAAGTCCCTCCCTGCTTCCTAAAAATGTGAACTTTAGCTGCACTGATAACTTTCCAAAATCTTTTCTAACTGTCCTGATTCTTTGGAAAGAAATCCAAAAGGTTCTTGTCAAGAGAATCAGAAAAGAAAAGCATGGTGTTGTTAACACAGAAGGAAGATGACGTTTATTGGGAAATCTCTCTTCCCGGGAATGGGAGGTTTCTGGGCCAGCACCCAAGCACAGCAGTGCCTATAACCAGTGTCATTTATTTTCAGGGATACCACACATTACAATTTCCATGTTAGGGGCGCTTGGGTGGCTCAGTCGGTTAAGCGTCCGACTTCGGCTCAGGTCATGATCTCACGGTTCGTGGGTTCAAGCCCCGCATCGGGCTCTGTGCTGACAGCTCAGAGCCTGGAGCCTGCTTCGGATTCTGTGTCTCCCTCTCTCTCTGCCCCTCCCCTGCTCACACTGTCTCTCTCTGTCTCTCAAAAATAAATAAATGCAAAACAAAAAAAAAATTAAAAAAAAAAAAGAATTTCCATGTCAGAAGAGCAGTGTTTGTCTTCATTACCTTCGCGACAGTTGATTCTACTAGGTGACAGTGCTCCAGAGACCACTAAAGAGAGAAGAGCACCTTAAGAGTTGTGACAGCTAATTCAATAAAGCATTTGGAGCAGAAGATGACATCATGGAGCTCTTAGCAAGAAAAGCTTACAAAACCCAGAAGATGCCCTTGAGCCCAAAAGAAAAGGAGTCTAATCTACAAGTCCTTACTTTCAAAATCTTTTTCCCAACTTCTTCTTTCTTCCTTCTCTCTCTTCTCCCCCTCTCTTGGCTTCTGGGAAGAGGGAAGGTGACCTGGAAGAGGACACCTAACATTTGAATCAGAGACACTGGGTCTGACGTGTGGGATTCACACGGTTCTGGCTGACGGTCCCCTGGCCCGTGTCCACTGGCCAAGGCGAATGGGAGGCTGGAAAAATGCTGTAAAGATGGGGAAGGAAGAGGGGTGGTTTGGAGGTGCTGTCTCCCTGCCAGGCTGGCAGCTGGGAGGGTGTGGGAGGTGGAGCCCTCTCCAGTGCCGCTGCCAGGCCTCACCTTTGGTGGGTCTTTGGCAGTTCTTGAGTCCCGGCTTTCTCTTCTGCATGGGCCTCCTGAGACAAGAGCAATGTTGTTGGTGAAGAAGCAGTTGCTGGGGTAGACAGACACGTGGACGCAGTGCACATCCGTAGAGTGGACGACGTAAGAGTCAACTGCCTTTGTCCTTTCTCTCCTTCTCCCCTCCCCCATTTGTTGTCGTTGTTCTGGCCTCTCCCGTGTGGCTCTGGCCCAGGAGTCCCACCAGAGTCTGTGTTGCATCTCAGTCGCGAGATTTCCTGGCTCATTTCAGCTCCCTGAGCCCTAACTTCATAACCTCGAAAGGGAGAGAACCACATCTTGACTGCTCCATAAAGGCTTTGTTAGGGATAAGCTGAGATAACATATTTGAATGAGGTCATATATTTTTTAAATGCTTTGTAAGCTGCAAAGTGCTGTAGCGGTTTAGGTATTAGATTTGAATTCGCCTCAGATCAAAGTTAGTTCCTACCTGTACCAGCCTTTAGAGTTTTGTGCTTACAGACCTCCCCAGGTGGGGACCGATGTGTCCTAGTCTACATGGAGATGCCTGATGCCCGCGATGCCATCATTAGGGAATCGTAGCCTTGAGAGTAAAATAGTGCTTCTCAAAATAATATTAAGGGAAAACGTTTCTTGAGGGTGGGGTGAATGATAATCAGGAAAAGGCCTCCAGCAGCGCACATAATTTGCTTGGCTGTTATATGATGTTACACAGGTTTCTTTCTCTGTGGGACTCCTTGGAACCATGAACAGGCTAAACCATACCGTATAAAGAAGGGGGTTTAGTCTTCAGTGTTTCCCCAAATTATTTGACAAGCGACCCCATTCATACTTTTTGCAATTAGAAATACCTTTTAGAATTCCTATTGGGGTGAAATACAGGTTTGGGATTTATTGTTTTCATTAGTTTACTAGATAATTTCTAGAGCACTAGCAGCTGAGGACACCAATCCAAGGAAGGAAGACAGACGGTATCGATCGAAGGGGCAGTTTGTCGAGGGAGTGAGATGGGTGAGTCCTGGCCAGGCCTGCCTGACTCAGGGAAAGCCCTGGGACCCTCGGGGGCTACAGGAGGGCTCCATGGGACCAACCTGGAGATGCCGAGGAAAGAGAAGACACCCAGAGCAGTGATTTCCTTACGCCATTTCGGTTCACCTTCTCAACAACTTTCCGAAGAAGACATTATTCTGGTCATGTTTTTGATCAGCAAGCAGAGGTTGGAAGGGTTCTATTAGCTGCCCACGGTTACACAGTTTGTCACTCGTGGAAATGGGATTTGAATCCAGGTCAGACTGCTCCAAAGCCCGTTCTCCTTCCACAATAATACTCAGCCCCTCCAAGATGTGGGAAGGCGAAGTAGGCAAGCTTCGCTTATCTTACAAATACGCAGTAATGGCTGTGCAGGGGCAGCTGTCATGATCACTGAAGGCCATAGTCAGGTTCAGGAAACATGGGCCTCCAAATTCCTCTTGGGGGAAAAAAAATTCTCTTATTCTGGCCTGTGCAGTTTAAACTCAGGAAAAGCCGAAAGGGAGCTGCGTGGAGTTGGCTCCATAAAAATCACTACCTTTATGGTTAAAGATTTATTAAGTGACCATAATGTGCTGGGCATATAAATAGACTTGACTCTTGCCCTTAGGGAACCCAGAGGAAATACACAAGATTTACAGCCAGGGTGTTTCATGGCAGATTAGATGTTTTAGGACCATTCGCATTCCAGGATCCTACCCAGCAGAGCTGAAAAATGTGCACGGGGAGGAAGTTTGAAATGGAAGACGTTTGTGTGAGCCTTGCAGTCCCTTCTACCTGGGCCCCTTTACTTTTGCTAGCTGTGTGAGGTAGGCAAGTTTCTTGACTTCTCTGAACCTCAGCTTCCTTTTCCACCAAATGAAGATGATAATACTTGCCTCTAGAATTAATATGGAAGTATAAATTCAACACTGTAGGGGAAATGCCAGGCACATGATAGCTACGGTATTAAAGTTTCCCAGCTGTCCACAGGATGACGTCTAATGTCTGCTCCCTGGTACGTAAGGACTTCCATAGCTTGGCCACTACTTCTCTCTCTGCCTCTGTCCCCTCACTAACTGGCCAACATCTGTGGGCACTTATTTCAGGATGACCTATCAAAGCTCTAGTTTCCTTCATGGTTTAGAACAGTTTGCAAAGTGTGTCTATTGACCCTAGGGGATCCCTAAGACTCTTTCACAGGGTCCTGAGGTCAAAATTACTTTCATAGTAATGCTAAGATGCTGATTGCCTTTTTCACTGTATGAACATCCTCCCTGATGGTGCAAAAGCACTGGTGAGTCAAAATGAAAGAGTAATTGTTGTGTGTCCTCACCATCCGCTTGTAGGAAAAAAAGTTTCATATAAAAATGTTCTTAATGAAACAAAAATTATTGATTTTATTTAATCTCGACCGTTGAGTACACATCTTTTTAACGTTCCGTGTGATGAAGTAGGAACTATGCAGAAAGAATTTCTGCTGCTTATTGATATTCAGCGATGGTCTAGAGGAAAGATGTTTGTACCACTGAACTATGATTTGAGTTGTCACGTTTTTCATGGAACAGCTTTTTTATTTGAAAGAATAACTGGTGGGCAAATTCTACTTATCCAGATTTGGAGATTCAGCTAACATTTTTCTCAGAAATGAACTGTATCTGTCACTTCAAGGAAAACCACTGGCCGTATATGCTGCTAAAGACAAAATTTGAGCACAAATTAGAATTTTGGAAAAGTTGTTAATGATATTGCAAACTTGACAGATTCCTAATAATTAAAAACTTTTTTGAGGAGATCTATGGTAATTTTTAATAAATGTGATTTTTAAAAAAACATTTAATTAAAGGGGCGCCTAGGTGGCTCAGTCGGTTGAGCGTCCGACTTCGGCTCAGGTCATGATCTCGCGGTCTGTGAGTTCGAGCCCCGCGTTGGGCTCTGTGCTGACAGCTCAGAGCCTGGAGCCAGCTTTGGATTCCGTGTCTCCCTCTCTCTCTGCCCCTCCCCCGATCATGCTCTCTCTCTCTCTCTCTCTCTCTCTCTCTCTGTGTCAAAAATAAATAAACATTGTCCATCAACTGATGAATGGATAAAGAAATTGTGGTTTATATACACAATGGAATACTACGTGGCAATGAGAAAAAATGAAATATGGCCTTTTGTAGCAACGTGGATGGAACTGGAGAGTGTGATGCTAAGTGAAATAAGCCATACAGAGAAAGACAGATACCATATGGTTTCACTCTTATGTGGATCCTGAGAAACTTAACAGGAACCCATGGGGGAGGGGAAGGAAAAGAAAAAAAAAAGAGGTTAGAGTAGGAGAGAGCCAAAGCATAAGAGACTGTTAAAAACTGAGAACAAACTGAGGGTTGATGGGGGGTGGGAGGGAGGAGAGGGTGGGTGATGGGTATTGAGGAGGGCACCTTTTGGGATGAGCACTGGGTGTTGTATGGAAACCAATTTGACAATAAATTTCATATATTAAATAAATAAATAAATAAATAAACATTAAAAAAATTAAAAAGAAACATTTAATTAAAAAAAATTTTAACATTTATTTATTTTTGAGAGACAGAGCATGAACGGGGGAGGGGCAGAGAGAGAGGGGGGGACACAGAATCGGAAGCAGGCTCCAGGCTCTGAGCTTCAGCCCAGAGCCTGATCAGGGCACAAACCCACGATCTGAGAGATCATGACCTAAGCCGAAGTTGGCCACTTAACCAACTGAGACACCCAGGTGCCCCTAAAAGATCCATTTGAAAGTACATGTAAACCAATGGGTTTTATTATCAGACAGGATAAACACTCATTGATTCAGATTCCACACTGCACCTAAACCTTTAAGAAATTACTACTTGTTGAGACGTGGTGTTTTATCAAAGGAAGAAAAATACCCATAATTATTGTGAAAAGGCTATACTTCTCCTTTTTCCAACTGTATATGTGTATAAGGCTGGATTTTATTCATATATTTCAACACAAACAAACATGTCCCAACAGATTGAATACAGAAGCAGATATGAGGACCCAGCTGTCTTTTATTAAACCAGACGTTAAAGAGAGTTGAAAAATGTTAATACCATTCTTATCACTAGTTTTTTTTTTTTTGTTTTGGAGAATAGTTATTTTCACAAAAATACATTCTTTACGTTACCGTGTAATTGGGTTTAATATTGCTATTTTAAAATTATTTGATAAATGAATATTTTTTTAAATTTTTGTTTTAGTTTCTAATCGGGTAAATAACTATATATAGAACCCACACAAACAAGAGCTCTTTGATGCCTTTAATAATTCTTAAGCATATAAAGAATTTCTGAAGCCAAAAAGTGAGCACCACTGGCTTAAAGGTAAAAGTTCCCCCAAATTCAGGAAAATGTCCAGCCATTCAATTAGAGTGAGCAAACTTTTCTTGAATTCCTATAGACTTTAAGTATGTATTTCTCATCTGTCACCTGGCATTATCTTGTCATTCTCTGCCTTAACATACGCTTTTAAAAATTCATAATGTGACCTGTTCCTCACAGGCCAGAATTCTGTCTTGTTGCCTTTGGGGGAGAAAGTGAGGGTTGTTCGCAATACATGAGGGGTAGGCTATATTGAAACTCCCTATTGTACTCCAATCATTTAGACACACTGTTGCAAATCGAGCAGAACCTCGCTAACTTACAAATATGGGTGGGGCAGTAGACTCAGTGAAAAATCAGAATTCCAACTATATTAATTTATCTTAATTTATATTTATATAGCTTATGTTTTTAATACTTTTACTTAAGGCAAAAACTAGTGCACACTCATTGCAGAAAATTTGTAAATTACTCAGAGCAAATAAAATAAAATGTATCTGCAGAATAAATACTACCTAGGTGTTTTCTAGCCTTTGAAAGACTTAAAAAATACCTGCCATGTCGCAATGTGGAGATAATGGTGATCGGTATTTAGATCTATCACCTTCAAGGACATATAGCATCCATATAAAGCAAGAGTTTTACAGAGAATTGGGGTCCCACTTTATATAAAGTTTTGTATCCATTTTTTTACCTCAAATGCTCTTTGAAGACATTATTTTGGGGTGCCTGGGTGGCTCAATCGGTTAAGTGTCCCACTTCAGCTCAGGTCATGATCTCATGGTTCGTGGGTTTGAGCCCCATGTCGGGCTCTGTGCTGACAGCTTGGAGCCTGGAGCCTGCTTCGGATTCTGTGTCTCCCTCTTTCTCTGACTCTCTCTCTCTCTCAAAAATAAAAATAAACATTAAAAAAAAATTTTTTAAAGAAAGCATTATTTTTAGTGTCAATAATGCACATTTGGGTTGTTTCTGGTGCTTTTATCAATAACGCTATCATGAACATGCTTAAAGGGAAACAAATTGCTGATTTGTCCAGGATTGATTCCTGGAAATGGGATTGCTTCATCAATGGGAATTCCAAAATGCAGCTCCAAAATTTAAAATTACATAACTTGAAGCGTGATGATGTGTTATGGTCAACCAACAGTGATAGCACGGGAAGTAGGAGGTCAGGGGGAGCCCTGCATTGCAGAGAGCCGGCTTCTTACACATTTCAGATCAGATCCCCAGCCCTTCTGTGCTCTCAGGTGCTTGTGGTAGCGATGCTGTGGAGTCCCCTCTGAGGGGACACAGCTGTCAGGGAGCTTAGTACAAGCCCCAGAAACCAAGCCTGGATAATTTAAGCAGAGCAAAATGTATTAAAATATTGGGCCACTCTTGGAATTTTCAGGAGCAGCGGAGAGCTGAGCTAGAGGCCATGTGGCCAGGTAAACCTCCCAAACCACAGCAGATCTGGTCCTAAAAAGACTCTACTGCTTGTATCACTTCGTCATTGTGACAGTCCCTAGAGTTCACCCTCAGGGCTGCCTCCCCAAGGATTAGGCTGGATGCCAGGGCTGACATCCCTGCTCCTAAGTCACAGCTCAGCATGGATGCTTGTGGCTGGCAGGGCCTTGTAATTGTCCTCATTCAAGCTGCAAGGGAGGCTAGGAAATTGCGACTCTGATATTGGAAAGTGGTGCCTGCTTCCCACCAAGACGTATCAAGAGGGGCAGCCCTTAATATTGAAGAACACTTCAGAAGGTGAACTGCCAAGAAAGAGTCACACATGCTTACCGTAGACTGTAACAATGATTGTCGAGTGCCTGGGAATGTAAGACCTGTTCTAGGATATGTGACACTGAGGGACCTTTCTGTTTACTACAGAGGAGCAGCCAGGTCTGATTTGTCATCATTGTCTAGTGCCTAGGATGGCATTTCTTGAATGAATGAATGAATTTATGCATGCATATTTAGACACCGCTGGTGGAAATGGGTGCTATCCACCACGGAGGATGCTAACACTACATTCACTCTGTTTCAGTGGATGCTGTCTCTGGCTGTGGAACAGAGAGGGTCAGGATAGAGACACCCACTATTCTATGGTCTTCTTCACCTTCCCTCCCTCCCATTTTTTGGGGATGCTAAAAGATAAACTGAGGCATATTAAAATTCTTTAAGAGTTTGTATGAGAGAACATCAATTCCAATCTGTGGTACCAAACTGGAAGTGTTTAGGGTGATCTCTACCCACAGAAGTGAGGGGCAAGACTTTTATAACAGAAGACTCAGGGGTGAATCAGGAAATGTTTGATTGACTATAGCTTAAGGAGTTCCTTTATTTGGGAAAGCCTCGTTCATTGTTTGTGATTGGGTGTCTTTAGATTTTGATTTCTTAACCTTGAGGCATTTATAGACTTAAGTTTCAGTCTGCTTGCATGGGCTGCTAAGGCATTAGTTACCTCAATCTAATGGCCTCCTTATTTAATTAATTTAACAGGGGAAATTATCCAGGCCACACTGTCTCTTTCTAATTCTCCAAAAGTGTAGAGAGTGTTAATTTTTTTTAAATGTTTCATGTTTATTTAGTTTTGAGAGAGAGACAGAATGCAAGCAAGGGAGGGGCAGAGCGAGGGGGAGACACAGAATTTAAAGCAGGCTCCAGGCCCTGAGCTGTCAACACAGAGTCCAATGTGGGGTTCAAACCCACAAACCGTGAGATCATGACCTGAGCCCAAGTCGTATGCTTAACTGACTGAGCCACCAGGCGTCTTGAGAGCATTATTTTTAAGTACGTACTCTCACATGATGAGGAACGATCATTTCCAGATTAAAAAAAAAAAAAAAAGTCAACAGGTCTGAACAGCCAGGACACCTCCATAGAAATAGGAAACTCTGACAAAGAATGTTGTTTAGACAGAGAGGTTGCAGATGAGAGCAAGGGCATTCTGGATATATATTTCTGGCTATATTATCCTCTCCCCCTTTTATACCACTCCACTACTGCATACTCTTTAGAAATAAAATAATTTTTAAGGTCGAAGAGTTGGTTGTATAAGTTTACAGATGGGAGAAGGGTTTGAATGAATAAATAGCTGATTCTGAGTCATCTTGATTTTCCAAGTCTGATTTCCATTATTAGAAAATGGGAACTCATAACAGATGATGTCATCTGTTGATACCAGCAAAGCATGAGACAGTAGAGACTCTGCCTTGCTTCATTACCGCTCCTGCCAAGCGTTGAGGCAGACCTGCGGAGATAGATGGCTTGGGATGCTTTCAGCAAGGGACCACCTGAATGTCAGCGCTTGTGTTCTAGGACCCCGAAGGCTAGCCCCTTTAAAGACACCCATGCCTTTATCTTATTCGGCATCTGTTTTGTTTTGTGTTTCTTTCCTAAATAGATCACTTCTAGCTGTAGATACCACAAATACAAATTACAGTTCATTCACACATCTGAGATGCCATATGCTAACACACAGCAGTGCTTGAAGTTAAAAAAGCAAGGAAGTAAAAAACTTCCTTCTTTGGCTCACCGTGACGCCCACTGAATCTCACCCAGTAGGACTGTTGGGACTGAAGAAGAGCTTGCCCAATACAGACGCTTCTCCAATCCCATATGGAGTTGATATTTTCTCTTAGGGCTCTACCTCTCACTACTCTGCGGATATTAACTGCTGTGCCTTCCCCCAGATTTTTCAAGTAATTAGTTGCTCACTGCAAGCAAACCCAGCCACCTTAGAGGTACTACATGCAGTATCCTCCTTAGTCTATCTTGTAGGGTTTGACTTGTCGCCAATTGCACTCTTCCTGGAAACTGGCAGATAGGTCATGTCTCTTTCCAGTGCTGAACATGTAGATGCTCAGGGCTTGGAGTTAAAAATCCAAGTAATGGATTGCCTGGGTAGCTCAGTCAGTTAAGCGTCTGACTCTGGGTTTCAGCTCGGGTCATGATCTTGAAGTTTTGAGGGGCTGTAGTAAGTATTAATAACCGCATGTGGTTCATAGGGCTGAATGCATTTCAACTCAGAAACAATGATGACATTTGGGGAGCGTGTGCCATGCGCCAGGCACACCCCAGTCCACACCCTACATGTATGATCAGTTCTCACAGCAGCAACACGAGGAAGGGAATATTATCACTCCTATTTTAGAGGTGGGGAAACTGAGACATCAGCTAGATCAGGTAACTTGCCCAAGATGGCGTTTAGTACAAGGCAAAGCCACAATATGAGCCATGGCTGTCCCACTTCAAAGCCCATGTTCCTCAAAATAATAATGTCAGCAGCAATATTAAGACAGAAAACACTTTTAGAGCATACCAGGCACCAGCCTGAGGATACTATGTCCTGAGTATTCTGTGTAAATCAACTCCTCTGATTTTCACAACAATAGCAGCAAAAGTGCTAATATTAACCCAGCTTTTACAGATGAGGAAATTGAAACAGAGCTATTAAGGAACTCCTTCAAGGTCACACAGCTCATTTGTGGCAGAGCTGGGGTTTGAACCTAGGCTTCAGAGTATGTACTATTAACCACATGCTGTTTGGGGAGCATTTCCCTGGATTTAGTTGCAGATTATGATAAAGCTGTACCTTCTCATCCATGGCAGGAAGGAGAATGCAGCTTCCTTTCTAGAGTCCTTTTGGTCTGATTCTGCTGCACTCCACGGTTCTGAGTAATGCTATCAGCACCTGCATGGATGTTTCTGCTCCTCCCACGCACAGATGGCTTTTGTGGGTGGTCCAAGTGGTCTAAACCATTTCCTGAATATTTCTGAGAAAGTAAGAAGTGTGGTTTGTCTTTAAATGGAGGTACTTCCACAGGGAGGATCAATGGTCCTAAGTCTAAGAGTTTTGCAGGGGCGACTATACAAGTCGCTGGAGTCTAAAGTGCCACAGAGTCTAGGAGTAGATACCACATGAATTCCCTGGGACTGCAGCACACCCCCTCTCTTAGTCTCCCTGATGACCACACAGGGTGTGTGTGACCAGCTGGGCCAAGCTGAACCTTCCTCAGGGATTTTCCTGCCTGCTACTGATAGAAAAGTAGTGAATTTTGTCTCTGGTTTCCCAGAGCCCTCAGGAGTGACCTGAAGCCACGCTCCCTGCATGTGGGTGGAAGAGAATGATCTGGCAACAGAGCAGGCAGATGGAGAGAGGGTCCTGGAGGCCTGGACACCAGGCTTCCTCTACCACTTTCCTGTCCCTCCTGGTTGTGGGAGACGACACCTCCTTCTTTCTCTGAGTTCTGTGAAGTTGGGTTTGCCATTGCAGTTGACTGGAAACCATCTGATAGGACTTAAATTACTTAATCATTGAAAAGATGTATTGGGTTTGAATCCTATGTCTCTTTCCACCTGTACTCCAGCTCCATGGTGTGCGCTGACTTTGAGGGCAGTTTGTAGTGATGTTGCAGGGGCCTCACTTGAGTAGCAACACATCTGTGGCCACCCCTGCAGTATGCCGCTGATTTGCCACTTATCAACTCTTCTGGTGTCCTGAGGCTGCCACAACAAAGGACCACAAACTGAGGGGCTCAAACAATAGAAATTTATTATAATGTCGGGGGCTAGTAGTCTAACATCAAGGTCAGCAGAGTTGGTTCTCTCCGAGGGCTGTAGGTAGAATCTGTTGTTCTCCTTTCTCTGGCTTTTTTCTGGTAGTTTGTCCCCAATCTTTAGTGTTTCTTGGCATGTAGATGCACCACCCCAATCTCTGCGTCTGTCTTCACATGATATCCTCCTGGTGCCCATCTGTCTCCAAAGTTCCTCTTTTTATAAGGGCACCCATTATATTGAGACCCACCCTAATGACTTACTTGATCTGCAATCACTCTATTTTCAAGTGAGGTCATATTCTGAATGTCCTGGGGATTAGGGCTTCAACACATGAATTTTGAGGGAACACAACCCAACCCCTACCACTAACGAATCAAGCAGGGGGCTAAAGAACAGCATGCTGTCCCCTGTTCACCCAACTAGGAGCTGTGGGAAGTAGATACACAGAGGCCACTGACTCCAGATTTGCATTTCGCTTTTATGAGTTACTCTCACTTGGTGGCCTTGGGCAAGTAAGTCATTTAACCTTTCTGGGTTTGAAGATGAGCAGAGTGGGGTAGATTGGTGGTTTGGGAAACCGTGTTTCCTGGAGCCACTGGGGCTTGTTTTGGTTGGGGGCTTGGGGGTGAAGGTTGCAGCTGTTTGACACTCCACACTCCCTTCACCCAGTGGTAGGCCGGGTGATCCACCTGGGCACAGAGTAGTGTTCTGTTGCTGATATTGTTTAGAGCACGTAGAGATGACACAATACAGACTGACTTTAGTTGGCTTTACTGTCCTTCCATTCTCTAAAAACAGTGTATTCTTCTATTGCCTATCTCCTGGGTGGACAATTCAGGCACACTGATCCCACTGATTCCCACCTTTATACACGCTGCTTTGCCCAAAGTGGTTCTGTTTGTATCTGTTTTAATCCGTTTTATGCATAAGGATTCCAAGAAAAAATTGAAAATAGAAATTTGCTTCAATAGAGGGTTCTGCTAAAAAAATTATTTTTAGTCCAGAAAACACCTAAAGGATCTCTCCATTTCCTCCCAGCACCAAGATTCTAAGTACGTCTATAAAAGTGGTTTCAATCTTTTTAAGAATTTTCATTCTCTACCTGTCAGAAGGTTACCTTGATTGAGGCATCTGAGTGGCTCAGTCGGTTAAGCGACTGACTCTTGATTTTGGCTCAGGTCATGACCTCATGGTTTGTGGGATCAATCCCCGAGTAGGGGCTGCTTGGGACTCTCTCTCTCCCTCTTTCTCTTTGCCTGTTCTAACTCTCTCTCTTTCTCTCTCTGTCTCTCAATATATATAAATAAACATTAAAAAATAAAGTTAATTTTATTAATTAATAATTAACTAGGTTAATTATTAATTAATCTTCTTGCCCCCCGAATAATTTAACTATGGCAAATATTTTTCATTTTCACTGAGCCTGGGCTCCAGATGGAAGAGTCGTGAGTCGCCGGGCGGATGCCACATTTTATTGGAGGTGTGACAGGAAAATGGCTGGCTCCATGAAGGAGTGACTTTAATCTGCAGAAATGTCTTTTCTCTTAACTCTCTCATTTACATAACCTGGAATGTCTTACCTAGGTAATTGCTGCTGAGGAGGAAGATCTTTTCGGTATGCCTGCATCTGAGGTGATGGGCTTTGCCAGCCAGCAAAAATACCAGTCAGTAGGTATCATGGAGTCCTGTACAGCTGTGGTACCAGACCCGCTTTGTTGGTGGGCCAGTGGGCCTCCACCTGGTGACCCCTTCTGGAAGGTTCCATCTCACGGGGGCAGTAGTCATCCCCTTTCCTCCTCATGCCCTAGCATCCTATGCTGCCCCTTCCTATAGCATAGAACCACCACCCTGCTGAGGCTTTCTCTCATCTACTGTTGCTCTCATTTTGGAAAAGAATAAGAATATCTTAATATATAAAAATAATCACTAATGCTAATTTGGTACTTACCCTGTGCCAGGCACTGTTCCAGGTGCTTTACCTATACTCACCTGTCTGAGCCTCTTAACACCACACCATCTCCCCGCCTTACCAGTGAGGAAACAGGCACAGAGGGGTTAAATGAGGGGCTTCTGTGAGGAAGTGGCACAGTCAGCGTCTGAATGCAGACAGCCCGTGCTGTGAGCCACTGCAAGATGCACAGGTTACCTTCCGCATGTGCCTTTGGAAGATAGTTATTTGAATAGCTTACCTTCTCTTGCTATTGAAGCAATCCTGACGGGGCTAGAGAGGCATCATAATGGCACTTAGAGAGCAATGAAATTGTGTATGCCTAGTAATCTAGAACAGAATTCCTATTTATTCCATTGGTCCTTTGGGCAGCAAGAGTTAAAATTCAGCATGTCAGTGACACTGTTTTCTGTTCCTGCAGTGTAGTGGTTAATACGTCCTCCACTCCCTCCTGCCCTGTGGGGGAAGAGGAGTTCCCCTGGGCTCTTTCCCACGAGAGTGAGGGCAGGTCCAGAAACAAGGGAAAGGACGTCATCACCGAAGAGGGGGTTTCCAGGGCAGAGATTCAGCAGTGGCCGGGGGCGGGGCCGGGTGTGGAACAATTGCTTTAAAGGAAAAAAAAACAATGCTTGTTCCAACTTTGGAATTTGCTTACGCTTAATTTGTTTTTATTTTGCACCTCCTATGACCAATCAAGTTATTGGTTATCATCTCAATGTACATAAAAGATTTTTTTTTTTAGTTAACAGAACAAAATTTTTGTTCAGCTTCATATAAATAGGAATAATCTGTTATAGAATACTCTAGAAGGCATGGGGTGTGATGTTCTCCTTTCTATTCCTTTGCTCACTGCCATAGTTCAAAACCTGCCCCTGATTAGCTATAACCCATTTCTTCACTTTCAGCAACTCCCCTCTCCAATTCACTCTCTTTGCTGTTGCCTATATTATGTGTCTACAAATAGGAATCTGATTGTTTCCTCTCGTACATGATACCTTGCCTTACCTTCCCCTTGTCTAGCGAAGAGCCCTGGAACCCAACCCGTCTTTCCCACTGGACTGATCATGCTCTTTGGGTCCTTTCCTCGCTTTCCTGCAGCTCAAAATCCTCCCCATTCTCCAAGACCTCTATCATGCTCTATCACTGCCACAGAGCCCCTGCCAAGGCCACAGACAGAATTCACTTCCTCCTCCAGCTCCTTCCTGGTGTACCCATCTATCCATTGCTCCACATCTGGCAAGAGCAGCATCCTCCAGACCCTGAAGATGTGGAGACCATACTGAATTCTGTGAGTAAGAATTTCAAGTTCGTTAGGTTTACAGCCTTTGAACCCCCTGGCCCAGCTATATGGTTTGAAAGAAAGAAAAAAAATCTCCTTCCTTCTTAACTTTCATCCTGGTGCTTACCCAACATTTTCTCCCCATCATCTATAGACACCATTTTAGAAATATTACACGTAGCTGGATATATTACAATGTGGTCAGATGGCTCTCGGTTGATTTTAAGTTCTTTTGAGGCATTTAATTATGACTATATGGATAGAGGTTCAATTTGAGGGTAGGTTAATTTTGTTTTCTTGGAACCAAGGGCTAAAATACAGTGTTTCTTTGTTTTTAGAAAATAATGTCAAACAAAATTTATAAATTTGTAAAACAAACAAACAAAACTGTAAAACTATAAAAACACCATACTTACCAAACGTCATTTTCCTTTCCTTAGGGAAATCAAGACACTTCAATGTAATTGGAGGGTTTTGTTTTGTTTTGTTTTGTTTTGTTTTGTTTTGTTTTGTTTGAGCAGGATCAGACAAAACTGGGCTGGTTTGCCAGCTGCTTCCCTGGAGTTCATTAAAACTTGCTACCCATTCCCCACTATACCCCACCCCCTCCCCCTGCCCAAATTTACTTTGGTTTTTAAAATAATTTATATTTCATCTTTCTTGTAATAGTTGCTAACTTTGTATAATAGCTTTCTTAAGAGGTAGGAGGGTAAAACCTACTATGCACCTGTTGCTGTATCTGGTCCAGAAGATTTCTGATTATGTCATCGGGATACAGATTAAATGGTGTCATTTGAATGTCTTTACATGGGTCATTTATAGAACTAGTTTCATAAGTTATTTTCATTGTGGAAGAATAAAAGGAGAAACAGCCCTTCTGCTTCCAAAACAAAAACAATAAAGAGATCAGCGGATGCTGTAGGATTAAAAGGCACTGTTGCTTTCCTCTTGCCAACAGAATGTGCAGGAAGACTCACGGCCGTAATCCTGCCAGTGGGGTCACGGTCACAGTCCCCACTGATACTGAAGCTGGGTAAATCCCATCAGGGGAGGATTCTGCACACACCTGGCAGGGTCCACTAGACTCATCAAATTACACAACGAGCTTCAATTTTGGTAGGGACTACCAACTGGAAGCCTGTAAGGGTATAAAGTAACCACAATATTAGGACTTTTTTTTAAATAAATGACATATCAGTCTTATCTGAGGAATAAATAATAAGGATTTTATTTTTGTGCTCTCTTTCCCATTTGAGTTTTTGCCCTAAGAAAGTGGGAGTGGATGATATATATGGACATTAAGGTTTCATGCCTTAACAAAGCAAAATTGTAAGACTCCCCTTTTATACCCACCATGCATGTTCAAGGCTATAGGACAGTGCCAGAACCTCTGAGATAAAATCTGGCACCCACCCCCATTCATTCTCATTCCTCGAGGACCCTTCTCAAATAATCTCTTCATGACCACCTCCTTCTCCCTCCTTATCTGTTCTTTTCCTACAGAATCCACTCCTTTGTCCTCTGGGCTCCCAAAGCACTTTTAAAAACACCCTTTCACAGGATCTACTACATAGCATTGTAGTTCCTTGTTGGTTTGCTCCTTTACATGCTCAGGTGAGTTTACAAGGGTGCCGTTGGTTGTATTTGTATCTGTCTCCCGTTGGTATCTTGAGTAGCTGTTATTTAGCCCCAGAGGAATAGAGTGGCCTCTGCCAGGTGTCTGCAGGCTAATTTCCAAGGCCTGCTGCTGTTTTCTGATCGGGTAATAGAAATGGCCCTGCTCTAGTTCACTTGGGCTACTGTAACAAAGCACCACAAGCTGAGTGGTTTCAGTAACATCTATTTATGTTCTCATGGTTTTGGAGATGGGAAGTCTGAGATCGAGAGGTCAGCAGGTTTGATGTCTCCTGGGACCTCTGTTCTTGCTGTGTCCACATGTGGCCTTTCCTCTGTGCCTGTGAATCTCTGGTGTCTCTGGATTTTCTTTTTAAAGTTTATTTGTTTTGAGAGAGAGAGAGTGCCCGACCAGGGGAGGGGCAGAGAGAGAGGGAGAGACAGAATCCCAAGCAGGCTCCGTGCTGTCAGTGTAGAGCCCAACAAGGGTCTCAATATCACAGACTGTGAAATCGTGACCTGAGTTGAAACCAACAGTTGGACACTCAACTGACTGAGCCACCCAGGTGCCCTGGCATCTCTGTCTTATAAAGACACCAGTGATATTGGTTTAGGATCCCACACTAAAGGCCTCATTTTAACTTAACCACTTCTTTGTGGGCCTCATCTTCAAATACAGCTACCTTATGAGGTACAGGGAAGTTGGGACTTTGACATATGAATCTTGGGGAAGAACCATTGAGCTCATAATAGGCCTTGACATAAGTTATTCAGTTTACTACAATAGGTGGGTTTACAAAGGTCCCATTGCTAAAGTAAATAGAACTATTCACCTTTGGAATCAGTCTGAGCCTCATCTGAGGGAATTTTCTGAGTGGGTCCTGATTCACATGTTGAGATTCGTTAGTGCAGAGCCCTGAGAGCATTTCAGGGGGGGCCAGAGCATAGGACGACTAGAGTGGCAGGTGGGACATTTGGGAAAGAAGACCTGTTGGGATGAAGAATTTTAATGAAAACATTGTGCTTCATTGAAAAACTATGCACTGTCTTCCAGAGTAGGGATTGGCAAGCTTTTGCTGTAAAGAGCCAGACAATTTTTGTCTTTGCTGGCTGTATAGTTCTGTCGACTCAAGGATGCTATTATAACTGGAAAGTAGCCATAGGCCATGCCTGAACACATGGCTAAGGCTGTGTTCCAATAAAACTTTATTCACAAAGACAAGTGGCTGGCTGGATTGAGCCTGCAGGCATTAGGTTGCCCTGATCTAGAGCACACCCCTTCCCCTGAGTTTTCTGATTTTGATATTACATGGATTCTGAGCCTATCTGTTGAGCTATTTTACAACTCAGTAACTTATTGACAAATGGTAATAATGCAAAATAATTCTTGACTCTAGAGATGTACATTTTTTACCTTGGGAAGCTCAAGTCACTTCTTCCACCATTTTGGAAGAAGCTAGTCTTGACTGAACTTGGACATTTCTTTCAATATTCCTACTATGTAAATGTGTCATTCTTTGAATTTTCCATTTCTATTCCCTCATTAGTAATGAGTTAAATAAGATCTTTAACATGCATTCATTTTATATCTCTG
Organism: Acinonyx jubatus; assembly: GCF_027475565.1. NCBI lineage: Eukaryota > Metazoa > Chordata > Mammalia > Carnivora > Felidae > Acinonyx > Acinonyx jubatus. Next base: position 208,971,621 of record NC_069380.1, read on the forward strand.
TGAGAGTCATGATTTTCTCTCTTTTCTCTCTCTCTTTCTTTCTTTCTTTCTTTCGATTGTCTTTTAACAAATTGGGCACTGTTTGCAAAGGGCTTGGAAACTATGCTAAGAGCATTGGGCTTTTACCCTCTGGGACAATGACCTTTAAACCTTTTGGTCTCAAACATTTATCAGTAAATATTTTTTAGCTACCCTTCCTTAATAAATGAATACAAGATACTGGAGACAGATGCACATATATAAACATATACAAGAAACAGCATTGGAAAATTAGTACAGAATTTTTAATAGTTTTTTTTGTGTGTGTGCATATTCCAGGGAATCCTCTTCCTAACATCTTTGGTTTCCTCTCTAGTGGGCAATAGGGTACCAAAAATATTAACCAACTAGAAAAAAATGAGATTAAACACCAATAATGTACCAAACAAGCATGTTGTAAAAGCTACATGTAGTTTGAGTTGATTGGCCCAAGGAGATGGCAGAATTCCTCTTAAGGAGAGAACTTCTCCTTTGTTTTGAAAAATAACTTAATGGCAATGATTGCTTATAAAAGGTAAGTCCAGGTGGCCTTGGTCTAAACATTGGCAGCTCCAACATAAAGAGTTCAATTATTTGTCTAATAGCCATTGGAATTTTGACATTGTCTGCTAGAGCTGGGGGTGAGGGGGGCGCATGGGAACTTTGGCAGAGAAGATGGGAAGAGGGTCTGCTTTAAAGAGGGAAGTTCCTGAGCAACATGGCAGAGTGCAAGGTTATGACTTTGAGAAGATCATGGCCAGTGAGACACAGAAAATGCCCAATAAATATCATAAATAATGGTTGATGATCCATTTGCCTGTATAATTAGTATGCTCTATCACTGCCAGAGGCTCAGTAATGCATATTGTTTTTGCCTAACAGAATGGAACACGAAGAAAGCAGATAGTAAGTCTAAAAGATGACCAGAGGCAAAGAGAGCCAAGAACAGAGCCTGAGCTAGGAGTGAATGAGGAGCCAGAGTGGTGACAGAAACAAAGAAGGAGCTGGGCTGCAAGATCAACAAATTCACAGTAGAGACCAGAGGCCTGAGAGCCTTAACGGTGCAATGGAGGACACTAGTCCAGCAGTAATGAGGGTCGGTTCTAAAAAATGTCACTTCATATTTAAGGAAAGATGTCCCTGGACACTCGATTGCTGGAAATTTTTCAGGAAGAGACTGTGTGGTTACCTGTTTTGAAAAATGTGACAGAGTGGACAGAAAGGACCTTAGAAATAGGAAACCAGTGAAGGGATTTCTGGAAACCAGGCAAGGATGGTGAGGATGGAAAAAGGGCACAGGGAGACATTTTAGAGGTAGGATCAATAGGACTGCATGATGAGTAACAATAGGGGGTAAGACAAGACAGGGGTCAATGAGTAATAACATTTATGTAGCTTGGGCCATTGGGTGGCTGGTGACATGCCATTGACTGAATCAGGAAACATACAAGAAACAGGTTTTCAGGAAAGACAATGGGTTCATTGTGGGATGTGTTGAATATGAGACGCCTACAAAACCTCCTGGTGAGATGGCCCATAAAGAGTTAAGAAAACAGGTCGGTGTCTCAGAAGACAGATCAGAGTTAAAGACCTATATCTGTGGGAATTATCCACTAGCAGGTGCCATGGTTTTTGTTTATTGCCCTTTGATAAATATTAGGAAAGCAATCCTTTTACTTTATTCATTCATTCAAAAGTACTTAATGAGTAGACAAACCACATGCTAGATCCTGGAGACAAATGATGAATAAGATCCTTTAGAAACTCATACTCTTAGCAGAGGATTTGACCATGGACTGAAAGCAGAGACGTGGATGTGGGGACCCACTTAGAACCCCAGAGTTGGTATAACGATTACTTTAAGCTGAAGACATTTGAGATTCAACAGGTGCAGAAAGAAGCCTTCTCAAAGCTTCCCGTATCAGACTGAAAGCAGAAACTTCTAAGAAATGAGGATTGCCCTAAATTCGCCCTTTGAGGTAGATCTGCTGCCAGGAGAAAGCAAGAGTAAATCTATCATGAGTCCTCCTATGGGAGGAGTTTTGGCTCTAAAGAAGCTGTAAAGACTACTCATACCTGTATAGAGAAACATCACAAACTCTCTTATCTCCCATTTGTTCTCCTAAAAAAATCCATGAGTCTTTCCAAAAGAAACCCATTTTTTCTTCCCATAGGAACCTTTTCTGCCCCCTCCCTTTCCCCTACTAAGTTAGGTAGGCCAACCCCAAATTCTAACCACCCCTTTGGCTTATTCATCACAGTACTCCCATATGTATGTATGTTGCACATGTAAAGAAACTTTTTCTCCTGCTGTCTTTTGTTAGTTTAATTCACAGGCCCCTGTCACTTAACATAAAAGAGATGAAGAAAAGTTCTTCTCCTACACAATGCAGAGAGAAATTCCCATTCTGAATGGCTGGGATAATGAAAGTAGCATTCAATAAAATGGGCAACATAAAGAGATGATCAGGTTTGGAAGAAAACGGCCAGACGCAACCCATTCCATTTTGGATGTTTTAATGTACGTAAAGAAGTGAGGGAGCTAGTTTATCTTATGATTTATATCATAAATCTTCTCATACACTGTTCACCTCTCACTGCTAGTTGTTTCTCCTTCCTCATTCTCGATTCCTATACTCTTCCTGAGAATATCTCCTCCAAGCACAAGCAGAAAGCAAAGACAAAGTGGCAAAGACATGAGACCTGGCTCTCTGCCATGGCTAATTACACACATTGGCTTCCCTTCCAACTTTTCACCTGCGTTTAAAGTCTTGGGGCTTCCAGACCTTGGAATAGGCCAAAACTAACCAAAAAATGGGTACTGAGTCTCTCATTCTTTCCCCCTTGATCATTTCCCAAACTCCCTTCGGGACAAGTTGTATTTAGATTTCGCTCCTTTCAGAACAAAGTGGCCTCCACTACCATTAGATCAGAAACCTCACAAGCGCTACTCAAATATCAGGGACTTTTTCAAGGATTTTGTCTCTGATTAATACTTTTTTTAAAAGCCTATTTACCTTCTCCTTTTTTTCTATTATTCACTGTCTACCAGGTTCAGTGGCTGCAATGTGCCTCAGATTGTGGCCCCTTGCTTTGCTCTCTAATCATCTCACATGTCTAATATTTGCCTCTCTTTGAGAAAAATTATTATTTCATATAGTTCTATTGTATTTCCTCAGCTTAAGTCAGGCCTGGGAGCATAACAGGGACTCAATCAATAATACTTGCTTGAATCAAATTAGATGGAGTTACGTGAATGTTTACATTTAATCCGATAATTTTTTTTTTCAATTCACACGAGAAACCCAAAGTCGCCATTTTCATGACTTTCTTGCATCTCTGAAAAAATAAGGTCTTTCATGGTCTTTGCTCAGAGAGAACCCCTGGGTACACGAGAAAGAATGGAGGCTCTGATGCCACAATGCGATGTTTGTTGTTGGCTATGACTTTGGAAACCAGGAATGTTCAGAAAATGCACATTCCAGAATTCCAGGCCTACACATTCTGGCTTGCTTTCAGCACGTTGACTCTGTTAATGGCTTCTGGACATGCACACCGTTTCTGACGCTTGATGCGATTGTCTCAGGGTGGAATTTTCAGTTCTCCTCCCACCAGAATCCCAGCTTTGCTTTGGCTCCCCGCGTGGACGTGCACGATTCTTTGTAAATAAGGAGCTCAAGTACCTCCTGGGCTTTGACCGTTTGTCTCCTCCAGGACGCAGGTCCTTCCATCCTTCTTCCCTGAGAGGGCAAGTGCACATGCAGAGGGGAGAAAAAGTGAGGTTTTCGTGTTTCAAAATAGAAAAAAGATTTCAACCATATAGTAAATGTAAATACACCTCTGGGATAAACCCTGGGTTTCACATTTCCATGAAAAACCGTGAAACCAGGGCTTACCTCTAGTTTATCCCAAGAATCCTGAGGTTTCAAAGCCCGTCCAGGAGGCGGGGGACCAGCTGGTGACCTCATGCCGAAATCACGCAAACCCATGAGCTCACGGGCTGGAAGATGAAACCAGATGAGAGCAGCAGGACTTCGAGTGAGGTCGCAGAAAATCTGTGTAAGATCGCAGCAACCTAAAGGGGCAAAGGTGGGTAAAGCGCGGCTGGCTGCTGGAACGTGTAGACTTTCTTGCAGGAACTCGCAGTAAAATGACGCTGCTTGGTTTCGCTTAAGCCCCTGCAAGACTCAGAAACGGGAGGAGCGGACCCGGCAAAGCCAAGGCACACTTTCAGTTGGCTTTTTGCTCGACCTCTGACTTCCGTGAGCGCCGTTCTCAGTACACGACGGAGTCACCACCGTCAGGCCTGCCTCTGTTGTCCGTGTCGTGGGCCCGGCCGTCTCTCCGTGTGTGGTCCCCAAGGCCGGCATCATGTGGCGCTCGCCCCTCTGTGCTGCACAAGGTCTGTCAGCTGCTTGGTCTGAGACGGCAGGCCCCAGGGGGGCCGCGGGACCCGGCCTGGGCGCCCGGAAGCCTGGGCTGGGGCGGAGGTGGTGCTGGGAGCCGCCCCAGGCTCCGATGGCACCAGGGAGGACCTGAGACATGATGCTCAGGAACACAACGTCGGAGTCAGACAGACAGAGGCAGCAGAGGTGTGGATCTGAAGGAAGAGTCAGACAGGTGGAATCGGGCCCAGGACCAGAGCTGAGAAAACCTTACCAAAGGAAGCAAGTTCAAAGGAGCAATGAGGCCCCAGAATGCAGCTGCAGGGGCTTTTCCTAAGATACTGGAATCTTGGTCATGGAGGGGAGGCTTTTAAGAGCCCTGCTGAGGTCAGTTTCTTAGAGCAGAACCCATACTAGTTGTTTCACACAGAAAGGATTTATTTCAGGAACTTACATGGCTTATAGAATTATTGAGAGGGCAGATGCAAAATTAAGGTTTTAGAAACAACTCCTTAAGTGACACCGAAGAAGCAGGCCACCCAAGGAGCCATAGTTTCTGCTGCATTTGGACGCAGCCTTCTCATGGAGCTGGCTCTGGAGTCCCTGCCACTGACAAGATCCGGTTGGGAGGCTGCTGGGGAGGGGGGGGGGGGGTGCGGGGGGGGGGGGGGCGGTGCACTGCCACGCCAGCACTTGCTGGGCCTGCTGGATCAGCACCACCGCAGGAATGCACAGCACCTGCTCTGCCGCTCAGGAAGCCAGTGATGGAGGCTGGGGCCTCTGCTCTCACTGCCGCAGGACAACAGACACCCCCGTGAGCGGCCTGCTACAGAAGCAGCCAACGCAGCAGCAGAAGAGCTTCATTTTTCACTAGACCTAGCTCTAACACATGCACAAAAGCACAAATGGGGGCGCCTGGGTGGTTCAGTCAGTTAAGCGTCCAACTTCGGCTCAGGTCATGATCTCGCGGTTGGTGAGTTCCAGCCCCGGCATTGGGCTCTCTGCTGACAGCCTGGAGCCCAGAGCCTGGAGCCTGCTTTGAATTTTGTGTCTCCCTCTCACTCTGCCCCTTCCCCCCTCCCCCTCTCTCTCAGAACTAAATAAACATTAAAAAAAAAATTTTTAAGTACAAATGGAGGCCCACTCCCCATATACCTTAAATATCAAATCAAATACACTCTACAAATATGTTCTACCCTTATAACAATGTGGACATTCAGAGTCAAATTTAGATCCTTTTTTTTTTTGTATTTTTTAACGTTTATTTGTTGTTTTTTTTTTTTAACGTTTATTTTTGAGACAGAGAGAGAGACAGAGCATGAACGGCGGAGGGTCAGAGAGAGAGGGAGACACAGAATCCGAAGCAGGCTCCAGGCTCTGAGCTGTCAGCACAGAGCCCGACGCGGGGCTCGAACCTACCAACCGCGAGATCATGACCTGAGCCGAAGTTGGACGCTTAACTGACTGAGCCACCCAGGCACCCCTAATGTTTATTTGTTTTTGAGGGGGGGGGAGGGAAGGGAAGAGAGAGGGAGACACAGAATCTGACGTAGGCTCAAGCTCTGAGCTGTCAGCTCAGACCCCGACGTGGGACTCAAACTCACAAACCGTGAGATCATGACCTGAGCCGAAGTTGAACACTTAACTGACTGAGCCACCCAGGAGCCTCTCAAATTTAGACTCTTGAACTCCTCTGAAGAACGTGCCAGAATGTGGCAGTGTGGGAGAGCTAGCCCCTTGCCCCAGTCTCCTTCCACCATTGACTTGGCCTACACTGACTGCCAAGGTCTTGGTGCCCATGCGCAGAGGCTCCAGCTCACATGTCCAAGCTCCACTCAGACTGCAAAGCCCTGTCTGCCGCCTCCTAGCCACTCCTCATGGAGCTTGGTTTGCTTAGTGATTTTACTTTTGTCCTCTAGTCCCCTCTGGTTTCTTCCCTAGCCAAGCAGCTGATTTTAAGGGTTTGGGGAAGTAAGAAATGCCTCTGTTTCCAAAGAATGGGAAACCCTTTGGTCTACAGTCCAGGAGACTGTATAACAAGGTGGGAAGTACATGGGCTTTAGCAGTATTAGAGTACATCTGGCAAGCTATCCAAGTTCTCCAAGCTTTAGCTCCTTTATCTTTGAAATGGGAATAAAAGGATGCTTTTTAGGAAAATGCATGTACAGCGCTTAATATACTGCCCAGGCACATAGGAAGCACTCAAAAAAAAAGCCATTGTTATTGTTGTTGTGATTACAAATTAAAAGGTAAGACTGCCCATACGGGAACAGTCAAATTATGAGGGTCTTCTTGGGTCTTGAGCCAGATTTTGAGTCAGATGAGTTCTGATACTCTCCATTCAGTCTCTATGCTTTGAGCTGGCAATAGGCACTGCTTAGAGCAGGCTGGAAAATAGTCTCCATCTTGCGTGTCTGTTGGCTGATAATGGCTGCCTGGAGAACCGTGTTGAGAAGGAGCCTGGGGTCAATTCTGGGTACAACACTGTGATTGATTAATAATGTCTTCCCTGGGCGTGGGAGTAGATAGGGCTGTATGTGTGCCAGGTATTTGGCCTTTTTGGACTAGACCCCATTTCTGAGCAGTGGAAAAGAACACAGACTCTCAGGGAAACACTAGGATTGAGTCCACTTGTCCCAGCCCCCCACTCTGTGAGCAGGGGCTGGATGCTTAACTTGCCTTTGCTTAGAGGCTTCATCTGTATAATGAGGAAGGATATCCAGGTTTACCCTGCCTACCTTATAGAGTTATTTGTGAGGATCAAATGAGATAATGCTTATAAAAATACTGTCAGTTGTGAGGTGTTGCCTAAGTGCAAGGTGTTTGTTACTAGTGGGTGGTATTTGGCCAGTTTGTACTTGACAAAGAGTAAGAGCCAAGTCAGTGATGGTTTTGGTCTGCCTCTGCCTGCGTCATCTCGGCCTGACTCTGCATCTTTCTTTAGTTTCTGAGTGCCGAGAGAGCCTGGTAGGGGAGAACGAACTTGCACCTCACTGACTGTGTGCTTCAGGTCATTGTGTGGTCTGTGTGAGCCTCAGTTTCTTCATGTGTGACATGGAGATTGGATAAAGATAATGGCGATATCTGTTCCAGGGCGGCTGTATAGCTCAAAGACAATGGACACGAAAGTGCTGGGGGAATTCAAAGTGGTTATGCTCCTTTACTATGATCTGAGCCACATGCAGCCATGTTTTTCTCGGTTCTATGGAAATGATTCACACCAAGGTGGTTGAATGAAGACGAGGCATGAGGCAGAAAAAAATGGCAGAGTAGCACAACATCTGCTTTTGCTCAGTTAGCAAGCAGAGGGGTGGTCATGCTATGCACAGTTTCCTCAGACTCTGACGGTAGAGGGGAAAGGGTCTCAATACTGTATGTTCAAAGCTTAGAACAGCCCTGGCATTGAGTAGGCGCTCAGCAAATATTTGTTGAACTAATGATGAATGAAAGACACTCAACCCATACCAGCAGCCACCTGTGGTTTAGACTCTAGAACCCGAGACTGCCTGGCCTGGAGAAAGGAGACGCGATATGGTTGTTGGATTTACCATCGTGTTCTCCCATACAGGACTCATGGCCTCATCTATAAGAGCTGGGCCTTTCCAGGAGGGCAATCAAGAGCTGCAGGTAGTGAGTCGCAGAGGGCTGGGCCCTTCCGCAGCCCCGTGTCCCTTGCAATGCTTCAGTGACCTCAGCCCCCCCACCCAATGCTGTCCCCTCAGGGCCCCATTCTGAAGCCAGTCTTGAGACCTGAACTGACTTCATGTTTCTAAGCTGTCACAAGCTTCTTTTCCTTACCAGGACTTGCCGATCCTGTGTCTCCCTCATCGATCAGAAGCACCTATATCAGGCAATGAGCTCACCTGCCTGTAGACTGGAGCATTGGTTGGCCCCAGTGGAACTGGCTGGGGCAAGGAAGGATTGGGAAACAAGAAAGGGCAGCCCAGCGTGAGGTCAAGATTGGGCCACAGCTTGGCTTTCCACAAGGACTCTCTTATCTCTGGACGGTGGGAGAGTGGATATGCCCCAGTCACCACCAGGTTGTTTCGTCATTCGTTAAAGAGGGAACCGAGGTCACAGGGTGAAGTGATGTGACTGAAGTCACACAGCTAGCACCCCTGACTCCCAGTCTGTGGCTCTCCCTTCCTCCTCAGCCCTGCCTTCTGTTGATGGCTCTTAGTAAAGGATGTGCTGGATCTAGGAATCCCTCTGAATGTGTTAGACACCAGAGTGCTACGCTATATTTCAAAAGCTTGCCTTTCCCCAGAGCATGAGGCCCGCAGTGGGGATGTGGGGCATTTGGCTGGTTGTGAAGAAGAGGCACTGATTCACACTCTCTGCTACCTGGCTGGCTGTTTGCTTCAGCCACAGGGAAGGCTGGCTTTCCCTTCTGGAGTCCCTACCATCCACTCTCCCACCATCCAGAGACAAGAGAGTCCTTGTGGGAAGCCAAGCTGTGGCCCAATCTTGACCTCACGCTGGGCTGCCCTTTCTTGTTTCCCAATCCTTCCTTGCCCCAGCCAGTTCCACTGGGGCCAAACAATGCTCCAGTCTACAGGTAGGTGAGCTCATTGCCTGATACAGGTGCTTCCTGTATACAATGGCCAGGCCAAATGAAGGATGTGTGGCCCTAACAGTCACCCTTAGAGCTCTTTACAGTTTATAATGTCTCAAGAGAAGGCTGATGGAAGACCAATAGCCACTTTGTGCTTCCCTGGAACGCTGCCAGCCACCCTGATGCTATTGAGATGGTCCTTTCTTGTTTATTGACTGCCACTTTTTTCTTGCAGCAGCCCCTTCCCTGAAAAGCTCAGTACGTATTTGTAAAACCTAAATCACCGTTAAGAAGCCATATTTAGGGGTGCCTGGGTAGCTCGGTTAAGGGTCTGACTCTTGATTTCAGCTCAGGCCATTATCTCCCCATTTGTGAGTTCAAGCCCCTCGTTAGGCTCTGTCCTGACAGTGTGGAACCTGCTTGGGATTCTTTCTCTCTCCCTCTCTCTCTCTCTCTCTCTCTGTCAAGATAAATAAATAAACATTAAATAAAAAGAAGCTGAGTTTGATAAAGAAAAACCAACCAACCACACTGGAGGGGAAGAGCAAAAGTTCCCATTAAGATTACCAGATATCACAAATAAAAATACAGGAGCCCCAGTTACAGTTAAGTTTTAGACAAACATTGAATACATTTTTAGTATAAGTATGTCCTGTGCAATATTTGGGACATACTCAAACTAAAAATTATTTGGTGTTCATCTGTATCTAAAATTCACACTTGAAGGGGTGTCCTGTATTTTATCTGACAACACTGGATCTTGTGAAATTCTGCAGCTGCCATATTTTATGAAATGCACCTTGAGTTTTGGCTGTTGGAATGACATTTGGGACTCTTCCAGTCCTGACATTAACGGATCTGACACTGGTACTGTGCACAAGCACCAGACCAGGGGAGTTCCACATGAAGGCTCGTGCATGTTCCTTGCAACTGGGACTTTCCTATAGAAGGAAGGGCACAGCCAGTTCATGGAAAATTCAAATACAGTTGAGGTCAGCACACTTTTACCTTGGCAGTCTAATTGCAAAGAGCTTTCAGAGAACCTTCTCACTTGACTCCTCAACATCCTTGAATAGGGTCAGGCACGTGTTATCACCTCTGCTTAAGATAAGAAAACACTCAGTTGCTATCGGCCACATCAGTGCCTGGTAAGCAAAGACTTAAGAGTCCCCCTGGCTGTCAGCTCTAGGGCCAATTGTACATTTCCTTTTTTTTTTATTGGAAAATATTGCTTCATTATTACAGTCAAATATATTTTTCCAAAAACCATTGCAGTATTTTTTCTATTTATAAGTGTAACATTTGAGTATTGCAGCAAACTTGGAAACACAGATAAGAAAAAAAGAAAATCAACAACGAAAGCAATTCCACGGTTGCCTGATAGCTATTACTGACATGTAGGTGTATGGGCTTCCATTCCGTGTCCTCTTTATATGTATTCATATATTATGTCTTGGTCAGCTGGGGCCACTAAAACAAATATCATAGACCATGTGGCTGAAACAACAGACATTTATTTCTCAGGATTCTGGAGACCAAGAAGTCAAGATCGAGGTGTTGGCAAACTCAGTTTTTGAGGAAGGCCCTCTTCCTGGCTTGCAAATGTCCACCTTCTCCCCGTGTCCTCACATAGTAGAAAGAGGAAGCTCTGGTGTCTCTTTTTAAAAGGGGACTAATCCCATCTTCACCTTCGTGACCTCATCTAAACCTATTTATCTCCCAAAGGCCCTACCTCTAAATACCATGGTATTAGGGGCTAGGGCATCCACATATGATCTTGAGGGGTACACACTCATTCAGCTCATAACATATTCCTAGTTTTAAATAAAAAGGCCATGTCACTTTATTCACAGGTATGCATATGTGAATGAGTGAGTGAGGCAAATATAGATGTGTAAATAGTAACATACATGAAGCTAATCATATGTGTATATGCATAAACATATCTATGAACTTGGATCATATGAACTTGGATGATTTTGAAATTAGATAATTCACTTTTGGCATTAACCAGGATTTAAGACTAAGCGCAGAAAGAGGGTGGAAAGTACCAAATAAACTCCAGATAGAGAATACAGTGGGGCACCTGGGTGGCTCAGTCAGTTAAGCACCTGACTCTTGGTTTCGGCTCAGGTCATGATCTCACTGGTTTTGTGAATTTGAGCCCCATGTTGGGTCCGTGCTGACAGTGCAGAGCCTGCTTGGGATTCTCTGTCTCCCTCTCTCTGCCCCTTCCACATTTGCGCTGGCTCTGTCTCTCTCCAAATAAATAAACTTTAAAAAATTATTAAAAAAGAAAAGAACAGAGTGGGCAGTAAAGGACATAGGGTGATGTTCTACTACCATGAAGGGTGAAGCTGGCTGTCCTGTGTAATAAACTGTTGGCTGGTCAAGAATGAGGGCTTGGTGGGTGAAGAGACTGTGGTTAAAAAAAAATCTATCTCTAATGCTTCCCCACTGATATGGTGGCTGACACTAACTACTATTCCCCAAGAATTGGTTTCCCCTTTGGACACAGGCACTAGTAAAATGTAATCCAGAGTTGACGTTATCGTGACTTGGGTGGCACTTAGGACTCAGCTGTAACACTTAGGACACAGCTGTAACATGTCTATAATCAATATATTCATGAATAACTCATAAATATCATAAATAACTCATACTTATGGACCCTCCAAGGTTTGGAGGCCTTTCTTCATTTGGAAAGGTCAATACTATAAAACTGGAGCCTCTTTATCTTGTATGTCAGCTAAAATGGCTTATTTTTGCATAGAGTCATCAGACACAGCTACTTAGGACAGCACAGTCTGATGATGGCCCAGGGCCAGAATCAGAGACACATGTTGAGAGCAATGCTCCTGGGGGTGTTTAGGTTAGGAGTGACCCATAACCAACTTACAGTTTACTGGTCTTGCCTCAGGGTCAGTCACAAAAAAAATGGCAATTTATCATGTTCCCATCATATGATGTACTGGTTCTCAGAGAAACTTCTTTCTCCCACAAATGAACCTCAACACACCCAGTTCCCCCAAATAAGCACAGCTATTCAGATCTTTGCAACCCACTCTCTAGCATTGCGGCAGATCCTGCAGAAAATTACAGGTGAGATCCCAGCAGCTGAAGATGAGTCCCCGTCTCATTCAAAAAAAAAAAAAAAAAAAAAATCCATCTTACCCTCTGGGGCTCCACTGGATGTCCTTCCTTAGTAAGTAACACTGGCATAAGCCACTCAAGTAATAGATGGCTGTGGAGATCTAGATCAATGCAGGTACCATATTTGGTTATTTTTAGTTGTATGCATATATGTAAACACAGTATGCATAGTGTTTTTTGCCTTCAGAACAAACCTTTTATGAAGGGATCCTATTCAAATTCCTTATATCTTTTGCAGGGCAAGCTCAGAGTCTTAAATGCATTAAATAGAATGAGAACCTACAAAAGAAGCATCTATCAAAATGTATTAGTGTCTTATACCACTGGGATCTAACATGACTTGTTCAATGTTAATCTTGCTTGGAAAGCAAAACGTTGGAAAGCTTTGCTTAAACCTACCAAAGAAGAAATCCAAACCAGTACAAAACAAAACACCATATGGCCAATTGTTTCAGACCTGAAACCTTCTTCTACTCCCTCTCGTTGTAAGACATATTGGCCTGGGACACGATTTCTAATTATTTCTAAGACAGAAGTTCCCAAGGAGGACAAAAGAGGCATACATTCCAAGTGTAAATTTCTAAGCCACGGAAGGAAAAAAAGCACACCAGTGACTTCAACAGTAACTGTTTGGGACCATGATTTTGGCCAATAGTAATGAGCACTGACAAACTGCATTGAATAGTAAAATGCATCCAAAGCAGAATTTGAAATTAGAATTCACTCGTGCCAGGTGGGCTGATGAAGCGCACCCGGAAGGCTGATCACCGTTCTCGGCAATGACTTCATTATTCTGAACGTGAGTGCCACCTAGTGGCGAACCTTGACTTTACTTAGAGGATGGAGGAATTCTGCAGCTCACCTTGCCCAAAGTTGAAGAAAACAGCGCCATTCTCTGCTAGTGCTGACCTCTATTCCCTTTCCCCTTTTCTCTTTTATTATATTCCCCCTTATTTCTGTTTTTAATTAATGCAAAGTCATACATTTACTTCCTCGAATATCAAACATTTCCCTTTACTTCTCCATGCTACCAGTCCAAAATAGCCCAAGCGCCTACCTGCAAACCCCCTTCATATACAAGATATTTCTACTCTATCCCTTTCTATTCCATAGCATGGGATGCAAAAGTTCCTTATGAGAGAAGCCCCTGAAAGACAGCTTGGTAAGGGCCACCGGAGAGCTGAGAACACTAGCATACCCATTACTTAAAGAATTGCTTAAGTAAACATTTATATTACCATGACTTCCAAGGTTCAAGAGCAATAATGCAAAGGGCATTATGCTAACTGAAATAAGTCAGACAGAGAAAGACAAAAACTGTATGATTTAACTTATATGTGGAATCTAAAAAACAAAACAAACAAACACACAAAACAGAAACAGACTCATAAATACAGAGAACAAACTGGTGGGTTCCAGAAGGTCGGGGGGTGGGGGAGGATGGGAGAAATAGATGACAGTGAATAAGAGGTACAAACTTCCAGTTCTAAAATAAGTAAATCACAGAGATTAAAATTACAGAATAGAGGGACACCTGGGTGGCTCAGTCAGTTAAGCGGCCGACTCTTGATTTCGGCTCAGGTCATGATCTCATGGTTCATGAGATCAAGCCCCACATCCGGCTCTGTGCTGACAGCATGGAGCCTGCTTGGGATCCTCTCTCTCCTTCTCTCTCTTCTACTCCCTCGCTAGTTCTCTCTCTCTCTCTCTTTCTCTCTCAGAATAAATAAACACTAAAAAAAAGTACAGAGTAGAGAATGTAGTCCATACTATTGCAATCACGTGTGGAGACACATGGTAACTACGCTCACTGTGGTGAGTGCTGCATAATGTATAGAATTGTCAAATGATCATGTGGTGCACCCGGAACTAATAAACCATTGTATGTCAACTATACTTCATTAAAGATTTTTAAATCGTGATAATAGCAACTGTAGTGCAAAAATATATGGGAAAAAATCTCAAAAAAGTTTTTTCCTATATTCACTTAAGGATGGATATATGTATATCCTTGTGCTATGAAGGAAAACAAACCAATGCATAGTTGAGTTGATACAAAACAAATATAAGGATACAAAATGACAAAACAGTGGTGAAAGGAAGTGGCATATATCAAAACAAGAAATGCTCGTGGTAAAAGATTTTAGAAGATTGCATTAATGTCCACTCTCTCCAGCAAGTTTTATCCCCAGAAGTATGACCTAAGCTAGCTTTCAACCTAACCTCTAATCCAGCATCTTCCAGGTATCCAGTGGATCCTTGTAAAAGTGCTCAGCCCAGACACCTTAAGATACCAGTCGTGTCTTATAAGGCTTCAGCAACACCAGCCATTTAAGGGCCATAATACCATCTCATGTGCATTTAGCACTTTACAGTTCCCAAAGAGGTTTAACAAGACACGGGTATCCAATTTTCTTCCTTCACTATTTTAGGCGGCAGGGACATGACTGCCTAATTTGTTTCTCTGACCTATTGCTCAACACAAAGTGCCCAGCTGATATAGTTGAACAAACATTCGCCAAGTTGAATTGACCTAAACCCTGGTAGAAAGAGGAAAGCTGGTAATTTGAGCCACATGAAGCTTTGGTGTCTTCTCTATGAAGGAAGATGTTTAAAAAGAGAAGTGGGGTGGGGGCGGGGCGCCTGGGTGGCTCAGTCAGTTAAGCGTCGACTTCAGCTCAGGTCTCGATCTTGTGGTTCATGAGTTCGAGCCCCACCTCAGGCTCTGTGCTGACAGCTCAGACCGTGGAGGTTGCTTCGGATTCTGTGTCTCCCTCTCTCTCTGCCCCTTCCCTGCTCACACTCCATCTTTCTGTCTCTAAAATAAATAAACATTAAAAAAAAATTAGAAAGAGAAGTGGGGACCACTGGTTCATAAGCCATACTCCTAAAGGAAAAGTCTGCAAGAACTGACCTGTGAGTCTGTGGAGCACAGAATAGTGGGCTCTGGGATAAGGATTAGCCTTCAGGTGGGGGTGATGACCGCAAGGGTGACAGTTGGAGTCTCCTGGGTTTTGCTCATGTTCTTTTTCTGTTCCGGGTGCTGGTTATACGGGTGTGTTCAATTGGTGAAAATGTATACAGTCATACACTTCTGTGTATCTTTCCATACATACATTAGGCCTCAAAAAAACCTGTATGTAATAACAATCCTTTGTAGGCAAATCAGCTTCAAATAATAGAACCTCTGCAGCAAATTGCCTGAAGTGGTGTTTCCTCTTGAACGCTAATTAAGTAATTAAGAGTCTGGGCTTCAGACCAAATAGCTCAGACTGGAATCTTGGTTCTGCCACTCACTAACTGGGAGATCTTGGTCGTGTTACGTAATGCCTCTAAGGTCCCATTTTCTCATCCATCAGGTGGGCAAATAATGATACGAACATGACTGAGGTGTGGGGAAAACGACTCAAGACGGCGCAGGCACAGGATCTGGCACATGGTCCGCGTCCCACAACTGACCGCTAGCCTCGTATACAAATATCAGCTGTCGAACGCACGTGTGCCAGAAATTCAACTTTCTTTCTGCTTCTATACTTGCCTTATTGTTAAGTCCTGATTCCTTTGGGGAGCAGAAAATCTCCGTCAGTTCGGATTTTCTACCCTCACCCTCGTATCATATCTACGTTTCAGATTAGCCTACGCATTTCTCCACCACTGTATCTGCCTACTTCTTCCTACTTCCATGGGATCTCGGGTGGCCACCCACAGAGATTCTAACCACCCCAGGCTCCCTGGCATCCCCTCAGCTACTCCTGCCTTCCTCTGGGGAACGTGGCATTACCGCACTGCTCCTGCTCCTTGCTAGGGTGAGGGTGCTATGGGAGGCTGTTTTCGGCTGTCTTTCTCGACGTGTGCACACTCTCTACTCTCTGGGATACTATGGACCTGCCAGCACTATATCTGAGCCAGAGGTTTGTCTTCCCCTTAGTCCCGCTCCCTGCCCATCCTGCCTCAGCCAAGGGAAGGAGCAGGACACAGGGAAGCCTGCACTACTTAGTAGAATGACAGTAACAGAGACTCTTGAAAACCAGAGAGAAGTTTATTTCTGTCTTATGTAATTGTCTGGTGTGTCTGGGCTAGTGGACAACCAGCTTCATGAGGTCATTTATGGAATGAGTTTGCTTCCATTTTATTTTTCCATCATCCCTTAAAGTATTTCTTCTTCTCCACGGTCAAAGTCAGACTGGGGCACATTCATGTTCCAGATCACAGGTAGGAGAAAAGAGAGTAAGCCCAAGCAAGTCATTCCCTTAAGCAGGTGAGGCAGAAGTTACTCACAACTTTCCACTCACAGTCTTTTGATGAGAATGTACCGTAGGACCACACCACTGACTTATCCAAGCATCCCTTCCAACGATATTCAGCACTCTCTGGTAAATACCAGCTTCTTCATCATTCCCGATGGCATTTATTTTCCATTTCAATTAGTGTCCATAGGGAACTTCCTCCTCACCCACTCCTTAAGTGGATTTGAAAGTGGGAGGACAATGGAAACTATGGAAATAGAATCAACAGGACTTGACGACTGATTATAAATAGTTGATAACTATTTTAGATTCCAGGTATAAGTGAGATTGTGCAGTATTCTGTGTCTGGCTTATTTCACTTAGGTTATATCCCCCATATTTGTCTATGTTTCAAAATGGCAGGATTTCCTTTTTAAAAAAATTTTTTAATGTTTATTTTATTTTTGAGAGAGAGACAGAGCGCAAGTGAGGGAAGGGCAGAGAGAGACACACACACAGGATATGTAGCAGGTTCCAAGCTCTGAGCTGTCAGCACAGAGCCTGATGTGGGGCTTAAACTCACAAACCATGAGATCCTGACCTGAGCCGAAGTCAGCGCTCAACTGACTGAGCCACCCAGGTACCCCAGGATTTCCTTCTTTTTTAAGGCTGAATAACATTCCATTGTATATATACATTGTATTTTCTTTATCCATTCATCCATCGATGGACATTTAGGTTGTTTCCACATTTTGGCTATTATGAAGAATGCTGCAATGAACTAAATTGTCAAACTCATAGAAGCAGAAAGTAGAATGGTGCTTGCCAGGGGTGGGAAGAAGAGGGAAATAGGAGATATTGGTCAAAGGGTGCAAAGTTTCAGTTATGAAAAATGAATAAGTTCTGGAGATACTAACATACAGCAGTGTGACTATAGCTAACAATACTGTATTGTATACTTTAAATTTGCTAAGAGAATAGCTCTAAAGTGTTTTAATCATACACATACACACAAAAGAAAGAATATGACAACTATGTAGACTGATGGATATGTTAATTACATTGATTGTGGTGATTTTTTCCCAACATATATTTATATCAAGACAGCAAGCTGTATACCTTAAATATGTATAATCTTTATGTATCAATTTTATAAACCCAGAAAAACAGTTGGTGAAATAGAAGAATCGAGGCTTTTTTTTTAATGTTAAGGCTAGGGTGATATGAGCTGATATGGAAAATGCTATAAGAGGAACAGATATAATGAGAATTAAAAAATTATAATGAAAATAATAATAACAAAGCCCACCTTACATATGTACTGAGAACTTTGAATGTATTATTTCATTCACTCTTCAAAACAGCACTTATTTATTCTTGTTTTCTTAATTTAGAGATGAAGAATCTGGAACACGGTGAGGTAAGGTAAATTGCCTAAGGTCTTGTTGCTTAAAGCAGCATAGCAGTGGGTAGAACCTGCCGCCAGGAATCCAGAGCCCCTGCAGGTAATCGCAGCACCATGCTCTCTCCCCTGCCAGTATATATGGAGAAGAACCTGATTTTAGAAGGATGCCTTGTGCCTGGGGAGATTCAATAGCTAGGAGAGATGATGGCTGGGGGTGTCTCAATGGTTGGGGGCCGGAATCATCTGGAGGCATCTATCTACTTTCTTGTGTTGATGTTGACTGCTGGTTGGGACCGATGCTGGACTGTCAACAGGTGCCCCCCTCAGTTGGGACTCTTCATGTGGGCTGGTCTTGCTCACAGCATGTCAGCTTTAGAGCATGTGGGCATTTGACATGGTAGCTCATGGAGGAAGTGTCTTACACAACTTCTGCCTAACTAGCATGCTGCATGGAAGGCATGTAAGGTAGTATTAAAATAGGTCCACAGACACTTTAATACTCCTTCTTTCAAAAACAAGAGCCTGATTCCCTTCTATTAAATGTGGAATATACTTAGTAACTAACTTATTTTTTTAATGTTTATTTATTTATTGAGAGAGAGAGAGAGAGAGAGAGAGAGAGTGTGTGTGTGTGTGTGTGTGTGTGTTTGTGTGTGTGCAAGCAGGGGGAAGGGCAGAGAGAGAGGAAGACAGAGAATCCCAAGCAGGCTCTGTGCTGACAGGACTTAATCTCATGAACCATAAGATCATGACCTGAGTTGAAATCAAGAGTCAGACGCTTAACCGACGGAGCCACCCAGGTGCCCTCTTAGTGACTCATTTCTAATGAATAGAATATTGAAGAAGTGATGGTGTGTGATTTTTAAGAAAGACATTGTGGTTTCCTCCTTGCTCTCTCCCGAGCCGCTTGCTCTCTTGCTCTGGAAGAAGCCAGCTACCATGACACTCAAGCAAGCCTGTGGGGAGACCCACATGGCAAGACACTGAGCCCTCCTGTCAACAGCCAGCAAGGAAATAAGGCCTCCTGCTGCAGCCATGTGAGGGGGGTGCCTTGAGAGCAGATCCCCAGCTGCACTGAAGCCTTCAGATGACTGAAGCCCTGATGAATATCTCGTCAGAAACCTCATCAGAGACCCTGAGATGAACCACCAGTGAAGCCATTCCAAAATTTCTCACCCAGAGAGACTATGGATAATAAATCTTGGTTATTTTAAGTCACTCCATTTTGGGGTAATTTGTTGTGAATGACTGGTATACCTAGCCTCAGAAGTCATGCAGCATTATATGCAACATATCTGGTTAAGAGTCAGTTGTGAAAACGAGTCCAGGTTCAAGGAGAGGGAGATTAACCTAGCCACTCAATGGAAAGAGGGTCAAAATATTTGCAGACATAGTTTAAACTGCCACAAGAATATTTATCTTAGTGTACTTAGAAAATAATATTGGGGAGATGGTTACCAAATGTCTAGAAATCCAAGTCCCTTACAGCACATATAGCATTTGTAATTAAATAATCATTAGCATAATGCTGGTTGAATTTCTGTTATTCCACTGGACTGTGGATTTGCATCTGGTTTGTTAATACTTGCATCCCCAGAGCCTTGCATAGTGCTTAACAGATACTACACGCTGGGGCACCTGGGTGGCTCAGTTGGTTAAATGTCTGGCTCTTGATTTCAGTTCAGGTCATGACCTCACATTCCTGAGATTGAGCCCTGCATCAGGTTTGCACTGGGCATGGAGACTGCCTAAGATTCTTTCTCTCCCTCACTCTCTGCCCATCCCCACCATACATGCATGAGATCTCTCTCAGAAAGAAAGAAAGGAAGAAAGAAAGAAAGAAAGGAAGGAAGGAAAGAAGGAAGGAAGGAAGGAAGGAAGGAAGGAAGGAAGGAAGGAAGGAAGGAAGGAAGGAAAAAGGAAGGAAGAAAGAAAGGAAGAAAGACAAAAAAACCCAAAAACCAGATACTACATGCTTATGAGCTACCTATTGAACAAATTATGTGCAAACTTTAGATGATCAGGACATTACAAACATACAGATGTGGCCCTGGAAACTTTTGTTTGTTTATTTGTTTTTGAGTTGTTCGCCCCCAATAAAATCCCTGAATAATGCTTGAAAATGTATAAATCAATTCTTACATTTGTATAGGATCTTCTACTATGTATTATGTTTTCATTGTTTCAGTTTATGATTTCTCAAAGGATTGTACATGAGATGATTTTAGGAATTACATGGATGAAGATTTAAAAATTTAAAAGCTATATGATTATTTTATGTGCGCTAAAAAGCACAAAAGTGTGAAGTGTGTTAATTAAAGGAAAAGAATAGGTATATAGTAGAATGGGCAGCATGCAGATATAGTAAAAATTGCAAAACTGCTATGAAATGACTCATGTTGGGTAAATATTGGTTCGTGGGTTCGAGCCCCACATTGGGCTCTGTGCTGACAGTATGGAGCCTGCTTGGGTTTCTCTCTCTCCCTCTCTCTTCTCCTCCACAGCTCGTGCTCGCTCGCTCTCTCAAAAAATAAATAAAAACTTTAAAAGTAAAAGCTTATTTCCGGGGATACGGATTAACTTTTTCTAAGTGTCATACCTATAATTTGGTTAGTTGCTAATTGGTGACCCCTGATATGTATCTCTCTCTTTAGGGTGATTTAGGTTTGGTTCCCAAACCAGGCATAGCATTTTAAAATTATAGATCACCAGACACCAGCGCTGGAAGATTCTGATCTTGGAGGGTGTATTAGACACATGTTTTTACAAGCTCTTTAGGAATAATAGTTAGGTATAGTTAGTAGCTGTAAGAAATAATCGCCATGTTTTAGCGGCTGTATACAACCGCAGTGTCTTTCTTGCTGAAATCAAAGCTTGGGGGATGTGTTCTTGGTTGGTGAGTAGCTCTCCTCCATATGGTGATTTAGGGACCCAGGCTCCTTTTATCTGTGCCAAGAAGGGAACACAAAGCAATCACGACAACGATGGCTTCAGAAAGGAGCCATTTCTCCTCAGGCTGGGGAAACTAAGGAAAGAAGGTGAAATTATGAAAACGTCGGCGGTCTCCTGCCGAGCAGAAACTCAGACATCTGAGAAGGAGCTGCCACACGCCATTGCTGCCCTCTCTAAGCTTGAAGGAGGACTCCCACAGGGGAGGCTTCTGAGGAGGGGGGCCGGCCGGCTGGTATGGGTGGGCAGGGGGAACAGTAAAGCTAGTTTTGTGGGTGTCAGAAAAACTGCCAACGGGGATCTACTGCTGCCCATGGAATGACGGTCTCCGCTGGGGCGAAGATGAAGGCTGAGCGAGGCCGGAGGCAAACCGGAAGGAGCGAGTCTCTTCTTCCTTGCCAGACTTCCGGTTTGCCTCTAGGGGTCTTGTGGGCAGAACCTAAAAAAGAGCCAGTTGCAAAGCAGAAAGCTCCACCTCCAGCCCCAGCATTGCAGAGCAGCGTACAGCGTTGTGGGTTTGAAGCTGAGAAGCAGTAATTCAATAACTGGCGCTGTGACGTGTGCTGGGGTCGGTCACAGTGGGCTGTCATTACCACCCCGTGACTCATTTCTTCCCTCTGCCCCTTCAGATCTACTCCCTACCCTCTCCACCTGCTCAGTGGCCCAGGCTGCTGGCCTGTGTGTGTGATACACAACAGACTGCCTGGTTTTTCAGCTCCGGTGTGAGCACTGGTAAGAGATGGCGGGAAAGGCTGAGGCATTTGCTCACCTGACTCCCTGGCATGGCTATGGGTTTGCTCCGTCCTTCCTGGGAGCTCCCTCTTTGCCCCTCCAGGCCATGGGGTGGCAATACAGCCTCATCTGTTTCGGTGTCAGAGTACTGCATTATCTTTAGTGAGTTCCCAATAGCCTGCTCCCGTCTCTGTAAACAGTTTGTTAGGCTCTACTCACACTGTTCTACTCTGGGGTACCACTCTTTTTGTGGGACCCTGTAGTCTTGGTGTGAGAGGTAAAAGAGCAGGCACAGCTGTTCCAGCTGTTCCTTCCATCCTGACTTCCCACGTGCTCCACTGTTTCCTTTCTCAATCTCCCAAAGCTACCTAGGTCAGTCAAATCCCTACAAGAGAGATTCTTATTCGGCCAACTCATCTTGTTTTGGAGAAGACCACGTACTGGGGCTTTTGGCTAATCTGTGCATTAACTCCATTGTCACCTCCACTATCCAGCAAAGAATGAGGTCACTTGATTGAAATCATGGTAGCCTAAGAGGGGCTCTGGGTAATGGAGATTTGGGGGTTGACACGCGTCATGCCGAGAAAGGTTAAACACACATAGAAATCCCTAAAGGCAAAATAAGAACTCTTTCGTAGTGTAGTGAAAGGAGCAACGGACGCAGTCAGATGAATCTGGGTTGAAATCTCCTCTCTGTAAATCCGATACTTTCTCATCCTCAGTTTGCATATCACGTAATAGGTGTATTACCTAGGAAGAGAACACAGGTAATAGAACTCTCAGTCATAGAAATGGTTGAGATGAACAAGACGTTGTCCCTGCCCCCTCCAAAAACAAGAAGCTAGCTGGGGCAGCTAGCTGGCACTGGTTTGGAGCCAGCTTCTCAGAATCTCTTGGCTTTTCTTCTATGCTATTGCATTTCCACTACTCGATGGTTCTTGCAGCTACAGACATCCTGTCCCTTTCAAGGAAGAGAGGAAAGGAAAGTGGCCCCAAGTGGATGCCTCTTATCAGGAAAAGTAAAAGGCTTCCAAGAGCCTCCAGCAGATTTCCACTGACGTGTCACCAGCCGGGACAGTGTACATGGGCATCTCTGCCCCTGGCGTAGGCTAGGACAGAGGGTGCTTGCATGGGACCAGGCACATGGCTTCCCAGAACAGAATTGAGGCTCTGCTAGTGGGAACAAAGGAGGGGGGATGGGTATTAGGGAGGAGTGTGGTGGGTGGTGACACAAAGGGGTGACACCCCTTTTATCTCTTTCCTGGGTGTTTGGGAGGATGAACTGTGTGTGAATGGGCCCCTTTTCAAAATGAAAACATCAGCTTCTATATTATATGCCTGTTTTCTTTTTCTTTATTTAATGTTTATTTATTTTTGACAGAGAGAGAGAGACAGGGCATGAGTGGGGGAGGGGCATAGAGAGAGGGAGACACAGAATCCGGAGCAGGATCCAGGCTCTGAGCTGTCAGCACAGAGCCTGACGTTGGGCTCAAACTCACGGACCGCGAGATTATGATCTGAGCCGAAGTCGGACACCCAACCGACTGAGCCACCCAGGCGACCCTATATGCCTGTTTTCTTTTAAAGACAGACCCTTCTTTTTCTACTTTACCTCTAGAGCTACCTAACGAAACTGAATACGGCCCGGCTCTGCCTAGCCTCCAACCTCATCTCTACCTCCCACCATCCCCTCTTCTGCTCCCCACCTTCCTCTGACAGCCTCCACTTCCCTCCGAGGTCCGTCAATTCACCAAGACTTTTCTCACCCAAGGGTCTTTGCTTTTGCCATTTTCCTTGCTTAGAACAGGCTTCCTCCTTTCTGTCACCTCTTCAAAGAAGTTCACCCTGACTCCCCACCTATGTGAAAAATCCACCCCACCCCAGCCATTGTTCTTTCTGAGCATAGAGAGCTCTTCATTCCCGTTTATCGACTTGCATTTATCTGCTGAAGAGGCACCTTGGTGGAAGGTTTAAGGGTGCTAGAGCCAGACTGCCTGGATTTAAGCCCTTCCCAGCAGTGTGATCCTGAGCAGGGTACTCTGATGTCCTCGTGCCTCAGTTTCCTCATCTGTAAAATGGGAATATTAATATTCCTTACTTCATAGGATGGGATTGTAAGGAGGATTCAAAGTGTTATTATTTGTAAAGAGCCCAGAATAGTGGTCTGTACCTAGCAGGGAACTGTGGAAGTGTTAAATAAAAGAAATCGCGTACATTTTCTCCACCATCCTGCACACCCCACGAAGACGGCAGCCACCCCCGCTCTTTCACTGCAGTGGCTAGTGCAATGCCACCACACCCCACCACTGCTGTTGCTGTTGTTTTACACCTAGTGGGCATCGAATATTTGTTGGGTGAATAAAAACATACATGAATAACTGAGTGATGGTCTAAATGGGGGAGGGGAGAAGCAGAATGACCTGGTTACCAAAACTAACACACCGCAAGAGCACGAATTTCCAGAAAATACTGACCAGTAGAAGTCACCGGATCAGTGGGGAGTTGAAATCTGCACCCGCCTCTGCAGTCTGTTAGAACCAAATCGTTCATGTCAGAGTGTGGGGGCTGCATGGACCACCCCCGCCCCCACAATTGTCCACCTCTTGCTGCCCAGCTAACAGCCACAGGAGTCACCTACTCTGGGAGTACTGTGAGGTCTAGAGCAGGCCCGGAAATGGAAGGGAGCCTCTGGGTGGGACTCGAGGTGCACCCACCCACCCATTTGGAAAACTGCAGCGCTGATTAGCTGTCTTGCTTGTCAACCCCAGCACCCGGGTGACAGCTGCTTCCCTGGCTAGCCTGAGCTCCGGCCCTGGTCACAAGTCAGTGCTGTTCTGACTCTCTCAGAAGAGGATTTTTCCAGACCCCAAACTACTGCAGCTTTGTGGGCCAGCTGCACTGCGTTCCCTTTCAGAGGCAACCAAGGCTCTTAAATCATATGAAAAGTACACCCAAGTTGCTCTGCGGGGACTCAGTAAGACAACTGACTGCGCTGCTAATTCTTGTCCAAACTGGGTCTCAGAGGAGCCCTCAGAAGCCCAGTAAAATAGACCTCGATCACCCTGGCTGCTTTCCAGAGCCTGATAGTCGCCTACCTCTGAAGCCTTTGTGGAACCCTGACCATTTCCTGCGGCCTCTGGGCTGCCCAGCAAGCAGGTTAATAATGTTCAGCCTCCCTGTCTGCTGAGTACCACTTGTTTTCTGTTTCTGTTTGCTGAATGGCCTCAGGGTTCCCTCTTTCCTGCTCCAGCCCAACTGGAAGCCTCTTTATTAACAGTTTGTTTGCAAGCTCATGGTGGCCTATGAACCTGTCTAAAATTTCCTGGGAGACAACAGTTCCCAGAGGAACATTCTGTCGGTCTCTCCTCAGATAATTCTCACTCTGCCATCTATCTGTCCCTCCTGCAGCCTGCACGCCGCACACCTTGAAAATACCCCCATACTCCTGAGTTTCTGACAAGAGAGAAAACACTTCCACCAGTAAAAAAGTAAAACATCGAGGGTATCTGTTATGTAAGGGGTGGCATCTTCCATGAGGCTCTTGAAGGATAGTTTGGGGAAAGTTCTAGGTCGGCCTGTTAGAAACTATTTGCTGTTTGTCTACTTATTAAGGAGAATTTCTGGCCCCACTCGGTTGTGAGGACCAAGCCATTAGCTGAGGAACAGGAAGGAGAGTGGCAACGACCAAGATTTGCTTTGGCACAAATGCCTCCAATGGAGTCGATTCCTTGGCCATAAGGCTTGGCAGCCACTCTGAGCTCTTCCCCTGAGGTCGCCCCAGAGCCAGGCAGTTGGCTCCTGGGATTCGCTCTCCATTCAGCTCATTTGGTCACCTCTCCCTTCTCAGCAAGTAGCATTCATTTCTCACAACGGGCCCATCCTGAGAAAGAAGGAGCCAGACGTGGCTTGCCGCCTCTTTGGTGGGCCTTGGCTGGAAGCATGGCTGGATATACCCCCACTTTCAGCCAAATCCCATATAAGTTGTCAGCATGTCCTTACATTGTCTTAAGGCTAATGGGATGAAACAAACCTTAAACTGCTAGTAGCTTTTTGACTTGGAAGGGAACTCAGAAATGATCCATCTCATTGCCGTCCAGGCCTTTTTTTTAGCCACCGCGAACTCCCTTTCAGTGAGATCTTACTGAGAAGCCCATGAGGCTGCCTGTGAAGTGGAGAAGGGCCGCAGCCCCGCGGATTCGCCTCCTTATCCTCTCAGTAGTCCCTGAGGCTCTCGCGCTGGATGCCTAGGACTCTCTAGAATGCACCTCAAAAGGAACTCATTACCATGGAGAAAAGTGTGGCCCAGAGAACCCAACTGGTTTGCCCAATGCAGCAGTGATTTGGAGGCCTACACGCAACCGAAATCCCCGTCTCTTGAAGCCGGATTCATACACTTACAAATGTTCTGCCAGCGTGTAACATATTATCTACATTTGTGTTTGACTTAGCTCCATAATGAAATGGCTCATCCCTCTTCTTTTTTCATTAATCTCAGGAATTTCTACTGTGCGTTAGTTTTCTATGGCTGCCATAACAAAGTACCACACATTGGGTGGCTTAAACAATAGAAATTAATTTACACACAGTCCTGGTGGTTAGAAGTCCAAGACTGAGGTGTCTGTAGGCTTGGTGCCTTCTGAGGCCTCTCTCCTTGGCTTGTAGATGGCCCTTTTCCCCTGTGTCTTCACGTGGTCTTCTCTCTGTGTCTGTGTCCAAATTTCCTCTTCTTACAAGGACACCAGTCGTACTGAATTAGTATGATCTCATTTTAACTCAACTACCTCTTTAAAGACTCTGTCTCCAAATACAGTCACATTCAGAGGCACTGGGGTTAGAACTTAAACATACAAATAATTGATGGTATAGGGGAACACAATTCAGCCCGTAACAGCTGGCCAACCTTCACCTTTGAGTGGCTCCTTTAAAGAGAGCATAGGAAAGCCATAGTCCCTGACTTCTTGTACATTAAAACCATTTTTTCCATAGCCTTATTTTTAGGTCACTTTTTTTCTCCTAAAACTTGGAAGACATCGCTCTACCGACTTCTGGCCTTGCAAGTCATTATGGAGAAAGTTCGAGTCAGGTGGAATTTCTTTTTCCACTTCCAATTGCCAAACACCTGAGGGAGGCCATCTTGGACCAGCCCCAGTCAAACAACAGGAGGACTTCTGCTTCACGAGTGACCACAGGTGAGATCACCAGCTGAACCCAGCACAATCTGCTAACCCCAGAACCTTTAGCAAATGAATAGTTGTTGTGGTAAGCCACCACACTGGGGGATGGTTCGTTGCCCAGCAATTGCTATCTGGCACAAGGAGCCAGCAGGGATTCTCCCCGGGTCACAGTGCAGTCTAAGTCCCAAGGTGACGTGGGTGGGTTTAGCCTTTTTCTCTCTCTGGCCCACAGACACCTGCCACCGCAGGGCTGCTCGTAACGCAGTGTGGAAATGCCCGCCTTGCCAACAGACTGCTTCCTACACATGTGGGGAGCGAGTGCCCCCTCTCTCAGTGTCACATTCTCGACTTCTTTTTTCCTTTTCTTCTCAGCTTCTTGTAGGGGCCGAACCTGGCTCTGCTGACTCTGGTGCCCACCATCTCTCCTGGGCACCTCCCAGCATTCTGTTTGCACGGTGGCAGTCTTGCTCCACAGATGGCAACTGGGATCACCTGGGAACACAGATATTGCCTAGTTTAATCACAGATGGGGTGGCGGTTTCTCAATTTTGTGTATGTGTGTGTGTGGGGGGGTGGGAGATGGTGATTTCCTAGAGGCGGAGGCAGGCACATATTTGCACTCCCATTTACAAATATTAGAATAATAAAACTCTAAAAACAAATATGGGGGACTGACACAAGATTGTCAACCTTTTGTTTTATCACATAAGAGTATTTTTTTATTTATTAAAAAAATGTGTATTTATTTATTTATTTTGAGAGAGAGAGAGAGCATGTGTGAGTGGGAGAGGGGCAGAGAGAGGAGAGAGGGAGAATCCCAGGCAGGCTCCACACTGTCAGCACAGAGGAGCTTGAACTCATGAGCCATGAGATCATGACCTGAGATGAAACCAGGAGTCAGACACCTAACCGACTGAGCCAGCCAGGGGCCCGATATCACATAAAAGTATTTGAAAAAAGAGGAGTTCTTTATCATCATCCGTTCACCAGAGAAAGTCATTACAACACCTAACTAACTGCAAAGCACAAAAACCCAGAGAAAAGGAAAACCCTCTTTAAGAAAGAATTAATGTGTGAGGTCCACATTTATGTTTACGGGAAATATTAATTTTTGGAGATGCATAAAAATTGCAACTTGAAATCAGACTTGACACAATTTTTCTTAAAGTGAGCCTACAGAATGTAAAGGAACATTCACCTTCCTGTTTCTGTGCAAAGTATCGCTGCCTTATAGAAGGGCTGCATCAGGTTTCACACTTCCTTATCTGGAAATAGTAAACCTTACTCGTCCCCCCAGATCAAACCATTCCTGAGGTTAGCCTTTGCTGGCACTCCAGATAAACTTTGCTGTGAATTTATACAGGGGCATCCGACAAAGTTATGGGTGTTTTGAAGGGAAGAAAAGGAGCCCACTGGAGCCCACTGACTTTATCTGTTGGCCCCTCTGCCTGCCCTGTCTTCAGGGGCTGCCGGGGCTCTGGGCACAGGCCTCTGGATTCTCAAACCTTTCCCTCTGGCCCCAGGCACCAGAAAGCTGTGTGGATGGTGTCACTTCCCTCTCTAGCACTGAGTAGCTCCTGGGTGAACGTCTGTGGAATAAGAAATGAACGGGTCATTGCAAGGCCCACCTGAGTCTCCTGGGGGCCATGTGCAGAGATGCTAGGTGGCCACTCTGTCCCCGGCGGGGTCAGCCTCACGGAAGGCTACCCTTCACTCCTGGCAAGGGATTCGGTCAGGACATGCAGAGCTCCCAGAGGGTGGACATGGATATGAGTGCAATTAAGGGTACTTCTTTCTTCTTTTCAGAGAAAGGGGATAAAAAGTCACTTAGAAACCCAAGGAGAAGGCCTGGGAGGGGCCAGTAGAAGAACGGCTGGGATGCCTGACAACTGCCTCTGTGGGAGACTCTGCCCTTCACGGGAGCCCCGGGGAGTCCATTGTGTCCTGTGATGGAAACCCGACTCCCCTGGCCCCAAAGTCCAGAGAAAGGCGGGTCCTGCTCTCCTGGGTGGGCCTGACGGCTGTCCTTCTCATCAACGGCCCACCAGGAAGGCACAAATGGACTAGAGACAAAGCTTGTACCTAAGAACAAGACAACGAACTCTCCTGTGGGGAAAATGGCCGCTCTCTGGGGAGCGTGAGCTCAGCAGAGCAGCTCCCCCTGCTTCTGTCTTCTCGCTGCTGCATTTCTTTGTTTCTGGCTCCTTTCACCTGCCACCACGTTCCCCACTTGAAATCAGACTCCAGGGAGATTGTTGTCAAATCCCACAGACCCGGTGCCGACAACAGAAACAGAAGAGTGGGCTTTGAAGAGTTGGCTTCAGTTCCAACCCTGCCTCTTGCTAACTGTGTAATGACAGACAAGCCACGAGAGCGCCCTGAATATTAAGTTTCCTCATCTAGAAAAGGCAGCAAATGCTCGTACCTGCTCTCTCCCTGCAAGAAGGCTGTGGCCCAAAGGAGTCAACACAACTAAGGAGTCACGATTAGTAATGGGGATTACTGGGGTGCTAGCTGTACCTCCTCTCCTCTTGCCTGAGGTCCCCTGAAACACCAGTAATCAAAAGGGAACGTGAGGACATGTGGGTGGCTCAGCGGAGTAAGCATCTGACTCTTGCTTGCGGCTCAGGTCATGACCTCACAGTTTCGTGAGTTCGAGCCCTAGCTGCCAGCACAGAGCCTGCTTGGGACTCTGTCTCTCCTTTTCTCTCTGCCCCTCCCCTGCTTGCGCTGCCTCTGTTTCTCTCAAAATAAGTAAATAAACTTTAAAAAGAAGGGTGGGGGATGTGCAGGGCGGAGAGAAGGAAAGGGGAAGGACAAACAAAGGAGAGTGTCATTGAAATAGTTTCAACCACTACAAACAAACCACAGCACAGTTTCAACCACTATGAAAATGACACAGCAACAAAAAAGACTAGAAGAAAATAGGAGATATTAGGGGGTGAAAGTTATTCCTAAGTGCAAGGATTATAATTTTTACTTTCTGCTTTTATAATAAAAAATACATTTTAAGATGGTCCCCTTCCCCCGTATTCCCAGTGACAGGTGTGCCCACCGTACTTAGTCACAATTTCAGAGAGAGTGCAGGGAAGGCGAGACATGTCCTGGGTCTTGATTTCATAGGCAGGGCAGGAGGAGAGAACTCAGCGGTGAAGGACAAGAGTAGGGAAATTAGTGCAACCCCACAGCTCAGTGTGGCGGAGCACAGGTGACAGGGAAGTCTTGGTGGCAGGCACGATTGGCTCAGGGTGATTTTGAGGAGCCCTGGTAGGGAGTGAAAGGTGAGGGGGGAACGGGGCCACTGGCAATGTCTGAGTGGGGTGACAGGACACCAGCTGAAGAGGCTGGGGCCCCGAGGGCCAATCTCAGTAAGGGAGTCAAGTGACAGTGGTAGAGAAACTGAGGCAAAGCTCAGTTCTGTGATGAGCAAGGGCAGAAACCCTTTCACTTAAATCTCCACGACGCCGGGGGTTCATTCCCTGCATGCAGATTCCTAGAGCTGGCCTGTGATGTCATTTCGGGTCCACCTGCTACAAGGCTCAGATGCTGATGTTCTTTCTGCTACTTTGGTGATAAATTCAGAAAACGAGCAAGGCTGATCCTGGAAGTAGAGGACACCAATCACAGGGGGTTTCCTGCTGGTCTCAGCCTACGGATGGTGCTGCTATGGTCTGGGACCTGGGGGCACACACCTGGGCCCCTACTACCGCGGGAGCCTCCACAGACCTTCCCCCAGCCAACGGGAGCCAGTGTTGTGGCTGGATGACACTTGTGGTTCTTATTATGATTGCATAATCATTGGGGAACTTTAAAAAGACAAAGTCTATTACTCACAAATCCTGGAGGATACACAGCCTGCCACACAATGAGGTTGTGGGTAGAGAGAAAGAGAGCACAGACCTGGATTCTGCCTTTACTGGGGTCAAGGGTGGGATGACTAGGGTTTCCGTCTTTCTTGGCAAATGTAAACAATAAGAGTGGAATTAGGACACTAG
Source organism: Acinonyx jubatus (assembly GCF_027475565.1). Classification (NCBI taxonomy): domain Eukaryota; kingdom Metazoa; phylum Chordata; class Mammalia; order Carnivora; family Felidae; genus Acinonyx; species Acinonyx jubatus. Next base: position 209,002,213 of record NC_069380.1, read on the forward strand.
CCGGGAAAAGCGGGGTCACTCAAGCAGTCAGCTAGGCAGGTCACCCAGGGCTTTCTAAAAGGGGACCTTCATGGGTGGGACGCTTGACTGTCATCTATCTGGTTGTGTAGCCGGCAATATGTTTACTCAAGATGGATGCCTTTGAAATGGAGGCCGCAGCCACCCGAAGCTCAATGCCAGGCACTCACACTAAACCTGGACTCTGAGGAGTTGACACAGCAGATTTCTAGCTGAGGATGGTACCCATTCGCTAGATAGGAAGGTAGAGACCTGGTGTTTCAGGGCTCTCTTCCCTGATGGTCCCCAGGCAGCCGGTTGGCTCAACAGGAAGTTCTATTGACCCCATCTGGGGTTGTTCTACTGCAAAAGAAATGCGAGGGGGACCAAGTGAAGGAAGCCTGTGCTTTCTGACAGTTCAAAAGAGTAAAATTACCTCAGACCCAATAACGCAAAGAATTTATCAACAGTCAAGAGCTGAAAATGATCATGAAATAAACTTTCTTTTCAAAAGAACTTTCTATTAAGGAAAGAAATACACGCTCATTGTAAAAGTGAAAAAGATGTTAGAAAGGCATAAAGAAGGGGCGCCTGGGTGGCTCAGTGGGTTAAACGTCTGGCTTTGGCCTAGGTCATGATCTCACGGTTTGTGAGTTCGAACCCCATGTCGGGCTCTGTGCTGACGACTCCGATCCTGGAGACTGCTTCCTATTCTGTGGCTCAGTCCGTTGAGCATCCGACTTCGGCTCAGGTCATGATCTCGCAGTTCGTGAGTTAGAGCCCCGCACCAGGCTGACAGCTCAGAGCCTGGGGCCTGCTACAGATTCTGTGTCTCCCTCTCTCTCTCTCTCTCCACCCCTCCCCTGCTTGTGCTCTGTCTCTGTCTCTGTCTCTCTCTCAAAAATAAATAAAGCATTTAAAAAAAGGTTCATGGGGTGCCTGGGTGGCTCAGTCGGTTGAGCATCCAACTTTGGCTCAGGTCATGATCTCGCAGTTCATAAGTTCGGGCCCCACGTCGGGCTCTGTACTGACAGCTCGGAGCCTGGAGCCTGCTTTGGATCCTGTGTCTCCCTCTCTCTGCCCCTTCCCTGCTCATGTTCTGTCTGTTTCATCTCTCAAAGATGAATAAACGTTAAAGAAAATTTTTTAATGAAAATAAATAAATAAACATTAAAAAAAAAAGAAAGGCATAAAGAAGAAAAGAGTATCACCAAAACATCATCACCCAGACATAAGATACAGTTACCATTTTGGTGTATTTCTTTCAGTTTATTTTCTATTAAAAAGAAAAAGACAAGAAAAAAATTTTAAACTTTTTTGAGAACACTGGAGTTTCTGCTAAATTTATATAGATTATATAAATACTACATGACGTATTTTTCTATATCTTAAAGAGGTCTTTTATTGATGCCAAAAGTATTTCATTGAATGAATATATTAAAATTTATTTATGCATTCCCTTCCTATTGGACAACAAATGGGCTTCTAATGCTTTTTTTTCTATTATAAGTAAGGAGAAAAAAATCTAAGTATTCAATTCTCTGTTTATAGCTCTGATAATTTCTGTATAATAAATTCCTAGAAGTGATATTACTAGGTCTCTTACATACTTTCTACAATTTCCCTGGGTAGCCCAGTGATTCTATCACCTTACTCTGCTTCCAAAGTCAGTTTCTCAAACAAAACAAAACTTTGATATTAGCCAAAAATAGCATTGGCATAATTCCCCTCTAATGGGTAATACAATCAAAATGCAAAAGATTTTGGCGGGCTGGAACAGTAACTCAATGTTACAAATGAAAACTCTTGCAATAAAACCTGGCATTTAAGTCACCAGACAGAATGGCTGAAGTACAAGATGGAGGGAATGTAACTTAACAATGATTGTGAAGAGTAATATGAATCCAGTATGAATCCTACCATCTTAGGTCATAATAATAGAGTTACGGAGTCCAAAACTGGAAGGTGATATGCTCTGCTCTGTGTGGCCAGACCCACCCTGAGGACTTGACTTCACACTGTAAAGGGAACAGTTACCTGTTCAACAGTTACATGTTGAGGGGAGAGGTTAGAATAAAGGACCTGGAGTCTGTGTTCTCTCGCTTCTCTGTGTTGGGACCCTATAGCTATGTCTACCTTATGTGACACATGTCCCCTGTCCAGGCTAACTGGTCCAGGGGTGGGTGTTCGGAGTCTCCACAGGAAGATGACATTTGGAACTTGGAGACACGGGAAGGAGAGTACTGATCTGAGTTGTGTGTGCAGGGCTGTAGTAAGAGAACCATGGACCCCGCCCTGAATTCCTAGAAGCTGCTTCCTCAGATATCAGGTGTCTAATTCTTCTCCTGATCCTGAGGGACATTTCAGGAAAGCTAACCAGAGCAGTTTCTGTAACTTACAGCAGAAAAGAAAGAGCCTTAATTAGAGAAATACTGAAACTATGGTGTTTATTCTGGAGGAGAAAAGACTCCGAGGGAACATGAGAGCTGCAGCCCCATCAGACTTATTCCACGAGGCCTCCAGGGGCAGAAGTAGAAGATGGGAAGAGCGGCTTTCAGTTAGTGCAAATGTCCACTCATTTTTGTGCAATCAGGCAACAGGACCATTGTAAAGGGGTCCCAGCATCAGACATTACTAGTTTTTATTTATTTTTTTTAATTTTTACTTTTTGAGAGAGAGAGAGAGAGAAGGGGAGAGAGGCAGAGAGAGGGAGACAGGATCCAAGCAGTTTCCTCGCGGTCCGCTCGGAGCCTGATGCAGGGCTTGAACCGGAACTGCGAGACCATGACCAGAGCTAAAGTCCAATGTTTCACTGACTGAGCCGCCCAGGCACCCCTGGGCATTACTACTTTTAGAGCATTGCTGTAAACAACCCACCTTGTTTATCCTCTCCCTGTTCAAAGCCATCTAGGACTCTTGGAAGGTAGTTCTGGGGTTTCTGTGCCCCCTAGTGGACAAGGACAAGAACTTAATATACTCTCCTAAATCGCGCTCCTTCCAGGCTTCAGGACGCATAAAATAAGCAAAATATTAAGAGTAAATAAAATAAATAATAAAATGATTTCGTGAATTTGGGGATGGTTCGCATTGCCTGCTCAATGTTTTGATTCTCTTAGTAGTATAGTGTTGTTATGCCCAGAATTCGTGATCCCCAAAGACCACCAGGGAGCTGAGTCCCATGCAAAAGCAAAGAGCCTTTATTCGAGCTAGCTTGAGCTCAATCCCCTACCTGCACCAACGCAGCGGTGAGATACCGGGGAGAGAGAGAGAGTTTCAAAAGCACAGAGGTTTTATTGGGGTCTAGGGGCAGTTGGTGAGGTAATGGCTGTGGCCTCAGCCGATTGGCTGGGGAAGGGTCGGAGTCCTGTTAGGCAGGTTGCCGGGCATGTTTTGATCAGGAAGTTACTCAAGGTGGAGGACAGAACAAGATGGAGTCGGCCGGCGTAGGTCCACCCTTTCGGTGTCAGGAAAGTTTATAAAATTGCTTGCCTCTCCCCACTACTCCCCCCATAAGTGTCTCCACCCTGTCGTCTTACATACATCCCCTTTCCAGTCAGATGAATTTGTCTCCAAGAGCAGATCTGAATCGCATCACGAAAGGACAGTTCTACACAGCTCCACATCCCACTGGTGCTCATGGAAAAAAAAGAAAGAAAGAAAGGACAGTCCACTTATTAGACAAGTCCACTTATTGTCTCTTCTACTTCCTTGTTCCTGTTCTTGGGGAATAACCTCATTGTCAAGACACATCACAGAACTTAAATGACATCATCTGAATCCCCACTGGAGTTGTCTAAGAGTCTGGAGAATTTAATGTTCCACCTCCAGCTGGATGGAGCTTCTGGACAGAAGGCTTTGAATAGAACAGATTTGTTTGACAATACTTTATTCTCCAGGTTTGCAAAAGCCACCCTTCCATTGGTCAGTCTTTGGGGCATTTTGACGGGACTCTGAGTTTTTCTGAATGGAGCATCATTAAAAAAAAAAAAAGCCTACAACCTCATTTAGAGAATCTTGAAGAAATACAAAATGGACCCAATGTCAGTGGTTTACTTTAAGCCATATGCTTCCCAAAACTCCAGGAAGGGAGAATGAGTCTGGTGCTAACCTTGCTGACTTCAGACCCAGCCCCTGAATTTAACTAGCAAATGAGGGTGCAGGTGTAACTGGGCCTCTTGTCTTCAGCAGTTGCCTGCTCCAGGTTGATGGATTATCTGTCCACGGTGTTCTGCTACAGCCCCAGGAACTGGTAAATGACAGTCACTTAGACAAAAACAAGTCTGTGTCCGATGTGGCACAGACTGCAACCGTTTCAAAGCAATTCACGAAATAATTGCAGGAGTGAAGATCCAGGGCAGTGTTTGTATATGTATTTGGGAAGATTCACTGACGTGGCTTGTTGCCATGCCTGATTCACAGTAGGATATCGAAAATATTTGTAGAGTTGGGGCACCTGGGTGGCTCAGTCAGGTAAGTGTCCAACTTTTGATTTGGGCTCAGGTCATGATCTCACGGTTCGTGGGATCGAGCCTCCTGTCGGACTCTGTGCTGACAGTGTGGAGCCTGCTTGGGATTTTCTCTCTCCCTCTCCTTCCCTGCCCCTCCCCCACTCATGCTTTTCTCTCTCTCTCTCTCTCTCTCTTTCTCTCTCTCTCAATAAATAAATAAATAAACATTTAAAAAGGCTTTAAAAATATTTGTAGAGTGACTAAGAGGGAGAGGTGGGGGTTGGGGTGGCGAGGGGTTACAGACTCTCAGACTACGAGACGCCTTAAAGAATGTCTAACCCAGCAGATTTCAGAGTGCTCTGTGAACCCAGCGGATTTTAAAGAGCTGTCGTATGTTTCATTCCAATTTCATTTTTAAAATCTATTTTCACTTGTGATTAAAAGTGCTATTAAAATGCCTACTTGAAATTATTGATGCACTCAAATGCATGAGCTGATGCTGTTTGGTTAGCTGGTGTTTTGGGATTTGTTTTGTCTTTGATGACCTCAGATTAAAACCTGCTCTGACCCAGTTGAAGAGTACTCTGAGTTGGTTAGGCAGTTATTGAAAACAAGCGAAGGAAGGCAAAAGAGAAAAAACAAACAAACGAAAACCAAGCAAACAAAAGGAAAGAAAGAAAGAAAAAGACTAGTAGTTGCAAACACGTATGTGTACGTCAGGATTTTTGTGATATAGGGCAACCAAAAATAAGTACACAGATAGCCTTGTTTGATGACTTTGTATTAATCCGACATGCAATTGATGTGTTTATGTACATGAAGTTACACTGCATTTTCGCATTTTTCTATAATAGAGTTCTAAGGGCAAAATTGGGTGTGGCTAACAAATAATTAGAAAAATCTCCAAGCCAACCCCCTCATTTTACAGAAGAGGAAATTGAGTCACAGGGTAGTAACAACCCCGCCCTGGTCACTCACTACTATCTGGAGCCAAGCCAGCACTTGCACTTAAGATTTACTTCTTGCAAATCATCCCGATTTTTTTTCCTCTTAAATGTAGCCTAGTTTTGTATGGGTCCTCTTGCTGGCAAACGAATCCAGTTATCTAACATGAATTTTCTTTGGTTGGGGGCAGGAAAAAATGTTACCAAACAGCCTTGAGTGTGTTTTTGAATTAACCCATAGAGGCTCAAAGGACCATGGTTAGGAGCACAAAGCCACTGACTCATTGCAACGTTGGGAAAGAGGTTTGCAGCTGCAGCAAAACCACAGGTCTATTGTCTGGCCTCTGAGCCCCTGCAGAGAGAAGACTTCCCCAGTGCTTGTGCTGAAAGCCTTTTTGTAGTTCCCAGCTGAGTCTGTCAGTGTGGTTTTGTTGGGTGCTCTCTGACAGGGTGAAGGGAGGAACCTGCAAGAACACGTACTTAATCCCTCCACCCCCCAGCCCACTCTTTCCCTCCTTCAGAATCACCCCTAGGCTAAGATCACAGAGGTGGAAACTGAGGCTGAGAGAAGAGGGGTTCCCTAGATCACAGAGGCACCTGTGGACAAGCCAGGGCTGAGAGCAGATGGCTGGCCTTGTCCTGCAGCCTGTCTTCCATCTCAAATGGGGCCTCCACACACGCTCTCATGCGGCTTTTCAGAAAGGACGGCAGCCGGGGGGAATCTCATCAGGTCCCAGACGGGCGATGGTGGTTTCTATAGGCATAGATTTCGTGTTTCTAATGGCAGGTAGTGGCAAGTTGGACTTTCCTTTGTGTGTTTACCCTATTCATTCTGCAGACTGTTGTTATAGCCGGGCCGCCCTGTCTTCTCCTTTCCTCTCCTGATCCCTCCGGAACCGTCTAAACCCCATTGTTTGGCGCTCTCGTCCTGTATGAAATCTTGTTCTCACCTTTTCCTTACATTCCAGTCCTTCCTATGCTCTCAGATGACTCACCGTGCTGACCTCTTACTGATCTCACTGGCTCCCACTGATCCCATCTGTGCGTCACTGGCCATGATCCTAATTGTCACCATGAGCAATGCCCACGCACGGGCAGAAAGAGCCCACAGGTCCTTATGAGGATGAAGAAAAGAGCCAACCTGCAAGCCACACACAGTAGTGCAACAGGCTAGCTCTGCCAGTCCCCTGCTCAGAACACAGTATCTGTATACTCCCTACTGGCTGGGGTTAGAGCCGTTCGTAACTGGGCCCCAGTCTTTCCAGTCATCAGTCTCACTAGATTTTTTGTATCTGTGCCCCCCACCAAATGTTACTGGAACCAGCCTTGCTATGCTCCACCTTTGTGTCTTTGCTTCGGACTGATCTGTTATGTTCATTACGTAAGGAGGCCATTAGACGGAGGTGGCTCTAAGGCCTTGGCAGCCTATGTAAGCAAAGCCAAACCTAAGCCTGTAAACAAAAGCCTCCTAATTAAGAAATCAAAACCTAAGTACAACCAGACATAAACAGACAACGAGGCTTCTCTACATAAGGCAACCACTTAAGCTACAGCGTATTGATAATTTCCTTGCTTTGCTTCCTGCACCTTCTCCATAAAAACCTGTGCCCCTTGGTGGAGCACCTCTAACCACTTCTGGCTCGGCACTACTTGATTCTAATCAATGTTTGTGCAAAGAAAAATTAAAAATGTTGACATGTCCCAGTTTACCTTTTAACAGTTCCTTCAGCTTGGAAGGCTTTTCTGCCTTATATCTGCCTGTCAAAATTCTTCTGAACTCCTAGGCTCAGTGAAATGTCACCTTCTCCAAAGAGCTTGCTCCCGGGCCTAGATGTGGTTACTCCTTCCGTCCCTCGCCAGAGCATCACATGAGGTCATGTGGGTGGGCACGAGGACCAGGCTGCACACATCCTGACATCACCGGGACCCCGGGCAAAATATGGAAGGTCTAGGCCTCGGTCTCCTCCTGTGCGCGAGGAGGAGGAGCCTTATGTGTGAGGAGCAGAAGAATTAATCCACATGAAGGGCTTGGAAAAGTGCTCAGCAATTAGAAAACACTTAGTAAATATCGATTTGACTGTTTCATTAAATGGACTGCTTTGGTTAAATGGGCAACGAAGAAGGTACTTTATTTCTCTGTTCCTACAAAGCCACTCCACAGATTCGTGGCTGTCTGCCCCTCTGAGGAAGCGCCAGGCAGGTCCCATCATGTTTCTGGTTACTTTTCGATACCAAAAGTCCAATCCAAAGTGTGATAATCAAACAATTCTTGGGTATCAGTCGAATCGTCAACGTCCTAAATGTCTACTACCTTGAAGGGTCCCCTTGTCCTACCTTTCGTTAGCTGGACAACCTGCTACGGGCACAGGACATGCCTGGTCCCCCTGTGTCACTACTGTTCACTGGCCAGTGCCGTGTGCGGGGCAGTGGGTCAGTCTTCTGGGGCTGCCATGATAAAGTGCCACAGAATGGGGGGCTTACACAACAGAAATCTATTGGCTCACTGTTCTGGAAGCTCAAAGTCCAAGACGGAAGTGCTAGTAGATTGAGTTTTTCCTAAGGTCTCTCTCCTTGACTTGCAGATGCTTGCCTTCTCTCTGTGTCCTCACACGATCTTTTCCTCTGTGCACATGCACCCCAGTGACTCTTGTGCATTCAGATGTGCTCTTCTCATAAAGACACCAGTTGTATTAGATTTGGACCCACCCCTAGTGGTCTTATTTACCTTAATTAGCCCTTTAAGGCTCTTATCTCCAAATACAGTCCCATTCCGACATTCTGGGAGTTAGGACCTCAACATATGAATTTCGGAAGAACACAATTTCGTCCCACAACAGGCAAGAAGGAAAGGTATGGGGACAAGAAAGGTCTTTCTTGCACGGACAGTTGCGTAGGGCTTTGGTGGTCTCAGCACGTGGCAGATGTCCAGACTGGACTCTTTCTGTCGTGGACAGTCATGCATGGTCCTCACAGATCTCTCATAGGACCTTCCACTAGAGATCCATTTAAGCAGCCATGTCTCTGCCCTAGCTGGCTGCTTCCAACTCCCCACTCAGTCCCCTGGGCTTTGGGTGTCTGTCCCACTGACGAGTCCAGGCAGGCCTTTTGGAGGAGTTCTGTTTTACAATGCTGTCTGATCCTCCCAGGACTGCACGCATTGCCCTGTCATTGATGGATACACAGCTTGCTCCCAATGCAACCATTGTTCTCCCTCCTGCCCCCTCCAACCAGACCTGAAAGACGGATGTCTCAGGCCGGTGTGACACAAAACCTGATGTCCTCTAGACCTCCGGGGACATATGCCAGGCACATATTCTCTGGTGACTTTCCCTTTCAGTCCTCCATATAAGTACCCCAGACCTCGTCAACCTCAACCCTTAGTAGATATTTGCTAAGGTGAATTTGAGCATGGTTTGTGCAGAGTTTCACTCTGCTACCTCTCTGCACAAGCAGGGTCAGGTCCAGGGGTTGGTTACTTTCTCTCAAATCTGGTCTGCAGAGTTGACATTTGTCATCCTTGCTGAGGTGTATCACAGAGATGGCATACAGGGAGAAAGCAGCAAAGGAAGGCATTTTCTAGGAAGTAGCAACATTTATTATCTTGATTTGCTTTGGAAGTTATTTTAGAGAGGCATATATTACCAGCTGGTTCCAGAGTATGCTTTGCTGATGTGGCAGGATACTTATTTAAGAGTTATAAATTTATGTTTTATTTCTTCTGTAAGAAACAGGTGGTAGTTCTTTGCTTAAAGGAAGGTTTACAGCAGGTTGCAAGCAGACATTGCCTGCAAACCATCTCCTCGTAGATTTGTTTTTCAAATGCCTAAATCCATTGAGGGGAAGGGGCTTGAGAGAGAGAGAACCTCTGAGGGAAGCCTGAAGGTCAGGGTGGGTTTCAAGACCAGCTTAGGACAACCAGAGGTGCTGGGGTCATGAGAGTAACAGATATTCATGTGCTGGTTCCTGACAGTGTCTTGCAGATGTGAAAGGAACTCAGAGGGATGAGCTTCGTGGCGCATCAGAAAGACTTAGCCAGGTTCCTCAGTCCCCATCCTCCCAAAGACACTTTTCTTTCAAATGCGGCACAAACAATACCACAGTGGGCCAGACAGGGTCATGGGAGCTGGAACAAAGGGCATCTCAGTGATTCTCAGTGTGGACAGATGACCAATGATGGTAGGGGCCCCCCAGTATGTTGGTGGAATCCAAAAACCCTGGTCCTTTGCCTTCTTCTGGGGTTGAGTAGAACAGGGTGCAGCTCCAAGAAGAAGTTTAATTTTCCTTGGATCTTGAAGCAGTACATAGGCTGAGTTATAGAAAATGCAGACTTTTAGTATTTCTCACATCCTAGAGTTTGGGGACTGAGATTCACTTCCATTGTATTATTTCAGAAAAGAGATTTATTTGGTCTTGAGTTTTTTTCCCAAGATATCCAGCTTGGTCAAGGAGCAGAGGATTTCTAGCAACATGGACACGGTCACCATCTAGTGGTTATACAACATAATAGTATTTGTCTACAGACCTAAGAGAAGCTCAATATTCTGTATTTTGCTCGTCTCTGGAGAAATTCAAAATAGCAGAAAGATAGTACATAAAATAATAAAGATGGGAAAGATTACCTATTCCACAAACAGGGTTTCTAACGAGGTCTAAAACTGGAGAGGTGAAACAATAGAGTAGCATTATAATTCTAGGGTCTCCCAGCCCCTCTAGAAATCACAAGCATTTAAATAAATGTGTTAGTAAGTTTACAGAGTAAGGAAAATATATATAATGAAATCATCATAATTATCAAGTAATTCGCCAACCCCGTTCCTATAATTTCCAGGCAAGAATTGCTGTAACTTGCATGGGGAAGGGCAGTGCAGGTGTGTGGAATGAACATCGTGTTAAAAGTCCATGCTTATGTTCTGGTGTTTCCCAACATCCATTCTCCACTTCTTTAGAAATATATCCCCTGATTTTTAGCTGTCAAATTAAATTGCAGAATAAAGAATAAAGATCGAATTTCCCAGCCTTTCCTGCTGGTGGGAGACTAGAACTTTGTTGTATTCTTACCTGTAACTGGGTCTGAGTAGCTGGAAACGTGAGCATGATGGCTGAAGCTCAAGGAACCATTCTGAATGGAGAAGCGGAAGAATTTGTTGAAGATGGCAGACCATCAAGAGAGAAGTTTCTTTGGATCTTTGATAATTAATGAGCTGCCATGCCAACCCTATACTGTTTATCTCCAGACTTACTTTACATGAAAGAGAAATACATTCCTATCTTGTTTAATATAGCATCTGATACCTGGAAATGGCTTTTTGAACGTCGCAGAAAGTAAATTATTAGTAATGATTTATTGGAAGTGGTAAAGAAGAAGGCAGTGAGGATTCAGACACTGCCAACTGAAAACATGAGATCTTTGTTACTCAGCAAAATGTTAGTTAAAGGTCACCCGCTATGCTCTGAAAGGCTGTAGAGCAAACTGAGGCTGCAACTTTCATTAAAAATTTTCTGCCAGACCATGGAAGACAGCGCATTGTCAGAAATCAGCTGAAGAAAGCTGCCTTCATACCCACACGTGGTTTCAGAGGCTATAAAGTAGACCTCCATTCAGTTAAGCCATTTTGAACTGGTTTCAGAGTATAGAAACTAGTAAATCAAACGACCATTAAAACAAAGTCTAAAAGAGTTGTGATGGGCTGTTGGGTAATGGTGGCTGCTTGAGTCTGACGTCTCCACATATCCTTCCCCCAACCCATAAAGTCATCTTGGAGCACAAACGACATCACGCATGCTCCAAACCTGCAGCATCACTAGGAGACTATCCCAAACTCCAAACTGTAAACAAAGCATTAAGCACCTTATATCAACAGAGATATTGTGGGAGCATCTGTGGGGAGGTGAGCTGGGAGAAGGAAGTCTCGCCACCGTGGGGAGGGCATCAGCAAGGGCTGGGACAGGGAGGGTACCAAAGCCTCAGAGGAGATGGTTTCTAGAGAAACAGATAAAGAAAGAAATGCCAGAAGAGGAAAAGAAAGCAATTAGAGGCATGAGGATTGGAACAGAAGTAAAACTATGTTTTTGTGTAGCTGACGTGATAATATAACTGGAAACTCTAAATAATAATGCTTAGAGCAATGCAAAAAACTGCAAGAATCTAGCACTGTGGCAGGATGTACAATTAACACATACAAAACCAATCGCCTTGAAGGGCGTATCACCTCTGCGATATTATTCTTTTCCCAAACCCATCACCCGAGTCTGGTTGCAAGAAAAATATTAGACAAATCCAAATTGAGGGGCATTCATCAAAATGCCTGACTAGTACTCCCCAAAACTGTCATGGTCATGAAATATCAGGAAAGATCAAAGAATTGTCACAGACTGGAGGAGACTAAGGAAACAGGACTACTAAGGGTAGTACCGTCGTATTCTGGGCAGGATCCCGGAACAGAAGGGACATTAGGTGAAAAGCTAGTGATATCCAAATAAAGTCTGATTTTGACAGCAGTGTAGAAATGCTGGTTGTTTAGTTTAGACAAATGTAACATGGTAGTTGTGAGATGTTCACCCTGGGGGAAACTGGGTATGGCGTAACTTTTCCATAAAGCTAAAACTACTCTAAAACTAAAAGTGTATTACAAAGAATAAATGGCCTTCATATACCCAAATAATAACCAGTTAGAAGAGAACCCCTAGGAACAATAACTGCAAAAAAATTAAATACTTAAGAATAAATAATCAGAAATGTGCCGAATCCAAATGAAGAAAACAATAAAAATTCTCAAAAGGACACAAAATTAGCCTCAAACCCATGTAAAGATATCCCCGTTCTTGAATGGAAGGATTCAACATGATCCCCACAAGTAGATCTATAAATTTATCTCAATCCCAATAAGAAATCTCGACAGGCTTTTGTTATGAGGCTAGACAAGTTGATAGTGATGTTCACATGGGGGTGGGGGAGAAAGTGCAAGAATAGCCAGAAAACACTGAAAAAGAAAAGGTACGGAGGGGGTGTGGGTGGGGACGTCTACAAGACATTAAAATACCTAGTCCAGCTTCTATAATTGAAACTGTGGTACTGGTACATGCACAGACAAACCAGTGCAACAGGACAGAAGGCCAGAAACAGACACGAATGCATGCGGAAATTGTGTAAATGATACGGGTGGCACCTACAATCACCGGCTGGCACAAAGATGGAACTTCGACAGTATCTCTTGAGCAAACTTTGCTGGGATGGGCCTTAGTGAAGTGGGTGTATGGCATTGTGGGAAGGGAAGAGAACCAGATGGGTGGCATAGTGACTTCACTATCTACCAATTTCCAGCAGATCTCTTGATCCAGCTCATCTTCCTTCCCGTCAACCAGGAAGTGGGAGTGATATACCCAAGTGACTTCCTGCCCACAGGAATTGCTGATTTCTGGTGAAAAAGCATCTCTGAGATGAGCAGAGCTGTGGGAAAATAAGGGATTATGGAGCAGGTTCAACTCAGCACAAATTCGAGCGGAGCTTAACGGTGCTTGCTTTCTTCTCTAGGGCCTTCGTGACATTGCCCAAGCTTCTCTGGGTTGGAATTTGCTAGCTGAGTGAGAAATGGAGGAAAACAATCTCAAGTGAATGCTAATGAGTCTGGGGAGTGGGAGGGGGGAGGTTTTAACATTTTCTTATCCATTCCTCCTTTCATTTACTCATTTTTAAATTAGAGTTCCCGTCCTCTGGGTCACAAAAATTTGGGAAAATGCCTCCCATATATGGACCTTACATGAAGATGCTGAAGGTCAGCTATGGGGTAACCTGACCAGGACAATAAGTTGCGGCACATTGTCTGAAATGTTTAGGCAGACTGTGGCCTCTCTCTTTGCGCTGGTCTTCACGTGACCCCCGCAAGGAAATATCTGCACAGGATACTCTGTTGGCGAAGGTCAGCTGCAGATCCCTAGCAGTGCAAGGCCCGAGGAATCTTGAGGTTAAAGGAAAGTTTTAAGAGCAAGTCTCTCTCAATACAGACAGGGCAATCATTCCAGCGGGAGTACGGCTGAGATAGGAATTGGAGAAAGGTTTCACTCAACGAAAGAGAACTTGGTCAGGCCAGCTCTGTGTAGTTCATGAAGACATATGATGGTGTAGCAAAGAGTACTGTGAACCTTCTGGGAATGGCACCGTGGGAGTGTTCTGAAAGAGGAATCTCTGACTCTTAGCAAGATGTTTTTCTCATGCCGCATCGCTATAAAATCATTGCTACCTACAGTTCTGATTTGAGGAAACTTTCTAGAAGTGTTTCCCTCTTGGATCCATGTGGTATGTATGATCCCCCCCTCCTTTCTTCCTGGAATGAAATCTCTTTCCTACTCAGAGCCTCTGGCCAGACAACAAAGATTGGTCATTGTCTGAAGAAGTTGCCCATTAATACTGTTCGAAGGATAACGGGGTTCGGGGGAGGCTCTTTAGTCTTGTTTGTATCCATTAGTCCCTTAGCACAAGGATCTTACAGAAGCCGTAGGCCTTGGACCACAGTGCTGAGATGAGGGAAAGGTAGTCCCATAAGGAGGAAGGGTAGCATATGGATGGATGAAGGACAGAGAAGCACCCTGGCTGGGAGTTCTGAGCAGCCTGAGAATAGCATGCTTAGGAAGGCAGGCTCTGAATGATGGTGTGGCTGTCACAGGTGTTGGGTAAATATGAGGGCACAGTGCAAACACCCTGACAAATGCCTCAAAAACCACGAGAACCTTAATATTCAGCTCTCTGTTAAAAGGAGCGTTCAATGAAACGCTGCCTCGTTTCCTTTAAAAAAAAAACCAACAGAGGGCGCTGTCGCCCAACAAAGCTACATTCGAGTCCTAATAAACCATTTTCCAATTGGGTAAGTTGCCCCTTCCCACTCAGGTCTATGAAAAAATCATCTTTTTGAGTAATTCCAGACTGAATTTTGTTTTCAGCTTTTCGCTCGGCTGTGCTGGGGATGTTTGTTTACAACAGGGTTGCCGCTGAACATATGCTGTATGAACCGGGTGATTCAATACCCTGATTGAGCCCAAAGAAACACCCGACAGTTTTGGCAGCATTATTTTGTGGCGCAGAGAATGAGCACGTTCAACTTCGTGAAGGGAATTTGGATGGTGGGGGAAGTAGAACAGTGAGGGTTGTGCATCCTAAGGAAACAAAAGAGGTTGACAGGCGCACATTCACACCCACCGCTCACATGTGGACGCACACACATGGGATTTTCAATTGGTCACAATCGGCAAGAACTCATTTCACCACTGCTTCCTCAGGGACTGGCATCTGTGCCTGCCACATAGTGGTGCCTGTAAATATCTTCGAATCACAACTGATAGATTTAATAACAAAACTTGTTGGGAAGTTTAGTCCACTAGCTGTTTAGTTTATGCAGCACTAAATAATGTTTAACTGTTGTTACTGATTTTTAACTCCGTTAACTGAATTGGCTCTTTGTTTGGAAATCACATAAATGCAGGGATAGGGTCCATAAATACAATGACCAAACGCTGCCCTCTCCCCCTCAGCTTTCCCCAAAGCATCCCATTCTCAGTACTTGACTTTCTTCTTTAAGAGTGCCCTTGGAGACTGGTTACTGGGAGCCTCTCCCAGACTGAGAGGAAGCCAATGTTTCCCCCTGGGTTCCTGAGGAGGGCGGGGTGGGGAGTCCTGCTCCTTGGGGTGGGGGTGGGGGGCTCAACCTTCTCCTCTGATTACTCACCCCCAGGGCAGGCCCTGAGGATAGGGCACAGTGATTTTTTTCCCCCTTCTCTGCCTGAAGCATCTTGGAAGCCACAGAGGCTTTAGGGTGTCTGTGTGGCTCAGTCCATTAAGCTTCTGACTTGGGCTCAGGTCATGATTTCACAGTTTGTGAGTTTGAGCCCCATGTTGGGCTGCTTCAGAGTCTGTGTCTTCCACTCTCTCTGCCCTTTCCCTTCTTGTGCCCTCTTTCTCTCTGTCTCTCTCTCTCTCTGTCTCTGTCTCTCAAAAATAAATAAACATTCATTAAGAAAAAGAAGTCACGAGACTTTTATTTCAAGATATTTACAATGTGTCTGTTAGAAATGGAGAGCAATGCCAACATGGGGTTGTAAATTCAATGCCACGATTCAGATACTTACCTTTTACGAATTAAATGCTTAAAACATGAAAAGTACAATGCAGCATAATTGTGCTGCAGCATCACAATTAAACTATTCATAAGTGACTATTAACTCCATGCGGAGCAGGCAGGTTTCAGAAGAAGTTGCAGAAGAGGTCTCTCACCTGAACCCTGTGAGTTTCGCAGAGGAACACACACTCTCAATCTGCGATGTCGTCAGAGGGCTAAGTCCTCTGCTCTTTGTCCTCCACCTGAGCAGGGAAGGCCGTTTGGAAAATGGACTTGTCTGAAAGGCGTTCTGGGGACTCTGTGGAATGTGGACTGCAGTAGGAAGAGGGAGAGGTGGGGGATTTATCTGTAGACAGATAATGGCAACCCTCTGGACTGAGGCCCTGAAGGTCTGAAATCAAGCCACAGAAATGGTGATAAGGATATGAAGGGGACTAACAGAGGTATTTCGAAAGGGAGAATCTCCTTGCTTTTGTTTTGCATATGTGAAATACCAGAAACAAATAGAATTAATAGAGGAATTTTTATTTACTCATTTGTTTTTAATGAACAAAAAGAATGACTCTATAGCTTCCGGAAGCTTCCAGAAGATGGTGACTAGAACAGGGTACTGCTTTCTTCTTCTCAGGAGAAGAGAGCTTTTTACTTGGGCAGCAGCTTGCCAATGACTATTCCTCCAGGAATGTCCATTTGTATAATTTTTCCCCTGATACATGTGTTTCCTCAAAATGTCCAGGCAGGAGCCAGTGGAGGCAACGTGTCCCAGAGTAGCCAATGTGGCCAACAAATGTCGTTCCCTTTCTTGCGTCTTTTCAGACCACACTCTGGATGGTGGGAAAACTTGGAGGTGTCACGGCTGCAATGCTTTCTGTCATTCTTGTGTTGCACAGGAACGGGGGATTTGTCTGGGAAAGGGAGAGTAGACCTCAGTGCTCAAAGTTTAAAGGTCATGTGGCAGCGAGGTGGAGTCCTAGTAGGGAGTTAGGGCCCCTCAAAGCATGCAAGGGCCCTCCTCTCTGACACAGAGCTTTGTTCACGGCCAGGGGAAGAGCCAGGCTACTGAAATCCCACCTCAGATGCTTCACCCCAAGAGCAGTGTCACCAACCGCCAAAGTAATAATAAGTGCGGCAGGCTAATTGATGGAGATTTTGATTTTTTTCAGTATGTGTTGCTTTGTTACCGTGTTTGCTTTGTAAAAGATAAGAAAGTAAGGGGAGTTTTTCCCCTTTTGCATCCTAAGAGGGTAGTCAAGCCTTCATCTTTGGAGTCAGGGATCCCCAGGGGATCCTTCACCATCTCTGTGTAACAGAGCTGAAGACAGACTTCTGGACATCAGAGAGCAGCTACCAGTCAGGCTTCAGTTTGAAGGGTCAGCCCCGAAGGGGGAGGGGAGAGAAGCGAGGCACCCAGGGGAGAGAAGACAGGCCTCCCAGTGACTGCAAAGGGCACTTGGCTTTTGGGGGGTTTCTAGAAACGGTGGAGGCCTGTGCTCTGTTAGCACACAGGTTGCTAAGACAAGTGTGGGATTCCTGCAGGGGATGGAGAATGGAAGCAGGAGAAGGAAGCTAAGAGGGGCCACCTTGGACACTGAGGCTAAGGACCCCTACTTTGCTTAGTTCAGAGGAAACGAAGCCACCAACTGTCCTGACCTCAAACGGGTCACACTTTAGTGGCAATCAGGAAGGATTCATGTCTAGAGCTCCCGTTTTCCAAAGGTAGGCTCTTTGGATTCTTGTATCATCCTAGGAAGGGAATGAGATCCCCAAAATAAGACCAGGGTTGCATTTCCCATCACCTCTAAACAAGTAAATGTAGGGAAGGGAGGAATTTCTCTCTCCCCGCCACCCCACCACCCACCCCCCCCCCCCCGCCCCCGGCACTGTTCTTCTAGCTGGTTTAGGAATTACCTTGATCTGAGACAGATTAACAGGAAGAAAAAACAATGACAACAAAGTTTTATGTGCACACAGAACCCCAATAATGAAGTTGAGACCCCAAGAAATGACCAAGGCAGGCAGTTGTATACATTTTAGACAAAAAGACAACACATTTGTGAGGAATTGACGAGATAAAGAACACAAGGGTTCAGAAGTTTTAATTTGTCAGAAATTCTAAGCAAGAATTTAGGCTGAGGTAATAGATAGGAAAACAAATAACAAGATTTGTTTCTATAGCTTTCTCATCGTTAAAATTTCTATTTCTGGTGATAAGGATGTCTTTTTACTTCTTAGCACAGGGAGGGTATTTTTCAAAGGAAAGATTTGTTTCCTGTTTTCTGAGTGACAGAGGACGTCTGAGTGCCCTCCTCTGGCTGCTTCCCAAGTAGCCTCAATTACAAACAATGTGCCATTGTGGTACATTTTCGGGCAGCCTGCCCTGTACCCTTATAGTCCCCTGCTCCAAAACTTCCCTGGAAGTTCTGTATCCTAAAAGCTGAGCTGGTGATTGGCGAGAGAAATTGAGTTAGTAAATGAGTGAAAGGAAATCTTCATTAGAATGAAGATGGATTAATAGAAAAGAACAAGTCAGAGCACATTTCCCCCACATTCCTCTAAACCAGCCCTCTGCCCCAGAAATAGAGCAGTCTCTTATAATGTCCAGGCTTTGTCTATCTGATGAAAAATACTAATTCTTGGGTCGCCTGGGTGGCTCGCTCAGACGGTCGAGCTTCTGACTCTTGATTTTGGTTCAGGTCGTGGGATGGAACCCCGCGTCGGCCTCTGCTGGTTGTGGAGACTGCTTGGGATTCTCTCTCTCTCAGGGTGATTAAGGGTTCGATTTTGGGTCAGATCATGATCTTATGGCTCGTGAGTTTGAACCCTGCTTCGGGTTCTCTGTGGACAGTGCAGAGCCTGATTTGGATTCTCTGTCTCCATCTTTCTCTCTCTGTCCCTCCCCCTCTTGCATGCTCTGTCTGTCTCTCTCTCTCTCTCTTAAAAATAAATAAACATTTAAAAATTAAAAAAAAAAAGATTGTCTTTTCCTGTGCCTCTCTCTCTCTCTGTAAATAAAATTTAAAAAATACTAGTTCTTTCTTTTAACAGATTTAAGTTAGATATTATTTGTCCCAATTGGTCTACATAGAAGCACTGTTTTTAACCAGCGATTGATTGCCCAAGCTCCTCCTTGTTGGGTGGTCAGTGTACCTAGGGCACAATGATGTTAACTTCCGACTGGAGTATTCTGAAAGTGTGCATTGTAGTATTAAAATCTCATTCTATTACCATAGAGAGATTTAGGCTTTCCATTTCTTTTTTTTTTTTTTTTAAGTTTTCATTTATTTATTTTGAGAGAGAGAGAGAAAGCATGCATGGGGGAGGGGCAGAGAGAAAGGAGAGAGAATCCCAAGCAGTCTGCACTGTCATTGCAGAGCTTGACTGGGGGCTTGGATTCACAAATCATGAGATCATGATCTGAGCCAAAGTCGATGCTCCACTGACCGAGCCACTCAGGCACCTCTAAGATTTGCATTTCTAATTCATAATCTCCAAAACTTGTCAATAAGACCCTCAATGTTGAATAGAACTTGGAATTGTGATATATGAATGGGTTTTCTATGATTTCTTGATGGGTGTGTTTATGTGGCACAATTTTATGAACAAAAGAACCCAGGTTTGTAATTTGGCTGGCATTTAGGGTGGAATGCTTACTGACAGAAGGACCTAGGTGTCTGAGTCCATGTGGTCCTGAACATTTGGGTGGGAACCCTTTATATATTTTGTTGCCACAGTGAATAGAAGACCAGTGTGGTTTATAGATAAGGTTAGGTTGAATGTATGGTTTTCAAAGTGTGGAGCATTACACGACCTTCGCCATTAATACTCATCCATACATCTCCATATTTCCTGTGGTTCCATCAGTCGATGAGAGCAGAACAGTTAATAAAATAGTTTCTTTAGAAGTCCTGTTGATTGGCTCTGGCATCTATAAAGCTTAGCTTTATCATTTTGCCAAGTAAATCCAGATTTTTGGTCTACCCAAAGAGTCTGTGGAATTGGGTAATCCAATTGCATAAGGGGGTTGTGCAAGGCTGATATGGAAAACTTTGGGTGATTTGGCAAACTTCTCTTTTAAACCTCTTTGTCAAGTTTGAAGATGCCATTTTAATGCCAGCATTAAACCACCGGGTGTGTTGCAGTATATTCTTGGTGTATCTCCCATGAGAAGTCCATGGGGCATATCTGTTTTCAATGCAAAGGGAAAATTTTTCAGCTATTATTTCTACGCTGACAAGGGATAGTCCTTGAGCTTCTGTAGAAATTTTCCAGGGTCCAAGTACCTCACCAGGGAAAAAGGAATAGTGACTTTCTTCTGGTCATGGATACTACACCTTGTCATCCAACCATCTCCCGTGCTCAGTGTACTAGGAACAAAGACCACTCAGGTTCTTCTACATTATCTAGATGACACAGCCAACAGTCAGACAGTTAACATGGCCAGAGTTTGGTAAACTGGCATAAGGAGGTGTTTGATCTGTGCCTCACCTTTGAAAAAGAGGGGGCTAGTAAGAATAAGACATAGGTTAGAAAAGAGCCCATAGTGGAAACATACAGATGGGAAGTACAATAGATAGAAACAAATATTCTTTGGTCAGCCTTCTATTCAATGACTTAAAAATGTGAAAAAGTATTAAAAAGAAAGTTGAGTGTTTTTGTTTTTGTCTTAATATCAGGGAGTCTCAAAAAAAAAAGTAGTTGAAAGAGTTCTTGATCTGTGATCTTGGGAGAAGTTGTCTATGTCATGGTGCCATCTGCTTTTGGGGCCTGGGACTTGGCCCTCGAACTCTTCATCTTCAGGTCACCTGTAGGGCTCATCCCCCAGTTGTCTTGAGAACAATTATCTGGGTCTTTTTGGGGTGATTTGCATGAATCCAGGATGGCCTGTCTTTTACTTTGATGGCAGTGTAGGTGGTCAAAGTACCTCATAGGGTCCTAACCAGAGAGGTGATAGCATGTGTTTTCTTCTAAAACCCTGGATGTACACTTGTTGTCCTGATAGAAATGGGTGGTAAGCCCCATCAGTTGGTGAAGGCCATGCCTCTTTTACCTGTTGATGATGTACTCTAAGTGCACTAGTTAGTTCTTGTATGTTATTAGTTATAGCATCAGATTATTCCCCTAATCCCCGAATGAAAGATTTAGAGATACCAGTAGGGATTTGACCAACCACTATTTCAAAAGGGGTCAATCTATGTCTCCTATTTGGAGTGTGTTGGGTCTTAATAAGGGCCAAGGGCAATGCTTGAGGCTGTTTAAGTACAGTTTCTTGACAAATCTTTTGTCTCTAGATTTTTACATTCCACTTGTCCTGATGACAGAGGACGATATGGGGTATGAAATTTTAATGAGTACTCCATGGGTTTTGCAAGCAGATGGTTTATCTCTGATGTATAGTGAGTTCCTTGGTCTAACTCAATCCATAAAGGAATACCAAAAATGAGGGGTAATCTCAGTTATTAATTTCTTCACCACTGTTGCTGTGTCAGCACATCTGGTCAGATAGCATTCCATCCACGCACTTAACATGCAGACAATAACTAAACAGTGAGAATTGCTCAAGGCTGGGGGCAAATCTATAAAATCCATTTGGAGTGCCACAAAGCATGATGTGGGCCTGTGAGCACTTCCTGGGGTATGTTGATTTCTTACAGAAATTTGGTGGACTGAACACTGAGAGATAATTTGGTTAGAAATTTTATTTCCTTAATTATCCTCTGTTTGCACATTTGTCCCATATGGTGGGAGATGAGTGCGAGCCAAGAGGTTGAAGGAAAAGGAGCTACTAGTCCCTAGTCCCTTTGGCCCAGTGTATAATCCATTTGATAATTGGTTGGCCCCTCTTATATCCAAGTGTCCTTTTCAGACTGTGAGGCATTTGCCTGATAATTAATCATATCAGTCAGAGAGGAAAGTAGAGTTAAACACTGGATGGAGAAGGGATAAAGGGGTCTGTTTGGGGCTGCATACTTAGCAGCTTCAGCAGCCCTAGCACTTCCTAAACATACAACATCAGGTTCTGTAGTGTGGGCTGAACAGCAAAGTGATTTCAGAAGGCAGGCGAGTGTCCTGCAGTAGGTCAGCAATTAATTATATGCTCATTAGCAATAGGAGTGCCCATAAGAAGTTAAGGGTTCATAGGATTTCCAAACTGTGCCAACAGCATGGCAGAATCCAAAAGCATATTTGGAGTCTGTGTAAATGGTAGCAGTTTTATATTCTGCAAATGCACCTTCTCTCCAGAGATGCAGAGCAAGGAATCAACCCTATAATAGACTCTTTCCTGAGATAGGGCAGCCTTGTCTTGACTACCTCACCCTGCAACACTTCAATCTTGCCAGCAAAGAAAGAAGGGAAACTTGACTCAGAGGGAGACCAAATTTGTACAGGACCTAAGGGCCATTAAACTGTTCTATAATTCCTTGGCTCCTTGTGGTCCCAAACCCAGCTGATATTTTTACATCACTCCTGCTGATGTGGCCAGGTTTGCAGTAATTGACCTCTGCTCAGCTTTCTTTTCAAGCGCATACACCCTGACTCCCAGTTTCTTTTTGCATTCACATTTAAAGGGAGACAACCTGGACTCACACACCCCAAGGATATTATGAGTCTCCTTTAATATTTTCCCAAGTCCTTAAAGCCAATCTAGATTTATAATCTTTACCCAAGTATCCATGCTGGTGCAACACGTTAATCACCTTTTACTCTGTAATCAGACTAAGCATGGAGCCCTCCTAGACCCCTGCATTCTCTTGGTGAACAAGGCCGTGAAGTTTCCAGACCTAAACTTCAATGGTTGCAAACAACTGTTATTTGCTTAGGTAAGAATGAATGAATGATCTCAGGGCCTTCAAAAGCTAAGGCCAAAATGCTTTGTGTCACTTTTCCCCCTCCTACAACAAAGAAACAGTTATGTAAGTTTTTAGGGCAGCTGGCCACTACCACCAATGGATTCCTAATTTTGCAGTTTGCTAAATGCTCTTATCTTAGATGTCATCTTAGACCCTGTTTCCTGGACTTCAGAGGCATTAACCTCCTCTGACACCTAAAATTATCTCTGTCCAAACCCCTGGCTCTTGGCTTACTTAATTGAATTAAGTAAGTAATTAAGTAAATTAATTACTTACCCTTGAGAGGCCTGAGAAAATTGAAACTTAAAAGCTTAAGTTACGGGAAACTGAAACCTAACCAAGCTTAACCAGCTTGTTCCGCTTCTGTACAATTGCTTGGCGTGCCCATGTATTCCTGATCAATCATTATTGCCTGGCACATCCGTATATTCTTGATCAACCATTGTTACTTGGCACATCCGTGTACTCCTGATCAATCATTGTTGCTTGGCACATCCGTGTATTCCTGATCAATCATTGTGATACCTGTACCCCCGGTTGTGGTCTGACCTAAAGGCAGGAACCAATCGAATACTGTTAAGTGTCCAACTTTAAACACCAACCAATCGCAGCTCTGTAACTGTGGAAAATTCCTGATTCCCCCATGACTTGTTTGTACCTGTCTATAAAAGGGGTGTAAAAACCTCTCTCAGGGCCTCTTGGCATCACCGGCAACGGGGGCGCAGCGGTCCAGGTTCGAACCTGCAATAAATGACCCTTGCTGCTTAGCTTTGACTCTGGACTCTGGTGGTTCGTTTTTGGGGGTCTCTTAGACTCTGGGCGTTTCACCCTCTCATTAATAATGCCATAAAAGAGCTGCACTGGGGTTGTGAGGAGTGACTGGTAACATACTATGGAGTTAGGGGAAGTAAAGGCAAAAAGGAAGTTTCCAAAAGGACTTTCATATGCTAAAGAGGACCCCTAAGATCCCAGAAGCCCTGCTATGGTCAAGCTAAGGTTGTTTTCTCCCTCTAGCAAAGCATTAACATTAAGACAGTAGGGAGTTCCTTGAGAAATGTCATACTCTGTATTTGCTTCAAATATTTGTCAATGGGCTGCAAGTTATAAAGAAATTTGATTTTATCTACCATTTCCTTCTTGCCTTTGTTTCATCACTATGGAGGGGAGAGTGATGTTGAGGCTCCAGGAAACTGAGTCTGTAGGTTTCTGGAAACTAGGCTCTTGATAAGATTGCCTTTTTCTTGTAATTTACTAAGAGTATGTAAACTGATGGAGACTCCTGTATGACTGTGATCTCTATCAGTTAGCCATTGGTTTTTCCCTTCCTTTTGTTCTTGGGCAGCCAGGAGTGCCTGAGGAAAGTCACATATATCCCAAGGCAGGGAGGAAGGAGAGGTTTCTGGGGTTGCCTTATGCTTCCTCACTTTCTCGTTATGATTTATAGTGGCATTATATTTACCTAACAAATCTCCACCAACAAGGTTTGCTGGTGAACGGTTGGAAATTAGAAAGGCGTGGTGAGTGTTAAGAGGGTCGAAAGACACCAGGCTGTGCTGGGATTTGGGCAACAAGATGGGTTGCCCTTGAGAGACTAAGAGAAAAATTACCAGGTGTACTCACAACTGCAAAGAAAAGAAGAGCCCCCCCCCCCCCCCCCCCCCCCCCCGCCATTCCCAGAACCAGCCAGGGCGTGCCCGGTTGTGGTCTGACCTAAAGGCGGGAACCAATCAAGTTCTGCTGAGTGGTTTGAAAAAAAAGGCGGGAACCAGTCAAGTTCTGCTGAGTGTTCAAATTTAAATGTCAACCAATAACAGCTCTGTAACCTCGAAAAATCCCTAACTTGTTTGTGCCTGTCAATAAAAGAAGCTGTAAGATCCTCGCTTGGGGCCTCTTAGCTTCACCGGCAACGAGTGCGTGGAGGACCAGGTTCGAACCTGCAATAAACGACCCTTGCCGCTTGGCTTTGACTCTGGACTCTGGTGGTTTGTTTTCGGGGGTCTCTCGAATCGGGGCATATCACCCCAAGCCTGCAACAGCCTCTGCTTAGAATCAGAAGTGACAGGTAGAGATACACACTCTGGGCGGATGGGAGAGAAAGTTGCCCAGGGCCAGTTAAGAAATCCAGTTCCTGATCCTCCCTTTGAAGTTTTATGGTAGATCTGGGTGTGACTGAGGATCCACTGACCCCATGATTTAAGTGGGGAATTGTCCCTTGGGAGAAAACGGGATTTTCTAGGGGTTGTGGGGTTTCGGGGAATTGCTTTTTAAACCTTCCTTTTTCTTAAGTGCAAGACAATTTCTCTTCCAATGTCCTGTGTTTTCTTGGGAGACAGTAGAGAGACCTCTGAGTGGTCTTTGAGTTATTCTTAGAGTGATGCTTTTGCCTTTCCAAAGATTCAAGTTCTAAAGCAAGAAATGTGCCTTTTAGTTCCTTTTAACCTTCTGCTTTCCTGCAAGTTTTTTTCAAAGAACTGGGTAGCTGTCTCCATTATTATGCTTAGTGGTTGCTCTGTCCAACTGATGGTATTACTGTGGATTTTTGTTATTGTTGTTGTTGTTTTTATCTTGGGCAGGAAATTTCCCACTAAAGCAGAAATTAGAAAATTTCTGCGTTGTAGGGCTTCTGCATTTAAGGCAGTGTACCTTTGAAAAGTTTGTGTAAAACATTCAACAGAGGTTTTGGAGTATTTCCTTTCTTTCTGAGTGCACATTAAAACCTCAGGCTGCTTTACTTCTGGAGGAAAGTCTTCCTTTATCATTCCTATTAACCCTTGAATATCAGCTCCTAGTTGAGCCTTCTCAAAGCCTCTCAGTGGAGGATAGAAAGGGACCTTGATTCTTGAAGGTGCAAAGGGATGCGGTCGTCAGAAGCTTGTTACCTATTTCAGGGTTTTACAGTGCTTTCAGCCTAGGAGTTCTTCAGATTGCACATCTTTTCTGCTTTTCTTTAGGCCCACCTTTTTGTGTGTAAGAGCCTCAGACCAGCCAACGACTGCTTAGCATGCTTGACCTTAAACCCTCCTATCTGCTGAGATGGGACAGGCCCAGACAGCCTGATCTCTGAGCCAGGGCCTCATCTGGCTGCAGGCGCTCCAGCTGCAGAATGATTTCATTTACGTTGCTATTCAGAAACAAATGGCCCAGCTCAATGGAAAGTCTTTCATTTCTAACAAGCAAGCCAGTATGTGGCATTTTTCTTTTCCTTACTCTATGGGGTAAAATGAGCCTTGCAGATGTTCCTGTAATACTAGAAGAATAAGATTCACAGATGAGCTGCGAGAGTGGCTTGGCTCCCTACTGGGCTCGCCAGTTGCACTGTGGCCTGTGGTCAAGTAAGAGGAGCAGCTGGGAATCACATTTGGGAACTGACTTCACAGCTGTGGTCAGAAGGCCAGAAAGCCTGTTTGTACAGAGCCGTCCCTCACAAACTGTAGTGAGTACTTTCCTCCAAAAGCAAGGCCTGGAACAATGGAGCTTAGATAAGAGTGTCTCTTGTCTTAGTAAGTCATGGGGGGCCCTCGTGCTGGTGTGGTGATCGAGCAGTAGTAGTCAATGGTGGTACTCCCTGGGCAAGCAATATGTGGAAATCACTGAGAGATGAAAAGGCACGGACCTACCCAAAAGGACTCAAATCGGGAAGCCCAGGAGCAGATAAAAAGAAATTATACAAAAATTGGTCCATGATGACCCTAGGAATAACCATCACCTTAAAAAGTAGAAACAGACAGCGGAGCCTAGGTGGCTCCGTCAGTTAAATGTCTGATTTCGGCTCAGGTCGGGATCTCGCTATCTGTGGGTTCAAGCTCCACGTCAGTCTCCGTGCTGACAGCTTGGGAGCCTGGAGCCTGCTTCAGATTCTGTGTCTCCTTCGCTTTCTGCCCCTCCCCACTCACACTGTCTCCCTCTCTCTCAAAAATAAATACACGCTAAAAAAAAAAATAATAATAATAATAAAAGGAACAGACAGATGCTAGGGAGGTATATTTTGTGGCAGACCCATTTTACCACGTGGGTTAAAAGTTCAAAAGCCAAGAGTATACACTTTACGACAGTAATTCCCACATTCAAATGTCAGAGTCCTTTTAAGAGAGTCCAGTTTGCAGGAACTGTAAACCCAGGAAAACCCTTCTTTCCTTGATGAGCTAACAAAAGGTAAGCTGAGGGCCAAGGCAAACTCATTCCCCATCCCCTCCGGCTCCGGCTCCGAAGGTGGGATGTGTTGAAGTTCCTCGGGCATTCACGACTGCCAGAGAACAAAGAAAGGAAAAACAAATGGTCAAAGGATAAAGATCACAGTCACGCAGAACCTGAAACTCCACTAGTTTGTAACTGTCTTAATGATTTATGAGAAAAACACAATCATAATTATAGCCAGACCTCCAGGAACCTATAGACTCAATTTCCTGGAGCCCTAATGTCATCCTCCCCTCCTTAGGATTAAAAAAACCCTACAGGGGTGCCTGGGTGGCTCAGTCGGTTAAGCGTCCGACTTCCGCTCAGGTCATGATCTCGCGGTTCGTGAGTTCAAGCCCCGTGTCAGGCTCTGTGCTGATGGCTCAGAGCCTGGGGCCTGTTTCGGATTCTGTGTCTCCCTCTCTCTCTGACCCTCCCCTGTTCATGCTCTGTCTCTCTCTGTCTCAAAAATAAATAAACGTTAAAAAAAATAATAATAAAAAAATAAAAATAAAAAAATATAAAAAACCCTACATAATCAGTCACTCCTCACACTTACAGTGCAGCTTTTTCTGCCCATGGGTCCTGTCTCTGTGCTTCAGTAAAACCGCCTTTTTGCACCAGAAACATTTCAAGAATTCTTTCTTAAGCATTCGCTCTTGGATCTAAATTTCAGATCACATCATTTTGGTTTCCAATGTGGGGGCTTGAGTCTTCTCATGTGGACTCAGCCTCAGTGCAAACTTGGTGAGTACTTCTTCGCTTCCTTTCCTTTCATTTCAGGGGCTTTTCAAGGTGCAGGTCTTATTGGAACACTTTCCTGTCAATTGCTCAGGCTGCAATCCTCTAGACTGTGGCTACTCTATGGAGAGGACCAAAAACCTCCGCCTTTTGACTGGAAGCTAGTACCCTGGCCACAATGGTAGTAAGACCCAGAAACTTGACGCCCTCTCTTTATTCTTATACGAACTTGTCTTTCTTGGGCATGGGACAGCCATCTGAGTCAGTAGGAAGGCTGCCAATCTTAAGACTCCTGACATTTCCTCCTCATTGGTCTTCACAACCCTGGCCTAGCCACTTCTGGTTGCAAGACCTCCACCCAGAGCTGGCCCAAACCAGTACCTGATTGTTAAAAGCCAACCAGGGACCATTTCCTAGGAAAATCAGCTATAAGGACTACAGGTGTTGGAATGTTGCTTAGATCATGGTGGATTTCTATCTTTACTATGTTCCATCAATGTTCTCTACTAACTGCTTAAATTACAAAATTGGGTAATTTCCCCCTTGTAAAACTTTTTTTTAAGTGTTTTTGATGTGTTAAAAATGGTGTTTCTTCATGGCACAACATGGCATTTCAGTCCATTCACCAGACCCCATTTGCCTCAGATGCAGTAGAGAAGTGGGGGGAATACCAGCATCCCTCCTATCAGGCAGGGCGGTGATCATAGCAACTTATTAGAGGGATGTCTCTGGTCACTTTGACCCCAGAAACCTCTGACATATCCTGCATGGGATGCCGCCCAGAAGTCAGGAGGGATTTTTTGGGTAATGGACCTTCTCTACTTTTTTAGGAATATGGTCATGGTCTCACAATTTGTGGGTTCGAGCCCCACATCAGGATCTCTGCTGTCAGCATGGAACCCACTTCAGGTCCTCTGTCTCCCTCTCTCTCCACCTGTCCCCTGCTTGTACTCTCTCTGTCTCTCTCAAAAATAAATAATAAAACATTTTTTAAAAATAAATAAAAGATTCCCCTATTGAAAATGCAGATGACAGTTGGTTTACTGATAGCAGTAGCTTCATGGATAAGGGAGAAAGAAAAGTCGGATATACTATATTTATTTTAAGACTACTGAGGCAAAAGCTGTTCCAAATTCAGCTCAAAAGGCTGAATAGCACCTACCATGCTCTTCAGTTGGCAAAATGCTTAGAAATTAATATTTACACTGACTCCAAATAGGCTTTCCCGGTGCTACATGCCCATGGGGCAATTTGGAAAGAAAGGGAATTATTATCAAGCCATAACTCCCCAATCAAAGGTGGGCCCCAAATAATTACTCTTCTTGAGGCTGGACACCCACCTAAGGAGGTAGCTATAATTCACCTCAAGGGACACCAAAAAGATATGACCTTAGAATGCAAGGGAAACAATTTGGCAGACCGTGCAGTCAAGCAAGCAGTGCAAAATAAATATTAAGTCTCACATCATTCTTAACTCTGATAACTCCATCATTCCAGCCTACTCAGACCAAAAAATTCACACAGCCCAGGAATGGGGATATTAAAAAAAAAAAAAAAAAAAAAAAAAAAAAAAAAATGCACAGGACTGGTTTGTTAATGAAAGGGAAAGAAATCTTTATACTCAAAAATACCCAATGGAAGGTAGTACAGGGTTTATACTGGGCAAAAGTGCTTTAGAACATTTAATTAAAAATATATTTGATGGAGTAAATTTAACAATGACAATAAAACAGATCTCCGGATCCTGTGTTGTTTGCGCACAAGGAAATCTGGAAGGTGCAGTCTGCCCCAACCACCCCCACTTTGAAAACCCGCCAAAGAGGAGTCCAGGAGACAACTGGCAGCTTCGTTTCACACAAATGCCTCCTTACAAAGGCTAGAAGTTCCTACTAGTGTTTGTTCATACGTTCACTGGATGGATCAAGGCCTTTCCGTGTAAAATTGAAAGAGCCACAGAAGTAACCAAAGTTTTGCTGGGAGAAACTATTCCTGGATTTGGCCTTCCACCATATCTCCAAAGTGACAACGGTCGTCTTTTAATCGCACAAATAACTCAGCCTGGCACCCACAATCCTCTGGAGAGGTAGAAAAAAGCTAATTCTACTTTAAAACAACTCCTTACTGGGACGCCTGGGTGGCTCAGTTAAACATCTGACTCTTGGTTTCAGCTCAGGCCATGATTTCACAGTTCCTGAGATCAAGTCCGAGATGGGATCTACGCTGATAGCACAGAGCCTGCTTGGGATTCTCTCTCTTCCTCTCTCTGCCCACCCCTCAAAATAAATAAATAAACTAAAAAATAAAATAGAATCAAAGGACACCTTACTAAACTTAGTTTAGAGACCCAGGAAAATAGGGTTACTCTCTTACCAATAGGACTTCTGAGGATACAAACTGCTCCAAAACAACTTATAGGACTAAGCCCTTTTGAGTTATTACATGGAAAACCATTTCTTACAGTGGACCTCTTATTAGATGAAAATTATAAAACTTTATTAAACAATTCTCTCAAGTTCATAAATTATTTAAAGAATATACTGATCACATGCACCCAAAACCACCTGATTTAACTGTAACTGAAAGTCTACCCCATGTAAACAGAGACATGGTTTTCTTAAAAGATTAGATCCATCACTTACAACAATCTGTGCCAAATTCTACTTCTGAAACCAGTTTTGCACTGTATCTTGACTAACTACAATATAAGTAATTTAAAAAATAAATAAAACATTGGAAGTCAAATACAGTGGGGGACCTTAAAGTCAAAATGGAAAGGCCCATATTGGGTCATATTATGTACTCCCACTGGAGTAAAATTAGAGGGGCACTCTTCCTGGACTCATATGTCTCGAGTGAAACCTGTACCTCCTTCACAGGAAACCCATGAACAAACTAGCATGCCTTCTTACTCCTGTGAACCTGTAGCTTTCAAATGCCTCTTCAAATGACAATGAAGGTTGTATATTTTCTCTTTGTTTTCTGTTCACCTATTTTATTTTATTTTATTTTTTTATTTTTAAAGTTTATTTATTTTTGAGAGAGAGATGGAGACAGAGAGAATGAGCAAGGGAGGGGCAGAGAGAGAGAATCCCAAGCAGGCTTTGCACTGCCAATGCAGAGTGGGACCTGGGGCTTGAACTTGTTAGGATGTCCTTGGAACCACAGTAGAGGGGACAGCCATCTTACCAGCGCAACCCAATGAAAAGCCCCTAGTAGCTGCCAGAACGAATCGGAGGTCAACCAATCACCGAGCGACAGCACGACCTGACGCAAAAAAGGCCCACCCGGACCCTAAACCCGGAAGAGCTGCAGCTTAAAAACCCCACCCCACCACACCTGGGCGCGACTTCCCTGACTCCTCTTTCTCTCTCTCCTTGAGTCAGGGAAGCTCGCCTGAGACCTTAGTTCCCAAATAAAGCCTTTGACTGCTAAAATTTTTTAGTCTCTGACTCCTATCTTTACCCTGCCTTACGCCTGACCCTAACAGAACTCACAAAGCATGAGATCATGACCCCAGCCAAAGTCAGATGCTTAACCGACTGAACCACCCAGGCGCCCCTGTTCACCAATTTTAGCAGACAATTCCTTTCTACAATGGGCACAACATTATGCTGAACTTCAAAATCAAACAGCTTGTTGGTATGTGGAGTTTTGCCCATGTCGAGTACATCCGGGTTACCCCAGTGGGTTTCCCCTTTACAAGGCACTGATTGTCACTCTCTATATACTTATATTTCAGAAATAATATATAACACTGATGGCACCATGTTTCATGATCTCTCACTAATCAGGATGTTTCTTCTTGGCCCATGATCAATGGGACATGGAATTTCCCAGGACATAACCAGACATTTTTCATACCCTCAAACTATTAAAATACTAACTAACTTCGCAAGCCCACAAATTGATGCCTGTCAACGAGAGCCTGAATTATAAAGCCCTTCTTATCGCTATACTGAGGATGGTATATATCATATTTGGGATGCATATTTACGGCTCATACCCACTACCAGACAGCTCGGTCAAAAGGCAATTTTAATAAAACCACCTTTCTGCACTGAAAACATCTTAAGAATTCTTCCTTGACCATTTGCTCTTGGACCCAAACTTAGAATTATGTCACCCTCACAAGCGATATTGATGTCAGTGGAAGGCACTCCTTTTCAGAGATCTAGCCTGTTCCTTCTCCTGCCTCATTCTGTGCTGATTTTTACTCTTGTTAAACTGTAAGGGAGGAAAATAAAACTTCTTCTACCCTCTTAGGTTCTGTCCCTGGGGCTCTGGAAATAAAACTGATAAAATACAGATTAAGAGGAGAAAAGTCATACAAATTGTATTTGATATTAATAGTTTATGTGTACATAAAAGAAATGAAGACCCAAAGAAGTGGTTAGGCCTGAGAGCATATACACCATGCTTACCAAAGACCTGTGAATTGTGGAGATGTGATAGACAAAGGTAAAGGAGTTTGAGTTTCTAGAGGTGGTAATCTGTGGGAAGGTAAATATAGGGGGAAATCTAATGGAAAACAAGGGTTGTTTAGTAAAGTTTGTTATGCAGATTGCTGTGTGTGTCTCTGGACTGATAAGAGTTTAGAGTCACTTCTGGGGATTACTGTGGTTCAGGGTCATTCCCTTACTTGGGGCCTGAGAGAGGGGAGGGGGACACCTCCACAGAGAGAAACTTATGCCCTGCTCTTACGCAAACAAGGGGAGAGTAGGGAGTTTTTCTGTGTCTTGCTAAAGTAAAATCAGAGCCTGACAATAGTTAAAGGGGAAAACAGGTTTTATTCAGGACTATGGCAATGGGGGGAAAGAGAGCCCAGTATAGAACTGGGCTCGTTCCAAACACAGCACGGGCAAGTTGGAATGTATAGCTGAGGGTCCGGGTAGGGGTCAGGGGATGGAAAATTACTAAGAAGGAACCTCACGGGTAAGAGGGGATTCTGGCTAAGTCAAGCTAAGAGGACTCTTGTTGAGGGCAGGCCCCATGCTCAGATGCCACCTGTGGGGGGACGGAGAATGAGGAGCCCAGTTAGGTACTGAGGGTGATCAGACATTAAAGGTGGGGATTCTAATCAAGCTGATGTAGCAAGATTCCTGCTAAAATTGGGTGATGTGGAGGTTGAACACAGAAGTACAAAAGTTGAGCAGAGGGCTCAGAGGAGACTCTGTCAGTCTACTGTGTCCCAGTTGCCTTCAACTCAAAATAATCCTTATGCCAAAGTGGCATATTTGAAGCTGCATATTCTGATCCCCTTCCCTGCTTTCATGGAGCTCAGCCATGTACGAGCGCCCCACAGGCAGACATCACAAGAAAGCTGATGCCTGGGCTGTGCAATAGACATTTTAAATAATTTCCTCAGCTCTAGAGGCATTTGATTGCCATCATTGCCAGAACTCTTAATTATAGAGACAAAACTCCACTCCAGTTTACAGAATTCACAAAAGAATGTGTATAAAGTGACTGATACACAGCCTCAATTTTCTTAAAAATGCATATGCACATGCTTATGTAAATATTTGTGATTGTGCATTTGTTGATGATTAATATCTGTCTCCCTGCCAAAGAGTAAACTCCTTGAGTGCAGGGATAATGTCAGCTGGAGCCTGAGAAACAGGAATGACTTTCTAAACAAATGAACACATGAGGAGTTTCCAGCAACCGAATGTATTATGTTTCCATCTCTTTACATGCCTTAGCTATAAATGGCTTTCTCAAAAAATCCTGACCTCTCTTTCAATCTGGATGATACAGTGCTTTGGAAATGTTTTAGATCTCATTATTTATCTCATATGTGACTAACACCCCAGCTGCTGGGCTCAGAAATCCATCATCAGGTTCCTATGGAGACCAGTCTTTCCACTGGCTGCTTGGGACACCAGGCACGCCTGCTTCTGGGATGGGGGAGTCTGGCTGGAGGCTTCCCCATCAGCCTTGCCAGATTTCCCTAGAATTGTACTGCTGTCTCAAACTCCTCCACCCAACCTTCCTCCCTTCTCTCCCTCCTTCTGGGAGCAGAGAAAAACCTGCCTGACTTTTAGGGTAAAGCACATGGGAGCAGCACACTAATCAACAAAAACCAGTGGCAGAAAACAGGCGCAGCAGCCTGCCAGAGTCCCCTAGCCTCCCCTGGCCCCAGAGGGGCACAGAACACCCATGTGACCAAGGACATGGGTCAACTATAAACTTCAGGCATGAACTTTCTCCCAAGAACTTCGTTGTCACCCTGGGGAATAGATGGGGCAAGGCAGCCTCTTGAAATTGAAAATTTTCATACATGAAATGACTGAGTTATTAACAAATTACCCAAATATGTCATGTACTGGCGGTATCGCTTCTAGTTCCAAGGTGAACGGCGGCTCAAGACCCAAATTTGGTTTAGGTTTAGAACAAATTTTAAAAACGAGGTTTTACAGATGAGTTTTGCAACTTTGAAAAATTTTACACGGCAGATACACATGCTTATTGTACAAGTGCTCTCTTCACTAAAAGTTTCCTGATACTTAATGTATTGTGAGCATCTTTCCGTGCCGATTCGATGCTTCTCACTTTCAGTGGGCACATATATGCTGTTGAATGGCTGCACCGCCATTTACCCAGCCACCCCCTTTCCCTGCCGGCCGTCAGCCAGGGGTCTTTCTCGGCTCCACGCCAACCTGCACCCCGGGGAACATTGCCCCCTCCATCTTCCAACCAGCAGTGGTGTGTCCGCGGCTTTTCACACTTGGAGTTTCTCTGGCTTCCCCTTCTGCTGTGTCTCTTCTGCCTCCCGCCAAGTTAAAGGTCCTCCCTATCCTAGGTCTAGAACCTAAATCACATATACAAAATCCTTTTTCCGTCGAATGCAGCATTTTCTCAGGTTCCCAGGATTATGGCATCGACATTTTGGGGGCGCCTCTGCCTGCCACAGGGCTTTGCACCAAATGCCCGCAGTTAGGTGCCATTTACATGTTAATTGTTTAATTTTATGGCCTTTCAGGTTCACGTCACTCTTATTTCAGTATACAACATTACAGTAAATGCTTGTTTTGTTCTACACGGCTCACATATCTCACATACTCCAAATTTCCTCAACCCTGGGGTCAACTTTGGAGGAAAGAGCAAAGGCCACATCTGTAATCTTACTTCTTCCCGCACACAAAAATGTAGACTTGATCCCTGTGCATAAGAATATAGAGTTGAGAGCCAAGACAAATAATGCACCTGGAAAAAACATATCGGTTAGGATTAGCTGCAACTCCACATGATGGGAAAGTTAACCTCTAAAGAGTTAAAGATTGAAGTTTAGGGGCACCTGGGTGGCTCAGTTGGTGAAGTATCCAACTTCGGCTCAGGTCAAAACCTCACGGTTCGTGAGTTCAAGCCCCACATCAGGTTCTGCGCTGACAGCTTGGGCCCTACTTGGATCCTCTGTCTCCCTCTCTCTTTGCCTCTCTCTCTCTCTCTTTCTCAAAAATAAATAAACATTAAAAAAAATGAAAAAGAAAGATTGAAACTTATTTCATTTCACAGAAATGAAGTCCAGAATTGTGTACTCAAGAGCTGGTACATCAGCTCCACAATAGTCATGGACCCTGCTCCTTTTTATTTAACTGACTCATTTTGTCCTAATGGCTTCCACCTCATGACACAAAATACCTGCTTGAGTTCCAGCTATTACATGCACATTCCCATGAGCAGAAAGGAGGAAAAATGAAAGCATCACACATAAGACCCCATATATTCCATCAGCCAAAACTTAGTCACAAGGCTACTTCTAACTATGAGGGAACCTGGGAAATATAATCTCTATTCTAAGTAGCCATTATGCCCTATAAGTGATCCTATTACTAAGGAATAAGAGAAGAACAAATACTGGGTGAAAGTAACAGTCTACCATTGATCTAAACCTAAAATTATCTTCAGTTGTCCTTCTGAGTCTTCCCACCTGCTGGCTGACAAAAGAGATCTCTGGTGAACTGCATATATACCTAGGAAGGCGCAAAGAAACTAGAGCAGGCATTGTGATCTATATGTTCATTATTTAAGTCCCCCAACAAGGAGATAAAGGTACTGGTGAACTGACCACATGTAAAGTTCACCCCCACCTGTTTGTGCCCTCACTCAGGGCTAGCATCTGTCACTACCCATCCTGTCACAAATCTACTTCCGTCTCTCCCAGAGCTGTAGATAATGCAACAGAAGGCAAAGTCGGGCAATCTGATTGCAAAGTGACATCGCAAAGATTACAGCAGGTCCAGTGTTTCGCGAGGTCCATGAGATAATAAGGAACTTTTTGTGTCACAGCAAAACCAATGACTGACAATCACCTATGATGAGTCAGACTAAATAGCAGTTAAAAGAGGAAAAATAAAGTCGTTTCATAAGGGAGTTATTTGAATATTTAAGGATTAGGAAAAACATTTGATGAAATTTGTGAAAATCACCTCTTTTGGATTATAACACACCCGAAATAAAAACTCCAATCCTATAATTATTGGTTGATTTGAAGGATAAAGTATGGTCACAATTATATGCTACATTTCATTCAGTAAGAGATAATATAAACTTCCTTATATTTTTCTATTACATTTTCAAGATAAAATCTTAATTAAATCTTCTTTACACTTTTCACTCTGAAAATTTGGTCCCAGTTTTAAATGGATTAGGCTTTTTTTTCCCTGTTTATTTATTATTTTTGAGAGAGAGAGAGAGAGAGAGCGTGGGAGGGGCAGAGAGAGAAAGAGAAAGAGAGAGACAGAATCCCAAGGAGGCTCCAAGCTGTCATTATGGAGCCCAACTTGGATTCGTTTTAAAGGAGCATTTTCCAGGATGATTGGCTAACGAGTATCCTGAATCTTTTGCTCTAAATATTAGTGATTTTTAAGGCACAAAGAGATAAGAGTTTTATTAGTCACTTGTGCATGAGCCTGCAAGGGTAAACACGTTGGACTGGGAAGAGAGACTGAATGGTGGAAGGACCTAGGAGAGGGAGTCATCCAGCCCCACTGTGGTGACTGGGCTGCCTTTGCGGTTCCAGGGGACAAACAGTCACTTCCTCTGGTCAGAGGGTGAGTCGCGAGCCGTGGAGGATGCAGATGAGGCATGGGCACTGTCTGGCTCATGAGGGAAACATTGGGATGCAGAAACTCCCATGCCATGTGGTCAGTGCAGGGCTCATGCTCGATGCAAGGTTGCTGGGAGGGGGCTCACAACCCAGTGCCTAGGACAGTGCCTGGTGGGTGAATGGGAGGGGCTCGGCAAGTACTGCTCACTGAGTTGCTGGAAGGGATGGGGGCTGCACAAAGGGGGAATGGCTGGTCGGCCAGCCTGAGTGCAGGAGGGGAAGTAGAGGAAGTGAGCCTTGAGGCTGCAACTCGCTGGCAGATCAACACAGATAGTCTTTTTATGTTGAAGATGGGGCACCTGGAGGCACTGAAGGAGGGAAGACACCTGATCAAGCCTAGATTTTACAACTGGAGCTCCCTCTGGCCCTGTGGATAGTGATAGATTTCAGCAGGGGCAGACAGTGGCAGGGAACAGTGTCAATAGCTGTAGTCATTATCAGTAGATGAGGCAAGAACACATTCCTTCATTCAGCAGCTATTTACTGAACATTTACTATGTGACAGGCATTCATGGATAAATTTCATAATAGATATTTATTATTCCTTTTATTTAATGCTTATTTTTGAGAGACAGACAGAGCACGAGCGGGGGGAGGGGTAAAGAAAAAGGGAGACACAGAATCCAAAGCAGGCTTCAGGCTCCGAGCTGTCAGCACAGAGCCCGACGTAGGACTCGAACTCACAAACCGTGAGATCATGACCTGAGCCAAAGTCAGATGCTCAACCGACTGAGCTACCCAGGCGCCCTGATATTTATTCTTCTGAGTTAAAAATTACCCTCTTTAAAAATATAACTGTCATGAAAATGTTAATGCCTTGGTGCCTGGTTTATCAGTGAACACAGTGGTCCTCTCCTCTCAGAAGAAGGAGCTTCATGGGAACACCAACCTTTGTGGGGAAGAAGGAAGAAGAAGGGCCCGGTGGCAGGTTACATGTGAAAAAGTATTTGTCCACTTTTTTTAAGTTTACTTATTTATTTTGAGAGAGAGAGAGAGAGAGAGAGGGACAGAGGGAGAGGGAGAGAGGTAATCCCAAGTAGGCTTCATGCTGTCAGTACAGAGCCCAATGCAGGGCTCGATCCCACAAACTGTGAGATCAGGACCTGACCCGAAATCAAGAGTCGGACACTCAGCTAACTGAGCCACCAGGCATGTGCTGCCCACTTCTTCATGTTGCTCAAGGCTAGCCCTGTAGAGGCAGACAGTGATGCCATTGAAATGAGGGAGTATTTGCCTGAGAGGCTTCTGTGGGCAAGCTGGTATAAATAGTCACTTTCTACATGCTGATTGTATCTTCAGAAGGGTATGATTTAATCACGCGACTAACCCTCCAATCTGGCACTGAGGAAGGCGTCCACTCTCCATCGTGTAATAATACCCCTCAAAGGACCAGGGGAGACTGAGGACAGAGCCAGGGGCTGTGGTAGTCGTGGCAAACTCAGCACATGTTGGAAGCAGGAATGCTAGGGCCTGACTCTTTATGAGATATAGATCTCTGAACTGTACTTCCCCCCAGTTCATATGTTGAAGCCCTAATCCTCAGTACTTTAGAATGTGAATATTTGGAGAAAGGGCCTTTAAAGAGGTAATTAAGTTAAAATGAAGCTTTAGTATGAGCCCCAATCCAATCTGACCGGTGTCTTTATGTTTTTAATGTTTATTTATTTTGAGAGAGAGAGCACATGAACAGAGGAGGGATGGAGAGAGGGAGACAGAGAATCCCAAGCAGGCTCTGTGCCCTCAGCATGGAGCCCCACCTGAGGCTCTATCCTACAAACCATGAGATCATGACCCGAGCTGAAATGAAGAGTTGGACCCTCAACTGGCTGAGCCACCCGGGTGCCCCTCCAATCTGACTGATGTCTTTATAACAAGAGGACATTCGGATGCACACAGACAACTATGTGAGGGCACACAAGAAGGCAGCCATTTGCAAACCAAGGAGAGAGACTCCAGGAGCAACTAGACCTGCTGACACCTTGATCTGAGACTTCTAGCCTCCATAACTGAGAGAAGATAAATTTCTGTTGTTCAAGACGCCCAGTCAGTGTTACTAATTGTGGTGGCACAATTAGTATGAGGATACTATGCAGCTATTAAGAGAAGGGGACCTGCTTGGCACCCCCAGCTTCCCCTCTGCTCGCCTGCACTCAGTTCAAACCTTCACCATAACTTTTCACGTGGTTGTAATTCATTGTTCACCATAACTTTTCATGTGGTTGTAATTCTTTGTTCTCCTAATGGTCCCTTTTTCTTGACCAAGAGTGCCTAGAGGGGAGGGACTACGTTTCGGTCAACTTGTACTTTCAGTGCACTTTGACTCCATTGTGAAGGCTTCAGGGAAGTATCATTGGGCACCTTGGTGGCCATCTTGCTGAAGATATGATCATTTGTTCATTTGTAGATTTCCTGGACACCTGTTTTGTGATGATAATTATTCATTTATTTAAAGAACAACATACAGTCACTATTACAACCTAAATTATAGCAATAGGCTTTATTCTAGGGAAACAAACATATACAGAGTTCCTGGCCTAAATGAACTTATGAGTTCAGAGCAGTAAATACACATATTATCATGCAATGTGATAATGACTAATAATGGATAGAACGAACTTCTGTGACCACTAGGGAAGGAGAGTGAATGTGCCCGTCTTTCACCCTGAAGAGGGTGAGAGAGAACTCCTATGTATGCTTTAAAAGTCTTCTCTCAGATTAGCTGGTGGAAGGAGACAGGGCAGCTGACTGTGTCTCATGCTGAATGGCAGACTAGAAATTAGGACATGTGTGAATACAACGGTGGGCCCTGCAAGTCTACTTTCTGCAAACATTGCCTGATGAACATTGCCTTTGAATGGGACCAACTCCTCGAGAGAGGGGAAAGCCCAGAATTAGCTGGCTGGCGACATTTGCATCTCCTCCCTGCTCCAGTATTTGCAGACAGGAAGCCAAACCTCTCTTGCCTCGCCCATCATTTGTCTTACTTGGGCTTTTGCCTGGGTTGAGGGCTATCATATTTTGATGAAAATAACATTTCTTGGAGATGCCTGGGGTGTTTGGAAGTGTGCTCAGTAGCCACCCAATGATCCCTGGAAACAAAGTGTGGTTAAGCATTAGACTTTGGGGGCACCTGGGTGGCTCAGTCGGTTAAGCATTAGACTTTGGCGGGAAATCCAGCAGGAGAGCAGTTAAGCAAGTCTCCACCTTGCTTCCCTCTCGCTCCCACTCCTTTGCTCTACCCTCACCCTTTACCCCAAATCAGCAACTCTCAGTGGATGGTGACAGAATCAGAATTCAAAAAAAGCATATGGTCTCTATATGGGGGAAGATGGGCAACGGTAACGGGGTAGGGGGTGAAATTGGATCTGAAATGAAAAGAAGCCTCATATGATACCCACAGAAGGTAAATCAATATGGAGGGAAAATAAATCCCGCTGAAACTTTCCTGTGGAAGTTCTCCCTCACTGACACTCACTCTGGAAGAGTGTCTGGAAACGCTCAGCCTCACTCTTGAGCAGACTGAGCCATCTTAGAGGACAAGCCTGGGCGATCCTTTTCTCATCAATGATGGTTTGGGCTGGAGCTCAGGCAGCTGAGGAGAAGAGGGAGGCAGGACTCCCGCCCAGCAAAACAACAGAGGACTTCATCCCAAGGCCACTTACGGAAAACATCCACTAACACTGACATGTTTATGACAGGAAGAAGAGAGTTTACCGGGCTCTGCTTGAGGAAATGTGGACTCTAGGAACTTAAGGTACCTCCTGCTTACTTCAGAGAGGGGGTGCCTCATTACCCCTGAATAAAGCTGGTCAATGTGAAGTGCAGGCCTTGGACTCCCAGCCTCCCTCACTGCTGTGAAGACCAGGGAAACTTGCCCCAATCCTCAAAAAGTGTCATCTAACAAACAATTGTTGCTGGAAGAATTAGAAAGCACATTTATAAATATTCTAGAATTGTCGAAGGGCACATCTTCCTGGAGAATGATTTATGGGAGGGAAGATTATAGGGAAGATTTGTTGATCTGCAAAAGCTGGGGAGAAATGGTTTAGGAGACAGCTGCACATTTTGGTCCTCATGGCAATGTAGTGTCAGGGCGAATTTCCCCACGCATCACCTGTCCCCACGCACACTATTTCCTAAAGAACGAGGCCAGTGCAACTAAAACTCTTGTTACAAATTCATAGTCACCTTTCTCCTCTACTCGACTCGGTTTTACACATTTATCCTTAGTGATGGTATTAGGGTTCTCCAGAGAAACACAACATATATATATATATATATATATATATATATATATATATATATATATGAAAGAGAGAGATTTATTTTGAAAAATTGGCTTATGCAGCTGTGGAGTTGACATGTGTGAAATCTGTACAGTGGGCTATCAGGCTAGAGACCAACGGAAGAGTCACTGTTGTGGTTCAAGTCCAAAGATTGTCTGCTGGCAGAATCCCTTCTTGCTCAGGGAAGTCAGGATTTGTTTTACTAAAACTCAGCTGACTGGATGAGGCCCACCCATATTATGGAGAGCAATCTGCTCTACCCAAACTCCACTGATTTAAATGTTAATTTGATCCTAAAAACACACTCACAGATATATCCAGAATAATGTTTGATCAAATATCTGGGCAAAGATATTTGACAAGCTGTCACATAAAGTTAGCCATTCACACAGCCCATAGTTTTCAACATTGTTGGAGATGATTCCTATAGTTTCTTTCAACCTAAAAGTCAGTGTTCTAGGACTATAAAGTCTCTATGCCACTTCCTCTACTTATCACTTGACATGAAGGCCATGGACTTTTAAAATATCTTTGGACCACTGCTTGTCACATGTCAATCAAGTGGGTAGCAGGTAGTGTGACAGATTCAGAAGAAAATAAGTTGGTGTTCATAAATTTCACAAATTTTGAAATGTAAGATGAAGTATCATCCCGGAAATACCACAGCATTCTTAACAAGGGGCATGCTTTAAAAACAATTTTTTTTCTTACATTTATTTATTTTTGAGAGAGAGAGAGAGACAGAGCACAAGTGGGGGAGGGGCAGAAAGAGAAGGAGACACAGACTCCGAAGCAGGCTCCAGGCTCCATGCTTTTTAAGGGAACTCAAGGTCTATATTGGCCAGCTGCACTCTACTCATATTCAGTTAAAAATGTGGTTGGAGTCTTCTGATGGCATTAGTAGGTTCTGGCTTGTGCTTGTTAAATTTGCCTTTTTCATTGTTACTTTTTTTTGTCTGCATTATATCTCAATTCATAAAAATGCATTAACTGCTTGGACTGGGTCATTCGAATATAAAAATCATGATGTAATTTAATACATAAAATTCTACAATCTAGAATAATGTCAAAAAAAAAAAAAAAAAAAAAAGGTGAACCAGGACTCCAGGGCAGATACTGGGTATAAAAGTATGTGTTCTGAGACAGGAAAACTCATGAATGTGATAAATACACCCACAAGCATCTGTAAGAGAAAGTGCAAAGAGAATGCATCACGATGAATATCTAAAACTGCATTTCGTTGATTCTGTATTCATTCTGTTGTGCTGTCTGTTGTGAAACCATAAAATAATGGCTTGCAACTCATCAAAGCCTTACATAACTTCCAATCAAAGTAAGGATCTTTTCTGGTAAACTAATTAAATATTTTTGGAACAAGTATAAAATCATGCATTTCAGGGTAAAATTGACAGATGCTTCTCCTAACTTGGAGAAGAGAGGTCCCTGAAATTCTAGTGACAATGACCTAGTCATTAGGTCATACATCCCAAAGTAGCTTGTTACCTAAAATGGCAACCATTTGAAAAGAATGACCAGATTATGAGGGGTGGACGTCAGGAAGCAATGAACTCTATCCTCTCAAGGCTGAGCAGCTGTCCCTCAGCTGTTGCGTGTTTCAGAGTTGAAGACAGATACATGCAGATTTCCCACTGCATCTTGGAAAATATGAGATTTCATGGACACAACTGCCAGAGCATTGCATCTGTCTCTGGGGATTCGATTTATCTGTAAGGCCCCCATGGACTTCGAAAACAAATGCAGACCAACCAGCACCAACAGGGTATAAATCCACGTCAGTGATTAATCTGCAGCCTCATGCTCCTTGCTGTATGTTGAAAATCCTTCTACGGCCAGGGAATGTGAGTCTGGTTGTGTTGATAGTCTACACTTGCCTCTCATGCCTGAGCCCATAGGCAGGACACATGTAAATGCTCTCGTTAATTTAAAATCTGTTCCTCATATGTGAATTTGGTATTTCATACAGGGGTCAACTTTGGCCTTGAATTGTCATCTGTGCCGATTGACTTTTGTCACTGCATTGGCTGTCCAATGTCTGTATGGTGAGAGTTCCCCTTCATGTGTACTGTTACCAGTGGGACTCATTGCCCAACTGTCCACTATAGGACTTGAAGTGTAGAGATTTCCTTTTCTCCCTGTCCTCTGCTAGCTACGGTCCAGGTGTGTGGTTTAGAATCAGGCAATCAGCTACTCCCACCCAACACTTGAATTTGGAATAAATGACAAGGTCAGTTCAGATCTATTCACAGTGGCCTTAGGGGGGTCCAGGAACATGCAGGATCTGACTCCAGGATAGTGACATTACAGCCTGACAGTTGCTACTGCAAGATAATTAGGTTCCTAATTATGTGTGGGACCCTCTACACTGCC
Organism: Acinonyx jubatus; assembly: GCF_027475565.1. Taxonomy (NCBI): domain Eukaryota; kingdom Metazoa; phylum Chordata; class Mammalia; order Carnivora; family Felidae; genus Acinonyx; species Acinonyx jubatus. Next base: position 209,045,253 of record NC_069380.1, read on the forward strand.
TTTTTTTTTTTGCATGTTTTTCAAGTCAGGTCCTCTGGTTCCCAGTCAATTCTGTGAGTACCTCACAACTTTCCAATGCAAGCCTTTCCTGCCCAACACATCCAGTGATGATTTCTACTTTTTACATCCACGTTCCAACTGATACACATGCTTTTTGGTCTGTGTGTGGTGGGGAAAAGTGATGGGGGGAATCAGAAAGGAGGAAGAGGAGAGAGAAGAGGAAAATACAGATGAAGAAGGGGGGGTAATAAAAATATCATGAAGGTACAGACAAAACCAAAAAGAAGACAAATAGGAAGGGTACGGGGCAGATGGAAGATCCAGATTCTTGCAGCTCTTTTAGAAACTTCACCTGTTGTCCTTTTTCACCATATCTTCCCATGTGTTGAGCATTTTCCTTAAAAATTACAGAGCCACATGTCTTCTCTGACAATCTGTTCCCTAATTCAGTCAAAAGGACGCTGAAGATATCAGGCTTAGAATAGACCAGGGGTCTGTGACCTAAGGGCCACCATCTGTATCTGTAAATGGTTTTATTGGAACGCAGCCATGCTTATTCCTCCTGCTATTGTCGGTGGCTGCTTTCGAGCTGCAGTGGCACAGGTGAGTAGTTGCAAAAGAGACGAGCAAAGTCAGCAGAGCCTGAAATATCTACTACACGGCCCTTTACAGAAGTGGTGGTTGACTCCTAGAAGAGGACATCTGAATCCCTGGGAACTGAGGTACAGAAATCTGTTTCCCTCTTTTCACTCTTTACCTCCATGCCCGCCCTTCCCAGCTAAGCTTCCCCCATGCTGAGGGTTAACACTGGCCCCTGCACTATGCCAGAGGGCTGGGATCCATTTTCCCAGAGGAGAGGAACAAACCAGAGAGAGAAGGTGGAAGCCATTCACCTCTTCTTCCTCTCTCCCTGCCTGGCAGTCCTGCCCTGGGAGACTCAGAGGCCCACTTCTTGGAGGCAGTGTGGGGAAGTGCTCAAGGCCACATGGCTGGTGGGTAAAGGACAGCTGGGACCCAAAGCCAGGTCTTCCCATACTTGGCCTAGTATTCTCTCCACTGTCACTCCACCTTGTCCTCAGGGAAGTCTTCATGGAGGTGGTGGGATTTGAGTCTGGCTTAGAATCCTGAGTGCAATCTATGCAAGTGAGAACCATTAATTAGTTTCCCTCCAGTACCTAAACACTGAAAAACAGCATTTCATTGGACTGGGTACATAATATATCATTCATTCCGCAACATGAAGATCACTGGTCTAGAAGTCAACAGACCTATGTCTTAGTTCTGGCGCTGCTGGATTACCTTGGGCACGTCACTTCTTTATGGGCCATTATTTGCTCACACATAACAGGGCAGAAGAATTCGATTAGACGGGGCACAGCTGGATCTACTCTTCTTAAAATCCCTGGTGCTCTTGTTGCTCACAAAACACATGACCTCTCCACTGGTACACGTCCTAACCAGATGCATAAAAACTGGCTGATTTTGCACCAAAATCCATCCTAAATGGGGCCAGCCAAGGATGCAGCCGTGGAGCATGAGGATTCAACAGGATCTGTGGGAAGGCGTACAGACAACTGGGGCAAACAGCTCTGAAAGATGAGAGTGCCGTGCCACACCAGCAGACAAGAACCAATGGGATGAGAAAACTCATTAGGGGACACGACTGGGTGGACTATTGGTTCAGAATCCAAGAATGCCTTTCCTTTATGGCCTACTTTTAGGCTTGGAATAAAGAAATGTATTCGGGATGCCAACCGCAGATCTACTCCCTCTGTGGTTCGGGTGGAGTGTCTGGAATCAGCATTACTCATGTGGAAACATTTTGCTCTTTAATACCTCCAGAAGATCCTGGAACCGGCTGCAGCAGACCATGAAAGGAGGCAAGACAGAGCTGCCCTACTATTTGCTAAATCAAATGATTAATTTTCAAGGTGGATTAAAAGTTATATATGAGTTATTCATAAATCTGTGGGACTTTATTCCTTTGGGAGTTTTTATCTGTTTCTGCATGTTCTCAAATGCGTCTTTGGGAAATAAAAGAAGTTAACGAAGTGTCTTTAAAAATTACACAGGTCTCCCCAACTATTTACTGAACACTAACACCCTGTACTACCTGAAGCTTAATTCAATGGAGGAAAAATTTCTCCCTGTGCTCAAAAAGAGAAACTGATTATTTTTACTGATCTGAAAGCTCTTAGTAGGTTTCACATCTCAAGTGCTATTTTTTAATTGCACAAGCACTAGCAGGAAGTATAATAAAGTTTATATTAACCTGATGTTTTCTTTCTAATCATTTCCTCTATTTCCACCCTTTTGTCTACCCCTGTGCTATAATGATAGTGGGTTCTGGGAAGAGAATGCTTTACTACAGGACCATTTCTTTTACTCTTGACAACCATCATGTGAGACAGGTATCATTAGCCTCATTTTATTTACTAATGAGGAAACTGAGGCTTAAAATCATTAAGGTAACATAGCTAGAAAGTTGAGGAGTTGAGACTCAAATTTGGGTTGGGTCTGAAGCCAAAGCCAATGGCCACCTGTCCATCTGTCCATCCTTCCATCCCTCATCCATCCATCCATCCATTCGCCCATCTATCTTTCCATCATTACCAAATATTTACTGGCATTTATGTTATTCCTGGAACTATGTTAGTTATTAGAAATACAATAATGAGAAAACAAAAGATCTCATCATGAAATAAAGAGTCTAGTGAAGAGAACATATGCAAAAATTTTTTTTGAGAGAGAGCACAAGCAGGGGAGAGGGACAGAGGAAGAGAGAGGGGGGAGAGAGAGAGAGAGAGAGAGAGAGAGAGAGAGAGAGAGAATCTCAAGCAGGCTCCATACCCAGTTTGAAGCCAGATGCGGGGCTTGATCCCATAAGCGTGAGATTATGACCTGAGCTGAAATCAAGAGTTGGACGCTCAACCGACTGAGCCACCTAGGCACCCCAGAGAACATTTTTAAGAAGAGGACAGATAAATATAAATTTTAACTTAGAAAGCACTACAAAGAAGAGATTTTAGTACTCCAAGAACATATGAAAGAGGGAGCTGACCTAGTTAATGATGCATATCAGGTAGGCTAGGTTATAGACTATCTGTAGGAACAAATTAATCCTGAAACACAGCAGTTTAATACAATAGAGCTTGTTGCTAACCTAGAGTACATGTTTTATAAGGGTCAGCAGAGTCCTCAGCCCTCTAGTTTCTCAAGGACCCAGGCTGACACAGCCTCTACCATCCTAGCTCCCCTCAGCCTCCAATGTCAGTGTGAAGGGAAAAGAAAAGTAAGGTGACCTCACTGGATGTTTTCAAGGCCAAGCTCAGAAGGGACTCACCTCACTCACATCCATTGACTAGAATCCAGTTGCCTGGCCCCAAGTGAACTGCAAAGGAGTCTGGGAAATGTCTAAGAAGAGAACCATGAAATGGACTGGGCACTGCTTCTCCTGTGAGAAGAAGGCTTCCTGTGATGGAAGGCTTCCCTGGGGAAAGAGTGACTGATATGTGAAGCAGGTATACTGACTCCCGAGGAAGCACTGGGAAATACCTAAGTGGGGAGGGGTTTCCAGCCCTCCAAATCCCTCAGCTGTTTTGGTTTATTTGAGCTCAGGCAGGCTTTAACTAATCAGTCGGAACTTAGCACAGCAATTTGGTTTATATTTTCCATTGACCTAGTCTACTAAAGAAAAGCATTTATGAGGAGTGTTTACTGTGTGAAAGTTGCAGAATAAGGGTCTCCACAATAATATATGTGACATTGTTATTTCCCTCCAGATCTTCAATCTCATCAAAAAGATAAAACAAATGTATAGAAAGTTATTAAGGAATACAATAAAGACAGTATTGTTTATCAAAGGCATAAGCAACACAAAGTGTATTATCTCACATAGCAAGACAGCTGAGTGGTTGGAAGATTAGGAAGCCAGTGACTCATGGGTGTCATCAAGGACCAAATTCTTTATATCTTTCTGTTCTGCCATGCTTGGGGTTGGCTGTACCAACCCACTTCATACGTAAACATGGCAATATTAAGTGGAAGAAGAGACAGAAAATGTACATTTCTTTTTTGTATGTCCCTTTTTAAGAGTGAGGATCCTTCCTCCAGGTGCCCTCCCAGATTTCTTCCACACTGTATTATGTCAATGTCCATGCCCAGAATAAACACGGCCAAAAAGATCACAAAAAAGACACATCAATCATGATTTATTTCCCATGGGGGACTTGCTTCCACAGAATGAATAAAATCAAGATTCTTTTACAAAGAAGAAAGGGAATAGTAGTTATATGGCCCCACACAAACAGTGCCATGGAGATGATACTAAGTGCTCAGTGGGTGTTCAGGCATGTATTATAACAAGATAACCCATTGTGGTGTTATCTGAATAAGCCTGGCAAAACTTCATGAGGAAAGACCTGAGCATCAGAGAAGACTTTTCAGGCAAAGAGACAATGACCAGGAGAGAGGAACATCAACATAAGGGTTGATGGGCAATGAAACTGTCTGACCAGAGCAGGGAAGTCTATGGAGGCCTAAGGAAGGCTGAACATGGGGGAACTGGGCTTAGGGATAGTGAGGTGATCTCCACAGGCCCATCCCAAAGTACTTAACCCATCCTTCTCAGAATATTTCAGGATGACAAAATTATCTTCCATTGTTTCAAGTATTTTGAATTATTCTTTGTGGTTACCAAATGTGCCCAGCTCTCCTGGGGTTTCTATTTCCTTTTCACAATGACCTCTGTGATGATTAATATTATGTGTCAACTTAGCTAGGCTCTGGTGCCCATTTGTTTAGTCAAACACCAATCTAGATGTTGGTATTTTGTAGATGTGATTAACATTTAAGTCAGTAGACTTTGAGTAAAGTAGATCACCTTTATAATGTGGGTAGGCCTCATTCAATCAGTTGAAAGCCTTAAAAGACGGAGCTCCCCAAAGAGGAAAGAACTCTGCATCCACACCGCCTTTGGACTCAAGACTACAACACTGACTCTTGCTGAAATTTCCAGTAGGCTTGCCTTGCAGATTTCAGACCTGACAGCCCCACAGTATTGTGAGGAAATTCCTTAACATAAATCTTCCTTTCTATATATGCATTCCATTGGTTCTATTTCTCTGGAGAACATTGACTAATATAGCACCTCTGATGACAACAATCTCCTATTTTGAAGACTAGCTTGGATTTTAGGCTCTTGTTTTAGCCCAGCAAGATCTTTGAGGAAACAACACGTGTTTTGCTTTCATTATGTGAATGCAGTTTGTTTGGTCAAAGGACTAGGAGGCTGGGGTGGCCAGCAGCATGGCCCCTACTGGGAGACAGAGTTCCTGAGAATTGGAGCTGCCTCTGCCTCTGCCTCAGGCTTCCTCAGGGTCTGAATTAAGCTTTTTTGGCCTCCATAGGCAGAAGTGAACATCTGTTTTTTTCAACGAGCAAAACAGGTTTGGGCAGACTCGTCCTGGGGATTGTCATTATGTTAGTGTCTTATGTGTAGTCAGCTAGGCGCCTCAATGAGAAAGACTCAAAATCATCTTGGAATACCCTAAATCCAATCCACGTGTTCTGTGTGCAATCTCCAGGGAAAATAAGACAGCTCTTGGATAAGAAATTGCATTGTCCTCTGTCTAAAGAAAGAAGTTATTCAGAAAAAATGGAGAGGATTTGAATAAAATTTGCAAAAGGAGAATTCAGACAGACCCACCTGGGTGATGTGTTTCAAATGCTTCCTCAGGAAGTCGAGTATCTGTTTCTTGTGGCAGGAACATTCCTAGAGCAGAGACTGGTGCATCAGGTTATCAGAACTATACTCAGTCATCAAAGCAGCCCTGGGATGCTAGGACTCTGCAAATTACTTTTCTCCTTGATCAACAAGTAGGGGATGCTGGAAGGAGATGCTGAAAGGTAGGAAGATCCCAGAAGACACTTGTTCTTCCCTTTTGCTTGCTGTTTTTGTGAGCGTCATCTGGCCAATAGCCCTTCGTTCTGGTAATTGTAGTTGGTCCCAGACCAGCGTCTTTCCATACTCCCAGTACTAACTGCACACTGACCAAGGTGCCGGCTTTGGTTGGACAATGCCCTCTCCTCGGAAGTCTGAGTCCCAGCTCTGCAGGGCCCCTCTGACAACACCAACCTCTTCTCTTTGTATTCCTAGTCTTAGGAGATGACTGCTTCTTGCAATTCCTATCTCTATGTTTAACCTGTTCCTTATATCAAATTCTCTCTGCTGAAATACCTGGGATGGTTTCTGCTTTTCTGTTTGGATCCTGACTGAAACAAATGCTTAATGATATGAGCCATTAATATTGTCTAAAAAAATTCCACATTATACACACACACACACACGCACACACACGCACACACGCACACACTTTCCTGCTTATCATACATCTCTCTGACTAGAATTGGCTTCTCATGTAGGTTTTCTACAAAGTTTTTCTTCAGCAAGTGTATAAAACACACATGGTCCACTTAAAAGTGACATTTTTCATTATACGTGAATATATTTGAATGTTGGTTTTCATACATCAGTCTCTGGCAACCTTGTTTCAGCTGTGGCCACAGATCCATTTCTGGGACATTGGTAACAGGTATCCTGCACTTGCCAAATGAGGGTCGGATCCTAAACTGCTTAATTCCAGCAGGGTGAGGACACCCTGACCAGCCAACCAGTCTCCTCTCTTACTCCTCCCTTGATTTTTCCCCATAGTGGTGTCAAGCATGAACCTAGATTTCTTCTAACGGCAATGGCTAATATTGAGAGACAATGTCCCCTTTTTAAACATTATATTCCTTTTTTTTAATTCTCCAAATAAAACTTCTCTGGAAAGGATCTAAAAAGCCTTCAATATCAAGATATAAATGACCAATACAGCTAAACTACCTCATCTAAGAGAGTATTTTAATTTTACTTGCATTTCAATAAACCTTGAATTGGTTTAAGTCAGAGGGATCAAGCATTGATTTTAGAGTCTCGGAATTCACTGAGCTGAGTCCTGGAGAAGTTTTCAGTGAGAGGGAGTAGGAGAGAGGTGGGTCACACTCCAACTGCTCCTGAAAATCATGCACACAGATGCTTTCTTTAGCTATCCTTTAAGTTGGCACGGATATAAAGACACGTTCAATCCCACACAGTTCTCAACTGTCCTTTGCCAGACCATAGCTGATCTCCTTTTGGCCAAGGCCACAGTGGAGCACCCTGGGGGAGGCCACATGTTACCTATACATCTCATAACAGCCTCCTTTGTAAAGCTAAACAAATATTTGCTCCCAGCCCACAGAGCTGATTCACAGGCCTGAGTTTCCACACGTATTCGTGTGTGTGTCTACTGCTCACAGCGGTGGCTGTGCCAACATCCTGGCTGGACCCCAGGGGCCAGCTGAGCCAGCAAGATGCAGTAGGCAGTCCCAGTGCCTCTTAGCAGCTGGATGCCCCCAGGCGTCCTCTGAGCTTCCAGACAGCCCTGTGCAGAATGGCGCCTCCGTCTTTTACCTGGGGCTTGTTCTAGATGTTCTAATACTCAACTCATAGGCAAGAAATGATGGCCCAACTCTAACTCACATCTTGAGAAACTGGATACAAGGGATATCACCAGAGCATGTATGGAATGATAACCTTAAGTAAGATGTAATAATAAGGCAAAGTTTAAAATGAATCTAATGGGAAATGACTGGAGAAAAGTAAAAAGGATCCGTGCTAATGGGCCGCGGACTCTAGCCTGGGCCAGCCTTGCTACTCTGCGTCCTCGAATGTGAACAATTGGCTAAATCTTTTTAGATGGCCATCTCCTCATCTGCAAGATGATGGGGGCTGGCCGAGGGTTTTTTGGAAGCTTCCCCACATGTTCTCTGTATGCATTTGCTGTGGCTGCCATAACAAAGTGCCACAAATCAAGTGGCTTGAACGAAGGAATTCATTGTCTCCTAGTTTGGAGGTTGGAAGGCTGAGGTCAAGTTGTCAGCCTGAATTGGTTCCTTCTGTGCTGTGGGGCGGGGGTGGGGGGGGCGGTTGGCAATCTGCTTCATGTCCTTCTCCCAGCTTCTGGTGGTTTGCTGGCGATTTTTGGTTTTCCCTGACTTGTAAATGCATCACCCCCATCCCTACCTTCATCTTCACACGACACTCTTCCTGTGTGCGTGTCTATCTCTGTGTCCAAATTTTTCCTTTATAAGAAGACAGTCAGATCTGGTTAGGGCCCAACCCAGTGACCTCATCTTAACTTGATCATAGACAAAGACTCTGTTTCCAAATAAAGTCATCTCAGGAGTATGGAGGTTAGGACTCCAACATCTCTTTGGGTGATATATAATTCCACTCATAGCCCTCTGACCTGATTCTGTGTGTGAGCCTTCTGGCTGTGATGAACCTGGCCTTCTCTCTGCAGCCAGCCTGTCACTGGTCTTCTGCTTTGCTGTAGGAAAGCAGGAGGATAGATGGATACATCTCCTAATGACCTCTTTCCAATTGTGTAACGTCAGGCAAGTCACTTTACCTCTCTGAGCAACCCCCCCCACCCCCGTTTCCTCATCTAAAAGATGGTAATAATAGGTTTGCTAAGAAAAGTCAGTGACCTAAAGCAAACAAGTATTTGGCTGGCACGCGGTAAATGCTCAACAAATTATAGATGTTATTTATTCCTGTTGAGTCAAGGAGAGGATGGGTCAGTGATTCCCTAACCCTGGCTGCATAGTAGAATCATCTCGGGGAACTTTTTCAAAACTGTTGGTGCCCTGGCCCCACTACAGAGTCTGACTCCATTGGTCTGGGATAGGATCCAGGCACTGATATCTTTAGAAGCTTCCTGGTTTAACAGGCAGCTGGGAGTGAGAACCACTAGAATAGTTGAAAGCATTGAAAACACCAACGGAAAGCCTCAATGCAGTTGAAAGTGAGAAGACGTTGGCTTGTAGCGACTTCGCTAGGTGGTCCAGGTGGTGGGAGCTGCCAAGGACAGCTCTCAGAAAACTTGGGAGTTAGGTGACCTGGATCGCAGAGCCATTTCTTGTTTCATGGTCTTCCTGTAAAATCGTTTCCAGGCCTCTCCGATAAGGGAGCATCCCCACTGAGACACTCCCCTGGGCCTTTTCCTCACAGTGACATTCCATCCGCCTGCTTGACCACAAGACCCAGGTGTTAACTTCCCCGGTCTGCAGCTCTGGGTCTGGTAAAGACATCCTCCGTCAGAGTTAATGCCAGATAACAGGGTTGATGTGCTATCCTCCCTGGGGAGACTTACCTAGGCGTGCTCATCACAGATCTCAAAGAATTCTCCAGTGAGGAGATTTCGGACTGGTAGACCTACGGGATGGGGACGGCAAAGCCTCTCATACTCCACTAGGTGGGAACTGCTCGCTTTGAATAAGCATGACTCACAAGGCCCCCACACTCGTGAACTGGAGAGCTTCTATTCTACAGAAAAATTCTCTCACTTCCCACACTGTGCCCAGGACCAGATTCCTCCTAAGTATAGATGTGGGCTCTAGGGACAGCTGTCCCAAAGAAGTGATACAACCAGCCTCAGTGGCTTTTGTTTTTCAGGTCCCTTTGCTGAGTAAGGAAGGCAGCTGTGGGTGGCTCTCCTGCCTCTCTTCTCTCTCCAGCTGCTCGATGTCACTTCATCATCAGGCCTGGCTTGTCCAAGGCTTGGCTTTCTTACAGTGCCACACTTGTCCCCTTAGCATCGGACACTTGCCTCTCATGGTCCCTTTAAGTCCCAGGGTCTCTGCAATTCTCGTGAGGGAGGGGGAGTGACTTTTTGTTCTGTGAGGGAATCAGTAATACTAAATGAAATGATATGGAAATAGAAGCAATTTTAATGACAAAGCTACATAAATTCCCTTAATTTATGATCATAAAAGTCAGGACTATCCATTTGCTCTTTGGCCAAATTAATAAAAGTGTAGCAAATAAAATGATAATTCTCTCCATTCCGATCTATTTGAGGTAGTGTTTGCTTTGGCACTTTCCATTTCTTCGCTTTTAATCAAGAATATGTCAGAAAGATGAGTAGCCTGAGCCAAACAGTCTTCTTTTAATACAAAACAGGATGTTGTATCTTCATCTGGCAATAACTGACTTTAATTTAACCTCGGCTTTTGGAAACACAAGGGAAAAGGAAATATAACCTGGGACTGGGAAATGCTTTTGCTAAATCCAGACGCTCTGAACCTGAAGCCAGCTCAGTGTTCTGGAGTCACCCAACTGCCTTCTGCTGCTGGTGTCTGAAAGGAGAAATGAGTTCCTTTAAGTGGAGCACAGTGGGGAAGCAGTCACTGTACGAGGAGAGTGCCAGAGCCCTCTTGATTGCCCTGAACCAGCTCCACGCCCCCTGCCATTTCTGACAGAATTGATCCAGTTAAGCCCGCATTTCCTGGCAAGCCTGAGGACAGGTTTTTCCAAAAGGCATCTCTGACCACGAAGACGCACGTCTAATCACAAAAGCAAAGCTCTGGACACACGTTCTCTGTTTCCAACTGGTCGTGTGTGTTTTCTTCACACGTTAACAAAAATGTGCCAAGGTGTGGCATTTATGAACCCCACCAACTGGGAGCTGTGCACACAAATCCGCCGGCCTGTGGGGTGGGAAAGGATGAATGGGGGCTGTCCTGCCCGGGGAGGAGGGCTGCTTCCCCTCTGGCATGCCTGCAGCCTTATTTATTACACACCGAAGTATAAAAGCGCCCAGCCGCCTGCAGCTCTCATCTCCAGCCCTGGCATCTGCCCGAGGAGCCTCGCCCGTCTTCTCCGGGAGGCTCTGGGGCTCTGTTGACAATCATGCGCGGGAGGCAGCTCGTCTGTTGGCACCTGCTGGCTTTGCTTTTCCTCCCGTTTTGCCTCTGTCAAGATGAATACATGGAGGTGAGCGGAAGAGCTAAGAAAGTGGTGGCGAGAATAGTGCAAAGCCACCAGCAGACTGGCCGTAGCGGCTCCCGGAGGGAGAAAGTGAGAGAGCGGAGCCATCCTAATACTGGGACTGTGGATAATAACACTTCTGCAGACCTAAAATCCCTGAGACCGGATGAGCTACCGCACCCTGAGGTAGATGACCTAGCCCAGATCACCCCATTCTGGGGCCAGGTACTCGGAATTCTCTTCTAAGGGGTTACTGTGAAAGCTTAATGAGTTTGGCTGTTGTTCTTGTTTCAGCTATGATTCTTAGGATCAGTGCTTTCTAGAAGTTTGCTAGACTGCTTGTGGGTGTCTTTCTGGGTTGCTCTGGGGGACCAGGGGGACTGTGGTCTCTGTTAGAAAATCAGCAGAGGACGTGCGGAGACAGAGTGTCCCCCAGGAGAAAGGAGAACGGAGCGGCGGGCTCCCTGCTGTGCTGTGACTTAGTTTCTTTCCTGCTCTCTTAGTGTGCAAAGTAGTGCTGACCTATGCAGATAGACGGATCTTTTGCAGATCCTAAGAGAGTTGGATTTTCTTAATCCTTCCCAGCAGGGAGAGGCTGCCCTTTGAGTTTTCCACTTTGATGTGTTAGTTGACTGTGACATTTCATGCCAGGCCTGTTTATTTGATTTATGGCAGTCTGGGTTGCTAAGCCTCTCTGTTCAGCCTGTGAACCAAAGAGTTAGAACAAAAAAGACTACATGTGTCCAAAAAAGCCAAACTTCATTGTGTGATTTAATGCCTGATAATCACAAAGAACTTGATTTATTTCCCTGGGTGTAAACTCGGCATCCAAGGAAACACCTTTAACTCTTTTGGGGGTAGTGCAGGAGTGAGGTAAGGTTTCAGTGTAGTGAATTGTCAATTGGTGAAACTCCATTTAATTAAAACATTAAGAACTGGACAAAATGGATATTGACTTACCTTCTCCACATCTAGTATGTTGAAATCAGATGAGGGGGACAATAAGAGTTACTTCAAATGATAGGAACTTTGAACAAAGAGGTTTTACAACAACAATTGACTGTGTCTTTGCATTAAATAGTCCCTGAAAAGGTTCATGCAGTTGAAATCTAAACCCGTCCTATCACAGACTGAAAAGTCTGGGTTGAGGCTGGAGATATGATCAGCCTGAAATTCCACACATGATCAGCTATAGATCTGGGGCTAACTTGGGACTTCTTCTTCTTCTTCTTTTTTTTTTTTTAAATCAGGGTTGAACTTTTTTTTTTAACGTTTATTTATTATTTTTGACAGAGAGAGTGTGTGAGCAGGGGAGGGGCAGAGAGAGGGAGACACAGAATCCGAAGCAGGCTCCAGGCTCCAAACTGTCTACACAGAGCCCAATATGGGGCTCGAACTCACAAACTGTGAGATCAAGACCCGAGCTCAAGTCGGACGCTCAACTGAGCCACCCAGGTGCCCCTAACTTAGGACTCCTAACTCAACAGCACAATGCAGAATCCCAGACTGTTCCATGAGGCTGTGTCAAGAAAAAATTGTTTCTGTAAGGAGTCACAAAAGAAATAACTTCCAAATACAATCTTATTTTCAAAGGCCACTTTTAGAGATTGTCCTTTCATTTGATGATCCTTTTTCTTTTTTTAAGTAACCTACATCCAATGTGGGGCTCGAACTCACAACCCCAAGATCAAGAGTCACACACTCTACTTATTGAGCCACCCAGGCCCTGCCCCATCCGACAATCTTTTGGCCAGGGGGTGACTAATGCTACTTTGTATTTCCTTTGTGGTGAAGATATTTTCATTTTTGTCCAAGCCTTGACCTGGCCTTTCCATTTCAGTGGATGGGATCTTTGCTGGGCCCTTCCTGGCCTTCGCTGTGTGAGCCCCCAGACGCAGCAGAAGGCAGATGTAGGCTATCGTTTGTTGTTATTTCTTGGCAACCAACACCCAGAAGGCCACTGGAATCCAAATTACATTTCTACTTTGCCCTACCTTCTGGTGGGAGGCAGCCAGCATGCTGGAGTCAGATGCAAGAGGATAAAAAGTCACTTTCTGGCTTTTTTTTTTTGAAGTCAGAGGGGCTTTTGAACTCTCCTGGGCTCCAGACGTATCTTCAAAACCAACCGACAGACAGACAGACAGACAACCTAATAGGAGATACTGAGGAGATTTAGACTCACTGATATTCTGGAGATCCTCGATAATGACGTGCCTGCCAATGGGTATGGAGACTCACACTGCATTTCAGGTTTTACTGTGTTCCCCTTCTTCCCTATGTCCCCCACCTCTTTTCTTTTTTCTTTTTCTTCATTCATTCTCCCACCAATGATTTCCTGGGCCCCTACTATGCGCCAAGCTTTACGATGGGAATAAATATGTCCAAGCCTATGTCCAGACAGTTCTGCAGGGCTCTCTGAGGGATAAATGAACAGATAATTGAATACCATATGATAAACAAAATCTCTGCAAATAAGGCATTTGGGGAGAAAGTGTCAGAGGGGTGGTGGCCGCTGAGTTGGATCTCAAAGGTGAGACAAAAAGGATGGTTACCCATACAAGAAATACAATTTAAAAATATGTGAGACAGCAAAGCCTGGGAGGAATGAGTGTGGCTGGAGCTCCTGAGCTGTGGGCAGAAAGCGGGATGATCTTAGTGCCAGCCCGGAAGATTCTGTTGGCCGGTTAAGGAGCTCAGACCTTAGTTTGCCATCGAAAGTTGTGTTTGTTCACAGCAGGGCAGTGAGGTGATCTGGTGTGTGTTCTAGAAAGAGGACTCTGGCCATGGGCTTTGTGGTGGGTAGAGTGTGCAGAGATCAGGGGAGAGGAGACTTGGTCTTTCTTTCCCTGGCAGTTTCTTCTCTGCAGTTCTTAGTCAGTCACCTTTATCAATCTCCCCTCCTTCTCATGGATGCTTTCTCCCCTTCTTTCCACCTCCCTCCTCCTTTCTCTTCCCTCTTTCTTCCAGTAAAGAAGGAGCTGTGGGCTTTCTTTCTGAGAAGTCACTCACTAAGAGCAGAGCTCAAATCTGAGTAGCTGCCCCATCACCTTCATCTATAAAACGTACAGAACTTGTCTTAGAGACACCTACCTCCTCCCATGGTGCTCAGTTTTGTGTCTTTGGCTTTCCAGTTGGACCTGCCTAGGAGAGATGGTAAGAGGGAGATATGTAGTGACTCCCCAGTATGTAATTCTCCCTTACCTAGGTGATAACCTCTGAGTGAACACATCCCATCCAGCTTGGTCGAAGAGTCCCTCAAAGGCTCACAAGCACTATTCCATTGGATTGAATTTTGAAAGACCAGGCCAGAGGAACATGTTGTGAAGGACTCTCAGGAGATGCCCAGCTAGTAGAAACCAGAAGACCCTCCCTGTTGGGGTGGCAGCTCTCTGCTTTCAAGGCACTCCTAAGTAGCTTGGGCACACACCCCAGTCCTAGTGAGCTCTGATACTGAGCAGTCCTAACTCCTGGAGCTAACTTCTCACACCCAGACACTCAACTTTAAGAATAAAATCTTTCTGGAGCACCAGGGTGGCTCAGTCGGTTTAGCATCTGACTTCAGTTCAGGTCATGATTTCACAGTTCATGGGTTCAAGCCCCGTGTTGGGCTCTGTGCCAAAAACAGCTCAGAGCCTGGAGCCTGCTTCGGATTCTGTGTGTCTCTCTCTCTCTGCCCCTTCCCTTTCCCACTCACACTGTGTCTCTCTCTCTCTCTCTCAAAAATAAATTAACATTTACAAAAATTAATAAAAAAAAGAATAAAGTCTTTCTAAGCCATTATTGGAGGGTTTGGAAAAGACCTTAGTATCTTTGCTTGCTTTCAGAGCTGGAAAGAAACTTCATGACCATGTTACCCAGTGCCCTAATTTAGTAGACAAGAAAAATGATGCCTGGTGGGAGGGGGGTGGGGGGGCGGGCAGTGACATCACTAAAGCCACACAGAACTGAGATGGGAGTTCTGGTTCCAGTACAGCCATCTTCCTAACATTCCTAACATCTCAGTGACTCAACTCTGTTCTTTAATGGGTCCATGTCAGGATTTTCCCTCCTTTCCCCTCCCTTCTTCTTCCCCAAAGCCCATTATTGGCAGAGCCTTGGATTTCTTGGAACTTAAAAAGCTGTATTTCACATTAGCAAAATCATACCAGGAAATTATGGAATACTTACTTCTCACATTGCATCCTTGGATTGGAAGGTGGGGCGGCACTGTGGTGTCTGGATTTCCAAGCGTCTGAACTTGCCCGTCTCAGACCACCTCCTTTAGCTGATTTTTGTTTCCTTCACCAGTTTTACAAAACGTTTTTACAGACTCCCATATCTGGCCAGTGTGGAGTCTGGGGGGCAGAAGACGAGACGGGGGGTTAGCTTCAAATTGTGGTCCCTGATCACTTGAGACTGGAGCTCTGAGCTGTTGCAAGAGAATGCTTGGGCTGGCTGTTCTGCATTTTCCCTGAATGGCTTGGTGGAAGGCTTTAGGAAAAAGAAATGAAGGAGTGAGGAAAGAGTCCAAGACTGTTTTTGATTAAAAAAAAAAAGAAAAAGAAAGAAAAGAAAAAAAGCAAAGTCTAAATGTGCAGCAATGCAAAGCCTTGACTCACTTTTCTGCTTGGATTTCTAGTGATAGAGAAAATGTGAATTTTAAAACCTTCCTTTCCCCCACCCCCCTCTTTTTCTCTCTCTCTTCCTTTTCTAATGAATCCTTTAGAAACAACGTGCTGTTTTCAAAAGACCATTGAATTATAACTCATGTCTAGGAAAGTTTCCACGACTATTCTGCATGATATAATTAAAAAACAAGTTACCAATTTAATGACACACTAAATCTTATAAGCAAATCTAACTCTCCCGCTAGAGCTATAGCTCCTTTACCTTAAGCACAGAGTTTAGAGATTTTTCTTTAAATTTTTTTTTTACATTTATTTATTTTTGAGAGACAGAGAGAGACAACGTGAGCAGGGGAGGGGCAGAGAGAGAGGGAGACACAGAATCGGAAACAGGCTCCAGGCTCTGAGCCATCAGCCCAGAGCCTGACGCGGGGCTCGAACTCACGGACCGTGAGATCGTGACCTGGCTGAAGTCGGACGCTTAACCGACTGTGCCACCCCGGCGCCCCAAGTACTCATTGAATATTGGCTTGAACGATGTGAAAATCATTTAAAATTTTGAAGTGAAATATGAAACAGAACATGAGGTTAAATACTTATTATCTTTTTTTTTTTTTTTTTTTTTAGAGAGAGAGAGAGAACACTAGCAGGGGAGGGTAGAGAAAAAGGAACAGAGGATCCAAATGCTGATAGCAGCAAGGTGATGCTGGGCTTGAACTCAGGAAACATGAGATCAGACCTGAGCCTAAGTCAGATGCTTAACCAACTGAGCCACCCAGGTGCCCCTTAGTTGAACACCTATTCAGAGGGAGTTAAAGTTGTTTCAAGATGTACATAATGAATACAAATTTACTGGACTAATGAACGCTTTGTTTCCGTAATTTCCTAAGGCAATTTAAGTGTGCGGTGGCCGAAAAGGTAGCATTACAATTCAAAATTTCTAAGAACCCTTACCCCAGTATCATGAATATAGAAAGTCTTAATAACCATCTTTGAAGTTGATAATATAATTCTTATCATTTGAGAGTCATCTACTCAAACAAGCTACATGCGAGGGTGCTGGCAGCGGGGAAAGAGAGGGGTGCCTTCACATCCACTCTGAAGGGGTCTCCTCTTTTGCTGTCACTGGTAGCCTCAAGACAGTCTTCCCAGAAATCCTGCCCCACCCCCTGCCAACACCACACTCCTTCCAGAAAGCATGCCTTTCTTTTGACCCGCTGGCTTCCTTGTCCTTTGAGTCATCAGCTCCCTTTAGCTACCCTGCCATTCGAGTTCCCATGCCACACCATCTTTTCTGATGTTGTTGTAGGGTGTTTGGAGTTTAACTCACCCAAGGGCTGAGACCAGAGGAAATTCACAAATCCTAATTACTCCCAAGTGCCATTCTCTGAAACTTTTCTTTGTATCTTTTTAAAGTCTCCACAAACCGGAGGACTGCCCCCAGACTGCAGCAAATGTTGCCACGGAGAGTACAGTTTCCGAGGCTACCAAGGCCCCCCTGGACCGCCCGGCCCCCCTGGCATTCCAGGTAAGGATGAGAAAGAGGAGGCACTGTTGCCAGTCTAATTGTGCACTGTGCCAAAATAGGAGTCAAGGTGAATCTAAATAATTTGGGTTCACTTGCGTGTGGTCCAAACAGCGTGCGTGGAAATCCAAAAGAGAGTTTGGGAGAGCCCTGGATTTATTAAGCCAATTAGGTGGAACAATACACTATCAAATCCATAGAATTTATTTTTTATCCCGCTTGCAGAATCCCAAAGGTGTGAAGAGCTCTGGGGCACCAGATTCATTGGGAGCGGGGGTTCTTCACCAGCATGGAGTACAGAACTATGCGATCTTATTTGGACATACTCTTGTTTCAGTGTTTCTGCCACAACGTGCTTCATGCTACCATGCGCTAACTTTCAGGGAACTTCCGAAGTGAAGGTGCGGAGGAGATGCGCGCCTGTCGGTCTGGTTAGAGCCATCTCCATCCACAGTACCATTTGCTGAGCCACGCATCCTTCTATCTGATTCTATGTCCAGCTAAGTTTTTCTTCCCTGAGCCTCAGAATCTGTCCATGTTTAGTTCTTTGTTGACTTTCATGCCTCTCTTGGGCTCATGGGAACATTTTGGGCTCTGGTACCACATAGTGGCATGGGAAATGCTGTTGGGCTCCATTCAGCCATCCTACTCTACTGAGTGTGCCCCAGGCACAGAGCCTCTGAGAACTGGCTAGTATCTGGGGTCAGCCAAGGAAAGGGTAGCCTAGATTCTCTAGGTTCCCAGATCCATCTGAGGATTATTTTCCTCTTCCCCTACCCCTTCCTGGGCTAGGACTTTTTTTCAGTGTTTGACAGAAGTCCGCTTGCTCTCCTCTAACTTACCCTCATTGATATTAACATTTATCAAATGAGGTTTAATTTTTTATGTACTTTTGAGTACATAAAAGTAGCTTCTCTTATGAAACCAAATCTAAAATGAGAAAACATTCTGTTAGACTTTAAACTATGATTACTGTCTTGGAATCTATGTCATGGGATGTCAATGGTAGCAGCCAGCAGGTGCAGTAATTGTGGATAGAGAATATTCAGACTCCTCTAAAGTATTCTGAGGGCTAAACTCTTCCGAGCTTACAGAACAGGCTGGCCTTGGCCAAATATTTCCCAATCAGAATGGCTTTGTTAGTCCATTGACTTGTAAACACGGCCAAAGTTTGTTTATCTGGAAGGATTGCAAGCCTGGCATAATAACTGACCAAAGGTAGCATGGAAAATAATCAGCAAAAGGGTGTAAAATTTAACAAGTATAAAATAAAGGAAGACTAGTAGGAATTGTCTCTTAGTGGCAAAGAGTTGAAATCATTATCCAAGTCTTGCTTTCAAAATTATTGTTAAAATTTTTAGCAATGATTTTACATTCCCTCAGTTGTAAAAGTGGTATGTGTCCTTTGTAGAAAAATGCAAAGAGACAAAAAAAGATACATGGCATGATACAAAAGCCAGTCATGTTCCATCCATTCAGGAAAAAAAAAGTGAAATATTTTTATGTAATAGTTAAATATTATTTATACCTAACATCATTCTATCTCTATTGATTCATAACCTTTTAATCTTAAAGTGTCTGAATATTATTAAATATTATTAAATATTTTTCTTTAGCATTCTTTTTCTGTGACTATATAGCCTTATTTATTGGATGTATTTTTTTTTATTTAGCTCTTCCAGTATTGGTGGACACTTAAGTGGTTTCTGATCTTTGCTATTATAAATGATACTTTGATAATTAGTCCTCATAAATTCTTCATCCAATTCCTGCTTTATGAGAAAAACAGGCTCTGGAGACTTGATACCTAAGAAGGCTGTCTTCAGTGTCCCATGTGGAAGAAATCCGATTTGATGATGACCCCTTGGCTGTGTTCAGGATTGCTTTCAAATGGTCTTCTTTTACAATTGAGATTGAACCTTTATGAAGAAAGGGTCTGCATTTGTATAAAAATAGAAGGTGGGTGTGAGTGATGGAGGCTTTCTCCTGTGATGATGTCTGCTTGTAATTTCAGGAAACCATGGGAACAATGGCAATAATGGAGCCACTGGCCATGAAGGGGCCAAAGGTGAGAAAGGAGACAAAGGTGACCTGGGGCCACGAGGGGAACGGGGGCAGCATGGCCCCAAAGGAGAGAAGGGCTACCCAGGGATTCCCCCGGAACTGCAGGTAAATCTCCTTGCGCACATCTATGTGTGACTTTCAAACTGCCCTGACCCTTCCAGTGCAGAAGTCAGAAGGCCTGAGTACTTCTTCAAGCCCTCAACCAATGGCCAATGGCCAGTATGCCTCTGGCTTTACTCAACGCCCCCTATCCCTCCCCGCCCCTGCCCCCCTCAGGCAGCCTGTGTTGTTCAAAGAGCATTTTGAAATCATTCTTAGGAAGGCATTTAAGGTTGAAATTCAACAACCTTCATGGACCAAATCCATGGGCAGCCCTGAGTATCAACTAATCTCCCATTTTCCAAATCAGAAGATGTGTTAAATAAAAAAGGTTTTTTGGCAACTCAAATATACAAATCTTTAGATGTATAAATAGAATGGTCAAATGTCTACTTACAATATCTTATTTATTAGTTTTGTTACATTTATCAATTCAAATCACATATATGGATACTAATATGTAAGTATTCTCTATCAACTCAAGACTTTGTGGCACAGTTTTTATTTAAACTTTTCAATCTTCTTTATCAGTAGAGACATTTTATTTTTAAGTCATCCACCCTAGATTTAGATTAGACTTGATGATATTCATTTCAGTTTAAAGTGTTTGAATCTATTTATGAGGCTATAACTGGATAACAGCTTAAGTGCTCATTTGTCTATTTATTTCTCTTTTAAGTGATGTTCAAAATTCTAGTTGCCAATAACATCTAAAATTTGCAAATGTAAGATTATGTCACCAAGAAAATGACTAAATCTTGGGTATTTATTTATTTTCTGGCTGATATTTTTTAAATCGATTTTTCCAAGGGATTCCTATCAACATTGAAAACAGTTTTTACTAAAGTTGTTTTTGGCTGATATGAAATATGACTGTGGTTAAGATAAAATACAGGTCTTCCTCAACTTATGATGGGGTTACTACGAGAAGTAAGGGAGATGATTCATTTTCAGAAATACCAAATAAAAACTATGCTGTCTAATTAACAGCAGATTTACAACCTATTGGAAATATGTACGACCCTCCCCCACCCCCAACAATGGAGTTCCAAACCCTTAGACACTTCACTTCCCCTCTCCTTTTCACGGGTTTATTTTCATGGGCTTTGCCATAAGCGCTAAAGAATAAAGGGAGGAGGGACTGAAAGTTCCTGCATCACCTCAGGGAATATAGTTTGTTCCAATCAGACTACTCCTTGCCCTACATGGGCATAGGTGACGTCCAGGGGAGGGTGTAACCTCTGTAGTGCTCAGCCAATGAGGAACCAGGAAGGGACTTGCACGCTAGGAGATAAATTGCCTGCTGTAACTGCCCCAAGTGTGCCTGCCTATCAGACATCTGCTCTTGCAAGAACATTGAATAAAGCTTCGCTTCACTGTGCTCTGAGTCTCCATCCCTCCTTTGATTGAGTCAACAGGCTTATTGCTAACAGTTATGTCAGATAAACCCATTTTAAGTTGAAACATGGTAAGTCAAAAGTGCATTTAATCGGTGCCTGGGTGACTCAGTCAGTTAAGAGTCTGACTCTTGTCTCAGCTCAGGTCTTGATCTCAGGTCTTGATCTCAGGGTTGTGAATTCAAGTCCCATGTTGGACTCTGCACTGGGCATGAAGCCTACTTTTAAAAAATGCACTTAATACACCTAACCTACCAAAAATCATAGCTTAGCTTAGCGTACCTTAAACATGCTTAGAACACTTCCATTAGCCTATAGTTGGGCAAAATCATGTAACACAAAGCCTATTTTGTAATAAAGTGTTCACTATCTCATGTAATTTATTGGATACTCTACTACAAGTAAAAAAAAAAAAAAAAAAAAACAGAACGGTGTGTGGGTACAGAATGGCTGTAAGTGTATCATCGGTTGTTGATCCCCTGTCCAGCATCACAAGAGAGGATCTGCCACGTGTTCACAGCCCAGGGAAAAAAATCTAAAATCAAAATTTGAAGTACGGTTTCCACTGAATGTGTATTGCTAGTGCACCATCCACAGGGTGCCCGGGTGGCTCAGTCAGTTAAGGCTCTGACTTTGGCTCAGGTCATGATCTTGAGGTTTGTGAGTTCCAGACCTGCGTGGGGCTCTGTGCTGATAGCTCAGAGCCTGGAGTCTGCTTCGGATTCTGTGTCTCCCTCTCTCTCTCTGTCCCTTTCCTGCTCACACTCTGTCTCTCTCTCTCTAACATAAATAAACATTTTAAAAAAAAGATGAAAAATTGTGCAGTGGACCCATCAAAGGTAGGGGCCTGTGTGTCATTGAGAGAACATACCATAGCATGAGAGACTTTTAAAGAACCAGAATATAGAGACTTTAATCTGAAAGATCAATTGGGGGGAAAACTTTGCCTTTTGTTTGGGCATATCTGGTAGTTGTTTGACCGCAGACAAATTCCATCAACTTTCTGGGCCTCGTGTTTTTTAAGTTGTAACCCGAGAGGTCTTTTGTGTTTCTCTAACTGCTTTGGGGGTTTTGTCACTTGTAAATGAATGCTGTTTATTGATTTTAGCAACCTGGGATCAATGTGCTGGCAAAAATTTACAAAGAAGCCACATGCCATTTGGCCAGGTAAAGGGTGTCCAATAAGATGGATGATTAACATTCCCAAAGATAGAAATTCTAACTCCAAACCCGTGACGGTTACACAATGGCCAGGGAGCCCTGACGTAGCCAGTTTGGTGGAGCCTATTTTAGGCAATTATAAAACTACTCCATCAACTATTTCACCCTAAAACTACAATGTATCATGGTGCCTGGGTGGCTCATTTGATTAAGCGTCCAACTTCGGCTCAGGCCATGATCTCACAGCTTGTGGATTTGAGCCCCACGTCGGGCTCTGTATTGACAGCTCAGAGCCTGGAGCCTGCTTCAGATTCTGTGTCTCCCTCTCTCTCTCTACCCTTCCCCCACTCACCCTCTGTCTCTGTGTGTGTCAAAAATAAATAATCATTAAAAAAATAAATAAATAACTGCAATGTACTAATTGGGAGAAATACCTTCACATGTTTTAAAGGAGGACTTATAGAGGAGGGTCGATTGGCCTCAGGCAGCATGTAAAGAAGGGTGACTTCCAGGCCCCTTCATTCTTATTTCCAAGTCCCTCCTCTGGTGTCACCCCTACCTTCCCCTTCCTCTGTGTCCAGGGCCCTCATGCTGTCTTTTCCGACTGTTCAGATCCTTTCCGTGTTCATTCTCCCAGGCCTGCTTTCAGAGCAGACCCCTGAGTCTTTCAGAACTTCAAATTATTCACTCTCTCTCTTCTCTCACCCCCTCCCTTAAAACTCCCATTTTATGAAGACAGGTGGTCCCAGCAAGTTAAAGAATGTGTTGATCTGACTCACACTCAGTTAAAACGACTCCTTTGGATGGGGGATTGGCAATAGGTTTTTGTTGTTGTTGTTGTTGTTGTTTTTAATGTCTATTTATTTTTGAGAGAGAGAGGCAGACAGAGGATCCAAAGTGGGCTCTGCACCGACAGCAGAGAGCCCGATGTGGGGTTTGAACTCACAAACCACAAGACATCATGACTTGAGCCAAAGTTGGTTGCTTAACTGAGCCACCCAGGCACCACTGGCATTGATTTTCAAATGTGACTGGCCAGTAATGGTGGAATTCCAGGGTGGGGGGTTTTCTTACATCACCAAATATTTGTCCTACATCAACGGGGTGTCCTACAGTGCAACTCAGTTCTGACACTACCTGCTTGGAGACAGCACCAGAGTCCAAAGTTAAAAGCTCAGCCCAGCAAGACTCACCGCCCCCGCCCCCACCCCCGCCCCCAGCCCCCACTTCAGATGCTACTCGCAAATTCAGGTTGTCATCTCTGCTTCTGACAGTCTGGCTATGGAGGAGAGGTTCCAACAACCCCTTCCTTAGGATCAGTTCATTTGCTAGCATGAACTCAGAGAAACATTCTACTTACTCAGTCACTGCCTTTTATAATTCAGGAACAGCCAGATGAAAGAGATGCTTCGGGCCAGGTTTGGGGAGTTTCCATGTCCTCTCAGAGACCGAGGGCCACTCTCCTGCCCCTTCACGTGTTCGCCAACGTGGAAGCTCTCTGAACCCCTTCCTTTTAAGTTTTATGGAGTCTTCATTGCACTGGCATGTTTGATTAAATCGCAGGCCCCTAGTGATTGAACTCAACCTCCAGCCCCTCTGCCCTTCCTGGATGAGAGGTGGGGCCCAAAGTTTCTAATCACGTGGGGGGCTTCACTGGCAAACAGCCCCCATCTTTAGGTTGCCTAGGGGCTTTGCCAAAGTCACCTCATTAACATCACAAAAGACCACCTGATTTCTCTTAACACTTAAAATATTCGGATGGTTTCAGGAACTCTATGCCAGAAGCCAGGACAAAGAAAAAAAATGTGTATTTATTATAAATCATAATATCACAGGTATTTTGGGGAAAAAATAACATAGGTGAGCAAAATTAAAAGGTTATCTGGAAGCAGGCCTTCTCAGATCCTTTAACATGCTCATGTGCATTTAATAACTATAAGTAGATTTCATCCAGATTTTCCCGGTATTAGGATTTTAATATTTCAAAAAGCCTTTAGAAGTTCAATACTCCTTGAAACACATGGTGAGAACTGTTGATATATAATATCATTTTAATGGCTGCATAGCATAAAAATGTTAGAAATTACTGTGATTTATTTAATTCTTTCTCTGTTTATTTCCAATCTAGCTAGTACAAAGAATGTTGAGATAAACTTATGTTTGTAAAAACCTCATTCCTTTAAGGTAAACTTCCTATTAACTGCCCAACTCTTTCCTTAGATTGCATTCATGGCTTCTCTGGCAACTCACTTCAGCAATCAGAACAGCGGGATTATCTTCAGCAGCGTTGAGACCAACATTGGAAACTTCTTTGATGTCATGACTGGTAGATTCGGGGCCCCAGTATCAGGTGAGATGTAAAAATAAATGAATGACCGAGTTAATCAATCTAGCAATCTGGATGGAAGGAAAGAAGGAAGGAAGGGAAGGCGGAGGGAAAGAAAAGGGTGAAGGGAGAGGAAACAAAGAAAGGAAGACACTTAGAGAGTTGAGAATTCTTTGATTCTGGTGAAAACAATCCGCCCATATATGGATTTCTGTTGGATTTCACAGTAAATGAATTAGAATTCAAAAAGACGAGGATGCTTTACAAAAAAACGATAACCATGGTTACTAAGGTTTTTTAACTCTTATTTGAACTGAAGCAAATAATCCCTAAGAGGGCATTTAAAAGTCCTAAGATCATAATTCTCACAGTTTAATGTGCCATAACAGTATCCTCCCATGCCACTGTCCTGAAGAGGGCCTGATCCTTTAAATAATTTTTACTTAAATTTTTAAAATTTCTTGAGCACTTCTGTATTTGTTTCCTATTGCTGCTCTAATGAATTACCATAAACTGAGTGGCTTAAAATGACACAAAATTATTCACTTGTTAACTCTGGAGGCCCGTAGTCCAGAATCGGTCTGACTGGGCTGATGTTAAGATGGAGGCAATGCTTCTTCCTTTGCTAGCTGGCCTCTTCCAAGCCTGAGAGGCTGTCAGCGTGCCCTCTCTGTGAGCCACATGGTTTCCCTCTCCCTTCTACTGTCAACATCCCCTCCTCTCAGATGCTGACCTCCTGGGCTCTCAAGGACAGCGTGATTACCTTGGGCCCACCTGGGTAATTGGATAGTCTCCCCATCTCAGGATCCTGAATTTAATCACACCTGCAAAGTCCATGTTGCCATATAAGGTACCATTCACAGCTCCTGGGGATTTTAGGACAAGGGCCTATTCAGAAGCCAACATTCAGCCCCTATAACTTCCTTACTTTTGGGCACCACAAGCTGATCATTCTGGGCTTTTCCTGCTGTCCTTTCAATACATGGATGTAAGCCTTCTTTTTGCCCTGAAAAGTTCCTTTGAATTATATTTTTAAATATAGATATAAATACTATTTTTTCTTATCGTTGCACTTAAGTGGGGTAGCATCAGGAACAGTCTGACTTGTGTTAGGAATCAGGCAATACGTGGGCATAGTGCCTATGGGATATTTTTAAAGCATAATAAGACCAATTAAAAGGTAACTCCATTTTTATTGTCATCATAGTCCAGCAATTCTAAACAATGTCTATGATAAAATACTCCTCCCCTTTGGGGTTGACCACTCACCAGCAGCCTCCCAACTCCGTCCCCCTGCATCTTAGTAGACCTACCACTGGTTAACTTCGTAAGGACTCTAATTATAGTCTGTTGGTTTTATTTTTAACTTTTCTTAGTCTGTCTTCTGTATCTTTTATTTTCTCTAACCTCTTGCTGCTCTTTAGTTCCATTTCATGTTGTTTGCTTTTCTGTCACTATTCTTTTTTTTTTTTTAATGTTTGTTTATTTATTTTTGAGAGAGAGAGAGAGAATGGGAATCCCAAGCAGACTCTGCACTGTCAGCACAGAGTCCAGTTTGGTGCTCAAACTCGTTAACTGTGAGACTGTGACCTGAGCCAAAACCAAGAGTCTAAAACTTAACTAACTGGGCCACCCAGACACTCCTCTATCACTAGTCTGCATGTCCTTAATTACATAATCTGAGGATGGATTTTCCTTTTTGCTTCTTCCAATTTCTTCTGTCCTGTTTCTGTGATACTTTCTTTACATTTTCTGTTTTACATTAACCCTTAGTCCCAATTTGTAGTTCCTTCTCTTGTCTGGATATTTCTGCCATGAGTTCTTACATTCTGTTCATATTCTTTCATAGAGGGATTTGCTTCATTAACATATTTTAAACTCATGTTGGAGTATTTAGTTACATTTCCCATCCACTACATGACAACATTCTTCTTGGTGAGTATTCTTCCACTCTTGGTAGCTTTTGCTCTTCTTTTCTACTTTCTTTTTTTTTTTTTTTTTCAACGTTTATTTATTTTTGGGACAGAGAGAGACAGAGCATGAACGGGGGAGGGACAGAGAGAGAGGGAGACACAGAATCGGAAACAGGCTCCAGGCTCTGAGCCATCAGCCCAGAGCCTGACGCGGGGCTCGAACTCACGGACCGCGAGATCGTGACCTGGCTGAAGTCGGACGCTTAACCAACTGTGCCACCCAGGCGCCCCTCTACTTTCTAAAATTAGCTGATGGTTGGATGAGTTGGATTTTCCTAGACCAGTACATGCAGTAGTTTCTCAGGAAGGGGGAGGGACCCCAGCATACTTCCAGGCTTGGTAACTCAATGGTCCCCTCTCCTGGCACCAAGGGATTCACTCTGTTCTTTTCAGGATGGAACTTCTGTGTGTTTTCTCTGTGTGGCCACTTTTCCTCTTCCTCCCCAGACAGCCCTGGGTCTTCGAAGACTTCTGAAACCAGCCTTGCACTTCTGGTCCTCTTGCCTTTAGGAGCCTTATTTTTGCTGGTGGATTCTGAAATCTGTCACTTCAGGACCACTTCCCGCACGTTTTGTACTTTATCTAGCAACCCCACCCCTACCCCCCACCAAACATAACTCCGGCTTCATCTCGGCCCTGCTCATAAGAGCTTCTTTTCAGCACTTGTACTTCAGAGTGACCCTTCTCCATCAGGGAAGGTACTTTTTCTGGAACTGAGGTCTGCTGCTGCTTGGCCCTCCTCAGAACTCCCTGCCAAGCCCCATGTTGCCTCCATGTGACTCTGCCTGTTGTCTGTTGCATTCGACAGACTTACAAGTATCTAAGTTTATGGATTTTTTTTCAGCCTCCTAGTTTTACGGAAGATGGATTCTTTCTGGTGTTTGTTTTCAGTTTTCCTTATTTCTCTATATGGTATCCAGAAAGGAAAAGAAGAAAATTCTGATAAATGCAATGGCCGTGTTAAATTTGATGCAAGTGTTTTAATGCCTTTCTTTTTCTACCCAGTTAAACTCAGAAACAGACATAAAAACGATAGAAGCAATCTTTCATCACATTTCAATCAGTTTTAAACCTTCTTATATGATTTTCTGCTCTGAAGGTTTATAAATTTCCTATAACTATTTTGTTAAACACTCTTCTGTGCTGTAATTCCCATAATCACCTAGATATGCTCAAAGCTTCCACTGCTCTCAAGGGCTTTATAATTGAAGCTCAAAGATTTAGTAGTTTTTTCAGAACTCTCTGGGGCTGGGCATAATTCTAATGGTAACAACCATCATTGGTCTTTCACTTTAAAACTCATCCAATAGATTACAAAATGACCATTTTATACTTTTCAGCTTTGGGAGGGACGAGACAGAGAAGGCTGATTTTTGCAATTACAGTAATGCAAAGACCTAAAAACTGTACTGTAAGTGTATTGCCTCACATCTTCAGTATCTTCCCCTGCAGAAGGAAGCCATATGTGGATATAATATGTATTCACTTTTATATTTCCACCTCTAGGCGTTTCATTTATTCCCCATCTAATTTCTTAGTCTGCTCTTTCTAAAATGCTTCTGCAATCTATTTTGTATAGTAGTCATTATTTTTTCAGGAAAACTAATATTGTTTCCTGTCATTTTGGTTTCAGCTTTATCTTCTAGAGGCATTAGAAATTGTCACAGGTGTGCATGTGTGTGTATCTAATAAGAAGTTTTGTACAATATAAAAACCTAAACACATATAAACTACTTTGTTTGAGTCCTCTAATTCTAATCTGACTTTCCTTTTCATCTGTGAACCAATCTCTAGGCATGTGAATGGATAGGACTGAGTTTTACACCAGTTCCTTTATTTTGAGTATATTGAATATGTGAGCCTGGTGCTAAATGAAGCATAATCACACTTTTTCACTTGGTTCAACTTGAGTCAAAAGCAGGTGGTTCAACATGGTGTCCTTACAGCTTCTATCTTACTTAATTGCACCTTTGATAAGGAACATACAACTGTGTAGTACTATTTTTTTTTTTAAAGATGTTTCTGGGGTTTTCCCTTACAAGGCTTGCTGCTATGGTCTGATTGTGCCCCTCCAAAATTCATTCGCATTGAAAACCTTGGGCATGGAAGGTTGGCATTCAACTTGGGCATTGAAAACCTATTGCACAACTTATTGGTGTTAGGAGGTAGGGTCTTTGGGAGGTGATTACCTCACAATGGTAGAATTGTCATGAATGGGATGAGTGCCCTTATGAAAGAGGCCCCACAGAGTCCCCTAACCCCTTCTGCCATGTGAGGATACAATCAGGAGTCTGTAGCCTGGAAGAAGACCCTCACCTGACCATGCTGGCACCCTGGTCCCTGACTTGCAGCCTCTAGAACTGTGAGAAATAAATTGCTGTTGTTGTAAGCTCCTTAGTCCGTGACACTTTGTTATAGCAGCTCACGTGGGCCAAGACGAGGTCATCAGTTTAAAAATGTAGCATGGAAATCCATAAGAGCCTGATGATGTGTATTCATTATCTTTCCAAACGCACTCTCAAATCCCACATCATTTGGAGTTAGGAAGATTTTCCTTTTTGCTCATCTCTCTGCTTTTGGATTCTCTTAAATCTTTCAGTGAAGGTATTTTCTACACTGGCATGTAGGGTGTATCAGGCCATATTAAGTTCCTTTCTGTTAGGTGGCCTAGAATCTTACAAGAAAACTCACATCTCTTCAAATATGTTCGTCCTTTACAAGTGAGAAGGATCCATATTTTTAGTAGCAAGGTCATGCTGCTGAGTAATGAATAACACGATAATTTACAAAAACTATTTCTTCAGAGCTATTAGTATTATCTGTGCTATAATACTTATCTTTGGCTAACATCTCTGTGATGAGTCTACTCATCCATTGTAATGCTACACTTGGCTCATTTTGTTAGGCTACAGAGGTCATGTGTTCATCCATGCAGGGCTATATGCCTTGTCTATATGAGTCCTGTGGCAGGTGCTAATGATAGTTGATCTATACCTAGGAATAGCATATACTTCACTGTAAGCACGCTATTGGGAAGAGGAGGGAGTGAGATACAGCCCAAATTACTCCATCCTTTAAAGACTTTGTGGTCTTATTAAGGACACACAGTGCACACACTGGGAAGGTCTCAAAAAGTTTAAAGTACCGTGAAGATGAGAACAGACAAAGGAACACTCATACAAATAAAGGCCAAGAAGAACCTACATGCCATATAGAATATAAACAAAAAATGTGAAGTCATGTGGCATATGTCTCGGTCCTCAATGTACAAGACATTAATATAAATGTGGATAAATACCTGCCTTTTTCAGGTGTGTATTTCTTCACCTTCAGCATGATGAAGCACGAGGATGTTGAAGAAGTATATGTGTACCTCATGCACAATGGCAATACAGTCTTCAGCATGTACAGGTGGGTGGTCGTCTCTATCACAGTCTCATCCATGCCACCACTGCTTGCTCAAAGGCTGGCAAGTGCCAGGGAGTGTATAGGAATCAACAGAGCCTGACATGAGCCTTGTGACTACTGAGAGTTCCTATATACTAATATATGGCCCAATTATAATTACTATTTGGGAAGAAATAAATCTTATAAACCTGAGGATAAGCAGGTTGATAAGAGGCCTTGAGCTAATTACTAACAATACTCCCCATAACTAATCATTTGTATTCTTTTCTTAACTCATAATTTCTTTTCTTCTTTCTCAGCCCTTTCCTCTGTTTTCCCATCCTCCCACCCCTTTTGCCAGAGTTTAGCCCTATTGATGGTCTTCTCCACCATCTTCCTTAGCTGGCAGAGTAGACCCCTCTCTTTTGGCTGTGCTACCACTCTGATATTTATCCTAGAGTTCCTTGTAAAAAAATTACTTTTTTTAAAAAAAGTTTATTTATTTATTTTGAGAAAGAGATTGTGTGTGCACACAGGTGGGTAGGGGTCAAGAGAAAGAGGGAGGGAGAGAATCTCAAACAGGCTCCACACTGTCAGTGCGGAGCCTGTTGTGTGGCTCAATTTCAGGAGCTGTGAAATCATGACCTGAGCTGAAATCAAGAGTCCAATACCTAACCGACTGAATCACCCAGGCATCCTTAAAAAAAGTACTATTTTTAACATTTATTCATTTTTGAGAGACAGAGTGCCAATAGGGGAGGAGCAGAGAGAGCGAGAGGCACAGAATCTGAAGCAGGCTCCAGGCTCTGAGCTGTCAGCACAGAGCCCAATACGGGGCTCAAACCCACGAACCGGGAGATCGTGACCTGAGCCAAAGTCAGTTGCTTGACCAACTGAGCCACCCGGGCGTCCCTAAAAAAATTACTTTTAAAAAGAAATATTACAACTTGTTCTGATATAAGCTTAGTGTGGGGGAAAGAGGCAGAGAACCAACATCTTTCCCATAACTAAGTGGGTGGTGAGTTATCTATCAAAAACACTGTGGTTACTATCTAACCTCTGTCATTTTTGAAAACTTGGGAGGAATGCCATTTCTTCAGGAGCCTGGCCTCTGGTGCAAAGATGTCTTTGAAAAACCAAAAGAGAGAAAGACGAGTAGGTGAAATTACTGCAAAATAGAGACCCAGAATATGCTAGCTCACACAAGGCAGAGCTCTGTGTGGCTTGACCAGATCTAGGATGGGAAACGACAAGGCAGACAAGGTACAGGAGGGATTTCGTGGCTGTTGGGAGGGAGGTGCTCCATCTGGGTTTTCAGGGACACAGAGTGGTGAGAGCAGTTCGCCTGTAAAACTGACTTTCAAATTCTCGTTGGTCATGGTCATTGCCACAGTCAGAAGGAGAAAAGAGCAACAGGCTTGTGAAAATTTTTACGCATCATATATTCTATTCAGAGAACAGAGACACATACTTCCCCATCCCTAACTCCCCCCAACCAATGCAAGGATGGCAAGGAAACATAGAACTCCTCCTGTGGAAGCAGGGAAATGGAGTCTGGTGAACAGCTAGGCTTCTCTGCCCCTCTGGCAGAGAATTCAATAGAATTCTTCCTACATTTAGAATATATATCTTCCCACCTCCATCCCTAAGGAAGACAGCCTAAACTGTAGTTCATGCAACTGACTCCAGGCCCTGAGTCTTAGGAATGAACAATTCTTTTCATCACATAAGTCTCTTGGCTATTGTTTTTTTTTTTTTTTAATGTTTATTTATTTTCAGAGAGACAGAGAGTACAGGTGCATGGGCTCGAGAGCTTGTGCTCATGGGAGAATGGCAGAGAGGGTGGGAGAGAGAGAATCCCAAGCAGGCTCCACACTAGCAAGGAACCCCATGCAGGGCTTGATCTCTCACCCTGAGATCCTGACATAAGCCAAGATCAAGAGTTTGACACTTAAACAACCGAGCTACTCAGACGTCCCTTGGCTGTTTTCTCTTCGGTCTCTGATTCTGTCCTCTGGGAGGATCTTCCTTATTTATTTGTCTCCATGGCTACATCTAAAAGATGAATAGATTTTCCCTGGGGTCTTTCACAGCCCAATTCCTGCCGGTGCAAATTTGAGGGCTAAGAGTATTTAGTCAAACACCCCAAGCCCTTTGTAAGCCAGGTTTGAGTAATATCATTTCCTCAGACACTTAGCAGCCTTTTGTGCTATTTGCTGCCAGTCAGTTACATGTGTTGGTAAACAACACCCAACATTCTTTTCTTGACAGATAGTTTTTCCGTCTGTTATTTCCTTGACTCCTTATCTTCATGCCTTTCTGTCTTGACTAGTGGTGGCTACCACAAGGCCTTCTAAAACAATAGATTTGGGTAGAAAGGCAATATTTTTAATCCATTAGGTTATGTCACAGGCTGTGTCTATCAGATTAAATGAGAGATCTTAATAGGAAACATCAATTTTACCTCTGCTCTTTCTGGTATAAAAGCACTTGGCTTTTCCAACCCTGTTAGGCCTCAACTTTCTAGACTCACCCTTTCTGCTTCCTGTGCTTCAAACATGTCAGTTCTCATCTTTTGTAGAAACATCTCACTAAAAGCAGCAAAGAGAATTTTGGCTTTTCCAGTCACTTCCTTTCTTAGTGTATAGGCTTGATAGGCATAAGGTCTGTCTTCCATGTTATCAGATGTTTTCCTAAATGTTTTGCCACAGCACAACATGGATCTACAGTTTTCAAGCCCACAATATTTGTTTCCTCAGTGCTCTCTGCCTGACCATGAGCAAACACAGCATATTTTAGTTTATATTTTAGTTTAATTTAGTTTATAACAGAATGCTCCTTCAGTACCAATAAGTTAGGGTAGACTAAGCTGCTGCAACATTAACCCAATGGCTTAAACATAATAGAAATCCCTTTTCTTCTCATTGAACAGTCCAGAGTGGTTGTTCCAGGTCAGGGCAAGTGAGAAAGAGTTTGCCTCTACCTAGTCTTCAAGAACTCAGGCTATAATACTTTGCTTCCAAGGTCATTCTGGTCATTGTCATTAGCATTCCACACAGTCATAATGAGGAAGAGGCAAGGAGAGGTGTTTGTGAGAATTGTATCGGCCAATCCTTTTAGTGGTACATGTCATTTCTGTTCACATGCCATTTAGAGAACTTAGTCACAGGACGTCAAATGCATGAGAGTCTGGGGGAGAAGGGAAGGACATATTTTGGTAAACAGGTGGCTATCTACTGCAAAGACTAAGTGGCTGGTGCCTTTTTTTTCCTTACAGCTATGAAACAAAGGGGAAATCGGACACATCCAGCAACCATGCAGTACTGAAGCTGGCCAAAGGGGATGAGGTTTGGCTGAGAATGGGCAATGGCGCTCTTCATGGGGACCATCAGCGCTTCTCTACCTTTGCAGG
The DNA here is from genome assembly GCF_027475565.1 of Acinonyx jubatus. Taxonomy (NCBI): domain Eukaryota; kingdom Metazoa; phylum Chordata; class Mammalia; order Carnivora; family Felidae; genus Acinonyx; species Acinonyx jubatus. The sequence goes on from NC_069380.1 coordinate 209,078,056, forward strand.
CTTCCTGCTCTTTGAAACCAAATAAATACATGAATAGACCAGCTCTACTTTTGGGAAGACTTATGGCTAAGCTGGTATTGGTATGAGCTGAAGGACATTAGAGTTGAGGGTTCTACTCAGGAGCTCAGAAGAAGAATCCACAAAATTGTCTTCCCAAGTGACCTTGACTAATATACTCAGCACCTTTACTCTTCCCTAGGCACCTAAAAAAAATTCCCTTCTTGATACAGGTTGGAAATAATTTTCCTCATCAAAGAATTCATTTGCAAAGAATTTGGCTACTCCGTTTTTAATTTAATAGCAACTTTCGGGAATTCCTGAGGTTTGAGGCTCATCATTCTTTATAACGTTTCAAGGAATAGGGTGCAGTGATTATGATGGAGCCAGCAGGAGCAAGGGCACTTGCCAGGACCAAGTTACCAGAAACATTTGTAAAGCCTAGACTGGGAAGTAACACTTTGATCCAGTGGGTCAATTTTTATGAATGAAGTATAGATATTTTTAGTAACTCTAGATAGCTTTTAGATAGGAAAAGTATTCATAACGCCCATAAATAATGGACTCCTCCTTTTTTATAAGGATACTGCTGTAATTAAATCTGGATTTGTAATGGCTTGTATTTTTGGATATAAAATTTTCTCATGATCCAAAATTGAGTTTATCAGGTCTGACTTATTATATTGACTTTTTTTCCATTGAGTTTCTTAGATTAAAATAGATCTTTGTTGGTTCTGGCCTGCAGAACCAGTTGAGGTGAGCTTAGATCCACATATACAGATATATGTGAAGTTCTCCCTCAGCTTAGAAATTACCCCAATAAACTTTACACACACTGACATGTCATTTCAAGGAAATGTAAACTCAGTTATATACAGTCAAACTAATAGATGCAAAATACAAGGGCATTCCATTTAGAAGACATAAAATAAAATCTCTTAACCTTTTCAAAAATAAAAAATGATATGACTTCTTTGATTACCATATTTAAGCAACATTTATAAAGCAGCTGTGCTCCTTGACTTTTGCCTATCCCTCCCCAAAAGGGATAAGTTCAGAAGATAGTACCCCAAACTGGTTTCTTTTAAGCAAAGAAAGTATCATTGGAATATGTGTTCACCCTGAGGTCAAATCACATTTAAAAGGCACTAGAGAGATGCCTTTCTGACAAATATCACTTAATGAATTCCCTTGGAAGCAATTAGCCCTTGACTAATTTTCTGTAACAATTTGAATTTCCACAAAAGCTTTTAAACTGTGGGTTTAATTGTATTGATTACCTCCTACAGCTGGAAGCAGAGAGAATTAAGTAGGGCTGCCCTATTAACTAACTTAGTGGGCTCCTTGCTCCGTTCTTTGACCCTTTCTTTTGATCTATAAACATTTTAAAACTCTTTTCCTGACCAATACAAGCAATGCTATTTTAAAGTGACTGGATATTAGCCAAAATGTGCTTGACTGGTTGATAATGTCTTCGTGATTTTGTGTGTATGTTCCCTGCCATCCCTGGAGCTGTGGGTGTTGAGGTTTACTGTTTCTAAACATCATAAATATTTTGTAAAAGTGTATTGCCAATAGATATTTGAATTTTGCATGTTGCCCAAAGAGATTTCATTTCTAAAGAACACATACCATTAACAAACTGCCTTAGAAGAAGATATTGGCTTAGCTTTAGATACAACTAAGGCAAGAAAAATGTAAAAGCATTGTGTGGAAACAAACATACTTTTGTTAAATGTACTGTTTTATAAGGTCCTTAATAAAGTTGAATAGCCATTTGATTGTAAATCATCATGGTTTGTTAACACAAAGCTAAAATATTTTCATGCAGATGATGTAAACAGCCATACATCAATGATACGGGCACAGAACTTATTATCTACAAAATACTCCACTTTTCAGTTATTCCATTGTTCTGACTTCAACCCTCTGCAACTTCATGATATTGATGTTTGGAGGTCCTTTCATGAAATCTGAATATCTCTAAGGGGACAGGATCTTTATCACATACATGAGGTCTTACTATGTTGATGTAAATTCTAATTTTTTTCTTAGTAGAGACTCCCGGTTGCATTGCAGTCAGGTGGAAAGGACTTTATTCAGTCTTGCAGATAGGTCCCAGGTGGAAAAAAGAGTGATTTTTTAAGGAATGTGGGAGAAGGCCAAGATTGACTGTTTTGCAATTTACCCATGACCAGAATTGTATCTGGAAGATTGATTTTACAAGTCTTCATTAAACTGAGGCCCTAAAAAGGCGATGGTAGGTAGGTATTGTCTAAGTAACCAACTTTAAAAAAAAATCCCGATTACCTTTTTCACCGTTCTACGCCACCCTCCACCATCTCCCCTCTGCAAATCACTAGTTTGTTTTCTGAATTTGTCTCTGGTCTGTTTTGTTTGTTCATTTGCTTTGTTTTTTACATTCTACATCTAAGTGAATTATTTATCTTTATCTGTCTGAGTTATTTCACTTAGCATGGTACCTTCTAGGTCCATCCATGTTGTCTTAAATGGCAAAATTTCATCCTTTTCTTAGGGCTGAGTAATATTCCATAGTATATGTACCACATCTTCTCTATCCATTCATCCATTGATGGGAACTTGGGTTGCTTTCATATCTTGGCTATAGTAAATAATGCTTCAATAAACATAGGGGTGCATATGTATTTTCAAATTAGTGTTTTTGTTTTTGGTAAATGCCTAGTAGTAGAATTACTGGATCATATGGTAATTTGATTATATTTTTAAAAAAATTTTTTGAGGAACGTCCATACTGTTTTTCCCAGTGGCTGCACCAATATACATTCCAACCAACTGTTACGAGGATTCTTTTCTCTCCACATATTTGCCAACATTTGTTATTTCTTTTTTCTTTTCTTTTCTTTCTTTTTCTTTCTTTCTTTCTTTCTTTCTTTCTTTCTTTCTTTCTTTCTTCTTTCTTTCTTCTTTCTTTCTTTCTTTCTTTCTTTCTTTCTTTCTTTCTTTCTTTCTTTCTTTCTTTCTTTCTTTCTTTCTTTCTTTTTTATTCCAGCAATTCTGACAGGTGTAAGGTGATACCTTATTGCAGTTTTGATTTGCATTTCCCCAAGAATTAGTAATGTTGAGCAGCTTTTCATGTGTCTGTTGGACACCTGGATGTCTTTTTGGAAAAATGCCTGTTTAGGTTCTCTGCCCAGTTTTAGTTGGATTATAGGTTTTTTGATGTTTAATTGTATAAGTTCTTTATATATTTTGGATATTAACCCCTTAGTGGGTGTATAATTTGCAAATATCTTCTCCCATTCAGTAGGTTGCCTTTTTGCTTTGTTGATGGTTTCCTTCATTGTGCAAAAATAGCAACATTTTAAAAGAAACACATTCTTTCATTAGCTATTTGGTATCCTGAAATACTGTTCATATGGAAAACAAGATACATACTTGATTTTTATCACTTTTATTTACCAATTTTTAGAATAATGAGTTGGTGCCCTAGAAATCTTTAAAGATAATTAATAAGGTCTCTTAAAAAGCATTATTATTAACTTATGATTTTTCATATATTTAATGTGCTTCAATCCACCATAGTCATTATTATAACTTAATGACCCCATCTCAATTGTCAGTGGAAGGTCCTTCAAGTTAGTGCCTCTATCTATTTTTTTCAATGTTTATTTATTTTTGACAGAGAGAGGGAGAGAGAGAGAGAGAGGCAGCACATGAGTGGGGGAGGGGCAGAGAGAGAGGGAGTCACAGAATCCGAAGCAGGCTCCAGGCTCTGAGCTGTCAGCACAGAACCTGACGCAGGGCTCGAACTCACAGACCGGGAGATCGTGACCTGAGCCGAAGTAGGACGCTTAACCGACTGAGCATCCAAGCACCCCTCTATCTATTCTTTTGACCCAGAATCAGGCTGGGTCTCTCCCAGCAGAGCAGCAGTGAGTGGAAACCATGTAGACTTGTATCCCAACCAGACTTTCATGCTGTGACCTTGAATGTGACTCCAGTGGCCCAGGTCCTGCCAATTACCTAAATTCAAGTAGCAATAAGCTACTTGATACCCTTGTGATGAACTCTGTTGTATTTAAGCCAAGAATCCAATTGATCTAAGAGAAAGAAGCAGAAATAGGGAGGCAAGTTAGGATAAGCTGGAGTACAAAAGCAAGTTCAGAAAAGTGATTGCAATGTAACATCATTTATGTAATATAAAACTACAAAATATAATAATATAAATAAAAGGTAGTATGTAAGTAGTATAGCTATATCATCGATAGACTGTGGATACTACATGTCAAAATCATGGGAGTGCTTGTGTCTTGAATGGTGGAGTGAGCAGAAGCAAAGATATGTAACTTTGGGTGGGAGTGGGTGGGTATAGGAGACTTAACTATGGAAGGAGTTCAAAGCAGCTGGCCTGTGATCTATGTACTCCCTTTAGTACATGGATCCTTCAGGAAGCTGAAGAAAAAGGCAGCTTTTGTCAAAGGAAAAGGTATTCTTTGTCAATTGTACCTGTTGTACCTATTTACCTTGGGTAAGTAGATGAATGATATTTGTTACAAGGAAGAGAATTTATCTATTTAATGCATTTAACAGGCTGGCTCTGGCTATAGGATTACTTTTGCCAAATAAACTCAGAATTCAGGAAGCGCAGTTCCATAGCTAAGTAACACCCTGAGATACAAAATGAAGTCTGTTAGGTACCTGAGAACCTCATTAGAGATCTCAACTATAATCGTGAGTCAGAGGGTATATTAGTTTGCTAGGGCTATAACAAAATATCATAACTCCCCACTCCAACCTTCTTTTTTTTTTTTAATGTTTATTATTTATTTTTTGAGAGAGAGAGAGAGATTGGTTGTGAGTAGGGGAGAGGCAGAGAGAGATGAAAACACAGAATCTGAAGCAGGTTCCAGGCTCTGAGCTATCAGCACACAGTCCGACATGGGGCTCAAACCCATGAACTATGAGATCATGACATGAGCTGAAGTCGGATACTTGACTGAATGACTCAGGTGCCACACCCTCCCCCAACCTTCTTAATAGTTTTATTAGTCTGCTCAGGCTGCCATAATGAGGCATTAGAGGCTGGGTAGCTTAAACAACAGAAAAACATTTTTTCACAGTTCTGGAGGCTAAAAGTACAAGATCAAGGTATCTCCAAGTTTGGTGTCTTCTGAGGCCTTTCTCCTTGGCTTGCAGATAGACAGCCACCTTCTGCTGTGTCCTCACATGGTCATCCCTCAGTCCTTGCTTTCTGTGTCCTAATCTTTTCTTGTAAAGACACCAGCCATATTAATTAGGACCAATCCATATGACTTCATTTTACTTTAATTACCTCTTTCTAAGCTCTGTCTCCAAATAGTCACATTCTGAGGTACTGGGAGTTAGGACTTCAATATATGAATGTTGATGGGACTTAATTCAGCCTCTAACAGGGGATATGTGTCCAATGTAAGAAGGAAGAGTCATGTAAGATTTTCCAGACTTCTGATTTGGCTGAGCTTTTCCATGACCTTTATCTTTGAGCTTATTACTTGATGCTGGGCAATATCTCTGATTCATGTGAATCTGATCCTGGCTGTTAGCTTAAGCTATTTCTGTACTGTTTATTTTTTATAACAATAGATTGTAAGCAAATACGAAAAAATATTGTGTCAATCTGTATGTCTTCTGTAACATTCTTTGCAATTTACTTTCTTTTCAAGTTTTTTAAAATAGAAACAAAACAAGAGGGTAAGGAAGCTGATGTCTGAACAAAGGTAGTAACATAGGCTAGACAAGAACAAGGAAGTGTTGTATTAATTAAACAAGGAGGCTATTAGACTGATGTGGTTCTAATGCCCTGGCAACCTACTAAGCAAACCAAATTCTAACCCTGTAAATGCCTCAGTTAATGAAATTGAAACTAAGAACAACCCATCACAAACAGCCAAGTAGACTTTAATCTATTTAGAGCTAATCAATGATTTATTTGTTTTTGTGTATATAAGCCTCTTCCCAACTTCTGGGGGTAGAATGCTCCTAACCACCTCCTTGTTGGTGCTGCTTGGTTAGACTAGATTTTGCTGGGAAAGAAAGAAAGACAGAAAGAAAGAAAGACAAAGAAAGACAGAAAGAAAGAAAGACAGAAAAACAGAAAGACAGAAAGAAAGAAAGAAAAGAAAGAAAGACAGAAAGAAAGAAAGAGAAAGGAAAGAAAGAAAGAAAAATAAAGAAAGAAAAGAAAAGGAAAGAAAGGAAGGAAGGAAGGAAGACAGAAGAAAGAAAAGGAAAGAAAGGAAGGAAGGAAGAAAGAGAAAGAAAGAAAGAAAAGAAAGAAAGAAAGGAAGAAAGGGAGAAAGAGAGAGGGAGAAAGAGAGAGAGAAAGAAAGAAAGAACGGAGGGAGGGAAAAAGAAAGAAAAGAGAAAGAGAGAGAAAGAAATAAAGAAAGAACGGAGGGAGGGAAAAAGAAAGAAAAGAGAAAGAGAAAGAAATAAAGAAAGAACGGAGGGAGGGAAAAAGAAAGAAAAGAGAAAGAGAGAGAGAAAGAAATAAAGAATGGAGGGAGGGAGGGAGAAAGAGAAAGAAAGAAAGAAAGAAAGAAAGAAAGAAAGAAAGAAAGAAATCTTAAAATGTTTAACAAGCCTTACTTTAACTTCTAACAGAAGATCTGCAGAGGCAGGCAAAGAAGGCCTGCCTGAACCCAGGGGCACGCAACCCCTCAAAGGGAAAGCAACCAACGGAAAGGAAAACCACCTATTGGACTAGCCAGGAGGCGGGGCCAGGATCCTCCCAATGTACAGACTCTGCACCGGAGGAGGAGGAGGGACGGCCCTGCGCAGGCGCAGGAGGGAGGGACCAATTGGAGGCCGCTTGGGGCTCGCATCCCGGGCGGTCTAGGCTAGGTCTGGGCCACCCGAGACTTCTTCACTTGGAGAACCGGGTCTCATGGCGTTGCAGGGTATCCGGGTGTTGGAGCTAGCCGGCCTGGCCCCAGGCCCGTTCTGCGGCATGGTCCTCGCGGACTTCGGGGCCCAGGTGGTGCGTGTGGACCGGCCGGGCGCCGGAGGGGACGTCAGCTTCATGGCACGGGGCAAGCGCTCGCTGGCGGTGAACCTGAAGCGGCAGGACGGGGCATTGGTGCTGAGGCGCTTGTGCGCCCAGGCGGACGTGGTGCTGGAGCCCTTCCGCCACGGTGAGCCCCAGGCGCCTCTGCGGCTCCGACGGGGGACCAGACGCGGAAAGGTCCCCGCCGAAGGGAGGGGCTGGGCCGTAGGAGCCCGTCACATCTAAGCTCTGTTGCCGACAGAACCTTTTCCTGTCACTGCCTTTCTAGATTTTTCTGTCGCGTTTGCTGTTGTGGATCAGTCCCCCCATGAGATGATCTATACTTGGAATCTCAGATGCTGAGGTTGCCCCTGTTCTCCTTATACCCATTTCCGCCCCCTTCCCCAGATTCTCTTTGTTTCTAATCACTCATTTGTGCTTGTCTTTCTTAATTATTTGAGAGTCCCGAATCCTGTGAGAATCTAAGGAAAGCCAAAGATTGCCTTCCTGGAAAATTGCATGTAGGTACACAGTCGTTTTTCTACCGTTTTGGGGGTTGGTGTACCCTCTAAAGCCTCTAGACCCAGGCTAACATTCTCTGCGGTAAATCCTGGTGTTCCAGGTTCCTTCCAGTTTCAGCTCAGTTTGGTTTACAGTTTGCTTCCTGGAGCCACCTTTTCCATCCCCACTGTTTTCACCTTTTTATAGACAGATGATGGCCAAATCTGGAATCGTACCTCCGTCTTTTAGAGCCATAGACCACTGAAATACACAGACCGTGCACGTGTCTTAACTGGCTATCTCCCAGGCACTGCAACTTCCATAAATCCCAAAACAAGCACATTATCTTACCTCCGAGAATAACGTCTCCTCCTGTGTTACTTATTTTTTTATTTTTTATTTTTATTTAAAATTTACATCCAAATTAGTTAGCATATGGTGCAACAATGATTTCAGGAGTAGATTCCTTAGTGCCCCTTACCCATTTAGCCCACCCCCCACCCCCCACAGCCCCTCCAGCAACCCTCAGTTTGGTCTCCATATTTGAGTCTCTTATGTTTTGTCCCCCTCCCTGTTTTTATATTATTTTTGTTTCCCTTCCCTTGTGTTCATCTGTTTTGTCTCTTAAAGCCCATGTATGAGTGAAGTCATATATTTGTCTTTCTCTGACTAATTTCACTTAGCATAATACCCTCCAGTTCCATCCGCGTAGTTGCAAATGGCAAGATTTCATTGTTTTTGATTGCCGAGTAATACTCCATTTTATATATATACCACATCTTCTTTATCCATTCATGCATCGAGGGACATTTGGGCTCTTTCCATACTTTGGCTATTGTTGATAGTGCTGTTATAAACATGGGGGTGCATGTGTCCCTTTGAAACAGCACACCTGTATCCCTTGGGTAAATACCTAGTAGTGCAATAGCTGGGTCATAGGGTAGTTCTATTTTTAGTTTATGGAACTACCATACTGTTTTCCAGAGTGGCTGCACCAGCTTGCATTCCCATCCTCCTGTGCTATTTTTCTCATTAAATGGAACCAGTACTCTCCCACCTGCCTGAATCCAAACCCTGTACTCTGCCCATGACTCCAAATATTGTTAACTGCATTTGCTTTCACTTATCAGGAATCCAGACATTCTTCCTCCTTAGCTTCTGTAGCTTCCTTCACGCTGTTGTAACAGCCTTTTTAAAGATGATGTGTGGGTCTAGCACAATTTGGATCCATTCTCAGCTCCCAGGGCAATCTTGCTCAAAGTACAAATCCAAAGCTTTGCCTGATATATAGCAGGAAGTCAGTAAATGTTTGGTGAATGAATTGAATATCTGTGGGGCACCAGGCATATTAAATGTTAAATCATTTATTCACACAGCCAGATTGGGGGATTATAATAATTTAATAATTAGGATTATATCATAATTTAATAATGCCCCATTTAAAGATAGAGGCTCAACATGGTTGACTCCACGATCTTGCAATTAGAAGGAAAATAAAGGGGTGCCTGGGTGGCTCAGTCGGTTAAGCGTCCGACTCCGGCTCAGGTCATGATCTCGCGGTCCGTGGGTTGGAGCCCCGCGTCGGGCTCTGTGCTGACAGCTCAGAGCCTGGAGCCTGCTTCAGATTCTGTGTCTCCTTCTCTCTGTGACCCTCCCCCATTCATGCTCTGTCTCTCTCTGTCTCAAAAATAAATAAACATTAAAAAAAAATTAAAAAAAAAAAGAAGGAAAATAGAGCTGTGAATACAGATGTAGCTGCCAGGTGAGAGGATTGTGGCTGGTGTTTAGGTAGAAGACTAGAGTTTTCTGTAATTTACTATAGCTTTAGGAAGACAAAACTGTAAATATATAGTCTTCATTATTTTTAATCCCAGGAGGTTAAAAATACTAGTTATCTGGATTTTGTGCAATAAATACTATACTTATTCATAAGAGCTCTTAGATGGTATTGTAGCAAATTTTATCACTGACATTTTGGTGAGCTTTGTTGTGAAGATGCCCATGCTAGGCACTTCAGAGACCCATGGAAACAGATCAGGTGTGAATTCTGCCAGAGGAGCTTCTAAACTGAGGGGAAGATGATGGAATATATACACAAAAGCACAGTGTGAGGTAGAAGGTGGCGGATGATGGGGGCACAGAAAAAGAAAAGACCTTAAAAGCTTTCGAAAGTGAATTTTTTACTAAATTCAGCCCCAGGGTAACTGTTCTAGGAGAACAAGCCATTTCTAATAAATTACTAAGGAGAGTATTTGGGGAACTATAAAGGCACTGACTAAAGGAAGGAATGGCCCACTATGGGGATTGCAGGAACTTGGATATGCCTGAAGGGAATTAAGGTGGGGCTGGAAGGAAATAGGATTTGGGGGCAGAAGTCACACATTCCAGAAATGGTGGCTTCACTCTGTGTCCTTAATTATTGGAAACGTGCTAAAACCCACAACAAATGTTATCGGTATGATTTGGAAGAGTGCCATTTTATGTTTGCCACAGAGAGAGGATTGTTCCTATCCTCAATTCATCCCTCTTAAAAAAAAAAAAAAAATCTTTGTTCCCTTTCTCTTAAGGTGTTATGGAAAAACTCCAGCTAGGCCCGGAGATTCTGCAGAGGGAGAATCCAAAGCTCATCTATGCCAGGTTGAGTGGATTTGGCCAGTCAGGAAGATTCTGCAGGGTAGCAGGCCATGACATCAACTATTTGGCTTTGTCAGGTATGTTGACAAAATGATTTCTCTACACCTTTTATTTTGTTCCCAGTCAAGATTTACAGTTACACCAACTAAAAAGAATTTTCTAAAGGTGAAAATTTAAATATTTATCAGAATCAATAAGGAGAGCATGGTTTGAAAAGAGTTGGTTTGTCATAGAACTCTTATTCCCAACCCCTTTCCCTCTGACTTGACACATTTGAGGGATAATATACTCTCACTAGTCACATTTACTTACTACATTTCTCACTACAATTCTCAGGCAAGACCCTGCCAGGCAGTAAGAGCCTTGGTGGTAATGGGGATGGCTGTTGTACAGTTCTAAAATGCTGATAGAGTTTGATCTGAACTCCCCTTTCTTTCCACCTCCATTCTGAATCATTGCCTGAGTCACCATTTTAGACTTCTATGAATACCTGTAGCTTTCAGGTCATATTGTCACTTTATTAGAATTTTTGCCTGTGAGAACATGTCTTAGAATGGCCTGATCCTAGAATTCTAAGAAACTGTGTGTTGTTGAATAAAGGCCTCAAATTTCCTGTGAGTACACATTTAAAGATTGAGGATGAGAGTGTGGGTAGAATTGTTTTTTCCATCTATTTAAAAATAGAATTACTTTTATTTTTTCTTGTGTTTGATTATTTTCCTGCATCTCTAATAAGACTGAAAGTGGATCATAACTGTTGGTAAGCCATAATCTAAATTGCTAACAATAATTTTTTCCGCGAAACTCAGTGAGTAAAAACTTAGCAATAAAATTCTGAAAGTGTTAGTTGGAATAAAGTTTTAGAGAGAAAACAACAACAAAACAAAACAAGGAGGCTTGTTGGGGGAAAAGCCCGTTTATAAATATGCTGACTAGGTTTAGATTTGGAAAAGCATCATGTACCGGTTTTCACCATGTCGGCAACTAGAATGATTGGTTATTCCTCGTAAGATGTTCATGTATCTATTTAAAAGTGACATTAAATTTACATTTCGTGTTCCTTGATTTCTTTAAATTATGTAGGTATTCTGTCAAAGATTGGCAGAAGTGGTGAGAATCCGTATGCACCACTGAATCTCCTGGCTGACTTTGGTGGTGGTGGCCTCATATGCACACTGGGCATCTTGTTGGCTCTTTTTCAACGCACACGCTCTGGCAAAGGTCAGGTCATTGATGCCAGCATGGTAAGTGTTAACTGGGGGAGGTGATAAGCCTACCAGTTGTTCTAAGCATGATAGGCGGCTGCCTCAGATTGTTTTGTGAATAAGAGATAAATGAGATTTGAAGTTTGAATTCAAATTATCCAGGATATCCTTTTTTTTTTTAATAGCCTCATATCCTTTCATTGAGTATCTTGTTTGTAGAATCAGTTAAACTTTTCATGACTCATCTGATTCCTGCGTTGGTTTCAACAATCTTCCCCTGCCATTTCTTGTGCTTAGAATACAGTTTTCAAGCAATCTTCATTAAAAACTGGGCTCGGGAAGGAAGTCTCCCTTAGCAGACAGAGAAGATTCTTAAGGGTGCTAGAGTAAAATTGGGCCAGTCTAGACTTTCCTGTTACAGTTTGCAGGGGAGACTCCAACATCACGAAGCTTCAGTTTTTTCACTGTCGCGCACTGAGTACGTGCCTTGCGTTATGCTAGGCGCTTTCCCTGTGCGATTTCTCCTAATCCTCAAAACACCAGTTCCACTTGGAATACTTTATTTGAAGAAAGGAGAAACTGAAGCATAGAAATTTGCCCAAGTTCTCACAGCCAGTTGATAAGAGCCCAATCCAGCATTCTACGTATGTATTTGCATTTGGACAGATCTTTGGAGGGAGAAGGAAGATGGGTTTGAAGAAGACAAGACTGGAGGCAGAGGGACAGTTACTGGGTTGTTGCTGGGAGATACGAGCAAGTACTAAAGTCATTGATGGTGGAACAGGTCTGGATCTGAGGGCTATTCGAGACATAAAATTGCCAGAATCTGGTGATGCGTTGACAGTAAAGGGGGAGCGAGGAGTCAAGGGTGGCTCCCGTGTTTCTGGCTTGGATGACCTGGTGGATGGCATCACTGGCACCTTGGGGGCGGACTGCCAATGGAAGAGGCAGTATGGGTCAGTGGTTAAGAGCACGGATTCTGGCACCTGTTTCCTCCACTCCAGCTCTGCCGCTGACTGGTTCTGGGACTTGGGTGAGTTACTTACCTCCCTGTGCCTCGGCTTCTTCTTTGTAAAATGGAGACAGTAATGGTACCTGCCTCATAGCATTGTTAGAGAACTAAGCGAATTGATGCCTTGTTCAGTGTGTAAACAATGCCTGGCATAGAGGAGGTGCTATGTAAGAACTTGGTATTATTATTGTTGTTGTTATTCTTGTATGATAAGAGGAATTCAGTTTGGGTCATTTCAAGTTTGAAGTCTCTTTCAGATATCCAGACAGAGTGAGTACTCGAAGTTAGAGACTAGAAACAGGTTTTATTATCATTTGGAAGCTACATGAGACCGTGTGGTCCTCTAAGGAAGGGGACAGAGCACCATATTTGAAGAGTGGGCAGTAGAGGAGAAGTCAGGGCATAAGGAGAGCAAAGTGGAGAACCGAGGAGTGTTTCCATGGAAACGAAAGATAAAGAAAGTGCTAAAAGAAAAAAAAGGAATGGTCAGAGGGTCAGGTGTCAGTAGAGACCTCAAGAGTTTATTTATTTTTTATATATTTTTAAGTTTATTTATTGAGAGAGAGAAAGCAAACAGGGGAGAGGCAGAGAGAGTGGGGAATCCCAAGCAGGCTCCACACTGTCAGTGCAGAGCTTTACATAGAGCTTGAACTCACAAACCATGAGATCATGACCAGAGCTGAAATCAAGAGTCAGAGGCTCAACTGACTGAGCCACCCAGTTACTCACCTCAAGAGTTTAGATCTGAACACTGTAAATTGGATTTGTCATTAGTGACCTTTTGCAAAAGCCATTTCCATGGCCCTTATCTTGGGGGCTTGGCTTATGCTTCCTTCTCACAGGCTAAACCCTGTGATATTTCTCTTCCTTCTGATACTTTTATCAGGATACATTTGCATGTCCTTTGTGTCCATCTCTAAAGTGTGGTGTGTGATTGATCTTTTTTTCTTTTAATATTTATCTGAGAGAGAGAGAGAGAGAGAGAGAGAGAGAGAGAGAGAGAGAGAGAACAAGCAGGGAAGGGGCAGAGAGAGAGGGAAACAGAGGATCCAAAGCAGGCTCTGCACTGACAGCAGAGAGTCCGATATGGGGCTCAAACTCACGAACTGTGAACTCATCACCTAAGCTGAAGTTGGACACTTAACCCACTGAGCTACCTAGGTGCCCCTGTGACATACTATTTGGTATGTCACCTGTCAGAGCCATAAAATCAGGTGTGTGTGAGATTTCAAGTTTAAAGGGAAAGTTGGGATGTCTCCAAAGATATAGCCAGTAACTGTGAGAAACTCCGTGGACCCCCAATTCCAGCTATTTGACATGAGGGTGCTTTGCTGGCCTTCTCCTTGGGGTTCGAGAATCATTAGGATCATAAAGCCGTGAGGGTAGGGAGGTAGTCTTCTCTGGAGAGCTACATGCATCCAGCCTTGTGACAATTATACCTGAAGATGTGAATCCATTCCTGTTATTTTAGAACTCAGTGGGAAGTTGGCATTCCCAAACTAGTTTGTCTGGACTCAGAAAACCTGTATATCTGCTGCTCATATTTTATGTTAATTGTGTAACTTTCTAGTGATTGTTAAGGTATATTAAATATTTAGATACAGTTTTCTTTGGCTTGGAGTCAAGCTAGAGTATGCTAAATTTAACTGTAATGTGGTTTACCTTTAAAATGTGATAGTTTCCTATTACCTATGTGTATGTGTTTATAGGTATTGAGACCAAAAGAAAGATTTTTTCAAAACCTCTTTGCTTTATTTTTAACTTTTTATGCTGACAGTTAAAAAAAAATTTTTTTTTTTTTACATTTATTTATTTTTGAGAAACAGAGTGAGACAAAGCATGAGCCGGAGAGGGGCAGAGAGAGAAGGAGACACAGAATCTGAAGCAGGCTCCAGGCTCTGAGCAAGCGGTCAGCACAGAGCCCGATGTGGGGCTTGAACCCACAGACTGTGAGATGACCTGAGCCAAAGTCAGAGGCTCAACTGACTGAGCCACCCAGGTGCCCCTATCCTGAAAGTTTTTAATGTATATAATTATGGAGAGAATATATAATGAACTTCCGTGTACCCTCACTTGGCTTCAAACATTATCAACATTTGGCAGTCTTATTTGAAAAGAACAACAAAAGTAGTTCCTTCTAAGTCTTTTCTGAACTGTATTTTCTGAACTGAATAGTAGAGAAACCCTCTGTCATAAACCTGTTCTAACACACTTCCTTGAAATATCAAGAAGTTGTGTAATTAGATACAGCCTTCCTGTACTCTAAGAAACATTGTTACACAAATGTTAAAAAAAAAAACCAAGTGGAAATTAATTGTTGTTTTATAGTTTAAATGTTTGGATTCATATTGTATACTGTTTCTTTTCCAAAGGTGGAAGGAACGGCATACCTAAGTTCTTTTCTGTGGAAATCTCAACAAGTAGGACTGTGGGAACGACCTCGAGGACAGAACATGCTAGATGGTGGAGCACCTTTCTACACAACCTACAGGACAGCAGATGGGGGCTTCATGGCTGTTGGAGCAATAGAACCCCAGTTCTACAAGCTGCTAATCAAAGGTAAGTAATATTCCTGTGCCTCTCCTGCTCCCTCCCCTTTTCTTGTGGTGTTCTTTAACCTCGATTTTAGGCCTTTTAAATTCATTATGTCTTTTATTATATATCCACTTTATGATTATAATTATAATTATATTGTGGGGCATTTCCCTTATGTTTAAATTTACAGATACTTTCATAAGTCTATAAAATAGCTCAGAGTTTTAAAAAATAATCCAGTTTATGCGAGTTCAATTTTTTGTTACATTTCATACTCAGCAGTGTTAGATATTTATGTTGCCCTTGCGTGCCCATGTCTTATTCTCAGAAATAATGTGCTGGTTCTGCCAGTTCTTATTCCTTGATAGATGCCCCCATGGGGTGCCAGAGCACAGAGTGACTTCGGTGAATAAGATTCTGTTGGAATATGTTATTATCGCTTGATGCTTCTACAGTTTACCTTTCTTGCAGATTCTTGTCTCATTTGCATGTGGCCACAAGTTAGCAGGAGAATTTGCGATCTCTTCTTCTATAATTAAACAATCAGACTAACATTTTGTTCCTGTAACATGTTTGAATTTGAAGTTTACTTTACAGGTAAATGAATAGCTAAGAAGTTTTAGAATATACATTGAAGAGGAATGACAAGCTGGTCATGGTGTGTCTGTCTTTTCAACTTCACGGTTGGAGTCTCATTATGTTTCGTAGCTTTTCAGATGCAATATACTACTCAAAGTTGTTTGCATATAGCTGAAATCATTGTTTTTTGCTAGCATCAGAAAGCGTTTTATGATCAACAATATTAACTTCACTAACTTAAATATAGTTGGAAAAACAAACAACAAGATGGTTTATGTAGATCATAAAAGTCTTTCTGTTCCAAAATTAAAACTAAGAATAGAAGGTATTAATTCAAAATTAGGGACAGAACAATGCTATATGAGGGGCTGAACACAGAGGGATCAACACCCTTACCTCAGTGGTGCAGGGCCTTGGAAGGCAGGAGGGATATAGCAAGGTGAAGTTTGTACCTGACATAAATCTTGTATGTTTATGCATTGTCTATAGAGAATTTAAACGTAATAATAAAATTGACTAAACTTCAGTCCGTTTTTGTTTTTTTAGACAGAGTGTGAGTGGGGAAGAGGGGCAGAAGGGGAGAGGGAGAGAGAATCTTAAGCAGGCTGCGTGTTCAGCACAAAGCCCAACACAGGGCACAATCCATGCCCCTAGGATCATGACCTAAGCCAAAATCAAGAGTCAGACACTCAATGGACTGAGCCACCCAGGTGCCCATCAGTCAGCTTTTTGTCATCATCATTCACAGGCAATTCTAAATGACAATGGTAAAATAAACTCATTGAAAAAATTTTGTTAGGAGAGGCTGAGTGGCTCAGCTGGTTAAGCATCTGACTTCGTCTCAGGTCATGATCTCATGGTTTGTGAGTTCGAACCCCTTGTCAGGCTCTGTGCTGATTGCTTGGAGCCTGGAGCCTGCTTCAGATTCTGTGTCTTCCTCTCTCTCTGGCCCTCCCCAGCTTGCGCTCAGTCTCTTTCTCGCTCAAAAATAAATCAACAGAAAAAGAAAACAAATGTTAGTTTGAGTTCTAAACAATTGCTACAGCTATTGTTGAGTTCTAGTAACATATGTAAGATCTCTTAGCACATTTTTATACTTAGCCTTTAGTAAATATTATATAGAAATTATTCAGAGAACTCCCAATTTTACGGTCTCACTCCTGTGTTTTCTTTTAAAATTTGTATAGTTTCAACATCCACATTTAGGTCTCTGTTAAATTATGATTAATGTTTTTGTATGGGGTGAGGTAGGGGTCCAACTTCATTGTTTTGCATATGGCTATCCAGTTTTCCCAGCACTGTTTGTCAAAAAGACTATTCTTTCTCCATTGAATGGTTTTGGCGTCTTTGTTGAAAATCAGTTGGCCATAATTGTAAGGGTTTATTTTTGGACTCAGTTCTCTTCCATTGATGTACATGTCTACCCTTATGTCAGTGTGTTGATCATTGTAGCTTTGTAGTAGGTTTGAAATTAGGAAGTGTGAGTCTTCCAATTTTGTTCTTTTTTAAGATTGACTATTCGGGGTCCCTTCCATTTCCATATGTATTGTTTTTCATGCTTATTATTATTGAGAGAGAGAGACAGAGTGTGAGTCAGGGAAGGGTAGAGAGAGAGGGAGACACAGAATCTGAAGCAGGCTCCAGGCTCTGAGCAATCTGCACAGAGCCTGTCACGGCTTGAACCCATGAACCACGAGATTATGACATGAAGCGAAGTTGGACGCCCAACCGACTGAGACACCCAGGGGCCCCTCCATATGTATTTTAGAATCATCTTGCCAATTTCTGCAAAAAAGGCAGCTGGGATTTTGATAAGGGTTGTACTGAATTGTGCATCAGTCTGGGGAGTATTGCCATCTTACCAGTATTAAGCCTTAATACCCATGAACATATATGATGCTTTTCATTTATAGAGGTCTAGAATTTTTCCATTGATACTTTGTAATTTTCATTGCACACACCTGCACTTAATCTGCTAAATTTATAGAAGAATTTTATTATTTTTGATGCAATTGTAAATAGTACATTTTTGTATTGTTCGTTATTAGTGTATAGAAATACATAGTAAGTAGTTACTTTTGTATATTGATCTTATTTCCTGCAACCTCACTGAGCTCATTTTTCTTCTAAGTGTGGATCTCTGAGTTTATCTTGCTTTATTTCCTTAAGATTCTTGGATGTGCAAGTAATTTGTTTTTCATCAAATTTGGGAATTTTTCAGACATTTTTTCTTCTAGGATTTTCTCTGCCTTTTTCTGTCTCTCTTCTTGTGAGACTCCCTTAATGCATATGTTGGTATTTGTGTGTGTGTATGTACACATTTAGCTTTCTTGTAACAAAACAGCTTGTGGACTTTACCATTTAAAATTGAGCATCATCTTTCCTTTCCAGTGAAACAGAAAGAAAAATTAAAAATAAACGGGAACAAAATTACAATAGACAATGTCAATTTCACATAAGATCCTACAGGTTCTTCTGATTCTCCCCTCAAGTGGCAGGGCTCAAGTTATCATTAGGAGAGAATTGTATTTTAAAAATGTCATCTAAAACTGCAAAGATGTCCGTTAAGCATCATAATTAAACATGCCAGCGGAGAAGCCATGTTGTCAAAAGGCTCACCCAAACATCTCAAACTCACCCTTTGCTGACCTTCTATAACCCCATTTTTTAAATTTCTTTTTTCTTTTTTTTAAACAGGAGAAAGTAGGCAGATAAATGTTGGTAAATGCTAACCTTCCATATTCATATACAGACACAGAGTAATCTCTGAGCCCAATAGAAAGAGAAAGGAGGGAAAAAGCTAGACTTCTATGTACTACTACACAGGGGCCTACCACCGTCCAGCTTCCAGCAGAGCTAAGGGAGTAGAAAATTTTTCTTTTTTCCCACAGAGCACAGTAGCATTGATTCCATTAAGTTTTTGTTGGGACAGGAAGGGATAAAAATTGAATGTCGAAGAAAAGGGGTAGAGATTCTTTTCCCACTGTATTCTGCTCATGGTATTTCCCCCCCAAATAAGCTGAAAACCATGGTGTAATGGGAGAGAAAAGAGACTTCAAAAAAACAGGACAAATGAGCTAAGGTAGGGGTGGGGGGAAGGACTGCAACTTGCTCCCAGGGACTGGAGAAAATCCCAAAAGGAAGGTTGGAACTAATGTTCCATTAGTTCCTCCCCTTCCTCCCCCTCGTCGTCGTCTCCATCACCTTCATCCTCATCTCCTTATTCATCAGTATCTTCCAGTCTTTCCCCCCCTCCCCCTCCTTCTCCGTTCCCATCTTCATCATCCATATTGGGAACCAAGTAGTACTTGAATGAATTTGATCAAATATCCTCTTTGATGACATCTCCTAACTCATCTGCACCTGCATCAGAATGGTCAGGAAACCAGGTGAAGAAGCTTTCTGGTTCCTCATGCTGTCTCTTTCCGCTGGCTTTCTTCTGCATTTGACTTGGACATTTCATCAAATCCTTTCAAGATTTCTGTCTGATTTCAGTAGCTTTTGAAGATGGATCACCACTCTCATTCAGATGAAATTCTTTGGAGAGACCTTTATTTTCTTTTTTTTTTTTCTTTTTTTTTAATTTTTTTTTCAACGTTTATTTATTTTTGGGACAGAGAGAGACAGAGCATGAACGGGGGAGGGGCAGAGAGAGAGGGAGACACAGAATCGGGAAAAGGTTCCAGGCTCTGAGCCATCAGCCCAGAGCCGACGCGGGGCTCGAACTCACCGACCGCGAGATCGTGACCTGGCTGAAGTCGGACGCTTAACCGACTGCGCCACCCAGGCGCCCCGACCTTTATTTTCAAAGTAAGCGTTTTCATCAAAATAAAAATCTATCCTGTAACTTGATTTAATATCTTCAAATGCTGTCACTTCACCTCTTGTCAAGTAATGTAGTGCCTCTTCATCTTCCTTCCCAAGCAGTGCAGACACTTGTGGGTGGTTGACAAAGGTTGTTACCCCCTTGTGGGATTTTGGCAGTCGATTCCAACTTCTTCTGAAAAAATGGTTGGCAGAGTTTCTTATATTTCTGTTCTACTTTCAAAGTCTTCTCACTGGCTTATTCATTAAGTCTGTCTGTTCCATTTTGTACTTCATCAGGATGTTCAGTTGTTGGCTGTTCTTGTTCTCTCTTTGACAAGGGTTGAGAGGGTGCTGTCTCCTCTGGCTTGGAGGCAAGAGGCAGTCTCAGTTTCTTCATTTGAGGTGAGAGTGAAGACTGGCATTTGGGGGCCATGCTGTGAAGAGAGTCCAGGAAACAAGGGAAGACGCATGTCTGGAAGAAGCTCTGATGACTCCATATTTTGGTATTCTTGATGGTGTCCTACAGGTCTCTGAGGTTCTGTTCATTTTTCTTTGTTCTCTTTTTGTTATTCTCTTTTCTTTCTTTCCTCAGTATACCTCTTTTTGAGTTCGCTGATTCTTTCTCTTGTCAGTTCATGTCTGTTGCTGAGTCCTTTATGCTTGAGAGAAAGAGAGACAGAGCATGAATGAGGGAGGGGCACAGCAGGAGAGGGAGACACAGAATCTGAAACAGGCTCCAGGCTCTGAGCTGTCAGCACAGAGCCCAACCTGGGGCTCGAACTCATGGACCGCGAGATTATGACCTGAGCCAAAGTTGGACGCTCAACCATCTGAGCCACCCAGGTGCCCCTTGCTGAGTCCTTCTAATGAAAGTTTTATTTGTTATATACTTTTCAATTCCAGAATTTCTATTTGGCTTCTTTTTTAACAATCTAACTCTTTACTGATATTCTCTTTGATTAGACATCATTCTCAAATTTTGTTGAATTTTTCAGACATGGTTTCCTTCAGTGCTTTGAATATATTTAAAATAACTAGTTGATTTAAAGTCTTTGTCTAGTAAGTCCAGTATCTGGATTTTTTCAGGGACAGTTTCTGTTGATTCCTTTTTGTCTTGTGTAAGGGCCACATTTGCTTCCTTCTTTGCATGTCTCACAAGTTTTGTTGAAATTGGATATTTGAAATAATGTAAAATGACGACTTGGGAAATCAGGTCTTCACTTCCCTTCCCTCTCCCCTGTCCTGGATTTATTATTACTGATATTTGTTTATGTAGTAACTTTCTTGGACTAAATCTGTGTTCTTTGGTATGTGCAGCCACAGAAGTCTGTTTGGTTAGCTTGGTCATCAGGTAATAATTGGATAGAGATGTCTTTAAATGCCTTGAACCAATAAATTTCCCATCCTTTTCTGTGTCTTTACTTCTTGCTTGTACAGACTCAGGGTCAGCCAGAGGTGAAAGATTAGGACCTTCTCAGATCTTTCCTGGGCATACTCATAGCCCTATATATGTGCCTTCTAAATTCCCGGAAATATGTTGGAGCATTTCAAAGCCCCCCATGAACATCCTATTCCCCACTTTTTTTCTTTTGTTTGTCAGCTTCTTTTTATCCCAACAGGGAATGCCACCTCAGATAACTATGATATTAAATAGTTGTCACTGATTTTTTTTTTTTTTTGATAAATGTTAACAGTGTTCCAGAAATAAGGCATTGTGAGCTCCAAGTCAGATCAAATAAAGATAAGCCATGAGAATGGAGCCTTTCAGGGAGCTGCTAGACAAATGGCAGTTCTTGGGGGATGGGATTTGGGGGAAGCTCTCAACTCATTTCAGTCCTGCCGTGGCTGTTATCCTGCTAGTTGTTTTACAGAGCTGTGACTGAGAGCCTGTTGGTCTTCATGACTACCACAGAGCTGGGGAGAGAGGGAGAAATTAGTGCAAGTTTCAATACCACAAGGCTTACTGATCTTATGAGATGCAGTTGTTTTTCCTAAATAAATGCTCTTTGGATTGTTGTAAACTTTTAATTTCCAGAGTTACAAAAAAAGTTCATTCTGACAGTTTGTGCCAGGGTTCTGTTGCTTTTATGCAAGAACAGGTTTCCGAAGGTTCTTGCTCTGCCATTCCAGAAGTTAACTTACCTCCTTGGCATGTCTTATTGTTATCTTAAAACATACGTGTTTGGAATGATCATTTCTAACATCCACACTCCACCACAAGGAGTGAATTTTTCTGGAAATATTGAAAATGAAACGAGACATTATTCTATTAGGCTGATTGCTCCAGCCCTTCATCTTCTGACCACTTTCTCCTGGGCTTTCTCTTTCTAAGTCTAAACTCTGTAACCACTCTGATTTTTCACAGCCTCCTCTCTTTGTATCCACAGCCTTGTATGGTGTCCTTAACCTCCTCTCTCCGTTCAAACTTCACGAGGGATCCTTGGCTGACAGGTGGTTTGTGCTTCAGGCCGGCTTAACATGTTAAACCAGCTTTGGTGAATCTACATAGTCCATGCCAAAATGCCACAGCATTTTCTTTCTTTCACAATATTTATTTACAAAAGTACTACTTTTATTAATCACATATACATTACTTCTCTCTCAGGCCCAGCTGGACAAGCTGCCACATCTATACTGATTTTATTACCTTATTCATTTTATCTTATATTTGAGATCTTTGAGACCATACTTTAATCTTTTTTTAAAAAATTTTTTTTTTCAACGTTTATTTATTTTTGGGACAGAGAGAGACAGAGCATGAACGGGGGAGGGGCAGAGAGAGAGGGAGACACAGAATCAGAAACAGGCTCCAGGCTCTGAGCCATCAGCCCAGAGCCTGACGCGGGGCTCGAACTCACGGACCGCGAGATCGTGACCTGGCTGAAGTCGGACGCTCAACCGACTGCGCCACCCAGGCGCTCCTATACTTTAATCTTAATATAATACACAAGGTTTTTATAAGGTAAAAATTCTACTGTACTGTGTCTCTGCTGCTTTCTGGGGCAAAAAAAATCTGTAAATACAGAGAATTTCATGACGTTTTGAGATAACAAGACACTTATAAGTATATTCAGATAAGCAGTAGAGAATTTTTAAGTTGTTTTAAAATTTCAAAATCTTATTAAAAGAAAAGCAGACAATAACGAGTGTTGTCAAGGTTGTGAGGAAACTGCAACCCCCTATGCATTACTAGTGGGAATGTAATATGGCAGGTCCTCAAAAAATTAAATAGAATTACTATAAATTTTATGCTACCACAATTTTTAAAAGATGAAAAGTAGTTCAAAATAATACGTGTTTTAGAAAAGAATGTAATACAGAATTTGTAAAGAAGTAAAAATTCTCTCTTGTTCTTTCACTTGGGGGAGGTTTGGGATGTGGCTTTCAAGAACTTTTTCTGTGTGCATACCAACACAGTTGTTTTATTTATTTATAAATTGTATTTATATATAATATAAAATTATCAAAACTTACAATTAATAGCTGTCTTTTTGTATTCAACAGTATACTAAAGATGTCCTTTCTTGTCAATACAAAAATTCTGCACCCTCATGATATTCCTAGCAGCCATATGAAACTGTATGGTACGCCTGTACTAAAATCTAAATGTTTCCTTATTCAAGTTCATTTACGTTTTTTCCACAGCTTTGCATTGTAACAAATATTTATTTACTAATAAACATTAATCTTTGTACATGTATCATTGCATACTTACAACATGAATTTTTAACTGTTTAATATATGCCTAATATTGTGTTACAGAGCAGTAAAGTTTATGGCATGTACTTAAAATAATAAGTATTTTGTGTAATTGTGTGTATGTATGTGTATGTGTTACATGTATATATAAGATCACTTTTTGGAAATCAAAACATACTTTCCCAGGTTTTAAATAGTCTGAGTCTACAGGCCAGTCCTTAAAAGTCTGTTTAAATTTAATAATTGATTATGCTATAAAAACTAGCTGCAATCTACAATTATATTCATGTGGTGGAGTGGTTTTAGAGTTCCATACAGGAATGTCAAGAGCACAAGAAACAGCCTATCCTAAACCATTGGTAGTTAGTCCTGTGGCCTTGATCAGAGTCATGGGCAGGATAGGAAACTATAGGCTGAGAAAGGATAATAAGACAGTGGAAAAGCTGGGGTGTCAGAATTAGGGGTAGGAGCTGGAGTCTTTTGATTTCTAGTATTTTTTCCAGTATACAAACTTTAACCTGTGAGACCATTAATCTCAAATATAATGTCTGTTACAGGGAGAGCATATTGGATCCAATTTTATTTAGTATTATGATTCTGATCACATTCTGATTAAAAAAAAACTGAAAAGCATGCAAAGATATTTATAACAGTAGCTATGATCTAAATCACTATTTTTTGGCTAACTGGCCACTTTATTTGTTTTTCAATCACAGAGTTTGGCGTAGTCAGGAAAAAGAAGAAAAGTAAAAGACATCCTTAGGAACATTTTTGTGTGTGTGTAGATTATAGTGATAAACCTAAAGTAATGGCTCAATGTTTTTCCTCGTATATGAATGGGTCAGAGGAAAATTTACTTGTTTATCCCACAGGTGTCTTTTCACAACTATCCAGAACTATGTGAGTTCTCCTTATTTCCTTATATATCCCAAAACCCTAAGAAGGGCCTGCAGTATTCATACCTACTTTCCTCTATAGGGATTTTCTTCTTCAAAGCAGCTTACATGCAATTAATTAGTCATCGTTCTTCTACATGATAGGGAAGGAAAGGATGATAAAAGTGAGAATTATTAGATTAACTTGACTGAACTTCTGCAAAATCACATGCATACGAAGGTCCTTTCATGATTATTCCACTCTAAGATCCACATTTAAAAACCCTCTTCTTTGTGGGAATAGAAAATGACATTTACACCAAACTCTAGTAAAGTACTTTTGGGGTATAATTTAATCAGCACTGGAGTTCAGGTGTGTCTGCAGGGGTAGGTGCTTGTAGTTAATAAAGGAATCAGTGAGCGGGTCCTGGGCCGAGAAGCCATCCTTTCTGTTAAATCCCCAGCTGAATGCTTTCATTTTCTCTCCACTATGTGTTGATGAGCTTTTCATGATCTCCTTCATGCTTGACACAAAAGTCTGTGTGCCCCGTTCATGATTTGACTGGTTGATCACTTTCTGTCCTGTTTGCTGTAGGAACAATTTTTTGCATGGGTGTTTGGTTACCTTACAAATCCTTTGTTCCTAGTTCACAGCAGTTTTGTAAGAGGGTAATGAGTCAAATATCACTGCTTGACTAGAGCTCTTTTATTTGTCCAAAATAAAGGGAGATGAATATTACATGTTAAATTGCAATCTTGAATTTAATCATTTATCTTCAGGCTTCTTCCTTAAAAACTAGGATAGTCATGTGTAAAGTTGTTTAAATTTTATATTTCGTAGGGTTTGGGAACACTATATAAAATGTGGGGTTATTTGAAATCAGTATGACAGATAATAACATCTTGAGGAAATTTCTTTTTGAAAACCTACTCAGGGAAAAATCAATTTCTGGAAACTAGACCTTTACAAATAGACTACTTTTGGTGAAATGTAAATAATAAAATCTTGGCAGTAGGAAGTCGGTTTTCAGTCTTGCTACCCTATTACCTTTGCCCTTTCCGGCTACTGGCTCCAAGTTGAGTTTGAATTTTGTCTCTTGACCCATCTGAGAAACCCTTAAAGACACCCTATTTGGGACACTATGGTGAGGTCAAAACTCATTTTATTGACTATAACCACTCCACCCAAAGCATAATAATTTAAGAAATTGTGTTTTTATTCTCAGGACTTGGACTAAAGTCTGATGAGCTTCCTAATCAAATGAGCGTGACTGATTGGCCAGAAATGAAGAGGAGATTCGCAGAGGTATTTGCAAAGAAGACCAAAGAAGAGTGGTGTCAGATCTTCGATGGCACAGATGCGTGTGTGACTCCAGTTCTGACGTTTGAAGAGGTCACCCAGCATGATCATAACAAAGAACGAGGCTCGTTTATCACTGATGAGGAGCAGAGTGTGAGTCCCCGCCCTGCACCTCTGCTGTCAGACACCCCCGCTGTCCCTTCTTCCAAGAGGGATCCTTTTGTAGGAGAACATACTGAAGAGATACTTCAAGAGTTTGGGTTCAGTCAGGTAGAGATCAATCAGCTTACCTCAGATAAAATCATTGAAATTAATAAGCCACGAGCTAATCTCTAAATTCCAGGCCTCACAGCTCAAGTGAATTGAATAGTACGTGTTCAGTGTGGGATAATACATAAAATTGTGTGCACAGAAACACAAAGGAACAGCATCCTGGTAGACCAGCTGTTCTAATCAAGAAACAAGACTGTGAGTACACAGTAATGATTGAATTCTGAAAATGGTTAACATGATTATTGATTTAGGAATGTTTTTAGTTTACTAATATTAAATTGTGGCAGTTTTTCTGCTTTTCAATTTACTTGATAGATTATATTTTTAATATTAAGATACAAATAATATACTTTCAATGGATGAATATAATGGTTTTTATTAAATAAAGCCTTTCCCCCCTAAAGTTTACTTCTGCTTTTAAGTTTCTGAAAAGCTTTCAAGAAAGTCCTTAAAATAGCACTTAAAAAGCAATTTGTGACTCATTTAAATAACGTTGGCTCTACTGTTTACCAAAATGAAGTCCTTAGAAAAGTCTGATCCTTTTATGTGGTAAGAAAATCTTTCAGCCAGCATCTTTGAATTGTAATTTTAGAAAACGTTCTTGATGTTCCTTCAGATAACCCCCACTATCCATCTAGACCACAGGACTAGAGCCCGGCTCTGTGTGGCTGCCTCTTAGCATCACCTACCATGTCTCTTAGTAAATTGCCACCATCAGACAATCCTGCTAGACTCTTCCTCCTCTTACAGGTTTCTGGCTTCAATTCCCATCACATCTGCCTCTGCCCCCAGTGTGCCCATGGCTTACCCCTCACTTCATTCAGGCCACTGCCCAAATGTCACCTTAGGGAGTACCCTTTCCTGACCCCTCCCTAAAATGGCAGCCACTTCATCACTTTCTTTCCCCTCTCCCGTTTCATTTTTCTTCACCTTGTGTATTATTACTGACATTATACTGATTAACCCCAGCCCTCTTAACCAACTATCTCTTAACCAGTGCACACTAGAATGGAAGCTTTAGGAAGGGCTTTATAGGTTTTGTTCACTGTTAAATCCTCACTTCCTAGATCAGTACCTGGCTCATAGTGGAAACTTTGTAAATATTTATTAAAGAAGTGAATCTCAATAGTGAAGTGCTGTCAGTGTTCATCTTCATGGCTCCATACCGATCCGCTATGCCCAACATCCATTGCTGCCTTCATTCGGACCCCTATTACCTCTTTCCTGGACCACTGCTCTGCTTGCCTACCTGACTTACACCTCCAGTACCACTGCCGCCGCCTTCTTCTTCTTCTTCTTCTTCTTCTTCTTCTTCTTCTTCTTCTTCTTCTTCTTCTTTTTTTATCCTGTTAATCTACTGGTAATCTTTACCACATCAAACTGGTCTTTTCATTCTGTAAGATTCTTCAATGGTTCTCTTTTCTTTTCCTTATGTAACAAATATAAATCCATTTATGTAGCATATCAACCCTTTTTTATAATAAGACTTCTACCTAGCTGTTCAGTCCCATCTCTACTCCGCAGCACTTTCTATTGGACTGACTCAAGTTTCTAATTATGTGATGGTCTCTCTTGCTTCCATTCCTTTCCATATTCTGTAACATTTTCCAGGGCTAACAGTACTCCTAGCCCCTTTTGCTCCAGCTTGTTGATTTAGCAAATTTAGACTTGGCTCAAACAGCCTTCTTTGTGAAACTTCCTGTGTTTCTCAGCCCTAGGGCAGTTTTATACAATGATTATAAAATTTGAGTCAAGTATCAGTTGGGTTCAAATATCACTCAATCACTGTGGTATCTAAGACAATTCCTGTGATGTGCCTGGAACATCCTAGGTGCTCAGTAATATTAGTTTTGTTCTTAGGGGTCCTTCCAAGTTTCCATTGCACTTTGTACATATCTCCAAGGATAGGCATTGCTTTTAGTGTAGCTTACATAACTCTTCACTAGGTCATAAGCTCCCAGAGTAGTTGCTCTAGCATACACACAAGAGAATAATCTAGAGATACATTAAAATACAGATTCCTAGGCCCAACCCTAGAGATTCTAATACAGAGTGTCTAAGGCAAGACTCATGAATTTGCATTTTTGCCAAGCTTCCAGGTGATTATAATGCTCCTGGTTCAAAGACCACACTTTGAGTGCCACTGTCCTAATGGATATGAACAAAGTCTTTTCCCCTTTGCTACTGTCATAATAGGTGCTCAAAAATATCTCTTGAAGGGTTAATGAGGGAAAGAATAAAAGCCAGTTGGCAAAAATCTGTAAATAAGCAGATGGGCTAGCTCAAAATATTGATTTCTGTGATTAATCGATTTTATACCAAATGTTTGAATGAAAAAATTGGTTTCTGTAGTTTATACTTTTTAAAGAATACAGGTATATAAATAAGGCTAATAGATTTTGTTAATGACCCATACTTTTCTTCTGAAGAGTCTAAGACCCTGTATAGAAAATGTACACTTCCTCTTTGGTTCTCTTTTGACAAACTGTAGACTTAGAAATGGGCCAGAGTGTAGGTGAGAAGAAAATAGGAGGCTCTAAGGAGGATGGATGAGTAGCAGGCAATTGAAGATGGCAAATTCTAGTGAAAGACAGATTATATTCTTGAATACATAGGAATTTTATTCTTGCATGTGTAGTTCAATATACACTGATTTACACTTTTGATCCTACAACGTAGGAAGTGATGGGATGCTATACACCGTATGGCGATGAATCAAATGACATGGAATAAGGTGACTGGTTGCATCCAGGCCTCTGTGCACATTTTAGGCTTCATCAAAGGAGACACAAGTGTCACAGGGGTAGTTGAAGCAGGGGTACAATGAGTTCTCATCTCATTGTACAGATGAGAACACAGGGCTCAGATGGTCTTAAAACCTTCTTAGTTCGTATCTCCCTTTGTGTCTGAGTAACTTTTTCATGGTGCTTCTTGGCCAAAAGAAATATCTAACCATTCCATTTATAAAGAATTAGGTCCCACAGCTTAAGTATTTATGCCCTAATAACTAACTGTTTGAGAAAACACACATACATTGAGAGAAAGCACTTTTATTTTTATTTCATTTTTAACACTCTTACTTATAGGTCATATATGTGTTGGACACTATGCAGCTTCTCATGCCTTGAAATAATATTGGGCACCACTACCCTCATTTTCTGTTTCACATTTATTTTCATACAGTACTTGCTTTTTATCGTGATTGTGGGAAATCCAGCCTCACAGAAATACGTAATCATTGAAAGGATTGTAGTGCAATCTTAGGTTGAAAGGATGAACTACCTCACTGATAGTTCATGGGGTATCTGACAGATGTTGAGTTTCACTCTGTTTACTATCTTTAAAACTTTAAATATCCTGAGGCACCCCTTTGAGGTCACTGTGGTGCCCAGGCCATCTTGGCACACAGTTTGGGAACCACCAGTTTTAAGTGATTTGCCCAGGAAGATACTGGTAGGAAGAGGCAGAACCAGAATTTAAATTTTAATATTCTGACTCCGAGTCTTGCTCTTATACCATTTTTAAGGCCCTTCCTATAAGATTGTGTTCCTCTTGCCACAGGAAATTTTCATTTGAACTCAGGGTCCAGCAAGGAAAATATGACCCACTCAGAGTCTTTAAATTAGAGGAAATTTATTCTTACACCATAAACAAAAATAAACTCAAAATGGATTAAAGACCTACCTGTGAAACCATAAGATTCCTAGAAGAAAATAGGTAGTAATTTCTTTGACATCAGCTGTAGAAATATTTTACAAGATATGTATCCTCTGGCAAGGAAAACAAAAACAAAATTAAACTATTGATTCTACATCAAAATAAATAGCTTTTGCCCAGCAAAAGAAACCATCGTCAGAACAAAAGGGCAACCAATTGAATGGGAGAAGATATCTGCAGATGATATATCCAATAAAGGGTTAATATCCAAAATATGTAAACGATTTATACAACTCAACACCAAAAAAAGAAATTACCCAATTAAAAATGAGCAGAGGACCTGAATAGACATTTTTCCAAAGAAGATATACAAATGGCAAACAGACACATGAAAAGATCCTCAACATCACTCATCACCAGGGAAACACAAATTAAAACCACATTGAGACAACCACTTTACGGCTGTCAGAATGGCTAAAGTCAAAAACACAACAAATGACACGTGTTGGAGAAGATGTGGAGAAAAAGGAACTCACGTGCACCGTTGGTGGGAATGCAAACTGGTGCAGCCACTGAGGAAAACAGGATGGAGTTTCCTCAAAATAAAAATAGAATTACCTTATGATCCAGTAATTCCACTACTTGGTATTTACACAAAGAAAACAAAAACATTACTTTGAAAAGACATATGCATCCCTATGTTTATTGCAGCATTATTTATAATAGCCAAGATATGGAAGCAACTCAGCCAAGATGGATGAAGAAGATGTGTGTGTGTGCACATATATATGTATATAATGGGATATTACCCATGTAAAACGTGAACTTTTAGAGCACCTGGGTGGCTCAGTCTGTTAAGCGTCCAACTTCGGCTCAGGTCTCGATCTCAATGTTCATGAGTTCAAGCCCTGTGTTCGTAAGTTCAAGCCCTGTGTTGGGCTCTGTGCTGACAGCTCAGAACCTGAGCCTGATTCAGATTCTGTGTCTCCCTCTCTCTCTGCCCCTCCCCTGCGTGCATATACTCTCTCTCTTTCAAAAATAAACAAACAAAAAAAGATGAACTCTTGCCATTTGCGACAACATGGATGGACTTATAGGGTATAGTCCTAAGTGAAAGAGAAAGACAAATACCATGATTTTGCTCTTATGTGGAATTTAAAAAACAAAGCAAAGAAAAAAGGAGAAAAATAAACAACAAACCCAGACTCTTAAATACAGAGAACAAACTGGTGGTTGCCAGAGGGGAGGTGGGTGGGGGGATGGGTGAAATATCAATTAATCAATCAGGAAATTTAATATAGGGAATTACACTGGTGACATAAGTGCTGAGAAGCCCAGGGGACAGTGAAGCAACCCAGATATAAACAGCAATGGGAAGCCAGGGCCACTCCTATGGCTGCAGGAACAATGGGGAAGGCAGTGTTACCGGGATCCTGAAGCTAAGTTTGCTTGGTGGAAGCTAGACCCATCATGGAGATGCAGCCACTACCACAGATGGCTCAGGAAGGAGATATGGAGGGAGGGAAATACCAGGATCTTCTCTCCTGGCCCCAGTCTTCCCACCAATGCCTTTCATTGGCCAAATCTACCTAGAAGCAAGGGAACCTGGGAAGTGTAGTGTCTTATGATACAGAGCCTGTGAGGAGGAACAGGGAATGGACCTGAGCAAACAGGCTGTTGACTGGTTCTACAGAATTTCGTGTATGCACATTATTCACTCAGTAATTCCTTTAGCAAATATTTGTTGAGGACCTACTAGGTGCCAGGTATCATGCTACACCTGGGGATTACCATGACAGAAATGGACCTGATCACTGCTCTTAAAGGGATCAAAGACTAACAGAAGAAATAGAATAAACACAGAATTATCTAGTTGGAAAATGTATTAAATGCAATGAAGGGAAATATCACAGTGCTGAGACAGGCTAGAGATTGGAGAAAGAGTGCAGCCTCTCACGGCTGTAAGTCTAGTTAGCTGATTCTTGAGGTGTGTGTGCAGAAACTTGTGTTCAGGAAAATACAGAATATTTATATCTAGACAAAGTTTAGAAGAAGATATTGATGTATTTATTCATGTTTTGACTTATGACCTGCATAATACAGCTTCATTGTCTCAAAGCTGTGCATGTGATTGTGTGTAAGTGTGTGTGTGTATAGATACATGTGTGTGACAGAAACGGAGAGAACAGAAAGAACAGAGAAGGAAAGATTGCTTTAGACAAACATTCTAAGGAGCCAGAGGGCTCACAGCAGCTAATCTCCCTCATGCTTTCCTGACCCCACCCCCTTCCTTCTCATCATAACTTGTGATCTTAGAAGCATGAAAGAATTTGAGCCCCTCCCCCAGCTTGACCGTCTCCGTTGGCAGTTCAGTCAGGCTCCATGTCAAATCCGGCTTGGGGCAGAAACCTGAGGGCCACACAGAAGGTGGTGGGCTTGCAGGCAGTTTCCTCACCCCGTGGCCATGGGCGGCAACATCGGGCAGCTTGGCAGTCGCACCTACGAGTCCCTAGCTGACGATGAGCCCTTGGACCCTGAGGAACCCCCCAAAAGACCCACGGGCAATCTCATCATGCACAGCATGGCCATGCTTGGCCGGGAGTTTTGCTACGCAGTGGAGGCGGCCTACGTGACCCCAGTCCTGCTCAGCGTGGGGCTGCCCAAGAGTCTGTACAGCATGGTGTGGCTCCTCAGCCCCATCCTGGGATTTCTGCTGCAACCCGTGGTGGGATCAGCCAGCGACCACTGCCGGACCAGGTGGGGCCGGCGGAGACCATACATCCTCACCCTGGTCATCATGATGCTCTTGGGCATGACTCTGTACCTCAACGGGGACGCTGTGGTAGCAGGTCAGTGCACTGCACAGGCGGGCAGACGGGGGAAAGAGGCCCATCATGCAACTCAATAGGAGTAGAATGCGGATTTCTTTGTGTGACATTTCATTGGAAACCGGTTAAACTGATGATCTCTCCTAGGTTAAAATAAACTTCCACCTTGGGAGGACCCAAATTCTGTGGTTGGGGAGTCTTCATTTTTAGGAGCATCAGGATCCATTGCTGTTGTTTCATTGTTGTGAGGATTGCAAAGTAGGAATAATTTTTTATCTGTTTTATCAAATGAAATATTTTTACATATTAATTGCAGTGTTCTTTGAACTTCGGCTTTAGTTAGTACTTTGTTGAATTAACCGTTTGCCAAATGACTCCATAAATACTAATAATAAATTACCTGTATGTCTAAATAAGGGCTAATCTTCTTCATAGCTTTAGGTAGAGTCTTTTAGTGGGTGCAGGGCATCAGCCTGTCAGCGCAAGGGCACAGTTTTGCACTGCAAATGCTGGACCAAAAAACCCCTGATGGTGAGCACTTTTTCTTGCCATTAATCAGCCACCAATTAATCAGTAATTGGTGGTAGTACATAAAAAGTACTTCATTTCATTGAATAAAGAATCGTTAAAAATAATACACATTTTTTGGCCATTAACTCTCAGGCTAGCAGAATGGATTATAATGAGGCAGGATAATCAGTTATCATTTGTGTGTATTTTTTATTTTATATTATTTATTTATTTTTTAAAATATTTTTTTATTTTTTTTTAAATTTTTTTTAACATTTATTCATTTTTGAGACAGAGAGAGACAGAGCATGAATGGGGGAGGGTCAGAGAGAGGGAGACACAGAATCTGAAACAGGCTCCAGGCTCTGAGCTGTCAGCACAGAGCCCGACGCAGGGCTCGAACTCACGGACTGCGAGATCATGACCTGAGCCGAAGTCGGCCGCTTAACCGACTGAGCCACCCAGGTGCCCCTTGTATGTATTTTTAAAATAATTTTTTAATGTTTATTTAGTTTTGAGAGAGAGAGAGAGAGAGAGAATGTGAGTGGGAAAGGGAAGGGGCAGAGAGAGAGAGAGGGGCAGAGAGAGAGAGAGAGAGAGACAGAATCTGAAGCAGGCTCCAGGCTCTGAGCTGTCACCACAGAGCCCGATGTGGGGCTTGAACCCTTGAGCCATGAGATTATGACCTGAGCTGAAGTTGGACACTTAACTGACGAAACCACCGAGGCACCCATCATTTGTATATATTTAAAAGCGGGCATAACTACATAAATTTGATTTATTTCTGCAAAGTATTTACAAAAACCCCTGGTAAGTATGGTTTCCCCTAGGGAGGAGTACTAAAGGACCTTGGAGGTAAAAAGTGGAGTATAGGCTTATTTTCCACTTATTTTTATACTGTAGTTTGTTTTTTTAATGTGCATAAGTTACACATTGTTCTCAAGTGAAACTGAAAGCAAGGGAACATTTTTGTTTTCTCTAATAGGAGATAGGGTGAATGAATTCTGACACGTCCACAGAGTGAATATTATTCGGCTGTTAAAAACTGTGCAGTTGCTCTCCGTTAAGTGAAATACAAAGATACGAGGAGAGTTGGTTATAAATGAATGTGTCCAACATGATCCCATTAGTGCTCCTCAAAACGTGGTCTTCAGACCCAGGGCATCAGCATCCAGGGGCTGTTAGAGATGCAAATGCCCAGCCCCACCTCAGACCTACTGGAGAAGACAGAGCCTACTGGAAGACAGAGCCTGATACTCTGTTGTGTTTTTTTAAATTTTTTTTTTTAATGTTTATTCTTGAGAGAGAGAGAGAGGGAGAGAGAGAGAGCAGGGGAGGGGCAGAAAGCGAGGGAGACACAGAATCCGAAGCAGGCTCCAGGCTCTGAGCTGCCAGCCCAGAGCCCGACTCAGGGCTTGAACTCATAGACCGTGAGATCATGACCTGAGCCAAAGTCAGACATTTAACTGACTGAGCCACCCAGGTACGCCTCTGATTATCTGTTTTAATGAGTTGTCCAAGTGATGATTAAGGATGCTACAGTTTGAGGAGTACTGCATTAGGGCACCTGTATACACCGTTTCCTGTATGTCTGTAAGTGCATAAAGGGATATCTGAAGAATGACCATCAGTAGGGGCTGGGACGAAGCATTTCCCCCAGCTTTTCTACATCACTGAAATGGTTTACGATAAACATGTATAATTTTTTACACAACTTTTTAAAAAGAGATATAACATAACTTGGTGCTTTTTAGTATATTCCCAGGGTTGTGCAACCATCACCACTATCTAATTGCACCACATTTTCATCACCCCGGAAAGAAACCTAGCAACCATTAGCAGTCACTCCGCGTTCCCTCCCCCTGATCAGGTGTAAGCAACCCCTCAATCTACTTTCTGTCTCTATAGATCTGCCCTTTCTGGCATTCACTTGTGTAATTTTGAAAACCTGAAAAAATGGTAAAGCTATGTTTATTTGGAAAAGCAACACAAAATGAAAGCAAAGGAAGATAATTTGATGACAGGACATTTTATTGGAAACAAAAATGCAAATCATCCTAACTCTGGATTTAGGTGATGTATGTTTCTTTCCTTTTTAGCTTTGATTGCTGATCCAAGGAGGAGGCTGATTTGGGCCATAACCATCACCATGATAGGTGTAGTTCTCTTTGATTTTGCTGCTGACTTCATTGATGGGCCCATTAAAGCCTACTTATTTGATGTCTGTTCCTATGAGGATAAGGAGAGGGGCCTCCACTACCATGCCCTCTTCACGGGTAAGGAATGTTCCAGAAAGTCTTTCCTTAAGTTCCCCAGACAGGGAGGCGCTTCCTCTGATGCCATCCAGTGTCTATGCATGTCAGAGTTTTTGAATGAATGGATCTGTTGATGGAATGCTCCCATCACGCGGGCTCTGTGTTTCAGTGCATTTCTCTAGACAAATCAGCTTGTGACTAGGCTATGGAGTCTTTGCAAAGGAAGTTTACATAAGAGCTTTCTGAAGAGTCATTTGTGGAGACATTTACAACTGCAGTGAAAAGAGGCCTTGTGCACTTTGCTTTTTGGTGTTTTTTTGTTTGTTTTGTTTGTTTGTTTGTTTTTTGTTTTTAAATCACTAAGGTGGCATCAGCATTACCTAAGAGCTTGTTAAAAATGCAGCTTCCTGGGCCTCTCTTCCAGTTATTTTGATTCAGTGGGTTTGAGGTGGGGCCCAGAAGTCTACATTTTTAATAAGTATCCTGGATGATTCTGTGGCAAGTGACTTAACAACCGCATTTTAAAACAAAAATAGAAACAAACCAAGCAAATGAAAAAATCCCACATGTCCTAGAGATTTCTTAGTTATATAAACAGTTGGCATTTCCTCAACCTCTTGCTTTGAAAAAGGCCATGCCCGAGGGACAATGGGGGGCTCTCTTCAATTCTTGGGGCTATTGGCAGGCTCCTTTGGTTGCTGTTGAGTCATTCATTTACAGCAATGCTAGCAACGTTCAATATCCATTTATAGAACACCAGTCAGGACTGTTCTAGGACTGGGAAGTGGAGGGGGTCATACATGAAATTACAACATGACCCTGTCCTGGGAGTGTTTTTATATCTAGGGGTGGGGCTCTATCAGTCCACCTTATTTGATGCCTTTATGGCCCAGCCGATATATTTATTTCATATTTTGATATGTTCTGTCTCCGCTCATGGCCAGGTAGAGCCCATGAGAAGCAGGATCTTGAGTTTTGTTCAGTTTATTTTCCACAGCCAAGAGCAGTGCTTGCCCGTTGAAGCCACTGGCTCAATATTTGATGTTTGAGCAAACATCTAGATGGTGAACTCTGGAAGAAAGGGGGCTGCACAGCCAAGAGAGTAGCTCCTCCTTGCTTTAGGGAAGATGGAGGAGCCAGAGCCCTGCCCATCTGTCAGTGGCCCCTGACCACACTAGCCTGCAGCTAAAAGGTCCCACAAGAGAGATTCAAACTGCATTCTCCTAACTTAAACCCCATAATTCCTTCTGCTTGATCATAATTTGCTGAAATTAATTACAACAGTGGGAGACTCTTGGGCTTTCCAACCTGACACATTGAGAGTTTTACTGCTCTCAAGTACTGTGGGCAATGTGGCCACCCTTTCCCAGCAACCCTCCCCCCCCACCCCACCCCGCCCCGGCTTATGTCCCTGTTAGTCTTGGCTAAACGGTCTCTGCTTTGTTGTCTCGGATATTAGAAGATTGAATTTGGTCCTTGGGGAACTTTTCAAAGGCTAACACATGGTAGTATTTCTATAAATCTGAGAAAATATCTTGACATTTTCTGTCAATATTAGTGTATGGTGGTCTCAGCAAATATGGTATAATTTTCATATTACCTTGGTTCAGGCTCCCACTACATCTTGTCTGAGCTTTAGCACTTTTCCCTTAACTATCTATCTAGCCTCTAATCTCTTCCGATTCCAATTGAACCAAAACACAGCCTCCAGATTTATACTCCTAAAAGCAAACCATGACCAGGGCACTCTCCTGTTCCATCACCTGGAGTGACTCCCATTTGCCTGCTGGGTAAAGAACAAATTCCTAGACAGGATTCAAGACTCCCCATAATCTGTTTCCATCCTACTCTTCAAGCTTTACTTCTCATTACTTCCTCCACATTTTCTGTGCTTTGAATAATTTCCCAACATGCTCCTAGGGGCAGAGGCCAGCTCTGTTTTACTCACTGCATCCATCACACCTTCAATACAGCCTGGCACATCATACGTGCTCAAAATAAATATTAATGGGACAAACAAAAGAGGCTGTCCTTTCTGTTCCAACTTCTGGGTCTTTCCTCATGCCCAAATTCCCTTACCCCTTTCTCCCTTTGGAAATCAAAGCTTCGTGGAAACTTTCCACCCCCTTCCCAGGGAGAAGACCCCCTCTCTTCTAAATTGCAGTCAAACAACTTCTAACTTGGTCAGGGACCCCACACAAAAATTGATCAAAGCAAAAGTATCAAGTAGATGAACATAGAGGTATGAATGAGGTAGGTAACTTCAGCAGGAAGAGATGGTAAGATAACAGTTCATCTCATACATATCCTGAACTTCATTGCCCTTGGGGCCCGTGTCATCTGCTTGAGCTGCCATAACAGAATACCACAGATTGGGTGCTTAAACAACAGAAATTATGTTCTCACACTTCTGAAGGCTGGAAGTCCAAGAACAAGGTGACAGCAGCCTTGGTTTCTGGTGAGACCTCTCTTCTTGGTCTGTATCTGGCCATCTTCTCACTCTGTCCTCACACAGCCTTTCCTCTGTGCATGCATTCCTGATGTCTCTTCCTCTTCTTACAAGGACACCAGTCCTATTGGTTATGGCCCCACCCTATGACCTCATGTAACCTTAATTACCTCCTTACAGTCCTTATCTCCAAATATAGTCACATTGGGGCCTAGGACTTTGACATATGTCTCTTTTAAGGTAGAACCAAAGCTTTCCTAAAACTCACACAGACTTTTGCTTGTTTCTCATTGGACAGAATTAGGCCACAGAATTAGGATATTGGGAAAGTGAGGGTTTAGGGCAGGGGTGGGAGAGCAGATCCTCTCTATTTGGGTTCTATTTGCCAGGAGGAAAGGGTAATTATTTTCAAATAGGCCAAAGCTGGTAGATATCACATAGAATATAATCACAATTGAGTATTAGCCTAATGAGAAAAATTAAAGACCAAGACTATTGCAAGAAAGAGCTTTCAAAGCCCAATCTATTAAGGAATAATTGACAGGTAATTATATTTTAAAGTTATACTTCAGTTCACAATTTTACCTGACCACATTTATTATAGTACTGTTCACAGTCTTCCCTGTATTATAATTAAGTGTGTATTTATCTTTCTCTTTTACAAGATTTTGTAAAATACAAGATTTGTAAAAACATGAGTGTTTTCTTCCCCATGGCTTCTAACCTGTTGCATCATTGACAGCAGGTACTTAGAAATGTTAGGTACATAAAAGGAGACTTTTATAACCCTTTCATAACCCTTAAGTTTCATGCAGTTTTACATCAGGTTGAACTGCATGGCAAATTGCATCAATCAGATGAATATGCTCATTTAATCACCTTGCTTTGTCTCCTGACCAACACTGAACTCTGAATCCCAGACAACTGTCTCTAGTTATAGGGGGACCCCTGAGAGTGTGTGGATAGCTCAAAGCAAGTTTTTTTTTCCTATTAGAAAAATTAGCTTAAAACATCTTCCTCTTCTAAAACAGTACAGTAAAGTCTCACCTCATTTAAAACTTAGATTCTAGAAGTCCATGCCTAAGTGATAATCACAGATAGTCTACATTATTCATGAATATCTCTCAGATCACACATAAAATACAGTATACCTTTTTGCCTTGTTTGTATGCACAGACCTACATAGTGACGGATATACATATAAATATATCTGCAGAAACATCTGCTCTTTAATGTTTACTGCTGGACATGGGCTCAAAGAAAGAGATAGAAGATAGGGTCACCTGTATTATTTAGAATGTTTTTCTTTTCTCTCTCCTCCCCTCCCCCCTTTTTTTTTCTCAGAGAGAAAGAGAGAGTGGGCAGGGGAAGGGAAGAGGGAGAGGAAGGGAAAGAATCTTAAGCAGGCTCCACACTCATCGCATAGCCGGACATGGAGCTTGATCTCACGACTGTGAGACCATGACCTGAGCTGAAATCAACAGTCAGATGCTGAACCGACTGAGCCACCCAGGTGTCCCAACTCCCCTTCTTTTCAAAGTATGGATAGTAACTGTCAAATGCTCAGTTAAAGATGAATGTGCGACCCCACCATAGTGTCCTTGCTCTGAATGGAAGACCACATTGGAAAATGGAGTGAAAAATAACAGTACATTATCATACTTCTCTGTCTTTGCATACAGGCCAGATCTCCTGAATGTACATGAATCTGGCAAAGAGATATCTAAAGCATACTCCTTGCATCAGGCATTTTATGATAAAGGCCTGTTCAGTGTCAGAGCCCATTTTGATTTTCGTTATCAGCAAGATGTCATTTACCCAAGGAATTCAATCATCTGAGTAAATTGAAATTCTTCTTATTTATTTTAGAGCTATTTATTTCATTTTAGCCTAGGCCCAACAATTCCAAGTGCTTTGCAAAAAATGTCAAAGGGTTTCTTGCCAAAATATTTCCCAGCATATTTCTGACTTCTTTTTTTTTTTTTTTTAAGAAAAGACTCTACTGGCTCCCAGGGGAACATTTTAGTTCCCCGGCTTCTTCTCTCTCTTATATTTAAAGGTAACTAAACCTACTCTCCCTCCATCCCTGACATATGTGGTGTATTTCATAGATACACCCTTGTCTTACTACCCCATGCCTTCACCTCCGGGTGCATCTGGGCCTGCAGAACTCACATTCACGAGTAAAGAATTCCTTCTTTGTGCCAGAATGCTTCTAACTGAGCACAAACCTGCTAAGTTGAACCTAAGGCCTTGCTACCATTAGCAGTTGGCTCTATCCAGCAGGGGGTGGCCAGGGCAAAGCATGATGGGAAAGGTTGTCCCGTTTCAAATCCTGGCCCCTTTTCTTAACTGCTGCGTGCCTTTAGTATTTCTGAACTTTTGTTTCCTCACAGGGTTGTGAATCTTCACACAATGTTAGTTATTAATATCCTGCCAAATGCCCAGAGCAAGGAATCATTTAAAAGGATCAAACACCAAATGTCTGTGTTTAGTTCATTTTTTTCTGTTTCCACTGGGCTTGTAGAACCCATCAAAGTTTTTTTGTGGTGACTCGGAGAGGAACTTGCCCCCAGGTACATCATTGCAAGAAGATTGGGTAGCTTGTGGAGCACAACCTCTTTTAATTTTTCTAGCTTTTTAATATCTCAGGTTACAAATGCTCTGGTTAAGAGTAATTAAGGACTAAGAAAAGACTATTAAAAATGAAGTTTAGACATGGGCTCCTATGAGCAAATCTTTCACACAAGTGGAAAAGATGCTGTGTTTCATGTTAACGTCTGTTTGAATGGTTTCTCCTTGAGTAATTGCCGCATAAATGGTTTTCTTGTGTCAACTGGGTTCCCTTTGAAGTTTCTGTCACTCGTGGACTTTCACATCTCCTCAGTCACTTAGCTTAGGAAGGATGTGGCTAGAGAGTAAGCCAAGGACACAGGAATTTCAGCTTTGTGGGCAACATGGATGATTCAGAGCAAAACAATTAATGTCTCCAAATTGCCATTTCTTTTCCATTCAAGTGTGAGCAACATACGTCTCAAAGAATCTCAAAGGCAGATTAAAGAAACACCTGAGGGGATTTTTCCTTGGCTCTGTCCTCTCCTTGAAAGCTCTTCCCCCAGATACCAAATCAACTTGGCTCATTGGCAAGTTGGTCACATGACCCCTCCTCTGTGATGTGTTTATCATTACGTGACTATATTATTTATTCATTTGTTTATTGTGTATATTATGCTTCTGTACCTGACCTATATAAGCTTCCTGAGAGCAGGAACATTATCTTTCCTATTTGTTGCTATAGCAACAGTCTTTAGAATATTCCTGGAATATGCTCAAGAACTATTGGTGGGACAAATATTGTATTTTAGCATCCTCATTGTACCTTTGAGAAAGCTGTGCTACTAAGAGGTAAAGTGATTAGTGCAAGGTCACACAGCTAGGTAGCAGTAGACTAGAGCAGGGGCAAAAGCCCTACCAACCTACCAACCAACTGAACCATCAGCCAACTAAAAATATGGTTTATGTTTTTGTCCAGGCTCCCCTAAAAGCTGACCCCAGAGAAAGTTTGTATGCAGAGTTTACTTGGGAAAGGATTCCAGAGAGTGAGAATGAGGGAGTGGTGGAGTAGAACAGACCAAAGAATACAAGAAGCATTGCAGAGTTGGCCTTTGCTCTAGGTGACTGTGCATCTCACCAAGACCCTCTTAGGAGCCTAATGTAGTTCATCTCAGAACTTTCTCTTTGAGGGGATCAAGAAGGGGGATTAATCCATTGGCTCTAGTCTCTACTGGCCAACGGTGGTCCCATGGGTGTGAACCTTACTTGTGTGAGTGCTGACCCCGACCTGAGTGTGGGTCCAGATGCACCTGAAAAAAGGTGGTCAAAACTGGTTTGGAACTGGCCACTGCAGTAGCTGTTGGAGAAAGGGGGGGTTGCTGAGAAGACTGGCTGTATTGTACATGGGCTGTCCCTTTCAGTTCATGACATCTAGTCCTGAGCTTATTCTCTCTAGCATAAGTGCTTCATGCTACTCAGTCGACATTGGAAGGGTTAAAGCATTTTGCAAAGTGCTCAGTGATTTATAGTAAAATGAACACTTATAGTACTTATAGTAAAATGAGCTGTTGCAACCCAGAACTAAAATATTAATTCTGCAGAGTTAAAGAAAACTCAGGGTAATCACAAATGGCTCCAGACCCCGGCCAATTAATTACTTGACCTTGCAGTCATTTCTAATCCTTAAGAAAAGAAACAAGGGTCAGGATTTATGTGTCATGTCAGGAAATGAGAAGTTTCAGGAATCTTATCTGAACTACGGTAGCAACGGTTATGCATATGCTCCAATCAAGAAATTTGCTTCTGGGAAAATGGTGAGATAATTAAAGTGAATATACCTTTATGTGAGCCTTATTGCATTAGACATACTAGTACATATCAGTAGCTTTCAGCACAAACACAAATTGCATTTGACCTCTGGCAAACACACTACTCCAGTTCTCTGCATTTATTTGTTTAATTGTGGAGAAGAATATGATTTTGGCACTGCTTTACTGCAAATATTTTTGCCTACAGCATAGCTTATGCCCAATAATGGAAAGCGTTGGATAAATCTTTATGTCGCAAATGGGTGGGATCCTAAACCCCAAACTTAATTTAATTGCTCCTTTGTTGAGCCCCATCACCACAGGATGGTGGAAATTT
Organism: Acinonyx jubatus; assembly: GCF_027475565.1. Taxonomy (NCBI): domain Eukaryota; kingdom Metazoa; phylum Chordata; class Mammalia; order Carnivora; family Felidae; genus Acinonyx; species Acinonyx jubatus. The sequence goes on from NC_069380.1 coordinate 209,119,876, forward strand.
AGTCTCAGTTTGGAATGTTCTCCCATCCCTTTACCCAAAGGTTGCATCAAAGTCCTGGGGACTTAGAGTGCAAGGGCTTGAGGGCATAGAGTCCCTGGGTTTCAATGTCATCTGTTCACCCTGGCATTTCCTGAGATGTCCATTGTCCCACCACATCTCGGCCAAGCTGAAGTGGTCACAATGGAGTCATCTCTTCTCATCTGTAAGGCCCCTGCAGAACCACAGGGTTCTCAGTCCCCTCTGCCATTCTGCTCTTCCCACACCAGGCCAGGGTGAGGTGAACTCTGGGAGCTGCAAACTCTGTGTTTTGCTTTCCTCCTCTCTAAAATAGAGATAAAAATGCAGCTGATCAATTATTCGTGGGTTGTTACTTGCAAATTCGCTCACTAAAATTTCTTTGTAACATCAAAAGCAATACTGTTAGCTCATTGCCAGTCATTTGCAAACAAGTGCAGAGTGTAGGAGGGCAATTTGAATCACCCACAGCCTCATGCCCAGTTGAGGTAGGTCCAGGTAGCACTCTGCCTTCTTGTTTGGTTTTCATTCTGTAAACAATTGTCCTTTAGTGGTGTATTTGGTACCAAATTGTTAGCATTTGTGTGTGTGTGTGTGTGTGTGTGTGTGTGTGTGTGTGTGTAATTTCATTGCTTAAGATGGTCCCCGATGTAGTGCTCAAGTGCCATCCGGGCTTCAAAAGTGCAGGAACATTGTGATGTGCCTTGTGGAGAAAATATGTGTGTTAAGTTTTGTTCAGGCATGAGTTATAGTTCTGTTGCCCATGGGCTCAGTGCTAATGAAGCAACGATATATACTAAATATCTTTAAATGGAAGCACACCGTGTGCGTAAATGGAAAAGCACTGTGTTGTTCACTTGTTGAAGATGTGACTAGAAGTTTGCAGTAACTTAGCCCCGTATTTCTCCTCAGAGGAGTCATTTGCTACTTGCTAATTCAGTGTTTGGGGTGACTTTCAAGAACACAGCTACCACTAATAATAAGAATATATTGCAGGGCCACCTGGGTGACTCAGTTGATTGAGTGTCCAACTCTTGATCTTGGCTCTGGTCATGATCTCATCATTGGAGAGATTGAGCTCCATGTCGGGCTCTGTGCTGACAACGCAGAGCCTGCTTGGGATGCTCTCTCTCCCTCTCTTTCTCTGCCCCTCCCCTGCTTTCTCTCTCTCTCTCTCTCTCTCTCTCTCTCTCTCTCTCTCAAAATAAATAAATAAATAAACTTTAAAAAATAATATGCTGCAGTACTTTCCTGAAAGGTTGTTGTGAGGATTGGATGAGCCAATATATGTTAAGCACTTGGAATAGAGACTGACACGGTAAACACTTCTATCTAGACCCACCACAAGCCATTTCTTCCTCGAGGTCTTATTGCCTCCCTGAGGTCTACCCAGGGCATGAGGCGTTGGTCCCTTCTGTTCTGGGATCCCCCTAGTCATTTGGGGGTGGTTCTACCTACCCCCCCCCCACCGACCCCCAATACCAGCTAGACCCTAGGAAAGAGGAGCAGAACCACTGCCTTAGGAATTCACCGGTATATGTGCACCCAGCATGAATGCCTTGCTCTTAAATCCCATTTTCTACTGAATCTTCCTTCTATGTGTTTGGAGCCTAAGGGCTTTTGAAACTCAGAAGCAAGAAGACACATTCTTGTTTCTGTGCTTTCCCCTTTCATGTCCTTCCCCCAAAGCAGTGAGGTATTGCGGCTCAGCTTGAATGTGAAGAAGGGCCCAAAGGGACAAAGATATAAGGAAATACCCCAGGACCACAGGTAGTGGTGCATGGATGGAAACAGTGGTCAACACTTTAAATGTTATCTCACCATCTTTTAGGAGAAAAGTTGCCTTGTGAATCTAAAGAAATGTCAAGCTGCTTGTGTCTTCTCTCTTTGACCAGAGTATATGTGTCTGTTTGATTTTCCTTGTACTTTCAGCGTCCAAGAGGGCAGTTCATGTTTGTCTTATTCATTGCTGTGTCCCCAGTGCTTAGCACAGTTTTTGAAGAGTAGATGCTCCATCAATTTTTATTGATAAACAAATAGGTCCGAGGAGACACACACACACACACACACACACACACACACACACACACAGTAACTGGTACTTATGGTAATTCTCCAGGATTAGTGTGTATATATTGGGGGAAGGTAGGAACCATATACCTAATTAAACACTTTCATGGCTATTTTCTTAGCATATAGAATAGAGTCAAAATCACTCTCTCGTGAACACCATGGAAATGGGCGGCGGGGGGGAGGTTTAGTCTGATCTCTTGCTGAAGCGAAGTAGCTGGCAGCACACTGTTAGCTCTCTTGACTTAAGCTATTTTGCCAGCAGAGTATGGATTGTTAAGCCACACCCCTGAAGCAGAGAGACAGCTACAGGTACATAGCAGATGTGGAGTTTGTCTCAGATAGATTCTCTAGAACTGAAACTCCCCGAATTACCCATTTTACCTATTATAGTTGCAAACTAAAGAAAAACAACCCTATTTCAGTGTGTTTGGATTTCTTCCAGGATGAGCCATTGTTGGAGTTACATCGTAAGTTATGAAATGCAACATCTATCTGTCAAGCCGTTCGTTCTTCTGAGGTTGGTTATGGTCTGAGTTTGCAACATGGCCTGGCTATGTGAAGGAGCCAGCTAGATCATTTATGGGCTCTTCTTTGTAAAGGCCTGTTATCTGACATCAGCAGATGTCCTGTGGATGTTTCAGCTTATGGTCTGGCCAATAGCCTGATGATTAATTCCAGGGCCCCAATGAGAGTGATGTTGGAAGAGAGATAAATGCAGTCTGGATGTAGATGTGGGAGTTGTTATTGGCCTTTGTTGCAGCTAAGATGATGGGGCTTTGTCTTGAGACTATCTCTGAAGATAAAATCCTTAGCTTAAGCAAAAGCAGCAGAAAGGAAAGCCTTCCATGAATTTCTACAGCTCTCTGCTGGCCCTTATCATATCGGAGGGTGTGAATAGATAAAATTTAAATGTTTCCATCCAGAGTTTTAATATGGTGTCTATGGAATAATTACCCAATGGCCCACTATTCCTTCACAGGGCATATTTTGTTGTAACATTTACAACATCCCCCAATAGCTTTGGGAAAAACAAAACAGTTTTGCCTGTTTTGTTTTCCTCCCCTCCCGAAGAGGATTGGAAATTCTCCAAGGTCCTTGAAGCAGGTGTCAAAATTTTGCTTGGCCAATTCATGAGGGAACTGACAGGAAAGACATAAAGAACAGTTCCCCCAAGTTCTTGCACAGTGTGTATGTGTGTGTGTGTGTGCACATGTGTGTGTGTGATTAGCAGAAGAAAAAGTGGTAGGTTAGATATAAATCTGATTAGCCTTCTACAAGTCAGTAAAACTATAAGTCCTCTGTAATATTTTTGTTACAAGTATGTTTGTAACTTGTCTATTAGGCTATAAAAACATAATACAAATCATAGAACCCTAATAATGTCTGCAAATTAACCTCAACTTTATAGAACTACACATCATTGTGTTTTGTCAGTTTTAGACTGTTGGTCAAATATCCTGTAACAACAAAGAACTGTTGTTACAATTTCCCAAGAATGTCAGATAAGGGTGGACCAGTTTGGTTGGAAACTGCTCAAAAGAATCCGGGATCTCAGGCCGTACCCTTGAAGCTTTAAATTTTTTTTTTCAACGTTCATTTATTTTTGGGACAGAGAGAGACAGAGCATGAACGGGGGAGGGGCAGAGAGAGAGGGAGACACAGAATCAGAAGCAGGCTCCAGTCTCTGAGCCATCAGCCCAGAGCCTGACGCAGGGCTCAAACTCACGGACCACAAGATCATGACCTGGCTGAAGTCGGACGCTTAACCGACTGCGCCACCCAGGCGCCCCTGTCCTTGAAGCTTTAAAATCAGAATCTGTGCTATAGATTGAATGACTCCATGTATACACTAAAAACCTAATACCCGATGTGATGTTATCAGGAGGTGGAGTGATTAGGTCATGAGGCCTCATTCATGGAATTAGAGCTCTTAAAAAAGAGCCCTGATAAAGTTACCTTACCACTTATGCCAAGTGGGATCGCAGTAAGAAGACAGCCATCAACAAGAAGCATTGCATCACCAGACACCCAGTCTGCGGACGCCACGGTTGTAAACTTCCCAAACAACAAAAGTGTGAGAAGGAAATCTCTGCTGCTCATAAACCACACAGCTTCTGGTATTTTTGTGATAGCAGCCCAAACAGACCAAGACAATCTGCAATTTAATAAGACATCCGTGTGATCCAGGCACACCTTAAAGTTTAAGAAGCATGGCTCTAGACTGATACTTTGTAAATCAGGCACTTGCCACTGTTACTTTTTCCAGGTTTGGGATACATCTTTTTTCCACAATACTTGCCGCTCTCTGCCACACTGGGTCAGCGCTAGGCCCAAGTCAGCCCCCAGAATGATCCCTGGATTCTAATCACTGGGCCTCGATGACCAAGTCCTTGCAGCCAGCCCTACGCAGCTTGTCACCCGAAGGCAGTAACTGTCTTCTCCCACTTATGGGGAAGGGTTTGGAATTAGGGTTTCTGTAGCAAGTCTACAGGGCACTCATTTTTGGGCCCTTGTTCTGCCACTGTATGTGCTAATCATTTACATAGTGTTGTCGTGTTAGCCCTCACAAAACTCATACATGGAGGCCTCACGACCCCCACTTCTCAGAGAAGTGCCCAAGATCACATGACTAGAAAGCACACAGATGCAAATTGAAATCAGGGAAAATTCCAAACCCCTTCTCTCCATGCTGTCTCCAGTCACTTAACCACTGTAGCCTGTGGCTTTCAGATCGAATTCAACCAGATGAATTCCAAACATCCTCCCACCTCTAAAATCTTTGAATCCATTAATATATTGAACTCTTATGAACTTCATTGCTAATTAAGAGGAATCCTATAAAAATTATTAATAATCAAAAATAATCAATAAAGATATTTGGGGTGTCTGGGTGGCTCAGTTGGTTAGGCATCTTTTTTGGTTCAGGTCATGATCTCACAGTTCATGAGTTCAAGCCCCACGTTGGGCTCTGTGCTGGAAGCTTAGAGCCTGGAGCCCACTTTGAGTTCTGTGTCTCCCTCTCTTTCTCTGCCCCTCCCCTGCTTACACTCTGTCTCTCTCTCACTCAAAAATAAATAAACATTAAAAAAATTTTTTTAAATAAAAAAAATCAACATCATCTTGGTACCAGTAGCTAAGCCCTGGTTATTAACAAATAAACTCTTCGAGACTCCTCTATCATATTTGAATACCCAGGTCACAGTTTTAGCATAATTTATTACTGTTTTTTTATACTGTAATTTATTTTTTATTTATTTTTTATTTTTTAAATTTATTGTCAAGTTAGCTAACATACAGTATATACAGGGTGCTCTTGGTTTTAGGGGTAGATTCCTGTAATTCATGGCTTACATACAACACCCAGTGCTCATCCCAACAAGTGACTTCCTCAACTACAGGTTTGTTTGTTGTTTTTTTTTTAAGTAGCTGTTTACTGGGCATCTGGGTGGCTCAGTCGGTTGAGTGTTCAACTTCAGCTCAGGTCATGATCTCACAATTTGTGGGTTGGAACTCCACATCAGGCTTTGTGCTGAGACCACGGAGTCTGCTTGGGATTCTCTGTCTCCCTCTCTTTCTGTCCTTGTCCTGCTCACACTCTCTTTCTCAAAAATGAATAAACATTTAAAAAAAAATTAGAGTAGTTGTTTACTTACCTGCTTCTCCCACTTGGAACTTCCTTCTGGGGAAAAGGGGACGGGGAGCAGTGTCTTATTTAGATCCATATCCCCAGAAACTAGGAGAGCTTTTCACATATATTCAGTGCTCACTAATATCTATTGAAGTACACTAAGCCAGCAGACATAAAAAGAGATTAGGAAACCCTCCAATTGCAGGACTTGATAATTCTAGTTAATATCTAATATCAATCCATTATTAGATTTATACCCATACATTTATATTCATAAAATAAAACCACCATTCTATTGCACGTGGAAGGTTTATTTCACACGTAAATTCTTTTATTTTTTTTAGTTCATTTATTTTGAGAGAATAAGCACACACATGTGAGTGGGGAGGGGCAGAGAGAGAGAGAGAGAGAGAGAGAATCCCAAGCAGGCTCCATGCAGCCAGAGCCCAATGTGGGGCTCAAAGTCAAAAACTGTGAGATCATGACCTGAGCTGAAACCCAGAGTCAGATGCTTAACCCACTGAGCCACCCAAGTGCCCCACATATAAATTCTTTTAAATAGGCAGGGGTCTTTTGCTCCGAATTTTCTTTGTTCAGTGGAATGGTAAGTGTGAAGGAAAGAGGCATAAATGACAGGATAATTAAATGACAAATGACAACAGTTGACCTGGCTATAAATTATAAGTAGTTTCAAAAAAGGAATGTGTAAGTTTTTCATAGAATTAATTAAGGTCAGGGCTTTTCAACTGGAGGACATTTTGCCCCCTTTGGGACATTAGGCACTGTCTAGAGCCATGCTCGGTTGTCATCGCTCATGGAGAAGTCGTTGCTGGCATCTAGTAGGTAGAGGCCAGAGATGCTGCTAAACATCTTATAACGCATAGAACAGTCCTTCACAATGAAGAATCCTTCAGCTCAAAATGTCAGCAGTGCCAGAATTGAGAAATCCTGATTTGGATAGGCCCGCAAATAGTGCTGGGAATTTAGTACATCTTTATTGGTTGATTGCTTGGCTCAGCACATGACCTCTGAAACCAATGGCATCTCCATGATTGGATAAGGAGAGTCATTGTCTGATAGTGATCCAGAGGCACCACTTGTCCCAGAACTGCCCTCTGAATCATAAGTATGGCTGGCTCAAGGGCCTCTCCTTCTTCTCAAAGCCTGGGACCTACCATCTAGGACAGGTCACTATATGTGTCATTTGTCTATTTATGTATTTTCCCATCACCCATAACTAGACCATATATTCCTGTTGGCAGGAGACGTAAGTTTAACTTTTTCACATCCATTTGTCACAGTTTCCCATAATTCTGTCTTATAATGCTTTGACACTCAGGGCATGACAATGATGCTTTATTTTTGGGAATCATTGGTTGAACAGTTGGTCATCTGTAAATACCCTCTGTAGTAAATTGCAAGTAACTATAATGTAGACTGATGAGAATCACCCATTCTCCCACCATTTGGGATAAATTAGGAGTCATGGCATTTGACATTCAGATTTGTGTTCCTGGAGTCAGGATTTATATTAGGTGTTCAGGGTTAGAGAAAGAGAATTCCTTAAGTTCCGTTTTCTTCCTTGATTCCCTGGTTTATGAGGATATTGTCTTTATCTGGGAAATAAAATGGAGACTTCACTCACACAAGAAAAACAAAACCAAAAACAAAACTTTTCTGTCCAGGTAGATATTTGTGTTTGGTGAGACATGATGGGAGGTTGACATTTAAAGGTGTCTGACAGGTTGATCAGCCTACACAAGTTCGTGGCTCAGGTAGGAGGTGTGTTGGGCATTCATCTCCTCACATCCCTGGGTACCCTCCCACCTCTGGGGGGTGCCCCTCTCTCATTCCTGCATTCTCAGGATCACTGATGCCTCCACGATGAACAAATACAGTGTCCTGCTTAGGTGAGGGGCACTTGTATTTTAAAATCCAAAGAGAATGAATCACTGCTAATGGGATTTCAATTATTATACCATTAAGGCAGGATAGATTTGGGGGAGTCCTTTCTCAGTGTTCCTCAAATCACACTGTCTTCAGCAAAAGCAGGTAAAACAAGCAAGAGAAAGACAGGGACCTGGAAGGTCCAAGTCCTGTGACATGACAATACGATTTTTAAAAATTCATATTTCAACTTGTGTTATTTGTTCTGTGGCTATCAACTAGGAACAAGTTCCTTTAGCTTCTAATCAAGGAATGAAGACAGAGTGCAAAGGTGTTTCGTCTTTGCAAACTTGTGTCATGCTAGGAAGCTTATTAATAGATAAACAACATTACAAATAATTTTATTGCAACCAGAGGTTGGTTTTCTCTGGGGCTATTTAAGGGCAGGAATGTTAGTTCCAAAGCAGTTTAGAGACTACAGCTTGCAAGGCCACGGGACTTCTGTTGGTGTCAATATTCGTTTCTGGCACTGGTCCATTTTACTCTTTTATTATCAACCCCGTATTATGAGTGAGAAAGTCCAAAATCACAGCAAGTACATGCCAGAACCAAGCCTTGAACGCATGTTTCCCGGTTGCAGATGTCTTGCCTTGCTGCTGTGTTAACTCTCCATCATAACCAGGCTCTGCTGGCTTCAGGGAGCTTTCCCACTGAAGGGGAGGGCCTGGGCACCATGGGAAGAGAAGGCAGTTTGCTAAATATGCTAATGCAGCTTTCTTGCTTTCCAGGTTTTGGAGGTACGCTGGGTTACCTTTTGGGTGCCATCGACTGGGCCCATCTGGAGCTAGGAAGAGTGCTGGGCACAGAATTCCAGGTCATGTTCTTCTTCTCCGCCTTGGTGCTCACTTTGTGTTTTACTATCCATCTCTGTAGTATCCCTGAAGCCCCACTTAAAGATGTTATAAAGGACATTTCCCCACAGCAAGCCCCCCAGGACTTTCCATTGTCACCAGACAAAATGTACCAGTATGGGTCTATTGAGAAACCTAAAAATGGTTATGTAAACCCGGAGCTGGCAATGCATGGGGAAAAACCCCCAAATCCTGCTGAACAGGTAAGATGCAAATTCTCTTTTCTTCACTCAGGAAAAATATCCTTGTTCTTACCCTTCTTATTTTGTTTATTATTCTTGGTTTTGTTTGCTTTTTTGGTATGAAAATTTGATGTGAAGTCTAATTGAATTCTCCAGTCTCCTATAGCTCTTATCCCTTTGAATTAAAATTTGCACCTCAAAAAAAAATTGTGTGCGTTTTCCTCTGGTCTTCCTCTTACTCTTTTCAGAGCATCAAACTAGGGAAGATGAAGCCAGTTCCAAAATATTAGACCATAAGAGAAGCCTGGAACCACCTTCAGGCCTTAAGAAATATCTTTACTTCTTAGATTGGGATTATAAATTTGTTCTTCCAAATGATAGCATCCTTGGGTTGGTAACTGGGCTGGGCATGTTTAATTCGTGTCTAATGAACTGATTTGAAAAAAAATTTTTAGGCCATTTTCAGTGAACTAGTCAGTGAATTAATTAGCTTAGAATTTAAGGAAAATTCTACTAAATTACAGAGAAATTAGGTTAGGAGGAAATGGTCAGAGAGAAGAGGCTAGGGCTATGTTGACCAATATATTGGCTATTCGTCCCATAAGGCTATTTAAGTTTAAATTCATTAAAATGAAAAAAATTAAAATGTCAGTTCCTTGGTTGCCTTAGCCACATTTCCAAGGCTTAATAGCCCCTTGGGGCTAGGAGCTACAGTACAAAGCAGTGCAGGTATGGAACATTTCCATCATTGTAGAAAGTTCTGTTGGACAACACTGACACACAGCTGCATGCTCCTTCAAGCTGACTTTGATGGCAATACCTCAGGGATGGAAGTACAGAGGATTTCCTCACTGGCAAAGGGGTTGTGAAAGACCTGGGTTTAAATTTTGATTCCTCTAGCTGACTGACCTGTTTTATTCATTCAACAACCATCAGGCATTTGCTATAAAGAGCCTAAAGATTAAAAGTGCAAATGTTCAGATCCTGCCTCTACCAGCTCTGGAATGCATGACCTTGGGCATTTACATTTCTGTAAAATGAGAAAGTGATTCTGTCTACCTTTAAGTATTTTGTGCAGATTACATGAGAGAATCCATACAATGTTACTTAGAGCGGTTCCTACCACATAGTGAGGTGTTTGGTAGAGGTGCCTATTATGAGCCTGGCAGAATGCTGAGCAGTCCAGACACAAATAGGGAACAGACTTCATCTGTGCTCTAACAGAACTTTCAAACAAGCTCAGTGAATCTCATCTCTATGAGCTTGACTTCTCTTGTTGGGTTGTCTTCTCTATATTCTAGGGTTATTGGTATGTTCAACTAAGATGAAGCAGGGAACGGTGCTTTTTAAGCTTTATATAAGTCTATGAGCATATCACAGTCAGTATTCACTCAACAAACTACTTTGGGTACGGAGTATGTACAAAGCTCTCTACCAGGTATTTAGGGATCATAAAATTGACTAATGTCCCATTCCTATGCTCAAGAACTTAGACAGCCCTACCAGGGGGCATAAGCCAATACTTATTTTCCAATACTTATTACCAATACTTATTTTCCAAGGTAGAATGTACTTACTTTACAAAATGAGGGTGGCTGTGCAGTTTGATAACTGGGATTATTATTTTTTTAATGGCAAGAAGCCTAAATTATTTCAGGATTCAAACTAGATCCCATAAAATCTATCTGCAATTCCTCCATGCCATCATTGCTTACTTCAGCATTTCAATAGTCTCCTTTTGAGACTAGGAAGCTCTCTTCCCAATATTGCCTTTCTCATGTATAAATTTACCACCACCCAATCTCCGGCTGACAAAGGAGCACAATACATGCAGTAGAGTAACTCCTCAGGGCTCAAAACCATTGAAAGGGCTTCACCAAGGGAGCTGATGAGTCAGGGAATAAGATGCCAGCTGAATTTTCATTCTGAGTTAAAATACCCAAAGGGCTTTGAATATTCACATTCCCAGCTTTTACAGAAATAGTAGGCACAATTTGAAAGCTCATATTTATTTTTGGATGAAAGAAAATGTTAGATTAACAATGAAAGTAGAATGAAAATTATGTATAAGGCAGAAGCCTAAATTAATATTTGGAGTGAGGATGAATACTTGCTGGCCACATTCACGTTTTAAAATTCTGCATTTTTGGAAAGAAAACAGGGAAAGTAAAAATAAATCACTTAGTCTGAAGCATGAAACCCAGGCTTTTTATTTTATCTTATTTATTTATATTTTAATTTCTTCAGTAACCTCTATACCCAATAGGAGGCTTGAACCTACAACCCTGAGATCAAGAGTCACATGCTCTACCAACTAAGCCAGCCAGGCACCCCTTTATCTTCCTGTGGTTACTAAAAAGTAACAATCCTGCACTGAGTTTCTTTTACAGCAAACATTTATTTTAACAGTTACCATATTTTACATGCAAAAACAGTTATTTTTTCTAATTCCAAAGGAATGCCTATACTTTTTAAATACTGATTAAGTGCAGTTGTCCCCAATTAACTGCGGTTTCACTTTCCACGTTTCGGTTACCTGTGGTCAGCCGCCATCTGGAAGCAGATGATCCTTCTGACTTATCGTCAGAAGGTCAGTAGTAGCCCTAATGCTATGTCACCACGCCTCACTTCATCTCATCACATAGGCATTTTATCATTTCACATCATCACTTGAAGAAGAGTGAGTATAACACAATACCATATTTTGGGAGAAAGAGACCACATTCACATAACTTTTATTAGTATATATTATTATAATTGTTCTATTTTATTATTAGCTATTGTTGTTAATTTCTTACTGTGCCTAATTTATAAATTAAACATGATTACAGGTACGTATGTGTAAGAAAAAACATAGTCTACAGGTTTCGGTACCATGTGCAATTTCAGGCATGCACTGGGAGTCCTGGAATGTATTGCCTATGGATAAGGGTGGGGATGACTGTATAAGAAAATCAGTTCAGTCATGGTCAGTTGGTTAAATACTACAAAATTGACAACTTAAAAAATCAACTTATACAACAAACCTACAATGAGTAAATATAATTTTCCACAACAAAGAAGTAAAAAGCATTATATAAAGTGTAGAGTTATAAAAACAATATTTTGTTATAGTGAAAATAGAAATTCCCCAGAGACCATCTTATAAATAAACTAGCCAGGACTCAATTTCGTTATGTCAAGATTCAGATTAAATAAAGATATGACAAGAAAGACCCATCACCCCACAATGATTGATGTTTATAGTCTCAGTGTCTTCAGGGCAGCTGACTGCTCAATATTCTCAAGCTTTCTTTCTTCTCTTATATAACTAGATGCTAAAGGCTGTTTGACTCTTTGTATTCAAAACTGTTGTGTCAATAGTTCAAAATTCTCATTTTCTCAAGGCTTCTGATACAAAAAGAAAGTGTAGCTTCTGGTTTTAACATAATTTAAGTCTAAATTAAAGAATATGGGCATGTGTATTCAGTGTGTGTGTGTATGTGTGTGTTCTATATTGTTTTCACTTCTGACTCCACATAGGGCTCATTTATATGTGCTGACTCATCGCAAGATCCAGGGAAATAAACTGAGAAGAGATACTTGGTCAAGAACAGGGAACTGTTTGGCTCTGTATTAGTTTTGTATTGCTACCTAGAAAATTACCACAGCTTGAGCAGCTTGAAGCCATATTTATTATCTCACAGTCCTATAGGTCAGGAGTCTGGGTGGGCTCCACTGGGTTCTCTGCTTAGGGTCTCACAAGGCTGAAATCAAGGTGTTGATTGAGGTGCAGTCTCATCTTGAGGCTCAACTGGGGAAGAATCAGTTTCTGAGCCTCATTCAGGTAGAACTCCTTGTTGTACGACTGAGGTGCTTGTTTTCTTGCTGACTAATGGCCAGGAGTCACTGTCATCTCCTACAGTTCACTCTCAGGTCCCTTCCGTGTGGCCCCTTCCACCTTCAAAGCCAACACTGCTTGTGTTTGAAACTCTGGCTTCTTCTTCTGCTCCCACCTGGAGAAAACTCTCTGCTTTTTAAAGGGCTCATGTGATTTGGTTAGGGTCACCCAGATAATCTTGCTTTTGATTAACTCAAAGTCAACAAATTAGTAACCTTAATTATCTCTGCAAAATCCCTCTGCCGTGTAACACCAGGAAACGGAGATCATGGGGCCATCTTAGAATTTGGTCTATCACACTTTCAGAGTCAAGAAATCTAAGAATTATAATAATCTCGGGGCTAGCTTAGGTCTGTGAGCTCTGTCCTTGTGCAGTGGTTCTGTCATTCAAAGATAGGATGTTAGATATCTCTTGCATGTTGACCCAAAGCAAGCCCCATTTCCAGTTCCATTACCGTTATGTCTCCAAAGCCTCTTCTGGACCTGAAACTGCTAAATACACACACAATTAACAGAACCCCTCCTATAAGACCTCTCCATGGATACCTTGGTGCCATGCCCAGAAAGTGTGACCCTGAGGTTGTCAACTGACAGATATGTAACATGGCTGTGTGCTCTGGCTCACACAGCTGGCTGCATGTCTGCACTGAAGGTCACACCTGTTTCATGTTTTCTTCCAGACTAGGAAGGCAATGACCATGAAATCACTGCTGAGGGAGCTGGTGAATATGCCTCCCCACTACCGCTGTCTTTGCATCAGCCACCTCTTTGGATGGACTGCCTTCCTGTCTAACATGCTCTTCTTCACAGATTTCATGGGCCAGGTAATAAATGTGTGAACACACTCACTGACTTGCACATTAATCCTTCATTCTGCACCTGTTGAGTGCCTTCTGGGCTAACCCCTAAGATGGGCACAGTAAGTGTGAGAAGGAGTACTTTCAAAGAGCTGCCTTGTAGACAGGTCCCAGAGACAAGTTATTACACCCTAGACCTCTCTATGGGACCAGTACTTGATCAAATACAACAAAGAAGAAGGAATCAATGTGAGCTGCAGTGGTCATGGCAGGCATAATAAAGGAGACACAGTATGATCCAGGCCTTGAAAGGTGAATAGGAACTGGAGAAAGAGAGAAGAGAGAAAATAATTCAAGCAGTTATAGGAATGGCATGTGCAGAGATGAGTCAGAAGCCTGTTGGCTGTACCAGAAGGGGGACAGGGTTGTCTAAGTCAGCTGGGGGCAGGATGTTACGTGGAAGGAAGGGTGTTAATGATCTAGGGAGATGTTGTCTAGACTTGATGGCATTAGGACTTCCTGATGGTCCTTGAGTAGAAGTATAAAAGGATGAAAGGGGTGATGTAGTCATGGGAGAATGAGCTCTGTGTCCTGGGAAGGGCCCTTTGGGCAGGGACTGCCACTCCCTAGAGATGGAGAAGCAGAGCACATGGAAAGGGGTCCCTACCACACTGCATTTGCATTTCAACAGCCCCAAATATCTCTTTCAGATTGTGTACCATGGAGATCCCTATGCTGCACACAACTCCACAGAGTTTCTCATCTACGAAAGAGGGGTCGAGGTTGGATGTTGGGGCTTGTGCATCAATTCCATGTTCTCCTCACTTTATTCCTGTAAGTCTCTTCTTCCTGAGGGTATCTTCTAAAGGGCTCTGGTCTAGAAGAATCTTGGACTTTATATTTCTGTATTTATTTTTTGCTCTTTAAAATACAAGATTCATGATAAATATATGGAGATCAGGAAAGACCAGTCCCTTAGAAAGGACCACATGAAGTATCCTTTTCCATACTGAATTCTATGTTGTTTTTCTCATTGATCACTTTTTTCCTTGGAATCTATGGGAACCTGATCAAAGTTCCCTGGAAAATAAAAGGAAATCTTGTAAACAAGATGGAGAAGTATTGGATGGACAAGGGCTAGAGTCCCAGCAGAGAGTATTGATTAGCAGTGAGTATTAATTAGTGTTCTACTGGAGTAAGATCACTGGTGGAGTTTCACAGTATGTTTATTAGAACTATAAATGATTGAACATAGGAAGGATGCTTAAAATGCTGGGTGACAGAATTAACATGCAAAATGTTAGCTTAGCCCAGGTAGGCAGGGTGAAATGTCACAGGAGCACTTTTCAAGGATTGAAGATGACAACTTTTTTCCTAAGGTACCAGCTTTCCACAGGGACTGGAGTCCATTAACCCCCGTTAGCTAAGTTTCAGCTGTAAGGACACTGCAAACAAAGAGATTTCTGTGATTGGTTTTAAACAACCCCAAACTAATGTATTATAACCTTAGTCTCATGTGGTGCCTGCAAATGTGTATGGAAATCTCCAAGCTCTGTATACATTGAATTAAGTGAAATAATCTGGCTGATAAAAGGTATGCAGGTCCCCCATTTGGAGTAGAAATTGGGCTTCTAATAATAATGGAAGCTCCTCCTGGGTTGTGGGGAGAATAGCTGGCCTGCAACTCGGAGCTCTAGGCTTTGGGCAGAGCCAGGGGATAGCAGGGTTATGGCCCAGGTGGGAGAGGGGGAAGTGATGGACAATCCCTGTCACCATTCCCAGGGGGCACTCATTCTGCCACTGAAGTGTGCTTCCTGAGGGGGAAGAGAGTGAACGTGTATAATGACACCTGATCTGGCCTCCAACCAGCCATAGTACATTAGGAAACCTGCTTCAAGATCAAAAAAATATCTTCAAAATATAGCACGAGTGGGAAAAGGGGACCTAATACAAACATATAAGGAATTCATGAGTCCCATAACCATGAAACCATAAAATTTATTATTTTAAAATTTATGATAACCAAATAATGGTGGCTTAAAGGTTATATTTCTTTAGCAAAACTCCTTTTTTTCCCTTTAGGGTGAATGAACTAAGAAAATTCCAGGAGGAAGATTTCAAGTACTTAAAATAGAATCAGAGAGCATTAGACTAAAAGGGACTAATAAGTTATTCATCTCAATCCCTTTGTGCTATCAAGAGGTGGGGGGACTATTTATACCACCTCATTCTTGTAAGAGGAGCCCATTTTTCCACAAGTAATTAGCATTTTAGTTTTGTGACATTTAAAAATATTTTTTTTCTCAAAGAATCCCTACTAAGGACCATTCCATTAGGAGCTACTCTTAGGCATTTGAAAATTAAAATGCATGTTATTTTTTAGGCCCTTTTGAGTTAAAAGCTCTGTATCCAATAAACGATTATTTGAATAGGTTTCCAAAGTTATGTTAATGTGTAGATCTATGGGATCCCTTTCACTTGAATTAGAGCTAAAATTTTATTTATAAAATACCAACCAGCCCTAAGGATCTTCAGGGTCTCTCCATGCCCGTAAGATAAAGTCAAAGTCCTCAGCCTGGCATTCCATGATTTTCAGCTTGGTCTGGTTTACACCTTGACCTCTGTCACTCCCACACAGATTCACTCCCCCTGAAGACTCACTACACAGACTTTCTCAGCTCTGTGTTTTTCAAACTGCTTTTGGTTTTTCCTTCTACCAGATGCTTTTTCTAATTCCACATCTAGACAACTGCTATTCAAGCTTTTAGACTCAGCTCCAATATGACCTTGTTAAATCTTCCAAGTTCTTTCCCTCTGCACTCCAAAACACCCTGGGCAGAATCAATCATTTCCTTTAATTCCAGGGTACATCCTGTATTTTGGACTCATCATATAACATCAGATGCAGACCCAGAATTTCTATCCAGATGGAGTTTGGCAGGGCATTCTGGCTGCAGAGGTGGAGGGTGAGGTATGGTATTTTCAGGTTCCTTTTACATAGCAAGCACACTTAGATCCATGAAAATAGCAATATTGAATACTGAAATATAGCCAATTTTTCATATCATACACTACTATTCATAGTGGGTGCTTAAATCAGTCATTCCCTCCAGTACTGATGAAAGACATAGTATGAAGACATAACCACGACTGGGTATCAGGCCCTTACACTTATTGATTCTCTTCATGAATAGAAGATTTTTTGCCTGACGTCTTTGTACTGAAGTTACTTATGTTTCCAAATATCTCTTTGTGCTTCTTTGCCTTTTTCTTGGCTGGCCTATATACTTGGCTGAGAGCATTTCCCCAGTGAATACTGATGGTGTCTTTTAGGTACTGAGACACCTAGGTTACATTTTTTTGTATAAACGTAATCATTAAGCAAACAGGAACTCTCCTAGCTCTCTATAGCTTTCACTCTCAACCTTGACAGCAGCCCTTCTAGGGATGGTACGGATTTAATAGAGGAAACAACATTTCCCACTTGTCATTTTCAGAGCTCTGACTTCCATCAGATGACCTGAGACAGTTTTTAGTTTCCATAATTGATTCAAATGTAATACAGATTAGATTTCTTGTCTAGGTGAATTAAATCCAACCATTATTTGCACAGATATGGAAAATTTTGTTCTTGAATAGACACATTTGAGGTCTCTATCATTCATCCCCTGGATTCATGGGTTCCAGTAGAATGGGCAGGGGAAAGATAGGGAACATGTGGATTGGGAACAGCTATTTAAAAAAGAAAGATCAAGGTTTCTAAGGGAATTTTCCTACCATGTTGGAAAACATAGTAAAACCTTTAAAAAATTTATTTAAAAAAAATTTTTTTAACGTTTATTTATTTTTGAGACAGAGAGAGACAGAGCATGAATGGGGGAGGGTCAGAGAGAGGGAGACACAGAATCTGAAACAGGCTCCAGGCTCTGAGCTGTCAGCACAGAGCCTGACGCGGGGCTCGAACTCACGGACCGTGAGATCATGACCTGAGCCGAAGTCGGCTGCTTAACCAACTGAGCCACCCAGGCGCCCCTAAAAAATTTATTTTTTGAGAGAGAGAGAGGGAGAGAGAGAGGGAGAGGGAGAGAGAAGGACAGGCAGAGCGAGAGGGATGGAATCCTATGGAGCCCACATCAGGGCTCGATCTCACAACCGTGAGATCATGACCTGAGCCACAATCAAGACTTGGACACTTAACCGACTGAGCCACCCAGGCTCCTCAGTAAAACATTTTAAAACAGAATTTTCAATTTTTTAAAAATGAACTCTACTAATCTACTACAACGCTTTTATGAGCAAGCCAAGTTTTCTGACTGGGAGGGGAACCACATTAAGAGACAACCATCTTCAGACAAGCGTGTATTTGTTGCAATAACAATAGTCACCATTAACTGGATGTCTTCTCTGTGCTTGGCATTGGGCTAAGTGATGTCATAACCATCGGATCTCATTTGATCCTGATGACAACCTCAAAGAAGGGCTTTATTAATCTTGGGGGTTTTTTAGATGAGGAAGCTGAGGTTTTGAGAAGTTATGGAAATGGACCGAGTGTGAGGGAGCCAGCAATGGGGAGGTAGGTTCTGGGTGTGGTGAGAGCCCCTCACCAGCCTGGGAAGTGTTGGCAAGTCAGGGAACCTGTCTTTAGATAAAGGGCATCCTTCACTTCCTTCCCAGGTGTGCCGACGGCCTTCAGATGGGAGTGAAGGGACCAGATGACCTGGATCATTCTTTAAATTTGGTTGTTTCCGTTTCCTCCAGTCTGACTTGGGGCCGTGGGGCCAAGATACGCCTGGATTGTTGTTTGTATCTTGTTAGGTTAGACAGCTGTAAACCAGAAGGAGCCCACTTTTCTTCCATGTCTTGTGCCCCCACAGTCCCATAGCCAAAATGGGCTTTTCCACTTCTTTGCATCCCGCTGGTATTCAGCTGCCTGCTGAACAGCACCTGGTCCCTCCCTGTGGAAAACAAGATCAACCTAGCAAGGCAATTTCCAGCTCTTCTGTATGCACAGGATTTAAGGCTGATTCCAAAAGCCAGCTGTTTTTAAGCACAGATAAGGAGATTCTTTTGTTCCTGACTCGGTATCAGAGGAAGGCTCCTAAAAAAAGTGAATCTTCAAAAGAAAGGATTGTCTGAAATTATCACTGACACCGTCAGCTGCAATTTCTCTCTTTCTTTTCCCCACAGACTTTCAGAAATCTTTGGTATCCTACATTGGATTAAAGGGTCTTTACTTCATGGGGTATTTGCTATTTGGCCTGGGGACAGGATTTATTGGACTTTTCCCGAATGTCTACTCCACCCTGGCTCTGTGTACCTCGTTTGGTGTGATGTCCAGCACTCTGTACACTGTGCCCTTTAACCTCATTGCCAAGTACCACCGCGAGGAGCAAGAAGAGAAGGTGCGTCATTGAACCTCACTTGAAGGCTGGGGGTATTTGGTAGGAAAGTGTAGGGCAGGGCTGGAAACAAGGGTCTTAAAACAGGAGCTCTCAAATGCCCAGCCAAATGTAATGACGGTCCGGTCGAAGCATGACCACCTTCCTAGCCCACACCCTCCTCCTCACTCTGAAGCCCTGTGTACCTGGAGAACAGGGGAGCACGTACTGCTACTCTCATTTATTTGATTAAGAAAAGGGGGCTCAGGAATGCTGAGAAACCAGCCTACAATCACACAAAGAAAGGGGAACCTGGGGATTCTGACAACGGCCCCAATGTCCAGTGCTCCTGCAACATTTCTGGGTCCCCCACTCCCAATGGCTGCAGTGGTGGAGTTATTGATTAAAGGTAGGAAATTCCTAGCCCACATTCCCTTGGAGTCCAGGTTTTAGTCAGTCAGACCCTGGGCACAGGGAGGAAAGCTGGGGTTGCAGGTGGTCACTCCCTGGCTGCCTTTCTCTGCCTTTGGAGCTCAGGATGGAGGGGAAGGCACCAGGCTGCCCTAAAAAAACAGTGGGTGGGGTCTTTCTGCTTTATGATTACCACCTCTTCTTTTCAAAACATGTCACTTTTTCTCCATGAGAATAGACTTACATTTCCTTACCTGGAGTAGTGATATAAAAGCTAAAGAAATAAAGCTTAATCCATCCCAGCAGGAAGCTGCTAAAACACTGGACCCTTTCATGTGCCTGGGCAACCCCAGTCTTCTCTATCATTTGTTCTGACCAATGCCGCAGGGCAGAGTTGCGCTAGGAGTTAAAACCTTCCAAATTAGAGTCCGTGGCTGCTCTCATCCCCTGGCAAACATTGTCACTAACGTTTCGATGCACACACAGGTTTTGCTGTTAAAGAGACAGTTATCACAAAGAACAGAACCTCCTAGGAGAAAGCTAGGGCAAAAACACACAAGCTTTGCATTCAGAGAAACCTGGGTTCGAATCCTGCTGCCCCTGCTTTGCAGTTGTGCAACACTGGGGAAGTCATCCATTTATTTATTAAATATCACTTAGAACGAGTTCATTTTTAGAGAAGGCAATATGTTCACATGGTTCAACAATCACAGCAATATACACAATATACACGTACACACTGACAGGTGGCTCCCACCTACTCATTTCCCCATCTCCCCCCAGGGGGCCTACAAGTAAGCACTCTTACTAGGTTTTTGTTTATCTTTCCAGTATTTTAAAATGAAAATCAGACAAGTATGAATCTGTTTTCTTATTTTCCCTTTCTTATGCAAAGCATAATGTGCATTTTTTCTGCACAATGCTTTTGTTTTTTAACCTTACTAGTATAGGAATTATCATTCAAACTCTCAGAGCCTGAGCTTCCTCATCAAGCAAATGGGAATAATATGCTCACCTTATAGAGTTGTTGGAAAATGAAATTTCACAAGATAGTGCAGGTGGTCTGTCTAGCGTGATGCCTACCTAGCACCTGGCAAAGACTCCAAAAAAAGTAGTTAGTATTATTGTTGTTATATGGGGATAATGGTAATACGTGCATCCAGGGAGGAGGGAAGGAAGATGTGAAGCGACATATGCCGAAGAATCTTGCACAGGCCTAGCATAAAGAATACACCCAATAAGTGGCGACATTATCAACCGATTCAGGCCACATATCGACCATATTGAAAGGCTGACTTTTTTTTTTTATGTTGTTTCTCCTGTGTAGATCTGGGATTCAACATCCTGCTACACATATTTGAAATTTTAACACTAAGGAGGGAAGGAAGGGAGTATGTATTGAGTTTCCATTCCATTTTATTTATTGACTTCTTAGGAAGAGATAATTTTGCATATATGAATCATTTAACCTTCATGGGCACTAACAGGGGAATTGAAGGTAGGTGGCAGGTAGGAAAAACAGCCTCGGGCACGACTTTGGAGCTTCTCGGTGACCTTAAGTCAGGAGTTGGCAAACTATGCCTCATTGACCACATGTGGCCTGCCACTTGTTTTTGTACAGCCCATGAGCTAAGAATTCTCTTAATATTTTTAAATGAAATTTTAAAAAGAAAATCAGTAGAAGGATAACGTTTGTGACAAGTGAAAATTACATGAAATTCAAATACCAATGTCCGTGAAGTTATATTGGAACGCCAACTCGTGTGTTTACTGTAGCTGCTTTCACACTACAATGGTAGAGCTGTGTGCTTGCGACCGAGACCATGGGAACCACAGGCTGAACGTGTTTCCTATCTGGCTCTTCACAGAAATAGTGTGCTGACCTCTGCCCTAAAGTATCGTTCGCGTAGATTAAATGTGTTCCTGTGTTTCCCTTGCAGAGACAGCAGGCCCCGGGAGGGAGTCTGGACGGCAGTGAGAGAGGGCAGGGCCTGGACTGCGCAGTCCTCACCTGCATGGTGCAGCTGGCTCAGATCCTGGTTGGAGGTGCCCTGGGCTTCCTGGTCAACAAGGCTGGGAGCGTCATTGTGGTAATCACAGCCTCTGTGGTGGCCATGATCGGCTGCTGTTTTGTGGCTCTCTTCGTAAGATATGTGGATTAGGTCAATAGGGAGACATCATCCCTAACCTCCAACACAGTGAAGGACATGGTAGGAAATCAGTCTGTCCTCTGGCTCCGCAGCTTTGGGGTCTGCCCATTGGCTGCCCTGCGTTATGACTTCAGCTACAGTGATCTGCCTGCACGTCACTTTCTGCCAACCCTCTGCACGGCAGTTTCCTTATTTTAGGCATCATCTATCTCGGGAAAGACTGGGCTCTGCCTCCATTCACCGGTGGCAAAGGTCAATTGTGGGAGATGGCGCCTCCATGTGCCTTCCTACTGCATCTCAAGACATTCCGGGCCTTGACAAAATGCCAGAAGCTGACTAGTTTTACACAGGACAATGGTGTTTATTATATCGTGTGTTGTTTTTTTCTTAACCAGAGGTCTATATTTAATCGGAGGGTCATACTTTTCATTATTTCACCAATACTCAAAATATTGCTGATGATTTATGATATTAGCTTACTCATATTTAATTCATATTTAATTTACTCATACAGACAGTCCCTGGCTTACAATACAATGCTTCAAATTACAATTCTTCTTCCTCTTCTCCTTCTCCTTCTCCTTCATCTTCTTTTACTTAACGATAGTTGGAAAGCAGTGCACATTCAGTAGAAATCATACCTCAGATTGTGAATTTTGATCTTTTCTGGGTGATACATGCCCTTGTGATGCTGGGCAGCGGCAGCCACAGCTCCCAGTCAGTCTCACCATCCCGAGGGTGAACAACTGGTCCACTGACCACCATTCTGTCTCCATACAGCTCCACTGGTTTTGTTTCTGGTTTCCATTTTCAGTATGGTATTCAGTAAATTACATGAGATAGTCAACACTCAAAACCACTCCATCTTCCTTCCTCCATCTCCCTCTCATGTTATCCATCGTAGAGTGGCGAGGTCATGACTGACTCAGAGGAGTGATCAGGGAGAAACCTGCTCTCTAGCCTATACTGTGGGATGATGATGAGCAAATGCTCAGAGGACCCCATGTGACCCAGAACCCTGTGTTATAAAAGAAACGCCTCCCTTGTAATTCACCTGTCCTTGGTGTCTGCAAAGTTTAAAAGTAGAACTATTTGCAGACTTCAATGTTTATTTCCTGATCATTTCTCCAAGGACTGTTCTGGTGATTGAAGATTTTGAAATCAATGAATGGGTGAGGTAGGAAGGACCTGCAGTTAAGGACCATCTTACCTGGACCCCAAGAAGTTAAAAGTAGTCATCTCTGGCCAAGCACAGGGCAAGGGAAGCTCTTTTCAGCTGAAGGACTGGATGGGCTGCTGGGATGAAGAAAGGAGCTGGGGCATGCATTCACCACCACCCCTAAATCCCCTCACACACATGCATTCACACACACACTTGGATATTCAAACACTCTGCTCTCTTAACTCGACTCCACTCAGGTTTGAATGAGTGGATAGAATCCAATTTTAAAAGCCTCTAACCACTTTTAGGCACTCAAGTACTTGTTCTCAGTATACTTGTTCTCTTGTTTCTGTCTGACAGTAATGTTCTATCCCCAGACAAATAAAGCAAATGCAGGGACACCTAAATTCAGATCAGAAATCCCAGGAAATCCTGTAGGAGAAAGGAAAGCCAAACTGCTTTGTCTGCTGCTTCCCGCACCATGCAACTGACATTCCAACCTCAAACCTTTAATCACTGCTTTCCCTCAGCTGCAAATGTCCTGTGTCCCCACTACCTGTCTAAATCGCCATCCCTGCCCATTTAACTTGTACCCTTATTTCTAGGTCCATCTCATATACTATTTTGATAAGGAAGTCTCTTATCCTCCAGCAGAACCAAGCTTTCTGCCCCCTGTATTACCATAGCACTTTCTTTTAGCCTTATTATGACATTCAACTCACTGTTCCATGACCTAGTTGCCTTGTGTACATGGCTGTGTCTCCTAAATATACAAGTCGGTAATGTGTCTAGTTGATGTGTGTAATCTCAGCACCCAGTACAGGGCTTGGCACACAACTGGCATTCAAAAAAATAAAATAAATTTGGCCATTTCCTGGTTTATTTTTTTGTCTTTGTGGTAAACAGAAGTCATAGTCTTGGCTCTCTCTAGCCATGTTCTCAGAAGCCCTCAAGTTTGGATGGGGACAAGTGGATTCTTTTCACAAAGTTCTTTCATGAAGGCCGTGCCCTTAGCCCCTTCTGTTTTTCTAGGGCCCATCATGGCAGAAGCACACCCTTCAACATACTTCCCTAAAAACCTGAACCAACCCAGTATCTTATTCTCAAAATTGAAATGGCAAGTTCCTGTCACAAAGAGAATCTCTCCATGAGAGGCTAATATCAACATTATACATGGATACACTGCCATGCTACTACTGTTTGTTCTTTCTGGGTGTTTCTTGCTTGGTTATTTTGTTTTTGGGGACTCGGAGGGGATTGCCGTTCAGTTTTTATTAGCCCAATTGCTATTCGATATCAGTATCAATATTTTTTTCTTCCTAAAGAGCAAAGATAGACTAATTTGACAACTTTATTTATTTATTTATTTATTTATTATTTATTTATTTATTTAAGTAGACTACACCCAAGGTGGGGCTTGAACTTAACAACCCAGAGATCAAGAGTCACATGCTCTACCAACTGAGCCAACCAGGCATCCCTATTTGACTACTTTAAAACAAAAGCATTATTCGGTTTTCTAAAAAGCTAACTTCTCAGGACTGCTCAGGATTGAGGAGATCGGGAAGCTTTCGTTTTTGTGGCAAAGTTATGAATGCTTAGTAATTACACTGCGTTGTGTTACAGAATGCAGGACAAGGGATGCTAGGGCTGCAGGTGTTCACACTGAGCCTGAAATCTCAGACAATACAGGACATTTCCAACAAAAGTACTAAAAGATTTACAGTTTGAGAGGCTATTTAAGCAGACATGTTTGTATAAAGATTATTTATTGCGAAAGAACCACAACAATAGATGCCCAAGTTGCCAGGTTTGCTTTTTTTTTTTAATCCCAAACTAGATCACCCAAAGAGAACAGTAGCACCTCTGTCCAAACTGGCAGTTGGATGGGTAGGCTGATGTCTGATCCCTATTCTCTAAGCAGCCTCAAGAAAGGACTAAATTGCTATGACCAGGACAGAATTGTCTTAAGAAACGTGTCATTCTTCAGAGATGGTCCCATAGACTGCCTGGTGGTTAAGGAAGAGTTTGTAATTCACGCTCACCATGCAGAGTATTCCTTAGAATGAATGGAACTTGGCCAAAGAGCCATTTGAAGTCCCACAGTATCCTGTGGAAAGTCTTACTCCCCACCTTGTCTTCTCAATATTATGAGAAAGAGAGAACCCCTCAGCAGAAATTGTGATGATCCCCTCAGAATAGGCTCTCTGTACTCTCTTCCCTTTGGGATAGATTTTACTCGAGTCTTGCATTCCCTTTCCCACCCCACGCCTCCTGTTGAAATCTGGTTCTAGGAGTTTGGTTTCCAGAAGTCTCCCTTACCCCCCCCCCCCCTGCTCCCCCATTTCTACAGTATCTTTTAGTTTTCTGTCCTGAGCCTACAGAAGCCCACCCTTCTACAGGCTGGTAGAGCCTCTATCAAACGGGCACCCGGAGTTCCAAAGAGTGAAGGAGGAGAGGCTACAGAAAAGTCCCCACGCCCAGTAGCGTGTCTACTCAGACCTTTTCAAGTTGCTCCAGGGCACAGCTCACCTGCCGCGCGCAGAAAGGAGCACACAGCGTTTCCAGTACCCACGCCGCTCCCCAGGGAACTGGGAAGTCCAGGCTTCCGGCACCCGGCGCCCTCTCTTCCTGCTAGGTTACTAAGGGAGCACGTGAGCTTCCCTTTTCCTTCAGAGGCGAGAGCCTGAAAAGGTCTCAGTTCAGTCCCTCTAATCACAATGCATCTGCTCCCTCCCTCAGGGACGCCACTCTCCAGCGAATCGCTCGCGGCGTTTGCGGGCAAGTGTTTTGTCTCAGGTGACAGCTGAGCACAGAGTCGCGGCCCGGCTCCCGCGTACCCACTCCCCCTGTCCGCGATGGTAAATGATACAATGGCCTCACGGGAGATGCCTCTCTCTCGAGGTGCATTTCTCTTGAATGCGGATCAAGACTGTCGCTACTTTCTTCCAACTCCGAAAAAGTTTCTTATTCCCAAACCGGGCTCTCTGCGCAGCCACGCCGCAAGTCAGACGGCACTGCGGCGGTCTCGCCTGCCAAGGCGCGAAGGAAAGGTTTTTGTGGGAGGCTCCCCCAGTTGGACGCGCCGCTAGGACCCTTTCAAGAGCTCCATAAAAGTCGCTGGAATAAATGCGCTCAATTGCCTGCGCACCACTTGGCTGAGCCCCACTTCCTCGCGCCCCAATTTCTTTACATTCCTGAGTCCTTTCTCCGCTTCTGGGCGCCCCTACCCTGCCCAGTGTTGACAGCCTAAGGAGAGGAAGTGGTGTGGGGGGAGAGAAGGGGGACGCGGGCTGGTGGCTTGGCTCTGCGATGCTGACCCGGGCCCCTTTGCCAGCTTCCTCTCTCCACCCTGTCAGGAAGCCTTCCCTCTCCGGAGACCGCCCCCTCGTCTTCTCAGTGGCGTCTCCCTTGCGCCCCTCCCTATCCTCGTCCCTCCTACCTCTCGATCCGGCGGGCGCCCAGCATCTCCTAATCCGCTCTCCTCTTTCCCCACCCGGGGAAGGCCACTTTGCGGTGACGGCGCACCCTGGGCTGAGTCAGTAGGCGGAGCTGCTGGGCAGCAGATCGTAGCGCCCCCCACTGTAGACCACCACGCCAGGCGGGTAGTAGACCAGGTCTGGCTCCGCGGTCGGGTGGAGAGGTGCCAGGGCCTGCAGCCCCTGATCTTCGGGCTCTGGCTTGGTGGTGGCGGTGAAAGGGCGCATGCTGGTGAAAGAGGGCGACGCGATGCGCCACAGCAGACTCTTGAGCGCTTTGCGGAACTCGCGGCGCACGAGGCAGTAGAGGATGGGGTTGAGACAGCTGTTGGAATGAGCCAGGCACACGCTTACCGGGAACGCGTATACCTGGCATAGGAAATACTCTTGGCTGAAGGGCACCGCGTTGAACTTGATGAGGATGCTCCAGGTGGTGAGCGCCTGGTTGGGCAGCCAACACAGGAAGAATGATAGGACCACGATGGTCACTGATTTGGTGACTTTGGACCGTCTCCGGGCGCTGGCTGCGGCCAGGCTGCCCCGGGCAGCCGAGGCTCCTCCTTCGGTCCCTGCCACTCGGCGATCGGAGATGAAGCGCACCAGCAGCAGATAGCACAGGCTGATGATACACAAGGGCAGCACGAAGCCTAGCAGCACCTTCTGCAAGTGGTAGAGGCCCAGCCAGAACTGTCTGTCGCCGCCCAGCAACTTGTCTGGGAAGCGCACCAGGCACAGCTCCTCGCCCATCACCTTGATAGTGGTGGAGAAGATGGCATTGGGCAACGAGGCCAGCGCGGCGGAGGCCCAGATCAATACGCACAGTGCTTTGGCTGAGAAGCAGCAGCTGCCCCCCAGGCTTTTGCCGCAGCAGTCGCACCGGCCGTGCCTTCGGGTCCTGTGGCTCTTAAGAGCCGAGGCCACCGAGTGGTAGCGCGCCACGCTCATGGAGGTGAGGAAGAAGACGCTGGCGTACATGTTCATGGACGTCACTATGGATACGATCTTACACATGGCCTTGCCGAAGGGCCATTTGAAGTCCAGAGCGTTTTCCACCGCCCAGAAGGGCAGGGTGAGTACGAATTGAAAGTCTGTCAGCGCCAGGTTGGTGACGAAGAGGTTGATGGAGGACTTGCGCCATCCCTGCTTACTCTTCATCAGGTAGAGCACCAGCAGGTTGCCGGTCAGGCCCAACGCGCAAACCACCCAGTACACCACGCTGATGAGGACCCGCACCCGGGCCTCGGTGTCTGCACTTTCTGTCCCGCCGGTGCCCGGCGGATGCCCCGGCGCCGCGCCGTCAGGCAGCTCTAGCCCCAGATCCCACCACAAGTCCTGAAGCCGCAGCGACGCGTTGCCGCTGGTGTTGGCCGCCTGCAGAAAGTACGGGATCATACTGAAGAGTTCTGCGAGCTCGTCTCTGCCAGCTGCCTTCTTCATGGTGACTGTCGTGGCTGCAGCGACTACCTGCAAGCACAGGTGCCTCTAGGTCATGTTCCAGGAGGACTTCAAGACCTAAGCGAGTCCAACGCACTGGGGGTTCTGTCCCCGCGAGGGCGCAGGGCGTTCGTGGGAGCTTTCAAGGAAGCAGTTGCACGTGGCTCTTGGGTACTGGGTGCCAAAAGCTTCTCTGGCCCGCGGCGGCGTTGGGGCGCGAGAGTTGGTCTCCGCGTCTGTTCTGGAGCGGAGTTCTAGAACCGAGCAGCGCAGCTCCGAAGGCGAGCGGTGGGCGTCCAAGGGTTCTCTGGCTGAGGTCGGAAGATCCTTGCTGTACGATCCAGACGTTCCCGCACCGCGTTTGTTGGGCACTAGCCTATACCCACCCTGCCCCTCAGGACCTCTATTGGGGGCCCGCTCCTTCTCTTTGTCGGTTTCCTTTGCTGCTGCAGCTCGGACGAGGTTTCTGCCCTTTGAGAGGAAAAAGAGAGGGGAGTTCCATCTATCTCGCTCTGACTCTCCGGAGGTCTTTCGAAGTCATCTTCCCAGCCTTGCGCCTCCACCTCTCCGCTGTTGTCAGCTCCCAGTGAGTTGCCAGCCGCTGTCACCGGAATTCTACTCGCACCCGCAAAACCTAGGCTGCGGGCTCCCAGGGAGCATGCGTAAACCCCCGCGCGAGTTGAGGGGGCGCTTTCCGAGGTGCTGAACTTCGCCACGCCCGCTTCGGGAAGGAGGAAGCGGTGGGCGGCAGGGAGAGCCCACCAGAAGATTCTCCTTTTCCTCTTCAAAGTTTCAGAAGATGGTTGTAACCCTTTATTTTCCTATGTTTCTGGAAGAAAGTCGGCTTTGATTTGCTCTCCCTTCTTCTTGTTTATTCCCAAACATAACTGCAGGTATTAGAATTTTTTTCTTTCTTCTTTACTCTCACTTTATCTTTGAAATGATACCATTCGATGAAAGATGGTTCTAAAAATTCAAGATCTCCTACCCATTTTTATTTTTAAAAGCAACGGTAGTGGCCTCTTTTCATGCCCAGACCCCAAGTCAGATGATGGGCTTTTACTGGATAAACACAAATTCCACGTCCCCTTCTTTAATTATCTAACCACTTTACTTGGTGTCTGTGATTGTCACGATTTTCAAAGCTTCTTCATATAGCAGAACTATAGGTTCAAGTGTTGCCCTCTGCCTTTGGTATGTACTAAGAACTGAGGTTAGGCAGAGAGTATACAATTGGGGAGCTGACTTCACAGACACTAGATACCTCCCGTCCAGCTCTCAGCCCAAAGCTCTTTCACAAATTGCTTACTCACATGCATTCTCTTTACCTTGATGCAGTTGGAATAGGGGATTCTATGAGGCTGTTTTTGGACCACCAGCCCTTTACTTTCACTACGATTATAATCAAAACTCTTTAGCAGGTGTTTTTCAGACCAATGGAAGTAAATGTTAAGGAATCTTCTAAGTTACTTTGGGCAAGGGGAACCAGTGTAAACCATTTGAATTACTTCTCAAATCGCAGTTTATTTAAATGCCAGCTCAACTGCTCAATGTAAACTATACTTCTTAGGGTGAAATTAAGAAATTTGAAATGTTTTCTGCACTGTCCCCGCCTAAACTGAGACAAAAATATGTTAAGCATAATTGTCCTCTCTTCTGTGGAGTTCACGACTTTACTTACAGAGATGAAGAGGATGTGGCTTTAAAGCAGCAGAGATAGCAAAATAGTTAAAAAAGAAATGTGGTACCCAAAACATATGAAGGGAAACTGAAACAATCTGGATTCCAAAGCAAGAACCCAGTTCCAAGCAGAGAACATGCTTCCCTATACACTCTGGACTTCTCCAGTTGCCGGCTAGAGGGCGTCAGGGCTTTAGTAAAAAACAAATCAAAACCAACCACCTTGAACAGCTCTAATCTGGAGAAGTTCATTCAGCCCAGCTCTGATTATTGCTCCCAATCCACAAGTTGCCTCTGTGGACACCTCTTATCTCTGTTTTAGTATCCTCATCTTTAAGCTCACTTTTCACTTCATGTTTTACTAATTCTTTCTCCATCAAAATTTTCTCTCTCCTTTATTTAAAAAAAGAAGTTAAAAAATATTTCAAGGTGCTATTGAAAAATGAGGAAGCCTATGGCATACTCTGACAATCCTTTGCCTTGTTTTTCACACCTGTATATGGAAGGAATTACAGTTTTTAAATATTCTGAGGATAGATGCTAAGTAGGTGACATCAGAGTCAGGTGGGGAGCTCCTCCCAGCCCTATGCTGGCCCAGAGATTCTGATTCTCAGTGGATTTGGAAAAGGATCCAAGACTGTACATTTGCTTAAGTTTATTTTCATTTATTTTGAGACAGAGATAGAGAGCAAGTGGGGGAGGGACAGAGAGAGAGAGACGGAGACCAAATCCCAAGCAGGGTCTGAGATGTCAGCACAGAGCCCAATGTGGGGCTTGAATTCATGAACTGTGAGATCATGACTTGAGCTGAAATCAAGAGTTGGACGCTTAACTGACTGAGCCACCCAGGTGCCCCAAGACTCTACAACTTAAATGCATTCTTCCAGATGATACTAATTTTTTTCTAAGTTTGGGAATATCTGGACTTTTTTTTTTTTTCTAACTTTCCAGGTAAAAAAATATTAAGTTCCCAAAAGTAATGAATGTCCAGTGGTGGTTTATCACACCCTAATATTGGAAACAAAGGAAGAGAAAGAGGTCTTGGCAAGTTTCCTTAAAATCACATTTGGGTCCAACAATGACATTTTCTTCATTGTGGGACTGAGAGGGCCATGTGCTCCTGTGGTATGTCAGACAGCACATCTCAGACTGAGCCCTCGGGACAGGCTGTCCCAAGTGCGACTCTCCAGAATTCAGCCAGAATGCTTCTAAGGCTAGAATATTCGTTTCTGAATCTGCTCTCTGAAAATGAACCAGAGATCATGTACAGCAATTTATAGTATCACTTAAGTAAGCCTGTGTTATGGAAGCAAAAATCCCTTTTCAAAGAAGTTCTTTTCCAACACTAACTAAAGATATTTTAGACCAATTATCCTAAAAATATGGGCCACATTTTTCTCAGACATCATCTAAAAAATTCAAGGAGAGAAACATATCAGTGGTGGTCAAGTATCATTTAATTATACAAGGTCATAATCCAAATAATGTAATATATGACAAACAAGTTAGTAAAGGCTAGGATGTGAGTTTGAGGGAGCCTGGTATCACATGGATAGTTTGTTCTGGGCAGACTGTAGCAAGACAGAAGCACTTGAGCTGGATCTAAATGAGAAGACAGGAAATTACAGGAGTCAGGTTAGAGAGAAGATATGTAATCTGAACTTCTTGATTCTGGGATTCTACAAAGAAAAGTGGGTTTTCAGATAAAATAGAAAAGAATCTATTCTTTCAAGATTCCTTTGGAATATGTGCAGATAATCTTCACTCTGAATTATTTCTTTTCAGTCTGCAGATAGCACAGAATTTTATTGTACCAAAATTATGAATTGAATTCCTAATATGCACAAAGCAATGTGTTAGGTGTTTGGATATAAAACAACAAAACAACAATGGTACAATAATAATAATAATAATAATAAAAGCAATGATAACCATTCATATTTCACATTTATTTGGAAACTATTATTTTTCTAGGGTTGTTGTAACAAATTATCACAAAATGGGTGGTTTAAAAGAACAAAAATTTATTATCTCAAAATCCTCAACACTAGAAGTCAGAAATCAGGGTGTTGTCAGAGTTGGTTCCTTGGATGTTCTGAGGGAGAAAACATACCATGCCTCTCTCCTAACTTCTGGTGAGTCTATGTTGATTCCTTGGTTTGTAACAGTATCATTGTTATCTCTGTCTTTGTCTTCAGATGGCATTTCTCCTTTCTGTGTGTATCTTTGTGTCTCTGTCTTCTCTCTATATAAGGACACCAGTCACTGAATTAGTGTCTACTCTAATCCTATATGACTTCATCCTAATCTGCAAAAGTTATATATTTACATTTCCAAACAGGGTCACATTCACAGGTACCGGGAACTAGGACCTGAACATATCTTTTTAGGGGACACAATTATACCCACTACAGGTAACAACTGTGTCCACTGTGCAAAGGTTTTTATCTGCATTATCTCACCTAATACTCACAAGTGAGGTTAATACTACTATCATCCCAGATCTGATTTCCAGCCTTTTATCCCCAGAACTCTAGAGTTGCATATCCAACTGTTACTTGATGCTTCAACATGGTTGCCGATTTCCTTCAGATTTTTCAATCTTAGTAAATGGCATTACTAGTCACATAATCATTCAAACTAAAAACCCAAGAGTAGGGGCACCTGGGTGGCTCAGTCGGTTAAGTGTCCGACTGCAGCTCAGGTCATGATCTCACAGTCCGTGAGTTCGAGCCCTGCATCAGGCTCTGTGCTGACAGCTCGGAGCCTGGAGCCTGCTTCAGATTCTGTGTCTCCCTGTCTCTCTGCCCCTCCCCTGCTCATGCTCTGTCTCTCTGTGTCTCAAAAATAAAAATAAAAACATTAAAAAAATTAAAAAAAAACCCAAGAGTAATTCTTTACCTCTCATTTTCCCTTACACTTAATGAACTCAATGTAGCAGGTCTTAGTAGCATGTTCTCAAGAACAAAAACAAAAACAAAACCCCCAAATTCCTGAATCCACCTACTTCCTCCTATTTTTCAATTTCTCTCTGTGTTAGGTATCTCTTGCTGAATAATAATTTATGTTAAAACTTTATGGCTTAAAATAACAGTCTGTGTAGTTCAGGAACCCAGGCGCGGCATAGTGTCATTGGCTCAAGGTCTAGCATGAGGTTGCAGTCAACCTATCAGCTGGTGTTGTGGTCTTATTTAATTAATTTAGCAGTAGAGAGGGGAATTTGCCTTTAAGTTCATTCACAAGGTTGTTGGCAGACCTTGATCTTTCACTCTGTGAGATGCTTCACAATATAGCAGCTGGGTTCTGGCAGGGTAATGAAGGGGGATGGGCAGGGAGAGGAATCGGCATGAAATCTATATGGTGTTTTTATAATTTAGTAAAAGAAGTGGCACTCCTATCACTTCTGCCACATCACCTTCTTTAGAGGCCAGTCAATAAGTCCAGTCCACACTCAGGGAGAGGGGAGTTATACAGGAATATGATTACTAGGCGGCAGAGATCATTGGGACTATCTTGAAAGCTGACTACCACAATAGGGCACGTTGTCACAACACCCGGCAGGAAACAGGAGTTGAAGACCTACTCAACTGAGTAGATATCTCAACAGCGACACAGTGCTGGGACAATAAAGATTGAAGTTAAAGCCTAGTAAAATGGAAGGGAATATTAAGTAAGCAGTCCAGGCCTTCAGTCCAAACCCCCAAAGAGGCACATCCTAAGGGTAAGTTCTACACTCTATTCTCAACAACCAGAAAACACACACTTCCTTCAAATACACATAGAACATTCGCCAAAATAGACCACATGCTGGGTCAAGTTCAAGTTTCAACACATTTCAAAGGATTGAAATCATACAGACCATGTATTTTAAGCACAGCGGAATTAAACTAGAAATCAACAAAAGAATGATTACTAGAAGTCCTCAAATGTTCCACAATTAGGTCACATATTTTAAACAACCCTGATTAAAGACGAACTAAAATATAAAATGTTATAAAAGAAAGTATAAAATAGTTTAAAATAAATCATAGTAAAATATGGCATCAAATTCTGTGGGATGTAATCAAAACAGTGCTTAGATGGAAATTTATAGCTGTAAGTGCATATTTTTAAAAAGAAAGGTTAAACATCTAGCTTCAAACTCAAAATACTAGAGGACGATAAATACTTTCATTCCAAAGAAAGAAGAAGTATGGGAATAGTAAAGATAAGAGCAGAAATATGCAGACAGCCTCTGCTATATCAGGGATTAACCTTCTAGTTGTTGGCTCATACAGAGGTGGGTGGAGGAGGTCCCAAGAGAAGAGCAGAGAAGCCCAAGGTGGGGTTGCTCAGGGGGCTTTCAGAATATTCACAAAGGAGAATATTTATTTCTGAAGGCAAAGAGAGGAATGAGTAGTCTAATACTAAAACCAGAATCTGTTTCCCAACTCCAGGTGGGAGTTAAGAGAGGAAGCCAACTCTTTAATAGAGAGGTGTGTCCATGGGTCTCAAAGCAGGTTATTCCCAGAACATTCCCCACTAAGTCTCCCAGCCATCCACCCTCACATCAAATATTTATTCATCCTTTTTATCTTTGAGGGAAATGCAGTAATAAATAAAACATAGCCCTTGTGCCCACAGTTTATAATCAAGTGGAAAGTCAATTATAAGGAATCATGAGATTCATTAACTTGACTCTCACTGCATGAAATTCAGGTTGGCTGCCTGCTTTCTAACTCAACATTGATAACATCAGTTCTTTTTCTGAGTCTTTCACAGGGTTCTCTCTGCCTTACATACGAACCCATGCATTCAATAAACATATCCTGTGTACTCCATTTTCTCACACTGGGTTTCAAAGACTCCATAATTTTATCCATATACATATCAGTCCTCTCACCTTCAAAAGATGAATCATAACACCTTAATCTGACCACAGCCACTGCTTTACTGCAGGAAGCAGTGGCTGAATCAATAGAGCCCTTTGCTCTTGGAGGCCTCTCAGGAGACTTGGTGTAGATTTAATAGGACAGCAAACAATCAACTAATAGTGTGAGTTGGTGTTATCTGCTATACTCAGAGAGGCTAGGAAGCAACAGAGGAGGACTTCTTGTTGCCAAGGAGGCAATCCTGGCAGGCAACATTTGGAGAGTGTGGCCAAGGTAGACAAAGGTGCTCGCAGAGGCATTTAGCACCTGGCCAGCTGTCCCCTGGGCTTCGTGAAAGGGTCTCTGAGAGCACAGAGTCTGGCTTTCTATGCTCTGAAGATTCAAAGTGCCGCAGATATTCATCTTGTGGCTGTAGAGATAACCTACATCTCTGTCTGGCAGTGTGGGCAAGCTATGTTAAAAGTGCAAAACCATGAAAAAAAAAAATAAAAGTGCAAAACCATGAAGAGAAGCTTTATCTTTATCCAGGGTTAACTTCAAAGCTGGTTTTTTGTTATTTTCATGTATATCCTTAAGAGCCACTTTATCATGAGGAGAAGCATATACGAGTTGTTGAAATGAAATTGTTGGAGGACTTAGGGGCCTTGCTTCATAAGTTTCAAGCAAAGATCTTTAACAGGAATTGGTGGTATGCATGCATCTGCCTGAGCTTAGGCTGGGTGTCGGTTACCAAGTTTTATCTCCATCGCTTTTCCAATGGTCAACAGATAAGTTAGTGACAAGGTAAATGGATGGACCCACGGTGGTAGATCCATACAATGGGACTCTATGCAGAAATAAAAAGGAGAAGAGTACTGGGACGCAAAATATCCAAATAATTATGCTGAGTTAAAGAAGGCAGACAAAAATTAGTTCATACTGTATGAATCCCTTTATGTGTAATTCAAGAAATTGCTAATGAGTCTCCAGAGACAGCAGGAGAGTTGGGGGGAGGTCATACAAGGAGGGACAGGAGGAGGGGACTGCAAAGGGACCGGGGAATCTTCTAGTTTGACACACACACACTAGCACACACGCACATGTGCACACACACACATATGTCAAAACTTATTGTGGTGATGGTGTCACAGGTGTGTATATCCATGCAAATGCATAAAATTGTACACTTTAAACATATGCAGTTTATTGTATGTCAATTGTACCTCAATGAAGCAAAAGAAAGGGTATTATTATGGTATATCCTTATTGCCACCTGAGCAAAATCTCACTTCAAAGTTTCTTTGGGGCATGGCTGATCTGCTCTCAATGACCCCAGGAGGATA
This sequence comes from Acinonyx jubatus, assembly GCF_027475565.1. Classification (NCBI taxonomy): domain Eukaryota; kingdom Metazoa; phylum Chordata; class Mammalia; order Carnivora; family Felidae; genus Acinonyx; species Acinonyx jubatus. The sequence continues at coordinate 209,155,136 of NC_069380.1, forward strand.
CCAGAAAGCAGTGATGAATATCGGGGCTGTGGCCCTGACAGGAGCCTGGCAGAAGCCCTGACACTCAGCTGCTCTCCTGCTTCTCTGAGAAGAATGCCAGCCCAGGCTATTCATGGGCTTGTGTTGAGCTCCGTGGGTTAGGAGAATATTAAAAGTGCAGGAAACTAGGATTGTGAACATTCCTTGGTATTTTCATACCTTCCTGACACCACTTTCCATGAAAGAAGTTCTGATCTGGTCAGATTCCAAAGACCTTGGTTGAGCTGCGTTTATTAGTGGATGGAATTATTGTTTTTTAACCAAACTCTATCATTGGTCTTTCTCTTCCATTTTTTTCTTCTGTGCAGCTGAGTATGCAAAGCCTGGACTCTTCTCTTGTCCTTACCTCAGTTTGAGCTAATGAATAACAATGCCTCCTTGAAAATGTTTTTCACTTGATTTTGCAAATACCACACTCTCCATTCTCATTTTGTTGCCTAGTCTTCGGTTTCCTGTGCTGATTTTTCTTTATTTCCCAGAACTCTAAATATTGGAGCACTCTCAATGTCTTAGCCTGTTTTGACTGATATGACAAAAATACCATAGACTGGGTGGCTTGTAAACAACAGAAATTCATTTCTTACAATTTTGGAGGATGGGAAGTCCAAGATCAAGGCACTGGCAGAGTCAGTGTCTCGTGAGAGTCTGCTTTCTGCTTCACAGACGGCTATTTTCTTGCTGTGTCTTCACATGGTGGAAGGGGTGAGAGAGCTCTCTGGAGCCTCTTTTATAAGGGCACAAATCCCATTCATGAGGCTTCCACTCTCATGGACTAATCACCTCCCAAAGACCCTACCTTCCTATGTCATCACATTGGGGTTTAGGATTTCAACATATGGTGTATGTGTGTGTGTGCGTGTGTGTGTGTGTGTGTGTGTGTGTGTGTGTGTGTGTCTGGGGGGAAGACACAGATAGTTAGTCTACAATACCCGGAGTACAAGCTTCACATTTGTTTTCTTCTCTGCTACATTCTCATAATAGATACTTTCAGTCCATTCAAGGCTGTCAATATCATCCAAATACCTATGATGACTTCTGAATTCATAACGTCATCCTGAACCTCTCTCTGAACTCAAGACTTGTATATCCATTAGCCTATTTGCCTTTTCCTTTCAGATATCTAAGAGATATCTTAACATGTTTCAAACTGAACTTTTGATTTCCCCCACCCCCACCAATTCTATTCTACCTTCCATCTTCCCCATCTCAATTATTGGCAACTCTAAACCTTGAAACGCTCCTTGAGTTCTTTTTTTTTTTTCCTTACACCACACATCCAATTTATTAGAAAGTCTTGTTTTTACTTGCAAAATAAATCCAGAATCTGATAGATTTTCACCATGTCTTTTGCTACCACATGATGTAACCCATCATTATCTGATACCTGAGTTAATTCAGTGGCTTCCTAACTGCTCTGTATGCTCCTCCCTTTCCCTCTCTACAGCAGCCCAGGACACCCTATAAATCCTGTCATTTCGTGTCACTTCTGTATCCTGTATTCAACTCCCCACCCACCATGGCTTCTTTACTTGCTCAGGGTAAAATCCAAACTCTTCCCTGTGGTCTCTAAGGGCCTTGTGACCTTCCCTCCCCCTCTCCATCACCACTCTCCCCTTGTCCACACACTTGACAAACATTTTGCTTCTTCTTGAGCTCTTTAAGCATATTCCTATTTATTCCCAATAAGGTCTTTCCCCAATAGGGTCTTTCCTATTACCGTCTCCTTGGACTGGAATGCTCTTCTTCCAGATACTTATTTTGTCCAGATTCTTAATTCCTTCCTTAAAATTATCTTAGTGGAGGCCACTCTTGACCTTCTTATATAAAAGAGGAACCCACTCCTCTCAATACTTCAGTCCTCCTTAGCCTGTTTTTGTTCCCACCGCTCTTACCACTGTCTTACATATTATATATTTACTTGTTTGTTCTCTTTCCCCCTGGCTCAAGCCAGGGCATATGAAAACATGAGGAAAGATTCTCTGACTATTTTATTCATTGTTATACCCCCAATGCCTAGACACAGAAGCAGTCAACAAATATTTGTTGAATGAACACACGGAGTATTCTCTTTTTGCTAACGCAGTAGCGCTCAAATATTCCCTGATACATCCCATCCCTAATTTCTTCCTTTTCTTGGGAACAATGGGCACACCATTCTTTAATTCAGATTTAATTTTTAAGGCAGAATGACAGAAAGGGACTGGTGCCCACGTGGACTAACACAGGACCAATCTGATAATGGTACCTCTGAAGTTGCCAACATGGTTACTCAGAGACCACCATGCACGGGCACTCAGTTGTCTACTCACTTCTCATTATTAGGCTTCTCTAATTTCCAATCCCATAGCATCTTTCTTCATCAAGTGTTAAATTATTTTACAGAATAACAACAAATTGTTACATTTATGTTTTTTTTTTTATTTAGAAACAACCACAAACTTACATGAAAGTTGGAAGTGGGGTTAAAGAGAACATTTTATGTTCTGAATCATTTGAGAGTAAATTGTCAACTAGATGCCCCTCACCTCCACTTTCATGTGTATCTCTAACAAACAAGGTCAGTGTTCTACATAAGTCACACCGTCACAACCGGGAAATTAAGTGATACAATACTAACACTACATTCTTTGTCTCCTTTCAAGCTTCACTAATTATTCCAACAGTGTCTTTTGTGACAAAAGGACCTTATTTAGAATTAAGTGTTGCATTTAGTTGTCATATCCCTTAGATCTCCTTCAATCTGGAACAGGTTTTTAGTTTTCCTTTGACTTCCTTAGCCTTTTGCAGATTAAAAAAAACCCACCAGCAGTTATTGAGTGAGCTGAGGTGCCTCAACTTAGGTTGTCTGATGTGTTCTCATGATTAGAGTCAGACTATGTATCTTTGGCAGATATTTCACAGAGTGATGGTGTTCTTATTGGAGCCTATCAGATAGCACATAGTTTTGATTATCCACACTACTGATTTTGTTTTCTTTGTTTACTTGATTAAAGGGATATTTGCAAGCCTTGTTCACTGTAAAGTACTCTTTTTGCCTTTATATTTAATAAATATTTGGGAGGAGATAATTTAAAATTGTATAAAGTTGTATAAAGTTCCTGTTCTTCATCGTTTATCTATTTATCTATCATTTATCTATTTGTATCAATATGGATTCATTGATTCTTATCTTATTGTAAGATTTATTACTATTATATGTTTTTGCTTAAACTTCCCTAGACTTGGCCAGTGGGTGCCTTTTCGTGTTAATTCCTCTCTCCTTTTGACAAGCTCTCATCTTTCTTTGAGTTTTTGTTTTTGTTTTTTAGCAATAAAATGCTTCTGGCTTATCTTCTATCTCTCAAGCCCTAGTTCTAAATTCAGTCATTTCTCTAAGGAGTCCTAGTTCTTAGGCCTATTTATATCTTTATTTCTGAATGCATCTATACAGTCATCAGCAACTTTGGGTTCATACCAATTACCTTCAGTTGTAGTCCAACATAGAGTTTATTCTACTTCTCTCTCTCTCTCTCTCTCTCTCTCTCTCTCTCTCTCCCTCTCTCTCTCTTTTCATATTGGTAATTCTCTTCACTGGCAGTGAGAAACTTGACTCCCATTATCCTTGCTGTGTTTACTTATTTAATGAATTTCCCTGTATATAACAGATCTCCAGTCACCACCATCAGTTTCCACCACCACCCTACCCTTTCTTACCCTGCCAGTATTTCAGCACCCTTCTGGGACATTCCCTCTCAGGTGGATGCCCTCCTCACTCTGCTCAGGTTCTGATACCATGCAGTGGGCAGCTGTCTTACATGGATAATGATTTTACATTGCTGAGGCTCTGACACCTTTGTAATAGGCTGCTCCCTGACCCCCTCACACAACTTGGAGTCCTTCTGGCAGACCTCCCATATGAATCTCCCTCCATTAACCCAGTAAAATCTTGTTATATTTCATTTTGATTAGGCTTAAGATGATCTACAAACTGAAATTAGTTTCAATTTACTGCAACATTTTGATTTAAGTGCTACACATTTTTTTTCTGAAATATGCTGTTTTCTTTCCACCAATAGTATATTTCATTAATCAGGGATCCATAGCCTTCTCAGCCGTGGCTTTCAAAGGGGCATTGCCATGACATTGTTTATTTAATTAAGTTGATTAATTACATTAGAAGAATGGTCCAAAATGGAACCCACTTGATACAAATCCAGGTAACTTTACAAAATCTACAATGCATAGATTCCAGAATCTTCATATTGAGCCAGGAAGGCAAACTCTTTGGGGGTTGAGTGTATGGAGTAAGCAGTGTTGATTACCCATCCACCTACATATTGGATACAACTGGGTGGAAGAATAAAAGTGAACTTACACTTCTAAGAGTTACAAATACTTAGCTCCATATTCTTTTAAGACTGGAGAAAGGTTTAAAAGAAAATAGTACAAAACTACCCTATGACCCAGCAGTGGCATTACTAGATACTTACCCAAGGACACAAAAATACTAATTCAAAGGGATATATGCACCCCAATGTTTATACCAGCATTATCTAAGTAGCCAAATTATGGAAATAACCCAAGTGTCCAACAACTGATGAATGGATAAAGAAGATGTGGTATGTATATGTATATGTATATGTATATGTATATGTGTGTGTATATATATATATATATATATATACACACACACACACACACATACACACACAATGGAATATTACTCAACCACAAAAAAGAATGAATCTTATCATTTGTAATGACATGGATGGAACTAGAGAGTATTATGTTAACTGAAATAATAAGTCAGTCAGAGAAAGACAAATACCATGTGATTTCACTCATATGTGGAATTTAAGAAACAAAACAAATGAGCAAAGGAGAAAAAAAGAAAGAGAGAGAGAGAGAGACAAGCCAAGAAACACACTCTTTCCTAACTATAAAGAACGAATTGATGGTTACCAGAGGGAAGGTGGGTGGGAGAATAGGTGAAATGAGTGATGGGGATTAAGGAATGCACTTGTGATGTGCACCGGGTGATGTACGAAGGTGTTGAATCACTATATTGTACATCTGAAACTAATATTGCACTGTATGTTAACTAACTGGAATTTAAATAAAAACTTTAAAAAAGTAAAGAAAGTAGTATATGTGACAACAACATTGAAATGTATGACTTTTGAAGACAATGTTTTGTTTCCACTTTCAAGTAGAGGTAAGATCCGACTACTCTTGAAAATCTCAGAGGAAGACTCTTCTCTCCATCCTTTGGGTTTACTTAGGAACAGCAGCTTGCCAACTATAAAGCGTGATACACTGGTTTATACTACGAGGTAGTGGTTGTGGTACTCAGGCAGGATTAACGGATGGAAAAGTCTATTTTTATGACATGCCCATTTGTGATTCTTGGGGCAAAGTCCGGGTTGTTTTGGTTTTGGTTTTGATTTTGGTCGAAGTCAGTTTCTTTTGCCTTTCTAGTGTTAATGACAGCTCTAAAAAATGCAGGGACTAACAGTCCCTGAATGTCAGCTATCCCTTGTGCTACTATAGGCTTAGTTGGAAAGTATGAACTTCCAAAGCCTTCTTTGCTCATGAAACAGAGGGAGCTTTTTGTGAAGCATCTCATATCTTTTGTCACAATTTGCATTTTTGTACAGAAAATACTTCGCCATAAAGAACTAAACCACTACCTGAGATGCTATGGTGATGTCTGTAGATTGTCTGTATATCAGTGTTCTTAGTCCTTCCACTCTTTGTGAATGAGAGCATCACAAGGGGTCTTTAGTAAGATGGATTTGTATTTGATTCTGTTGGGTGGCTTGACTGAATCTTTTCTTTTTTTCTGAACCTCACTACTTTATCCTGGTTTTTCTCTTTGTACTGATGTGATCCTAGGCAAGTTGTATAGCCTTTCAGTGTTTTCTCAACTATAAATGAAGGATAGTAATAGTACCTGCCTAATAGGTTTTTGTAAAGATTAAATAAAGTAATACAGATACACAGTGTTTAGCAGAGTGCTTGATGTATAGTCAGTGTGTAGTCTATTTTATTGTTTCTGTTCATCACTGTTATTCAGCACTTGGATTTTCATGTTTTTAAAGTCTTTTTTTCAATGGTAGTATATTTGCATCAGCTGGCTCGGGGATATTTTGGAGACTGCAGTGATTCACGGGTCTGGTGTTTATAGTGGGCATATCAGGAAATGTAGTTGGCTTTTTTTTTTTATTGCTACCACCCTTTGTCACCAAGAACATTTGTTACCTTTTTTCCAATGAGTAGAGGAAAAGGTGAGTGGGATTAACTTTTCCCTCTACCCAGAGGAAACACCAGGCTTTGGGGGTATTTTGTAATTTCTGGAAAAAGGAGGAGGAACTTAGAATAGTGCTGAGCCATGTTGAAAACGTGCTGAATTTAGAGACATGAATTGATAGTTGCACCACTGGTGCAGTTAGGTGAGTCTCAACAGCACCTGGAAATAAAAAGCAGGGAAAACTGGCAGTTAGAGTAAAACAAGGTTAGAGTTTGATGAGGAAGAGGTGTTGAAGGCACTGGTGAGAGATGATTTAAGGAGATGACTCATAGGCTGTGGATAGGCAGAAAAGGAGGTAACGGCAGAGAGATGTTTAAAGATTATGGGACAACCAAAGATGGAGAGGTCAAGAGATATGCAGTCCTTACTAGGCTGAAGACCCAAGGTACTGGGTACAAAGGTTTGGAAGGGCTGACAGAATACGAAGTTTTGGTGGTGGGCCCAAATTGTAATTACAAGGGTCCTTATAAATGGAAAAGGGAAGGAAAAAAGATAGTGTCAGGATGATGCCCTATAAGAGATTCAAAGGCCAGTGCTGACTTTGAAAATGGGGGAAGAGGGCAAGGAGCCGGGAGATGTGGTCTTAGAAGATAAAAAAGGCAAGAAAATGACTCTTCTCTGCCTCCAGAAAGGAAGGCAGCTGTGCTTGATTTTAAGCCAGTACACCTTGATTTTAAGCCAGTAAGACCTATCTCAGACTTCCGACCTCCAACTGTATGATATAAAAATTGTGCTGTTTTAACTCACCAAGTTTATGGGAATTTGTAATGTGAATAATAAGAAACTAATTCAATATCGTGGTGCATATGTATCCAGTCTGAAGGATCCATGCCCACCACAAACCTGTGAGGACCACCTTGCACTTAGATCACCGCTTTGACGTTCCTGCCCAGGCCTGCGAGAGGTTGAATGAGTCGGTTTCCCCAGCCTCTCAAGGAACACATATGGTTGGCTGGAAGCCATGGAGAACCAGTATGGAGCCGAATTCCTCCTGAATGGAGTAAGGAGGCCTGTTTCAGCCCAGAGGTGTGAAACCTTGGCTGGATTATTCCAGTAAATTCTCAGGATGCCCGGCAAGCTCCCTGGTTTGCAGCATTGTCTCAGTAATGTAAAGCTTGAGCCTCTGAATGGATGTCCCCTCCGTGGGCAGCCTGTGCAGGTAAACTGGAGCGTTACCTTCACATGGTCTCCGGCTTGCTTATTTCCTCCACTCTCCTTACGGGTGAGTGGAGGTGGGCTAGGAAAGGTGGGGTTATAAAAGTAGAAGAGCACCAGAGACCTGCGGACCCAGCGTGGCTCATAATTATCTGGTCTCGTCACGTCTTTGTGGCGAAGAAGGGACTTGTCAAGCGTCGAACTACAAGCTTAGCTCAGGCCATTTCCCTCTGCGTGACTTGGCAAAGAGAGAAATTGCAGATTACTTTTAAAAATGGAAGTCTTAGCTTGCCTTGGAAGGGAATCCCAGAGACGTCTGGCTGAGCCAGGGGTCTTGGTAGAGCCAGGTCAGGAAAAGTTGGGAAACGGAGCCGGGAAGGACAGCCAAGGGGGCAGCACTGAGCTGGGGAGGGTGAGGGAGTGGGGTCCCCCGTGCCCCAGCTCGGCGCCCAGCACTCTCGGCCTGTATTTCAGCCAGGGAGGGCCGGCCTGGGGGGCCTCTCACTCGCCGTCCCGCCCAGGGCGGCTCTCCCGGGTCTCCCCGTATTTGGCCCGCGCGGCAGGGCTCTGGGCGGGGCCGGAGGAGCGCGGGGGTGGGAGGCCCGAGGAAGATGCGCGGAGTTGGCTGCGAGGCAGAGCGCGGAAGGCGGAGGGGTGGGGATCTTGGGTGGGCTGCCCCCTCCGCCCTGACCCGTTCCACGCCCCGCGGAAAGCGGGCGCTGCCAGTCGAATCGCTCCCCTTTCAGGAGGGAAGGGGGATCAAGGTAACTAGCCCCTTTCTGCTTAAAAAAGCCAAAGGAGATCGTGGGTAGCTTCGCAGCCGCTCCGTCCCACTCCTGGACCATGCACCCCTGCATCTTCCTGCTCGGCCACGGGCGAGGACTTGATTTCTTGAGCTGAGAGCTAAACCTCGTCGACTTTTCTTCTCCCCAACAACTGAATCATGCCATGTGCCCAGAGGAGCTGGCTTGCAAACCTCTCCGTTGTAGCTCACCTCCTTAACTTTGGGGCCCTTTGCTATGGGACACAAGCTCAGCCAGGCCCGGTGCACTTCCCGGACAGGAGGCAAGGTTAGTGGCTTTTCTTTATCTCCTTTGAAAACCGTGGTGGTGAGACGCGTGGAAAGTTGGTTGCTTCCCCATCCCCTCCCCCACTGGCTGAACTCTGCAAAGCCGTTTGGCTGAGTCGTAAGGAAATCTAGGCTGGGAGCTCAGTGACATAGGGTGTCTCGGAATTCATTGTTGAAGGTGGTGATTCCTTAATTCTTACTGAAAGGCGAGTATCCCGGATCTCTTTCACACCAACGCTGAGGCAGGAAAGACCCAAGTGATAGCTGGTAACGCCCCCCTTTTGTCTTCTCTTTCAATGCTGCAGTGTTTCAATCCTCTATTTTTCAAATTCTGAACACGGAAAATGATTTTTTTTTTTTTTTTTTTTTTTTTTTTTTTTTTTTTTTTGAGTTCCAATCGCCACTGGCAGTCATTGCAGTATTTTCAGTTAGTTTCAACTCTGGACAGGGGAAGGGAAATGTGATTCCGGCCCCCTGCTGAGTGAGTTTGGCTGTGTTTTGGTTTCCTGGAAAGATTAAGGCCTGTGTTTTAAAAATAATTGTTCTTTTGGGGGAGAATTTACCACCTTAGGGGCTCACCTTTCTCTGTCCTGCCTTCTTGATCACAGCTGGCTGCATCTCCTGAATGTCATGAAACTCATAATGCTATAGAAAACACTGGAAGAGGGTGTGATGACAGTTTGGTGTTATTTAAGCCTAACACCTTGAGCAGAGCGACACTGTTTCCTCTGCCTTTTTATTGGACTTGGAAGGGTCAGAGACACTTTCCCATTTGGTAGGGAGTTCCTTGGGCCGTCTAGGAGAAACAGAGCTCCATCAAGGCCTGAGTGGCTGGAGAAAGTTCCCTGCACCAAGACTGCTAAGGCACCCTGTATGTGTCAGTCCAGCAACCACTGACAACAGCCTTCTGGGGTTCAGGGACTGTTGTTACTGCCTCTGTTTTAAAGATGAGGAAATTTGGTAAGTTTATTGGCCCAGCTCATGGTGGAGTGAGGTTTTGAACCCAGGTAGCCTGGCTTCAGTGGCTGGCCTCTCAGCAATAATAGGGACAGCACACACATACACAGACACACACACACACACACAGACACATACACACTCACACACACACACACACACACACACACACACACACACAGCACTGCTTTAACATCCATTAAGTCCTGTGTTTGCTGACTGTGCTCCAGTCTTGAGAAGCTTCCCTAGCATTCTGACCCCCTTAATCCCCAAGACCACTTGGGTGGCAGACATCACGAGCTTGTCTTTGTTGAGGATTTCCACACAGGATTCTGCCTACGTTGCAAAGTTCTAATACTGCTGAAAGTTCATCTGCTGTGACTTCAAGAGCCATCAGAAACAAGTCCCTTTGCTTTCCTTGGAAGCTGGAGCCCAAACACCACCGGGGTTAGATGTCAATCAGCCAGCACTTGCTTGTGTAAACGGTCCAGATACAATCTCCCACCCCCAAGTTTAAAATAGCAGCGTTTGTTTTTCTTTGAAAAACAGCCCCTTTGTGAAAAGTCTCTCTTCTGGCAGCACAAACAAAGCCTGTGAGCACTTCCCAGGGCATTTGGAGATGATTTGGTTCAAAGACACACATTCTCCTGGGTTGGTTTGCAGCTCCCCTTGCTCCAGATCTACTTTGTAAGCGAATTCAGCTTGGTATAGAGCAGACACTACCGGGCTTTGCTCTCTCCTGTCTGGAAGGTGAGAGGTGGTTGTTTTCCTTGGTTACCATTGGCATTAGGTGCTGAGGGTATTTGATATTGAAAAATAGCTGTGAAGTGCCCTGAGTTTATTAGCAATGCGCAGATATTTAGGTTTTAAAAGCAATTTGTTTTTAAAAGACTTTTCTCCAGAATATTTGTTTTTAATCAACTCACCAGTGGATTTACAAGTAATCTGCATTTGGTACAACAGAAATTTCTGAGCAGGCTTTATTTAAAACTGAGTGGAGAGAGGGAGAAAAACTGAGGTGGGGGGGGTGTAGAGAAGGAGAGAGGTAGAGGGAAGGGATGAGAAAATTCTAAGGTTTCTTGGTAATAGGATGACCTGGTTTTTGCCCCAAATGACCAGCCTGCCATTTCACAATGAGCCAAACTCCCAGTTTCCATTTCTACTCTGACAACATTTTTGAATCGCACCCAAGTTCAGAACCTTTAAACTGGCAAATCACTTCATATATCATGTCTCCCATCCTTCTTTTTACAGATGAAGAGGGGGAGGGGCTAGGAGATGAGTCTGTCAGCACCTATTAAATGCCACGTCACCAGAGGGGTGAAAGGAATTACACAACATCCCACAGTTGGAAACGTTCTAGTCCCATATAATCATTAACGTTCTTTCTAGTTCTAAGGGTTGGGCAGAGGCAGGATTTTAGCCCTGGGAGGGAGCATGGAGGCAAATCCAATCTTTCTTGGGACCAAAAATGGCAGATTTGACAAACTCTGCCCAGTATTCTTTCCACATCGCTCACTTGTAATATAGATACACGTGCAGTGCCTTCCACAAGATGTCTTGGTTCCCAACTAAGTATCAGAACAATGGGAAATACTGCTCTTGTACACAGCATACTGCCTCTCTTCTACAGCCAGTGACAGCCCCTTGGGGTCCTTATCCCTTGTACAGTCTGCAAGTCACTAGCTGCTTCTGTGGTCTCTTTTGCTCCTGGCGACTCTGAAATCAACAGGGCAGGCACTTTATCCCGTGGTGGAGATATGCTTTCTGCTGCATGGGTTTTGCAAGAACACAAGGAGTGTTTCAAGACAAACGTTTCAAGCGTACTTCAAGACAAATGTTCTCGTCATGTATCTATGCTCTTTGAAAAAATAAGGAAGGAAATTATTTCATATATTCTCTTAAAAAATTTTTTTAATTATAATTTAATTTTAGTTATTTTAATTTTATTTATTTTTGAGAGATAGAGCACGAGCGGGGGAGGGGCAGAGAGAGAAGGAGACACAGAATCTAAAGCAAGGTCCAGGCTCTGAGCAAGCTGTCAGTACAGAGCCCGACGCTGGGCTCGAACCCACAAGCTGTGAGATCATGACCTGAGCCGAAGTCGCACGCTTAACTGACACTTCAGCGCCACCCAGGCGCCCCTCATATATTCTCTTAATGAAAGAAGAGACTTCACAATTTTAATATTTTATTTGTGTTAATTATCATAAGCAATTATGGTCTGGAGGTAGGTTGTCGTAGGGTTCGTGAGAAAATCCAACCTTGTGTGTTGTACTTTACAACTTTGAGGGGATCAACACTGTCCTCCACATTTTGACACATATAGTTTTCTATGATAAAAGTATATTTGAAAGGTTACAACAACCCGTGGAAGAGAATTATGAAAATGAACTATTACAGAATTTCATTGCGCTTTTTATTAAGAGTCTTAGAAATTTATTGTTCTCTAAGATAAAAATAATCAAAGTAAAGGGTAAGTATAGATTTAACCTAAGCTATAAAATCTGGCAGGTAAATATTCTCTCACCTCTTTCCTTTCTTTCTAAGCAGAGGGTGAAAGATCGCTTAGTGTTGTGTATTTTCAAAAGCACTTGTGCCAACAGGCTCACTCAGATTTCTCATGAAGTATCATCCATGTTTGTGACCAAGGGTTTCAAGTCTAATTTTCAATAAGGCGAATCCAAGTATTTAGGGCTTATAATGTATTTCCATAAACCTGCAGATGGTTATGTGATTACAGTGAGTCTCAGTCCCCTCCCCTCCCCCCAGCCCTGTTGATGCCCCACCTTGACATCTGGTCTCAGTGGTAGATGCTTGAGAAGCAGCAAAGGCAGAGGTTAGAAGGGTGGGCTCTGGGGTCAGATTGCCCCAGAATGAATCCTCACCCCTCTTCATTGTCTTTTTTTTTTTTAAACGTTTATTTATTTTTGAGACAGAGAGAGACAGAGCATGAACGGGGGAGGGTCAGAGAGAGGGAGACACAGAACCTGAAGCAGGCTCCAGGCTCTGAGCTGTCAGCACAGAGCCCAACGCAGGACTCGAACTCACGGACCGCGAAATCATGACCTGAGCCGAAGTCGGCCGCTTAACCGACTGAGCCACCCAGGCGCCCCCCTCTTCATTGTCTTTTTACAGTGGAGGGAATGAAGGCTAGATGAGGGATGCTTAATAATACCTGTCCCAGAGAACTGTAAAGATTAGACAAGACCAAGTTGATATACTCTAAATGCTGTGCTTAACCATAGAAATGGTAAACATGAGGAGCTCTTATTATTTCCTGACATCTTATTTCTCCATTCCTGTCATATCTCCTCTGAGCCGGGCTTTCTATTGGCCAAGGTCGTAGCTATCTCATCTTCCAAACTGAGTACCTACCGAGAGGAAGCCAAGGTGAGCATGGGATTCTCCTGTCTCTGCTTGGAGGTTACATCTATTTATGGCCATGGTGATCCTTGGTGGCCAAGTTTCTATCTTTAATACTAATAGTAGCTATGGAGTGCTATTTGTCGAGCACTCTTCTAAATCCATTACATATATTAATCCACTGGATCCTCAAAACCACTCTAGAAGGTAGGTAGATACTGTTATTACGCCCTTGTGTAGGTGAGGCAAGTGCAGTTGGGCCACCACATAAGTCACACCCCTTATGTACGTGGCCTCTTATTTCTGCCCACACTTATGGGCTGCCATGGCTTCACTGCTTGGTTTGCAGTCAAATGAAGAGGCAAAACTAGTCTTATCTCTTATTACTGTACATGATAAATAGGCAGTTATTATCTCCATTTATTGCTGTGCAAATTGAGGCGTCTTAAAGAAGTCAAGCCATTCTTTTCTTGTCAGATCATCATCCCTGGGGAAGGGGGGGCAGGGGGCGGTGGTAGTATCACTTCTACTAGGTCATACTCTCTGCCAAGTGCACTGCTTATGTATGCGAAGGAAAGTGGCTAAGAACGTGGCTTTGAAATAAGAACCGTGAGATTTCAATATGGATAATATTGCATATTGACTCTGTGCCCTCTTGTAGGCTCAGTTTCTTCATCTATGAAAAGGGAATTCACTGAATCTGTGAATCACAGGTTGTGTGGGTACTGAATGAGAAGAGACCTGTGGTACTTGGATCATAGCAGGTGGTCATGAAATGGTTACTGTGGTTATTATCATTACATTATTATATAGCCAGCTTATGTTGGCTTTCCTAAAAATCCATTAGATCAAAAGCAACTAGGTCAAAGGCTCTAAATTTGTTTGCTTCTTTATTCTTCAAACAATAGTTGCTAGAGCTTAGGCAAGCTTTTTCTTTCATTTTATGCTTTCAAAAATCATGGTGAGTTCTTTGAGATGTATGTTCAGAGACTGGTCTTATAAGGGACATGGAACTTCTCCTGAGAAGAGTCAGCATCTGGGCAGTGACCAGTCCAATGGGACTGCTGGTCCCATTGCAAGATGATGGCTATACTCCATTAAATAAGACTTTTTCTGCCCTTAACTTCCGTCCACTGCTCATCCTGGGGTAGCCAGAGGTGTTGCCATGAGTAGTAGAAGAGAAGAGTAACTGAGAATAATACTGTGGAAGTCAACCACATCCACCCTTGCCCCACCTAACCTGGCCTTTCCTCTCCTAAGGTCTGAACTTGGAAGGGCAGTGAAACTCTGATATTAAAGATGTCCAGATATTCCTTGGGGAGTAGGCAGTACAGAGGACTGAGTCAATTTGACTCCTAGGTCATGGCACACTAGCGTCATCATTTTGTGCAAAACCCCTTTCTGGTTTTATTTTTTTATGCATTTTTGTCCCCACTCCCATTCCTCCTCATGGAAAACCATTTTAATGGGTTCCATATGTATTTTTTTGCATATGTTCTGGCAGACTTTGTATTATTGTTTTTGTGTGCATGTATTTTCCATTGATGTAGATGGCTCTGCATTCACTTGTATTGTATCTTATTTTTCAGTGAACATTGTTTTTAAAGATTTTTCCATGTTGCTATGTGATCTATTGCTCCTAAGTGCTGCAATTAGAAGCAATGGGTCTGGATTTTTTTACACCTAAACATTGAGACTATTTACTAGTACCTAAGAGTGAAAACTCTGTGCTCTGCCCATATTTCATCCAAGGCAGAAGTGAACAATTTCACAAAGTGTGTTTGAAGGCAGTTGTCTGGCAGGGGGAGGGTGGGGTGGAGTGGGGTGGGGTGGGGGGAGGCTGTTTTATAAATGTATTCCATGAAGCCCAGTTCTTATAATGAACCAGCCACAAACATACTCCCTGATACAGCAACACGTTACAAGCCAGGCTGCCACGTGCAAGGTTCTAGGCTCCAGAGGCTTTGGGAATGAAGTGTGGTGAACAAAAGGCCTTGTAAAATGAGACCATTCTGGGAGCTACAGGAAGTAAGGCCTTGGGTGAGGGTCCAAAGGAGGGAGAAAGAACTTCAACCAGGGACTTTAAGTGAAAGAAGAGGGGGAACTGGAGTTGAGACTTAAAACATACATGGGAATGCACAGAGTATTGGTAGAAAGTGCAAAAGACACTGTAGCTGGGGCAGTAATACGAACAAAGCAACGCAAGCTAGAAAGTGCAAGAAATCCATCTAGGAGGTGGCAAGTGGAATTTGTTTCTCTCTCTCTTCCTCCCTTGCTCCTTTTCTTTTCTTTTCTTTCCTTTTTTTCCCTCTAAAGCAGATTAGTTATTTTACGAAGTGGCTACTGGTTTGCTGGAAGTAGCCTGTAATCCCGAGTGATGATTAGCCCCTGCTAGAGAGACTCCTTGTTATTCTCAAACATCAGAATGAAGAGGAGGGGGCGGGGACTTTAAACACAAACGAGTCACAAGGCGTGTGTCCCTGTGTGTGGCAGAGACGAGTGTTCCTGTCTAGCATTTTTTAAAGTGGCAGGGTTCATCTTACCCTTTTATTTTGTGTGTTTTGTAAAAATAAAAATAAACATCCAAGTTTCTTTAAGCAGCCTTTGCTACGTTGCAGAACACTTAGGCTGCAACGGGTGTGAAGTTTGTCAGAGTGTGTATGGTGGGTTAGCTGTTTTTTCATTTTCCCTCTAACCTGAGTTAATGGGAAGTTCCTGAGGCATTTAAGCTCTTTGTAATAAACAGCCAAGCTCTGTGATTTGTACTAATGAACTCAAGCCTCGAAATATGAAATATTCCTTATACTGACCTTGCCCCTTTCCTAACAGTACTCATGGATTAATTCTCATTTTAATCTGTCTCCCGCAAAGCCTCTGCCGTCCAGAGCTGTGCCTTTGTGTTGGTGCAGACTGCCACGTGTCGTCAAGGAGGGGCCCCGAGTCAATTTGAGTTGTTCAGGGAATTTACTGTTGACAGTACATGTGTGGTAGACACAATCTGTAAACTTCAAGTCAGCAGTGGTATTTTGCAATCTGCGAGCTGAGGTCTAAGTTCCAAATAGCAGAGCATTCACCTTGCCACAGACTCATCAGGGAATTCCCTCAGTTTTATTTTTCGTGTCCTTTTCTTTCAGCGCATTTTGTCAAGGCCCTGCCAGAATATCACGTGGTGGCTCCTGTCCGCGTAGATGCCAGTGGGCATTTTCTATCACATGGCCTGCGCCATCCCATCACCAGCGACAGGAGGAAGAGAGATTTGGATGGCCCAGAGGATCGGGTGTACTATAGAATTTCCCACGAGGAGAAGGACCTGTTCTTCAACTTGTCAGTCAATCAGGGATTTCTTTCCAAAAGCTATATCGTGGAGAGGAGATACGGAAATCTTTCCCGTGTTAAGATGGTGGCTTCCTCGGCACCCCCCTGCCATCTCAGGGGCACAGTTCTGCAACAGGGCACCAGAATCGGGGTTGCAGCACTCAGTGACTGCCAGGGACTGGTGAGTGCCCGGGTCTATCACTTACCTCCCTTCTCTGTCCCCAGGCCCCTATAGTCTTGTCCTGCATGTACAGCACCAGTGGGTTCACAGACACATTCAGCACATGCACATTGAACACTTGTGATGAGCGTGGTCCAGGCTGCCAAATGGGCTGGGGAGAAATGCAGAAAATCACATAAAAAGTGGATCGATCTGGGAGGTATGGAGAGTCAAGGCACTGAGGGTTCAGAGCAGGGAGGGTTCAACCCGGAACAGCATGGGAGGAGGGGAGGATTGGAGGTGGGTCTTCAGTCTCTGCGGCAGCTCTGAGGGTATTGTGACTGACTGGCTGGCTGGCCCTTTGGAGTTAGGAAAACCTGAATTTGGACTGAGAGGCTTACCAGTGGTGAGTAGCTGCTATGGCATAATGGCTGACTATGTGTACTTCGTAATCAGATTCGGTGTGGGAAGTTAGGCAGTCCGTTTATCCCTTTGTGCCTTTGTTTGCTCGTTTGTAAAGTGGAGATAATGACAGTACCCAACTCATAAAAAAAGGGTTGGCAAAGTATGGCCCACAGACCAAATCTGGACTGCCTCTTGTTTTTTATAAATAAAGTTTTATGGGAACACAGGTAAGCTCATGTGTTTATACTGTGTATGGCTGCTTTCAAACTACAACAGCAGAGCTCAGTAGTTGGGATAAGGACTGTATGGCCCACGAGGCCCAAAAATTGCTCTCTGACTTTTACAGAAAAAATTTACCGGCCCCTATAGTACAGTATTGTGAGAATGAAATGAATTTATATATATATATATAAAAATATATATATAAATATATATATATATTTATATACGTAAAACTTAGAAGAACGCTTGGTAAATAATACAGTCAATGGATGTTGGCTGTCATTATCATTTTTTTTTTATATTTCCGATATGCCAGGTACTGGAATGTGTCGTTTATGAGGTGGTTTATGTACATTGTCCTCTTCTGCCCCCCAACCCCCCATCTTTGTTATTTTTCTAGATGATGAAGCTTTGAGAAGTTGAATAACTTTATTGGGCAGTTATTTTGAGCCTGAGTCCTTCTACCCCTTACCAGGCACCCCCAATCCCCTCATCTCCCCTAGTTTTGGGGAACCACTAATCTACTTTCTGTCTCTGTTGCCTGCGTATTTAAAATCCTTGGTTTAATAAGCTTTTCAGGAGATTCTGATGCTCAGTAAAGTTTAAGGAGCACTGGCCCTGATCGAACATTAGGATCAACCCAGGAGCTTTTAAAAAGTACCCGTTCCCCACCCCTCTTCCCAGATGTTCTGATTTACCTGGTCTGAGGGTGAAGCACAGACATCAGTATTTTTTTAAAGCTCCCAAGAAAATTCTAATGTGTGGTAAATGTTGACAGCCAATGAATTAGTGTGAGCAGGCATTAATTAGCAATATTAGTCAATATTACTCTAAAGTGGCAGCTCTTCCCAAGTAATTCTAACATGCAGCCAGGGCCCAGAACCGCTGCTCTCAATTGCCCCGTCTTTTCCTCTTGTGCTTTCTAAGGGAGATTGCACACTGGTTAGCATTATGTCAGGCTTGGAAACAGAATGCTGGGAGCTTTTCAATTTCAAATGGCCCCAGGGAGCAGAGCAAAGTACCATGTGGGCATTTTCAGATTCAGATTCCAGATTCATTCTAAGTACAGGAGCACAAAGAAGCAAATATTAACTAATGGACTGATGTGGTAGCCAGGATGATGGAAACTTTTAGATTCAAATCACTAAATGATTTTGTCAGAAGAACCAATCTACTGGGATTAGTTTTGAGCCTTTCACACAGAATTGAACAGTTAATGATAGTTATAAAATAAGCCGTAAAATCCAAATGAGTTTCTTTCCTTCCTGTGAGCATACGAACTGGCTGGCTTCAAGTTCATTTGCTCGTGTGCCGTCATCGTCAGTGCTTTTCATCAAAAGGATAGTGGTTGGCCTTGTGTCTGGTTTCCCCGATCACTTGTCTGGGATCTGACCTCTGGGATATTTATTTTCCTTTTCACCAAAACAGAACCCCACAGTCAAATTCACAGGATGGCAGGCTTAGGATGTATATTGGCTTTTAAGCCCCTCACCATTCCTAAGGACAGAGGTGGCATTTGGGAAAGCTTTCTGAGGAAGAAAACACTGTCATGTAGAACAAGACATGAGCTTTTCCTTTCTCTGGCTCAGGGCTGGCATATTCTTTGCTTTAGATATAGCCATCGTAATGCTGGAGGCTGTGTTCTCTTAGAGTTGCCTAAAATTTAAGGTCTATTTAGTGTCCCTTGGAGCAGGCTCAGATGGTTGCGGACTGAAGACCCAAGAAAGGTCACTCATGACAGGGTGTGGGATGGCCTCCTTCCTCCATTTAATACCTTCCACACACCTCTGGTCCCCATCCTCTTGGGAGCTGCTCTCAGACAGTCAGCCCATGTCCTGCCCAGCAGCCCTTCCTTGGTCATCTTTAACATTCTCACCATCCTCTCCTCTGAAGTCTTTATAACCTTAAAGTTACAGAATTTTTTTTTTGAACAGTTTAGTTGATTTGTTCCATTCTAAGTTTTTTGATGGAGAGACTGTGTTGTTTAATCAATTAGACTTAGAATTGATCCTCAGTGGGAGTCATTACCTGTGAGAATTCCAGTGGGGTGGTTTTGGATTTGCTATTGCCAGGGACCCTATCGGATTTGCTCCAGGCTACTTTGTTGTTAGTATTTCAGCTGAGATTTTCTGCAAAATGTTATCCTGCACATTTGTGTATGATATGGGACTGGGGTTCAGATTCTTCATGGGTACCCCACCTCCACCGAGGGCTCAGTCTAGGCTCCCAGATACCTGAGTCAGTAAATATTTGTAATGTTTTTATTTTAATAAATATTTTAAATTTTTGTTCACAGTCAGGGACAGTATTTCTCAGCTCAGGCTTTATTAAAGTGAATATGGTTTTTGGCTCTATCCTAAACCCTAACCTCAATTCCCACCCCTACTGGAGAATTAGATCCTGACCCGAATCCAAATAGCTCTCTTTCTCAGGGGCCACTCAGCTTTAACTCCCCCTCAACTCTCTTTCCTTTTCCCTTTTGGCACCTTGAGATTTCCTTTCTTGATCTGAGCTCAACGATGGATTACAATTTTCAAAGAGCTATTCTTAGTTTTTTTTTTTTTTTCAGTTAAACTTTTTATTTTGAGATTGTTGTGGATTCATATGCAGTTGTAAGAACGAATACTGAGAGATCTCATGTACCCTTGACTCAGTCCCTCCCAATGGTAGCATCTTACAGAATTACTGCACAGTATCGTAGGCAGCAGTTTGACATTGATATAGTCAAGATGCCCAACATTTCTATCACAAACAGTTCCTCATGTTGTCCTTTTACAGCCGTACACATTTCCTTCATGCCTCTCTCCCCTCCTTATGTGTACATTTTGTATCTAAGTCATAATCCATTCTGAGTAAATTGTTGTATTAAGATGTGAGACTTAGGTAGAGGTTCATTCTCTCTCTTCTTTTCTTGTGGCCTATGAGTGTCTAACTGCTCCAGCACCATTTGTTTTAAAAAGGCTAACTTCCCTCCTTTGAATTGTTTCTACGTTTGTGAAATTCATTTGGAGATATTTTTGTGAGTCTGAGTTTTGTGTTCTATTCCATCAATAGAATCTTTATTGCTATAGCTATATAAGTAGTCTGGAAATCTAGTGACTGATTCCTAACATTTTATTTTTTCCCAAAATTGTGTTCGTAATTCTAGTTCCTTTGCCTTTCCATATAAATTTTAGAATAGTCTGACCACAAAAATTTGCTGAGATTTTGGGAATTATATAAACTTATATATAAACTCGTAGAACTGACGTTTGTTACAGTTAGTCCAGTCAATGAACAGGATAAGTTTCTTCCACTTCTTCCCATGAGACCTATCCAGGTTGACTGGTTGGAGTAAAAGGTCCGTGATGCTTGGTTTTCTCTCCTTCCCAAGGTGAGAATTCTATAGCTCCTTAGAAGGGATTCTAAATCTCACTCTGATGGCATTTCTCACCAGGAAATCTCCCAGACATTGTCCTCGAATGTATCACCCATTAGTTGGGCTGTCCTTATGGACCAGTGGGCTTATCTCACCTGTAGGGTAGTTAGTGTGAATAGAGAATGAGGCTGTTAAACGAACTGTAATAATTGCTTTGTATTTTTTTAATTTACTTTTCTGCGTCAGAGAATTTATTTGGGGAAAAATCAGTGAAACCGTTTTTGCAAATCTGTTCCCTTTGTTTGTTTACTCATATTTATTCTTGAAGTATTCTGGTTTGGAGAGTTTTTTTGATTCTAAATCAGATAGAATGATAGTTTCTTCTGCGCTGAGCCTCACTGTCTCCCCCACTGCTGAAAGATGGTGCCTGGCGGGATGACCACATTTTATTCACAGGTGAGATTCTGCTTATTGATTCAGAGCATGTTTGGAGAAGAGTCTTCTGTGCTGTGACCTAAGTTTCTATGCCTCATTAGTATGATCTATGATTTCTTTTCAGTTTGAAGAATTCTAGTGTCTAAACACTTTTTATAGGTTTTTAAGTGTCCAACCTGTCTCAAAAGTTGTAGCAAGAACCTTCATTTCAGTGACTGCCTTAACCCCCTTGCAAACTACTCCTACACAAAAACATGGGTAATTACGTTAGTCAGCCCTGCCTATTTCATGCTGTTGTAGATAACAGCTCTAAGTACTTTTGAAAAGTATCCAGTTCTCTTGTTGGCTTAGTAAGAGTAACTGAATCTCTTCACCTACCTTGTTGGGGCACCTCATTAAAACTGCTCTAGTCAGGTCATCAGTGAACTTTGTGTTGCCAGTGGGTGCCTCTCGGTTTTCACTGTACTTATGTTTCAGCACCGTTTGACACAATTTCTATTTTTATGTATTTTTTTTCTCTGGGTTTAAGTGGTACCGCATTATTATGGTTTTACTCCTCCCTACCACCCTGAGAGTTCTGTCTCAACATCCTTTGTTTCTTTCCATATCTTTAACTACTAGAGTGCCCCAGGGCTTTGTCTGTAGCTCCCTCTTCTCTAACTTCATCCTCTGTTAGGTGATCCTGACCAGTCCCAAATGGTGTCTACTCCTCTGTCAGTTTATCTGACCATCTGTCCTTTGGTTCATTCATTATCTATCATTATCATCTATCTAATCATCTATTTGTATGATTATCTATTGTGTCTGTCTATCTATCTATCATCTATCTATCTATCTATCATCTATCTATCTATCATCTATCTATCTATCTATCATCATCATCATCTATATCATCTAGCTCTATCTCTGTACATGTATGTGAATAACTACTAAATTTATGTATCTAACTCTGATGTTTCCTTGCAACTCCAACTGTATTTGCCATTTCCACATGTATGCCAAATAGGAATCTCAAATATGACATGTTCATAGCAATGCTCTTGATTCCCTCCTCCTGCCATTTTCCCCATTGTTGTATGTGTCAACTTTATTCGTTCAGTTGTTCAGCCAAAACCCATGGACTCATCCTATGGTTGACTCATCTCTTTCTCTCCTACTCTGTATTAATTCTTATCAGCAAATCCTGTCAGCTCTTCTTTCAAACTATGTGCAGAATCTACCCCTCTTATCACTTCCACATTCTCAACAGGGGTAGTTTTGTCCTATAGAGGACATTTGGCAATGTCTGGAGATATTTTTGGCTGTCACAATTGGGGAAGGGATGACTACTTCGGGCTTCTGGTAAGTAAAGGCCAGTGATGTTGGAAACTTTCTACAAACCACAGAATGACCCTCCCCGACAAAGGATTGTATGGTACAAAATGTCAATAGTTTCGAGGTTGAGAAACTCTGCCCCAGTTCTAGTCACCACTGAATTGACCTCCCAAGTGGTTCCTCCACTTCCTCTCAATTCCCTGCAAGCCATTTCTCACGTAGTGGCCAGATTGGACTTCTAAACACATTTCTAGAGCAGTGCACTCTACTGCTTAAAATCTCTACTTATTTCCCATCATAGCAGAATAAAATCCGAATGTCTTGTCTTAGCTTCCAATATCCCTCTGGCCTGGTCACTGTTTACCTCCCTGGCCTCCTGCCCCATCACCTTGCCCTCCAGCCACACTGACCTTTCTGTCTTTCAAATGTACCAAGCACACTCTGGCCTCATCGCCTTTGCATTCATGTTCCCTCTGCCTAGAACACTCTTCCCTCAGATTTCTACCTAGCTGCTCCTTCTCGTTGTTTAGATCCCAGCTTATGATCTTCCCTGACCACTGAATCTAAAGTAGAAACCTCCAGTGTTCTACCACATTGCCCATTTTATTTTTAAAAAGAACCTATGATACCTGATGTTTTCTTTTATTTTTTGCTTAACTTTTCTTTTCCTCACCCTGTCTTGTTCACACATGTTTAGCTATGTTAGATAGTAAACCTTCAGTGAATACTGGCTGAATGGATGGATGTGTTTGTTTCAGCATTTAGCCTTTTACTGCCCCAAGTTTTTGTAGACCTCCCCCAGGCTGTGGCTTCACAATGAGATTATATTTCCTCAATTACCCAAACAATGACTTGAACACCACCTATTGACTTCTATGGTACAGTCTGCTTAAATGGTCCCTAAATCACTTCTAGTGGGTTCCCAGGGCACTGGCTCATTGTGGCAGTGTGATGTTGCTCTGCTCTATGGCCCTCTTGGGTTCATCACCCTAAGAGCATTGTGACTGGCACTATCATGTTGACTTTGGGAAGAGGACACTGTTATCAACTTTGTTATTCTCTTCTGAGCCTGGGTCGGGCCTTTTCTTAGTTCTGTAAAGCACATCAGATTCCAAACTGTAATTATCAGTAAGACTTTTTGGAAAGTTTGCATATAAAGGGAAGGAAGGTACGATACAAATAACAACTTAAAACTTCTCTTCACCTTGGCTGTGCTGAGTGTAGGCTGAGTTTCAAAAGGGTCTCTAACCAAGCACTTGGCCTTTTGATACGTAGCAAAGATCACCCCACCAGCAATCTCCTTGCAAAAGGGTGCACTGAAACAGAATTCTTTACTGAGTCCTGGGCCCAATCATGAAGCCTCTGAGAAAGGAGGAAAATTTCCCCACCCCAGGCTGAGTCTCATCTTTGTTTCTCGTGCTTCTTCTCAGGTGTTTCCTGCAAGGAATAGCTACTTGCTTCATGGGCAACCGCAATCTAAAGCAGCTGGGCCCCACAGGGTACTTTGTACATAGTAAACCCCACAAAAGTGCCCTATCAAGGGGAGGGTGGAGGCCTGAAATCCAGATCAGGATCTGCCAACTGAACCAAATCCCAGTTTCAAGACGAAAAGAGGGTTTGTTATAAACCCTTTGCCCAAAGTGGAGCATCTTTTTGTAATTTGTCTACCTAGATGGGTGCTGTTTAAAATTCATCTGTCTGAAAGGGACACCTTTTAAAATTTCATCTGTCTCTCTTGCACACCTTCTTGCAATTTGCATACATGTATGCTACTGCAATAGTCACGGAGCCCCTTCCCCACAGGATTTGGCCTGGCTCTGTGGCTCACGGATGACAGTCACATGGGGACACAGTCATCCATCACCAGCATGTTTCCCAAAGCCTAAGGTACTCGGTTTCTTGCAACAGGTTGGAGAGGTGGGGAGTTTATGTGCATTAATAACAGATCCTTTTCCATTGAGGTATCGCAAGTCTCGGCCAGTGCTTTTTCCCAATCTCTCCTTCAGTTCAAGGTGAAGAACAGTCTGTGTCCAATTCCTGAAACTATTGGGCTCTTTGTTTCTGATCTGCAGTGAACAACTGCTTGAGCTGGAAGACAAGGGAGGAGGCCTTTTCAAGAAGAGAGAGTTAACATAAATGCTCAGATCTTATCAGGCTGTCTAGAGAAAAACAGTTTCTCCCATACAAATGCACAAATTATAGTGAAACGTTTCTGTTGAAACATATGCCCAATAGCGATTCTGAAGGCATCCTTCTGTTTCCTTGTTTAGCTATCTTTACATTGAGGTGAAGAGAATTTTAATTTTTGTCATCCAAACAAACGGAAGGTATGCTCCAAAAAGAAACTGAATCTTAGGATGTAGGACAGTAGGAAGCTTTGGAATTGTCTTCCAGCTTCTACTAGAAAGATACCAGTTTTTGCTGGGATAGGCTGTTACATCATTTTAACTTTGTAAACGTTGTTAGATTCTAATTTTCCCAAATCCTAGAATTAAGTGTTCTCGTGTTTTGCTGTGTGAACGCTGTAAATGAGATCAGTGGCATTTAAAACTCTATGCGCTATGATGGTGCCTCCTTTGAGAGAGGGGTGCGCTTCACTCCACATTACTCCCTCAAAGGCAGTTCAGTTCTTGGCCCAGATGGAAAGTTCTGCCAGTTCCTTTTCCACACAAGCAAATAACATAACCATCTCTGCCCTCTTGTTCTTGAACTCCGGCTGCAGCCCAGGGTGATGTAGCTGACGAATGAAATCCACTGGCAGAACTCTGTGGGAAAACTCCCAGAGTGGCTTCTGGCCTTGCTTCCTGATCTGGAACTTTGTGGCTCCTTTGCCGAAAACAGTCGTTTGAGTTGTGGGATGCCTGTGTGTCAGGTTTTGGTGCTCCTCGCCAGGAGGGAGAGAAAGTAATGCTCTGTGTATCCCCTAACTCTGCTCCCAGGCTGAGGAATTCCTTGTGACCCCTGACGTTTGGGGGTTGCCTGGTCAGACCCATGATTACTCAGACGTGAGACTTTGGAACTGGCTGGCGGGAGATTTGTCCCTATCGGTGCTTTGTGTTACAGGCTCATAAACATGAGCGTTATTTTCTCCCCTCCTCTTTTTGCATCTTTCCACTTCTTTTTCAATTTGGCAGGTTCATCTTGTGAGTTCCCAGCATGATGGATTGGAAATGAGAGAACTGAAGAACGTATACTTCAAGAAGCAGCATTGTTTTCTTTCTTTGCTGGATCTTGAATTAGGGACCTTCTCTGTGGGCCAGGTATAGGTCAGGAGAAGGAATGACCCTCATCTTATGGGAGATAAGAGGCCAGAGCTCTGTTTGTTATTGGGTTAATTACTTGACTTATGGGTCCACACAAATACAGATACAGATGTCACTCCCTTCTCCTGTATATCTCTTCTCTGAAGTCTTTATTTTGAACCCCATTTCTGTTTTCATTACAGTCACTGAAGATGGGTGTCCGGAGTTTCCCACTTGATGTTCATAGATTAATATTTCTCTCCTTTTTTGATCGAGTACGAGTCACAGGTCCAGGAAGCTTAAATATTAGCTTTCAGAAAGCTCTAGTTCCTTTCAAAAACATTTCCATTGACTAACAGATATTAATAAGATCTTTGAAAAATGAGAAAATAGGAGGCCTGGGTTTTAGGTTTTGTAACTGAAAAACGTTTTACTTGCTTGTTGGAGATGGTTTTTCAGTGTGACATAACTAATTTATTTTTGGCTGGACGGTCTGTGTTAGAGAGCCATAGCAGGTCTGTGGAGACTTGGCATGTTTTTCATACAGAGCAGTCCCACTGGATTTGGGAGTCAGAGGAGCTGGGCTCAAGTCCTAGTTCAATACTAACTAACGATGTGATGTTAGTTGAGATCCTTTGCCTTTTTGGGTCTGCTAGTTGAGTGGATTGGGTCCTTGCTACTAAATGTGTGGCCCATGGACCCTCAGATATTTGCATCACCCGGGAACTTGTTAGTAATGCAGATTCTCAGAGCCTACACCCTGACTTGCTGAATCAGACCTACATTTTAATAAGAGCCCCAGGTAATTTGCATGTGCATTAAAAGTTGACAGGCATTGACTCACCAAACCCAGAGATACTAGTTCTGTTTGAGTTCACCCTTTTACATATTGCATCCTTCCTGCAAATTGTTGGCCCAAATATCTAGTGAAGCTTAGAAACAATAGGGGGGGGGGGATGCTGTTGTTCTAATCAATGTTGATGGATAGAAGGGTGGAAGAGGAATCTTAGAAAATGCAATTCAAAAAAAGACCGAAAAGATACATGAGACCTGGGAGCCAAATGAGGCAGGTGATGGTGGCCAGATATACTCTCCATCATCCTTTGCTGCTCTTCTGACTTCCACAGCATTTAGCTCTATTAGAACCCTTGTCCTTGACATGAACAGCTCTTACCAGGACAGCTTCCAGTCGTTCTCAGGTTATTTGATCTCATCTCATACTCTGGTGAGTATGCTAAGCAATAATCTTTTGTTTTGGTGTCTTCATCTAAGCTGTTGAGAAGAGGCTTTCTGGGCCCTCCAAAGGCTAGGAGGGACAATAACAACCAATACATTTAGACTTTCATTTCCACTCCCAAGGGGATGGAGCCTGGTTGATGCTAAGTTTGGGTTAAGAACGAGGAAACCTTAATGTTTATAAATATTCCCTTAAGAGACTGTGAGTGTGGAGTTTTCCAGGATGTTCAGGAAAGTCTAGGAATAAAAGGGCAATGGCAAAGCAAAGATGGGGCTTTCCTCTCAGCCCTGGGAGGACACTATCCATGCAGAGAGGACCACTTATGTCAGTGCACCCCACAGTCAACAGGGACAGGAGCCCCAGCCTCCCCTCCTGGTCCAGACCACTTACT
The DNA here is from genome assembly GCF_027475565.1 of Acinonyx jubatus. Lineage (NCBI taxonomy): Eukaryota > Metazoa > Chordata > Mammalia > Carnivora > Felidae > Acinonyx > Acinonyx jubatus. The sequence continues at coordinate 209,182,090 of NC_069380.1, forward strand.
TCCATTAAGTTCTATATCCTTGACTAAATACACTGGGGTTTTAGAGAAGCTGTGCATATGCTTCTCTTTCTACTCCCCACAAACCATCTGGTAACACCACAGTTGTCCTGTTCCCCTTCTTCAGTGATTACACTTGGTTTTTTGCTTTTAAGGCTTTTCAAAATAGTCAAATACGGAAAATCTTCGTCTAAACACACACGTTACAAAAATACGATCTTCTGAGATTTCCCAATAGTGTATGTTGTTGTATTTGTTTATTTCCCTCCTTGAGGCATTTGAAGTATTCATTGAAAGAAAAAGACTTTGGGGCGCCTGGGTGGCGCAGTCGATTAAGCGTCCGACTTCAGCCAGGTCACGATCTCGCGGTCCGGGAGTTCGAGCCCCGCGTCAGGCTCTGGGCTGATGGCTCAGAGCCTGGAGCCTGTTTCCGATTCTGTGTCTCCCTCTCTCTCTGCCCCTCCCCCGTTCATGCTCTGTCTCTCTCTGTCCCAAAAATAAATAAACATTGAAAAAAAGAATTTAAAAAGAAACAAAAAGACTTTCAGGGGCACCTGATCGGTTCGGTTGGTTAAGCGTCTGTCTCTTTGTTTCAGCTCAGGTCATGGCCTCACGGTTCATGAGCTCGAGGCTCGAGTGGGGCTCTGTGCTAGCAGCTCAGAGCCTGCTTGGGATTCTCTGTCTGCTCTCTCTCTGCCCCTCCCCGACTTGCTTGTGCTTGCTCTCTTTCTCAAAATAAATAAACAAAAAAAAAGAAGTGACTTTCATACCCCAGCGTGTCCTATACCAGACCCACTGTCTCTAATTCAGTCTCATTCCCACTTACACATTCCTTCAGGGCTCCTCAGCAAAATTGCCTGGGAGGCAATAAGCTATTCTGAGAAACAGATTTGTCAGAGTTCTACAGTGTGCCTTACTGAATGGTCCCATTTGGTGTCACTGATTCCCCTCGTCACCAGTCCACCCTCCCCTCACCACAGCCACCCTGTTTGCGGACAGATTTTTCTCTGGAAATTTTTTCCTCACTTGGTTTCTACTTTGGCCCTAGAGAATGAGTCACACAGTTTAAAAATGCACAGCTTCCACAGTCTCTGACTGGGTCATCAGATATCGCATCTTTCTTCCAAGCAGCGCCCCCTTCTTCCTGCAAGTCTTGTTTTCTGTTGTTTTGTTTTGTTCTTTTTTAAGTTGCAGCTGTGTTTTTTTCTTTCTAATCCCCCAACATTCTCAGCTTATCTCTGATGACTGATTCCCCCCACTGTGGCAGTGGATTTTCTGGGCTTTCTCTTTGGCTGTCCTTTCTTTTTCTTGCTTTTGCTGCATTTTGGTTACTTTTACTGTTTTTTTTGTTTTTTTAGCATATGTGCAGCAGAAACACAAAAAGTTCAGTTGTTAGCTAAAATGAGGCTTATTTAACTTATATAATGTACAAGTTATTTAACTTACAAAGCAGATATATTTAACTTATTTAATTTTATATTTTACATATTTTAGAATACATATTTAAAAAAAATTTTAATGTTTATTTTTGAGAGAGAGGGAGAGAGAGAGAGACAGAGCATGAGCAGGGGAAGGGCACAGAGAGAGGGAGACACAGAATCTGAAGCAGCTCCAGGCTCTGAGCTGTCAGCACAGAGCCTGAAGTGGGGCTTGAACTCACGAACCATGTGATCATGACCTAAACTGAAGCCGGAGGCTTAACCAACTGAGCCACCCAGGCACCCCTATAATCCATATTTTATATTATGTTACATATTACTTTTCAGTTAATTTATATAATTTACATAAGTTATATCTCTCATATATAATACATAGTATATATATTAATTTAATTAAAGTACATGAAATTCTATCTCATATATAACATATATTAAATTATATGTCTTATCTTGGGTCGCCTGGCTGGCTCAGTCAGAAGAACATGCAATTCTTGGTATTGGGGTCATGAGTTTGAACCCCATGTTGGGTTTGAACCCCATGTTGGGTATATTTATTTATTTACAAATAAATAAATAAATAAATAAATAAACTTTAAAAAATATATGTCTTATCTCCTTTCCAATCTCTGTGCAGCTTGATAGAGAAAGAATAGTGGGAATAGGCTGCTCACAGCAGAACTTCCAGATAAGAGAGAGTTTATTGCAGGGGCAGGAGCAGTGTGTGTGTGTGCGCGTGTGTTAGGAGTGGGGGAGGGGGTTAGCTAATACAGAATAAGTCCACAGAAAGGGGTTTTTATATGAAGCTATGTTGCAGAAGAAATGTCTGAAATCACAGTTATAGTTAAAGGTGTCAAAACATCTTTGACCCTCATTCATTTGAAATAGCATCGGAGCAGACAGCACATCTGAGTTTGGATGATGGATGGGAGGCAAGCATCCAGTCTCCCTCCAGTGAGTATTCTTTTCTCTCTGGAAGGTTGTGAAGGCAGTAATGACCATGGCAAATGACCAGGAAAGGATTTGAGATCCACTGATAAATGCTTTACATCCTTTCTCTGGGAAAGGATTTGTTCTTTTACTAGTTAATTCTATTTACATTAAACTGTTTTAATAGAGAGATACGTTTGATAAGGAAGCTTTTCTTCCTTTTTACTCTAATCTCTAGGCCAGTCCCCTGAGATTTAGGCTTTTATTAATCAAAAGTGCTGGGCCTGGAGTTGAGAGACCTGTGCTTTATGTCTGACCGCCCCTGGCTCGCAGGAGCCCCAAGTTCCTTCACACCTGTGGTCCCAGCTTCCTCACCTGTGAAATGAAGGGTGAGCAGTTTCTACTGTCTCATCAAACTCAGGCACTCTGACACTGTGACTGATCTGTGGCCAAGGCACGTGCCGTCATATGGCAATGTGTGCAAAAATGGGATGATGATGATGATGATGATGATGAGTCATGGCTAGGTAAAAACCTTTCTTTTGAAAATTGAATCTGAAAAATGAAAAATCAAAAATGTGACAGTGAGAAAGACTGTTCTAGCCCAAGTAGTGCAGGGGGTGGGTACTGACATATTCTGTGCTAGGGAAATGGTGGCAGAAGGAGGATGCTGATGTCAGAGCTTTTCTTGTGATAATTTTCCCTGGAAATTTCCCAGGGTCATCTTGATGAGAGGCATATAGTGTTTACAGCCTGGTGGGCTCTTGAATTAGATAGACTTTGGTCATAAGCTCTGTAACTTTGGGCAGATTTTCTCTTAGATTGTAAATAGCGACTTACCTAATAATACTGTTTTTATTGGTTGACTGTGAGGACTAAATAAAATATTGAGTGTGTAACACTGTTTTTCACAGTATATGTTCAAGAAACTATGTATATGTAGCTCTTATTATTGTTATTATTAATTAATTAATTATTATTGCTACATAATTATTATTAATGTTACTACTGCAATTGCAGAATAACTAGAGTGTTCAGTCCTCCAGAAAATATCTCCTCCAATGTTCAAGTAAATAGTTTCATATATTCACATTTATCTGCAGTGCCCGAGAATTAACATATACTTTATTATTCACCATTTAGTCTTTTGGACAAAATAAGTTAACATTTCAATTATTTCTTTTTTCTTAATCACATTTTTCTACTAAGGTAGACAAATGCTTGGCCATTTAAAGTTTTCACTCTTTCTCTCCCATGTTCACCTTTTATTACTGATCCAGGGGAAGAAAAAATAATCTAGAGCACAAATCACCATAGGAGAGGACTCCAGATTTCCCCCTCCATTTATAATGTTTTTTAAAGCAGGTAATCCATTTACATGCCGCAACATTTTAAAGATGCAACTTATGTCTGTCCCTAGACACCCAACTCACCTTTTCAGAAAACTCCTCTGCCTAGGCTTCAACGGTATTATTATGGATATTTTTGTATGTGGTGACATATACATAGCAAAAACTAACCATTTTAAAGTGTGAAGTTCAGTGGCATTAACATTGACATTCTTGTGCAACCATTATCACCAGAACTTTTCCAGCTTCCCAAATTCTGTCCCAACTAAACAGTAAGTCCCCATTCGCTTCTTCCCCTCAGCTCCTGGCAACCCCCATTTCACTCTATGTCTTATTAAATGTGACTACTCTACGTACCTCGTATAAGTGGAATCATGTGGTACTTGTTCTTTTGTGACTGGCTTATTTCAATTAGCACAATATCTTCAGGGTTCAACCATGTTATACCATGTATCAGAATTTTCTTTTTTTCCCCCTCGGGTTTTATTGAGATATAATTGGTATACAAAAAAAAAATCCTGCACATAATTAATGTGTACAGTTTGGTGAGTTTGGAGATATGTATATACTCATGTTACCATTACCACAATCCAGGTCATAAACATATCTGTCACCTCCAAAAGTTTCCTTGTGCCCATTTTTCTTTCTTCCTTTTCGTTTTCTTTCCTTCCTTTTTTCTTCCTTTCTTTCCCTCTTTCTTTCTTCCTTTCTTTCTCTTTCTTTCTTTCTTTCTTTCTTTCTTTCTTTCTTTCTTTCTTTCTTCTTTCTTTCTTGTGGTAAGAACATTTGACATGAGACTTATCCTCTTCAATTTTTAACTATATCACACCTTACTGTTAACTACAGGCACTATGTGCACATCAGATCTCTGGAACTTACTCCTCTTGTATCACTGTAACTCTACACCCATTGAACAGTTGCCCGTATCTTTCTCCCCCATCCTCTGATAACCACCACTCTATGGTCCACTTCTACCCCCTGGACTATTCTAGATGCCTCTTAGAAGAGGAACCGTGCAGCATTTGTTCTTGTGTGACTGAATTGTTTCACTGAACATAATGTCTTCCAGCCCCATCCATGTTGTCATAAATAGGAGAATTTCCTTCTTTTTTAAGGTTGAATAATGTTCCCTGGCATGTGTATACCACATTTTCTTTATCCATTCATCTATTGATGAACATTGGATTATTTCCATGTTTTGGCTTTTGTGACTAATGTTGCAATGAACATGGGAGTGCAGGTATCTTTTTGAGATCCTAATTTCAATTCTCTTGAATGTATACCCAGAAGTGGGATTGCTGAATGATATGGTAGTTCTATTCTTAATTTTTTTAAGGAAACTCCATATTGTTTTCCAAAGCAGCTGCACTATTTTAAATTCCTTCTAACAGTGTATAAGGGTTCCAAATTCTCCACATCCTCCCCAACAATTTTTAGCTTTTAATTTTTTAAATAATAGCTTACTAACAGTATGAAGTGATATCTCATTGTCGTTTCGATTTGCGTTTCCTGATGACTAGTGATGTTGAATATCTTTTCATTTACCTGTTGGCCATTTGTATTCGTCCTTTCTGAGACTGAATTAAATGTAGATTGTTATTAATCTAGTTAATGGATTATTACTAAAAATTTTTTTAATGCTTATTTATTTTTGAGAGAGAGAGAGAGAGAGAGAGAGAGAGAGACAGAGACAGACAGAGCGTAAGTTGGGGAGGGGCAGAGAGAGGGGGAGACACAGAATCTGAAGCAGGTTCCAGGCTCCAAGCTGTTAGCACAGAGCCTGATGCGGAGTTCTAACCCAACTAACCAAGAGATCATGACCTGAGCCAAAGTCAGATGCTCAACCGACTGAGCCACCCAGGCGCCCTTAGATAATAGATTATTATATATAACAATATAGGTTATTATTCAATGTTAAATAGGACAGAAATTTTTAGTGTAGACTTTAAAAATTTCGGTGTCTGTGTGGAGAACAGAAGTTGGGAATGTAAATTAGAATTCCCAGACCAGAGCTGTACCCTGGTGGCATAGTAGGACTAAGCTCTGAGCGCGGAGCCAGAAGACCTGCATTCTAAGCCATCCTGTGACTCTAGCTTGCTTCAGGGAGTTAGTGTTGACACTTAAGTACAATAAATGACTCCTTGACTGCTCCCCATAGGTCCTCTGCGCATTTTGTTAATGTCCACCTTGGTAATATTCAAGTGCTTACGTGGAGAAATGCAAATAACCAGCATCTGATTGCTACCATTAATAAACATCTGCAATATAAGAGTGCTGTCATTGTGCCTCACTGCTGGTATTAGATGATAGATAGTTTGTTGCTATTGGGTGTCGCTATTCCAGGCCCTAAGTCAAAACACAAATTACATCCATAGTTATTAGTCTATCTATATAGAAAATTACAAGTTTACACCAATACATTCAATTCCAGTCCAACACCACGGATTCATTCTGGTTTTCTGTCTTTCCAAGTTTGTAAAAATATCTTCTCTGACAATGCCAAAACTGGTTCCCATTATTCTTGGCATATTTTCTCATCTGATCACTCCCCTTGTTTGTAACCAATACCCCATTGCTATCGTTGCTACAACCATCTTTCTTGTCTGGATGCCCTTCTCACGTCAGTTGGGCTTCTGTGTTCCGTGCTGGTTTCCCCCAGTTGCCTCATGTGGCTGCTGTCCTTATCCTGCTTAGATTCTGCCCCTCATGCCAGGCCATGGGGCTTTGATTCTCTAGGAGGCTGGTGCCCTGTGGGGTTGTCAGAGCCCAGAAACTAGCACTGAAAAACCCAGCACTGCATCACTTCCGCTTTTTGCCTTTGCCTTGTTTTCGTTCTGGGCTCTGGTATCCTGCATCACACATTCCCCCTATGCAGATACCCCTTTCCTCTACTCAGGCACTGATGCTCTGCTCTGTTCCACCTAAATGCTCCCTGAACCCCGACATCACTACTCCAATCTCATACAGATGCCTACTGCACTCTGACCTACTTAAGGGCTTTCGAACTGAATTGTTCAAGATGGGAAGAATAGGGAGAGGGAAGGTCATTTTGCTTATAATTTGACCATGTTTGTCTGCGTGATCACCCAGTGCCCTTCCAATTCAGATATTCTGTGATTCCATGCTGCGTTGGTGACAGATCTTCAGCTCTACCTTGGTAATTGTTCCGTGCCCACCAAGTTTGGCTCTGCCTTTGGTAGCTGTCCTTGCCTCTGCTTCCTGCCTTTGTGTTCACACCTGCTACCCTAGTTCTTGATGTAATGCCCACTTTACTGGTTTCCTGGCGTCTTCTGTCCTTGGATGTGTTATCTGCAGGGCCTCTGCACTAACTGTTAGCTGGGCTTTGCTGCAGAGACTGCCCCAGTGGTTGGCACCATGCCTGCTTCCTATTTCCCTGTGTTTTTCCAGCAGCCCATGGAGTTTTATCAATAGTTCTTTGTGGAACATTGTGGATATTATGTAAACTTTATGCTAGTTTCGGTGTGAAAAGGTCTGTTTAAGAGTTGCAGTGTGGACAACTCTTGTTTTAAATTCCTTTTGCTCTAAAAAGCTTTTGAGACTGTGACTTATACTTTTGTTAAGCCTCCCTTTGTATAGGTGCGACTCTGTAAGTTTACTTACAGTGAAGTCATCCCCAAAGCACATGCTATTTTACCATCGAGTCAGCTGTATAATTTGAAATGTATCTCTAAGTAAAGCATCTTTTAAATTCATGTAAGCATTGGAAAGACAGAATGGGAATCAGTAAAAGGAACACAGGCATGATTGACAAGCACCAGGAGAACACATTTCACTTCTGCACATAGGATTACCAAATATTTTTTTTCTCTCTTGTTAAGTCACAGGTGAACATTTCCAATTACCTGTTGGACTTCTATACGTAGATATCCCAACAAAGTAAAATCATAATCATTGTGTTCTGGGGATTGAGAAGGCATTGATGAGGCATAGTTAAGCAGAGTCTTATCTGATGCATGGGTGTTGTTAACACCGTTTATTCAGGTATACAGGTGTTCAAGATCATGGAGTTAGAAAGGGGAGGGCAGAAGAGAAACATGAAGATGTGTCAGGGTCTGCAATGTCACGGCAAGCACAATGAACAGTGGTGTGGGGTGGGCAGAAACCACAGTGTACTATGCTGAAAAGTACGGAGATAGAAAAAAGTTCCAAATGTAGTCGATTCTTTTTGAAGAAAAGCAAAATTACATGTCAGTGAATAAGTAAAAACACTATAGTACATAAGTATGAGCTGACTTTTCTTTTTGGAAGTTGGGGGAGAGACGAGAGGAGCCACGGGGAAGCAGAGGTTCACCCGACAGAGAAAGGATAGTTGTTCAAACAAGGGTCAGGAGGAAGTAAGAGTGTCCCAGTCCCAGGGCACAGTGAGAAGACTTTGCCTTGCATAGGATTTTTTTTAAGGTGTGACTTTGATAAATATTTTTCAAGGGTGCCTGTACTTTTGTACATTTTTTTCGCCGAGAGAAAGCAAGGCCGTGGAGTTCAGTGTGAGCCCCGGGCTGTCTGGTGCAGATGCGGAGTACTGGATGTGGATCAGGGGTCTTGGTGTGTATCTGGGGCCTCGGGCATGAACCCCAGAGTGCACTCCGTGAGTCTGGGGGTGTTCGGCATGGATCCCACAGCTTCTGGCCTGGTTCTGGGACTTCTAGTGTGGCTCTGAGACAGGAGACAGACTGACCTTGGGCAGGCAGGGATAAGAGGCCCCTTGTGAACAAGGGAGCAGAAAGTACTGGACCTTCTTCAACACCCACTCCCTGGAACAACCCACCCGGACCATATCGTAGTTCAGCAGCTGCACAGTTACTTACTCCCCCTCAAAAGGTCCTACCACTGTAAGGGCTAGAGGCTTCCTTCTCAGACGCTTTAGGGGGCTCCTCCTTAAGGCGCCCCTCCAGGTACCGGCAGTTTTTTTCTTTTCATTCTCTCCCTAATAAACTTGGTGCCTGTGCTGCCCTTAACCTTGTTCTGGGGTTCCATTCTTCGGCTCCGTCAGAACACGATCCCAGTTTTAAAAAGAGGTTACAGCTCCCGGGCATCGGGCGTGGATGCCAGGCATCTGATGTGACTCAGGGTCGTCCCCTGTGGATACTTTCTCTGTCGGGTTAACCTCTGGTTCCCCATGGCTCTTCCCATCTCTCCCCCAACTTCCAAAAAGAAAAAGTCAGCTCATACTTATTTATTATAGTGTTTTTACTTATTCATTGACCTGTAATTTTTCTTTTCTTCAAAAAGAATTGACTACATTCAGAATTGACTCTACACAGACACCGGGGGCATCTGGTATGTTCCGGGCCTTGCAGCATGGTTCTGGGGTGGTTCTAGGATGTTCGGTGTGGCTGAGAGGCGTCTGGCGTGGTTCCGGGATGTGTGGTGTGTGGCGTGGATGGGGGCATCCGGTGTGGAACCGGGGCATCCTGGCGTTCGGCGCGGTTTCAGGGTGTTTGGCATGGACTCCGGCTACCGCAGGTCCCTGATGACAGGCTGCGCTCCGCGGTGTTGGAGGCCCGTCCTTGAAGCCGAGCCAGACGTTGCTGCTGCCCACAGGAGTGTCAGTGCAACTGCTCGGCCGCGTCCGTCCCAAGGTCTGTGTCCTCTGCGCTTGCGGCCGCTGCTTTGCTGACACCACGAGATGGAAGCAATCCCTCTCGGGCTGCTCCTCTGGGCCGCTCTCTTCAGGAGGCGCTCTAGCCACTGCTGGTGGCCTCACCAGGCGCCAAGCCGGTGGCTGGGCCCCTTGCTACCCAGCGCTCCCCAGCGGATCCTCGACCCCCGGGGGGAAAAGCACGTGTCCAGCTGGGGGTCGTCCCCAGCCCTGGCCAAGGCCTCTCCCCACCACGTCTCCTCCACTTGGATCTCCAGGGCGATGAGCTGCTTGGGCTGGTAGGTGAGGGGCTGGCGGGTGGGCAGCTTAGGAAAGTGTTACACCTCCTCCGCGTTCAGCTCCAGCCCCGTAGATACACTGCCGGTAGGCGCGCGCGCGCGCTCCTGGCGGTGGGATGGGCCGCAGGCCAGCATGGTGCCCACGAGGCTGGCTGGCTGGCTGGTGCTCCTCATAGGCTTTATACAGCCGAGTGATCACGGGGTGAAGCTTGGGCTCCAGGATGTCCAGGAGCAGGCAGAGGGTTTTCGGAATATGGGCTTGGGACTGGATCCCTTTTGCTGATACAAGGAGGATGGAAGTGAAGGTGGCTGGAGATGCAGAGAAGCGCGAGGTTGGGGCATAGGAAGTGAAGGCAGCTCTAGCGGTGTTTGGAGCCTCTGAACCCTGGACAAAACCGGTAAGGGCTGTGGCTATCATCCCCTGACTGAGTACTCGGGAGTTCAGGGTGAAAATCAAGAGCTTAGTGGATGAGCCAAGAGACTGTGCTGAAGGTCAGCCACAAAGACCGGGTGCACAGGACAGGTCTGGGTATGGAGGAAGCTCAGCTTAGCAGACGTGGAAGGTTCTAGCCTCATGAACCTCTGCATTAGACCTTGGGCTTTGGTAGCTGGGAACCTGAGGCTGATACACTGGCTAGATCAGAAACTGAACAGAGGCTGAGTCTGCAAGCTGACGATCATTCCTACCCCTGCTGGTTGCCTTGAGGGTCCAGGGTCTCAAGTGACAGAGAACTAGGACTGTAGTAAGCCTGCTGCACTCTTGGGGCCTTGGGAAGGGAGCTGGTACTGGTACTGCCACCACGGTTATTACTAAATCGAACTTTCACTTGTGAGTGCCAGACCCTGTAATAGGTGCTTTACTTTTTAATTCCATGGTACTGTTATGACCTGCACTCTTCAGAAGAAGAAACAGAGGCACAGGGAAGTTAAGTAAGTTGCTCAAGTTTCTGCATCTGGTAAGCAACTGAACCATGATTAAACCCAGGCTGTTGTGTTGGGTTCCTGGTCCTGAGCTCTTAAAATGCCATATTAACCATGGTCATTTGAAGGGTGGGATGAAGAAACTGAGGCAAGGAAGGGAGTAAGAAGTCTGCCTAATTCACAGCTAGTGAGGGGGAGAAGGATTTGAAGGCAAGACAGTGGGGCCCTGGAGCCCAAGCACTATTGTTTTTACTTAAGCTCTTAGAAAGAAGGAGATGAAGAAATGACAGGAATAAAATAGGTCATGCTAATCTTTTGAGTGCTGGATCTGGATCGTGTTGCTTTTGTAAAGCCTTAGAGAAAAAACAAGTAAGCAAACATCCTTCTAGGGCATTTATTCCTTCATTGAGGTTTGGCATCTTTCTATAAGTGGAGCCCACTTAGGCCTTGTCAAGGGATGTCAGTGAATGGGGAATTAGGGGTTTGCTTAGAAAAATTCATCTTTTCATCAAAGTACATTTAGGAAATAGCTTTGAACTCTTTAACTCCAAAGCTATCTCCATTTTGCAGTGTCTTTTACCCCTTAGCTAGTAATGAAAACACAGGAGAATTTTCTTCTTTCTGTTTCGTGAAACTACCAAGCTAAATACTGTAGATTATTTATAGTGAACCATAAATGATAGGATGGACAAAAGCAGGGAAGCAGGGCTAAGTTATGTTTTCATTGCTTGTGTTTCAGTAAAGAACTCCATATAACCTTTTAGAGTGAGCAAGATGGTAGAGATAGGGAGCACAGAAGGCGTTTTGCAGTGGCCAGATAGATGGTCAAAGAAGTAAAAAGATAAGAAGCTTGACCTTAGTGGGAACCAAGCAAGGACCCCCCCCCCCCCCTTATTCAGCCTCCTTCCTTTGGCATGGACTACAGACCTTCATTCTCTTGTTCTCTCCCAGGGTTGGAGTGTGGAGGGGGCTGACCACACATCAGGCTGGGAAAGGAAGTGACTTGGGATCCTCTAAAGAAAGGAAAGCACCTTGCCTCAGTGTGACTGAATTATGTGTAGACTTGGGAAGAGCACATATCAATTAGTGTAATTGTAGAATGTCTAAGTAGCATGCAGCAAAATTGTGACGTAATTTGTGGTTAGTCCACGAACCCTTCCATATGGATTAGCCTATAAAAGACACTTCAAATTTGGGATAAAAGCTCTTGGCTAATAAATAGCTCACACTTATATTCCCAGGCTCTGTTCTGACTTAATCTTTACTAGAACCTACAAGATAGGTATCATCTCTTCCCGTTCATAGGCAAGGAAACTGAGGCACACAAAGTTAAGTGACTTTCTAAAGGGCCAAGTGGAGAAGAAATTGAAGAAGCTTACTTCCTGTTCTGTGGTCTTAATTTCAGCATTGTTCTGCCCTTTAAAAAAATCACAGAAGAGGGTCTGACCTTGGTGGGTCAGTCGGTTAAGTGTCTGATTTCCGCTTGGGTCGTGATCTGATCTCGCAGTTCATGAGTTTGAGCCTCACATTGGACTCTGTGCTGACAGCTTCAGAGCCTGAAGCCTGCTTCGGATTCTGTGTCTCCTTCTCTCTCTGCCCCTCCCCAACTTGTGCTCTGTCTCTCTCTATCAAAAATAAGTAAATGTAAACAAATTAAAGAATAAATAAAAAATAAATAAATCACAGAACAGTCAGGGTGCCTGGGTGGCTCAGTCGGTTCTGCACCCGACTTCGGCTCAGGTCATGATGTCACAGTTCATGAGTTCGAGCCCCACATCGGGCTCTGTGCTTCGGATTCTGTGTCCCCCTCTCTGCCCCTCCCCCACATGTAATCTGTGTGTGTCTCTCTCTCTCTCTGAAAAATAAATAAAATATTAAAAAAATTTTAAGAAAAGTCACAGAAGAGTCGAGTTTGAAAAGGCCTGTTTTAGGAGCTTCACTTTATAGATGAGAGACCTGCCATCCAGGGAGGTTGTACCCAGAGTTGAAAGAGCCCTTCAGATTAATTTAGAGTTGGGACATTCTGAGACCAGTTGTTTTTCAGTCAGAAGAGGAAGTTACTGTAACTATCAGTTCCAAGTGTTTTAGTTAATTGTCTAGCTTAGGGACACATCTTCTCTTAGGAAATGACCAACCTTATTCTGTGGTGAGCTCTTGCTGCTTTCTCCTTCGTACACTCTGGCTTTTCATCCCCTCCCCCATCCTTTTCTCTCTCCATCTTTCCCATGCTCTTTCTTTCTGCGTCTTGCCTCACCTCTCCTACTCCTGTCTCTCCAATACTTTTATGTCCTATAATTCTCTTGGTCTGCATTCATTTAGCTTCCCTTTTCTTTTCTTGCCTTCTCCTCTAATACTATCATTTTCTTTCTTTCTTTTTTTAAATACTATCATTTTCAATTTTTAAGCTTTTCTTTTAAGTACTTTGACTCCAATGAGTTTGGCTGTTGGGGATCTAAGAAACTGTAATTGACATGGTTCTTCTTTTTTTTTTTGACATGGTTCTTTTGATGGAACATCCTTAGTTCTTTAAACTTTGAAAGATGACCCTGTTGCTTTATATTTTCTAAATTTGTATAGTCTTGCTCATCCTGGAAGTCTAGACACCCATGTGAGTCCACATGAGGCATTGGGGGAATTTCTATGGAAGTTTTTCTGTGGTAATGTTATAGAGATTAATTAAAATGCAGTGTGTTTCCTGACGATGGTTCTTACTTTAAAAAAATGGGAGGGACATTAAGCTTAACCACAAATACTGATCTAATTTTACTGTGACGTTTTAATATTCATAGTAAATTATAGTTTGCATATCATACTCTGTCTTGTATACAACTTGTAAATTTCTTAAAAGTAAGTTTTCTTTTGAAAAATTTTTTTAAATGTTTGTTTATTTTTGAGAGAGAGAGACAGAGCGTGAGCCTGGGAAAGACAGAGAGAGAGGGAGACACAGCATCCAAAGAAAGCAGGCTTCAGGCTCTGAGCTGTCAGCACAGAGCCTGATGTGGGGCTCAAAATCACGAGCTGTGAGATCATGACCTGAGCCGAAATCGGATGCCCAACTGACTGAGCCACCCAGGTGCTCCTAAATTTCTTGAAAGTAAGTTTTCCGAAAGGCAGGCTGTCCTCAATAGGAAATCTGTTTCCTTGGTAAAAAGTTACAAGTGAGGTTTCTTCAATAATTAATTCTCAGCAGTGTTCTCATCGTAGGAAGTGTTTACTGAGTAACGCTGTTACTGAATCCAGATATTCACTGCCATTGACCTGTCTCCTGGGTTGCATTATTATCATATTCCACACATTCTTTCAAGCTTTCTTACACAGAATAATCGTACTCTCCAAGAAGTACCAAGCAGGAAAGCCACAGCAGATGCTGGGAAGGTAACAGAAGAGCTCTACCTAAGCCAGGCATCCCATTCAGCTGGAAACAAAGGCATTCCCTACCATACAGGGTCAGGTTTCTACAAGAAATGGATACTTTTCAAGAATTTCCTGGTGGACCCGACTTGGACCATCATCAGAGAAATTTGTTTGTTCATGTGGGTGTCTTGAGCAGAGCTCTTCTGATGACTTTCTTATAATACATATTTGTCCTAATTCCAGAGAATGTCATCTTCCCTCCTTGTGCTCACCACCACATCTAGGTCTATCCACAGTCATGTTGATTCTATCTCCAAAGTAGGATCAAGTCCTTGTCTTTGCTCCATGCCCACTGTAGTTCAGGTCCCCCATCTCTTACGTGGTCTCATTCCTGTTTTTCTTGCTGCTATATGATTCATTTTACACAGAACAGTTAGAGTCACTGTTTAAGAACATAAGTTGGGTCTGGTCTGGAGCACATAGGCCCATCCAGCTCTTGGGCTAAAACCCACACTGTTGGAGAGGCTGGGCGTGGCCTCTCTCTGTAGGCTTTGGTCTTCCCAGTGTACTTGTGGTCCTCAAGACATAGCTACCCTTGCCTGCTTTTGATGTTTTTGGATGCCTCAAGCTCTTTCCCACCCGTGCAAGTGCTGTTGTCTTTGGCCAGAACATTCTTTACCTGCATGTGGCTCCTTCTGTTCCTTCAGTTCTTTACTAACTTTTCACAGCCTCTGAGAGTCAGCCAACCTCTCCAAATCAATGTCTGCCCACTTTATTATCTTCCATTCCAAAGTTTCCGCATTTTTCTCTTTCCCAGTGCTTTCTTTCTTTTTTTTTTTAAGTTTATTTATTTATTTTGAGAGACAGAGAGAGAAAGAGAGAGAATCCCGAGCAGGCTCTGCACTGTCAGCACAGAGCCTGACATGAGGCTCAGTCTCACGAACTGTGAGATCATGACCTGAGCTGAAATCAAGAGTCAGATGCTCAGCCAGGTGAGCCACCCAGGCGCCCCTCTCCCCAGCGCTTTCTGTAATTTGTGCTTTTTCTGTGGTTGCCTTAGACCCACATTATCTTCCTCCCGCAGAATGGAAGTTTGCCCAAGAGCAGGGGATTCCTTGTCTTGTTCACTCTTATTGCCTGTTCTATCCTTAATATCTAGTGAGTATTAAGTAAAGGTTGTTGAATGGAGTTGTTTTTAGCCTCCTGTGTTGTCCAACTGGCTTTTATCTTCTCCTAGAAATGTGATGTGCCACTCCTGTCTGGGTATTTGCATATTAAAGAGGATTTTTGGAGAGGGCTGGCACCAACACAGAGAGTGAATCACCCATTGGAGAATGTCAGGGTGTAGAAGAGGGACATTTTCTAGGGGTGGAGGGGCTGCCTGGCTGCTTTCAAGCCGGTCCAGATTGGCCCCGCCCGCTCCTGTAGGCCAGCGAAGTCTTCTTGCAGCTGGTGAACACCCTTCTCCCCTGACCCAAACAGACCACAGCAGGCATAGCGGCATGGTTTCAGGATTCTGCGTGCACATTCATTTGGTTTTCGCATTTGGGAGAGTGCTTTGTGATAATTTAAATGTACTGAGGGTGTAGACCTCAAGAACACATAAACAAAACCAGGAATGTTTATGCTTGTACTGAACTTCTGCTGCACGTGTCTCTCATTTGGGTCTCTGCATAAACTGCCGAGATAGATGAATAATGGATGGATGCCACGCTTAATTTGATGATAAATTCTTTGCAGGCAGGGAAAATCTTACATTGCTCTGTATTTTCTAATCCTGACAATGTCGTACATAATCTGATTTCTTTAAGACCCAGCTATCACAACTCTAAAATGGGGATAATAGTACCAGTTTTGTAGAGAGGGAGGCAAACCATAAGAGATTCTTAAATACAGAGAACAAACCGAGGGTTGCTGGAGGGGAGGTGGGGGGGGCAGGGATGGGCAAAGTGGATGATGGGCATTAAGGAGGGCACTTGTTGTGATGAGCGCTGGGTGTTACATGTAACCGATGAATTGCTGGGTTCTACTCCTGAAACCAATCCTACACTGTATGTTAACTAACTTGGATTTAAATAAGTAAGTAAGTAAGTAGTATCGGTTTTGCGAAGTTAGCATAAGGACTGAGGGTAATGCTTGACAAGGCCTTACCTGGCAATGGTGGTTCTCTGTGAATGCACCTAATTTGGGGGGCAGGCTGTGTGGTCGTCTTTCCTTATTCAGTGGATCCTTATTGTAGACGCCACTGGGGATATGGTAGACTAGACATGACTCTGCCTGTGTGGAGTTTATGGTGCTGAGTCCTTGTGAATGGGGGCTCTGGAGACAGGCTTGGGCTCCAGTCCTGGCTCAGCCAGTTACAAACTGCAGCCTTGGACAAATAACTTGTCTTTGTCTCCTCATTTGAGAGAAACACAGCAGACTTCATAGGTCGTCCTGAGAATTAAAGGGACAGCATTTGAGAGGCGCTTAGCGCCACTCACGGGTTATGGAATGTGCTGAAGAGACGGTGGCTGGTACTTGTGTTCCATTGCTAGTTCTGCGGCAGGTGTTGTCACAGGGCAGATGATTTCTCTGCGTTTTTCTTGGTTGCCCCCCTCCTCCCAGGGGCCACTTGGGACTTCACTGCTCCCATGGATGTTAGGGGAGTTGGAATCGCCAGGCTTCCTGTGAATCAGTAAGACTTTAGCCTTTTACTTGTGCCATAACTATGGATGTTCAAGCAAGCATTTCAAGCAAGCTGCTGTTCTTGGCCAACAGTAGCATGAGTGTATGCACAGCCGGAACAGAGTGTCCTAATCCTCCAGGGAACTGGTGACATTTGTCCTAAATTCCTATCTGCCCAGGGAACTTGGGTGAAATCTTTGTGTGTGAAGGGGTAGTTAACAGGGGTTGATCTGAGTTTGGCAGATGGGCTTCTCCCTTCTGACTCCTCCAGTGAAGTTTTATGGAGAAGGGCAGGGCCCCGGCCTCCTGGAATGTAAGCCAAAAGTTTGTAGACGGTCAAGGGTTCCTGAGTGAGAAGTAAGTCATTCCCTGACACATACCTGGCAGTTAGCTCACTGTGAAGTATGCAGCTTTGCAGGAAAGCCTTTCTGTGTTTCTTAAGAATGCTAAGAACTTGTTTTAAAAATAACCTTTATTATTTTTCTAAATATAAAAGTAACACATCTTATTGTAGAATATTTGAAACATTCACAAAAATTACAAATAGAAAAATGAAATTCATCCCTCGTCCCACCACCTATATTAAGCTGAAGTCCAAAGAAGCGAATTTGTGTAGCAGCTTACAGACTAAGAAAAGCAAGTGCTGCTTTGTGGCCTGAGGCATACTTGGAACTTACTGGAAGAAAGATTTTGTGAATAGAAATTTTCTTTTCTCTTCTCCTCATCATGCCCCCATCTAGCTATTCGTGCTCATCATCTCATGCTAACTTGTGTGTGCTTTTGTAAAATTATGAGGGTAGTGACTCACATCTTTTACTTTTATTCATAGCTGTTGTGCTCCTGAGAGATCTAGGTTTAGAGAGAAGCCAGTGTGTTCCTAGAATCTGTCCTAATAAGAGGGCTCCATTTATAATAGCCAAACTATGGGAGTGGCCCAGGTATCTATTGACTGATGAGTAGATAAAGAAGAGGTGGAATATATACACAGTGGAATATTATTCAGCCATCAAAAAGAACAAAGTCTTGTCATTTGCAACGACATGGAGGGAGCTAGAAAGCATTATGCTAAGCAGAACATCTGATACCATATGATTTAACTCATATGTGGAATTTGGGAAACAAAACGAATGAACAAAGGAAAAAAAAGACACACACACACACACACACACACACACACACACACACACACATCAAGAAACAGACTCTTAACTATAGAGGACAAACTTATGGTTACCAGAGGGGAGGCGGGCAGGAGGATTGGGGAAATAGGAGATGGGGATTAAAGAGTACATTTATCATGATGAAAAAAAATGAAAATAAAATGAAAAAAATTATTAGTAAAAAAAATAAGAGGACTCTATTGATTAAATTTTTAAAAAAGGAAGATGAAAAGGTTCACCAAAAGATGGAGAAAAAAGAAAATGGCCCTTTTTTTATCTTAAAAAAAATTGAGATACAATTTACATATAACATTACATTACTTTCAGGTATAAAGCATAATGATTTGATATTTGTATATATTGCAAAACGATCACCACAAGAAATCTAGTTAACATCCATCACCACACATAGATACCAATTTTTCTTTTTTTTTCTTGTGATGAGAACTCTTAAGATCTATTGTATCAGCGACTTCCAAATACACAATACAGTATTATTATTAGTTTTTTAATTTTTTTAGTGTTGTATTTATTTTGGAGAGAGAGAGAGACAGAAAGCGAGCAGGGGAGGGGCAGAGAGAGACACACAGAATCCGAAGCAGGCTCCAGACTCTGAGCTGTCAGCACAGAGCCCAACACAGGGCTCAAACCTATGAACCATGAGATTGTGACCTGAGCCGAAATTTGGACGCTTAACCGACTGAGCCACCCAGGCGCCCCTACAATACAGTATTATTAACTATAGATTCCTAGTTGTACCTAGGACTTCCGTATTTCCTTGTATAACTGGAAGTTTGTACTTCTTTTCACTTTTTGATGTCAGGCCAATTTTTCCGTTTGGTGTCTGTCTTCTGTGGTTGTCTCTGGTGCGTGTGTGAGAGACAGAAGGAGGAGCCTTATATTTATGTTGATAAAAATGGAGGCAAAGTGAGGGCTTCTATTTAAAGGAGGGGGAATCCAGCTCTTTTGTACATCTTCATTTCAAATGTGTCGTTGTCCCCAAATCAAACTATACCAAAGGAATACACGAGCACCCCTCCAGTGCTCAGTGGAAATTTTCTTTCTGAGCCAGTGTCATGACCAGTGATAGATAGAAACTGTACATGTTATGTGTGTTGTAGGGCTTTTAGTGTCTAACGCGTTTGCCTGCACAGCAGTTGAATGGAACTTCATTTAAGCAAGAAAAGGTTATATTTTGTGTTTGAAAAGATTCCAATTACACTGATTATTTTTGGCTTTCCTATTGTTCTTTTTTCTTCTCTTTTCTTTTTTTCTTTCAAGTTTTTGTTTAAATTCTAATTAGTTAACATATATGGTAAACTTGGTTTCAGGTGTACAATTTAGTGATTCATCACTTATAGCACCCAGTGCTTATCCCAAGTACCCTCCTTAATGCCCATCACCCATTTAGCCCATCCCCCCCACCTCCCCTCCAGCAACCCTCAGTTTGTTCTCTATAGTTAAGGTCTCTTATGGTTTTCTTTCCTCTCTCCTTTTTTTCCCCTTCCCCTATGCTCATCTGTTTTATTTTTTAAATTCCACATATGACTGAAATCATATGGCATTTTGTCTTTCTCTGACTGACTTATTTTGCTTAGTATAATACACTCTAGCTCCATCCATGCTATTGCAAATGGCAAGATTTCATTCTTTTTGATGGCTGAGTAATATTCCATTGTGTGTGTGTGTGTGTGTGTGTGTGTGTGTGTGTATGTATGTATGTATATGTGTGTATTTATATGTATATATCATATCTTCTTTATTCACCATCCGAGTGTTTATGGACTGATGAATGAATAATATAATTTTAAATAGGCGCACAGTGCCCATGCCAAAAGGTTTATTTTTCTTGCATCACAAAATGTACGTTAGTGGGTCACTCTCTTTGCAAAGCGCATGGTTAGGTATGATCCTGTCATATGGTGCAAATGAGGAAACTGAGGGATGGTAAGTTTCTAGATTTTGTTGAAGCTCCACAGTGAGTCAGGGGCACACAACTCACAAATGAATAAAGGTCTCATTTACTATTTAATTACTTCAACCCATAGAATCCAAGATTTTACCTTTAGAAAGCAGACTGCAGACACTGCTCCTCCCTCTTTTGTTTGAACCTTTCCAGATAATTTCAGCAAAAGTCACAAAAGGCAGTCTTTGTGATCACCTGAACTGTGAATCTGAAACCTTGGAAAGTGCTACGTTCTTCAAAAGGGAAAGAACTATGCTTGCTACCAGCTACCCTTCAGGGATCCTGTGAACCCCTGTCTCTTAATGGGGAGCACCTCTTGTTTTATCATTCCTGGAAGGACTCACCCTGGGTGTCAGGGGATACCTGAGAGGCCCTGCAGTGGCCTTAGCTGTGGGGCAAGTCTGTCATTACTCTCTCTGTCACCTGGACTTTTAATCTTGGGGAGATAATCATTTGTCACGGCAATATATTTTGTTTCCTAGGAAGGCAGGTGGGATAGTAATTGTGAAAAGTAGCCAGAATAAAAAGGAGATAATGAAAGGGCCAGCTTAATTTGCATCTGTTGTTCTGTTATTAATTAAGCAGCATAGTAAATGGGATGGAGGCAAGCTCTTGGCTTCAGAGTGCTGTCTCCCATGTGGTTTGAAGAGGGAGAACTTATCTAGGCTGACGACCAACCAGAAGGCAGAACCAGGGCCCTTATATTGGGACCAATGATGTGCCTCTTGCAATTAGTCATTTAAAATGCAGTGTCAAAGCAAAATATTTGCTTTTAGCTGCTGTACTACTGTTTGGGCTAATTAGGGGGGAATCATTCATAGGAAAGCTCGACTTAAGGTCACTATTTACTTTTGTTGGGCAGATAAGTTACCATTATTTAGGAGACAGGGTGGCGGAGTGGTTTTAATGATGGATTCTGGGGCCAGAATGCATGAATTGGAATCCCAGTTCTGTCCCCTTCTCCTTGTATGATCTTGGACAAGATATTCAATTACTCTATGCCTCAATATATGGGGATATAAATAACAGCTACTTTACAGGACTCCGTGAGTTCATATGTTGTGTGCTAACAGAGTGACTGTAACGTAGTAAATGTTATCTGTTCTTTTCCTATGACTACAATTAGTTTCCTCTCACTCTGCTACTGGGTGTGTCCTATCTGAGTTGTGTGTGTGTGTGTGTGTGTGTGTGTGTGTGTGTGTGTGTGTATGTATGGATGGATATACTTCATAAGGTAATAGTCTGTAGCATAGACACAATGGAAATCATTTTGAAAATGGACTTAAATCAGGAATCAGAGGCATCAAGTCAGCAAGTACCAACAGTATGATTATAATTATGTAGTTGGGTTTGACCTTATGCTAAATTGTGAAATAGATCACATTTTTCTCCACTTGTCCTAGCCCCTTTTCTACCCACTCCTTTGTGTAACTCCCTCCCTCTGCCCTCCAAGCACTGTGACTCTCACGAGCCTTGGTTGGGCCATTTCACTCTGGTCTGTCTTGCTCATAGAACCTTGGTCTTCACCCCAAACTTGTTACACCCTTTCTTCTCCTCTAATCCATCAAAGTCCCATTCCCACGGGGTGGCCAGAAACGGCTGCCTTGTCTTCGTTTTGATTTTGATTTATATTCAATGACCCCAGCCTTCTTCCATTCTGGGATGTCTTACCTACCTTCCTTCATGTCAGAATTCGAGATACTAATATTGTACTGAGTCAGATTTGCAAGCTAGTGGAGAAGGTAATGGGGAGG
The DNA here is from genome assembly GCF_027475565.1 of Acinonyx jubatus. Taxonomy (NCBI): domain Eukaryota; kingdom Metazoa; phylum Chordata; class Mammalia; order Carnivora; family Felidae; genus Acinonyx; species Acinonyx jubatus. Next base: position 209,203,522 of record NC_069380.1, read on the forward strand.
GCTTTCTGAATGCCATTGAGAAGCCTTGAAGCTATTGGCTGTCCCTGTGGGCGTATGGACTTTCCATCCCTGGTGCCAAATGGATTCCTTAGTAAAGGGAGACTGAATTCTTTGAGAATTGAGGAAAGCTGGTTGACATTAGAGAGGGACTGGAAAGGGCCCTTATTAAGAGAGGCTTTGTACTTACCATAGTTGCTTAGTTCAGTGAACTGTTCACAGCTGTATAGGGGAATTGTTTCCAGGGAATGAGTTCAAGAAAACAGAGAGGCCCCAGGAGGAATTCATTATTAAGGCTCATGGGAGTTAAAGAAGGCAGGGGCATTCTATAGGCCAAAGGTCAGATCCTCCTTCCATGCAGTTCCTGGGAAATGACTTCTGAACTTCCAAACTGAATGAGAAGTTGAGGGGAATGAATATAGCAGAAAGTTAGTTGTGGGCTACTTTGGAGAGGTGGGGAAGAAAGGCCCTGGCTGAATGAGAAGAGAAGAGGAATGGAAAACTTTCCCTCCAATCTTTAAGAAGAGCAGTGAGTTTAAAGTATACAACAAAAGATCAGATCTGATGAAGGTCTTGCTAACAAGGTAGGTCAGGGTGCCTGATGTCTGAGACCAAGTCTTTCGCAAGCCTAAGAGTCTTCCCTCGTGTTACATTCAGGGGGTGCCAGCTTAGGGAGGCAGAACTCAGGAGTGTGGTGCTTTTAGTGGCTTCTTCTCCCATCATTGGCCTAACAAACTGGACTGTTTGTTTCTTTGGGCCTTATCAATTTTGTGATGAAAAAAATTTTAAGAGGGGGTGGCCATGTGTTGGAATGGAACATATCCAGAGCAGGGTGGTTAATCCCAGCTGCTAATGTAATCAGGGTTACATGGTATTTGTCAGCATGACCCTTTCTCTACCACCCTCCCAAGTGGAAAGGAGATAAATCAGAGGTTAGTAATTAAAATACATGGGCTGAAGAGGACGTTCAGAACAGTATTTACTGAGACAGATCCTTTCCCTGACTTCTTCCCACCACCAACATCTTGAGTGACTACCTAATGCCCTCCTACAGAAAATGGTGGGATCACTTTGGCTTCCCAGCCCAGTCCACATCCACATTTCTCATCTTACCTCTATGCAGTGTCGATTGTTGAGCAGATGGTGTTAAGAAAACTGGCTCACAATATGGAGAAAGGTAAAACTACAGTCTCCTACAAATCTGGGCCCTAGGTGGATTAAGGACTGAAATGTGAAAGGCAAAAATATGAAGTCAAGTGAAGATAATACTGGATAACATTTTAGTGGGTTAATGGTGAGAAGAACTTTTTAATAAAGATTCCAGTAAAGCACAAATTGTAAAGCAAAACATTGATGAATGAAGTTATAAAATTAAGGATTCCTGTGTTAACAGGAAGATACCACATTGGGTGATACCAGAAGAGTCTAGAGGACTTTCTAGAAGTCAATATGTAGAACAAATCAAATCTAGAAGATGGGAAATAGTAGAAAAATTGGCAGAGTACATGAGCTAGCAGTTCACAAAGGGGGAAATCCAAAGGGGTAATAAATACATGAAGCAACATTCAGAATCATTGATTCAGAGAAATGCAAGTCAAAATAACTAGTTAACACCTAATGCCTTCTATGCAGGAGACTGAAAAAGATTAGGAAGTTGGTAATGTCACATCTTGGAAGAGCTAGAAAACACGGTCCCATTCACTGTTGGGGGAGTAGCCTAGTTGGGACTATTTCAAGAGAATGATCTGGTAGCACATGGATAAATTAAGTATGCATATATTCTGTGACCTATCCATCCAATTCATGGGTGTACACTCTGGAGGGATTCTTAGGGTCAGGAGGAAACTTCTAGGAGAGATGCTTATCACAGTGCTGGTTTTAGAGGCAGGAAGTGAAGACCAACTTAGAAAAATGCATTAATAAAAATTAGTGGGTACACACTATGGAATACTTTGCAGCAATTAGAAGGGAATCTTAGATATACATACAGCAAATGGATAGATCCTAACAGGGTAGATCTAAGTAAAACAAAAACCAAAAAAACCCCAAAACACATAAACCCAAAATAGCGTGGTATGCATGGCACAATACTATTGAAGTAAATTAGAATATAGACACACAAGAATGTATATTTTTCTGAGACACATACAAATTCAAGGATATGTGTTAGTCCCCAACAGCAGTTTGACTGTGGGTGAAGGGGAATGAGAAAAGAATGAGGATAGAAGGAAATTTGCTGAGGCATTAGTTTTCTGTTGCTAAAACAAATTGCCACAAACTTCGTGACTTTCAACAACAACTATTCCTGAGCTCACAGTTCTGCAGGTGAGAAATCTGGTGCAGTCTGGGTGTGCCTGGGTTCCCTGCCGAGGGTAGTACATGGCTGAAATCAAGGTGGTAGGTTGCCTGAGTTTTTGTCTGGCGGCTCTGGGGAAAAGTCTGCCTCTAAGCGGAGTTTCCTGTGGTTGCAGGACTGAAGTCCCTGTTCTCTTGCAGGTTGTAAGCCAGGGACACTGCTAGATTTTAGAAGCTACCTGCATTCCTTCCTATGTGCTCCCTCCATCTTCAAGCCAGCATGCTCATGCTTCTAATCTCTGATTTCCTTTCCAGTGACGAGACAGAGGGCACTCTGCTTTTAAAGGGCTCACGTGATTAGATCATGGCCACTCTGATAACCTTAATTATCATAAATAACCTCAATTACACTGTTTCACAGCAGCACCTAGATTAGCATTCCATTGAATAACTGGGAGAAGCTGTGATTATAACAGGGACTGGGACCATGTTGGAAGTGTGCCTATCACACTGACCTGGGGATCAGATATTCCTTTTAGAGTCTTTGACCTCCAGAAAAGGCTTTCATGTTTCTTTGTTCATAGTTTCTTCATCTAGTATTCCTAGCCTGCAAAGACCTCATCTGCACCTTAAATCTTGACTTGCTCTGGGAGTAAATGTATCATAGAATGCACCAGGAAGAACCCGATCTTGCCTTGAATATAATGAGCTGTGTGCATTCTTGCTATGCAGGAAGCCACCTTAGGCTTATCTAGCTGAAGTCAGTGTTCCAAACCCCACAAAAACACATGTTCTTATGAGTGATTTGATTTTGTCAGGCTGTCTCATCTGTTCCCAACAGCTTGCCAAGTATGGCAGGTGCATTCCCCCAAGATGGGGTTGATGTTGTTCATTAATGGCTTTGAAGAGTAGATTTTCATTTACATTTTCCAGGTCCTTCTAGCTTGGGGCTCTTTTCCTAGTATTCTGGTGCCCAGCCTTGGTCTGCATTATCTTTGGCTAGGGCTTGCCTGCCTTGGCATCAGAAATTCAGCCTCTTGAGGTGCTTGGATGGCTCAATTGGTTGAGCATCCAACTCTTGATATCAGCTCAGGTCCTGATCTTGTGGTCATGGGATTGGAGCCCTGATTTGGGCTCTCTGCTGAGTGTGGAGTCTGCTTGAGATTCTCTCTCTCTCTCTCTCTCTCTCTCTCTCTCTCTCTCTCTCCCTCTCTCTGCCCCCCCTCCCCCACTCTTTCTCTCAGAAAAAAAAAAAAACGTAAAAAAAAAGAAATGCATTCTCCTGACAGTGTAGAAGAAAGATTCTGCCTGAGATATCAAGGTTTCCTCCTGAGTCCACTCTCAAGAATTGTCAAGCAAGCATAACATCTGCCTATCCGTTTTTCTGCAAAGTAGTCCCTTTGGAAAATGCACAGAGTAAAAATATGAGGTGAGGAAAAGACTTTATGCAGCCAGAGTGACTTGGGAAACCATCTGTTTATCTTCATTTATTCTAGGAGGGATATCAGGGGTTTAGGTGCCTAACAGCTATTGCTATTAATTACTTTTGTGCCTTTCTAGAATAATAGATGAGAATAATAATGTATGTGAGAATCAAAGAAAAAGTCCTCTAGCACTCAGACTTTGGACTTCCTGTTTCCAGTTGCTTTCCGCAGGTTTTAAGGAATGCCTTCATAGTTACGTGTGTGTCATGTAGTGTTTTTCCAGGCCCGCCACCATGTCTTCAATCAAGCAGCGCTTTTTTAAAACTATTTTATATGTTTATATGTCAGGGTGACTTTTCCTTGAAACCAAGTGTTCTCAGTAGCCGGTGCCAGAATCTAGTGTTCGTTTTTAACCGTTCTCTGCTGTTTCACAGCTCCTAACAATTCACAAGTTAATTTTTGTAAGCCACAACGCAAAAGCCTAAGCGTAAAACAGTAGCTAAACGTTGACATGCCGGCAGTTGTGGGCAGAATGACGTATGCGGATTGTATGGCCTCCTAATGGGTTGAGAAAGGGGCCAGGTCTTTATGAGGGGAATGATGTGTACACAGTTCCATAGACCTTAATTTTGTGGATGACTAAGAGGTATTTAACAGCAATTAATTATGTGAGTTGTTCAGGGTTATTACATTTTATTATTCATAAACTGAAATTGGTGCATTACTGGAGCTTATTATGGACTCTAATTTGGCATTTTGCTAATAAGCCCAGTTGCCCTGTAATGTCTGGCAGGGAGCCCGCTGCTGTCTAAACACAGGGGTGGCTGCGGTTCTGCGGGGTTTGGGCAGAAGCTTCTTACCAGTTCACCACCAGAGTGGTACTTGGCTGTTTGTTTTTATTCACTACTGTTCTTGCTTTTTAGTCACACATTACACTTACTATTATTAATTTAATTTGCATTTGTGATACAGTTAACCAGGTAATGTGTAGTGGTACACATTGTCGCCAGAAATACTTTTTAAGTTTGTCTTTAAATTCCAGCTGGTTAACGTGCAGCGTAACATTAGTTTGAGGTGTGCAGCGTGGTGATTCAGCACTTCCATACGTCACCGGGTGCTCATCGCAAAAAGTGCATGCCTTCAGCCCCATCACCTGTGTAATCCACCTCCCCCCCCCCCATTATTTCCCATCTGGTCACCATCAGTTCTTGGTAGTTGACATATGTTTTCAAACAGACTGTAAATTATATATGTATTTATATGTGCATGGCTGTGGATGTATATATCGAGAAGCAAAGGTCTGTTGCTCAAACCTTTGTGTGTCATCTTCTCCAGAATTGCTAGGACTGTAGCACTGTCTTTCCATTAAAATTAAAGAAAAAATAGATGACTTAGGTGAGCTGTGAATCTTCTGTACCCACTGAGTAGATGGCCATTAAAAAAAAAGTTTCAGATCCATGGCTCATGAAAAAGAATTCTTTTTTTTTCTTTCTGAGTACACTATCGTGGGATCTCATCAAGAGGCATAAATTGAATATAAACTTTTAGAAGAGAAGAAGTAGAAAAACCAATTTATCTCTTGACTTCCCGTAGAAATGTCTCTAACTCTTATCACCAACAAATAATCTAGGAATATACAGGTGAAAATACCATGTATTTTCATCTTCCTTCTTTTTAAGAGGCAGCTTTTTTTAATACCCCCCCCCCACCCCAATCTGCAGTTAGAGGAGTGTGAGTCGAATGATTTGTCCAACTTGTTCAGCTGTGGCAAGGGAAGAATATGTTCCGGTGTGGTGTTTTCTAAACCCAGTTTGCAGCAGGGACCTGGCTCAGCCACGTACTCTAGGCCTGATTATAGTTTGGACTCACTCTTCAGGTTACGTCTTCCAGGACCTGCATGACAGAACGTTGCCTGCGATTTCTCCATGGAAGAGGCAAGGGAAGACTCACAGGGAAGGATTGCTTTCATTTTGGTCTAGCTTTCTTTCCCACTTCCAAAGAGTCTTCATGTAATCACTTACTGCTTCTACCTCAGTCATAATTTGCTTAGCAGAACCTGTACATTTTAGAATTATCCACTGGGAATCATCTGATCTTTCTTTGCAAAAACAAAACAGTTGTGATCACATAAAAATTTTAAAGCACTGTATATTGATCAAAGAGTTTGATACGACTATGGAGTTAAGAGACTTGAATGCTTTAAAAAAACAACTACTCCTTTTGGTTTTGTGTGGCATTTGAAACACAGATCCGGGTGTGTAAATGTTTCTCATGGCCGGAGCCTCTCCCACATTCTTTGCCGTGTTTGTCAGCTGAAAGTTTGGCCACTGGTTAAAACTCCTGTCCAGTGAAATGGTTTGTCCAGTTCAGTTTCCCTCCATGAGGAAGTGCATCCATAAGTATCACTAGACTCCCGGCCACCAGCTGGTTCTTTTTAAGGTACTCTCTGTCATTACATAAGGCCAAGAGGGCTTCTCTGGAATTGTAATAGGTGACCTGACTTTTCCCACAGCTAAGATTTTCAACAGATTTCGTGGGGTCATCTCTGGAATTGTAATAGGTGACTTGACTTTTCCCACAGCTAAGGAGATTTTCAACAGATTTCGTGGGGGGTCACCTCTGAGGACTTCCTTAATAGTAAGCTCTCTGATGATTTGAAAGGCAGCCTTGGTTGTGCAAAGTGGACCCTTGGTTAAGCATAGAGGAAACTACCCTAGTTTTTCTGGGAACTCTATTAGGATATGCTTATTAGCTATTTTAGCACAGAATCCCCAAATATTAGAGGCCAACCATAATAAATTTTGTTTCTAATTCACATCATAGCCAGGTCTGGGCCAGCATCTCTTCTGGATGGCTCTCCTCTAAGAAATGGCTCCCATTCCAGTGGTGACTCAGGAATCTAGGCTCCTTCATTGTGTGGCTCTGCAGTGTTGGAGTCCTTCACTCACCCCAGCAATTGAAAGCTGTCAAGATGTTAACTGACGTTCTCCTAGGAGATTTTAGGGGCTAGGTTAGGAAGTGTCGTCCTAGCTGTGACTGCACAACTTTATTGAGCAAGGGATGCCGGGAAGTGAGGTTGTCTTGTGTGCCCAGAAAGAGAAAATGGGATTGGTGAACAGGTAGGCAGGTACAGCTACAAATACCATCATGGAGCCTTTCTTCCTCATTTGTACTCCTGAACTGGTGGCCAGTCCCTAGACAACCATTCTTCAGAGTGTTAAAAGGTAAACCGAGGCATATTAAAATTATGGATGAGTTTGAGCAAAATTTATTGAAATCAAGCAGTGCCAAAACAGAAGTGGTTAACAGCACCAGGCTGACAGGAATCAGGGTAAGGTGCAGAAGCAAAGAAAGGAAAATATTTGATTGGTTACAGCTTAAAACTCAGTTGGCTGTTTGGTTGTCCTTAGGTTTTGATTTCGTAACCTCGAAGTGCTTACAGGCTATTTTGGTTTGCTCATGGAGGCCGCTGTGGCATTCAAGCCACTTGAGTCTACGCCACCTTGCTCAGTTTAACAAATGCTTGCTAACTAGCTCCTCTTCTTAGGCAACGAGCAGGGCCCTTTCCCGCTCTGCCTCCGCTCTGGATGAACACTGAGTAACTTAGAGTGGGGGAATCGACTTTTTCAGGCATGTTTATATTATTATTATTATTCATTTTTTATTTTTCTATTGACTAAATTGCCCCATTGAAACTTGCCAAAATGTCAACTTGGGGGCAGCCTTCTCTGCTAAGATGAACTGATAAATGGTCTTGTGTAGTAGAAGGGAGACTTCCTCCAAGGAAGCCCCATAGCACTTCCATGAGGCTGCTACAAGTGACCAGTTCAACTTTGCTCCCTTCCTCAGACCGGTGGCTTCATAGGGTAGAGCACAGAGGTTAAGAGCATGGTCTTGGCTTTGAGTCCTGGGTGAGACACTTGGAGCAGTGAGATCTTAAGGTTTAAATGAAATGAACCATATGAAGCCCTAACCCAGAATCTGGAGTGGAGTTCTGAATATATCTTCATTCTTGTTATTGTTATCTGTTATTATTGAGAAGGAAGGACCGTCTTCAGTTGGTGAGTTGGCTCATGACCATGATATGCTTTGGAATCTTTAATAATTTCAAACCTTGGAGGTTGCTTTTCTTCATTCTTCTTCCTTCCTGCCCCCATTCACCCTCACTTTTTGATTCCAAAACTAGACCTTTGTCTCATCAGGTGGTTCCTTCTCATTATTTTCAACAGGGTAGATCCAAAACTGACTGCAAAAAGACATATTTTATTTGTTTTGCATAATGCTGTAAATAAACCAAAGCTGGCAGGTAAAATGTCAGGGGTTTCTAACTAAAAATGTGAAGATCCCATTCCTCAAAAAACAAGAAGATCTTACAACATTAGGCCTGCATGCCAGTGGGGCCAGAGACATTGGGGGTGTCGTCTTCCTCTCACCTGGATAGGTGAGTCCTATCAAGTTCACTGCAGCCCCCACCACTTCCTGTATTTCATCTGACACTAAGGCTGGGTTGGGGCAGTCATTATTCATCGTTGTATTTGACCTTTGTTTTATAATTGTTGAGTGACACTCTTTCTCTCATGAATAACTATATTAAAAAAAAAGAGGAAAACAAAAGATAGACCGTGGTGTTAAATATATCAGGAAAATTGGAGAAAGCATAATTTGTGAAAGTGAAGACTTTTCATGTGTCTGAGAATAAAGCATGTGCCAATTTTGAAAGAATAAAAGCTAGCATGCTTCACTCCCTTATATTACAATCAGTTTGGCCCCTGAAGGCAATTGTGCTTGCTACTTGGGGAGGAAGGCTCACAATTGAATATAATGATGTGCTAGAATAGATAGTACAACAAATGTCATGGGCAGTCCGAAGGAGGGCTTTGTATTTTTCTTGATTGAATTTAATTGTGGTGCAGTGACATTTAAAAATTAGTGATGTCTATAAATTCTCTTTTCGTTGGGAACTTACGAACTTTTGGAGAAGACCATAGAGATGAAAGAGGTCTTACAGAGAATATAATCCAATTCCCTCATGTTCAGATGAGGGAAACTGAGGCCCAAAGAAAAAGTAAGTCTGATCACACAACCAAATCTGAGACTCAAATCTGCCTCCCAGAGCAGTGCTTCAATGTTCTGGCTGTTCAGGGAGACAGTTGGATGCCCCAGGAAGAGGTTTGCCTGCTTGGAGAGCAGGGTTAGAGACCATATGGAGCCTCACGTGGCTTTTTATTTTCCAGGCATTAAGATGAAAGTAATCAAGGTTTAAGGCATGCCATGAAAGGCTGTAATAGTGGTCTGTAATTGTGGAAGTGGGATATCCCATGATGATAAGGGTAGATTCCAAGAATACAGAGGGGATCAGAGATGGAGAAAATATAATAGTTATTTGTCATAAGGAATATTATAGAGAGAGATTTGTAAAAACAAAATGTAACATGACTTGAGGACTCCTAAATCTTGATCAGATACACTTGGAATAGCAAGTTTTACTATTTCGGTCTAGATAGAGCAAACAGTTTTAGCAAATCTAAAATTCAGCAATTATAAATGAAGAACCCGAATATAGTAATTGATGACTTGGTTGGCAGAGATCTATTATTTTATTGAATCTTCAGGAAAGGGGTTGAAGGAGTGAAGGTGGGTTATCAGGATCTGCGGAACAAAGTAAGAGCTAGAAAAAGAAAAATTCCAAAATTTGATGGGTTTGATAAAAATATGGCTTATGGTAGCTGAGCTGCAGGAATGGGTCTTTCTTTCTTTCAAAAAATTTTCAATTTTATTTTGAGAGAGAGAGATCACACAAACAAGGGATGGGCAAAGAGAAGAAGACAGAACCCCAAGCAGGCTCTGCACTATCAGCACAGAGCCCAGTTTGGGGCTCGAACTCATGAGCAGTGAGATCATGACCTGAGTTGAGATCAAGAGTCAGATTCTTTTTTTTTTTAATTTAATGTTTGTTTATTTTATTAAAAAAAATTTTTTTAACGTTAATTTATTTTTGGGACAGAGAGAGACAGAGCATGAACGGGGGAGGGGCAGAGAGAGAGGGAGACACAGAATCGGAAGCAGGCTCCAGACTCTGAGCCATCAGCCCAGAGCCCGACGCGGGGCTCGAACTCACGGACCGCGAGATCCTGACCTGAGCTGAAGTCGGACGCTTAACCGACTGAGCCACCCAGGCGCCCCTAATGTTTGCTTATTTTTGAGAGAGAGAGACAGAACATGAGCAGGGGAGGGGCAGAGAGAGGGAGACACAGATCTGAAGCAGGCTCCAGGCTCTGACATGTCAGCATAGAGCCCGATGTGGGACTCGAAGTCACGAACCACAAGATCATGACCCAAGCCGAAGTCAGACGCTTAAGCTTAACCAACTGAGCCACCCAGGCGCCCCTCAAGAGTCAGATTCTTAACCCAGTGTGCCACCTAATGCCCCTCTTACTTCATTTAAAAATTTCAGTAAAATGTATTTATTGCTCATCAGCTTTCAGTTACTTGAAAGTTAATGGGTACTGACTGTAGTAAGGGAGAGGGCACACTCCCATACTCCTGGTTGGGATGGATTGTGGCACAGTGTGTTCAGAGGGCAGTGTGTTGATACAGATCAAAACAAAAATTTGCATGATTTATGACCTAAAGATTCCATTTCTAGAATTTCATTTCCAGTATGCCCTCTAAAATTCAGCTAGCAGGATATTTACAGAAGCATTGGCCATCATAACAAAAAACATAAGTTGGAAACAAACCAAATGCCCAATAGGGAAATGCTCAAATGGAGTACCTTTGTAACATGGAAAGGTATGTAGCCATTTGCAATATTTTGGACGAATATTACTTGATGATAAAGAAGAGAATTCGTAATATTGTTAAATGTGAAAAGAACATGAATCACAATTTTAAATTATAAAGATTAATAGATACTAGTAAAGCTATAAGATTGTCATCACTGGTTGTTACTGGTGTTAATAATCACCTGATAATATTTTCCTAATGTCTATGTTCCAAACTGTATTTGTACTTTAGAAATACAAATTTATCATTTAGTAATTAAAAACCCAACCCCATAATCAAACAGAAATTTCCTCTCTTAGCTGAAACTGGCCTCAGTTCTACTGGCTACAGAATCATATCCTCAGCCCATTAACTGTTTTGTATTTATCTTAACATCTTGTGCAGATGCCACACATGATCTACTAAACAACACATTTTTAAAGCTTTGTATAAAGTCTTTCTCTAGGAGATCCTGGACATGCCACACATAAAGCTTTCTTAGAAGCAAACAATCCATGGGGTTCCTTCAATATTCCGATCTGGTAATGGCTGGATTGTTGTTAGCAGTCTGCTGTGTGTTTCATTTAATTTTTTTTAACGTTTATTTATTTTTGAGACAGAGAGAGACAGAGCATAAACGGGGGAGGGTCAGAGAGAGGGAGACACAGAATCTGAAACAGGCTCCAGGCTCTGAACTGTCAGCACAGAGGCTGACGCAAGGCTCGAACCCAGGGACCGCGAGATCATGACCTGAGCCGAAGTCGGCTGCCCAACCGACTGAGCCACCCAGGCGCCCCTGCTGTGTGTTTCATTTAAATATGCTTTTGGTTTCAAAGAGCAAAGTGCCAGCTGCAAGGAGCAAAGCCCAGATATATTTTTTTATACTCTAAATATCACAAATAACTGTTGATTTCATTTTTTTATTTCAATGTTTTAAAAAAGAAAACAATCTTAGAGTTTAACAGAACACTTGAGATTATATACCCTAGTCTCAAAATTTACAGATAATACAACTGAGACCTGGAAAAATTAAGTGATTTCCCCAGGGTCATAGTGAGTGGCAGAGATGCCTAAGTAAACGTCAGCCCATATGCCCAACAGCATCTTGAGCGGCCTGCCTATGTGGTCTACCAACAGAAAGATTTGTGAAATTACACTAGATAATTTCAAATACAAAATGGCAGCCAGAGAATGGTAAAACCTCCTTTTTCCCTTTCCAGGGGGTAAACTTTTAGCTTTATAGGAGTCCTGAGGGCTTCTCTGTCTGGCCTCTCTTTCTTTTCTCTTTTCTGCCCTTCTGCCTTTCCCATCCAGGTCAAGAATAGGAAGGACATTACCGATGACTCTTTTGTGGGATGGCCCCTGGCTGCTTAGTGGGGGAAGGCTTTGCGCCTCTGATTTTTCTGAGAGGAGCATCTATGGACAAACAGTCTGGCTAATGAAGCTTTATTCTCACATGGGAAAGCCTCCTGCTTTATTATAGTAAATGGCTGTCTAAAATATATATAATACTATGGAATGGTTTCTCATGATACAATATTAAATTAGAAAAAAACAAGGAGGGGAAAAAGTCATGTTGAAAAAGAGAATGAGACAATCAGGGATATCTAAACACTGAATATTTGATAAAATTAAAGAATTATGATTCATTTTTTAAAGCATGATAATATTGTTTTTTTTTAAAGATGTATACAAAATATTTACTGATGAAATTAACTGATGTCTGGGATTTGTTAGAGAATAATCCAAGGCATGGAGTGGGGAAGTAGGTGGGCTATGCGGATTAAATAAGATTTAATTGGTAAAGATTTAGTTGATTACTAACGGATTGTAATCATTGAAAGTGAGTGAGGAGTATGTGGATGCTTGTTGAATTATTCTGTTTTTGCAATGTTTGCTATTTTGGATCATATAAGTTTAAAGGACTCCTACTCGGGGGTTCAATGGGGAAAGCGAGAACTCCAGTTTGAGTACTCAGGGCTTAGAGAGGGGGACTGATAGGGTGAGCAGAATCCCACCGTGTGGGATCATCAGTCTTTCTGGATTCACTAAATGATAGATTGCAGGATGAATGACTGAACAGCCAAGCCTGATTATTCTGATTCTGGTGCAGGGCAGTTTCCAATGAAGTGCAAGTTAGTGCCTCCTGTAAGACACGGCCTGGTTAGCACCTGTAGTTTCAGATTGGGGTTATTTATTTATTTATTTATTCAACATTGTACTTTGTAGTGCCTCCTGAGTCCGACATGTTTTGAACTTGCTGTATGACTAGCCTTTTTTTCTTTTTCTTTTTTAAGTTTGTACTTTCTGACCATCTTCACCCTTTTTGCCTACTCCCTACACCTCCACCTCTGGCAACTACCAATCTGTCCTTTGTATCTATGACTTTTTTTTTTTAATATTACATATGTAAGTGAGATTATACAGTATTTGTCTTCTTCTGTTAACTTACTTTACTTAACGTAATTCCCTCAAAGTCCATCCATGTTGTCACAAATGACAGGATTTCCTTCTTTATTTATGGCTAATATTCTAACACACACACACACACACACACACACACACACACACACACAACTTCTTTCTCGATTCATCTGTCAATGGCTACTTAGGTTGTTTCCATATCGTGACTTATAAATAATGCTTTCGTGAACTTGGGGGTGCAAGTGTCCTTTTGAGAGTAGTTTTTGTCTCCTTCAGATAAATACCCAGATGTGGAGTTGTTGGATCATATGCTAGTTCTATTTTTAATTTTTGAGCAACCTCTGTACTATTTTCTTTTGTGGCAGTATGAATTTATGTTCCTATCACCTTTTTGAAATGGCAGAATTGTATCCTTCCTTTGTTGTCCAAGCAGATGCTTTCTGCAGAAGTCTAGTATTTTTTAAGAGCTCAGTTTGAGTTGGCTAACAAAGCACACACTGTGATCAGCTCATAGACTTCGTGACTGTTTGTTTCTCATTCTGGACTCCAGAACCACAAGAAGGGAGCACTGAAAACCACACAGACACTTACTGAGAAGAAAAATGGTTTATATTGCTCAGACACTTTACCTCCCATCTGAAAGACTTGGGAATTAGAGTGTTATGTGTGCAAAGGTTTCAGTACTGACAGAGGCCAACAGAGTTAAAGGTATCTGAGGCAAGGATGTACCAGTAGGCACTAAGGTAAAGCTGATCCAGAATAATCCTGTTGACTCATTCCTCATCTGCTATCCATTTCCTCAGCTTTACCCAGGAAACCCTGTATTTCCCTCAGGCTAGCATTTCAGTTGGTTTTGTATTCTTACTGGAATCCTTCCACTAGCCTATGATCTACTTGCTTACTGTAACTTCAGCACTTAGTACAACACTAAGCAAATAAGCGTTTCATAGTCATTTTTGATAGGATACAAGAGATAATATGTCCCTGGAGGCATGTGGAATATTGTAATCCTGAAGATGAGGAAAACAGAATTAGCAGACAGGAGGAGGCCCTAGAGGCAGTTCACAGTCTGCTTTTCACTTACGGATACTGAAACCCAGGGAGGTCCATTGACTTGTTCAAAGGTACATGTAATAGAACCAGACTAGAACTCAGTCCCCGGTGCTCATGGTTTTTCTAGCGTATCACATTACTTATTACTTACAGGATGGCAAGTTGGTGATTAGTTTGCATACTGAGATAAGGAGGATCTATGAGAGGGTACTGGATATTTGTCTATTTATGTCATGTTGGTGTATAAAGTGATGGGTACTGGCACAAAGCAGCTATAAGAGGAAAGAGAAGAAAGACGGGTCTTCAGTAATATCATAAGAACTTTAGATGAATCATTTCTGGATACTCAGAGGAGATTAGATTTAGGACTTGTCGTAGAAACATTTATGGATCTGGGTAAAACTTATCTTTCCTACCTTTCAGGACCATGCCTTCTCCTCTCCTCCATTTGGTAGGACCCCAGGATGTCTGCCTCCCTCATTGTGCAAGACCTTCATCTTTAATGTCCCACCCAAGCTTGTTCGCAAGATCTTCCAAAAACTTCCCTTACCTCTGTGCTAATCTCCCCCCAGCACCTTGAGGCCACAAGTAGAGATGCAAGTCCCCAAAAGTCATTGATTCTGCTATGTGGCGGTAAATTATCTTTCCTGCATCATTAATTTCCCCTTCCTCATACCATCTTGCTTTATTTATCCCATATTGAGGAATAACAAACAAAAACCTCTCTTGATGAGCCCAACACCTTCAGTTAGCAGCCCACTTCTCTGTTCCTATTGACAACAAAACTTCTATTTACAAAAAATATTTAAAACAAAACTCACTGTTTCTAATTACCCTCTTCCCATTCTTTCCTAAATTCTTCCAGGGGGTTTGTCTCTGCCACACCTTCTTTCAAGGGGTGTCATGTCACTTTTTCTGGTCAAGGTCACGTGATCTCCACATTGATAAAGCCGTAGTAGTTTCTCACTTCTTGCTTTAGTTATCAGCATCATTGACACAGTTGATTGTTTTGTTCTCCTGGAAGAACTTTCTTTATTTTGTTTTTTGTATACTTCCTCTCCATTTTGCTGGTTTTCCTTTGCTGATTTTCTTCCCAGCCATTTAATGTTGGAGAGTCTTGGGACTTAGTGCTTGGACCCCACCTCTACTCCACCTACACTTATAATCCCTTGGTGATTTCACCTAGTTTCATTTCTTTAAATAAAACCTACACACATGTAATCGCCTATTTTATATTGCCATCTTGAATCTCTCCCTTGAATTTCACATTCATGTGTCTCATTGCATAATTCATCTCTCCACTTGGAGATCTGATCGAAAACTTAAATTTAACTTGTGAAATGCAACAGAAGAGAGAATCCAGAAACAGACTTCCACACATGTAGTCTCTTGATTTAGGACAAAGGTGCTATTACAGGGCAGGGAAAGGATGGCCCTTGTAGGAGTTTGTGTTGGTAAAGTGGCATATATATGGGAAAAGTGAATCCCAACCCACATTTCACTCCTTAACCAAAATCAGTTCCAGATGAACTTCAGATTTCAATTTGAAGGGTAAAACCATCAGAGAGAACACAGGAGACTATATCACAATGTTGGGCTTAAGGAATGGTATCTTTAATAAAACTCTAAAAGTACTAAGATAAAGAGAAAGATTGAAAAATTGG
This sequence comes from Acinonyx jubatus, assembly GCF_027475565.1. Taxonomy (NCBI): domain Eukaryota; kingdom Metazoa; phylum Chordata; class Mammalia; order Carnivora; family Felidae; genus Acinonyx; species Acinonyx jubatus. Next base: position 209,219,144 of record NC_069380.1, read on the forward strand.
ACTTCATTATTATTTATTTTTACTTTCATGGTTTTTAAGATTTTATTTTTAATTCTACCCCCAACCTAAGGCTCAAATCTACAACCCCGGGTTAAGAGTTGCAGGCTCTACCAACTGAGCCAGCCAGGCGCCCCTGGACTTCATTATAATTAAAAACTTATGTTCATTGAAAGACACCATTAAAAACAGGAAAGAGCAAGCGACAGATTAGAAAAAGGTATTTGCAGAACATACATGCAAGAAAAGGCTTGTATACATTGTATGAGTTTCCTAAAAATTGATAAGACAGAAGGATGCTTTACTTATTGATTGCAGCGTAACAAATACCTCAGAATCAGTGACTTAAAAAAATGATCATTTATTTACTCACAATTTTTTCACTTTGGGCAGGGCTCAGTGGTGACAGGGTATCTCTGCTCGACATGGCATCAGGCAAAATGGGTTGAGTGGTGCCGGAGGATCCATTTGCAAAATAGATCATTCACTGCCCAGCAAGTTGGTGCTGGCTGTCACCTGGGAATTCAGCTGGGCTGGCTGCCAGAGACTTTAATTCTTCTCCATGTGGGCCTTCCCAAATGGCTTGTTGGGCTTCCTAGAGCACAGAGGCCAAGTTCCAAGTGAGAGGACACAGTAGCTGTCTGTCTTCAAGGCTGAGCCCACAACTGGTTCTACATTGCTTCCGTGGTAGTCTATTGATCTAAGTAGTCAATGGCCCAGCCCAGATTCAAGGGGGTAGAGAAATGTGTTGCATCTTACATTGTGTTCAGGGGATGGTTATAATGAGCTTTTGCCATCTTTAATCCACTACAATAATCTGATTTTTAAAAATTGGCAAAAGACTTGAACAAGTAGTTTACAAAAAAGGGCTTTTCAGATTACCATCAGGCATGAAGATATGTCAATCACATTCATTATCAGAGAAATGCAAGTTGAAATTGCAAGATATCACTGCACATCAATCAGGATGGTTAAAGTGAAAAACAAACACATTCGACGGTACAGCCACTGGTGAGGATGTAGAGCAATATGAGCTCTTAAATATTGCTGGTGGGAACATAAATTAATACACAACTTCAGAAATCTGTTTGGCATGGTCTGAAGACCACCCACGTGGCCTGAAAGTTGGTGCTGGATGTCACCTGGGAGTTCAGCTGGGCTCTTGGCTTGGGGCCTCATTCTCCTCCACGTGAATCTTCCCATGTGGCTTCCTGGGCTGTCTTGTGACATGATGGCTAGGTTCTGTGTGGCAGGAGGCAGTATATGTATGGACATATGGATACGTACCCAAGAGAAATCCATATATATATATATGCAACAGAAGGTATGTGCAAGAATGTTTGCAGTAGCAGCATCAGTAATAGCCCCAAACTAGAAACAATATCTGTCAACAGTGAATGGATGTAATGTATTCAAACAATGGAATAATACACAACAATGAAGAGGCACCTGGGTGGCTCAGCCAGTTAAGCGTCCGACGTCAGCTCAGGTTATGATCTTGTGGTTCATGAGTTAAGCTCTGTGTTGGGCTCTGTGCTGACATCTCGGAGCCTGGATCCTGCTTTGGATTCTGTGTCTCCCTTTCCTTCTGTCTCTCTGTCTCTCTCTCTCTCTCAATAAATAAACGTTAAAGTATTTTTAAAAAGTACACAACAGTGAAAACAATATGAGCCATTGCTATGCTTATCAGGGTGGATGCTTCTTTCAGGTTAATACTGAATGAAAAAAATAGACACAAGAGCTCATATTGACTCCATTTATATGGAGTTCAAAAACAGGCAAAACGAATCTGTGGTGAATGGATGTCGGAATCGGTTATTACATTTGGGATGAGTGGTGACTAAGAGGGGTACAAAGAAGGTTTCTCTGTTGGCAAAAATATTCCATCTTTTGACCTTGTTAGTGGTTACCCTAGGTATGTCCTTTGTGTGTAAATTCACTGAGCTGTCCACCTAAGTTGTGTGCATTTTTCTGTATGTTCACTTGAGCTAAAGAAACTAACTTGTCTAAAACTGAACTTTTCATCCTGCTCCCAGAACCTGTGTTACTCAGTCTTCCCACCTGATCCAGCAGCTTCTCTGCCCTTTGAGTCATCCCTGGCTTCACTCTCTCTTTCATATGCCAGGTTATCTGCAGATCTGGTTGGCTCTACCTTCAGCAAAGGTCTAGTTTCTACCCACTCTCCTTCTCCTGTGCTAGAACCGTCTCAGTCCACCTTGTTTGCTCCCCTGGGTTATTGCCATAGCCTCCTAACTGGTCTGTCGCCTTCCACCTTCACCCTTGTTGCAGGCTGTTCTTAGCACCGCTCCTCATTCAGAGTAAAAGCTACAGTCCTTAACACAGCTGAAGGGTCTGCAGGGTATGGTCTCAAGTCCTCTCTGCTTTTCTTGCATGCTTTCCTGTCCAGCCACTCTGGTCCCCTTGCTGTTCCTTGAACACAGCTGCACACATACCCCTCCCCATTGAGTCTTTGCCTTTCCTGATCGCTCCCTTCGTATAGCTACATGTTCATCACCTCTTTTAACTCTTTTCTCAGACCTCTTTTTCTCAATGGGACTTACTCTGACCTCCCTATTTAAATGTTTATTTATTTATTTATTTGAGAGAGAGAGAGAGAGAGAGAGATCAAGAGTGAGGGAGAGACTGGGAGAGTAACAGAGAGAGGGGAGAGAGAGAATCCCAAGCAGGCTCCATACTGTCAGCACAGAGCCAGACACAGGGCTTGATCCCACGAACCATGAGATCATGACCTGAGCTGAAATCAAGAGTTGGACCCTCAACCGACTGAGCCACTCCAGCACCCCTGACCTTCCTATTTAAAATCACCCTCCCTTTGCACTCCTCTGCCATGCTTTGAATTTCACTTTTGTACTTACTGCTTTCTAACAAACCATATGTTTTCCTTATTTATTATATATCTTTTATTTGTCTTTCCCTTTATACAAACTCCCTGGGGAATTTTAAAGCAACTTAAAGTTTGGGAAGCTCTGGTTCTGATCTTCCTGGTTGCAGAGTGATTTTCTGTCCCATTATTGCTTTTGGTTTTACCCTGAGAGTTGAAAGAACGGGTACTGTTAGCCCTTAACCTTTTGTTGTTATTAACAGATGAGGCTACTAAGGCTTAGAGAACAAGGTCAGGGTGCTGGAAAGTGGCAGGGCCAAGTCTTGGATTTGACATCAGGGCCACTGTTCTTTCTGCCATCACACATCACCCCCTAGGCTGTAGCAAAATGGCAGAGGAGGCACTGGAGAGAGCTCAGGGACGAGGTAGGCCAGAGAGCAGAGGGCGTGACTGGGACTTAATTTAGTTATGAAGCAAGACAGGGGTGGTGAGTGTGTGGACATAAAAATGACAGAGCCTGGCTAGGAGATAACTGTCCCCAAGGGCTGTTGTGGAGTCAAGTAAGGACAGTCCTGGCTTTATTCTGTGTTCAGAGGCCAAAAGTGGAGCAGGAGGAAGGCAGTTACTTTAGTGACTAGACCCCTAGTTCAGGGCAAAGTTTCTGGATTGTGATATTATACCCTCTGTCCTGCTGATGCCCACAGACCTCTCAGGGCTCTTAGATATTCCATGGGATTCACATGAGAATCAGGTCTAATTCTTCAACGTCTCTTCTAAGTAGATAAGAGATAGGTCACAACTTAATAGGGCCAATAGCATAAACATAAAGAGAAATAGCATATGTGGGGGCGGGAGGATGCAATGAGCCAAAAAATTTTTTCTAGTGAATTTACTGTGATTGGAACATTTGGTTTTCATCATCCTGGAAGCTGAAGAGAAAACGGAAAGTAGCAGTTACTGCCTGATTAAAACATGCTCAATATTTGGTTATAGGCACATGGAATTTTTAGGGGAATGAAAGGGTAAGAGGAATCCACCACACAGATCCTATTTAAGGGACATTGGATTTTTATCTTTACAGACCTATTTTAAAGCATTTTTTTCTGTTACCAGATGAGTGTTCTATTTATCCACTATCATTCTCTAGACATGAAAATGCAGAATGCTTGGGTAGAGTTTTCAGGGAAGAGAGATTTGCATTATGAGGATCGTGGTTGTGCTTCTACTCCGAGCACTCTTAGCACCTCGTAATTTCACAGCTTCTGGTACGTCACACTCTTCAGTGCTTCTAACCTGATTTTCCCACTTAAACTTCATCTTCTTAAGGATGGAAATGTCTTCCACTTCTTATGTACTCCCCCCGGTGCCAGGCCTAAAATGTTTTAAAGGCTACAAAGTCCTCAGTCATCTCAACTGAGTTTGACTGTGGAGTCAGATCGAGATTTGACCTTGAGTTCTCACTTAGGATGATTATACTGGGTGAGAGATGGAGAGCCAAGAAGCCCTCGCTGGAGTCCTGGCTCCTACATTGCACTAATCATGACCCTGTTTCTTCTTTTGTGGGGTGGGGTTTGTAATGACCCATTTCTCATATGACCTTCACTGTGATGAATTTAGAAGTCAGTTCTCAGTTTTAATCTTACTGAACCTATCAGCAGCACTTGACACAAATTATCCTGTTCTCCTTTCTGATATACTGGATTCACAGAATTACCAGACACCAGACTCTTCTGGATTCCTTTCTCAATCATTGGTCACTCCTTCTTAGTTTCATTTGCTGGTACCCTCTTGACCTCTAAAAGTAAGTGTGTTCCAAGGCTCACCTCTTAGCCAACTTTCCCCCCTCTATCTCTGCTCATTCCCTTGCTGGTCTCACCCAGTCACAATATAGACTGATGGGTGCCAATGAGCCCCACATTGTGGGTCTCAGGCCCACATTTCTCTCCCTCAGACTTTAGACTTGTGTTCATGAATTGATCATTCAGTATCTCTACTTGACTGTCTACCAGAAATCTCAATACACCCAAGACTGAAGTCTGGATCTTCCCCCTCTTCACTCCTTAAACTTACTCTACCCACAGCCTTCCTCATCAGTTCATGGCTAGTTCATTCTTTTGGTGGCTCACCCCCAAAAGCTTGGTCATTCCTGACCCCTTTCTCTAAGTTTTCATATACAAACCACTGGGAATCCTGTTGGCTCTACATGGCTCTACTTTTTAAGAAGACTGCTGATAGTTGGAGTATCCTGACTTCAGTTTTTTCTCACTAATTTCAGCGCCAATACCTTGGTAACACCTCATGCCTACACCCTTGTGTAATCTCTTACAAGGCTTATTGAAGAAAAACCTTTAACCTGCCTCCTTGTTTCTAAAAGAAGCTCCCCTACATGGCAGTCATAGTGGTCCTTTGAAAATAAGTCTGTTAAAAAAAAAAAGATAAAAGAAAAGAAGTCTGCTTATGTCACTTTCTGCTTAAAGCCCTGCACAATAGCTCCTCCTCCCATCCCAAGTGGAAGCTGGAGTTCTCCTACAGTCACAGTTTGTGAATTCCTGAGCTAAATTATCATTCACAGTGAGATCAAAACAAAACCATTTTCAAAGACTAAGAAAAGCTTGCTATAAAATTATGTCGGTAAGAAGGAAATTGAACCCTAGGAAAGAAGGGTAATATGGGAATGAAATAAATCGGCCGCTGTCATCAGTAATCCTAAAGAATTGAAGATACGATCCTTACCCTCGGGAATCTACAGTGAAGGGCTGAGAAGGGAAACCAGCACACGCAGGAAACCGATCACTGGTGCTCTGGAAGTAGTTGTCGGGAAAACTAGGTTCTAGTCTGGAAATGACTGCGTGTGTGTGTGTGTGTGTGTGTGTGTGTGTGTGTGTGTGTGACTTTAAAGAAGACTTTTAGGGGTGCCTGGGTGGCTCCGTTGGTTAGGGACCCCGGCTCAGATCATGGTCTCACGATTTGTGGGTTCCAGCCCCACATCAGGCTTTGCGCTGACAGTGCGGAGCCTGCTTTGGATTCTCTGTCTTCCTCTCTCTCTCTCTGCTCCTCCCGTGGTCTGTCTCTCTCTCTCTCTCTCAAAAATAAACAAACATTAAAAGAATAAAAATAAATAAAATAAGGAAGACTTTTAGTCTGTCTGAACCTCAGTTTTCTCATCTGTGAAAGGAGTTGATTTAGGTCACTGCTTTTCCAACTTTTTTGACTCTGACCCACAATAAGGAATACATTTATCTTGACCCAGTTCATTAATATGAATCTAGGCAGTAAACAAAGTTTATCAGAATGATGCCTGCCTTTTGTATGTGCAGTGCGCTGGAATATTTCCTCTTCTTTCTCCTTTATAAATTTATTGCTGTGCTTTAAAACTGAAGGCTCTCTAAACTTCTCTTTGGTTCCAACCATATGTAGTTAATCCTTAATGGTAGATGTTAAATTATATAATATCTCTAGATACCTGGTTCTCAACTTGACTGCAATTAGGGTTCTCTTGGGTTATTGTTTCCTAATCACCGATGCTTGTGTTCCACCTTGGAGATCCTGATTTAATTGGTAAGGGATGTAGCCTGAGGTCAGGATTTTTAAAAGCTCCTCAGGGAGTCCACAGCTTAGTCAAATTTGAGAACCACTGTTGACAGAGACTCCCTGTGGCTAAAACATCTCTGCAAATGGAAATAACTTTTCCTAAGCTTTGCTTTTTGGTGGTTTCCACAGCCATTGCAGAAAATCACACTCGTGTATGTAAAGACATACATTCCTTCTGGTGATGCCAGAAAAGGAGTCCTGCCTCCTGTCTAAGAGTTCCTGCTTCTCCTCTTAAGCCCTGGATCCTATCATCCTCACCTCCTTGGGAACAGTGTAGAATCAGCTGTCACCTTTCTGGCCTGCACTTCACTTTGCTCTGTGTGGCTAGCTTTGTCCCCATGGTCCTGGGCGTGTAAACAAGCCCGAATCACCAATGGAAAAAACCCTCCTCTATCTCACCTCTCCTCCCTCTTTCGAAGTGAAACTTTCTGAGTGGACAGAGATGTCTGCTACCCTCTTCCCAACACCAGTCCCCCATCAACCCGCTGCCCTCTGCCTTCCACACCTGCCTCCTTGTCAAAACTGTTTTTATCAAGGTCCCCAGTGCCTTCTAGACTGTTGGATTCAGTGGACACAATGCAGTGCTCACCTTGCCTGCACTCCCAACAGCACGTGATACCCTCACCTGTGCTCTCCTCACTGCCAGTCTAGTAACTTCACACTTCTGTAATTTGCCTCTTAATTACTCATATCACTTACTCTGTCTCCTTCCCACTGGGTTTGCTCTTCCTCAGAGCCTAATTCCAAATGTTTTATTTCATCATCATGCTGTGCTGTCTGCCTCATCTTCCCCCATTTTTACCTGCCTGAAACAACGTGGGCATTTCAACTTTTGGCCTCAAATCTTTGTCCTGAGCTCCAAGGGCTTACCGATGACCTCCACGTGGATGTCATAAAGCTCAGCTTGTCCCAAACCATATTTATTTTCCTTTCTAACCGTTTCTCTGCCAGTGTCCCTGTCTCACTAAATGGCACCAATATCACTGGGTGGCACGAGCCAGAATGCCATACATGCTCCTGACCTTTTCCTCTGTTATTTCCTGCAGCCAGTGCGTCTGCACATCCTGTTGGTTCTGCCCTTCATGTTCCTCTTGCTGTCACATCTTCCCTCCCTGTTGTGCTCCGGTCCAGCCGGCCACACGGTGACTGCAGATTCCAGGTTGCTCCCTGCTGGTGCTCTAACCCTTGCCTGTGCTTTCCACCTGATTGCCTCTGTGATGTTTTGAAAAACGTACATCTGCTAGTGTCTTTCCCTTGTTTAAAACCCATTAATGCTTTCCATGGCCTCAGGATAAAGTCTGAACTTCTTCCCCTAGCTCCCATGGCTCTTTTTCCTCTGGCTCCTTTGTGTCGTCTCTTTTCTCCTTTCTCTTTCTCTTTCAACAATATTGGACTTTTATCTCCTCCAGGGCTCCACATTCCCTCTGCCTTTGGGCCTTTGCACTTGTTTCTTTTTGTCTGTCTCTACCGGAAACAGTCATTTTGCACATAAGGAAACAACGTTCAGAAACAGATGACCAATCTGTGAACATTTACATGTTTGTTCATTAAGGAAACATCTAAAACCCAGACTACATCAGAGATGAACCATAGCTTGACTCCAGAACCAGACACATTTAGCTTCATGTTCTAGCTCCATCCCTTACTAGCTGTGTGACCCTAATTAAATAGCCTGAATTTCTGTAATCCTTGTTTTCCTCATTTATAACATGGAGATAATGGGAGAACCTTTATCACTGGGTACCTGTGAGGATGAAACAAAATTATAGATGTGAAATTCTTGGGGCGTCTGGGTGGGTCAGTCGGTTGAGCGACTGACTTCGGCTCAGGTCATGATCTCACAGTTCATGAGTTCGAGCCCCGCGTTGGGCTCTGTGCTGACAGCTCAGAGCCCGGAGCCTGCTTTGGATTCTGTGTTTCCCTCTCTCTCTGCTCCTCCCCTGCTCACACTATGTATCTCTCTCAAAAATAAATAAAGGTTAAAAAAAATGAAAAAAAAAGAGTATTTATAGATGTGAAATTCTTATTTGAAAGACTGGAACAAAATAAGCATTGAATAAAAATCTGCTATTGCGTTTTTGATTTGATTATTGTCATCATTGTCAGCTTCCGTTGGCTTGATTCTTGCTTCTCTGGATTTAAATCACATGCAGTCACAAAAATGATGACATAATTAATTAATTAATATGGAACCACTTAAAAAATAGACAGTAAATCACTTGTATCCATTGAAAGATCAGGGCGTACATAACAGGGCATGGGCAAATAGAAAGAAAATTCTGTGGTATTCAAAGAGAATCATCATCAGCCATATTTATCCGGGTTGAATAGGCCAAAAATGGGATGTAGCTATTTGTACCGATTTATTCTTATGTTGTATTTGTGGTGGAAAGAATATTAGGCACAATCTCAATCAGCTTCTTCTTTTATTGCATATTGAGACTTGGGACTTGAGCATTTGCTAAGGTCACGTCATTTTATGTATTTCTTTATTTTTTAATTTATTTTAGAGAGAGAGAACATGAGTGGGAGAGGGGCAGAGGGAAAGAGAGAGAATCTGAAGCAGCCTCCATGCTAAGCATGGGGTTCAATCCCACGACCCTGGGATCATGACCTGAGCTGAAATCAAGAGTCAGATGCTCAACTGACTGAGCCACCCAGGTGTCCCCAAGGTCACATAATTTTAAATGACATAATTGAATTCAGGGGTGAGGCTGGACCAGCGTCCTGGTTACCAGACTCCAGGCAGTATGCTTTCCACGGTATGGGCCAGTCAACAGCCTGTCAGTTTCCATTGTATAAAGGGAAGCACCAAGTCCAAGATTATCTTGTCCAAGATTATCCAGATGGTGCTTCTTCCTGTGGAATATGTTTGAAATGTATAGGATACATTGGAAATCTCTAACAAGAGAATATTCATTTTCTTAAAAGAACTGTAGACCTTTCCCCCTAAGTTCTGTAGGGACTAACACATTTAGAGGATCTAGAATCTAGAATCTATACTAAAAACTAAGTTTCTTTAAAAAATGGTCACAAGGCTCTCCCAGCCTTAGTTCTATCTTCTTGGAAACCTCTGCACCATGAGAGACAAGTGGAGGAAGCAGCAAATGCACAGGCTGAAGTGCAAAAGAAGAAAGATGAGGCAGAGGTCCAAGTAAACTGCTAGCTCATGTACCTGCAGAAGCCACAGGAGCAGAAATAAAGAAAGCCAGGGACGCTGGTACAAATTGCTGGACTACATGCCTACTTTCTAGAACTTGATTCAGTGGATCTAGAATATCCATCACCATTTGATTGCAACCACCACCTTTAGGAGATACACCTTGCTCATGCCAAAACAGTCCCTTTTAGACCTTCGCCCTAGACCTGTTACTTTTGGGACTAATTCTGTTTTCATTTGTGGCTGAATGTATGATGTATACAATAAGTCATCTCTTCTTCTGTCTTAGCTGAAGAAAAAAAAAACAATGGTCACAAGGTGAAAAGTTCCTCAGGGCTTTTGCCTCAGTAATGTTTTCTGCACGTTGGAACTCAAATAGAGTCTGAAATGTCCTCTCGATAGGAACCACAGGGAATTGGAGTTTTAGCAGCAGCTCCTTCACTGGACCTGACCTGGAACTCCTTGACTTGGATTCCAGTGAATAGTTTTTTAAAAAGTAAAAGGTTGGCCTGAGGTTGTTGATGTTTTTACTTTTCCATGGAAGGTTATTAAAAAGTTGTAACTACTTTCAGCCATAGTGGACCAGCATCATCCACGTTGTAGACCAGCATTCAGAAGGTGCTCAGCTAGGCCGTCATCAGAAATGGTTTTTCCATTCTTAAGAGGTTGTGCTTCATTAAGTACATCCCTGTGTATATACCGAACACATTTCTAGGTTCTTCAGTAACTTCTGTGTATGGGAGGTGAGGTGAGAGAGGGAACTAACATCTTCTGAAAATGCAGTGTTTCTTCCAATGTTCAAGATTTCCTGTAAGGACTCGGCACTCTGTAATTGTTATAATGCATTATCCCATTTGATACAGCACTTCTTTAAGGTCTATATGATCTCTGTGTCACAGGTGAGAAAGCTGAGGTTTGCTAGCATCTAATATTAGACAATTGTATATATTTTCCCCTTAGGCTGCAATGAATTCTAACTAAGCATGATTCTATCTAATTTATTTTTAAATTTTATGTAATTTATATTTTTTAAAGTTATTTTTACCAAATGAGAAAAGGCTTTTTCTCTTTTATGACATAGACATCATAATCTCTTTTTTTTCTGTCACACATACAGACATTTATTAAACAAGCATTCATTAATAAGGCAGGCACAGGGACGCCTGGATAGGTCAGTCAGTTAAGTGTCTGACTTTGGCTTGGGTCATGATCTCACAGTTTGTGGGTTCGAGCTCTGCGTCGGGCTCTGTGCTGACAGCTCAGAGCCTGGAGCCTGCTTTGGATTCTGTGTCTCCCTCTCTCTGTGCCCCTTCCCTGCTCATGCTCTGTCTCTCTCTGTCTCAAAAATAAATTTAAAAAAATTAAAAAAAAAAAACACATGGCAGGCACAGAGCACTGCACAGATCATTCCGGGAACTTGATGAAACCCTCCTGTCTCTCCTCTTAGGTGCACTTCCCCCCGCCCCCTACCTGCAGCCACCCAATGCGGAACAGCTCATTTGAGGCACACATAGCCACATTCCTAGGCAGGATGCTGTGCAGTCAGGGATTGGATGTGGGTCTGATTGAGGGTTAAGGCTTACATGCCCTGTATAGGTTTTTAGCCTTGCTGGATTCTTATACCTTGTTCATACAAGAATGGAGAGGGATGCTCAGTTGTCTTATTGGTTTATATAACTTGAACATCTTCAATTTCTTCAGTGAGAGTACATTTCAGTATTCATTATGGTAATTAGCAAGATGCTACTTTCATCAAAATGTTTTTATATGCACTATCCTAATTAGCAAGGTGTAGACTGTTGATGTCGACCTACATAGTAGATTTGTGGGGACCATGTGGGGACTGTGCCTCTTTTTATTTTAATGCTAGCTGACCACCATTGGGCTGTGCGTCCAGCATATTGTTAGCTTCATCAATCTTAGAATTTAAACTTTAGGGGCACCTGGGTGGCTCAGTTAAATGTCTGACTTCAGCCCAGATCATGACCTCACGGTTCGTGAATTTGAGTCCCACGCCAGGCTCCATGCTGACAGCTCAGAGCCTGGAGCCTGCTTCAGATTCTGTGTTTCCCTCTCTCTCTGCCCCTCCCTAGTGAACTCCCTCTCTCTCTCCCTCTCTCTCTCAAAAATAAACATTACAAATTAATAACAAGAATTTAAACTTTAGTGCATATACAATATCATACTGACTAGACTGTAGTATTTTACAGTAAATTACAGCCGTCATAATGTTCCTCTCATGACTACACTGGCACCAGTCAAATATTGTTTGTGGAGGGAAAAGTACATGTAATGGATGGGAACTTCATCTTTGCCAGTTCCCACTGGCTTCCAAGTACTTCTGTATTCTGTAGCCCATGGTGATCTTTCTATGACTCACTGGAGTTCAACATCTGCCCCTCGCCCAAGCTGGTGAATCTCAAAAACTGGGGAGAGTGAGGATGCTGAGCAGGTCAGGTGGGTGTCGTTTGCAGTTTCCCAGTGGTTCTAATACTTCATCAACCTACTCAACTGCCTTAGGCCAATACCTCCTCTTGGACAAAACATTCTTCCTTTCACTCCTGAATTGCGTTTTATTGAATGGCTTCTAGAGTGCGGTCACTTTCTCAGGATCTCTTAGTCTAAGGAGGGAAGTAAAAACTCAGTGGCTTAACAGTCATTGATTCTTGCCCATACATCCACAGGTCAGCGTGGAGTGGGCTGGCCTTGGCTCCCCATGCAGGTTTGACCTCAGGTCTGCTCCAGGTATAATCCTTCTGAGGCCAGCCACTATTGGTGGAAACTTTTCCCAGGGCAATGGCAGAGGTGCACAAGGTGAGCACCACAGCTCAAGCCTAGTTCACACATTCAGCTGTACTAGGTCTGCAAACACCCCTTTCACTAAAAGAAGTCATGTGGACAAGCCCAAAGTCATGGGGGAGAGAGCTGTATTCCTTGTGTGGGGAGGGAGAGAATATGTTTGAAAAGCCCAATCTGCCGCAGGCTCTGAATGAAAATAATGGATATTTGGGAGCAGATTTTAGTTTCCAAAGACTTATGCACACAATTACCCATTCAGCCTCTACAATGGCCCTGTGAACTACCTGTTGTATCTGTCTCCATTTTTAATGAGCAATTAAGGCTTCAGGAGGTTAAAGACATTTGGTAAAGGATCAACCGCCAGTAGGTGACACAGATGGGCTCCTGTCTTTTTCTTCTGCATCCTTCCCCACCTGACCTCTCATGAACCACAGAGACCTTTGCACTCTGGACCACCACTAGAGAATGTGCAGGGGGCTGTGGGTATTTCTCAGTGTTGTTTGGTGATTGTATCCCAAGGAAGGGTACTCAAACTGGAATGGTTCATACCAGTGCCTCACAAACTTCAATGCACTAAGAGTGAATTGGTGGGGCCCTCAGTTTTCCCTCAACACCAATTACCCGTTGGCCTTTCCCCGGTTATAGCACTTCACGCTTTAGGTTGCATACAGTGTTCTCCACTGTCCATCTGTCTAATTGGAAGCTTCTCACTGACAGGGTTTACGTCCTGTCCCTGGTAATGTTTCTGATACTGTCAGTTGTCTGTCCCCAGCACATGGGGTTTGTGGTAGTTTTGTCCGTGGGTTTTTTGTTCGGTTATCCTACTCTGTTCATCTCTTTTCATGGGGGAATTTTGGACAGATTCAAAAACAATACCATCAGTGCCTCCATCTTCCCAGAATCTGTACGCCTGATCGTTTATGGCCCCCAGAGTGACCGACCACCACCTCCATCGGCCCCTACTGTACCCTGGATATCTTTAGCTTATGACCCCAGTGACACTTGCTGATTGTGGGTAGGTCTCCTTCTCAGGGCAGGAGTTGCTTTTTAACAGTCTTTGGGTCTCTAACACCTAGTTCAATCAATGTCTGGCATATAGAGTGCTTCAATAAGCTGTTCTTAAATGAAGGAATAGCCAAAAGATTGCTCCAACTAGGTACCACCCTTGGAGGAGTAAACGTGTCTGGTGTAAACTGTCTAATAATAGCAAATATATTACCTCTCCCATAAAAGACAAGTCATGGGATATTTACACTGCCTGGCTATTGGAAGACTATTCAAGAGGTTTACAGTCATGGGGTGGAGGAAAGGCAGAGAAAGACTTAGAGATGTGGTGTCTTAAAAAGGAGAGGCTAGATTATTTTCTGTAAGCTACCCCTGGATGTTATATTCAGATGCCACCAGAGGAAGTTGTCCAAAATCTTCTCAAAACTTTAAGCAGGGCACTCGGTGAGGACAGTTATGAGAAGTACTTGGAAAAGATGGAGAGAATAGGGCCCCAGGTGGCCATTGGAGCTGTGGTTTGCATGTTGTTGTTACCATAGTATCGGTGGGAGCAGAGGCATCTTTGGTGATGAGCACAATCCCCATGGTGACACTGTGGGTGGTGTCCTTTTGTTTGACGGATGCTACCTGCCTGTGGTTAGAATCCAGTTCTTTACTTAGTCCAGTGAAGCTTTGCTGGGAGATAATGATTTGGGCATGTGTTCAACGAAGAGCAAACTTTCCAGCTCAGCCCCTTTCAGAGAAAGCTCTTTGATTAATCTGGGAAAACATCTGCAGAGAGCTCTACTTCCCATTGACGAAATAACTCAGTCATTTGCCACTGGGATCAGAAAGAGTGAAAATCATGGAGATTGGGAACATCTCAACAGTCACCTTTGACCTTTATCTAACATTGGTATTTTTTGGCCACTTAGCTATCTGATGTCAACAATGAGTGTTTCCTCCTCAATGACAGGCATCATGTCTTCTCATTTTGTACCTTCAGCACTGCTTCTGCTACATAGTAGGCACTGAGTAAATGTTTTAGACTGAACGAGGCCTTTATTGTTTTGAGGCTCTTATATTTTCAGGAAGGAAACCACAGAGAAAAGCAGAGATCTGTGTAAGGTCACATGGAATCTATCTGGGGAAGAATCAGAATGAGGAGCCCTGGCCACAGTTAAGTGCACTCTCCAGTGTATTACATCACTGCACAGGACATCACATCATGTCATACCATGAAATAACATTCTCCAGTTGTTTCTCTCAGGCTGCACTACCCAGTTATAATGAAAGTATACACCAGCTCTCTGAACCCAAAGCCCTGTTTTGTAGCATTGCCAATTTCTGTGGTATAAGTATTCCACCATGGATGATTTCAAACTACCCACTCATTTTGGTTTCCTATGGGTGCTGTAACAAATTGCCACAAATTTAAATCAACAAAAATTTATTTTTTCACAGTTCTGGAGGCTAGCCGTCCTAAATCAGTTCTACTGGTGTGAAAGCAGGGTGTCAGCAGGACCAGGCTCCCTCTGGAGGCTCTAGGGGAGAATCCGATCCTTGCTTCTTCTAGCTTCTGGTGGCTGCTGGCATTGCTGGCTGGTAGCCACACCCCTCCATTCTCTCCCTGGGGGTTCACTTTACCTCCTAAGGCCCATCTGGATAATCCCCCCATTTCAAGGTCCTTAATCACATCTGCAAAGTCTTTTTTTGTCATATAAATTAACATTCACATGCAATGGGAATTAAGACATGATGCCTTTTGGAGAACCATTATTCAAGGAATCACACCTTGGTTTAACAACCAGCTCTCATAATCCTGAATGTTTAGCAAATGGTCCTCGCAAGCAAGTACAAGGGGACTGTAACACACCATTCAACGTAAGCTTCTTGTGGGAAAAGATTGAGATTGCTTCTTAGTTTATATCCTCAACAGTCCTTAGTCTGGTGCAAACCAGTGTGAGCCAGTGTTTAAAAATACTTTTGCACTGACTATAAGAGACCTTAAAAGGTAAAAAGCTAGTTAATGTAAAACCACTCTGATTGATTGCTTGTAGGGAACACCTTCAGACTGTGAGAATTGTAGTAGAAACAAATAGTCAAATGCTCAGGGACATGCTCAAAACTCACAACAGCTTTGCTAGAGAATTCAGTGGGTCATGGCCAAAGTTTGTACAGTATTGAGCTCTTTGGCAAACCCCTGTATCTCTAATGACTCTTTCTGGATGTTCCTCTCAGATCAAGTTTCCAGTCCTGGGTCTTTTGTTTTTTGGACTTTTCCCCTCATTCTTTTGTCTCATCTGTGTCATTAGACTGGCTCTCAGGGCAGGGATTGTGTGAAGTTTCCTCTTTACCCTCACCTTCTCCCTTCACCCAATCCTGTGATGCTAGTACAGTGCCTTGAACTTAATGCCTCCATAATTATTTTATGTACTGACTGACTGAGCCATTCACCATAGTGCAGCATGTATATGTACATATGAGTGTAAGATTACGGAATGAGTGAAGACTAGAACAGTCCTTGTGTGTCTCTAAATTTACCAAAAACTATATCATATTGGTATCTCTCTTGGTTCCAGTGCCTGGTTGGCACAGCTAGTGTTGTTTGGGTCCCTATAGGACGTCATAATCCTGGTGCCAAGTACATTTTTAAGAATCTTGGTCACCAATCCCTTTAGCCCCAAAACATATTCTGGACTTCTGCTCTCTTCTGCTCCTTCATTTAGGGACCTTGCCTCAGTTCCCATTTACCTGGTTTGAGGGGAAGATGGTGCATGCAGCATGTAGAATGGACACCCTCAGAAGTGAGATGCCTTCCTGGTCTTTTGTTTGGACCCAGGGCAGTTGACTCTGGCATGACCCCCTTGATTAGTATCCATAATTTTGCTTTTATTTTTTAAATATTTATTTATTTATTTTGAGAGAGAAAGAGTACAAGAGTGAGTGGGTGAGGGAGAGAGAGTCCCAAGCAGGCTCCATGCTCAGCACAGAGCCCTACACGGGGCTTGATCTCACAACTGTGACGTCATGACCTGAGCCCAAATCAAGAGTTAGACACTTAACCTACTGAACCAGCCAGGTGTCCCCTCAATCTTGCTTTTAGGTGTCCACTCAGTCATTTCAACCAGCAAAGAGAGAAAGAGGCAGGAGATGTATCAACTGAACATATACTATTTGACAGCAGTGAACTAGGGGGTATACAACATAGTTTTCTATTTAATCCCCTTGACAACCTACCCAGTGGGGTATTAACCCCATCTTATGAATGATGAGATTCACGGATGGCCAAAGAAGTGATTCAGTTAGCGTTTAAGCAAAATAGCTGGAGAATGAAAGTACCTGATGAACGGTGGCAAATCAATAAATCAGATGTTATTATTCCCATTTTACAAAAAATGCACACTGAGTCTAAATGGTCGAGAATATCCTGAATTGCCTTTGTGGGGACCCCCATCCCCACCATCATCAGTACCTTGTGGCATTACGAGTGGGTTCACTTTGGCTTCTGTGCTCAGCCATGGTCATCTGGGGGTCAGTGAAGCTGTGTTCCTCTGGGTCCCGGAATCTTTCTCCTGTGAGATTCTATTCCACACTGATTATGGGGGAGTTTTAAGTTGGAAGGCTTATTACCAAAGTGTTAGCAGTTATATATGCTGTTACAACTTTTAATCCCGGTGTTTACCAATCTCTATTGCCTATAGCTCTAGGAGATAGCTTTTTTTTTTCAGCTTTTTTGAGGTATAGTTGAAAAAACTGTAACACATTTAAAGTGTACTATCAGATGATTTGACATATGTACACATTGTGAAAGGATTCCCCCCATCGAGTTAATTAACACATCCGTTACCTCACATATTTACTTTTTTTGAAGAGTGAGAACATTTAAGTTCTATTCTCTTAGCAAATTTCAATCATACAAAACAATGTTGTTATCAGCTATGGTAACCATATTATACATGAGATCTTCAGACGTTATTCATCTAATGAAAAGCTTGTGCTCTTTTACCAACTTTGTTTTTCTCATCTCCCAGCCCCTGCCAACTACTCTCTACTGTCTAAGTTTGACTCTTTGTTATTTAGATTTCACATAAACGTGATATCATGAGGATTTTTTTTTAGTCTGGCTTATTTCATGTAGCATAATGTCTCTCAGGTTCATCTATGTCATTGCAAATGTCAAATGTCAAGATTTCCTTTTTTTTAAAAACTGGATAATATTCCATTGTGTGTGTGGGTACACACACACACACACACACACACACACACATTTTCTTTTATATTTGTCCATCAGTGGAGAGTTAGATCATCTCTGTACCTAGGCAATTGTGAATAATGCTGCAATGAATGTAGGGGTACAGATACGTCTTTGAGATAATGACTTCATTTTCTCTGGATCATAACCAGAAATGGGATTGCTGGATCATATGCTATTTCTGTTTTTAATGTTTCAAGGACTGTCCATACTGTTTTCCATAGTGGCTGCACCAATTTACGTTCCTAGTAACAGTGCACAAGTGTTCCCTTTTCTCCATATCCTCTGCAAAACTTATTATCTCTTATCTTCTTGATAATAGTTATCTTAACCGGTGTGAGGTGAATTTCACCTAACAGGCAGGTGAATTTCCAGGTGATAGCATTTAAATAGATTACAACATAAATGCCTTTGCTTTGAGTTTTGTAGGGCAGGAGCCCTCCTCAACAGGGTTGGCCAGCAAGATTATAGACCCTTGACCATTGTTAGAGTATAAATGTGAAGGCTAAGTTCTCCTTGTCTAGCAACCGGTACTGGGACTGTGGGAGGCTAAGTATTTAAATTTGTCGATATAATATAAGCTAAATGATTGCTTGTTTACACTCTTGTTGTCAGGTTACCTTCTCATGTCTGAATTTGGAGATTCCTTTATAGAAAGCTTCTCAGATTCTTTTCAATCCTGCCTTCTGTGAATGAATATTCTGCCTTTCGTTTTGGACATGATTTGATCCTATAACAGCTGGAAAGAAGGAAGTTGCCTTGAAGAAATCTCTTGTCATCAGTTGTCAGAGTTCATCCACCATCTAGTCTTCCATTCCCAAAGGCACTTAAACCCACAGCTCTGATTTGAAATCATGTAATTTTGATGTTCATTTATTTATTTTTTTACTTATTTGTTTTTATTGAGGCATAATTGGCATATATTAGCTTCAGGTGTACAGTATAACGATTTGATATTTGTATATTACTGTGTGATGATCACAATAAGTCCAGTTAACATCTGTCACTGCACTTAGTGACAAAAATTATTTTTCTTGTGAGGAGGGCTTTTAAGATCTCCTCTTTTAGAAACTTTCAAATATGCAATGTGTTGTCACTAACTATATAGTTAGTTACTGTGCTGTACATTACATCCCTAGGACTTACTGATTTTGCAACTGGAAGTTTGTACCTTTTAAGCTGCCTCACCCATTCTGCCCACTCTCTAGTTTTGACCTTTGAAGGAAAATGATGAAGTGAGGGAAATGAGATTGGGCTGTGGGTGGACTTTTGAAATTGCTCCTTGCACTGCGGCTTTGTCATGGAATCGAAATGGTAAGTAGCACTCAGGGTATTAGCAATTACAAAGTTGGAACTGACAGGCTTAATGATGTACAACCAAAAGGATTCCAGTTTGTAGAATGCAGAGTTTGGCTCATTGGGATGTCTCTTCATGGTCAGACAGATATAGGGACATAATAATTGACCTTGAAGTTCTTCCCATTTTCCCTTTTCCCATTCTTCAAAGAGAGATGGGAGAGACAAGGTTTGGTTTCTGGAGACTTTGGTGGGGGGCGGGGGGGGGACTCCATTTTGTGTTATCCCTTTGAGGTCCAGTCTTTTAACCTACCATTTTGATCCCTGTTCAGATATGCTTGCTTCCTACTTGAGGGGTCACAAAACTGCTAACGCTGTTACCAGTTTTGCTCCTTTCTATAAGCCAGTTCTCAACCTTGGTTACATGTTACGGGTGCTTGGGAAGCTATGGAAGCTACCAGTGCCTCTCTGTCCCACCACCAGGAATTTGGATTCATCTGGTTGGGTTGCAGCTTGGACACCGGGATGTTTTAAGGCTCTCCAGGTGACTCCCAAGAACAGTCGAGATTGAGAATCAATGGCATAGAGGAAGGTGCTGATGGAAGATCAGGGGCTGGAGCTGGAGGGGCTGGAGAAGAAGCATAGAATATTTGGGTACCTTGGAAGTAGGGATTGTAGGCTGGGAAGAAAAGAGGGAACAGAGGGGAAGAGGAAGGACACAGAAGAGACAGCTGACTGAAGGAAAGACAGGCTTCTCAGGTCTCACTTTTGCCTAGATTGGTCCAGTGAGAAAGCTTCCTCCCATTTTAACGCACCCAGTTAAATGATTCCCAGGGATTGTACTGTCACCTGATGCCAGGAGACGAAGGCATCAGAAACTGAACGATATCTACAGCTTGAGATCGCCTTTTGGCTGATTTGGCCTTACACACAGACAAGTCAAGCACAGGTAGCGATCAAAATTAGTAATTACAAAAGTGATTGTGTTTAGCGTAAAACTTAATTTTTAAAATAGAGAATTACATAAAATAAATACTGAAAGCCTTCTCCCTAATCTCACTTTCATCTCATTTTATCTGACCATCATTTGTTTTTGTAGATGTATGCATGTTGATATTTGCATGTGTGTATTTGTAAATACACACACATGTATATGTATACATGCATATTTAGCCAAGTGTGTCCATGTGTGTATATATACACACATATATATGAATGTGTGTGTGTGTTGTAGTTGTCAGAAATAGGTTAGGTTATGCTGGGGTAACAAACAACTCCAAGCCCAGCTGAGTACAAGAAAAGTTAATTTCTCATTCCCATATTAAATGGGACTAGGGGATCTTCTCTTCATAGTCATCCCAGGATTCAAGTTGCCAGAGGCTTGATTTCAACATACTTTCAAAAAACTTGGGAGAGGAAGAGTGCTCCGAGGCACACGGTGGTACGTAAACACTGTGGCCTGGAAGTGACATATGTCACCTGTGCCCACAACTCCTTGGCCATAACCAGACCTGTGGCCTCACCCAACAGCCAGGGGGCCAGGAAGTTCAGCTTTCCTTGTGTCTAGAAAGAGAGGGATACTGGATATCAGCAGGCAACACATTTATAGGTACCACAGGTCTATATAAATTCTGCATACCTATGTGAATACCCGTAATGTTAAGATGAAAACTATATAAAAAAATAAATGTATATGTATCACTAAAAATGAAAATGGAGCCATACCATTCAATAATTTGGTATTTTTCTTACAGCAATATACCTTGACATCTTTCCATGTCAGTATATAAAAAAGTCTTGTCTCTTCTAAAGTTTGCACAGTAGTGTGTTGATTCCATTCACTGATTCACGAATCCAGTGTCTGCTATTTGCTAGGCCCTGTGCTGGGTGCAGGAGTGAATAAGACGGACATGGAAGCTTTGCCTTAATGGCATATTCTGTGCAGCCACTTTGTAGCATATCCACTGTAGGTACCTGCCACAGCCTATTGATGAGATGCTTAAATGCTACAAATAATGCTGTATGCAACATCACAGTACATGTATCTCTGGGCACTTGGGTAAGTTTTTCTCTTGTACCAACAATGGAGAATAAGTTGTGGGGCCTGGAAGTTCTCCGTGTTCCCAGAAAGATTCTGTTTGTCCCAATGGAAATATCAGCAGGACTGTAGTCTCGAGTGTGGTTCTCCAAGTGGAATTTCTAGATGGTTTTCCTGGGCTTTGTTGTGGTTATTCCTCTGCCTACTCCAGCATTTAATTGCCTTGGAGGCAGTTGGCCTAAGACACTTGGTTCCTTCATTCTCTTCAGCCTTGATTTCAATCAGTGGGGGAAACAGTGGCAAGTTTTAGAGCCCTCCATATTTGGGCTGAAGTGGTCCTCACTGCTCTTGAGGAAGAGGAACATTGCACATCCCCGCTGGACCCCTCTCCCCCCAGCTCCCAGCTCTCCTGCCTCCACACTGGAGATATCACCAAGGAGCTTTAGGAGTTTGTGCCTATGGTGCTGACTTTAGGGCCAGAAATATAATTTTTCCCAGCTTTCCTCTCCTGTGCATTTAGAGTTTCCAAATAAAACCCAGACTTTGCTGTACATGAAAGTCTGTTATTATGACCAGCTGCTTGAAAATACTACACTTTTCAAGTGTCTTTCTCAAGCATTTCAAACTTGCAATTACTAAAAAAAAAATGTACATAATGGTGTCTCTGGGAGGGAAAGGACATCATCAGAGAGTTGTCCTTTTAAGAATCTTTCAGGCTGCCAATGAGGTTATTTTTGGAGCTGAATTTCTTACAGGTGACAACTCATGACGTGATTCATAGAGTGGGGAAGTGCCCTGCCTCCCTGCTCTTCCCTCAAGCTCTGGAGTCTGCTATTTCTCCCACTGGCCACTTGCAGACTCTGAGGAAGATGCTCAGGTGTGTGTGTACCTCAGATGCCTGCCAGACCAAAGGCTGCTGAAACACGCTCACATCTGTGTGGCCACTGCTCCTTCTGCTACTGATGTGCCGCCCACACCGGCAGGTCCGAAGGAAAACGGAGCATAGGAAGGGTGTCAGCGAGGCTGTCGGCTGCTCCTACCAGCACCACTGTCTCCAGTGTCAGAGGACCTTACGTATTTGATTGACTTAACTGAGTGGCTGCACTATAAAGAGGAAAGGCAGTGCGGCAAGGTGAGCGTCTGCCCTTGCACCAGGATGGATCCAAAGAAGCAAGCGTCTCTCCAGGCTTTCCCTCCCTCACCCAGCCAACACCGTCTTGCTTGGAGTGCCCTCAGTTTTACGTTTTGAATAATGAGGATGCTCAAAGGAGAATGCCGAGTCTCCTCTCTTACAGGAATTCTTCTCTGACTCTTCTGAAAACACTTATCTGTCCTTTCTTCAAACTTTCCAAGTCTGCGATACATCCGGACCCTTGTTTATGCGCTGTGTTCTACTGTTCTGCTCATATTCCTCGCATGAGTCGTGGCTCCTCAAGTTAGAAGTGTGCTGAGAGGGAAGGCAAATGCATTGTACACTGAGCTGGAGAATCACTGTGAAGGATTCTCTGATACACTGGTCAACCTTTCCCCCTGATCATGCGTACTGAGTTTATTGAAGACAACTGCGACTGACTTCATATTAGTCTGTTCCCACACTTCCTTCCACTCCTCTGACTGCATCTTCTCCTCCAGTCAAGCCCAAATGTTTATTCTTGTCTGCCTTCAATCCAATTGTTCCTGTTGTTTCATATTCCCCTTTCCCACTTCTAAAATTCTATTCTTCCTTCAAGGCTTCTTCTGGGTTTCACCCCCTCCCCTGCCTGCCAGGAGTCCTGCATTGCTGATTTTGTCCCATATGAACATTGTTTTTAAAAAGGTTTTAAATTTATTTTTGAGAGAGAGATAGAGAGCATAAGCAGGGGAGAGGCAAAGAGAGAGAGGGAGACAGAAGATCCGAAGCAGGCTCTGTGCTGTTAGCATAGAGTCCAGTGTGGGGCTTGAACCCATGAACCGGGAGATCATGACCTGAGCTGAAGTCAGGCGCTTAACCCTGAGCCACCCAGGTGCCTCCATATGAACATTATTGATGCCTAATAATGTAGCACTCCATAATCAGTCTTTGTCAGTTTTGTTATTATTCTTTTGAATATTTATTTTTGAGAATGAGAGAGACAGAGAACAAGTGGGGGGAGGGGCAGAGAGAGAGGGAGACACGGAATCCAAAGCAGGCTCCAGGCTCTGAGCTGTCAGCACAGAGCTGGACACAGGGCTCGAACCCATGAACCACAAGATCATGACCTGAGCCGAAGTCAGACACTTAACTGACTGAGCCGCCCAAGCGCCCTGGTCCTGGTCAGTTTTTATAGGTGTCTTCTCTCTCCACCAGTGTAAGAAGTCAAGCTTCTATCTGCTTCTCTATATTAGAGCCAAGATCATGCAATAAATAATTATTGCTGATACTGTCTTGCTAATAGTACCAGACTTTGAGATTCATTTAGAAAAGGGCCCAGTTTGAAAATATCACGTATACAATGATAAATTGAATTGCGGACATCAGGATCAGGTTTAGGATCTCAAACTTTTCAGTACTCTATGCGGCCCAGGCCCTTTTCTTTGCATAGTTCAAAATTTTAAAACTCTCCATCACTCCTGTGGGATCAAGCCAGTAGCTTATGTAGAAAGGTAATTTTTGCAGAATTCCAGAGTCCATGTGCCAGTTGTGCTGCTGTGCACATGAGAAGCTATGACTAGGTGGGACCAGGGACGGAGCTTACGCCGGAGGCATCGGCCTCCATCTCCCGAAATGCTTTCAAATCTGGGCATGTTTGCTTTTATCATGAGAGCCTGACTCCACACTTTACAATGGAGAGATCGTAATCACCAGGTGATCCCCTGATATATGTTAGTATCTCTACATGTGGAAGAACCAGATGTCAGGTTCATGTATGATACAGCAGGAAGAACACAGTAAATACTTCAAAGAACACGGCCTTTGAAGTATTCCTGTTTATAGGAATAATTCTTTCATATGCAGGTATGTGTGTGTGTGTGTATTTTATAAAGGTAACTGATAGCTACTCCTTATTCATAGATTTGTATATATATCAATATGCATATGTATGCATGTATATGGAGCTAGAAGCTTGATTTGATCTGCATGCATATGTATGTGTACACACATATGTATGCGCGCACACACACACACACACACACACACCACACTTGAATCTAGTCAAGTTTTTAGCTGGATTTGCCAGCTTACAGGAGGCCAGGGTTAAAGAAAACCACAGGGAAGCAAATAGACACACCCAGTATGTGGGACATTCTACAGGACCATAGACCTGGTTTCTGCACACAGCCAACGGCAGGGGGGGAAAGTGGGTGGGCCTGATCTAGGATGAAACAGAAGTGAGAGACAAAACAACCACATGCCAAGTGTGGAACTTTTTTGCACTGTATTTGAACACATGAACTGTAAAGAAGCTTTTTTTTTTGAGAAAATTGCCATTTTCTCAAAAATCGACAAATTATGTTTTACCCTTGTTAGGTGTGCTAAAGGCACAATGCTTATGCTTGAAAATGTCCATAACTGAAAAAGATTCGTAGTGTAGTTTGGGTATGAAATGGCCTGGTGCTGAGATTGTTTGAAAACCCTGCAGCAACCAGCATGGACCTACTGTCTGCTGGAGAGGAGGAGACACGAGGGCAGACTGAGGTGGCCAGTCAGAGGGAGGAGGCAGCAAAGCCAGCACAGTGTTCCTGCATCCAGTGCCGGCTTAAGAGCACCGTGGGAGAATGGACTTCTTTCCTGAGTTGGCCAGTTTGTCACGAACACCAAGTAATTTCAAAATAAAGGAAAGCAAAGCACAGTTCTGCAATGCCAGCGACAGGATGTCAGGAGCCTTGTTGCTAACACGTTCATCATTTCTTTGCAGACCCGCTGGGAATGCGGCTAATGTGCCGCCCTTAGCCCCCAGCAGTCTCCCCCCTCAGTGGACCCGGTGATGAGTTTCTGCTTTCCTGCGTGAGGGGCCAGTAGGGGCAGCCACAGAAACGTCCCTTGGCTTTTTCTGATAGAATAAAGGAGAGATGACCAAAGCGTGCTGCATAGTAGGCAGGGGCCCTGGGTGACAGAGGCTATTCCGTCCCTCACCTCCCTTTGGCTGTGGCCTGGTCTCAGCCTGGGGGACAGAATGTGTGGGGAAGACCGGCTGCCGTTTGGTGAACAGGAGCATTGGTGTCCACATTTCATGACAGCAGCATCTGGTTCTCTGGGGATCCAAGGCTCTGTACCCAAGACACGGAAGCTGTCAGGCTGTCCCCTTGCTCAGCATGTGTGGCCTTTCTGACCTGCAGGGAACTCACACCATGTCCACAACCTATTAAACCTCCTATATTCCCATAGATCTTGATTGTTTACTTACAGAGCAAGACCATGCTTCCTTCTACAGGATCCCTGTGATCTTGAGTGTGTGTGTGTGTGTGTGTGTGTGTGTGTGTGTGTGTGTGATTTTTTGTGCCCTGAATCACATTTTCAGTGAACTGGGATTTCATTCTTTGAGAGACAGGACTTCCCAGGCTCCTGGGAGTGAAGCACGTCCTGCAGAGTGCTGTAGAAATGGGGGATTTGGAGGAAACGGAGTTGCTGCACCAGCAGGTGTCCCTGCCCTGCCTGTCTAGCGGAGTTCCTGCAGGGGCGAAGGAGAAGGTGCGCAGAGCTGCTTTGGAAACTGTGGAGTGTTCTGCAAATGTTAAGTGGGGCTTTCTTGGATACAGTTTGCCTATAAAACACTTGCTCCTCTTAAATAGACCTTCTCTTCCTTTAAGGTTGTAATGCAGGGATTCTCTCACAACTGGGAGAAATTCAAAATAGCTGCCTGGTGCACCTGCTTCCGGCTTTTCTCCTAAACATGCCCATTTCTTTCCCCACCAACTCACCTGGATGCCCTGGAAAATAAAATCCCATAAGCTATCAACTATCAAAACTTTTGTGTGTGTGTGTACCTCTACCTGGTATATTTTATGGTCCTACTTTTCCTTCCTTCTTCCTCCCTTCCCTCCCTTCCTCCCTCCTTTCCTCCCCCTCTTTCCCACCCTCTTCCTCCCTTCTTGGTACATTTTCATACCATTCCAGTGAATCATGATTATAGTTAATATATTTATTACCTTGGATATGTACTTATTTATTGGAGAGAGAGAGAGAGAGACAGAGAGAGAGAGAGCCAGACTTCTCTCAGAGTTGCTCGTTTGCTTCAGCTGGAGGTACATTATTCCGAGGTCTGTGAAGTCTGTTAAATGATGGGAGTCACTGTGGCTGTTCAGAAGGAGTCACTCATGGGCAGGTGTCTTTCCAGAACAGATTGCAGCAAAAGGGTCTGGATGTGCTCCACAATCATTAGCTGGTGATCAAGGCAGGGAAGGGGTGCCCATCTGTTCTGGAATTAATTGGCATCCTTATGAGATCATCTTGATCGAAGTTGATGAAGAGTTGCCTTTTCCCTCCTGTTGTGTGAGGCTGGGAGCCCCTTGGTATCAGGGACTGTGTTATGTTTATCTTCTGTTGTTTGGTATTGAAACACTCCCTCGCACATGATAGGCACTCGGTGTCTGTTTAATTCGTGTGAAAGAGTCAGGAGAAAACAGCTCTGTTTCCTGTCCTGCTTCCCTGCCCCTCTGTAAATATCTGGGAGAAAAGTCACTTCCTTTTATGTAGGGGGGGGTCTCTGTAACCCCACACAATGATGTCAGTATTCCTAGGAGCAGTCATGCCTGAGGGTCCCCCAGGGACTGGAATGTGGAGGGGGACAAGAATGGGGCAGCTTTTCCAGACCATCCCCAGGCAAACACTGCTCTTTGTGTCTCAAGACATTTTAAAGATATTTTAAAGAAATATCATGTATTGGAATCATGCAAGATGTCTTTCGTGTCTGGCTTCTTGCACTTAGCATAGTATTTTTGAGGTTCATCCATGTTGTTGCATATATAAGTTGCTCACTCTTCATTGCTGAACAATATTCCATTGTACCGATATGTCATAGTTTGTTCATCCATTCACCAGCCGATGGACATTTGGATTATTTCCAGCTTTGGCTTTCAGCTCTAGGCTACTTTAAATACTGCTGCTGTGAATACTGCATACAAGTCCTGTGTGGCTGTATGCTTTCATTCCTCTTGAATAGATACCTGGGAGTGGAATTGTTTGGTTATATAAAAAGTGTATGTTTAGTCTTTTGAAAGACTGTCAAACTGTTTTCTAAAATAACTGTACTTTTTTACCTTCCCACCAGCAATATGTGAGGGTTTCAGTTTCTCCAAATCTTAGCCAACACTTGGCATTGCTAGTCTTTTAGATTATAAACATTCAAATGGGAACATAGTGATATATATACTGATACATAATTATGGTTTTAATTTGCATTCCCCTAATAATTAATGGTGTTGAACATCTTTTTGTAAGCTTAGCGACAAGTCATATCTTTATTAAAGTGTCTGTTCAAATCTTTGGTCTGCTTTGTAATTGGTTTGTCTTCTCATTGAGTTGTAAGAACATACTGAACACAACTCTTTTATCAGATA
This sequence comes from Acinonyx jubatus, assembly GCF_027475565.1. Classification (NCBI taxonomy): domain Eukaryota; kingdom Metazoa; phylum Chordata; class Mammalia; order Carnivora; family Felidae; genus Acinonyx; species Acinonyx jubatus. Next base: position 209,246,622 of record NC_069380.1, read on the forward strand.
GATGTTTTATAAATATTTTCTCCCTTTCTGTGTCATGTTTTTTTCTTTTTCTAAAAGAGATCTTTTAAAGAGAAAAATTTTAATTTCGATGAAGTTCAGTCTATCAATTTTTTCTCTTATGTATTGTGCTTTTGGTATCATATGTAAGAAAAATTTTTGCCTTATCCAAGGTTACGATGATTTTCTTCACATATAGTTTTAGCTCTTGCATTTAGGCTCGTGATCCATTTTGAGTTAATTGTATATGGTGTAAGTACCATCTTCATTCTTTTCCATGTGGATATCCAATTGTTTCAGCTCTATCTCCTTTCCCATTTTCCCTGCTCTGTCCCCATTAAATTGCCTTGGCTACTTCATTAAAAATTAATTGACCTAAGAGTAAGGGTTAATTCCTGACCTCTCTATTCTCATCCACTGATGTGTGTATTTGTCCTTACAACAGTACCACACTGTCTTGATTATGATAGCCTTACAATAAGTTTTGAAACGAGGTAGTGACTTTTTAACTTTGTTCTTCTTTATAAAAGTTATTTTGGCTATTCTTGGTATTTTTCATTTCAATATAAATTTTAGGATCATCTGATTATTTTCTACAAAAAAAATCCAAAATTTGACAAGGATTGTATTGAACTTATAGGTCAGTTTGGAGAGAATTTCTCAAAACTGTGTCTTCAGTCCTTGAACATGGTATGTCTTTTCAACTATTTAGAAATTCTTTATTTTTTTAACTTTATTTTATTTTTTTAATGTATTAAATTTATTGTCAAATTGGTTTCCATACAACACCCAGTGCTCATCCCAAAAGATGCCCTCTTCAATGCCTATCACCTACCCTCCCCTCCCTCCCACCCCCCATCAACCCTCAGTTTGTTCTCAGTTTTTAACAGTCTCTTATGCTTTGGCTCTCCCACTCTAACCTCTTTTTTTTTTCTTCCCCTCCCCCATGGGTTTCTGTTAAGTTTCTCAGGATCCACATAAGAGTGAAACCATATGGTATCTGTCTTTCTCTGTATGGCTTATTTCACTTAGCATCACACTCTCCAGTTCCATCCACGTTGCTACAAAGGACCATATTTCATTCTTTCTCATTGCCATGTAGTACTCCATTGTGTATATAAACCACAATTTCTTTATCCATTCATCAGTTGATGGACATTTAGGCTTTTTCCATAATTTGGCTATTGTTGAGAGTGCTGCTATAAACATTGGGGTACAAGTGCCCCTATGCATCAGTACTCTTGTATCCCTTGGGTAAATTCCTAGCAGTGCTACTTCTGGGTCATAGGGTAGGTCGATTTTTAATTTTTTGAGGAACCTCCACACTGTTTTTCAGAGTGGCTGTACCAGTTTGCATTCCCACCAACAGTGCAAGAGGGTTCCCGTTTCTCCACATCCTCTCCAGCATCTATAGTCTCCTGATTTGTTCATTTTGGCCACTCTGACTGGCGTGAGGTGATATCTGAGTGTGGTTTTGATTTGTATTTCCCTGATGAGGAGCGACGTTGAGCATCTTTTCATGTGCCTGTTGGCCATCTGGATGTCTTCTTTAGAGAAGTGTCTATTCATGTTTTCTGCCCATTTCTTCACTGGATTATTTGTTTTTCGGGTGTGGAGTTTGGTGAGCTCTTTTAGAAATTCTTTAATTAATCTCAGTGAAATTTTGTAGCTTTCAGGGTATAAATCCTGCATGTGTACTTAAAAATTGACTTGTAATTATTCTATTCTTTCTGTTGCTACTGAGAATAGAATTGTTTTCTTCATTCTATTTTTTGGGTTTTTTGTTTCTAGTATAGACATACAGTTAATTTTTCTATATTGACCTTGTGTCTTGAAATCTTGCTAAATTCACGTGTTATGAGTAGTAAGTTTTTTGAAGTTTTTTTTAGGATTTTCTAAATACAGGTTTATGTTTTCAGAGGAAGACAATTTTAGTTTTTTCCAATCTGTATGACTTTAATTTCTTTTTCTTATCTTATTACACAGGCTAGAACCACTGGTACAGTATTGAATGAAAATAATGAGAGGGGACATGTTTTCTTGTTCTCAGTCTTAGGGAGAAAGCATTCTGTTTTTTATCATTAACTATGAATCTAGCTGTAGGGATTTTTTTAAACATTCTTTTTATCATGTCAAGGAATATGCCTTATATATCTAGTTTATTGAGAGTTTTTGTTATGTATGGGTGACTGATTTTTGTCAAGGACTTTTTCTACATCTATTGAGATGGTCATGTAATTTTTGTCCTTTATTTTATTAACATGATATTTTATAATAATTGATATTTGGAAATTAAATGGGCCTTACATTCATGGAATAAATCCCACTTGGTCATGGTGTATACACCTTTTCATATATTGCCAAATTCAGTTTTTTAAGAATTTTTTGAACATTTTTACAGTTATGTTCATGAGGAATATTATTCTTTAGTTTTCTTGTGATGTCTTCTTGAAGTTTTTGTTAACTTTAATGTCCTAGTAATACTGATTTCAGAAAAAGTTGGAAAGTTTTACCTTCTATTCTACTTTCTGAAAGAGTTTATATAGGATTGGTATTATTTCTTCCTTAAATACTTGGTAGAATTTACCAGTGAAGACATTGGGCCTAAACTTTTCTTTGTGGGAAATTTTTAACTACTGATTCAGGTTTTCAAAAAATGTTATTTGTTGTATATATGAATTGAGATTCTCCATCTTGTAACCTTACAGCATACAGTCTGAGAGGCTAAATGTCCCAAGAACCCAGGTCTGTGGCTATGGCTGTGCTGTCGATTTAATCTCAGGAAACACTTGAGATTCCTAATGCATTATGGCAACAAGTATGATACATCTGCCACAGTATTCTTAATGTTTATTTATTTTTGAGAGAGAGAGAGAGAGAGAACAGGGGAGGGGAAGAGAGAGAGGGAGACACAGAATCTGAAGCAGGCTGCAGGCTCTGAGCTGTCAGCACAGAGCCCAATGCAGGGCTCGAACCCACGAACCGGGAGATCATGACCTGAGCCAAAGTCAGATGGGTAACACACTGAGCCACCCAGGCGCCCCTGCCGCTACAGTATTCTTGGTGAGAGTAAAAAAGAAGGAAAGAGAAGGTGTTTGTCAGTTTTTACCTTGAAACTTCAAGTTTTACCTTTGGAAACTTCTGCTGTCCTACCACTGAGATTCTCTGATGATATTACTCCTGCTGCATGACTTCCAGTAACTCCTGACATGTTGCTGGCAGTGAGAAGGGGAAAGACCACTTTTATATTTATTATACGCAGCTCAAGAAGGACTTACAAAAATAAAGAAGTCAGCTGGGCAGCAAAAGGTGCCTGACCCAGAGGGAGGAAGTTAGCTGTCACCTTTTGAAGCAGTGTGATTTAGAAAACATTTTAATTTAATTTAATTTAATTTAATTTAATTTAATTTAATTTTACTTATTCTAAAGGGAGGGGTGAGCAGAGGGAGAGAGAGAGAGAATTTTAAGCAGGCTCCACCCTCAGTGCAGGACTCTGGGATCATGACCTCAGCCGAAATCATGAGTCAGGTACTCAACCGACAGAGCCACCCAGCTGCCCCTAGAAAACATTTTGAGTATATTAGCCTGATGAAGTCCTGAATACCGTTGAAGAATTAGTATTTGGTGGCATAAATGAAAATTCAGACTCTTTTTTTTAGAAGATCTTTCTTTACATAGGAAACTCCCCAGTCCTGTTTTCTTTTCTTGTCGGTCTGTGGGATCACCGTAGCTTACTCTCCTTCAGCTCTTCCAATTCCTGTCAAAACCTTACCTTCATGGGACAACCTCAGTTTTTATTGAGAGGTGGAAGAAAGAAAGCAGCCACATGATGATCACTTGTGCTTTTTGTCTATCAACACACTATTGAGCCCATATCTCGTAAGCATCTCACTGTGCTCTGCATGGGTGTGTCAGATTGCCAGTATCAGAAGGCATCTTCCGTCACTTAAAATTTGGTGCACTTTCTTCTTACAGAGAACAAGAATCCTGTAAATCATCTGATCTCCTTTATAACTGGCCAACAGGAAAGCTCAAGGCAAATTTATTAATTGTAGTCACGCTCAATTTCAGTCTTCGTGGTAAAGGTACTTGAATTTTACCCTTCTTCATGGATTTCATTTTCTACCTTTATCTTGTATGTGTGGGTTCTTTTTAGAAATAACCTTGCATGCTTTTGGCGATGAGCAGTATAGACGTTCAAAAGAAGTCATGCTCTGTCCGTGGCTGCAAGCAAAATAGTGACGGTGATCATGTCATTGTTTTTGTTGATGCTCAATGGCCTCCTTGCTCCCACCCCCACCCTGAGTCTCTCCTCAGGCCCTTTATCCACCTCAGAAATCCTATTCTCTCATATTCCTCCATTTGCTGCCCTGTCCCTCCACAACCCCAAAGTATAAATGATTTCAATTTATAGTACAAATAGTTTTAATTATTCATCCTCAAGAGGGGTTCATATTTCCTGGGCCCCAAAGCCCTGAGATAAAGAGAAGAGGTTCCGTTGATGTGCCAACAGTGCTTTCTCTGAGCATGGGGACATTCTTGGCGCTTTTCCTCCAGCGGTTCCCAAACACCATCACACTGACTTGCAGCAGCAGAGTAGAAGAGGCAGGATTCTCAGGCCCTTGTCACCCAGCGATTCTGATGCAGTAGGTTTCAGCTGGAGACTCAGAATCTGAATTTTTACAGCATGCCTCTCTTTCCTCCCCTTGGTGAGTTTCAGTGTCATGGTATCATTTTCCAAAAGTTGAAAACACGATTTTCATACACACACACACACACACACACACACGCGCGCGCGCGAAAGTTTAATTCATTAAAGAGGGAACCGGCAGCATAGCAACACTAGTATAAGAAGAGCACAAGGAACAATTAATAAGTGAGAGCGTTGGGATATGAGTGCCAGGTCAGACACAAAATGGGTTAATGTTATATGAGGCAATAAAAACTAACCTTCAGGGTTATGTTCTGTACTGGGCAGTAGCCATTTGCATTTCTGCTGGGCAAAAGCATTTTCAACTTTTCGGTCTTGTACAAATTAACCCTAACTTCACAGGGTCTGGACTCTTATCAAAGGTAAATAGTAACACTGGCATGTGGCTGGTTCAGTCAGAAGAGCATGTGACTCTTGATCTCAGGGTCATGAGTTTGGGAGTAGAGATCACTTAAAAAAATCTTTAAAAAACAGTAAATTGTAACTCAAGTAAGAACACATTCTTCTAGGGAGTTGGCCTTTTAGTGGGCTTGTTGGTGTGTTAGTATGAAGTCAAAAGGAAATGCTTTATTTTATTTGCATTATTCCAAACATTTTGATAGTTTTTCGTAATGTGTACAACCACGCTTAGGAAAAAACTGGCATAGTTCACTTCCATACAAGCAATCCCAAAATGTATTTGGTGCCAAATTAGCTTAAATGTCAGTTCCTCTGGAGAGTCTTTTCTGGAATTCCAAGGTTCTCATGTACTCTTACAGAATCCTATACTTTCCTTATCAGGACTTTTATTACAATATGCTTTAGTTGCTTATTATTTCTCTGTGTTCCTCACTGGAGTGTAAACTCCACAAGGGCAGGAGGACCTAGTTTGTTCACTGTTGTATTTTCAAGGCTTTGAAGGAGAAGCTGCCACACAGGAAACCCCTAGTGCATGCTTCTTGATTGGGTGAATGAAAGTTGTGATCTCCGATCAGGTTAGTGTGAAGTTAAACAAAAATCCAACATCGTGGATTCAGAGGAAACCCAGCCAGCTGCTTTCCTTGGGCAGTGCTTGATGGTCAGCTGCTTCTTAACAGTGTTTCTCTTGATAAAGGGCCAGCTCAGTCCCCTTTCCCCCTTTCACAATAAAGGATTGTGTGTCTTCAGGAAAAATCAGCCATCATCAATATCCTAAAAAAGCTCTTTTTTTAGTAGCTCGATGTGTGTGGCCCTGTGCTGGGCTCCTGAGAAGAAGGCATTCAACATCATCAAGGCCTGGGGTTGGGGTTGAGCAGGATACAAGGTGTAGGGTAGACAAAGAAAACTGATACATAGGATCTTTCTTCTACCCAGTTTTATGCATATAGTTAAGTCCATGCAAAGACAGGGAGTTGGGGGTAATTCTGAGTCCAATGACTAAGAATTTACATAGAAAACCAGACCCTAGTGTATCGTACTGATGGCCATACTGGTGTAGCTATGACAAGCTATGACATAGGCTCTGTGGGTGACACACATGATGCCAGGCCATCAACTATTTGAGAGCAGGCTTTCATTTGTAGAGACTATAGTTCACCCATCAAGCAGCCAGGGGTCTCTTTAAGCTCTCTAAGTAAGAAGAAGAAAAACTAGAGGGGCATGGTTCTTAAAGCTGTGAAAACCTCTCTGCCTGCTATTACCAAGTTCCAACCAAAATATCAAGAACATGACTTTCTTAGTATCAACTAGACCGGTTATTGAGAAGTTGGCCAAAGAGATACTGTGTTGAGCCCAAATTCAAGAAGAGACAGGCCCTGGAACCTGAAATATAACTGAACAAAAAGATGAGTGACACCTGTTTTTCTTAAAAGAACAAAGAAGAATTGGAACGGAAGATTCAATCAATCAAGAACAGCTCACATTTTTTCTGGAATTCTGGATATCCCTTGTACCTTTTGTATCTGGGCTTTGTGCAGTGTTTTCACTTGTCTAAGAGTTTATACTTCGCAATGTAAAGTACTATTCATTCTTGAAGGCCCAGATCACAAATACCTCCTTTATGAAATCCTCCCAGATGGAATTAATGTTTTTCTCTTTATACTTCCCCAGCGTGGTATCTGTTGCTTCTCACTGCCCACTTTGTATTAGACTTGTTCATGCCTGTATCTGGAAGGCAAAATACAAGCCTTATTCATATGTACATCACATGTGGTGGTGCTTGTCTTAATGCACTTCAAATAGTAGGTGCTCAAAATAAATTGAATCTAATGAAAACTTATCCAGTATGTACCAGCTCAGCTCTTAAGAGTAAAGCAGACCTGGGGCACCAGTTAAGCATCCAAGTCTTGATTTGGACTCAGGTCACGATCTCATGGTTGGTGAGTTTGAGCCCCGCATTCTCTCTCTCTGCCCCTCCCCTGCTCGATCTATGTCTGTGTCTCTCAAAATAAATAAATAAACTTAAAAAAAAAAGAGTCAAACAGACCTGTCTTTTAAGACAGAACTCTGTGCAAAGGGATGAAGCAATAGTCTAGCGGCTTCTTTCCAAGAATCCTGGAGAAGACGACTCAATTTTCATTCATGTATATACTTTATTATGTATGCATGAAGTCACAAATGGGACCTGTCTCCATTTCTTTTCCTGAAACATATATATTTTTAATTCTGCCATGTTCTGATCTCCCGTGTTTTCAAAATGAATAATAGAACATCTTAGGAGGGGTTCTGTCTAGATCACAATGGTGTATAAGTTTCCTTTCAGAACGTCAAGTTTTATTAATTGGTAGAGGATGCCTGGCTAGCTTGCTGAGAGGATCTGTAAGGGGCATAGAAGATGTGGAGAGTGTGCCAGAAATGAATAGTAGTGTCTGCTGAACACAGTATAGGGCCATGTAGGTGAGGCAGGCGGCAGCCTGTGGACCATGTTTTTTGCCATCTCTGGTCTTGGTGGATTATACTAGCTTTGTACAAGGAAATGGCTCCTGAGAATCTAAAATTAAAATTACACAGAATTTACTTATTGAAAGAGACCTCAAAAGGTATCTAGTCTGCAACATAATTTTCCTTGGCAATGTTATCATTTTAAGGACCGTGGATATATATTTTCTACTTTTTTTGGCAATTTTTGTTTATATTGTGGTAAAATACACATAATACAGAATTTACTATCTTAACCATTTCTACATTTACAGTTCTGTGCAATTAAATATATGTACATTAAGAATGGGATACATCCATCCCCACAACTCCTCTCATCTTGCAAAAATTGAAACTCTACTTTTTTCTTTCTTTTTTTTAAGTAGGCTCCACGCCCAGTGTGGAGCCCAGTGCAGAACTTGAACTCATAACCCTGAGATCAAGACCAGAGTTGAGATCAACAGTTGGATGCCTAACCAACTGAGCCATCCAGGCACCCCAAACTCTGTACTATTAAACAAACTTTATTTTTTAAGATTTTACTTTTTTAAGGGAATATTTGGGTTCACATCATAATTAAGATAAAGGTGCAGAGATTTTCCATATACTCCCTGCCCCTACATATACACGGCCTCTCCTGTTATCAAACTCCCTGCTAGAATGGTACATTTGTTACAATTGATGAACCTATATTGACACATCATACTCACTCAAAGTCCATAGTTATATTAGAGTTCACTCTTGGTGTTGTATATCCTATGGGTTTGGACATGTATTCATTAATATATTATTATACAGAATATTTTCACTGCCCTAAAAATCCTCTGTGCTCTGCCTATTTGTCCTCCCCCCCCCGCCCCCAGTTTCTGGCATCAACTGATTTTATTACTGTCTGCATAGTTTTGCCTTTTCCAGAATGCCAAATAGTTGGAATCATACAGTATGTAGCCTTTTCAGATTGGCTTCTTTCACTTAGTATTGTGAATTTAAGTTACTCCGTGTCTTTTCATGGTTTGATAGCTCATTTCTTTTTAATGCAGAATAATACTCCTTTGTCTGGATGTACCACACTTAATTCATTTATTCACCTACTGAGAGACATCTTGTTTGCTTCCAAGGGTTGGCAATTATGAATAAAGCTGCTATGAGTGCAAGTTTTTGTGTGGATATAAGTTTTCAACTCCTTCGAGTAAACACCAAGGAGCTCGATTGCTGGATTGTATGGTGAGAGTATGTTTAGTTTTGTAAGAACTCAATCTGTCTTCCAATGTGGCTGTACCATTTTGCATTTGCACCAGCAATGAATGAGAGTTCCTGTTGATCTACATCCTCATCAACATTTGATGTTGTCAATGTTCCAGACTTGGGCCATTTTAATAGGTGTACAGAGATAACTTTTTGTTGTTTTAATATGTATTTGCCTAATAACATATGATGTGATGCATCTCTTCATATTTTTAGTTGCCATCTGTGTATCTCTTTTGGTGAAATGTCTTTTAAGGTCTTTGGCCCATTTTTAAATTGGATTGTTTGTTTTCTTATTGTTGAGTTTGAGAATTCTTGTTATATTTTGAATAACAATCTTTTATCAGATGTATATCTTGTGAATATTTTGTCCCAGTCTGTGGCTTGTCGTCTCACTGTCTTGGTGTTGTATTTTACAGAGCATGAATTTTTAATTTTAATGAAGGGCAGCTTATCAATTATTTGTTTCCTGGATCATGACTTTGTATTGTATCTTAAGGTCATTGCCAGACCCAAGATGATCTAGGTTTTCTTCTATGTTATCTTCTAGGAATTGAATAGTTTTGTGTTGTACATGTAGGTCTGTAATGCATTTTGAGTTAATTTTTGTGAAGGGTATAATGTCTGTTTCTAGATTCCTTTTTTTCCTTTCTGCATGTGGAAGTCTGGTTGTTGCAGCTGTTTAATAATAAATCTTGAAGTTGGGTAGTGTCAGTCCTCCAACTCTGTTCTCCAGTATTGTGTTGGTTATTTATTTTTTTTTTGCCTTCCCATATAAACTTTAGAATTAGTTTGTTAATATCCATAAAATAATTTTCTGGGATTTTGATTGGGATTGCATTGAATATATAGGCCAAGTTGGGAAGAACGGATATCTTGACAACATTGAGTCTTACTATCCATGAACTTGGATCATCTCTTCAATTATTTACTTCTTTGATTTTCTTCATCAGAGTTTTTCCCTCTATAGACTTTTTGCTTATTTTGTTAGATTTATACCCAAGTATTTTATTTTGGGGGTACTAATTTAAATGATACTGTGTTTTTAATTTTAAATTTTATTTGTTCATTGCTGGTATATAAGAAAGGAATTGACTTCTGTGTATTAACTTGTGTCCTACAAATTTGCTATAAATTCTTATTAGTTCCAGGGGTTTTGTTGCTGTTGTTGTTGATGCTTCTTTTGTATTTTTTTAATTTTATTTTTTATTTTTTAAAACTTACATCCAAATTAGTTAGCATATAGTACAACAATGATTTCAGGAATAGATTCTTTAATGTCTCTTACCCATTTAGCGCATCCCCCCTCCCACAACCCCTCCAGTTACCCTCCATATTTAAGAGTCTCTTATGTTTTGTTCCCCTCCCTGTTCTTACATTATTTTTGCTTCCCTTCCCTTATGTTCATCTGTTGTGTCTTAAAGTCCTCATATGAGTGAAGTCATATGATATTTGTCTTTCTCTGACTAATTTTGCTTAGCATAGTACCCTCAGTTCCATCCACATAGTTGCAAATGGCAAGATTTCATTCTTTTTGATTGCTGAGTAATACTCCATTGTGTGTGTGTATACACACACACACATATATATATATACATATGTATATATATATACATATACATACACACACACACACACATATATATACATATATATATATATATATATATATATATATATATATACAGTACATATATATATATGTGTGTGTGTGTGTATATATATATCACATCTTCTTTATCCATTCATCCATTGATGGACATTTGGACTCTTTCCATACTTTGGCTATTGTAGATAGTGTTGCTATAAACATGGGGGTGCATGTGTCCCTTTAAAATAGCATACCTGTGTCCCATGGATAAATACCTAGTAGTGCAATTGCTGGGTTGTAGGGTAGTTCTATTTTTAGTTTTTTGAGGAACTTCCATACTGTTTTCCAGAGTGGCTGCACCAGCTTGCATTCCCACCAGCAGTGCAGAAGAGATCCTCTTTCTCTGCATCCTTGCCAACATCTGTTGTTGCCTGAGTTGTTAATGTTAGCCATTCTGACAGGTGTAAGGTGGTATCTCATTGTGATTTTGATTTGTATTTCCCTGATGCTGAGTGATGTGGAGCATTTTTTTATGTGTTGGTTGGCCATCTGGATGTCTTCTTTGGAGAAGTGTCTAGTCATGTCTTTTGCCCATTTCTTCACTGGATTATTTACTTTTTGGGTGTTGAGTTTGAGAAGTTCTTTATAGATATTGGATACTAACCCTTTATATGTTATGTCGTTTGTAAATATCTTCTCTCATTCTGTCGGTTGCCTTTTAGTTTTGCTGTGCAGAAGTTTTTTATTTTGATGAGGTCCCAATAGTTCATTTTTGCTTTTGTTTCCCTTGCCTCTGGAGACGTGTTGAGTAAGAAGTTGCTGTGGCCAAGATCAAAGAGGTTTTTACCTGCTTTCTCTTTGAGGATTTTGGTGGCTTCCTGTCTTACATTTAGGTCTTTCATCCATTTGAGCTTATTTTTGTGTATGGTGTAAGAAAGTGGCCCAGGTTCATTCTTCTGCATGTCGCTGTCCAGTTTTCCCAGCACCACTTGCTGAAGAGACTGTCTTTATTCCATTGGATATTCTTTCCTGCTTTGTCAAAGATTACTTGGCCATACGTTCGTGGGTCCATTTCTATGTTCTCTATTCTGTTCCATTAATCTGAGTGTCTGTTTTTGTGCCATTACCATACTGTCTTGATGATTACAGCTTTGTAGTATAGCTTGAAGTGCGGGATTGTGATGCCTCCTGCTTTGGTTTTCTTTTTCAAGATTGCTTTGGCTATTCAGGGTCTTTTCTGGTTCCATACAAATTTTAGGATTGTTTCTTCTAGCTCTGTGAAGATGCTGGTGTTATTTTGATAGGGATTGCATTGAATATGTAGATTGCTTTGGGTGGTAGTATTGACTCTTTTTTATTTTCTATGTAGATAATTATGTTATCTGTAAATAAATTATGTTATCTGTAAACAAAAATTATGTGATCTGTAAACAAAAACAAAAAATTGCAAAAATTATGTTATCTGTAAACAAATCTTCCATCTCAATCTGTGTACCTTTTACTTCTTCCTCTCTCCCTTCCTTTCTTTTTTGTTTTGTTTTGTTTTGTTTTGTTTGGACTTTTTGCATTAGTTAGAACTTCCAGTACAATGTTGAAAAGCAGTGGTAAGATAGGACATACTTGCCTTGTACTTGATCTTAGTGGGACAGCTTCAAGTTTCTCACTATTAAGTATGATATTAGTTGTATGGTTTTTATAGATATTTTTTATCAAGTTTTTTTTTCTTTGGTATGCTGAGGTGTAGTATTTTTGGCATTTATCCAGCATGGTGTAATCAGAGCTTCCTGGATCTGTGTTTTGGTTTCTGGCATTAATTGGGGGAAAATTCTCAGTCATTTTCATTTCAAATATTTCTTCTGTTCCTTTCTTTCTTTATTCTCCTTCTGGTATTTCCATAATGGGTAAGCTGCACCTTTTATGGTTGCCCCAACAGTCCTTGGATAATCTGTTCCTTTTTTTTTAGTCTTTGTTCTCTTTGATTTTAAATTTTAGAGTTTTCTATTGGTATATTCTCAAGCTCAAAGAGTCTTTTCTCAGTCATGACCAATCTGCTAATAAGCCTATTAAAGGCATTCTTTATTGCTGTCATAGTGGTTTTGATCTCTAGTATTTTGTTTTTTTGGTTCTTTCTTAGGATTTACATCTCTTTGCTTACATTTCCCATCTGTTATTGCATGCTGTCTACATTTCTATTAGAGCTCTTAGCACATTAATCATATTTGTTCTAAATTCCTGGTTTGATAATTTCAACATCCCTGCCATGTCTGGTTCTGATGTTTGCTCTGTCTCTTCAAATCGTTTTTTTTGCTTTTTGTATGTCTTGTATATGTTTATACATGATATTTCCATATAATCAAGCTAATAATTAACATATCTATCTTCTCACATAGTTACCATTTTGGGGAATAATATTTTCTTGATAAGTAGACATGATATACTACATAAAAGGAACTGCCATAAATGGGCCTTTAGTAATGTGGTGGTGAGGTTTAGGGGAAGGGAAGGTGTTCTGTAGTCTTATGATTAGGTCTCAGTGTTTTAGTGAGCCTGGACTCTGGACTGTGAACTTCAGAGCTATTTCTCAGTTTTTTTCTCCCCTTTAGATGGGAAAAGATGGCTTGAGTAGACTGGAGTTCAATATTTCCTTTCTCCCATATGGAAGGCTAGAGCTATTTAGAGTTCAGTATTTCCTTTCCCCAAGGTGAGTCAGATTCTGATAATTCCCTAGCAGATTTGGCTCTGGCTAACTAGTTTCTTCTGAAGACAGTTTTGTGAAGAACATAGGGTTCTAAAGTATTTCAAAATACTCTGGCCAGAAGAATGAGGGGATTTTTCCCCCAATATTTATTGTGGGGATTTGGCCCAGTTTTTTGAGGTAAATCTCAGTTTTGTAGGGGTCCCTTATAAATGAGTCCCATTGGAGTTAGCTCTCAGAGTTGTGTCCATGCTGAGCCTCCAGCAGTGTGTCAAAATTAGTTTGGATTTTACTGGTTCTCATCCTCATGGTGTTTTCCATGTGAGTCTCTGTTTCGGTAAGCTGCTACTTCCTATATTCACCAGTCTGTCTCTCCAGGCCTGGGGGTATCTTCCCCTGTATTCTCCCCTCTTTTATGGATCCAAGAGGAGTTGTTGATTTTTCAGTCTGTTGAAGTTTTTGCTTATTAGGATAGAATGGTGACTTCCAAGCTCCTTACATGTGTAATGGGAAACCAGAAACCCCCTATGTATCTATTTTTTGCTGGATGGATATTTGTTTTTCAGTTTAAAATTTTAGTAATAAAAACGAATCACTTCAGAAGATTTAGAATATACATGAAAGTAAAAAAGAGGAAAATATCATGCAGAACGGGACTTGGTGTCTTGGTGAATGCCTCTTCACTTAATCATGGAGGCTCTCATCTTGTTTTCTTGTGATTTATTAGGATATGCTCCCCAGAAAGGATGGAGACCCGCTCATTTAGACAGAGACCCACTCATTTTTGTTTGCATGGTCAAGGAAGGACTTTCTAGAAGCTGACATGAGAAGTGTATGTGGAAAGGAAGAAAGGAGGAGAACTGTCTGAAGAAAGGAATGAGGGCAGAAATTGAAGGCAGAGACCCTGAAATCACATGATTTCAGTTATGCCCCGAGACCTAATGCAAAGTGGACTCTGCTTGGACCCCTGAGTTTTTCTGAATGCATATTTCAGTTAGATTTGAGAAACACTTTTTAAAACATTTTTATATTGCCATGAACCCCCAGATAAAGCTGGGAACATAAAATCAATGAGAGCTGGACTTATTTGGAGTTCCTAATGTGTCCTGGGAGAAGTTGAATCACAGGCAGTTAAAGACTTCCCTTCCTCCAAGGAACCTATAACAGAGTACAAGTTACAAATAGTGAGAAAGGATTCAGCAATGTCCCCACAGTTTCCCAGGAGACTCTAGGAAGGTTGAAACTTGATCCAAATGGGATCTCTTGTTCCCCACAGATTTCAGATTTTCCTAAACTCAGTTCATTGTCGGCAACAGCCAGGTCCCAGTGCACAAGACTGTTTCCTCCTCAATGCCCTTGAGGTCAAACAGACTGTTCTGGGAAGGTCTTTTTGGAAACTTTGGAATGAAAATGTGTTTAAAACCATGAGCTCATGCTTTCCATAGATGAGACTGTCACATTATTAAAAAAAACAACCACCCACCATCCCAGGCATGTGTTAATTTGAAAGAAAACTATTAGGAAAGTATAATTGTGATTTGCAGTAAAGTAAGTCTTTGTGATTATTCAGCTGAAAATGATAGAGGGATGTGCAAATGTCCTTTGCAGATTCATGTCTATAGTTTTATTTGCTTTTCACTATACCCATGGGAAGAAGTCAGGGCAAGTATTAGAATTTTCATTTTTCATCTGAAAAACCTTAGATCCAAGAGATTCAGTGACTGCATGTGGTCACATACCAGGGTAAGAGTCTGTATCTCCTTGTAGCCTTACATTATTCCATTTCACCTCTTGCATTTTGCCTCAGAGTCCCAAATCATATGTTAAGATTTCTAGAAAGACAACTAAATATCTCAGTGCCTTCTGTTTCTAATTTTTCTTCTCAATAGAAAGAGAACTGTATTTTGACCCTAACAAACTTGACATTTTCTTTGCACTGATTTGGCAGAAACTCCAGGGGCTGAAATGAACCCACACCACTGTAATTGGTTTAAGGTGAATACAATGGCCTCTTTTTAAGTTCTTTCAAACTCTTTAGTCTGGACCAAGTAGCTAAAATTCCCAGGGAGCAAAATTAGCCCTTTCCATCCACCTGAGGGCTGGATACTAACTTCCATCTAAATTTAGGTAATCTTTTATTTAGAGCTGGCACTCTCTCCTTTTGCACTCGATGTGTGTAACCATGTTGTGTGAGTTTCCTATTGCTGCTTTAACAAATTGCCACAAGCCGTGTCATTTAAAACAACACAGATTTATGATCTAATAGTTGTGGAGGTCAGTAGTTTGACATGGATCTTGGTGAGCCAACAGTGGGGTGGCATCCCTTCTGCAGCTTTGAGGTTAAACTATTTCCATGCTTTCTCTAGCTTCTAGAAGTCCCTTTCATAGCTTATGTCCTTATTTCTCCATCTCCAAAGCCAGCAACGTTGGGCCAAGTCTTTTTCACACTGCCATCTCCCTAGTTATTGCTAGCTCCTTCTTCCATTTATAATAATCCTTTGGATTACATCAGCCCCCCCACCCCCTGTATAATCCAGGCTAATCTCCCATCTCTGATTAACAACCTTAAGTCTGTTGGCATTCTTCATTTCTCTTTGCCATGTTATCTAACTTAGTTACAATTTCTGGGAATTAGGACATGGGTATCTTTGGGAGGCCTTATTTTGCCTACCACACATATATTATCTTGTTTTCTAGTTGTCTCCTTTTAACAGTATGCATTTTAGTATATAACAATTTGGGTAGTCTATCATGACGCTAAATGTTCCTGAACACTGTAGTGAGTGGGATCCTATTTTCCCAGAAGCAACATATGAACCAAATAAATTATAGATAAAACCCATAGTATGCTATATAAAATAAACGGTACAGACATTTAAAAATGTTTTAAATTAGTTAGGATAATAATATTAAACCATAGACCCTATGAAAGATGAGTGTATTCTGTCTGATAAGTATAGTATTGCATTTTCTTCTACCTAAGTTTATAAAGCTGGCAAAGTACGGTTTTAACTTACATCATTTAAATACGATTCAAAACTAGTACTTGGCAAGGCAAACATCCATAGAATATTTGGTCAATAAGAATTTCCCTTTCTTTCTGGTTCAGAAGGGCTTTGATAACCCTAAAGCTTCCAAAAGCTTAATGGTGTTCTTTTCCTGTAACTGGAGTTGTATTCAAACCACCCCCCCCCCCCAGGCTTCGGAGATATGCTTTTCAAAAACTTGTCTGCCCTTCTCCCTCTTCTGCCATGAAGTAAACAATGAATGACCAAGAAGAGGAAGTGAAGGTGGCAGGGAGGCCTGGAGTATGAATGAACACACAGTGCACGTGGACAACGGGGAGACACCTGTGTGTCGATATGCACAGCACTCTTGTCTGCCACTGACTTGGCATGAATGGTTGCCTCTCAGAACACTTTCTTACAGCTTTTAAACCTTGTTTTAACAAAATCGATCGGTGCTGATCGAACCCTGCTAGTTTATCTACCGATTAAGAACATCTCTCACCCTGTACGGTTACCCTTTAGTGAGTTTTTTCATATCATTTCCAGCTTCCTACTAAGTACATGATTTTGCTCTTCCTTTCCTGCCTGTTCCTTGCTCCTGTTCCATCCTTCCTCCTTTTCCCTTTTCCACTTTCTCTGTTATTCTTTTCCCCTTCTCTTCTAATCCAGTGTATTTATCGTTTCTCTCCTGTCAGTGTTCTACAACCTGAGTGCCCCCCTTCCCTGCTCCCAGCTGCTTTTTTTTTTTTTTAATTTTTTTTCAACGTTTATTTATTTTTAGGACAGAGAGAGACAGAGCATGAACGGGGGAGGGGCAGAGAGAGAGGGAGACACAGAATCAGAAACAGGCTCCAGGCTCTGAGCCATCAGCCCAGAGCCTGACGCGGGGCTCGAACTCACGGCGAGATTGTGACCTGGCTGAAGTCGGACGCTTAACCAACTGTGCCACCCAGGCGCCCCCCAGCTGCTTTTCTATGGACCCTGATTAGTGATGTGATTGGACAGACTGGTGACAGGATATCAGGAACAGAAGGTATTCTAAAGGCACTTCCTGGGCCCCTGGGTGGCTCAGTTGGTTAAGCGTCTGACTTTTTCAGGTCGTGATCTTGTAGTCTGTGAGTTCAAGCCCTTCCTCAGGCTCTGGGCTGACAGCTCAGAGTCTGGAACCTACTTTGGATTGTTTCCCCCTCTCTCTCTGCCCCTCCCCCACTTGCATTGTCTCTTTCTGTCTCTCAAAAATGAATAGACATTAAAAAAAATTTTTAATATTAAAAGCACTTCAATTAAAATCATGCTTCCTAAATAAATACCCTCCATACATCACGCTTGATCTGTGTAGATCATTTTTAATGATACTATTAAAATTATTTGCCTAGCTAAAACATGAGTTACCACTCAAGGCATTGAATTACCAAAGCATAATGAAACATTTTATACATTCTGTCTGGTTTTAAAGGTATCACATGCTAATACAGAGCTTCAAATAATTCAGAAAGGCACGGAGAGGAAAATAAAAATTATGTGTAATCTCACAAAGAAAAGCACTAGGAAATATTTTGAGGATAACTTTATTTTTGTTATAAAAGAAATGTGTACTCAATGTGGCAAATTCAGAATTTTCAACAAAAGTATAAAAGAGAAAGTAACCCTTGTCCAGCAACAGGTTCAGAAGTGACTATGGTTAACAATATATATGCATATATTTTTTCTTTATTTTCTCTATATTTCTAAATAATTGGAATCATACCGAACATATAATTTCTTATCCTTTATTTAATCTCTTACAATGAACATTTTTGATATCATTAGAAACATAGCACATTTTTTATTTGCTGTATAACATCCTGTTGTGCAAATGTTACCCCGTTTCCTTTCCAGTCCTCTGTGGTTGGTCATATAGATTGCTTCCTATTATTCGTCATTGGGAATACCGCTCTGATAGATGTCTTTGTGCACAAACTGTTTTCCTTTATTTGGATCAGTTCTTTTGGAAATAATTTTGTAAGTGGAGTTTTGGGGTCACAAATGTGCTTTTCTGAGGCTTTTGATGCAGATTGTCTCCAAAGGGAGAAGCAGTCCTCCCTCACGTCCCTGGAGGCATGTGAGATTTCCTCTGACCATATTAGGATGTGGCTCCATGGACAGAATCATTGCACAGTTTTACTATGGAAGATTTTTAATTTCAATTCTCACATTTCGATTGAGATTAAGCTTCCATCAATTTTAATACTAATATAAAAAAGAATGATTGGTAATTTTTTAAGTAGACTCTTTTTTTTAGAGCAATTTTAGATTTACAGGCAAGTTGCAAAGATAGCACCTACAGTTGTGTACATATACCTGGCACCCAGTTTCCCTCATTATTAGCATCTGGTAACTGTAGTATTATTGTCACAGCTCAGGGACCCACGTTGGCACATTACTGTTAACTGAACTACACACTTTTTTTAGGGTCCACTAGTTTTCCATAGTGTCAGTCTTCTGTTCCAAGATCCCACCCACGACATCGCTTTGCGTTTAGTTATCACATGTCCTTAGTCTCCTCTGGGCTATGACATTCCTAGGCTTCCCTTGTTTTTGAGGACTTGACAGGAATAGTGGTCAGGTATTTTGGAGAGCATCTCTCAATTTGGGTTTGTCTAATGTTTTTCTCATGGTTAGACCTGGGTTATGAGGCTTGGGGAAGAACACAACAGAAGTAAAGTGCCCTTGTCATGACATCATACCAAGGGCACGTGATGTTGACGTGACTTACCACTAATGATGCTAACCTCGATCACCTGGCTGAAGTAGCGTCTGCCATGCTTCTCCACTGTAAAGTCATTTGTTCTCTCTGTTTTCAGTACCCCGCTGTGTGGGACCAAGTTACTGAACACAGCTGACACTAAAGGGTAGGGTTAAGTTCAGAGGTTAAGTTCCACCTCCTGGAGGAAAGAATATTTACAGAAATGTCTATAATGATTCTTGACAGGAGAAGTAGTTTGTACTTTAATCTTTGAAAATAAATGGGTCACATAGAGATAACCACTGGCAAGTTTTTAAAAATAATTGTTTATAAAAGGAATATACGTCAAACATATATGTATACATATGTGTTGTGTATAAACTCTCATCTTGGTATCTTTGTTGTGGTCACAAATTCTCGATACCTCTGTACTTTGCTTAACAATTACTATTCATTAGTAACTTCAGGGGTCATGTATTCAGTGACAAACAGGTTGGCATTTGCATCAGGCCCAACTCCTATCCAAGAACATTTCCCTCCTCAGGGTTGAGGTCACTGAAAAGATCACGAATGGTGGGTAACCTTCAGCTGTCATTCAGATGCTTCAGAAAGTTCTGTAGGACTCGCCAAATACTTTCCAGAATTGAGTAAATCATTTGTGCTATTTAGATTTTGGCAAGGATGTTGTGAT
This sequence comes from Acinonyx jubatus, assembly GCF_027475565.1. Taxonomy (NCBI): domain Eukaryota; kingdom Metazoa; phylum Chordata; class Mammalia; order Carnivora; family Felidae; genus Acinonyx; species Acinonyx jubatus. The sequence continues at coordinate 209,266,159 of NC_069380.1, forward strand.
GTTTTGGAGTATAATTATTCTATTAGTAGGGATTTTTTTGTGTTTTGTGCCCTTCATTATTTCTCTATTATGAACTATTTGGGGCATAAACAGTTTTAAACTGTGAATTAAAAAAGAAGTAGACTTATTTTTCTAAGTTTTAAAAAGGTTGAATTTAATGTTATAATCTCTTTGGTGTCAGTGAGAAGGTTTAATTCATTGTGTATTTAAACCTGTTAGAAATATGTTTAATTAATCTAATTATTTTTATTTTCAATTGTTTCTAAAACCATCAACACATTTTCAAAGATGACAGGTGGAACAAATAAGTCTCCTTCTTAACAGTAAGGGAATAAAGGAGTCATCTTAGTATATGACATTTTGACAACATTCTAGAAGATGAAGTGAGACGAGAAATCATCAAGGTTTCACGGCCATGTGAGCTCCGCCTCAGAGTGTGCACACTGGTGGGCTATAGACAGAAAGAAAGTTGATTTGACACAGGAGCACCCAGAGAGGTTTGGGACTTGGAGATTCTAGATGTGACAGAGGGCAGGCTGGAGGCTGGAACTGAAAACAGAATGGCCGTGTGCTTCCACAATCTCCAGCAGGATTATACACTGCCAGGTGTCTATCCCCTAAGCAGTAGACTAGAGCTTTTTTCTCTGCAGGAACTTAATGGTCCAGAAAAAAAAGACCTTAATTGGGGCACCTGGGTGGCTCAGTCGGTTAAGCGGCCGACTTCGGCTCAGGTCATGATCTCACAGTTTGTGAGTTCGAGCCCCGCGTCGGGCTCTGTGCTGGAACCTTGGAGCCTGGAGCCTGCTGTGGATTCTGTGTCTCCCTCTCTCTCTGTCCCTCCCCCGCTCACACTCTGTCTCTCTCTGTCTCTCAAAAATAAATAAAGCATTAAAAAAAAAAAAAAAGACCTTTATGTCCTGGCATTTAGGAAATGCTCCATCCATAAAGATCAGGTACCTGCCAGACCTCTGCTTGAAGAGTCAAAAGTCCTCCATGCTTGGGGTGCCTGAGTGGCTCAGTCAGTTGAGCTCAGGTCATGATTTCACGGTTTGTGAGTTTGAGCCCCTCATCGGGCTCAGTGCTGTCAGTGCAGACTTCTCTTCGGATCCTCTATTACCCTCTCTCTCTACCCCTTCCCCCACCCCCCGCTCTCTCTCTCTCTCTCTGTCAAAAATGAATAAACATGTGCATAAAAATGAGAATTCCTCCATGCTTACATAGAGCATATCACCAGCTTTTCAGCACCCCTCAGAGATATGGATGGGGAAGCAAGGATGTCAAGACATTTTAGGAAAATGTTATGCATAAAAGAGGTAGAGCAAAGTAAATAAACAGGAAAAATTGACTTTGGAGGAATCAGATAATGTAGGAAGCAGAAAGGAATGCAACAAACAAAAAAAGTAAACCTCAATACATTTAGCTAGTGTTCGTGGAAATATTCTAGACTAGATTGTATCCATAGAACAAGAAAAATGTCCTGTGAAAAGGAAAACTAGAGGCCAAAAAAAGAGCTCTCTGGGCGGGGAAAAAAGATTGAATTTAGAAAGTAACCAATAGAAATAGTGCAAGATAAAGCCAAGAGACTCTCTCAAAAAGTAGATAAGATGCTTGGAAAATAGGAGATAAACGGTCAGGATATAGAAGAGAAATCCAGGGGGTCTAACATCCAAGAGTATTTTTCATAACTGAAGGACTGAAAGACACAGTGTCCAGAATGAAAGGTACATTGAGTGTCGAGTACAATCGGTGTTAGAAGGCTCCCTCAAAGGCACTTCATTGTGAAATTTCCAAGTAGGGTGGGTAAAGAGAAGATTCCTGAACCTTCTGGGGAGAGAGGTGGAGGTTCTTCCAAAAGGATGGAGAGTCAGGAAAGATTAGATTTCTCAATTTAAAAAATGGATGCTGGATAAAGCAGACATGCCAATATGAGAGCCTTGAAATCAGTGGATCTCACTTGGAGGTGCCCTACACAGAGTCCCTGGATGATGGCTGGGGGCTGGGGGCTGGCCTGGGAGCCACAAGGAAATGAAGAGCTCCAGGGAAGGCTTCCAAGAAAAAGGAGAGCCCCAGGGATGCCTGGGTGGCTCAGTCAGTTAAGCGGTTGACTATTTTGGCTCAGGTCATGATCTCACGGTTGGTGAGATTAAGCCCTGAGTAGGGCTTTGAGCTGACAGCACAGAGCCTCCTTGGGATTCTGTCTCTCACTCTCTGCTCCCACCCCCTGCTCACTGTTATGCCCAGAATTCGTGATCCCAAAGACCACCAGGGAGCTGAGTCTGATGCAAAAGCAAAGAGCCTTTATTCGAGCTAGCTCGAGCTCAATCTCCTACCTGCACCCACGCAGCAGTGAGATACCGGAGGGAGAGGGGGAGGGTGAGGGAGGGGGAGGGGAAGAGAGGGAGAGGGGGGAGGGGAGGGGGGAGAGGGGGAGGGAGGGGGGGAGAGGGAGAAGGGGAGGGAGTTTCAAAAGCACAAAGGTTTTATAGGGATCATGGCCTTAGCCGATTGGCTGGGGAAGGGTCGTGGCCTCAGCCGATTGGCTGCCAAAGTGTGGTCCCAGATCAGCAATTACCAGTGTCACCTGGAACTTGTTAAAAATGCAAATGTTGGGCCTGGTGGTCACAGATGTACTGAATCAGAAACTCCGGGGGTGGGGCTCAGCAATCTGTGTTTGAACAAGTCTTCCAAGAGATTCTGATGCACCTGAAGTTTAAGAACCACTGTGTCTGAGGATCTCTAACATGTTTGGCCTCAGTGTATACAGAACGTTTCTCACTGGTCACCTATTAACCATTGGCTGTCAGCCTTGCTGTGCTATATAAATACCTAGCACCAAACACCATCCCCAGAGACTCTGATTTAATTGGTTTGGGGAGGGGTAAAATGCTCTCGGGTCATTCTAAGCCTGGACAGGGTTGAGGGCTCCTTCCTCTGGCCCCTACCTGAGAGAAGCCCTCCCTCTTCTACTCACACTTTCCACGCCTCTCACACTCCCCTTCCTCCCACCTCAGACTTCGGAAGAAGGCATCAATCGGTAAGTTACTTAAGGGGAGGAGGCCTGTTCTGAGGTTTGAGCAGGAACTTCTTTCTGTGGCCATGTGGGGGACATAGTCACTAGTCAGCCGGCCTAGGTCTGCTCTTTCACTCACATGTGCGTGGTCTCTCTCTCTCAAAATAAATAAATAAACTTAAAAAAAGGGGGGGGGGCGCCTGGGTGGCTCAGTCGGTTGAGTGTCCGACTTCGGCTCAGGTCATGATCTTGTGGTCCGTGAGTTCGAGTCCCACATGGGGCTCTGTGCTGACAGCTCAGAGCCTGGAGCCTGCTTCAGATTCTGTGCCTCCCTCTCTCTCTGCCCCTCCCCTGCTCATGCTCTGTCTCTCTCTCTCGGTCAAAACTAAATAAAACATTAAAAAAATTTAAAAAAAAAGGGAATTCCATATAATAATGCCTGGTATGCTGGGGATTTTAAAAAGATGAACTGTAGTAACAAAGGAGGTGATGCAATAAGAAAAGATAAGAGTTCCAAGGAAAACAAAAGCTGTACCAGAAAGAAACTACTAGTACCTCTGTGGCATAGAGACCAACCTGGTAGAATAGTACTGGCTGGCAAGTTGTATCAGTACATACTGGCTGAGGACCAGGTTTGTCTTGATGTTGGTTTAATAATGTAAATAGAGTTGTATGTATTAGTTTGATGGAAGTAATGATATTGGGAGAATGGCAGAGGAATTGTGTAAGAGAGTCATCTATTATGGCAGGCACAGTACTTCAGAAAATGTCTAAAACTGATTAAAAAAAAAACAACACAGCATGTTATTTAGAAATACAGCGATAGCTTCCAGAAGAATAAAGTTAAAAAAGCCAAAGTCATTACCTCTGGGGATTGGGTGCAGTAGAGCAGAAGATTCTTGTTTTTCGTAACAGGCTTTTAATAAATATTCTACTTTTTAAAGGTATGTGCTTGGGGTAATATGAAGTATTAAAAAAAATAACTTATATAACAACGAAATGCATTGTAGTAAACTTTATTAGACTCTAGATTACAAATGAACAGTGAATAGTTCTAAAAGACATTTTGGGGACACTGGGAAATTTGGAAATGGAATGAAAATTTGGTTATGTTGTGGAATTGTTACGAATTTTCTTAGGTGAGGTAATGGAACTGTGATTGAATAAGAGAATGTCTGCTTCTTTGGACAAGCGTACTGAAGTATTTAATGCTGGATTCCCACAGTCTCTGCAAGTTATCTTCAAATAATGCAGCATGTCCATTTCAGAGGAGGAAGAATACTAATATTTGTTGAATCTAGGTGGTGGCGTATGGGTGTTTATTATACTAATCCTTGAATTCTCTGTACTTTGGAAATTCTTTGAAATAAAACATTGGGGAAAAAAAAAATCATTGCTATGTACTCTCGAAATCAACCTTTCCCCTGAAATGTAATATCCAGGCACTGCCTGTCATTTTGCAGACATATTGGAACTGTTTGCAGAGGGCTCGTTTTGGTGTGGTGTCTTCATACCCCGGACAGCACCGCCATTAACTGTTTATGGGCCTTCTCCACTCGGATGCTGAAGGAATGGGCAGAATGGCAGGGAAATCAAACTCTAATGAAAAAGATGTCTGGTCAGCTCAGGGCCTGTTGAAGAAAAAAAAAATCATTAAACGTCAGCGAGCACTGAGACATTCTATCGTCAGTGGTGTCACGATGTATTTTGCTCAATTCTAGAGCTCATTTCCTGGACCCCATGTAATACCACGGAGAAAATAGATCTTTTTGTTAAGCCCTAGTAAGAGAAGTAAGTCCTTTATTAGACCAAATTTTTGCCTTACTAATTTCTTCCCTGAAGAATTTGATGATTGTGAAGGAAAAAAATATACCTTTCCCACTATTTTATTTCTCCAGAGATGATGGCATTGAACTGCTGGCCTCTCCATGCCCAATTCTTGTGTAATTTTAAAAGAAATATTGACAAGCTATAGTATGGTTGCAGGGAGGTTTACCAGATGGATTGGCACAACAGGAAGTAAAAAAGGGTTGAAGGAAATGGAAATATGTACCCTGAAAAGAGACGTCCTAGTGGCACCTGACAAATGGTATCCAATATATTTACATAGATACTATGTATAGAAGATATAGACATATTCCGGTATGACTCCAGGAGGCAGAACTAAGATGAGTGGGAGTTATAGGGACACAGATTTTCTAACACCACAAAGGGAAAGGATTTCTAATAGTTAAAATAATTTAGCCCAAGTGGATACCTTAGGAACTTATCTCTCCTTGGCAGAAGAACATTTGTGGTGTGGATGAGTGGAGTTGAGGACATAGTTCCAGTATCAGCTGAGAAATTGAATCCTTGAAGTGTCTTAGGATAAGATTCTCTGATTTTAGAGAAAGCCACTCTTATTTCTGAATTAATGCTATGTGCCAGCTGTTGTAATAGGTGCTTCTTCATAATGGTTCCTTTATTCTTTATCAAGTAGGCATTCCCCATTTCTCATATGAAGAAATGATTCCATCTTGGATCTTCTGCGGATCCTTTCCCTTCCAGCCCCTCCATCTCCAGGGGCTGCTTTCTTTTAATGTTTATTTATTTTTGACAGAGAGAGAGAGAGAGAGAGAGAGAGAGAGAGAGCGCGCAGGGGAGGGGCAGAGAGAGAGAGGGAGACACGGAATCCGAAGTAGGCTCCAGGCTCTGAGCTGACAGCACAGAGCCCGACGCGGGGCTCGAACTCACAGACTGAGAGATCATGACCTGAGCCGAAGTCGGACATTCAACCGACTGAGCCACCCAGGCGCCCCTCCAGGGGCTGCTTTCTACACCTGGATTATTTCCAGGACTCTCAACTACTTCTTTCTTTCTTTCTTTCTTTCTTTCTTTCTTTCTTTCTTTCTTAAGTTTATTTATTTTGAGAGAGAGAGAGACAGAGTATGCAAGCACACAAGTTGGGGAGGGGCAGAGAGAGACGGAAAAAGAGAAACCCAAGCAGGCTTCGCACTGTCAGCGTGGAGCCTGACACAGGGCTCGAACCCATGAACCTTGAGATCATGACCTAAGCCAAAATCAAGAGTAGGCTGCTTAACTGACTGAGCCACCCAGGTGCCCCTACTCCCTTCTTTCTGAAGCACAGTCATTTAGGATTTTTCTGAGCTGGTATTCCCCTTCCCCTTACCACTTTAATGTTGTCTTCAAGGATGTAAAATTCTGCTCTACTGAGAAAGAAGAATTTGTGTGTCCTTGGCTAAAAACGTTAGTTACTTTTTGACCTGTTGTTACAGGGCAGTGGGGGATTACGAATAACTAAAGTTTATTCTGCTACATCTGTGACTTCAGGGGAGTTTAGAAAAAGACAGTGAGTGTGGACTTATTCTTTAATGAAAGAGCCCTTGGGAAAGCAAATCTTTTTTTTTTTTTTTATCTTTTCATTTTAGAGATGTAATGAGGATATAAACGCCTCACACTAGACCTCCTTCCTCTTCCTGTTTTAACCCTTCTGCTGTGGCGCTTAGTGAAGTTAACATCTATCACATTCCCTCATGGTTTGCCTATTCCCATCACTAGTTCATCAGAGAAGATGTCCACCTTTGTCTCTAAGCCACTGTTAAACATCGCTGGAATGGTACGTGTTAGACCAAAATCACTTTGGTGGCCATGGCAACAGTCCTGGCTGGCTGCTTTGCTTTTTCCTCCAGGAGTCGGAGCACTTCCCAGGCAGGGATTGTTGCCCATCGTGGTGGGAGAAGCAGAACCAGGGCCGTGTTCTCCACGGCCCAGGAGGGGCTTTGTATCCTTCCCGTGGAGGATGGTTTCTGGACTGAGAAGGGTGACCTGCTGGGACATCATGACAAAATAATGCTGTATCTTGGCTAAATCTGCCATCACGGTTTTCTGGTCTCCATGGGAGAGAGTGCTTCCACTGCTGCGAAGCTGGTTCTCCCCTGTTGTTCTCCCTAATAACATGTTTCCTGGGCCTCCAATATGCTGGCAGTTTCCCCCCACTTCTTTTTAGTCGGGCTCCTCATTTTCTGGTGATGACAAATATGGATGGCTGCTTAGAGCCGCCCCTCCTCACACCCAGAGGCAAAGCTGTAGAGAAATTCTGAGAAAAGAATATTTATCTGATTGAAGATTATTGAGAGAAGGAGAAGTAGTCCCAAATGACCTTAAGTCTCTGACATCTTTCTTTTCGCTCAGGACTGAGACCATTTTGCAGGTCACTATCATCCATGAGGCTCCCGCCCTGTCCCTGAAGGCAGTGTGGGAGAGTTCTGATGAGTTTTGGTTGCTACAGTGTGTCTTAGCTGGTGCTCCTTGGTTGTCTTAGCTTATCTAGGGATGTATGGTTTGAGATGTAATGAATTCCTTTTTTAATTTTCGAGAATAATAGGTTTGGTAGGGTTCTTCAGCATTTCTGTCAGGAAGCTTCTTCCAGACAGCCCATCTTCTTAATGTGAAATGATCCCACATTTCAAATCCAAAAACATTTATTCAATTACAGAATCTACTTCCTAGAATGTCTTAAATTTTTTTGACCTTTTTTATCACCCTGATCTGCCAAGATGTTATGGGCATTCTCTGTGAACCTCAGATTCAGGGGAACATTTTCCACAAACTGCAATCAACAATTGTTACAGCTGAAACTTCTTTTAATTGAGATGAACTCAGTGTTTAATTGGGGTCATTGCTAATACTTCTCCATAACCTTAGTGTTATACTGGTTTGACGGTGGAAGAAGAGAAAAATAATCAAGCACCATCTAATAGAATAGTGTCATGTTTCCCAAAGTGTGATACATGGATTATTTGTACCGAAAATCCCAGGGTGCTAGCTAAAATGCAGATTCCTGGGTTCATATTAGACGTACCGATGAGAATCTCTGGTCAAGACTCCTTGGCATATGCATTTTTAATAAGCTTTCCATGATTCCTTTGCACACTAAAATTGGAAATCAGTAGGTCTTCTGGTGTCTTGTTCCGTTTGGTGATTGCAGTTTTATTTCTAAAGATCCACTTTAGTGGGATGAATGGCTCTTCTTCTGTCAGAGACTTAGCCTTTCTTCCCTAAGAACAACAGTCAGGGAATCTATGTGAACAACTCTTAGAAATTATAATGGAATAAAAGTACTTAGCTCCCGGTACTATCGGCGAGAACACGAATTGGGAGACAGCCTTTCTACCCTTATGTGAGCAGAAGGTTTTCTTCCGGAACCAAAAACTGAGTACTTTCAAAGTCAACCACTGTGTTCACCATGCTGCAAGATGAAGAAGTGACTTAGTCACAGAGAAGAGTCCCAATACCATCACCTTGAGGAAATCCATGAGAGACAGCCACATTTACTGAAGGCCAGGCACTGTTTGTGATAATTTTCACGTATTACCTTGTTCAGTTCTTACTAAGTCTTCTCAGCAAAGAACATGTTGTCATCACCATTTTACAGATGAGGAAACTGAGGTCTCAGAGAGACCAAATTACTTGTGCAAAGCTCCACTGCTTGTTAGTGCTGGAGTTGACTGTTCACTCAACCTTGTCTCCAAAGTTTGGCAGAAAACCTGTGCTGTAGATACTATTTTCAGGGAGAAAAGAGGCCAGGACTTGGCATCCATGGTTGACCTAGAGACTTGAAATTAATTGTATTGAAGATTTCAGCCTTAATTCATTTGGAGAAATCCCATTTTGGGAATTAACCTTGATTCTGCCCGAGAATCGACTTTCTAGGCTGACAAACCTGTGATGTGTCACAGGTTTGATTAGAAGGCCTCCACCATCACTTCTAGCTCTCAGACTGTCAGCAAAGGAAGAAAGTGAAATCTATTAATTCTGTCTCCTTTCAGATTTTTTCCAGATAACTCCGTGTACACCCCATCACCACTGATTCTTCCCTAGTTAGTATAATATATACATACGTACATATAGGAGATTTATCGTCAAGAATTGGCTTGCACAATTATGGAAGCTGCAAACTCCCACGATCTGCAAGCTGGAAAACCAAGCAAACCATTGCATAATTTAGTGTGAGTCTGAGGCCTGAGAAGCAAGGGAACTGATGGTGTATAAGTTCCTGTCTGAGGGCCAGAGAAGGTCTGACTCTCAAGGGGTTGGATGATGGCCACCCCATAGTGGGGAGGGCATTTTACTTTACTGGGTCCCACTGATTAAAATGCTAATGTCATATGAAAACACCCTCACAGACACATGCAGAAATAATATTTAATCAAGGCATTCCATGTCCAGTCAAGACATAAAATTAACCATCACATCAGGCATCTGTGGGAAATGTTCCATAGGCTATCATACTAAGTGTTATTAGGCACTTATGTGCTAACTTTCATTCAGGTGCTTTATACTGACTCATTTAATATACACAATAAGTTTTAATAAGTTAACAAGTTACTCTCACTATGCATATTTTTCAGATGAGCAAACTGAGGCCCAGAGAGAAGTTAAGTTACTTGCAGCTAAGAGACGAACCAAGCAGGTAGACTTGAGAGACTTCTTTCCTCACCACTTTGTATTATTATGCTTACTGTGGATGATGCTATGACAGCTACAGTGCATTTATTGAGTACCAGTAAATATGGTAAAGCCTTCTGCTGGGAACTTTACATACGACATCTCTGATAGATACAACCCTGCAAATTAAGGTAGATTTTGCCCCACTTTACAGATGAGAAAACTGGGGCTCCCTGTATTGACTAATTTGACCAAGATCACACAGCTCATGCTATTTCCATTAAACCCTGTAATGGATTTTTCCTCTTATATTTGTTTTGGAATCCATTTCATTGACTTTTTTTAAGTGAAGGGATTTTTTTTCCTACTATTTAGACTCCAAATTGCCAGCCAGTGAGTGGGATTGGTCTTTTGTATGTTAGGGTTGTGGCAGGCTTCTCTGAAGGGTATGGGAGACGTGTGAGGACATGTAGGTTGACATTCCAGAGCTCCCAGAGGAACAACTCCTTCTGTAAGTGGAGACTGGCTTCAATTCTATATGATCATGACTCCAGTCCCAGGCTCCTGCTGGGACATCCACGCCCCTTCCATTCTGGTCTCAGGACAATGGCAGCCCCCTCTCACAGTCCTTCTCCTGCCAAATTTGCTCCTGATGATTCATTTTAATTTTGGCAAATGTTGCATTTTTTAATACTTACTTCTCTCTCTCTCACTTCTCTGAAGTCTGTGTGCAGTACATTGGTGTTTTCAAGCTGACTCCTGATTGACTTGATCTCGAAAAACAAACTGTTATAGTGAAATGTCACATTTGTTTGTTTTTCTTTTAATTTTTTTTAACGTTTTTATTTATTTTTGAGACAGAGAGAGACAGAGTACAAACAGGGGAGGGTCAGAGAGAGAGGGAGGCACAGAATCCGAAACAGGCTCCAGGCTCCAGGCTCCCAGCTGTCAGCACAGAGCCCAACGCGGGGCTTGAACTCACAGACCTCGAGATCATGACCTGAGCTGAAGTCGGACGCTCAACCGACTGAGCCACCCAGGCGCCCCTTGTCTGTTTTTCTTTTAAAGTAGGTCTTCATATTTGCCTTGATTACAGCCCTCATCACTGTATGATCCATATGCTGTGGATCTCCTTTGTTAGTCAGCCAGTCTCTAGAAATACGGGTCCAATATGGTAGCTATTAACTACCTGTGGCTGTTTTAATTCAAGATAATAATTAAAGTTAAATAAAATTGGATCATGTGGTATTTTTATTTTTAATTTTTGGGGGAGCTTCCATACTGTTTTCCCCAGTGACTGCACTGATTTGCATTCCTACCAATAGTGCACAAGTGTTCTTTTTTCTTCACATCCTCACTGCCACTTGCTATTTCTTATCTTTTTGATAGTAGCTATTCTGACAGGTTGAAGGTGATATCTCATTGTGGTTTTGATTTGCATTTCCCTGATAATTAGTCATGTTGAGCATCTTTTCATGTGTCTGTTGGCCATCTGGATGTCTTCTTTGGGAAAATGTGTACTCAGGTCCTCTCCCCATTTTTTTAATCATATTTTTTTGGTGTTGAGTTGTAGAAGTTCTCTATGTGTTTGTTTATCCTTATCAGACATATCTTTTGAAACTATCTTCTCCTACTAAGTAGGTTGCCTTTTTGTTTTGTTGGTGGCTTCCCTTCACTGTGCAGAAGCTTTTTATTTTGATGTAGTCCCAATAGTTTTCCTTTGCTTTTGTTTTCCTTGTGTGAGGACACCTATCTAGAAAAATGTTGCTATGGCCAATGTCAAAGGAATTACTCCTTGTGTTCTCTTCTAGGATTTTATGTTTTAGGTCTCACAATGAGGTGTTTAATCCATTTTGAGTTTATTTTTGTGTATGGTGTAAAAAAGTGGTCTGGTTTCATTCTTTTGCATGTTCCTGTCCAGCTTTCCCAGCACCATTTATTGAAGAGACTGGCCTTCCCCACCGTAGATTCTTGCCTTCTTTGTCATACATTAATTAACCATATAAGCAAGTGTTTATTTCTAAGATTGATTTGGGTGTCCGTTTTTATTCCAGTACCATACTGTTTTGATTAATACATCTTTATGGTGTATCTTAAAATCTGGAATTGTGGTACTTCCAGCTCTGTTCTATGATTCAATAATTCCACTACTGGGTATTTACCTGAATAAAATGAAAATACTATTTTGAAAAGATACATGCACTCCTCTGTTCATTACAGCATTATTTACAATAGCCAAGATATGCAAGCAACCTGAATGTCTATTGATAGATGAATGGACAAAGAAGATGTACACACACACACACACACACACACACACACACACACAGAATAATATTACACAGCCATAAAAAATGAGATCTTGCTATTTGTGACAACTTGGAGAGACCTTAGAAGATATTATGCTAAGTGAAATAAGTTATACTGAAAAAGACGAATACTATATGATTTCAGTCATATGTAGAAACTAAAAACAAAACAAATGAATCAACAAACAAACAAAAAGTAAAATCAGACCTTTGAATACAGAGGACAGAACTGATGGTTGCCAGAGAGTATGGGGGATGGGAGGATGGGAAAAATGGGTGAAGGGGAGTGGGAGCTATAAGCTTCCAGTTATGAAATGAACAAGTCATGGAAATAAAAAGTATAGCATAGATAATGTAGTCAATGATACTGTGACAGCGTTGTATGGTGACAGATGGTGACTACACTTGTAGTGAGCATAGCATAATGTATAGACTTACTGACTCACTATGTTGTACACCTGTCAACTCTACTCAAATAAAATATTTTGAAAAAGGGGGGCCTGGGTGGCTCAGTTGGTTGAGCATCCGACTTTGGCTCAGGTCATGATCTCACAGCTCATGGGTTCAAGCCCCATGTCGGGCTCTGTGCTGATAGCTCAGAGCCTGGAGCCTGCTTCTGATTCTGTGTCTCCCTCTCTCTCTGCCCCTAACCCACTTGCATTCTGTCTCTGTCTCTCTCAAAAATAAATAAAACATGAATTTTTTTTTTTAATTTAAAAGAAAGTTAAATGAGGCTTATGGCTATCAAATGGGACAGTGCAGATATAAAACATCTCCACATCACAGGAAGCTCTCTTTGGCAACAGTTCCAGGAGATAAGGACCAGATCTGTACTGTTATAATATCTGCCTGACATATGGTAATTACCAGGTTGGATGCATCAGGGAATGTCTTCCTGGCTTGAGTTTTATCTCCTCAAACTACATGAATTACTAGTGCTGCCAAGACTAATATGCACAATCTTCATGAGTCTATGTCATTCCCAGTCGCTCTCCCCTTTGGCTCCATGGAGGCGTGTCAGGGAACTCTTGGGATCACAGCAGAGGGTGGGATATTCCTGTAGGAATCTTCTCAGTGGTCTTACATCTATATTTTGTGGCTTCTGTCATCTCTTGACTTCTCACTTAGAGTCCTGGTTACATATTAAATGATAAAACGCTCTGCCTCTTGCAGACCAGCAACAAAAATGTTAATAGTTCTGTCATGGCTTTAGGGCTCTGCCAAGTGTTTTGTAGACTAGAAGTGCAGTCTTCTATTTTTGCCCTCTTAAAAGCACTCTCCCTCGAGGGGCACCTGGGTGGCTCAGTAGGTTAAGCGGTTGACTTCAGCTCAGGTCATGGTCTCACAGTTTGTGAGTTCGAGCCCCGTGTCACGCTCTGTGCTGACAGCTCAGAGCCTGGAGCCTGCTTTGGGTTCTGTCTTGCCTTCTCTCTCTGTCCCTCCCCTGCTAGCATGCTGTCTCTGTCAAAAAATGAATAAACATTAAAAGCGCTTGCCCTCACTGGTCTTCATCTTTCCTGAATCCCAGCACTGGAATCTCTAGCACCTAGGGAGGTACCCCTCACCAATACACACCTTTCTAGAGGGTGCTCTATATCAAATCTTGTCTTCCTGGCTGCATTATAAGCCTTGAGGTCAGGAGTCACTACCCCTCTTAGAGCTCTTAGCACAGGGATGGCCCAGTGATACAGATATAGATTTATAATCTATAAGGATGATTTCGGGGATGCATTTTTATCCTTTTCCTCTGTATTATAATGGGGGACAGGTGGTATCTTTTCCAGTGATTCATGCACTATACCTGAATATCTTGGGTGCCTCTTTATCCCAAACCATTATGTTGCTCATGTTGTCTTTGTCACCATGGGAAGAAAAAGTTGATCTGGTAACTTCTGAAATTTTCAAATGAAAAGGAATTTCTTTCCAGGACAGGATGATGAGTTTTGGCAGCATTGTTCCATTGCACAGCTCCAGGGGGGTACATTCACAGCTTTTTCCTATGTGAATAGCACCCGCTTCCGCTGTGCTACACAGCGTCCGGAGGGATGGAACTGATTTGGCAGTTCTCTCCTATGTCGTCTGCAATACCGTTGTTGTTACTCTTCAGTCTGCAGGGTTTTACCTGTGGCAAAACTGGAAAGCATGCCAGCACAGGTTAGGTGACTCTTCAGGGTGTCTAGGCTGTGTGATTCTAGAACACTCCATTCACAAATTCCTTGTGAGACACTGCCCGTTTCCCACTAGGCCCAAATCATTGCAGTAACTAAAGTATGGTGTCAATTACATCAAGACGACTAACACTTTTGATGGGTGGAGAAGAGGTTGTAGACAACTATTCAGTCTGAGACTAGGGAAAGTAAATTGGATCCAAAGATTCTGTGAAGGTCCTTCCCTACCTTTCCTTAGCGGAGAGTAGTAGAGGTTCAATGACAGCTGACTCACGCCAAGGTGGCTCAGCCCCTTGTCTCATCACCACCAGCTGAGTTTGCCTGACAAGCATAAAGCAATATGAAGAGTCTGATTTAATAGGCTTTAAGACATCCACCTGCCTTAAAATCTTTTCCTTTGTTTAGTCTCTAACAGTTGAAACCAATTAGTAGACACTTTTTTCTTTTGTGTCAAGTAATGCTTCCTGTGAAGAATTAAGGATAGGCTTAACATTAATTTATTAGTGTTAGAAATCAGAATAATGGTTACCCTTGGGGAATGGTATTGACTAGGAGGGGAACAGGGAGTTTCTCAGCTGCTGGGAATGTTCTGTTTCTCTATTTAGGTGTTCCATCTGTGAAAGATTTATGGGACTTTACAGTTATGATTTGTATATCTTTCCATATGTTTATGAATCTTCAAATTAAAGTTTATTTAAAACAATTCTTAGAAGATAGCCTCAGGAAGCATTCACAGATATTTATAACTTAGTTAAAACAAGGACATGAGCTTGTTTCCAAAAGGGAGTTAGCAGTTTGCTGAGACTACTGGATGCGGAGGGGGAAGAGTAGATAACAATGGAGAGAAAGGGCCAATTTGTCTTCTTTGAGCTTATGTCTGGGGTTCATTCTGCCTTGGTTCTTCTGGGAACAGAGTACAATTCCCCAGTGAGTTACATACTTCTTTTGAGTCTATTCCCATTCTCCTTCAAGGATCTAAGAAAGGTGAGCAGGTTACAGAACAGATTGGAATGAAAAGTGACTTTTTTGGCTCAGATCCAGAACTGGTAATAGAAGGTGATTCTCTTGGGCATTCAGCTTCAGGAAAGCATGGAGCCAGTATTTCATCTGGAAAGCAAACCATAGATGAGTTCTTCCAGCATGACCTGGCTCCAGTTAGGTGGGAAGAGACCAACAAACTGTAGCCATCTGGATACCAGTTGTATACAGATTTATGTTTATGTGTTGGTGGAGAGAGAGGTGCAGAGCTCAGCTAGGAATCTTTCCACCACACTCTCCTCCAAACCAGTGGATGTCTCTTCATCCCCTCTTCTTCTGTGTGACACACACATGGGGTCCATGCATGTGAGCAGGTGTCCTTCTTCCCCTCCAGCTGGTGAGTCAGCCAGCTCTCTCAGGTCACCATCCAGCTTCTGAGGAATATTTAGACTGAACAGGTGATTTCCGGGTGCAAGCTGGCAAGGCTGGCCTCGTGGAGGAATGTAGATAAAAGTGCTTTGGGAAAACGCTTGTTTGGCTTGCGTGCATTCTCATTCATGTTACTCGTAAACAGTTATATATTCTCAACTGGAGCCCCATTTGTTTCTTCTGTACTACCTGAGTCCAAATGTGAGGCTAAAGCAATACCAATAAATCCTTCTTGTTGGTGAATTTTTTCTCTTCAAGGACATCAGTATTGATAGCAGTTGCACAAAGGGACCCCGCATCAGCTTTCCCTGGGGGGGTCCTTGAGTTCTTCTTTCTTTCTTTTTTTTTTAATTTTTTAAAATGTTTATTTATTTTTGAGAGAGACAGAGACAGAATGCAAGTGGGCTAGGGGCAGAGAGAGAGGGAGACACAGAATCAGAAGCAGGCTCCAAGCTCTGAACTGTCAGCACAGAGCCTGACGTGGGGCTCAAACTCACGAGCTGTGAGATCATGACCTGAGCCAAAGTCGCATGCTCAACCAACTGAGCCACCCAGGCACCCCCCTTGAGTTCTTATTTCTGTGGAACTAATGAGCTTTATCAACAACGGGCTCACATTCTCCTCATGTCCCTGTTCTCTGTCTCAGTGTCAAAATGGAACCAAATCTCAGCACTGCACGAGTCTGTTTACAGCTATTTTATTACAATCTGGACCTTGTTAGTTTTCTCAATCCCATGGGCCTCAGAGAAAGATTCTGAGAAAAAAAAGTCATGTCTCCTAAGAAAGGTCAGAAATTTGAAGTCACATGTAACCGCTGATTTAGTGGTAGTTAAAACATTACCACCTTGCATTTGTAAAGCACTTTGCATTGGCACTTTTATAAGCCTTAGCTGATTTGGTTCATCTAACAGCCCTGTGAGGTAGTAGGCATTATCTCTGTTTTACCGGCTGGGTGACCTATTCAAAGCCACACAGCTGTTCTTATGACTGTCAGTAAAGTGTGCCATTTTTCCTATTCCCCTTGTTATTAAAGATATTTTAACATCAGTAATCAAAACAGGAAGCCAGTTGTGACATTTATGTTAAGATCTGGTTATATTACTGGTCTAATGAAGCAAATATTTTGGAAAGACACCCAAGTTAGAGACTGGCCATAGACAGTAGCCTCCTTTCATGGAGCGCCTCTTGCCTGTTGACTGTGGAGGCTGCTCAGAGAGTCTTCAGACTTGTCTGCAGAGCAGGGCAGCCCTGGCTTGCTGAGGTATAGTGAGGGGCTTGAACTTGGAAGCTTTCACTGTTTCCCTAAGCCTCCAGTGTTTCCAGGTTTACTTTTGCAAGCTTATTATTGACTAAATGGCTATATTGATTCTATACAATGAGATGACATAAAATATGGAAACGCTTAATGTTCAATAAGACTATGAGCCAGGCTCTCTTATAAGAGCTTTGCATACATTAACTCATTTGGTCTTCATAACAACATTTGATTATTCCCACTTTTCACTTGAGAAGGCTGAAACTGAGCAAGTCATTTGCCCAAGGTCACGATGCTAATATATGGAGGAGCTGGGATTGAACCCACTAAAATTCCAGAGTCTGAGCTCCCGGTCACTTCAGTATGATGCCTTAGGCAGGTCTTCTAGGGCAAGCTCTTTTTTTCATTTATATAAAACTCAGATCCTTAGATTTAAGTCCATCCTAGGAGATCATTGGCAAAGGAGTTTTCTAAACACCTCAAATGGGGACCAAGAAAACTTCCTGAAGAGAAAAGAGAGTTGAGGCATATATCACTTCTAGACCTGACCTCCAGGAAGTTACTCATTGATGGGCGTTCTCCAGCATATTGCTGATTCCCATAACTATGAAATGAGAGTGGCCCCTTTCCGCTGGAAACTGACAGAGGACTTTGCACCATAGACTCCAGGAAACTCAGTCTCAGATCAGGGACTCAGCATTCTGTTCTTTGTTTCCTTGAGAGCAGAATGGCATCATTTCAAGTCAAGCAGCCATACGAACATGAGGCTGGGCTACCCACATACAGGTAAACGTTCCAAACAATTTTCAGTGGAGTATGGAGTATAGGTACCAACTCCATAACAGGGCAACTGAGAAGCATAGGTGCTTAACTTAAGATTCCTAGATACCCAGCAATGGGTTTTAGGGGCAGGGGGATGAACTTGCATAATTGTGTGCCACATTTTGGTTACATGTGTATGGTATACTTTTTTCATTGGAGTCTCAAAGGGATCCATGACCCCAAAACATTGAATAACTATGACTATAAGCTATGACATCTCATGAACTTATTTATGTGTAGCTTTTCTGGGACATCAGATGGCAGACTATAAAAGCATTGGTTTTATGAATTTTAGGGATCATTGTGATCTATGTAATTTTCACTTTACTAATTGTCTTTACATAGATACAGAATTGATTCAAATAGGCCTTTGCATTATGTGTATTTACAGACTGGATTTTTCCATCTACCGCATGGAGACTTCTTCATTGAGCCTGTCAAAAAGCATCCACTGACTGAGGGAGAGTACCACCCACACATCATTTACAGGAGGCAGAGTCAGAGAGCTCCAGAGCAGAAGGAACCAACCTGCGGATTAAAGGGTATTGTGACTTAAATTTCCTTACTGCATTGAGGAGTTTGTCTTGGTTCTATTATTGTTTTATTACATCATGACTTATTCTTACTCAAATCTTTTATCTCCTCCCCACTCTTCTGTTGCCACAAAGTATGTGCCCCTGTAGAATCATTTCACTTCTCCATAGTCTCTTCATATTCTTTTTTTTTTTTAATTTTTTTTTTCAACCTTTATTTATTTTTGTGACAGAGAGAGACAGAGCATGAACGGGGGAGGGGCAGAGAGAGAGGGAGACACAGAATCGGAAGCAGGCTCCAGGCTCTGAGGCACCAGCCCAGAGCTCGAACCCACGGACCGCGAGATCGTGACCTGGCTGAAGCCGGACGCTTAAGTGACTGCGCCACCCAGGCGCCGCAAGTCTCTTCATATTCTTAACGGGAAGGGGAGAAAGCATCTTCTACATCCTTGCCATATTAATCAATGATACTTACATGATATGCACAATGGTGATTTTTTTTTTTTTTCTAAGTAGCTCCACGCCCAGGGTGGAGCCCAGTTTGGGGCTTGAACTCATGACCCTGAAATCAACACTTGAGCTGAGATCAAGAGTTGGACGCTTAATTGACTGAGCCACCCAGGTGCCCCTGTTTTTTTTTTTTTTTAACTTTTTGAATCCTCTAGAGGAAGATAGTTTAAATTAAAGACAATGATTTCTACTCTTAACAACTGCTTGTCACATCTGCCTTTGGAAGGCAGATTTAAATGCTTGATGATGCTGATAATGATGTGTGAAGATAAACTGAAAGATACATCAACAGATATTCATCAGATGATGAACTGAGCTAAGCTTCTTTTGGCTGCCTTTTGTTTGTAGTTCACTGACATGTTTCCTGACCTTTGGACCCTGGAGTGACCTGAACTGGTCCTCTCTGCCTTGTGCTAAACAGTTTCAGGTAGTTTTCAGAGGTAAACTGACCAAGTTATTTACTTACAATTCCCACATTCTCTTTGATTTGTAGAAGATAATAATCTATGCATAAAGCGCCCCTGGAAATGGGAACATTTTCTTAAATATTGCATAGTTTCTCCTTTCTTCAGAGGAAAAAAATTATGGGCCGGGGGCCAGTTAACAAAAGGAATCATTAATATTATTTATATGTCTTAAGGATTTGGAAACCATGGACCTCAATGAGAAAATAGATAGTGAAGGAATTAGCGCTGGTGGATTCTGATCATGGTTTGAGAGGACTCAGAACTTGAGCTTTGCAGGCAAGAGAAGGAAAGGACAAGGGCACAAGTAATTTCTCTACAGACTTCACCTAGATCCTGGGATAGATGATAACTTTCCTGGGAGTTTCTTCTGTAATCTTAGCAGAGCAGAGTATGTAAACAATAAGAAATTTTGAGTCTATAATGTGTTTTTACACGAAAATGGACAGCTGCTTAAATTCTTTAACTTTAGGAAGCCATTCCAACTTTGTCCTTAATTGGAAAACTTACTGTCTAAATCTCCTTCGAGCAAGAACTGGGAGAAGATACTTCTTCTGGATGATCTGATTGATTAAATTACTAATTCAGATAACTTAGTCTCAGTGTGAAATTTTAGGGCTCTGATCTAATCACTTGAAGACTTTCCCAATTCCTATTACACACTGGATGATGGGATAACACTTTGTATGTGTGATTTACTATTTTTTAGTAAATCACTGGGTCATCACTATGGCAGAGAGAGTGATTAGGGCAGTAAGTGAACTTGCCTGGAGAATCACTTCTGTAGCTACAGTTGCTCTGTGAAGTGAGTTAGGCTAATCCTCATCCACCTGCCTTGAACACCTCTCTGTTGAGGTAGAGTTCATTAATAATGAGTTCAGAATGGCACATATTTAGTCATAAAGGCAGAAAGGATAGATAGGAAAAGAGGGGTTTACAAATGTCATGTCCCTGTTAGGTCACGCACAATACCTCAGCTATGGCACTTGTCATATCATTTCGTTATTGTGTTTCCCCACCAACCCTAAGGCTTACCATTACTTTGGAAACTGCTCTGATTAATGCTACTTGGAGAAATATTTGTATTGTGAATTTCTCCACACATATCTTCTAAAAGATATTCTCTTAAACTTGCTTAAAACCTCCCACTGTCAGAACGGAACAGCTCTTTTGGAAGGACCTTTCAGAATGCCTAATGCAGCTCCTTTTTTTCACCAAAGATGCAATGCGATTCAGACAAAGGAGTGAACTTTCTATTTTAAAAAAGCTTTTTCAATACTTACTTATTTCTGAGAGAGCACAGGCAGGGGAGGAACAGTGAGAGAGGGAGACACAGAATCCGAAGCAGGCTTCAGGCTCTGAGCTGTCAGCACAGAGCCCGGCGTGGGGCTCAAACTCACAAACTATGAGATCATGACCTGAGCCGAAGCCAGATGCTTAACCAACTGAGCCACCCAGGTGCTCTGGTGAAGGGAGTGAACATTCAAAGCCATCAAAGCAGTAGGTGTTCTGAAGTTAGCCAAGCTTAGAAGTCAAGGTTCTATTATACCTTGGGCTTTATACTCCCTCATGTTTATTCTTATGTCTTCTTTGAATATATAAATCTTGTTTTATCAACAGTCTTGAAAGCCCCATTGGAGTAGGAATTCCCTTCCCAAACAGTATGTAACGTAGTAGGTGGTGCAAACTAGAAATTTAGTGAATCATTGGAATGAAGTAGTGATTCATAGCCAGATAGATGAGACTAGAGTATGCTAGCCTCTTGTCTATATAACATTGATAGAAAGAAAAGAGAAATGTGTATTTTCTAGAAGTTCAGAAGGTGTCAGTTGTTCTGTGAACATCTCCCTTCCTAAGACAACAATATGATTTAATGCCTAAATGACAGCTAGAGAATCAAGAATAATCTAATGTGCTTGTGAATATTCTTAAAATATATATGACATTTGGGTTTTAAAAATCTTGCTTTATTTAAATGTACTTGGTCTTTCTAAACAAGGTAATTGTGGTGTTCTTATGTCACATTACCCTGCCGAGATGATGGAATTAACTGACAGTGGCCATGTCATTAGCCAACATTAAGGTACACTTCATACTTAGGTCAGTTGGTGTTTCGAGGTTGAATTACTGTGATTATATCAAGAAAGATCACCTTTACTTGTGTAACGTGTTGTGCCTTTGTAATGTTCAAGGCAGAAACCCCCTTGGTAGTGAAAAAAAAGATGTACTTTAAAAATGCTCTAGTAGTTCAAGAGAGAAAATGTATCATTTTTTTTCCTCTAAAATGTGTCCCTTTACTTATGTTTATTTCCCATGTAGAAAGGTGTTCAGGAATTTCACAATGGGTCCCTTATCAATATGGTCTAAAAGTTCATTTTACCGACAATGACAAGTTCCTTTATCTGAAGTTTTTTGTCAAGAACATATCACACTGGGACTTGAGTGGGTTTTAGATGGATATCTGGGGGAACTATGGTTTTAGGAGACTGGGGAAGGGGAGAATTAACACTAGTCAGATAGGTCTGATGCTAACAGCTACAGGGTTATCAATGGCGGGAAGAGGTCTAGGCAGGTAAGGTCAGAGTTTGGGATTTGATGCATTAGGTATTCTAGGTTAGAAACATAGGGTCTGGTTCCTGGCATGCATTTTTGTGTTCAAAATTTATTCATTCAACATCTGTATATTGAGTATATTCTTTTTTAAATGTTTATTTATTTTGAGAGAGCGCATGAGCATGAACTGAGGAGGGGCAGAGAGAGAGGGAGAGAGAGAATCCCAAGCAGCCTCTGTACTGTCGGTGTGACCTGAGCTGAGGTTGGACGCTTAACTGACTGAGCCACCCAGGTGCCCTGAGTACATTCTTTATGTCTGGTGCTCCCCTAGGTTCTGTGGGTTCATATGTGAATAGGATATAATTCTTGGTCTTCAGAGCTGACAGCCTGGATGTGAGACATGGGTAAGTCGGGATCTGGTCCTAGTTTTATTTTTATAATATCTGGTAAGACCATGAAGGAAAATGGGACCTCAATGCAAGAATTGGGATTTTTGTCACTGTACATTATATTTTTGCTAGGACATGTAGCTATAATTCATTCATTTTCCCTATCACTGCATTTCATTATGTGAATGTTCCACCTGATCCTGTCTCCTGTGTGTAGATCTGAACTGCTCCCAGTTGGGGACAATTATATAGGCCAACTAACCTTCAACAAAGCAGGAAAGAGTATCCAATGGAAAAAAAAGATAGTCTTTTCAGCAAATGAAGAGAAAACTGGACAGTGACATGCAGAAGAATGACACTGGACCACTTTCTTACACCATACACAAAAATAAACTCAAAATGGATGAAAGACCTAAATGTGAAATAAGAAACCATCAAAATCCTACAGGAGAAAACAGGCAGCAACTTCTTTGACCTTGGCTGCAGCAACTTCTTACTAGACATGTCTCTGCAGGCAAGGGAAATAAAAGCAAAAATGAACTACTGGGACCTCATCAATGTAAAAAGCTTCTGCACAGCAAAGGAAACAATCAACAAAACTAAAAGGCAACCAATGAAATGGGAGAATATATTTGAAAATGATCGTTGTATACAGGGTTAGTATCCAAAATCTATAAAGAACTTACCAAACTCAAAACCCAAACAAATAATCTAGTGAAAAAATGACAAAAGACATGAATAGACAATTTTCCAAAGAAGACATCCAGTTGGCTAATAGATATTTAAAAAGATGCTCAATATCACTCATCATCAGGGAAATAAAAGTCAAAACCACAACGAGGTACCACCTCACACCTGTCAGGATGGCTAAAATTAACAACTCAGGAAACAAGAAGATACGGCGAGGATATGAAGAAAGGGGAACCCTTTTGCACTGTTGGTGGGAATGCAACCTGGAGCAGCCACTCTGGAAAACAGTATGGAGATTCCTTAAAAAATTAAAAAGAGAACTACCCTATGACCCAGCAATTGCATTTCTAGGGATTTACCCAAGGGATATGAAAATACTGATTCAAAGGGGGCACATGCACCCTAATGTTTATAGCAGCACTATCAACAATAGCCAAATTATGGAAAGAGCCCAAATGACCATCAACTGATGAATGGATAAAGAAGATGTGGTATATACTTACATTGAACTGGATAACATTTGACTCTGCAGTTGTGCAAAACTCATGTGCTTTTTGATCTCAGAAGCTTTCTTTAAGGATAACAGGATGGAAGGTCTCTGTGACTAAGTCAATCCCTACAATGTGGTATATATATACAATGGAATACTATTTGTCATCAAAAAGAATGAAATCTTGCCATTTGCAACAACGTGGATGGAACTAGAGTGTATTATGCTAAGCAAAATAAGTCAGAGAAAGACAAATATCATATGATTTCACTCATAGGTGGAATTTAAGAACCACAACAGATGAACATAGGAGAAGGGAAGGAAAAATAAGATAAAAACAGAGAAGGAGGCAAACCATAAGAGACTCTTAAATATAGAGAACAAACAGGGTTGCTGCAGGGTGGAGGGGGAGGGCGGAGCGATGAGCTAAATGTGTGATGGGAATTAAGGAGGGCACTTATAGGGATGAGCACTGGGTGTCCTACCGAAGTGATGAATCTCTGAGTTCTACTCCAGAAGCCAATAGTACACTGTATGTTAACTAATTTGAATTTAAATAAATAAAAATTTAAAAACAAGACTGTTCTTATACATGTTTCTTAGGATTCAAGTCCTTATCAAAGATAGTGGAATGAATATCTCATAGTCTGTATACATCTGACTTTACCAGATGATGCAAACTTGTTTTCCAAAGTTGATATTCAAGCATGGTAAATGAGAGTTCCCACTGTTCCATGTTCTGTCCAATACTTGCTATTCTCACTTTTATATTTGGCTGGTCTGGTGAATATGAAGTGGCATTTCTCTATGCTTAGTGTTGAACTTAACAAACATATTTGTTATGAAGTTGGACCCCAAATCTATGGCTTGTGGCTATAGATTCTCCATAAATAGTTTTCTCTCCTGTCCCAGAGTTCAAGCCTGGAGAACCAAGTTTAAGTTTGCTTACTAGTTTCTTTGTTTTCTGGTTCAGTTTTTCATTTATTCTCTAATCTGACTTTTTAAAAAAAAATGTTTATTTATTTTAAGAGAGAGGGAAAGAGAGAGAGGGCTCAAGTGCATGCATAGGGGTGGGGACAGAGAGAGAGGCATGGGGGGTGGTGGGGACCAGAGAGAGAGGAGAGAGAGAGACAGAGAGAGAGAGAGAGCAGGCTTCATGGTGTCAGCACAGAGCCCAATGGCAGGCTCTATCTCATAAACCGGGAGATCAAGACCTGAGCAGAAATCAAGAGTCAGACACTTAACCAACAGAGCCATCCTGGCATCCCTCTAATCTGACTTTTAAACTTACCATTGTTCCCCAGAGCAAAAGTAGGGAGCAGCAGATGCCCCAGCTGGCTGTGTGCATCAGAGTTCAGCCAGAGAAGCAGAACCAGTAAGAAATATACATTAGGAGATTTATTGCAAGAAAGTGGTTACCACAATAGCGGGGGCTGGCAAGGCAAATCCAAAATCCATGGGCAGACCGTGAGGAAGGGCAGGCTGCAAGTCTCAGGCTTAGGCTGAAGCAGCTGTCCAAGGCAGAATTTTTTCTGGGAAGTCTCAGCTCTGCTCTTAGGATCTTTCAGCTGATTAAATCAGACCTACAGATTATCAAGAATAATTCTCTTTACTTTGACTTTATTAATGGACTTTAATTTACACCTATGAAACACCTCTCACAGCAACGTCCAGAGTAATGTTTGAATAATGGGGACTGCAGCCTAGCCAAATTGACACATAAAAAAAGATAATCACAGTGCATCTTTCGCTTTTCTCTCTGAATTTCTACTTACTTGTATTTGTTTTTCTTTTTTCTATTTTTGGCCTCTGAGGATTTCTTCCCTCTTTTTTAATGCTAGTTAGGGGACTTAACACTGGGAGAGTTTTTTAGGGTATCTGGTCTACCATATTGCAAGAAATCAGTCTTGAGTAGATTTCTTATTGAGGTCATTTGGAAATTTTTGAGTTGCTTTTTATTTTTTTAATTATCATTATTATTTTTAATGTTTATTTTTGAGAGAGAGAGAGAGAGAGAGAGTGAGCGAGGGAGGGGCTGAGAGAGAGACACACACAGAACCTGAGGCAGGATTCAGGCTCTGAATTGTCAGCACAGAGCCTGATGCAGGACTTGAACTCAAGAACCACGAGATCATGACCTGAACCAAAGTCAGATGCTTAACCAACTGAGCCACCAAGGTGTTCTTTGTTTTTTTGTTTTTTTTTTCTTTTGAGTTGCCTTTTAAATGGTATGCACAGACATTATTAAATACTAACAAATATTATAAATGTTATAACATTAACAAAAATCTCATTAGAATAATTAGCATAGGTTCTTTAATATATGGCTTTTATGATCTCGAGGTATGACCCTTCTATCTCTACTTTCTTGAGGGTTTTTATCAAGAAAGGATGCTGTATTTTGTCAAATGCTTTCTCTGCATCTATTGAGAGGATCATATGGTTCTTGTCCTTTCTTTTATTGATGTGATGAATCACATTGATTGTTTTGTGGATATTGAACCAGTCCTGCATCCCAAGTATAAATTCCACTTGGTTATGGTGAATATTTTTTTAATGTATTGTTGGATCTGGTTGGCTAAAACCTTGTTGAGGATTTTTGCATCCACGTTCATCAGGAAAATGGGTCTGTAGTTCTCCTTTTTAGTGGCGTCTTTGTCTGGTTTTGGAATCAAGGTAATGCTGGCTTCATGGAAAGAGTTTGGAAGTTTTCCTTCCATTTCTATTTTTTGGAACAGCTTCAGGAGAAGAGGTGTTAACTCTTCCTTAAATGTTTGGTAGTATTCCCCTGGAAAGCCATCTGGCCCTGGACTCTTGTTTTTTGGGAGATGTTTGATTATTAATTCAATTTCTTTACTCGTTATGGGTCTGTTCAAATTTTCTATTTCTTCCATTTCAGTTTTGGTAGTTTATATGTTTATAGGAATTTGTCCATTTCTTCCATATTGCCCATTTTATTGGCATACAATTGCTCATAATATTCTCTTCTTATTGTTTTTATTTCTGCTATGTTGGTTGTGATCTCTCCTCTTTAATTCTTGATTTTATTTGGGTCCTTTCCTTTTTCTTTTTGATAAAACTGGCTAGTGGTTTATCACTTTTGTTAATTCTTTCAAAGAACCAGCCTCTGGTTTCATTGATCTGTTTTACTGTGTTTTTGGTTTCGATAGCATTGATTTCTGCTTTAATCTTTATTATTTCCTGTCTTCTGTTGGTTTTGGGTTTTATTTGCTGTTCTTTTATCCTCAATGGGGAAAAACTGAGAGCTTTCCCCCAAAGGTCAGGAAAAGACAGGGATGTCCACTCTCACCACTGTTGTTCAACATAATATTGGAAGTCTTAGCCTTAGCCATCAGACAACACAAAGAAAAAAAAGTCATCCAAATCAGCCAGGAGGAGGTCAAACTTTCACACTTCGCAGATGACATGATACTCTATATGGAAAACCCAAAAAATTCTGCCAAAAACTGCTAGAATTGATCCATGAATTCAGCAAAGTTGCAGGATATAAAATCAATGCACAAAAATCGGTTGCATTCCTATACACCAACAATGAAGCACAGAAAGAGAAATCGAGGTATCGATCCCATTTACAATTGCACCAAAAACCCTAAAATGCCTAGGAATAAATCTAACCAAAGAGGTGAAAAATCTATATACTGAAAACTATAGAGAGCTTATGAAAGAAATTGAAGAAGACACAACAAAATGGAAAAATATTTCATGCTCCTGGATAGGAAGAACAAATATTGTTAAAATGTCAATACTACCCAAAGCAATCTACATATTCAATGCAATCCCTATCAAAATAACACCAGCATTCTTCACAGAGCTAGAACAAACAATCTTAAAATTTGTATGGAACCAGAAAAGACCCAGAATAGCCAAAGCAATCTTGAAAAAGAAAACCAAATCCCAGACTTCATCACAATCCCAGACTTCAAGCTGTATTACAAAGCTGTAATCATCAAGAAAGTATGGTACTGGCACAAGCAGACACTCAGATCAGTGGAACAGGATAGAGAACCCAGAATTGGACCCACAAACATATGGCCAACTAATCTTTGACAAAGCAGGAAAGAATATGCAATGGAATAAAGATAGTCTCTTCAGCAAGTGGTGCTGGGAAAACTGGACAGCGACATGCAGAAAAATGAACCTGGACCACTTTCTTACACCACAACACAAAAATAAACTCAAAATGGATGAAAGACCTAAATGTAAGACAGGAAGCCATCAAAATCCTCGAGGAGAAAGCAGGAAAAAAACCTCTTTGACCTTGGCCGCAGCAACTTCTTACTCAACACGTCTCAGGAGGCAAGAGAAACAAAAGCAAAAATGAACTATTGGGACCATAGGTTCCCACTTTCCAAACAGGAAACTGCTCATTTTACCTCCTTCAGGATGCTGTGTGCCAAACACATGCTGTCAGAGTGGCCAGGACAGCACTGAAGTACAGGTAAAATTTAGAAGGGCACAGAAGTCTGGGGAGTGCATCTGAGACCAGGAAGGGGATTTGGACCAATATGAGCAGAGAATCAGTTTCGACCGAAAGATGAATCTGTTGTAGGGCACAAAGTCTCAGTCCTGAAGACATGCTATTTGAGATGTTAGCTGTTAAGCTCTATTGCACTTCCCAAAACTCTTTAGAGAAATGTACAAGGTACATCCCGGCTTTGCCCTTGGCCCTTCCTGTGCTTCCACATACCTTTGGTGGGGTCAAGAGGTGGCTTATCCTATCCTGACCAACATTCTGGCTTCCCTCTGCTGCCTGCAGAGACCTGAGAAAGCTGTCTGATCCTTTCATCCTGCTCTGGTCTGTTCATCATATTGATGGCATCCCTAAAAAAATGAATGACTTGACCTCCAGCTTCAGAGCCCTGTGTGGCAGACACACTCCTGGTGTGGTTTTTCTTCTTTTATTCGTGTCTTCAGTCAACCCACATGGCCAGGTCCTATCATTTCCACCTCCTAAATAGATTCCTAAATTGTCTGCCTTTCCCCAGTGCATTACTGTGCTGCAGCATCATAACTTCACTGGCATAATAGCAGAGCCTCCTGACTAGTCTCTCTGCCCTTGAACTCTCCTATTAGAAGTTAGAGGAAGTATTCTTTTTTAATGTTTTATTTTATTTATTTGAGAGAGAAACAGAGAATCCAAAGCAGACTCTACACCAACAGCACAGAGCCCAATATGGGGCTTGAACTCCCAAACCATGAGATCATGACCTGAGTTGAAGTGGGACGCTTAACCAACTGAGCCAGCCAGGCACCCCAGAGAAGTTATTTCTAAAGTATAAATCAGGTCATCTCTCTCTCATGCTGAAAGCCTGTCAACGTCTTCCTGCAGTGTAAAGACCCGGCTCTTTAGTCTGTTTCAGGAGTGACTTTTCTGTGCAACTCCTGCCTCTTCCTCCTGTTTTGTCTTTTATCACTGCAGATATAGCCTGTGACATTCTGAACTAGTTTTTATTACTCAAATAACCCTTGCTTTTCATTGCCTCTAGCCCTTGCGCTTAGGTTCCTTCTGCCTGAAACTTGTTTTCCCCAACAGCTTTACCGAGTTACTTCTGTTCATCTTTAGGACTCATGCAAGGCTTCCTTCAGAAGACCTTCTTGTCTCAATCTGCGTTAGATGCCTCTCCTATGACTTTAACACCAGCTACCTCACCTATTTTAGGCTTTATAAGATGATGAGTATCTGTCTGTATCCTTTGTAGTCTATACTGTAAACTCAGCGAGGACAAGAATCACATCTGCTTATTCACAGGCGTGTGTCCACGATCTGACAGATTTCCCTATAGGGTAGGAACTCAGAAACAATGAAAGCATAAGTTTTGAGCTTACTGACCATCTATGATGAATTTGGCGGCTTATTAAATACTTATATTCCCCTATTGAACCAGTTTAACCTCTGAGTTTAACCACTTTCCTGAAGAAGGTTAGCATGTACTCTGATGCCTGGTTGCTGAAAGGAGTGTGCATGAGACAGTATGGCAGCGGTTGGGACTCTTGGCCTGAAGTTGTAGCTGAAAGTGAATACTTCAAATTTTTATTTTAGAAAAAAGAAGAGGATGGATGAATGAATAGATGGATGGATGCATAAGAGAAAGCAAGTGACATTCATTTACTCAACAAGCTCCTACTCTGTTCTAGGAACTGGGGATTCAGTGGTGAGGAGGATACTGACCCAGGCAGGAATGTGGCGATGGAGGTCTGAGAGAGCCTAAAGCAGGCAGGAGAGGTGTGCTCCCTAGGCAGAGGTAAAGAAGAGCGAATATCTTGGAGATGAGAGGGCCGAGTCAGTCACTAGTGCCCCGAGTACTGGCCTCTGAGCCAAGGACACATGGATTTTCGGCTTCCTGTAGAGAGTTTGGGAGGACAGTTCTCAGCCGGTCTGTGAGGCAAATTTCTGGCCTCCTTTCAGACTTGTTTCAAAAGTTGCCTCCTTGTGAGGTCCCCTTCCCCTACATGCTCAGCCCTAGGAGGACTGATGTGTCCCTTTCCTGAGCTCACTCTGCATTTTGAAGTGTAGACTTCTACCTTCCTGCCTCCCCATCTCCTTCTCTTTCCCTGTCTCCTAGATGTTCCTTCAGATGGGCTCACTTCAGAGCTCTTGCATTCACTGTTCCCTCATGCTGGATACCCCCCCCACCCCCACCCCCATTTCTTCATGGCTTCTTCTCTTCCGCTGCTCAAGTCTCTGCTCAGATTCACCCAGAGAAGCCTTCTTGGACCACTGTCAAAGATAGCTGTTCTTCTGTCACTTTGTAAACCATTTATCCTGCTTTCTGTCTTTTCACAGCACTTGTCATCACCTGATGTTCTTTATCTATGTATCAGTTAATTGTCTGTCTTCCCCCAACTAGAATATAGGCTCCGTGAGGGCAAACACTTCCTCACTTTTGTTCTCTGCTGAATCCCCACTGCCCGGGACAGAGCCTGCCATAGTGAGCATCTAGAAAATGTTGAGTGAATGAGTAAATCAATAAATGAATCATAGCTTCATTAGTGATTATCCCATTGAACTTGTATTCTGTTTCCACCACTAGGCTCGTCTTTGTATTCCAAGTACCAAGGATACTTGTGTCCTAAATGTCAAGCCTAGTATCTGATGCCTAATAGTTGTTTCTGGATAAATATTTGTCCATTGAGCGAGTGAATGATATGTCCTTGCAGCGGGGTCCTGCAGGTGTCAGCAGACACTGATCTTACCAAGGGTGGGGGTCCAAGCATTCCAGGGGTACTCTGAGTCACTGGACAGCAGTTCATGTTAACTACGTATTTGTCCCACAGCTTGATTCATGCTGGTGTTTGGGAAAACAAGCATTCACACCCCCACATAATCCTGGTTTTCTGTGCAGCAGCTGGAAGTCTCATAAATAACCACGGAATTGTTTCTCTGTGGGGAAGGAAGTTTACTTGTTAGACTTGAAATAAAATATTTTAGCAAATTGTGAATACATTTTATGCTCCAAATCTCCTCTAAAGGCAGAGAAGTGGATCCCTAGGGTGCTTTCTGGGCCAATAAGCCAAAGATTAGAAAGTTCCAGAGTTTGATTTACATTAGGTTGTGTGTCATTGGTTGACCTTCCTTCCTTCAGGAAATATTAATTTGATGCTTTCTGTGGGCCAGGTACTAACTTAAACAGCTCTGAACATGCCAAATTGGACTCTGCCCTCATGGACTTACAAGATTGTAGGAGAAGAATTTAACAAAAATTATAAAAATAGTACATATGAGCATTGTGACAAATGCTGTGAGTGTATAGAAGAGGAATCCAATATGATCATAAGGGTTGGGGAAAGTCTATCTGAGAGAAGCCATAAACTGCATATAAATTCTTAGGGAGCCATTTTCCCCAAGATCATTTCTACAGAACATCTAGCATTTGAGGAATGGTGCCTGTCAAGGATTATATTGTGTCCCCTCAAATTCCCTACATTGAAGTTCCTACCTTGGTACCTCAGAATGTGACTATATTTGGAGATAGCCTCTTTAAAAAGGCAATTAAATTAAAATACGGTCATTAAAGTGAGCCCTGATCCAATATGCCTGGTGTTCTTAGAAAAAGAGGAAATTTGGACACAGACACACACAGGGGAGATCATGTGAAGACACAAGGGGAAGACAACCATCTCCAAGCCAATGAGAAATACCTCAGAAAGAAAGCAGGCTGCTGACACCTTGATCTTGGACTTCTTGCCTTCAGAATTGTGAGGAAATAAATTTCTGTTGCATAAGTTACTCAGCCTGTGGTACTTTGTTATGGCGGCCCTAGCAGATTAATACAGCAGTTATTTGTTAGCCTACCTGCACAGTGATACTCTAGTTCTTTCAAGCTATGAGCAGTTGGTTATGCTGCATGAATAACAGAAGACTGTACACACAAAAATGAAGTTTAGTCAGGACTGGCTTTAAAGTGTGTAACTGGTACAGCCACACAGGGCCACACTCAGAAGAGCAGTGCTCTGTGGTAGCCATCTTGAAATTATTATTTTTTTGTAATTTATTTATTTAAATTCAAGTTAGTTAGCATACAGTGTAGTATTGGTTTCAGGAGTAGAATCCAGTGATTCATCACTTCCATGTAACACCCAGTGCTCATCTCAACAGGTGCCCTCCTTAATGCCCATCCCCCATTTAGCCCATGACCCCATCCACCTCTCCTCCAGCAGCCCTTGGTTTGTTCTCTGTATTTAAGAGTCTCTTATGGTTTGCCTCCCTGTCTGTTTTTATCTTATTTTTCCTTCCCTTACCATTCATTTGTTTAGTTTCTTAAATTCCGCATACGAGTGAAGTGAAATCATTTTTCTTTCACTGACTGACTTAATTTACTTTGCATTATATTCTTAATGATTTTATCTTTGACTTCGTGCTTTGTAAGTGAAGTCTGATCAGACAGTGGAGCGTGTGCTGTGGGCCTGGAGCCTCAGCTCTTACGTGTTCTTGCCTCTTGCCACCTCCCTTTACTCTCCACTATGACTCCGCTACCTCTGTGGCCCTGTCTGGGCAGTGACCAGGGCACAGCAGTGTGGGAAGGCCTGCTTCTGTGGCTGTCTTCCGCCACCAATGGAAGCCTGCGCACACACATGAGGTTCAGGATTGAGTGTGTGTCCTAGAGCGTCTTGGGATGAGGGATGGCAGCAGTCCCCTCCACCCTAAGCTGGCATTTGCTAGGTGACCTGGAGGGGACTGCTTATCCACTTCCCTTCAGGTACTAAACATATTTATGCTCCCAAATGTGTGGTGTTTGCAATTCCATGGGGTCACCCACCTGGGTGGGCTGGGGTCACAGGCCTTAAAGGAAAGATTGACCTCTCTGCCCCGTGCCCAGGGCCCTGTGTTTTCATTTTGTGTTTCATTCTGAGAATCATGGCCCTGGGTTTAGATTTCATTCACTTTGCTGGCAAAAAATTAAAGTGTATCTGACACATATTAACGAGATGACTGGGATTGTGGTAGAATTAACCATTGATGGAAAGTAATTATTATTAATCATTGTTTTTAGTTTTGCTCATATATAAATAAATGGGTTTCACATTTTTTGTTCACACTAGAGTTTAGAGAGGGATGGTGCGGAAATCAGGAGAGCCACATTCTGTGCCCCCCTCCGTCATTCTCTAATTGGGACACAGTATAGGAATCATGGCCTCCATTTCCTCATCAGTAAGATGAAGGAAGATCTTTGTGGATTCTTTCTACTCTCATATGTTGTGAGTCTGTTTCTGTTTTTATTCTGCAGCGTCTAGAAGCAACGCAGTGTTGACATTCTTTACTCATACCAGTGTGGTTTAAAATCTGTCAAGTGGGTTTGCATACACTGGCATCTCACACATAAAAGGCAAGGATCTTGACCCATCCTTCCAGGATCCCCAGGGCACGGCTGCCCAGTGCTTTCCCCTTCTGGGCCTTCTGCCTCCTTTGCACACTTGCCCCGTCCCCAACTGCCACACCTAAAACTCGGGAGCTCAGGCTGCTGACTCAGAAGCGCCAGCTGGGGCTGCCATCTCAGGGCTCTGAAGCAGAGGCAGCAGAATCTCAGGGCCCCGAGTTAGTGGATGCATCTGATCCATCAGCAGGAGTTGGAGCATCAGAGGGAAGAAGTGGCCCTTTCAATCCAGAAACTGCATTCGGACTCAAGATCCCTAACATCTTGGAGAGAGGTGAGAATACAAGTAAGGTTGAGTAAGATTGCAGTAAGATTAGAGAACCTATTTATCCAGGTTCCTTCTCTCTCTCTCTCTCTCTCTTTCTCTCTGTCTCTCCCTCACACACACAATTTCTCTTGAAATGTGGTGCTTAATTAAAAGGGCTCCACATATATTTGAGTGTGTCAAATACAGTGGGATTGTTATTCTAGACTCAGGACCTCATGTGTTAGCTGAGTTTCACCTGAGTGGGTACGTGTTTATGTGGTGTGTGTACGTGTGGTGTGTGTGATTATGTATCATGTGTACACGTGTTTATGTGTGTGGTGTGGGCACATGTTTATGTGTGGTGTGTGCTTACATGGTACCTGTAGGCGTGTGTTTACGTATATGTGTTTAAACGCACATATTGCACCTTGGTGGCTCCAGGAGGCAGACATCTTGCTCAGCTGTCATGACTCAGGATTTTATGGAAGTTCTTTCCATTCTCATTTACTATACCATGTTGAAAGCCCAATGTATTCTCTCAGTCAACACAGGAGTTCTTTGTTTAATTTAACTGAGGGAGAGTCCAGGCCTCTCAGAAAAAGGCTTTTCCTTGCTGAGAGATTGTGCTAAGAATAGTGCCGGTGACCAGCACCACAGCCACATTTCTGAGGGCATCTCTGCCAGTGAATCTTCACAGAAGGGGGCTTCATTTTCTAGGAAGCCACCTCCGTCACTCCATCTCCTCAGGAAGCATTTAGCTGGGAGTCAGCCCTTCCCACCAGCTCCTCTGGAACTCCAGACCTTTCTCCTGGTGGGACCAGCAAGTGCTGTGGTACTGAGGATGGCTCTGTCCTTCCCCGGCCAGTTCAGCTCCATGGCGTGGCATCTGACAGTGGCTAACCCAGGGTGCTGATGTGGGTGTGCAGAAGACAGGCAGTTGTGAATGCGGGTCTGGTAGGAAGACAGATGGATACATCCGTAGCTAAGAACCACCCCTCACCAAAGGACAGGGCAGCCGACCTCAGCCATGACAGAGGAGAGCCAAAGCTTTTATCTTGCTAGTTCTGTCAAGCTTCGGATCCCTTTTGGTCTTGTTTCTCTAGGGGATATGCAGGAGATGTGCCCGGTTGAGAGAGTCAAAGACCCTTTTCATTTGCACACCTTCTGTTTCTGGGGAACAGTCCCAATTGAAAGCACACTATTAGTGTTGAGGGGAAGGGGGGGACAAAGTCCACTGGTTGGGGATATTCTGTACTTTGGTAACAAAAGATCAAAGGACAGTCCCTGGAGACAGAAATGTGGTTTATCCTGCTCATGGTTCTGGCTCAGAGGATGACATAAATCATGGCATGGTGAGAGCAGTCATGGCCTTCCCAGGGGGAGAGGCCATTATCAAAACCCCCAAATGGCTCCCCTCACACACCTTCCACTAAAACCCATACTGGGAAGAGCTCTCTGGGGCTCTTTCTTCACATTTCAGGGGACTTCTTTAGGATTCCATTGCTGGCTGGCCGTTGGGCCGGTGACCATTTTCCTACTCCTGTTACTTCTCATTTCTATTTTCTCATCTGTAAACTGTGAATAACAAGAATTTCATACCAAGATGGGGTAGGGTGGGATCAGTGAGAGCTGCAGGCAGGCTCACAGTTCCTGAGCTGCAAGTCCAAATTCCAGAGAACTCTAAAAACCAAAAGTTATTTATTTTAGTGTTTAGCAACCTCATTTGATGGCAAAATGCAACCTGAATTGATGTGAGTCTGCTTATAATTTTTGTTTATCTTAATGGGAGTAGGTGTACAGTTTGTCATGGGGGCTGTCCACGTGTTTGACGTTAGGGTACTTACTATCCTAGACCCTGTAGGGACGTTCAGTAATATAGAATATTGACCCATATAGAATATATGGCCCAAGTTACTTTTTTAAAAAAGAGTGGCAAAATATGTGGAACATAAAATTTACCATCTTAACCCTCTTTAAGTGTACAATTCAGTAGTGTTATGTACATTCACATTGTTGTGCAATCAAGCTCCACAACTTTTCATCTTGTAGAAGGGAAGCTCTACACCCATTATACAACTCCCTCCTCTCTCTCCCCAACTGACCACCATTCTACCTTCCAAGTTACTTTTATAATTGCAAAAATTTTGAGTTCCAGGATATCTGGCCCCAAAGGGTTTAAGTCTTTGTTTTTTTAAATGACTTAGAGAGAGAGAGAGAGAGAGAGAGAGAGAAAATGCAAGTGGGGGAAGGGCAGAGAGAGAGGGAGACAGAGAATCTAAAGCAGGCTCTGAGTTATCAGTGCAAAGCCTGATGTGGGGCTCAAACTCATGAGATCATAACCCGAGCTGAAGTCGGATGCTCAACTGACTGAGCCCCTCAGGCGCCCCTCCAAGGGTTTTGAAGAAGGGATCACGGACCTTAATCATGGAAGAAGAATGGCCAGCATCTGTCAGTCACCACCTTGCAAGACAGTCTCCAAGAGCCCTGTTCCTCTGATGGTACCGGGATCTTTCCGCTACAGCTCTCCCCTTGCCAGCATCAGGTGCCCATGTGTGAAAGATTGCAAAACACCAGGGACAAGATCTGCGGGATTCTGACTAATAGCAGCAGAGTGTGGGTGCTCAAATGCAGTGATTAATACACTCTTTCCCAGTTGTTCCCTCAATCTCATTTTTTTAAATTTTATTTTTATTGGCTTATTTACTTTATTTAAGTTCAAGTTAGTTAATATATAATGTAGTATTGATTTCAGGAGTGGATGCAGTGATTCATCACTGCCATATAACACCCAATGCTCATCCCAACAAATGCCCTCCTTAATGCCCATGCCCCCACGCACCTCCCTTCTGCAACCCTCATCTTGTTCTCTATAGTGAAGAGCTTCTTACAGTTTGTTTCCCTCTCTGTTTTTATCTTATTTTATTTTTTCTTCCTTTCCCCTATATTTATCTTTTTTTTTTGTCAGTAGAGTGGCACACATTGGCAGCTGGTTGTGGTGTCAGCTCTTTAGTTCTGTGCCATCCAAACCTTCCTGCAGACTGAACTGTGGGGAAGGTGCCTCCAGCCTATGTAGGCCCTGCTGGAGACCTTCGATGCTGGATTTATGCATTTTGCAGAACTCTCCAGGCATGGCATGAAAAGCAGTGATGCTTACCTTGTTATTCCCAGTGGATCCAGCATAGAGACCGGCTCTGAGTCATGTGTTCTATAACTGGATGAGTCCATCTCTGGTAGTTGTGCAAGGACCACAGGGTCATCGTTGGAAAACCCAGCAGTGGTCGAGCATCGTTATTGGAATGTCTCCTTCACACCACTCATTTTGTGACCATCCTGGGGGCAGATGGAGGGGTTGTTCTTTGCAGGAGGCTTGTGGTTTCTTCCCCTGTTTTTAATCACTAGGAAAAAAGCGGATGTTTGAAAAATTGAAAGCCCCTGAACACAAAAATTCAGAACATGAAACCCTCTCATGGATAACTCCTGATACATACAGAATAACCTTGATACAAGATCTTCCACTTTGGAGTTCTCCACACTATATAAAGAGCTGCATACTTTTAAAGCAGATGGCACTGATTTGGATGTCTATTATCATCATTACTATTTTCAAAAAGCCACAAGAATCCTCTACTCCCAAAGAAAACAACACTAAATACAGAACTTTAAATGGTATCGGGCCCTGGAAAAATCAAACAAATGATCAGTTTGCAGACATCCACGTGGGACATTCCAAATCCATGGTGACCAGGATGCCCGTGAGTGTCCAAGGTTTGGGGCCAGCTGCAGAGGTTTTTTTTTTTCCTTCATGGCCTTGTTACCACAATTACTGCCGCTTTGTGGCCTATGCTGGACATTGCTCAGACTCTCCGCAGCTTGAAGCTGAAGTGTTCTTTTATGACTCGGCCATTAGGCAGCCGGGACCTCAAGCAAAACAGAAACAGGTGTAGGGTGGTGGGAATGTAGGGACCAAGACCAGAAATTAGTCTAGAGTCTAGACCACAAGGCCATCTGTTTTGTGGCCTGGGAGCTGAGAATGGATTCTATATTTTTAAATGGTTACATTTAAAATGGTTCTATGAGTACCTATATAATATCCTTGATTTTGCCTTTGATCCACAAAACATAAGACATTTACTGTTATGGTCCTTCATAATAATTGCTGACTCCCTCGTTTAGACCCTTGGTTCTCAAAGTGTGGTCCCTGGACCCAACAGCATCAGCATCACCCAGGAACTGGTTAGAAATTCAAATCCTCAGAAACTCTGGGAGTATCTGTGTCTTAACTGGCCCTCCAGACAATTCTGATTCTGGCTAAAGCTTTGGGAACCACTGATCTAGACTATTGGTGCAGCCATTCATCATTAGTTCATTCATTTATCTTTTACAAAAAGAAGACCTGGGGCAAACTACTTAACCCCTCTGTGCCTTGGGTTTTTCATCAGTAAGGGTTTTATTGAGGTCATTAAAAGAGCTAAAACACATACAATGTATTAAATGCTGAATGCATGTCAACCGTTGTTATTTCAAATTTATTATTGTTATTAAAAAAACACTTTATTAGGTCTCAGGTCAATTAAAAGTCAAGAGAACCCAACAGAGATCTGATCATCAGGGATATCTTATAGCAGGAATCATCAAGATATCTTATAGCAGGAATGTCCTTATGGAAATCAGACACGCTGGTCTGGAAATTGGGGGCTAAGAGCTCCAAACCCTGTCAAGGTAGCCCACGAGTCATCCCCCAGCCAGCCCGGGGCATCTCTCCAGGCCTGACTGGGTACCTGGCTGATCTTTCTTCCAAAGCAGTGCCCTTCCAGTCTTCTTCCCCTGCCTTGTCAGGCCCCTGGGTGTTTTCATCCTTCAGAGCAGTGAGCGCCCCACTTCCTCACCCACCCTGAACATGAGCATACATACTTTACTGGTGAATCGCTCTCTGGAAATTGGGCTCATAAAAATCACTCTCAGGGAATAGGGTTGTTGTAAGGAATGCAAAAAGCTACACATGTTTTTGTACGTTAAACTGAACGTGTGATACACATTAGCTGCTGTTGTTATAATTTTTAAAATTTGTAATTGTTATTCAAAAATAGATGGTGACGATGTCTCAAGTTGGTTGAGGTCAGGAGAAGCTGTAAGTTCTTCTGGTAGCTGCGGTTTTCTGCCGATGTTGCTGTCTTTCCACAAGGCTTTGTGTCTCTGTCCTTCCTCAGGACCAGCTCTGCAAGGTTGTGTTCTCCCTTCTGACCTGGAAGCACTTTGAGCAATTCAGGCAGAGCCTCAGAAGTCCCACTTTGTCTAGGGGTGCAGCTTTCGTTCCAGAGCACCAGGAGTGACAGAGATGGCCACTCACTAGAGAGACAGAGGGACTTGGTCTCCAGGAGCTTGCAGGAGACTCAGGGAGCATGCCCCTTGGTTAGTGGTGGGGGCGGGAGGGGGGGACAGGAACAAGAGGACCAGGGCCTCTCCATTCTCTCTGATGGCTTGGCCACTGCTCGGTGCCATTGTCTCTCTGACTGCTCAGCCATCCTCTAGAGGTATCCTGACGCTAAGAGCTGAGTGTGCCTGTGTGTGTGTGTCTGTGTGTGTGTGTGTTTGTGTGTGTGAGTTCCAGGCTGGTGTCAATCTTGACATGGAGCAGTGCTGTGACCTCAGATGAGTTTCTGAAGTTCTCTGAGCCTCACTGTCTTCATCTGTAAAATGCATGTGGTTCTTGCTTGGCTATATTTCTGTATGAATCGTGGAGAATGAAGGGCTCAGTAAGTGCTGGCCTCTGTTGTGGGGGCTGGTAGCAGCTGTGTTTCACTGAGTCTCCTTGGCCGCATTGTGGAATGATGGCTTAGGAGATGGTGTCGATGATGATTCTCAGGAAACTCCAGCCCACACTGGTTCTTTGGGCCAACCACAAAGCTTCCTGGCCTTGTACAAAGCATGATCATGTCGACATTTTTTTGGAATGTAAGGAAGCAGGGATGCCATAGCCCCTTTCACTGGCTGGTGCTCACCTCTTCCCCTCAGACCAGCTAGCGATTAGGATCAGGTACCTCCTATGGGCCGGGTGTAATGCTGACCACTTGAGAGTATCTCTTACTAAAGACTCACAGCTGTCTTATGAATAGGTACTATTATTATGCC
This sequence comes from Acinonyx jubatus, assembly GCF_027475565.1. Classification (NCBI taxonomy): domain Eukaryota; kingdom Metazoa; phylum Chordata; class Mammalia; order Carnivora; family Felidae; genus Acinonyx; species Acinonyx jubatus. Next base: position 209,305,475 of record NC_069380.1, read on the forward strand.
CATTTCACAGGCAAGAAAATCGAGGCATAGAGAGCTTAAGTGACTTACCCACACTCACATTATTAAAAGTGACAAAGGTCTGTGTGAGTATAGAACTTGCCTTCTGGCCCACCATGTTCCAGGACTATTGTTGACAGTTAGTTTGCTTGAAAAAAAACTTCATGTGACAGTTTTAATCAAATTAGATTAAAAATTTTTCCAAATAAAAGAAATAATGAATATATATTATTATTTACTCAGAAAATATAGAAAAATATAAATGAAGAAGATAATATCAATGAAGAAGTAAATCTTTTTCAAGTTATTAAAACTATTTCAAAACAATTTTAAGGATTTCTTGGAACTACTGTTGCATAGATCAAATTTTATTTGTACATTTCTATTTTTAAAAAGATTTTTGTTATAATATAACTCTGTGTGATTATTATTCTTATGCTGCAAATTTTGCCCACATTCAAAAATATTAGATTAGAATCCTATCAATGAATTACTAGAAGTATTTTCTAAAAAGCAATTTATATTTCTAAAAGCAACATATAAAAGTTTCCACTTATATTCTTACCAGCTTTGAATATATTACTCTCTTCTCTGATTATATGTACATGTGATCTCATGAGTTCTTGTATTATTTCTTTGAATATGAGTGTGCACATTGGTAACCTAAGCTTTTGAGTCATTTAAACTTCTTCCTTAAGAAGACATCTCTTTGTGAAATGTCATTTGTCATTTTTCTCTTGGATCATTAGTATTTTTCTTAATAATTCATAAAAAGCTTCATAAATAAATTTGTAATGCCTTTGTCCTGTTTGTGAAAAAAATTTTCCTGCTCTTTTTATTTTTAATATTTTTTGATGCTTCTATATTTTACATTTTTGTTGAGATGTTTGGTTTTCTTTGAAATTTCTTTCATTCCTTTTATGCTTACAAAGTATTTTCCCATCCTAGTATCAGGTCAATATTCAGCTGTTTTTTTTTTTTCTCGTACTTCCTTTGTGACTCACAATTAGATTTTGAAGGAGAAGGGAGATGGTGAGTATATGTATTGCTACTTCTGCCTCCTGATGTCTGGGCAGACATCACTAATCTATCACAGCACTCTCTCAGGCTCTGCCGGGAGGCAGCCCCAGAGTATTTCTCAATGCAGATGCAGCTTTAGCCACTACCAGTGTGGGTTAGAGTTGAAACATACAATTTTACCTTTTGACATCTCTACTGAAGAACGTTGTCTGATATTGACAATGAGGATGAGTAGTTTTAAACTCCCATGTATCCTATAAATCTTCTGTATTTGGAATAATTCAGTCTTGCTCCTAAATCAGATACAGTCTTCACATTCCTCAGTCAGAGTCACGAGCCATCTACAGACTTCTGGCATCTTTCCACTGGACAGCCTCTGCTGGGACAGAACATCTTATTCCAATCACTGGTGCTGCCTTTCTAGCTAGCCCCGATTCTGGATCTGTCAGCACATCTGGGTGAAGATTGGGATTGCATGATCAGCCAGCAGGAGCTCTCGTTGTTTCAAGACACACTGCACTGTAGAGGAAAGAAAGATAACAAGCAGAGGGGAAATGAGTTTATAACTCATAATAACAGTGATTAAAAAATAAATTGCCATTTATTGTATGTTTGAGACTGAGTGAAATATTCTGCAAATATCATGGATCTCATTCTCACAATGAGAGCATTTTTACTATCCCAGTTTACGGGTGAGAAAACCAAGGCAGGTCAGAGCTCTTCCAAGTAGTAAAGGTAGAGCTGGAGCCGGGATTCGATCCAGATGTGCCTGACTCCCGAGCTGTTTACCATTATGCTCCACCCTTCCACCGTCCGTGCTAGGGCAGGGGGCCTCCACTGCTCGAGCTTCAGGAAAATAATTAGCTTATCCTAAATGTGCAAAGTTAAAGGACCATGCAAAGAATTGCCTATCTTTCATGGCCACATTTGGGAATTTGTTAAAACACATCAATGGAGTTAATGATCTTATACCAATGTGGAAAACACTATATGAAGCAGAGGCTCCCACTGAAACAAACGCCCCTGTATAATGAGATGGAAGAGGGACCTTTCTGTCTTTTGACCCTTGCTTCCTGTACGTCAGTGGCGTCAGTTGGCCTCTGGAAGACCATTGACTGATTGTAGTATATTTTCGTCTTAGTGAAAAATAATAAAATTATTGATTTTTAATCCAGCCCCTTAGAGATTAAGATAACATCAAAATTTTATGCAAAAAGCTAAAAGGTGCTCTTGAACTGTATTTTAACCACATATAGAAGCAAGTGCAAGAGCAGGAGACATAGGGAAGGAGATGGAGGAAAAAGACAGGTTCTGTGGTCATTCCTACCTCCTACCTTTCTGTCCACCCTCCCCTTCCAAAAAAGATGAACTCTTACCAGACAGACATTAGCGCTCACACACACACACACACACACACACACACACACACACACCCCTCTAGCAGACTTTACTAGCATAATATCGCCATCTTGTGGCCTTATGCACTATTAGTACAATGTCACTGATAGGCTGTTTTTGCAACTATTGGTATAAACTGTGTCTAACCCCATTTCACCTAGAAAGATTCACACTGACGCTGTGCTAGGAGGGTTTTTTTCCCTAACCCTATGTAGGTGGTAAAGGACATTGCTAAGAGTACCAGAGTGCAGGAAAGGAGACTTCTACTCTTTGACTTTTGCTTGGAGTTCAGAATTGTACATTTGCCCATAGTCATCCCCTAAATTATTGTCTATTTTTAAAATGTTGAGTATTTAATAAGTGCTATTTGAAAATCTACACATTCTGTACTAGTGATTTATAAAACACACATACACACACAGAGAACCTTCTTGCTCTACTGTCTGAAACTAGGTGTTGTGTCTTCTTCAATTTCTTTCATAAGCTTTCTATGGTTTTCAGTGTATAGATTTTTCACCTCTTTGGTCAGATTTATTCCTGGTATTTTATGGATCTTTTTGTGCAACTGTAAATGGGATTGATTCCTTGATTTCTCTTTCTGTCGCTTCATTGTTGGTATATAGGAATGCAACCGATTTCTGTGCATTGATTTTATATCCTGCAACTTGCTGAATTCATGGATCAATTCTAGCAGTTTTTTGGTGGAATCTTTTGAGTTTTCCATATAGAGTATCATGTCATCTGTGAAGAGTGAAAGTTTGACCTCCTCCTGGCCGATTTAGATGCCTTTTATTTCTTTGTGTTGTCTGATTGCAGAGGCTAAGACTTCCAATACTATGTTGAATAACAGTGGCGAGAGTGGACAGCCCGGTCTTGTTGCTGACCTTAGGGGAAAAGCTCTCAGTTTTTCCCCATTGAGGATGATATTAGCATTGGGTTGTTCATATATGACTTTTATGATCTCAACGTATGATCCTTCTTTTCCTACTTTCTTGAGGGTTTTTATCAAGAAAAGATGCTGTATTTTGTCAAATGCTTTCTCTGCATCTATTGAGAGGATCATACGGTTCTTGTCCTTTCTTTTATTGATGTGATGAATCACGTTAATTGTTTTGTGGATATTGAACCAGCCCTGCATCACAGGTATAAATTCCACTTGGTCGTATTGAATAATTTTTTTAATGTATTGTTGGAGCCAGTTAGCTCATATCTTGTTGAGGATTTTTGCACCCATGTTCATCAGGGAAATTGGTCTGTAGTTGTCCTTTTTAGTGGGGTCTCTGTCTGGTTTTGGAATCAAGGTTGAAACTAGGTGTTAAGGGTCTCACAACTGCCAGGATTGCTTCCTTTCATTTAGAGGGAAATTTGGGGAGATTAGGCCACTGGCTAACAAGCAGGATCTGTCTGACCTGCCAGTTGCCACAATCCCAGATGTTCATTTGGGCAGTGCCTCTGATTCTTCAGAGTACTTTAGAGCATGATCCCATTGGATCTCATATCTACCCATGCACTCGGTGGGCTGGAAATTATTTTCCTATTAAACTTTTTCTGATTGTGTAAGTTATGTCTGCGTAATACAACATGTGGAAACTTCGGACGAATATAAAGAATATAAAATATCGGTATACTCTTCAACACACAGAGCTAATATTAACATGTCTTATGTCACGTGCATCAGTTTTCCTATGCACCCATACATATATGCACATATACATGTATGTACACACACGTGCATGTCCATGTATATGCAACCACATCCACACACATACATGTGATGCATATTACTTTGTAATGGGATACCTTATGAGTGAGATCCTCACAACTGAGAGGTTAAATGACTTGTTTAGCCATACCTGACATTCTTGGATAGTCATTTAATTCTAGAAATGCTTTCTCTTGATCCCTGTTCTAATTGGCCTTTCTTCTACTCCACGCTGTCCGAGCTCTCCGCAGGTTAGGTGGCCTTTGCCAGCCTGGGGTTTGTGAAAGAGCCGGTGATGGTCTGAAACCCTGCTAGCGTGGGCACTGCTCTACCCTCAGCAAGAAGCAGTAAGGTTTAAAGAGCAAATGGCTTGGGCAGAGAGGGTCCAGGGATGGCTGATCCCACCAAGTGCTGGCGAACAGACTCTGTATGAGAGGATGTGAGGGCCACCAGGCAGAAGGCTTGCGAGTCTAATGGTCACAGCTCTGTGGAGGGACAGGGGAAGAGCTGGAGGTTGTGGGCACTGGGAACTCACTCTCCTCACCTCGCAGCCTGTGGCTGATTGGGCCACCAAGGACCTGGAGCGTGAGCATCTTGTCCTGCAGCAGGCAGTTCCTGGGAAGACTGGCTCTGCCCCCAGGCTTTCCTCATGGGCTCTTTTTCTCAGTCAGTGCCCTGGCTCTGCTCCTCCCCTCTCCCTTCTCTTTAGCCTGGGGATTTTCAGCTGAAATGTATTATTTCAGTAAACATCCCAAGTGCAGTAATGTCCTCCAGCTCCAGGGAGTCCAGCGGCATACAGAGAGATGGGGCCTCCTTCTGGGGGAGGAGGATGGGGCTCAGGGCTGCCCTGGGAGGGGGGCAGGGTGTCCATGACTCATTTAGCTGCCACCTGAGCATTTCACGGACACGCCAGGTGTTTGGGCCATTTTTGTTAAATTTATTTGTTCTTTAGAAAATAAAGGGTTGCAATCTCAGAGCTTTCACTCAGTGCACAGATGTGTATTGATTGAGGGCCTGCTTTCTAGATGCTGAGGCTAGAGTGTGAACAGAGCAGGCAGCAGGCCCGCAGGGAGCCCACTGTTTCACAGGAAGACTGATAAAGAAACAGATAAATATGAAAAATAAACAAAAATAAATGCAAACTAGTACATACCAGAAATGGAATTAGCAGCATAAAGCAACAGAGGACTAAGGGAATGATAGGATGGCCTATTTTAGGTGGAGAAGGGGTCTTCCACTCAGAATCCAGGAAAACGTGTGTTCTGAGAACAGAATGCATGAAGGCCTTGAGCACAGACAGCTTGGCTTGTTTGAAGAATTGAAAGAAGGCTAGTGTGGCCAGAGGGACAATAAGGGAAGGAATCTGGAGTGAGAGCCAGGAGCCCCTTGAAATAAACCCTGGACTATCAGTCAAATATCTATAATAATCCAAGGCCTTGGAATATCTAGAAAATGGAAATGCCCAGGAAACAGACCTCAGGACGATCTGTAAAGCAAATGTTTGATTTGCTTTGGGTTTGTGCTCTCTTCAAAGCAGAGATGCTTATAGTCAGGAAACTGCTCTTAACTTTCTCCTCTGGAGAACGGATGAAAAACTGTGAAATGGCTCCAAGGAGAAAGAACAGAAGCACAAGCCTGAGTAGCTGCTCTTGGATTAACTGAGAAATCATTTGGCAATGCAGGGACACATATGTGTGCCTGTCTTCCCAGGCCAGACCCCAGGCTGGACCTGACCTCGACCCAGATTTACAGGACCAGGGAAACCTTGATTCATGGCCCCCAACCCAACTCTGTCTTGCTTCCTTGTCCTTTTCCTCCAGCAGGCCAGGCAGGACTTGCCCTTCCAGGGGAGGTGAGAGAGGAGAGGAATCTCTGTGGGAGCCTCTGCTGGGGGTGGCCAGCTGACTTGGTTAGAGCCAGGACCTTCCCCTGGAGCCAGGAGGAGCCAAAGAGCAGCTGGTGAGGATCAAGTCATGAAGGTACCATCTTGACAAACAGATTTCTGGACCCTTCCAAAGGGTGAATTCATGTGGCTTCAGAGTGCAAAGTAGAGAGTGCCAAAAAAGTGTAAGGATGAGTTTTTAGTACAGTACTGAAGACAAATTGATGACTTCTAGGTGGTCACCTCAGAGAGACTTGGAGCTCAGCCGCTGAATTTCTTTAGGAGCCCACATCTGCAATCCTCTGCCCAGACTTCCTCACACAAGCAGGTAGTGTGAGGGAAACCAATGCACTTTCCCAGTGAAGGAGTTTCCACATTACTCCCCTGGACACTCTTTCTTGTGACCAGATTGCTGCCTTAAGCCCCTTGCTTATAGACTTTTTTGGTGACTACTGTGTACACCGAGTCTGTCTGGTGTTATTGCTCCGGCTGAGTAGTAGAAGGTGACCTAGATCAGGACACAGAAGACCTGGCTTATTGGCCTGGCCCTGGCACTTCGAAGCTGTGTGATCTGGACCAAGGGACTCAGCCTCTCTAGGCTTCTATTTTGTTTCCTCAGCTCTAAATGAAGGAGTTCGGGATGTGTTTTCTAAGATAGCAGTGGTTCTCGAATTTGATTGCACACCAGAATCCCTTGTTGATAAAACACAGATTTCTGGGTGCCTGTCTTGAGTTGCTGATTCGGTTGGTCTTGAGTGGGGCCCAAGAATTTGCATTTCTAACAAGTTCCCACGGGACACGGCCACTGCTGGTTCTGGGAGTGAGTATACTTTGAGACATTCCCAAGGCATCTTCAAGCTGAGTTATAGCTATGATTGCAAACTTCACAAGGTAGAGGCCTCCTCACTGACCTACCTGGCAAGGTCATTCCCAGTTGAAGCTCCCGTTCCTGTTTCCTTGGGGTTCTAAAAGGTGCCCAGCTCCTGATTCTGTGTTTTGGTCCATGTGGTCTACTCTCAGATGCTTCTTCTGAGCCCCCCATCCTCCCGCCTCTAGCTTGGCAAGCTTATACACACGAGAGCTTTAAGTATTTCAGAGTTTTGAGCTCTGGAATGACAACAGAGTTTGCTATTATAAAGGTGGGGGGAGTTTTGGGTAACGAAAAATCTCACTCTTTAGGGCTGGATGAGAGGATAAGACAGGGAAGAAAGGGCGGGCTCTTGTGCCAAATGCCTTCTCTTTTTTTTTTTTTTTTCAACGTTTATTTATTTTTGGGACAGAGAGAGAGCATGAATGGGGGAGGGGCAGAGAGAGAGGGAGACACAGAATCGGAAACAGGCTCCAGGCTCTGAGCCATCAGCCCAGAGCCCTTCGCGGGGCTCGAACTCAGGGACCGCGAGATCGTGACCTGGCTGAAGTCGGACGCTTAACCGACTGCGCCACCCAGGCGCCCCGCCAAATGCCTTCTCTTAATGTTTGGTCTTATATAATCAGAGCAAGAGAAGCTGTGTCTAGAGAGCCAGATGACCCTGGAGAATGCACTGGAGAATGCACTGGGAGGAGATCAGGATTGGAACTGAAAGCAGAATGCTAAAGCTAGTAGGACTTTAACGATCATTTAACTCAATGGTCTTTAAAAATTAGTGTTTCTGCCAAACCATAGCGAGGGCTATTTCAGCGGTGCTGATTGTCCACCCCTCAAGGCTGACCATAAGCACCTTGCTCACTTAGCTAGCTTGGTTAGTCATGCTGCAGTAGGGGAGGGCTCAACAGGTCCCATAGCCGGGAAGTCAGGACAGGTCATTGAGAGGATTTTCAGGCCTAGGGCTGGTGATGTCAAGGCAGGTCTTGTAAGGGGGGAAGAAATGGCTGGGAGTGGGAAGGTCTTATGACATAACAGCTTTGGATCTGTGGGCACAACAAGATGAGCTTCTTTTTTTTAAAAAAAATTGTTAAATGTTTATTTATTTTTGAGAGAGAGAGAGACAGAGCATGAGTGGGGGAGGGGCAGAGAGAGAGGGAGACACAGAATCTGAAGCAGGCTCCAGGCTCTGAGCTGTCAGCACAGAACCTGATGCGGCACTCGAACTCACGAACTGTGAGATCATGACCTGAGCCTAAGTCGGACGTTCAACTGACTGAGCCACCCAGGTGCCCCAACAAGATGAGCTTCTTGAAGTGGACCTTGATAAGCAAGCTATGAGTTGATAGCCATGCTGTTTAGGAGAGTCATGTAGCCTTAGTTATCCTCCAGGAAAAGGAATGTCCGGAACATGCAGCCAGCATATTCTTGCTTGGTCTCAGAATTGTTTTAATAAGAACAAAAAAGTATGTCTGTTTCCAGTATCATTTAGTATAAAGAAATCAAGGGAATTATGTTGGCCTCAGTTCTCAGGGATCAAAGGAGCAGTGAACTATGTGGGGTCCGTGTCCCCTTCTCCTCTCCTCTCAGTCAACTTAGGGCGTCTTTACATTTTTCTATTTCCTTTTTTTTTTATTTAAAAAAACTTTTTTAATGTTTATTTATTTTTGAGAGAGACAGAGGGACAGAGCACAAGCTGGGGAGGGGCAGAGAGAGAGAGGGAGACACAGAATCAGAAGCAGGCTCCAGGCTCTGAGATGTCAGCACAGACCCGGATGCAGGGCTCGAACCCACAAACCATAAGATCATGACCTGAGCCAAAGTCAGACACTTAACCAGCTGAATCACCTAGGCGTCCTACAGTTTTCTATTTTCTACTTTGGGTCTCTAGATCAGATTGCACTGAGCAAGGGCTTTATGTTTTGAAAAGGGTTAAAAATCCAGAACTATATTTTAAAAACCTCCATTTAGAAAAGAATACTGAAGTCCAGAGAGGTGATGCAGTTGCCAACAGTCACACCGGTTTATAGCAGAGAAGACGTTCAGGGTCAAGTGCATGACTCACTCCAGTACCACCCTTTGCATGCCCCTGGGGCAGTCAGGAGAATAGCACCGAGCCCAGCCACAAGTCACCAGTGAAATTACTAGTGTACCCAGTAAATGTATCTTCTCTCTTAAATGACATCAGAAGGGGTCAGGGAGCTTTCCTGCATCTTCCATCATTATCACCTGAAACATGAGGTCTCCAAAGTGCTGTGGAGGGAAAGAGAGGGAAGGAGGTGGCACACTGGCTCTGACAGCAGCTGAAAATACGTGTCCCCTCTGTGCAGAGGCTGTTGGCCCAACCTTACCGCAAGAGAGGCTGGGAACGTAGGAAAGCACATGAAATATTCGGTGAGCACTGAGTACCTCTGCCTGGCCCAGGATTTGAGGGTGCACACATGCTCTGTCCTGTGCTGTCTTTATCTCCCAGTTTCTAGAGGAGAAAATTCAAAAGCAATGATGATAAGCAACTTGGCCAGTGTCACCTAGGTTGTAATTGATGTGGGCAGCCCTTGAATCCAGCTGTGATTTAACATTAGCACTCTTGGTCTTCCTCTCCTGTTAGGAAAAGAGAGAGATGTGTCAGATGATGAGGACAGTGCCAGGTTGACAATGCCAGGTTGCTGTAAGGTAGGACAGCCCTATGCTCTTTGGAGGCAGAGAGGCAGGAACAGGTAGACAGGAAGTTCAAGTGCAGGAGGTTGAAAGGAAGACTGGTAAGATCTTAGTGAGAACATAGGATCACAAGGACAGATAAAATGTTAGCAACCAGAAGAGATGGGATTGTGTCTCTTCCTTTTGTACAAAAGGGAGAATAAGAGAGTAATTTATAGACAGCGAATATAAGGATGAATGGAGTTAACCTTCCAAAGCCTATATGCAAACTGGAGATTATGAGTATGCTCTCCCTGGCTTCTCTCTGGCTTCTGTGTTCTGCTATCCTTCCCCTCTTGCTCCTGCAGCTGCCTGTTGGGAACTTCCTCTCTGCTCACAACCCTGCCCCGCCCCAGTCTAGACCAGTTGGCTATTCGAGTTCAGTCAGACCTTGGTGGTCACTGCCTGGACTATTGTTCTTAGTGATGCTTCGGTCACCTGCCTTTGACTCACCTGCTTCTAAATCACTCCTAATGAATTCCTCTCTACCCCCTGGCTTGTTCGTGGAGTAGTTCTCCCTCGATACTCTTTCTGTCCTCCCAGCTAGTCCTCATATCTGCAGAGCAAAAAGGCACTTACAGGAATCAAATCAAACTTAGTTTGATATTTGGCCTAAGAAAAAAACCAGGAAGATTCAGCCTTCTTAGGGGAGACAGGGGGGCTGCTTACATTCAAATCCAGCTCCACACCTACCCAACTCTGAGATTACTTAATCTCTGGGCCTCACTCATTCTTCATCTGTGAAATGGGGATAGCAGAAATTTCTACCTCCTCCAGCATTTCTGAGCATTTCTATTTGTTAATAGATGTAAAACACTTGGAACAGTCATAAGAATGGTGTAACTGCTAGCCATCATTATTATTGTTACTAAGCACACAAATACACTATACAGGGTCAGTAGTGGCAGTGGTTTTGTTTTGTTTTGTTTTGTTTTGTCCAGTGTGATCATCTATACCCTGCTTTGCTATATTCTTTTTTTTTTTTTTTTTTTTTTGAGAGAGAGAGAGAGAGAGAGAGAATGAATCTCAAGCAGGGTCTGTGCCCAGTGCAGAGCCTGATGCAGGGTTCGATTTTATGAACTGTGAGATCATGACCTGAGCCGAAATCAAGAGTCAGATGCTTAACCGACTGAGCCACCCAGGTGCTCCCTGCTTTGCTATATTCTAATAGCAAATATTTATGGTGGACCATATTGCTATTTTGGTGATAAGAGCATTTCATTAGGTTCAGATATAAAAGCATATCTCCTGAATTTGATGGAAGTGTTGCAGCATCGGTCAGACTGCACTTTTATACTCTTGCATGGGGAATATTATGACCAAAGGAATGCTTTAATCTCAAGTTGTAAGGGAAAGTTTTATTGAAGCCAGGATGAGAGGGAAATCTTGTCACACTGCCATCAGAATGAAAAGAAGCCTTCATATACTCACCCTGCTGCTTGTTTGTGTAGAGAAATCCCAGGCTTAGATCGCTGTGAGCAGACACCACAGCACTGGGCCTGGGCCTTTGGAGGCTCAGAGGACTATTACAAGAAGGGCAGTCTAATTCAGTGAGATGTCTAATTCAGTGAGCAGTCTAATTGGCTGAGATGCTGAGTTTCCCTCTCAAAGGTTCTGCTTGAAAACAAACAAAGGAAGATGCAGGTGGTGAAGGGGGAGGCCGTGGAATAGACCCAGGAAAGCTGAGATAAATCCAACTCAGGATGTGGGATTAAAATATTTACTCTGGCATTGACATGAATGGCTGGGTTGAGTGTTTGCTTTGCTATCTCAGCAACATCTCTCCTGGCCACTTCTCTTTCACTACCAGTCTTGAAGGCTTTAAATTACCGACACTTAACATTTTGCAGGTAGAAATCCAGGTTTAGAGAAAAGGAACACCTTCCGTACTGGGAGGTCATGGAATCTTTTGCTCCAGCCATGTTGAAACTTTCTAGAAAAGAAAAGGCAAGGTTGCCTGTCATGTTCCACCCAGTCTCCTGATCTGAACACTATTCCAATTAATTGGATATGTTTTTTTTTAACTGTTTCATCCATTCAACTTAAAAAAGTTATCAAATATAGGTGCACAGTTTGTAGTTTTCAGAAACTGAACACACCCATGTAACTAACACCCAGATCACGAACAGAACATGACCAGCCCTCTAGACACCTTCCCGTGCCTTTGTTCTACCCTGACTTCTACCAGAATAGATTGCTTTTGCTTTTTTGGTATTTCATAAAGTGCAATAACTCAGTATATGGTCTTTTGAACCTGACTTTTCTCCCTCAACTTGACATTGGTGAGATTTAGCCATAATATTGCCTGTGGTTGGAGATTATTTTTTGCTGTAGAGAAGTCCATCAAGTGAATGGTACTGTGAACATTATGGGTGTGTGTGTGTGTGTGTGTGTGTGTGTGTGTGTGTGTGTGTTTGGGATACACAGCTTGGGATTTCTGGGTCATACAGTATGCACATGTTCAACTTCAGTTGATACGGTCAGTTTTATAAAATGGTTGTAAGGGGGGGGGTACCATTTGCTCTCCATTCACCTTTTGTTTCCCTAGATTCTAGGGCCAGGATGACTGCACATGGAATAAGCACATGTAACAGGGAACGTGCAATTTTACTTCAAATAGGCAATTTAGCGTTCTTTTTGTAAGTAGCATTCTTTTGTTCCTGCTCACCTCAGCTGCCCTCAGTCTGACTCATGAGATGTTTCCTTGAGCCGTCAAGTTGTTTCCTAGTGATGGAAACACAAATCATATCCTTGGTTCTGGTTTTCCTTAGACCGTTAAGAATTCTGCTGAGCATCTTTCTGTTCATGGTTGCTGTCGAAAGACTGAATCTCCATGACCCATTTATGGCAAGAAGGGCGGAAGGACTGGGAATGCCTACTCCTGAGTCTGGGAAAAAAACTTAGACTGGAATTGGAACATAAAGCTACTTTCTGGGATTGGCAATCACATTTTGAAGGGTGAGGGGAGCATCAAGAGCCTATTTAAGAAGCTTGATATGTTTATGCCAGAAATCTCTTTTATTCTCACTGAAGAATTTATTTTAATGTCACTATCCAATTGGATGAGAGTTGCTCACAATTTTAGAAATCTCTGGATAACTTCCATTGTGGATATTTGTTTGGATGTTTTTACAAGTACTGTATTTTCTTGTGGAATGTTTGGCAAAATTTTTTAATAAAGATTTTGGATTTGAGGTTGTAGATACAGATGGATAACATTATACAATTTTTTTTTTGGTAAAACCATATAAATACACCAACAGGAACGTTTTAAAATTTAAATTAGATAAAAATGAGTGCTTTGACTTTTCTTTTCCTCCCCCACTCCCCAAATACTTCTCTTTAGCTTCTATCTTTCAATAATTGTTCAGTAGTTTTTTTCTTTTTATTGGGTTTTGGACAAAAGACTTAAAAAAATAACATCCATCTTGCATAGTAACTTCTCTGCTTTTAAGAGAACTAGCAAAATTGCTGCCCACTACTCATAAGTTAACTTAAGTTCCAGTGAGTTCCATCTCCAGTGAGATGACGAAAGCCAGTGGCTAGGAGTTGAGGAGCATTTGTTTTATGGGTAAGGTATTTGGTGTGAAGGGATTGTAGATGTCGCTTTGCATGGGGAACCCCCTTCAGACTCTTAGAAGTTACTAGTGCTATGAAACCGCTGTAAATACTCGATACTTGTCAGAAGGCTGTGCCACCTGACCGTCTTAACACTCCCTGGTCCGAGGAGCAAGCGAATCACATGTGCAGCCATTTTGTAGCTAAGCTTCTGGAAATGGAATCTCTAGGTCAAAGGGTAAGGATATTTGAAAATGTTAGTGATACTACCAAATTGTGGTCCACAGAGGTTACATCACTTTCACTCAGTCCAGACCATCCAAGAGTGTCTGTTTTTCTCTTCATCTCAATTACAACCTGCCACAAAAACAAATCCCTCTTGGTTTCCCTTTAGAGCCTCCTTTTACAGCTCCACTTTGCATTTCCTTGGCATTGATCTGTTTCCTTTTTATGGCCCCTATCTTGCACATTTTCACAGCTTACTCATCTCTCTCCTTCATCTACCTCCTCAACCCATCTACCTTCCTACCTAAGAATGAAAACCCAAGTAGAATGGAAGAACTGTTAAGCTCTCATTTGTGGATTTTGGCTTATGTATACTTTTAATTTCATCATGACTTATCAAATAGACAAATTGGGTAGGTTGAAGAATGCCTGTACAATGAGGAACATATTAAGATTAGAACCATTACGTTACTCACAGCGACCAAGGTCTTTTCCTTGGTACAGGGTGGTCAGTGAGGGAGGAGAGTATTTATGAGACAATGCAAGGGTTAAGAGCCAAATTTGCCTGTGTTTAAATTCCTGCTCTGCCACTTACTACCTCTGTGACATCTGGTAAGGAACTATGTCATCTCTAAAATGGGGGTAATAGTTGTATGTATGTCACAGAGTTATCATGTAGATTACTTCACATCTGCAAAGCACTCCTAATAGGACCTGGTGCCAGGCTATTATTATTAGTTCAGGACCATTATTAGTTCATTGTTTCCTTTTTTTCAATGCACTTACCTATTCCACTGGACAAGAAGATGAAGAGTCTGCTCTGAGTTGCTTTCATAAAACTAGCTGAAATTGGCATGTACACAGGGCAGTTTACTTGAAAAGACGGAGCTTTTCTGTCTGAAAAAAAAATAGGCAAAATGGTACCTTTTAGCAAAGGAAGGGTGCACATTTTATCTTATCTATTTAAAAATATTGCCTGCAAGAGCCTCAGTTTTTCACCCATTGGCTGGACACTGTGGCTAATAACATGAGTGCTTCTTTCTTTCCCTTCATGGCTCATCTGATGAACCTTCAGCAAAGAAATAGAAGCCATGCAAACCCCCTGATGCCAGGGCAGAGAGTACTCTTCCCTGGCTAACAACACCTCTCTTCTGTGACACCACACAACAAAGCCAAAGAATGCATAATTTCCCTCTTAATCACTTTCTACTTACACCTGACTTGCCAGCCTCTAAACCCATATATTTTTTTTTAAGTCTGTGGTAGAACCACAATTGAAATGGTGTGCATGTCCCTAGACGTTCCTGTCCCTAAACCAAAAATACAAGGATTCTGTTTGGCAAGCTCAGTGACTCTCCTGTATCTTCTGAATAGGGCTTAGTCCTTCTAGACTAGTGTTTTGGGGCATTTATAGTGGAGAAGCAGGAGGACAGTGAAAGTGGAGGAGAATCTGAAGCCTGTGGGCCTGGGTTGTGAGAGGAGATTTTGGGGGAATTTTAGAGGGATAGAGTTTAAGAGATTGATGATTGTGGTGATGATTCATCCTTACAAGTAAATTATTAAAGTTATTTTAAATTTATTTTGTTTGTGGCCCAACCGTGTTTCCTGGCTCATATGAAAATACAATTTTCAATTACTAAAAAAAGCATAGTTCTGATGAAAATTCTGGCGACTATGTGCTAGGTTTTAATTGCCACAGTAATGAGGGGATCAGTAGAAGACAAAGCTGATGTCATGACATGACATGAAAAACTAACCTGTATGCAGGCAATAAAGGGAAAACAAAAGGAACACTTCCGTTAAGAAGAAACTGCAATAACATTGCTAATTTAGATACATAACTAGTTCATTTCCTCCATAGGCCAGTAAAACTATAACCTTTGGGTTATCTTATCTACTGGACAGAAAGCATTTGTAGTTTGTAAGTATTCTACAAAGTAACATCTATCTCTACAGGGTTGTAAAATGCCTAGGTCCTTCTCAGTGGTAAATTGTAAGTCAAACAAAGTTGCATCCCTGAGCCTGGAGAGTCAGATGAACCTTGGGTGGGCTTGTTAGACAACTTCCTGCATGAAAACAAAGATTAGCCAGTTATCTTTTTGCCTTCCTTCCAAGTTTTGTTACTAGTCCCTTGTGTGGTCTTAAACAGTCTCCTAAGATTATTTTGATCACAAGAAAAGGCTGGTCTCATTGTGGTTTGTGTCCTCTGCCTGCTTCATTTGCAGAGGACCAGTATACACAACACAAACCATTGTTCTTGTATGGCCAACAAATCTACAGCCACGAGAAGCTAGGCAGCTACAGAAGCCAGAGAAATAAATAGCTTTGGTCTGGGAAGTTTGTAAAAACAATCTGGGATTGCATCTCAGTAACTTCTGTTATTCCAAGGATCACCACCCCAAGTGTTTGTTTTAATCCTTCTTATAAGCAACTTTATTCCAAAGCTAGAGAAACAAAATTAAGAATTTCATTTCTTCCCAGGTCTCACCCATAGTGCCTACAACTGCATATGAAATCTTCTGTTCTCAAGATGCTCCCAAGTTGCTAAACTTTCAAGACTGCAGATAGTGATCCTCCTTACTGCCTGTTAAGCCTGGAACCCTGTAAGCCCCAGAACAGATACACGCCATTTTCCAAGGATGGTTTTGTAGATACTAGTTCCGCATATTAAGCCCAAACTTTGTTGCTTAAAGAGGGCTTGTCATACCAAGATGAAATGAGATTTAACTCAGGTATGGCACTCCAGGTGTGGCCCAAGCTTAGTAATCAATTAATGTGCTCAATTATGTTTGTGTAAAAGAAAAATACAGATTTTAAAAAAGTTTTTATTTCTTTTTAAGAGAGAGACAGAGAGACAGAGAGACAGAGGAAGACACAGAATCCGAAACAGGCTCCAGGCTCCGAACCGTCAGCACAGACCTGACGCAGGGCTCAAACCCACAAACCATGACATCATGACCTGAGCCAAAGTTGAATGCTTAACTGACTGAACCACCCAGGTGCCCCAGAAAATGACAGATTTTTAATGAATCTTATGCAAATAACTATCTTGCCAACAGAGGGTTATATGGCATTGGAGTCAAAGTGAAAAAGTGGGTTGTGGGCATTTTTGTGATATAGTAAATACCAAAGATGATTTGACTCTCAAAAATACTTTGGAAATACCTTTTATTTTTCTTTCTGAATTTAGGATTGTAGTTTGAAAAGGCGATATGAAACAAAGCTATCAAAGAAGAGCCGGTACTTATTCAAACTGAAGCTTAAGTGCCGAACAACAATAAATGGCTTTGCTTCATCACCTGTTTACCAGAGTGGTAATCCAATATTCAGAAATAAATATGTCAAGAATAATATAAGGAACTTCCACCCACTCAGCTCTCTGTTCTTATTTAAAAAATTTTTTTGATGTTTTCATTTATTTTGAGAGAGAGACAGTACGTGTGTGCGAGCAGGGGAGGGGCAGAGAGAGAGAGGGAGAGAGAGAATCCCACACAGGCTCCACATGTCAGCACAGAGCCTGATGCGGGGTTCGAACTCACAAACTGTAAGTACATGACCTGGGCCAAAATCAAGAGTCAGATGCCCAACTGACTGAGCCACCCAGGTGCCCCTGTTCTTCTTTATTTTTTAATCAATGACACACAAAGTCAGCACACAACACAAAAAGTATTCTGGGGAGAAGCAAGACCTTGCTCTCTGGACAAATGACACAGAAGGTAAAGAACAACCTATTGTTAAGAGCAGACTGAATACTCCAAGGCCAATTTATCATTTTCATGGAAAGAAAACCACACTCTAATTTTGCATTAATGTAATATTTGAAAGTAGAGAATGCCTCAGTATTTTTGGTAATGAAAATACAGCCAGCTCTGTCAGCATTTAACAGATTTCTTCTTTTCAGCCTATGTGCAGGTTCATAAACTAAGGCAAATAAAATTCTCTTTTCATTGAACCCACTACATCCTGTTCCCATTCAGGTTTTGGCTTTTGTTGATCTTTTTTTTTCCTCACATTCTAGCATAGCCAGGTAGTTTACTGTAACACTGAGATACTTTCTTTTTTCGTGGACAAACTAAAACACATCCCATGACTTTGTGCGCGCGCACACACACACACACACACACAATTTTTATACACATACTTGTTTGACACTGTTGTTCTCAGTGTATCTCAGCCACTCATTTATAACTTTTAAGTAAAGTAACTAATTTCTATTTCAGAGTGACAACTGGGAGGTAATGTTTAAGAGCCATCTGTTATAGAGGAGCACCATAACATGCAAGCAAAGTCCGTGAACGCAATAAGACCCCCGACTATAGCTGCATACATCTATTTTACATTTACACATACCAGGAACTTGCAGCTTCAGCTCCATAACAGGGTCACAAGTGGAGATACAAACACGGATACATATTCAAACCAACCAATGGAACTATATAATTTATACATATATTTATAGATCAAAGTCCCCTACTGGGTCCATTTTCAACTTCCAGTTTCCGATGCCCTTTTGTAGTTTTGAAGATCAAAAGTGCTTTAAAATTAATAAGAAAAAGATGTTCTAGCTTCAAGTCTGTGCTTTCAAAAAGCTCTTTGTAAGAACTAATAAGGACATTATTTTGTATGTTGGTGGCTTCTGTTTACTTTGTTTTGTTTGGCTTCCCTAGAATTTGATTTCCTCAGCAGTGAGCTAATAGCAGTCACTGTTGCTGCTGACTGGACACATCCATATACAATCCATCTTGATAAAACAGTTATGTGCTGAAGAGTTTATAGCTCCCTGATTGGCCCTTTTGATAATACTGATTTTTCCCTTTGTTGCATCGCACACTATGAATGAAACTCTAAGAACTGAGTGGAAAGCATCTCCTTAGTTTCAAAAACATCAATTCAGAGCGTTAAGACCCCAGATTACAGGCCTTCCTTCCACATTTACAAATCCAGTGTGGAATTTGGGGTATTTGACTAGCATTTGTTTAAAATCAAGATCCCAAAGGTGTTTTATTATTTTATTATTATTTTTTGTTAATGTTTATTTATTTTTGAGAGACAGAGACAGAGTGTGAGTGGGGGATGGGCAGAGAGAGAGAGAAAGACACAGAATCTGAAGAGGCTCCAGGCTGTAAGCTGTCAGCACAGAGCCTGATGTGGGGCTTGAACTCACAAGCAGTGAGAGCATGACCTGAGCCGAAGTCGGACGCTTAACCGACTGAGCCACCCAGGCACCCCAATCCCAAAGGTACTTTAAAATGAGGCCAGGCTACATGAAGTCTAGCCAGGTCCCTATGTTCTGCCATGACCTGAATTGCTGTTGGGTCCAGGCCACGATCCAGCCAGTGGTCCCCAGGAAACTCTGCAGCCCCAAGGCCAGATGTTGGGTTGAGTGAGCCGAAACCCTAGCGCCCAGCAGGAGGACATTATATTGGCTTATCTCATCCGGACCCATCTCTTTGTACGAGAGGGACCCTCAGTAGGCTCAAGAGGAATAGGGTTTGAGTTGAGAGGCCAAACTGGTTCATCTCTGCCAGTTTATTATGTGAATTATCATAGCTTCTCCTGCACTTCACTGATCTTAGACTTGGCCCTGTCTCTGTCCTTTACCTTATCAAGCCTCATTCACTCTCTTCTCCACCTCTGGCACCCCTAAAGCCTGTGGTAACTTCACTCTCATTCACACCCAACTGACTCCATGTAGCTTAGTGCTGCAAACTCACCCCCCCACCCCCCCCACCAGGAAGCAAATCCAAAACAAAGATGAGGATTTCGCAACTTTGTTTTCACAACCTGCTTTCCCTTCTCTATGCAGTTCTTTTCCATCCCCGTTTGCCCTCGTCTATATTTGAAGCCTACCTTTGAAGAGAATTTGCAAGCTTAACTCTCTGGGTTTCTCTCAGCATTTGGGGGATATGCTGAGACCTTCCCTTATCATCCACAGCCCTGGGCTACCTTTGCTATTATTTAACAGTGACTCTAGGTTTTCCAGCCAGTTTTTATTTAATTGAATCAATCACTAATAGTAACAGTTAACATTTATTACATTTTTTTACAGTGTGTCAGCTACGGTAATAGGTGTTTTATGCGTCAACTCCTTTAATGCTTGTAAAATTCCATCAGATAAATTCCCATATGTTCTCAGTTTACAGATGAGGAAACTAAGGCAGAAAAAAGTAAATTACAGTCCCTCGGGAGTTACTAAGAAGTGGTGCTACTTTGGTTTTGAAGCTCATCGCACATAGACGTCATTCTGTGCTCAAAATGAAGATCCAGATACTCATCTCTGTTCTGCTGGTGTCCTCAGGGCCCTCAGTCTCTCCAGGGATCTTTGTATTCTCTGTATTTAAGTAGTAATTGAAAATATACTAATACTGCATTTCTCACTCTGTAGACATTTTCAGAGAGGAGACTCAAAAGCAGTGAGGGAGGCGATGGTGATGTTCACTTGTGGCATTCGTTTCACATTTTTGCTTCTGTGGCAAGATGTTGCTTGTGTGTCTGTTGAAATATTCCTCTTTCAGAGCGCAGTGATGGGGAGTGGTGCTTGGACCATGCAGTGTGTTCAGAAGGGTGCCAAAATCTGTTTGTGTAGCGTGGACCCCAGATCCTGGAGGCCTGGCCACACCAGCTGCAGCCCCACAAGGGCTTTAATTTAGAATTTCCTGAGCCGCTTGTGGATCCAAAGTATGTCATGTGTGTTTCAAAATAATAATTGAAAAGAAAGCAAAACAGTAAGTCAGCTGTAAAAATTGTATGATATCTAACCATGGGGCCAGGTTACCAATGGTTGTCACCCCCAGCTGAGATCGGTAACCATATGCCTTGGAAAGTTCCATGTTAATTTGGATGGGGAGGGTGGGGTGAGTGTAGAAGTGGGGCAAGGTTCAGAATGCTGGGAATAATTTGAGTAGGACAAGTCAGACGGTGTCCCACTCAATATTTCTGATAGTTTCTAGTACCCCTCTAGATTTGCTCTTGTCATGGGAATTCACACTGGCTGTTTTTTGTCTGGAATATTCTTTCTCTGTGTCTGCACATGAGCTCCTCACCATCTGAATCTCAGCTTAGATGTCCCTCCCTTGAGGTGTATTTTCCTTATCAGTCTAGCTGGAATACACTCTTCCCCTGCCTCACTTATCCCAGCAGTCTATCTATGTCTTTCCTGGTACATCACAACCTCTGGCTTTGGAAGACAGTTCACTGTCTTCACTTGTTTGTGGTGATTCTTCACTATTCAATTCCAAGCTCCATGAGGCCAGGGACCATGTCATTATTGCACACTGCTGTTTCTCAACATCTAGTACAGCGATTAGCTCATAGTAGATGCTTAATAAATGTTTATATCAAAGGGAGGAGGGAGACTTAGCAGTTGGGTTGGAAAAGGGAGGTGGTGAGCCCCTGGAATGTTTTGTGGTGGGATCCAACAGATGGCCTCAGCTCCTTGGCTATATGCTCCAATAACAGAAACTAGAATCAAGATAATTTCTATGTGCAAATTCTCTGGTTCTCTTTATGATGATGGTTGGGGTGTAGACCTGAGTGAAGAAGCAGAAGCTTGATCTGACCAGTGATTTAGCAGGCTGTGTGAGCCTCCAGAAATTTCATGGTTTTTTAAAATGCAAATCTTTAAGAAGAATTCTGAAGTAATATTAGTTACTAATTCCTAATATATACACAGAATTTTTCATAGGATGGCAGAATGGTCATACCTGTTATATCTTTGCAGTACTACAATAACCCTGGGAAGTGACAAGCACACAATTTTATTCCCATTTCAGATGTGAAGAATTAGCCTCAGAGAGTTTAAGAGACTTTTCTAGCTGTCATATGGTTAGGGTTAGAATACAGGATGAATGGTTTGTATGGATTGCTCTTTTTATTACATTTTTTCAAACAGTATTTGTTTTGTTTATTTTTATATATTATTTTTATGGTAGATTGATTCCCTTTATGGCCCCAAATTTTGATCTCATCCTGTCTACGCTGTTGGTGATGTGACCCTGAAGGCCCTTTTACTTTCTTCTCTGGGAATGCCATTTTGTATAGTCTGACTTTAAAAAAAATTTTTTTTTCATCGTTAATTTATTTTTTGGGACAGAGAGAGACAGAGCATGAACGGGGGAGGGGCAGAGAGAGAGGGAGACACAGAATCGGAAACAGGCTCCAGGCTCTGAGCCATCAGCCCAGAGCCTGACGCGGGGCTCGAACTCCCGGACCGCGAGATCGTGACCTGGCTGAAGTCGGACGCTTAACCGACTGCGCCACCCAGGCGCCCCTAGTCTGACTTTTAAAGCCATGATTATATTTTACATTTTCAAAAAAATAAAGAACTGTAATCAACTGGGATGTGGGGGGAACCAAAATACAATACAAACAGTGGCAAATGAACTTAACTGTATTACAAATGAACACCAGAACTACAGTGACGTGGGTGCGGAAGAAAAGAGCTAACCTAATACAAGAAAACAGTGTTTTGACCGTTTTAAGGCTAACGACCAAAAAAAAAAAAAAAAAAAAAAAGAGAGAGAAATACTGTACTCTAGTTAGTAAACTTGTTTTTCACAGCGTTACAAGTTAGCAGTTCTGAAACTACATTCTTGGGGAGACTGAGAAATTACTAAGTTTATTGTGGATAATAAGAACCAGGTTTCTCAATGAAGAAACCTGAAAAGGAAGCTATAAAGAAAAAGAAAGAAGGCTAAGGTAAATTCTTTGATGTTGGATACCCAGAGGCATTAGTATGAATTCATGGTTTTTAAGAGATAGACAGATAGGTGGATGGTTAGATAGATTAATAGGCACATAGATACAGATGTTGGTATAAATATGTGTATACATATGTGTGCATACATTTATTTCCCAGCTCTGTCTGCCGGGAAAGCATGTGACATTCCAGTGAGAACAAGTACACCTAGCACCCAGATCGTGGTTTCTAATACCATTCTCCAATAAAAGGAACCTGTGTTTGTTGATAAAGTGATTGATTCTATCTCTAGGGCAGAGAAAATACAAGATGAACTGGGAGTGTTTAGGGTGCTCAAGGAACCATTTAAAATGTTGGACATATTGGAAGTACGCAGAGCCAACTTGAAGGAACCCCCCAATGCCCAAAGCTGGGACAATTTAAACAATAAAACAAATGATGATAATATTAAGTTATATAATGAATCTATAGAACAAAACAAATATTCATAAGCCCTAACTGTTATAAATAAATAATAGAAAAAATAGTGGTGAAAGGACGAATAGTAACTTTACAATAGAGAAAACTGGCAGATAACGTCCTAATCGGGTGATAGAAGTTAGCATCATCAATAATGAGATATATGGATATCATGTATCTCTTGATATGGTATGATGCACTGGAAAGGCATGGTGTCATGTCTGTGATATTTTTGCCAAAAAAAACATGCTCTGATTTACTCCTAAAGAAACCAGAATAACTGGCTGGGTCTGTCTGAAAGTGCCACCATCATGAAAGACAGACCTGAATTGCTCTGTGAGATTGGAGGACACTAAGGAAACATGGCAGCTCAGTGTAACATGGGATTCTGTATCAGAGCCTACAATAGATGAAGAACATCCACTGGACCTTGCCAAATTTTATAGTGTCTGTGGATTAGGTAACGGTATTAATTTCCTGGCTTTGACAGTTATATTATAATCAGATAAGATATTAACATATGGGGAAGCTGGGTGAAGCGTATACAGTACCTCTCAATACTATTTTTGCAGATGTTTTGATGCAAAACATGAAAAGTTAAAAAAGCCCCCCCCCCCAAAAAGGGTGCAGTCCTTGCCTTCAAATGTAGTTTTTGCTTTCAAAGCACCTATAGGCTAATGGTGGAGATTGACATTAATGTAAAAACACTCAAATAAATGTGAAATTACAAGTGTGTTCAGTGCTTGAAAAGGGAGTAACTTGTGGCACGTGAGCACCTTTATGGGGGTGTGGGGGTTATTTCAGTTAGGGAAGTTGGGTAAGGGCCCATGAGGAGAGACATTTGAGCTGAGAGCTGAAGAAAGACTGGAGTCAGTGAGATGAAGAAGGAAAGAAAGAGAGTGTGAGGTAGAACAAACACCATATAAATGTAGAGACCCTAAGGTGAGACAGAGCAGGATGTATTCGAGAATCAGAGTGAGGCTGGTGGGGATGGAGTTCTGAAAGCATAAGGGGATGGGCTGGGAAATTACATAGGCAGGAGAAAAGAGATATTGGGTAGTTTCAAAAGGAGCGAAGTTCTTGAATTCAGGGAAGGAGGAGTTACCAATTTCATCTCTATCATCTATTAGATATCAGATGGACATAGCCATCTGTGCTGGACATAGCCCTGAAGTAGATCGTGCTGTTAGCCTTCTTTACAAGTAGAAAACTTAAGTCATTTGCCAACATCATTGCAAAACTGCAGGTTTCAGC
Organism: Acinonyx jubatus; assembly: GCF_027475565.1. Classification (NCBI taxonomy): domain Eukaryota; kingdom Metazoa; phylum Chordata; class Mammalia; order Carnivora; family Felidae; genus Acinonyx; species Acinonyx jubatus. Next base: position 209,329,227 of record NC_069380.1, read on the forward strand.
TCATTGATTCCACTGAACCAACATCAAAACCACCAGCCCCTCCAAATCGCAACAGTACCATGAAAAGCAACTAGGGAAACTCTGTGATCTCAATAGAAATGCATAGTGGGTTCCTAAAAGCAAACAACTCTCACCTAGGAAGGTTTGAGGGGACTGAGGTGAAAAATAGACTCAGTGCCATTCACCACTCACAGGCACTTCTAACACTGCTTTTGTGTTGGTAAGTTCACATGAAGCTCTATTTTGTACAGAACATTAGCTGATGAAGCGTTCAGGCAAACTGCACCGTCTGTTTGACTTACACTCTTATCTGTGCCACCGTGTATCCTCAGCATTTAAAAACGCAGAAGATGATTCAATAGGGGAACTCAGATGGGCACAAGGATTTCTGTGATGATTGAGAAGGCATATATTGATCTTCACAGACTCATGATCATCATCAATGCCATGCTATACTGTAGCAAAAGAGAGTATCCTGTATGAAGCAGGGCTGATTCTAGAACAAATGCTGGAAGTTGCTGTTTATAATTACTATAAATAATTACTGTAAATAATTACTATAATTACTATCAATGTCTTTATTATTTGGAGTGCAGAAGGGGAGAATGCAGTCCTAGTTATGTTTCAGGTTGAACTTTGTGCTCATGAACAAAGTCATTTAGCGTAGCATTAATAACACTTTTTCTGTGGGATAGGTTATGGGAGACTTTAATCTGTTTTTAGCCATCTGTGAATGCCCAGAAAATCCATTTGATCCATTGCATGCACTACAAAAATCCTTGAAATGTTGTCATTGGTGACTGTCACTATCCTTTAAGTTGACATTGACAGGAAACTCGAAAAAGAAAAATGATAGGGATTTGGGGGCTTTGTGGCTTTGGGAGATTTTCCATGTTCATTTCAAATGGCTTCAGACAGAAGGTATTGTGCCCATGGTTAGGTGTTGTGTATCTTCAAATTTTATCCCCACAAATTAAGTCTCCAGTTGGTAAAGGATTTGGAACACTAGAGTCCCTGCCCTGACTGCCAACTCTGAGAGTGGTTATTTGGAAGGTCAAGTCTTGGGGCTTGCTCCCACTTTGTATGGCAATCACAGAGCACCTTTGCCATGGCCTGGATGACCTTCTTAATTTTGTTTAATCTTACTTTATATTTTAAACATATAAAATACGAGGAGAGCTTCTTAGTAATTCTAGACGTCCACATTTGGATAACTTCTTACTGACCCAGATCTGCTCCTAGGGGATGTGCTGGGACAGGTGGAGTGGTTGTCAATGCTCTTCCCTTTTGAGTTTCAAAGAAAGCTCAAAAGAAAGAAATAGACGATGGTCTGTATGGTCCACAATGCATGCAGATAGAGCTCATTGGGTCATACTTTTTTTTTAAATTTTTTAACGTTTATTTAATTTATTTATTTATAATTTTATTTTTTAACATTTACATCCAAATTAGTTGCATATAGTGAAACTATGATTTCAGGAGTAGATTCTTTAATGCCCCTTACCCATTTAGCCCACCCCCCTCACACAACCCCTCCAGCAACCCTCTGCTTATTCTCTATACTTAAGAGTCTCTTCTCTTTTGTCCCCCTCTCTGTTTTTATATTATTTTTGCTTCTCTTCCCTTATGTTCATCTGTTTTGTCTCTTAAAGTCCTCATATGAGTGAAGTCATATGATATTTGTCTTTCCCTGACTGACTAATTTCACTTAGCACAATACCCTCCAGTTCCATCCATGTAGTTGTGAATGGCAAGATTTCATTCTTTTTGATTGCCGAGTAATACTCCATTGTATGTATATATATATATATATATATATACATACCACATCTTCTTTATTCATTCATCCATCGATGGACATTTGAGCTCTTTCCATACTTTGGCTATTGTAGGTAGTGCTGCTATAAACATGGGGGTGCATGGGTACCTTCGAAACAGCACACCTGTATCCCTTGGATAAATGCCTAGTAGTGCAATTGCTGGGTCGTAGGGTAGTTCTATTTTTAGTTTTTTGAGGAACTTCCATACTGTTTTCCAGAGTGGCTGCACCAGCTTGCATTCCCACCAACAATGCAAAAGAGATCCTCTTTCTCTGCATCCTCACCAACATCAGTTGTTGCCTGAGTTGTTAATGTTAGCTATTCTGACAGGTATAAGGTGGTATCTGGGTCACACTTAATAAAAGGAGTAGCCAGGCAGCCACAGACCCAGCTAGGAAGGAAGGAAGGAAGGAAGGAAGGAAGGAAGGAAGGAAGGAAGGAAGAACAGATTTTGGAAGACAGCAACAGTCTTGCCTCTCCAGGAACACCAGAAGATGAGGGTGCTAAGGGTGGTTGGATGTTGGGAAGCAAAATCTGGAGAAATTCCCCAAAAGGTAACAACCTAGCTAAGCCTTTTTGTAGGCTAATTGCATTTTTAAAAATTCAAAAAAAAAACTTTTAATGTTTTATTTATTTTTGAGAGAGAGAGAGAGAGAGAGCAACTGGGGGAGGGGCAGAGAGAGAGAAACACAATATCTGAAGCAGGCTCCAGGCTCTGAGCTGTCAGCACAGAGCCCGATGCAGTGCTTGACCCCACGAACTGGGAGATCATCACCTGAGCCGAAGTCGGATGCTTAACAGACTGAGCCACCCAGGTGCCCCTAAAAATTTTTTTAGAGAGAGAGGGAATGTGCAAGCAGGGGAGAGGGACAGGGGGAGAGAGATAGAGAATCTTAAACAGGCTCCTTGCTCAGCCTGGAGCCTGACGCAGAGCTCCATCCCATGATCCTGGGATTGACCTGAGCCGAAATCAAGAATCGGATGCTCAAATGACTGAGCCACCTGGGCGCCCCAGACTAACTGTATTTGATTAACTTTATCTTATGTGTTTTTATTTATTTATGCACATATCTCTAATTCCCATTCCTGGGATTATATCATGCATGCTGTTGTTATTAGACACTTTCCCTTTCCCTACCCTACCTACATTCCTCAGAGGTTGCTCTTCCTGGTGCTAAGTCCACTCAAGCAGGAAACACAGATCAGGAGCTCAGAAGGGCTGTCTGAGCCAGAGGTGTAGAGGCGAGTCACTGACTCTGGACTAGGAATTGGGAGATTGAAGATTAGTTTTTGCTTTTGCTACTACTGTATGAGTTCAGACAAAGAATTTATTTTATTTTAATGAAGTTTTTACTGAGATAATTGTAGCTTCACATACAGTTGTAAGATACAATAGGACGAGATCCCAGTTTACCCCCAGGGTAACATCTTACAAAACAATAGTACAATATCATGATCAGGATATTGACATGGACATAACCCAGTGATCTTATTCAGATTCTCCCAACTTTCTTGTACTCGTGTACTTATATATTTGTGTTTATGTGTGATATTAGTTCTACACAGTTTTACTACGTGTGTGGTTTCATGCATCTACCAACACTGTTGGGATACTGAATAGTTCTTTCCCCACAAGAATCTCTAATGTTGCTCTTTCATAACCACACCACCTCCCTCACCACCATGCTCCCCATCCCTCATTCCTAACCTCTGGCAAACCGCAAGCAGTTCTAAAATTTTCTGATTTTTTTTTCGTTTTGAAATGTTCTGTACGTGGAATGATACAGTATGTAACCTTTTGGGATTGATTTTTTTCACTCAGCGTAATTCCCTAGACATTCAGTGCTGAGTGGTATTCCAGGATATGTGTGTAACCATAATTTATTTAAACTTTCACATATGGAAGAACAGCTGGATGGTGTCTAGTTATTGGCTATTAGAAATTAAGTTGCTCTAGGGGCTCCTGGGTGGCTCAGTCGGTTGAGCATCTGACTTCGCAGGTCATGATCTTTCAGTTCGTAGGTTCAAGCTGCTCGTCAGGCTCTGTGCTGACAGCTTGGAGCTTGGAGCCTGCTTCCCTCTCACTCTCTCTGCCCCCTCCCCTGCTTACGCTCTGTCTCTCTTTCTCTCAAAAATAAAACATTAAAAATTTTTTTTAAAAAAAGAAAAGTTGCTCTACACGTTGTGTACTGGTTTTGGGTTAACATAAGTTCTCATTTCTCTAGGATAAATGCCCAAGAGTACAGTTCTATGTCACATAGTAATTGCACGTGTAGTTTTATAAGAAACTGCCAAAGTGTTTTCTAGACTGGCTATACCATCTTATATCCCCACCAGTTGTGTATAAGTGATCTACTTGCTCTGCATCCAAATGGTGATACTGTCACTATTTTTAATTTTAGCATTCTTTTTTTAAATCAAGTAGGCTTCATGCCCAGAGCAGAGCCTAATGCAGACCCTGAGCTCACAACCCTGAGATGGAGACCTGAGCTCAGATCAAGATTTGGATGCTTAACCGACAGAGCCACCCAGGTGTCCCTTTAATTTTAGCATTCTTTTTTTTTTTTTAACGTTTATTTATTTTTGAGACAGAGAGAGACAGAGCATGAACAGGAGAGGGTCAGAGAGAGAGGGAGACAGAATCTGAAACAGGCTCCAGGCTCTGAGCTGTCAGCACAGAGCCCGACGCGGGGCTCGAACTCACAGACCATGAGATCATGACCTGAGCCGAAGTCGGCCGCTTAACCGACTGAGCCACCCAGGCGCCCCTAGCATTCTTGATAGATGTAGTGATATCTCCTTGTAGTGCTATCTCATTAAGTTTCATCTCCCCAATAGGTAATGTTGGACATCTTTTCATGTGCTTTTTTGATATCCGTATGTCTTTATCAGTGAAATGTTTGTTTCTGTCTTTTGCTCATTAAAAAAAAAAATTAATGTTTTTGAGAGAGAAACAGAGCACAAGTGGGGGGAGGGGCACAGGGAGAAGAGACACAGAATCCTAAGCAGGCTCCAGGCTCCGAACTGTCAGCACCGAGCCCGACGCGGGGCTGGAATCCATGAACCATGCATGAGATCATGACCTGAGCCGAAGTTGGATAGTTAACTGACTGAGCGACCCAGGCTCCACTCTTTTGCTCATTTTTAGTCATTCTTTTTTTTTTTTTCAATATATGAAGTTTATTGTCAAATTGGTTTCCATACAACACCCAGTGTTCATCCCAAAAGGTGCCCTCCTCAATACCCATTACCCACCCTCCCCTCCCTCCCACCCCCCCCATCAACCCTTAGTTTGTTCTCAGTTTTTAAGAGTCTCTTATGCTTTGGCTCTCTTCCACTCTAACCCCTTTTTTTTTCCTTCCCCTCCTCCATGGGTTTCTGTTAAGTTTCTCAGGATCCACATAAGAGTGAAACCATATGGTATCTGTCTTTCACTGTATGGCTTATTTCACTTAGCATCACACTCTCCAGTTCCATCCATGTTGCTACAAAGGGCCATATTTCATTCTTTCTCATTGCCACGTAGTACTCCGTTGTGTATATAAACCACAATTTCTTTATCCATTCATCAGTTGTTGGACATTTAGGCTCTTTCCATAATTTGGCTATTGTTGAGAGTATTTTTGCTCATTTTTAATTTGATTTTTTGGTTACTATTGAGTTTTGAGAATTCCTTATGTATTTTTTTTACACCAGTCTTTTGTTGGATATGTGGTTTACAAATATTTTCTTCCAGTCTGCAGCTTGTTTTTTCATCTTCTTCACATAGGCTTTTTAAAAAATGACAGCTTTGTTGAGACATAATTCAAATAAATATAATTCACTTATTTAAAGTGTACAATTCAATGGCTTTTAGTATATTCACAGAGTGGTTCTACCATTACCATAGTCAACTTTAGAACATTTTTGTCACCCCTAAGTGAAGCTCAGGGAGCCACAACTCGCAGTCAGCCACGCCATCACTAGGGGTAACAGCCTAAATACACCTACAACCTTCTATACCCATACAACCATGCTGTTTTCACGTTCAGTACCGTTCAATAAATTACATGACATAGTCAATGCTTTATTATAAAATAGGTTGTGTTAGATGATTTGGCCCTACTGTAGGCTCGTCAAAGTATTCTGAGCATGTTTAAGGTAGGCTAGGTTAAGCTATGATGTTCAGTAAGGTGTATTAAATGTATTTTCAACTTAATGATATTTTCAACTTATGATGGGTTCATTGGGACATAACCCCATTGGAAGTCAAGGAAGATCTGTATACAAATTGAATTTTACTACCCTATTTTTGAGAAGAGAAAATTCCAGATTTTCTATCTCTAAAGCTGGGGGGCCCAAAGCAACATCTCAGAGAGGAGTGTATGTGGAAAGAGGTATGACAGAGTCCCCTTCTTGTGTAAACAAGGAGTTAGGTGGAAGATTAGAGAGGAAAAATTGTATGCTTGAAACATAGTCCAACAAAGCAAGCCCATCTACAGAGGACACATCTCGGGTTGACAATATTAAGCCAAAAAGAGCTGCCTAGAAATCTCTTAATAGCCTCAAGAGGGCAGAAGTGGGCAGAGGCATAAAGGTTCAGCCAAAACCAGCTTATCTTGCAGTGATGGGTGGATTGTAGCTCTAGGACAAGGGGAAAAAATCACGGAGGGTGGGACCAGCCAGGCTGCAGTCAAGAGTCCTGGAAAGTTTCAGGGAAAACTTTTAACTTAACATTATTGCCAAACCTCATTTGTATTGGAAAATGGAATTTCTGGCTAATTAAAATGTTAAAGTTTATTTAGAAAAGTCTTACTTTTACAGCGGTACTTGTTGAAATGTTAATGCCTTAGTAAGCACACTTTAGTGATTGTGAAACAGTGATTGTTGCTGAAGTCTCCTTAGGGACTTAAAGGTCACTCTGGGACTTGTTGATGTGGCCATAGAAAGTGCAGGAGGTTGGGTGGAACAGTGTTCACTTGAACATCCACCATCTACCACGGAGGTTACCTTTTTTTACTTCGTTTTTTAATTATGGTAAAATCTATATAAAATAAACTATACCGTCCCATTGTTGGGCAACCATCACCACTATCCATCCATCTCCAGAACCATTTTCATCTTTCCAAACTGAAACTGTATACCAATCAGACAATAGGTCCTCACACTTTCCCTCCGCTGGGAGCCCTTGGCAACCACCATTCAGTTATCTGTCTGTATGAATTTGACTACTCTAGGTGCCTCCTGTACGGGGCTTCCTGCAGTATTTGTCCTCTGATGACTGCTTATTTCATTTACCGTAAAGTCCTCAAGTCTCCTTTATGCTGTAGCAGGTGTCAGAATGCTGAATAACATTCCATTGTATGTATACACTGCATTTTGTTTATCTGTTCATCTGTTAATGGACAGGAAGTCATTTTTTAGAATAAATCTAAGTGTCAGAACTATCTGATCTCTCTCCCTCTCCTAAAAACAGCACGGAAAAAAAGAATAAGTAAAGTCACTTGCTTCCTAATGCTGCTTCCTTGTCATTGTGCTCTAGTGCATGAGGAACAAAGATGTCTCATAAGGCGAGGACAGGGATGAGGCAGCCAGGCTGGTTAAAGTCATGGCTCTCCCCAATCAGTGAAACTAAATAAATTTAATGGAAAACAAGAGGAATGAGGTTTTGACCTATCACGAATATTATATCTTGAGTTGCAGATAAAATAGAGGAAAACAAAATAACACTTATTATGACTCCAGTATGTGGAGGGTATCATACTTGATGTTCCCCCCATGTTATAATGTACTCCTTCTATAAAGCAGTTCTGTGAGGTAAACTTGAGACAAATAATTAGGAGACCCTGGATTAATAACCAAGAGTCTTGAGCTCTAAAGAAGTTCTATGCCATAAAAATCTAATGCACATCACATATGTCGTGCTCAATTTTGTAGAAGCCAAGAAGAAAAAAACATAAAAAGAAACAGGTGAAGTTTATTTTAATAATTTTCTTAGCCCACAATATCCAGTATATCATTTCAACATATAATGTTAATTGTTAATGTGATAGTTTACATTTTCTTTTTCTTTCTTTCTTTCTTTCTTTCTTTCTTTCTTTCTTTCTTTCTTTCTTTCTTCCTTCCTTCCTTCCTTCCTTCCTTCCTTCCTTCCTTCCTTCCTTCCTTCCTTCCTTTTTCTTTCTTTCTTTCTTTCTTTCTTTCTTTCTTTCTTTCTTTCTTTTTCTTTCTTTCTTTCTCTTTCTTTGTTTCTTTCTTTGTTTCTTTCTTGGTTTCTTTCTTTGTTTCTTTCTTGGTTTCTTTCTTTGTTTCTTTCTTGGTTTCTTTCTTTGTTTCTTTCTTTCTCTTTCTTTCTCTTTCTTTCCTTTTCTTTCTTTCTTTCTTTCTTTCTTTCTATGCTAACTCTTTGAAATCCAGGGTGTGTTTTACATGAACAGCACATTTCAAATGCTCTGGCGCCACATGTGGCTGGTGGCCTATGGATTGTCCTGGGCTTCCCTGGACCATAATGTTCTTTCCAGTGCCCCAGAAGTGTGTTTATCTGGCTAAGTTCAATGTCTTCCTGTTTACCTCATGTGTCTCTAGTTCCTTAACGAAATACTGGCTCCCATTTCAAAGCTCTTTGCCATCACATGCCTTCATAGAAGAATGGCTGCTAACTTAGAGGGAATAATTCCTTTTTTTTTTTCCTCCTTAAGTTTGCATCTTCCCCACCCTAGTCAATTTTCCCTTCTTTGGAGAACCAGAAAATGAATGAATAGACAAATTGGGTAGATTTATATTTCTCAATAATTACATAGGTTACTGTGTGATTGCTGTTGCTAGAGAGGCATTTTAAATGATTAGGGAGAATAGCTTCTGGTTAGTTAAAAGGGCAAACATTAACAAGAGAATTGGATAAAGAATTCAGAAAAAAATGCTGCTATTAAATTATAAATGTGAAGAAAATCAAAGTAAAGCGTCTTCACATTTAAAAAAATTTTTTTAATGTTTATTTTTGACAGAGAGAGAGACAGAGCATGAGCGGGGGAGGGGCAGAGAGAGAGGGAGACGCAGAATCCGAAGCAGGCTCCAGGCTCTGAGCTGTCAGCACAGAGCCCAACACAGGGCTGGAACTCACAGACTGCAAGATCATGACCTGAGTTGAAGTCGGACGCTCAACCGACTGAGCCACCCAGGTGCCCCAAGGGTCTTCACGTTTTTTAAAGTTTATTTTTCTAACTATAAAAATAACATAGAAAACTATGACAATAAAGTGGATTAAAGAAAAAAAAAATTACGCCAAATTCCACTTTCTGTCATAGCTTCCAAGAAATTTGAGAGCTGAAATGGGAGTGTCTCATTACTTTGTAGTTTCCCTGGTCCCTTCGGAGCAAGAGGGCACCTTCGTTCAGAGTAGCATTTCCTTCAGGAAACAAAATTTGCCTGATTTTGATACGTGATTTGTTGTTAGCACTCTACTTTGGGGACTGGGGGTTGGAAGTGAGTAAATATGTTGAGCAAAGTATAGAAGTTGGAATGAATGAATAATGAAATTCAGATTAGGTTCACTAAAATGCGAACACTTTTTTTTGTTTTGTTTAATGCTCTATATAACATCCCAGCTCCACAAATAAATATTAAGCAAATGAATCCATATACTCACTCAGCAGACACTGCATATTAGAAGACACCAGGCTCAATGTTGAGTGCTGAGTTACACAGTGACTGAGGCACTGGTCCAGTTCTCCCTTGTAAAGAAAGCCTTCCCCCTCAGGGAGATGCTGTCCACGCCAGCAGGATGACCCACGCAGAAGATAAACACGGAGCTTTGAGCTAAGACAATCCATTTATTTGCTACATTTGAGAATAGATAAAATCCTGCCTTTGGTTCATAACAATAATAATATCATCCTGACCTTTACTAGAAAAAAAGCAAACTGCAATCTATCTTTTTGGCAGTTGTCACAAGAGTAAAGTGATCCATGATTGCAGCAGATATAATGTCCCCTAAGACTGTAATTTGTTTCTTGTGTCAAGTGTATGTGTCACTGAAGCCTAATAAAAGGTGATACATTCAGTGCCTCCAATGCCTTTAGACTATTCAGGAAACCAGATTCTTATAACACATTGGGAAACTCCACACCCTATAGCATTTCCTACTTTACAAAAACATTTTTGTAAACTCAATACACTATATTCAAAAATATAGTGGGGCTGAATTTCACCATGGAAAAGAACACAAAATATGATAGACAAGAAATCCTTAGCCCCTAAATCCTTAGGGGAAATCCTTCCCCTACAGTATGGGGAACTTTAAAATTCTGGACAAAGAGCTTCAAAAAATCTCTTTTCTTTAAATACAGATAGTAGAGTGGACATGAACATGAACAAAGCTTTCAGAGGTTAAAAGAAGAAGAAGAAGAAGAAGAAGAAGAAGAAGAAGAAGAAGAAGAAGAAGAAGAAGAAGGAGGAGGAGGAGGAGGAGGAGGAGGAGGAGGAGGAGGAGGAGGGATGGGGGAGAAAGATGGGAGTGCAGACAGCAGAGGTTAACCAAATGCTAGAGACAAAGATGATAGTTTCCTGGAGCTCTATACTCTGGATTTTAAGAATCCATTTGTGAGCAACCGGGGACAAATTTCTGAGCCCATAGAAAGCCGACAGCCAGAAGGAGGCACCTAAATAAAGCTGAAATTTAGGAAAAAGTGTCATTCTCAGTGAAGGGGTGTATTAGAAATCAAACCAAACCAATCAACCAACAAAAAATATCCCAGAGAAGAACTGTAAAGAAATGCACCTATTTTGGTCTAGTTTCTGAGTAGAGGAGGGCCATATGTGCTAGGAGAAGAAGAGAAACTTATATGAATAAATATCGTACTTATAATAAACGGGCATAGAAGAAGTTGTATTGGTATGAAATTAAGCATTAAGTAGAGTATGTAAACACACCCATTATATATGTATGTGTAGAATATACCCGTATATATATATATGTCAGTATGACCATACGTAAATATGGTCTCCTTCACCTTTTTAAAAAATGGTCTCATCAGGGTGGCATTGTTCTTTTGGTGTCGGCTCAAAGATAGGGCAGATGGCTTCTCTGGTCTCTGGAGATAGCTCTCTGATTGGTGTCCTCAAAGGTTTCTTTGATCTTAACTTGCAGCTTGACTACGTGCTGTCTTGCCAAGTTAACATTTATTACTCAGGATATCCATTTTCTGAGGGACTCTGGGGGTACAGAAGAGCTTAGATCTATTTATGCCCTGGAGTCAAGTTGGTGACTTGAAATACCAAGCAGTTATGTGTGGACTAGGAGGATAGCAGCAGCAAAAGTAGCTCACTGTTAGGTTTCTTTCTACAGACACGCTCAGCCTTTGATGACTGGGGAGAATACTAATAGTCAACCCAGTAGGTGTCACCAAGAATTTTCTTGCTTCATTTAAAAGCACGTAAGAATTGAGGTTCCCAAGCATGAATAGTGTTTTCTTTCTCTTTCCACGAAACTGTGGCACATTCAGATCTGTAAAGAAGACCATACAGGGGACTCATGGTATTGTTTTCCCCACGAGTCTGATCATGCTATTTCTGGAAGCCATTTCTGATCATGCTATTTCTGGAAGCCATTTGGGGTGGTCAGTCATTCCTGCTATTTATACAGTGGAGGTATTAAAAGCGAACCCTCTGTTTATTTACACTCAACCAACTTACCCATCTGAGGAGACGGATCAAATGCTACCACTTGGAGAGGAAAGCAACCCACCCCCTCAGGGTTATGGATAAGAAGAGATAGCACTTACGGACATGGAGAGGGTGGTTAAGTCATCATATCCTTCAGGATTATATGTTTATGTGTGACAGAAAACCCCAAAGAAGATGTATTTATTTGAGATATTGCTATTGCGTGCAAAGAACTAGTCTAGACAGAAGAGTGAACAAAACAGACAAAACAGCCCTCTTCCATTCTAGTTGAAAAGTAAACTTTTATTTCTCTCTCACATAAGTGAAATTTGGAGATAAAATGTGCAAGGTTGGTGCAGTGCACCATCATCAGGAACTCAGACTCTTTCTGTTGCCTGTCTTCTCTCTTGTTCTATCTTCTGTGATGTCTGGCTTCCACTTTCTTGTCCATCCACACTCAGGGCCAGGAAGGAAGAAGTAGAAAAGAAGTTCCTGGGTCTTCCTTTTAAGTTCTGTAAGGTAGACGTGGTGCTTTCCGTTGGGTCCCACTGGTCAGAATTTAGTTGCAAGGGATGCTGCATTATTGTATTCTAGGAGGGTGTGTGCCCAGCAAAAAATCAAAGAGGAAAAGCAAATATTGGGACAACTGGTGGCCTGACACAGTCATCATGAAGGCAGGCACAAATTGCCTTATGCATGTTCAGTATTTTGTATGATAGTTTTGGGGATTTGATATAAACAACTGGACAGGAACCTAGGCAGATGAGAAAGGGACACTGAGCTGAGAGGGCCTCCACCTTAGGTGGCCCACCACCTTAGAATGGCCTAGATCCATCTGGATAGGACTGATTCATTTTTCCTTCTTGTGACAACAGTTGGCTAGAAGTCCCTGTGAGCATTAAGAAAATCCTGTTAAGCTGTTGGCATCATATTTAATGAACATGTACTATGTTTGTAGCATTTGATAATCTTTAAAAGTACTGCCAGAATAGGTAGACCTGGAGTTTCAGAGTGAGCCTTTTCTTGGAAGGTCTTGCTGAAGCTTAGGATCAGCCCTAGGTAATTGGTAAGATGCCCCATACTGGTCCATCACCCATCTCCCCACAGATGAAAGAGCTCCATTCTTCAAGAGGCTCCTCTCCTGCCTCTCCCATTTTCTCAGGCTTTCTACTTAAGTAATAGGTCTTTCTGATCCATCAAGATATAAACCTTCATTAAGACCAAGGAGAACCCTAGGAAGAAAGCATAAGGTACTTGAAGACACAGGTACCCTAGGTTTCCATTCCCACTCTGTAGCTCCTGGAAAAGACATGTTTTTCCCCTTCATTTCCATACAGATCATCTTAGAATGACAGGTCCTTATAATCTGAAAAAGCTTTAGCAGTCATTTAATCTGATTTCCTTCCTGAGCCAGTAATCCTTAAAAGCTGTATTTCCTAAGTGATGTGCCATGGAACACTACGTATTAATGAGAGCTCTGAAAGCAACAAGTCCCAAGGTCAAGAAAGCTTGGGAAACAGTGTACTAAATTCCCTGCTTGTATTACCGTATAGCTAGTTATTTATAAGCTGGTGGATTCTACATTATACATGAAAATGTAACTGTGCAGGAATAAACTCTTTCTGAACACCTTCAGAAATGGAGAGCTCATCACTGAGGATGTAGAGGCTATGTATAAGAAGCCTTTCACAGTGCCTTGGAGGAAGTGTGGAAGTCCCTCCGTTACTAAGCCAAGGAAAGTGTGTCATTAGAGTTCTATCAGTGTTTCAGCTTGCTGGGACTCATTATCCTACTTGGTTGATTACTTAAGTTTGGGAGTTTTTTGGTCTTCCTTCTGCCCCTATCTGCCTCTTCCACATTTGTCTTCATTATGAGAAATTCATCAGCACATTTTTGCCAGAAGATGAGGAAGGGAAAGAAAGTGTGTGGGATTAGATCTCAATTCAGTGGAATTGCTTGTCATCGTGTGTTAGCAATGAACGAAATTGACAATTTAAAGTAAGATAATAATGGATCATATTGTTTTATAAATTCTGATTCTGATATTGGCTCTCAGGAGAGATTTAAAAGCTTCCCTTTTACCTGTACTTATTTTAATTGTGTTATCATTTTGGGAGATTTCTCATCTCAAAAATGATTTCTTATTTTCTCCCACCTTTTTGACATGTTCTCAATGAAGTGAGGGTGTTATCAGCCAGGACCAGTCAGCCTGTGGGGAGCTTATATAATTTTTCATTTTTTCACATACTGATATTTTGGTCCACAGCCCTAACCCTGGGAAATACTTGCTTTTGACATCTACTAGTTACTAACTAACACTTAGACTCATGTTTCTTCACTTGTTTATCTCTAAAGACATATGTCTTCACTTTAACAGTGGCCAGTTTTGAGAAGCCTCTTACCTAAGGACAAAAATAGTTTTGGTTCACAGTGAGTAAGATATACTTCTTTTTAATGAAAATGAGCTCCCTGGCTGGGACATTTCAAATCTACCTGAAGCTGGCCCAGAGAGATGGGCACCTTTGGCAGCTCAACTATTGTTGCTAATGGATATGAACTCCAATACTGATGTTCAGCTCTGTTGGGAAAGGCAGCAGTGTTCTGCCAAGAAGGGGATCTGGTTGCAAATGTGTGATAGCAGCAAAATGCTGAGTTGTGTGGACAGTGGAAGGTGTGTTTGTTCAACTGAAACAACACCAGGGCTGAAAAGACCCTTAGATATGGTGTCTTCTGGTGGTTTAAAGCTCTGCCATGTGGAGTCCCTCTCTGTACCATCTGCCACATCTGCTTTGGGATTGTTTCTTTTCCTTGATTTTTGCATAATTTTGGTTTGAAGAAAGGGTTTCATTACTAAAATACATTTTTATTTTTTTATTTTTTAAGTAATCTTTCTACACCCAACATGGAGCTTAAACTCACAACCCCAAGATCAAGAGTTGCATGCTCAATGGATTGAGCCAGACAGGTACCCATAAAATACATTTTTAATGTAGGAGTTCAGTTCAATTTCCTCATTACACGGCTGTGGGGTAGGGGTGGTGATGAGAACACCTGCCCAAGGTCATGGGGCTTACAAGTGGCTCAATGGAGAAGTGGTTTTGGCCAAGGTCATAGGGATGGGGCGTGAAACAATTGTCAATGGTGGGCCTGAACCAAAGCTTTCTAGGTCTTATCAGACTTAAGATGTTCCTCTTTTTTCCCGGTGTCATTTCTCTAACCACCAACTCTGGATCCAAGACATCTTCTCTAAGTAGCATGTGTCTGGATTATACAAGAGAACTGAGACATTGTCTCCCGAAAGCCAGTTTCAAAAGATCACGTATTACCTATTGAGCTTCTCCTAGACAAATTTCCTTCAAGCGTTGCTTGGGACTAGTAGGGACTTGGAGCTTGGGGCCAGCTGGTGCCTGATCCAGCTTTTCTGCTAAGATGATTGTTTTGAGCTAACCCTTTCTACTCCACACATTGCAGTTTCCAGGCAGGGGTTTCCCAGGAACACTACCGCTATCCCCACAGCACCAATCTGAATGAGATTCATACTGACTCATCTAAAATGCTGGTCTGCTGCTTATTAGCCACATGACTTTGAACAAATTTTATAACTTCTCTGAATCTCATGTTTCTTATTTTAAAATAGCAATAATAAGACTTATCTCATATGGTTATTGAGAACTAACTAGTACATTATCAAATAAAAAAGTGTTTATCACAGACCAGGCTCTTGTTAGGCATTTCATCAGAGGTGGCTGTCCGTGTCTGTGTTGTTGCTGAGTCGTTGTGCTTCAGGAGCCTCACTGGTGCTGATGGCAGGAAGATGGGCATCTAGAAGCTATAGGGTGTGGCCTGGAGAAGATTAACTTGAGAGGATCTTCTTGGGGGAAGCTGGGCCTCAAATCTGTCAGTTGGTGCAGTTAACATCCAGTTTCCAGTCAGTGGTAGGTAATCCTTCATGCCAGGGAGAAATCCTCCTTCTCTATGAAAAATCTGTGCATAGGGAAGCAGAAGAGAATTGAGGTGAGGGAAGAGCTGAGTCAGGATAGGAGACAGAGCTTTGAGCAAGTCCTTCAGTGGAAGAAGTGGCTTTATTGCCCATGCTAGAAGCTCCTGGCATGCTAAAAAAACATCCCTTAGAGTCCAAGAAACTTTATAATTTTCTGAGTCTTCTACTCTCTGTGTTCACTTTCCTTGCTCCCTGGGAAAACTTGAGTCTTCTCCATGCAACTTGCTCAAGCCATGGTTCAACCTACCTGCAGATGTCCTGGCGACCCTGAGTCTGACAGATGGGCTCTGCTACCCAAGAAAGCTCTAAATGAGACAGAGCTTTGTGAAGAGCTGCCTAAAGCACTTGGGGTTTGGGGAAGGGAAAAAGAAGTCAGTTATTTGTATTCCCCAGAGATCTCTAGGCCCTCTGTTCTGTTAGTGCACAGGGTGTCCTGCACCCCTCATCAGACAATACAGATACCTGCATTTCCTTGGCTTCTGGTTTGGGAAAGTCAGTCCTGGGTCAGGACTAGATATTGTCCTTCCCAAAACTGCCCACTTGGCTAGATTTCTCCCCTTCAAACAGACACTTCACAGTCTCAGTGTGGAACATTCTTTAATTGACACAAGCCATCCAATAGGCAAAAGTAGACAACTCTTGCAATTCTTCAGTATTTGTGATTCATAAGTTGTTTCTGATCATCTTCAGTTTTTCCTTCACCCATACGTCAAACATTTATTGAGCGCCACTGTTTGCCAGACATGGTATTAGGCACTGGTCATAAAGCGAAAGGAGATGCCCTTCTGGCCCTTTACAAAGCCAGCAAGGCCAGGCTCTGATGAGAGCTTCTCTTCTTGTAGTTGAAATGTGAACTTCAAGAACCTCTGACAACCTTGGAAAATAATTTTACTTAAATTGCTTTACTTTCTGTCAGCTGTTTTTTGAAGAAAAAAAAATCATCCCTGCAATCACTTCTTGGAATTTTCTTGATTTTTCACCAATTTAAACTCTAATGTAGTCCTGTGTAGAGAATGTCACTATAGTTTGGAGGGTATATGTGTGTGGGTGTTGATAATTTTGTATTTTCTTTGGGGGTGGAAAAGGAAAAGAATGCGAGGTAAGAGAATTCTTAAATATTCATTTTTATAAGTTTTATTAAAGAATTTTGTCAGAAGAAAAACATTGGACAGCCCCTCGAGGAGCAGGAAACTACAGCACTGTGGAAGTTCTCAGTTAGAGGCCTGCCCAAAAGAGAGATCTCTGAACAAAGTATGTGTGGGGTATGGACGGAATTGTGTCCTCCCAGATTTCCCATGTTGAAGCCCTAATCCCCCACCCCCCACCCGGTGTGACTGTATTCAGACACAGGGCTTTTAGGAGGTTACTAAGGTTAAATGGAGTCATAAGGGTGGGGTCCTAGTTCAACACGATTGGTGGCCTGATAAGAAGAGGGTGAGAACAAAATCTGTCCACACGCACACACTGAGGAAAAACCATGTCAGCAGATAGTGGGAAGGTAGCCATCTGCAAGCCAGAAAGAGAGCTCTCACCAGAGCCTGCCCTTGCCGGCATCCTGATCTTGGACTTCCAGTTTCCAGGACTGGAAGAAGACACATTTCTGTCCTTCAAGCCCTGGTATTTTGTTATGGCATCCTGAGCTGACTATGTGTGTGTGTGTGGGGGGGGGGGGGTGGCAAGGTCAGGAGCCTCCCAGAATTGTTGGCACCTCACCTGCCACTACAGAACTGTCTGGCTTTGTCACCAGACCTTGAAGAGAAGTGTGTACGGCTGGCTTCTTGTACAGTCTGAAATTCTTGAGCAGAAGCAATTTTTCTGTTAAGTCTGGGATGACTTCATGAGGACAGAGTCGGCCTGGGTGTATACGATCCTCTCCCAGCTTGGTCCCATCAGGCTCCAGGTGGAATCCCACCACTACCACTTCTGCAAAGCTTCTGGCACTGTTTATGAGTACAGATCTCTCTCTCCTTGGGGAATACGTGAAACCTGAAGACATTTTCATTAGCGCAGGATCTGGCCTTTAGCAAGTGCTCGGTGTAGGTCTTGTTGAAAATGTTAAATCGATACACGTCTTTACCAGCCTGCATCTCTCATTTCCACGTTTCTTCCTACATGCCCGTTTACTGAGAACTCACCAGACTATTTGCTGGAAAAATTGAAAATAACTTCATGGGCTTTAAAGGTATCTTTTTTTTCCCCTTTAAACTCTTTTGCTCAACACTGAGGAGATAAAAGGTGGAGGAGGGGGAGTAAAGGCAGAGACACAAGAAAAGCAAGGACTGGGAGAAGCAGAGAAATCACCTTTATCCTACCAAAGTCTTATGGGTGGCAGCCTCCTGCCAGGTCCTAACCTTAGGTACCTGTGGCCTGAGAGGAGGGGTGTCCATAGCCACAGCCTGGAGCAAGGGGTCCTGCTTTAATGACTGGGCTGCACAATGCACACTCGTGCCAGCGGAAGCCTCTGCAAGAGGACCCCCACTGAGGGGGTGGGTGATGAGCCTACAGGACCAAGCGAGGAGGGGGCACCAAGGACTACAGGCTTTGTTAGGGCACTGGGTGAAGATGCTTATAGCTGCTCGCCCAGATATGTAAGGTCATGGAGAGCACTGGTTATCCTTGCAGCTTGGAGGAGATTCCCCACCCCACATGGCAAGGACAAGAGGGATTGAGAGAAGGAGATCACACCGAACTGGATTGATAGGATTCCTCTACTTGGCCTGGTCTGCTAACGCCCCTTCTAGAACACAGATCCCACGTGGACTGGAGTATGGCTTGCTCCTTGGCTTGTACAGAGAGATTTGGAAACATAGTTTGAAATGTTCCCATTCTCAAAAAGAGGGTGACAGACAGGGGGGTAGGTAAGGATGCAGAATCAGAACCCATTGGTAACATCTCTAGAGGTTTCTTAGGGAAGACATACTCATCCGTGCAAAGTAGGTGGAGAAGGAAAATAGAAACTTGTTCTACCACAGGCAGATGAGAGGTCAACCATCTCCTGGTTTGCAAATCTTCACAAGACTTCCCTTCAAGGCTAACACAATCCTGGGTTATTTTCCAAAAGTGCTATACCTAGTACAGCTTTATTATTTTCAAGTAAAGCTGACAAGAAGTGAATTTGAAATTATTTGGACCTACAATTATGTCACATTTTTTTGGTGAATATTACTGGATATGTTCTAACTTCACACAGATAGTGAAACTGAGGAACCCAGA
Organism: Acinonyx jubatus; assembly: GCF_027475565.1. NCBI lineage: Eukaryota > Metazoa > Chordata > Mammalia > Carnivora > Felidae > Acinonyx > Acinonyx jubatus. The sequence continues at coordinate 209,347,899 of NC_069380.1, forward strand.
AGGGCTACATAGCAAACCAGGGTAATCACCTCTATCTTTATACCTTCTTGAAGTATATACAGCTTTTCCAGCTTTCATGTTCTCCTGTTGTATGCATGTTTACTCTGCGGGAGACAGTGTGGTGTATATGAAACGTACATGATTTTAGGGCGTAGAAAACCCTGGATCTTCCAGACTTTATAGACTATGTGACTTCGGGGAAATTATTGAACCATTCATTTTGAACATTAATTCCCACATTTGCAAAACAAAGATAGAAGTACGTCCCTCAAACCTTCATGAGGATAAACAACTTGGTGTTTTAAAACCCAGGACACTGCCTTGCACATAGTAGGCACTGAAATATTTAGAGGAGGAAGAGAAGAAGAAAAAGTTCTTATTTTTTATTATAACATCTTTTTAATAGTGAGGAGTCTATTTAATGAAATAGGTAATAATTATTTCAGAGAAGTACCTTTGAACCTCTCTATAAGATGCAAGTTTCAGGGGTACTTGGGTGGCTCAATCATTTAAGCATCCAACTTTGGCTGAGGTCATGATCTTGGCAATTTGTGAGTCTTAGCCCCACGTTGGGCTCTCTGCTGTCAGTACAGAGCCCACTTCTGATCCTCTGTCCCTCTCTCTCTGCTCCTCCCTTGCTGATGTCTCTCTTTCTCTCAAAATAAATAAACTTTAAGAAAAAGATGCAAATTCCAGTTATCTTGGTCATAATCATTTAAATTGATCTCTTCTTCCATTTCAGTCATGTATATAAGAACCTTGCATTCCTACAATGTTAAACAGAAGTTAAACTTATGGCCTTGCATCTTGACAAGCAGAAGTGAGTAGTATATGAGAATACATAGAGTTAGCCCACTGTCTTCTCCTTCATGTTTAGACAGTCTTGCCACCTCCCAGACACTAGAGCAACAGCGAGAAAAGTGGGAGAGGAACCACTGGCCTAGCAGAGGCCTGTCTCGGCGTTCCATCAGTAAAGAGCGATGGGTGGAGACACTGGTGGTGGCTGACACGAAGATGATTGAGTATCATGGGAGTGACAATGTGGAGTCCTATATCCTCACCATCATGAACATGGTATGTCAGACCCTGGAGTGGGGAGAGGCAGCTGGCGAACAGTGTCATTAGATATGCTCTACCCTCCAAAAATAAGAGATACCTTTTTTGTTCTTTCCATATATCTGTATCTATATCTATGTATATACATATATATATCTATCTATATACATATAGATAGATATAGATACAGATATATGAATCTATTCCCTGCCTAAGTGAGGAAGGATGGAAATTCAGGGCTAATTATTCTGTCTCTTAAAGGTGTGTATCCTAGGGAAATTTGGGATTTGTCACATATTTTCTACTGGGTATTGCTCAAGTGACTCAATCCTTTTAGTGTGACTTTATCTCATCAATTTTTGTTAGCACACAGATAAGTAAACTGAGGCAAAGAATTAGAACATGCTTTCCTCAAGGTAGTTAGAATTAGAATTGGAATAAAGTTAATGACCCCCCTAATTCCAGACTTCCCTTTTGTATCCTTGGTGTTTCTGCCTTCCCAGAGAGAGTGTTAGAGAGAGTGCTAGTCTTATGGAGACGGGAAAAGGTATTTGACTAATGAACTGATAATACAAGAGAGAAAGACTATGGATCAGGGAAAGGGTCAAAGGGAAGAAAGGCATCAGTCCCTCAAGCACACAGCTAGTCAGTCACCTTGGAAAGGTTGCTGTTAAGTATCATAGTATGGATTGGGCCAGGGGGCATTTCTCACTCTTTGTTGCACTCCCCCCCAAAATTCCTAAGCTATAAAATAACATTTATTTCAAGTGCATCACAGTGCTATCCCCCCCCCCCCCCCCCCCGCTACTCTGGTATTTATCTATGCATGTGAGCTAATGGTTTTCCATTTCTGACTCTAGGTCACTGGGTTGTTCCATAACCCAAGTATTGGCAATGCAATTCACATTGTTGTGGTTCGGCTCATTCTACTTGAAGAAGAAGAGGTAAGGAATAGCTTCTCCACTCTACTGTCCTGCATCCTTACCCTTACCCTCCCTACCTCTTTTTTCAGGAGAGCTCTTGAGAGACGAGAAACGGGACACCAAAGGGTGTTTAGAAGCCCAGTAAGAAAGAAAATAATATTTCTGTATTATTTTCTTGGGAATTTGGTGCTGTCGAGTGGGAGATGGAGAATGTTTCTGAGGTATATGTCATTGGACTCATCTGATGGTCATTTCATCTAGTAACACACAAATCAGGTTTGCAGCAGTGACTAAGAGTGTTCCACAGTGAAAGAGACTAAATCATGAAATGGTTGCATGGTTTCAATAAAAGTTGGGAGCAGCATGGAAATGTTGAACCCTTTATACTGTTTATTTACCTCTTGCATAATTAATTCTTGTCCCTCAACTCTGGACTGTCTTGTCTCTCTGCATGTTTCCCCTTGGAAGTGTCATCTGTTCTCAGAGATTTACATGTCTTCTACATGTTGAGACTCTCAACTGATACTTCAAACTGAGACCTTTTACTTGAGCTCCAGGCTCACATCCAGTTGTCTCCTTGCCATCTCACCCTGGACAGGCCATAGTCCTGGCAAACTTAGTAAGTCCGCAATGGAATTCTAGATTCCTCTCTGCCCCGATCGTCTCAGTTCTGCCTCCGCCTGACCCCATTCTCCAACCCTCTGTGTTACCCATTTGAGTAAATTTTCTACTGCACCATAGCATAAGCCTAGGAGTCTTGAATCCTGCTTTTCTTCTCTTCTACATTCAACAGCAAGGCCCACAAGACTACCTTGAAAATACATCTCAAAGTCACCCACTGTTCATCATTTCTACAGTCATTATGTTGCTTTAGGTCTTATTGGTTCTTATTGCAGTGAACTCCCAAGTGGTCTTCCTATTTTAAGACTTGCCCTCCATAATCCATTCTCTATGTAGCAGTTAGAATGATAATCTTAAATGCAAATTTGCGTTGCTCCACTGCACAGAACTGTTAAATAACTTTCTGTTGTTTTTAGAACAAAATAAAAAATTTCTGTCATGTCCTGCAGAGATTTTCATGATCATCATGACTCCATCCACTCGTCTTTCCATATGTCACTCTCTGCCTTGTTTCCCACCCTTGAACACCCTGGACTTCAGATAGGTTCTGGAACACACAAGGCCCTCTTTAGCCTCATGGCTTGTGTGCTTATGTTACCCAATGCCTGAAATACACCTTCCTTCGCCGTACTGATGGCTGGAACTTCTTGCCTGTCAGACCTCTTGTTTACTTGCTGCCTCTCTCCAGAGAAGTCTCAGTGGCCAACCTACTCAACCTTGCTTGGTCTTCTCCATCACAGAATGAAGTTTACTCCTTTATTGATACTGCTCTCTCAATTCATTAATATTCTGTGTCTTTGTTTACTCTTTTCTTGTTTATCTTAGCCACCATCAGAATGTGAATCCCTTCTTTATTATTATTAGCTATATCCCAGCACCTAACAAACAAATGAATGAAGTGAAACATAGTGAGTTAATGAACCAACCAACTTGATGGAATGTCTTTGCAATCTATAGACCTTACCCAGCAGCTGAATATGTGAAGAATGGCATCATTCAACTCTCCCTCAGCAAGAGACCTGAGATCAAAATGCTCAAGGCAAGATTTATGGTTTTCTGGCCTCCACAATCAGAAGATTTAAAAAACAATAGTATCTGGAGCCTGGATCCATTTTCCTTTCTCTCTCCGCTACCATCCCCCACTTTCCTAATCACTCAAGCATACTTTGGGTATCTCAGAATATTGATGGATGTATTATTTTCCTTCCTGTGAACATTTTGTTATGAAAATTCATGCAGTGATTAGAAACCAAGCAAAACAAAAGCAATGTATCCTTTCAACTCTAACATGACCTATCTGATTCTATGAGAATGGAACCTTGATAATTTGTGTCCAGCAGAGAAGAGAACTCTGAAAGTTGTGGTTTTATGGGTCTCTGGAACGTTAACTGATTTTGTATCTAATTTAGCAGTCGTATTCCAGCATTCTTTCTTTATAGTTTCACCAACTATAGTGACATCACTTTCCTATATCTGCCTTTGAACTAGCTTGGATGTTAGGGAAAAAATCTGTTATAAGATGGCCGACAGGACTGATAAGGGAATTCCAGTCCTTGTCAGAAGACACCCCTTCTGGGCTCTTCTTCCCACCCTGCTTGCCACAGGTGCCAAATTACTACTAATAAGGGATACAGAAGTCACAGACTAAATTGTCCCCTCTGTTGATGCTCTGGGCTCAGATCTCTGGAGAATGATCTCCTCTGGGCGCACCGGTGTAAAATAAACCTCCTTCCTTCCAAGATCTCTGAGCGCCGCTAGGTTCTTCTGCCGGGTGATCCGGACCAGTTTCCATAACATGGACATCTTGTCTATCTTCTTATTAATGAGTTAAATACATTCTTATCATGCTTACTATATATTTGTATGAGAGTTACATTTTTAACTTTGTAAAAATTATGCTTTAATACTTTGGAAGACAAAATTTCACTATTGTGTAATGGTCTGGCCTATATGCATGCTTAGCTGCAGAATATGTAGAAGTTTCGGGTTTTCAGACAAAAAAAAAAGAGAGAGAGAAGAAGAAGTTTCTTCTGAATGTGAAAGGGAAAACCTTTCCCCTCAGCAGTGCCACTGGTAGTGCTAGTCAGACCTCAAATTGTGGCTTCCATGGATCAGGCCCTTACAGCTCCACATCTCTCTGTCCCTGGGAAACAATGCCACTTGGAGTCTGTGGAGGTCTCCCGATTGGATGTGGGGTGACCCCATAGTCTGGAGGCCAGAGGTGCAGGCAGTGAAAGAATTCACAAAGCAGAACAAAGGAGATAGAAGTTTATTGAATACACTGCAAGGTAGCAGTGGGCAGGACAGCAAAGGAGAGACTCTGTGCCATGAGGCAGTGGTGGGGTGGGGGGTGGGGGCTATAGTTAAGGGAGAAAGTAAGGAGGTATGGGAACGTATGTAATTTTCCTTTTTTGGTATCTGTGTCCTGGGGTAAGTAACCAATGGGTTACCAATGACCCATTGGTCATCCAGGGCTTATGGATATTTTGAGGTGGGTTGCCTATGGGCCTGTTTGTATTCAGCTAGGGAATTGGAGGTCGCTGTGGGCCCTTCTACCTTACTCATGGTTTCATTGTTTGAAGTTGGTTACCTAAAAGCAACCCTTACAGAACCCTTTGAAAGAATTTGATTGGCTGCTCTCTGACCCCATCACAATTACATTATTTTTCGTCTTCCTGTCCTCATTTTGCAAGAGCAGAGACACAAATGATTTGCTACAAAAAAATCCATGGCTTTCTTCCTTTTGCTTGCCAAGTATCTTCCTCATTCAGGCTTTTATAGAATCTCCAAGTAGTACAAGGTTCATAATTTGACAGTAGAATTGCTGGCTCATTGAAGAGTTGCAATGTGCAATTCTCATTTTTGTGATTCCCAGATAGTGGCTTTCAAGCTATTCTTCAAATCTTTGACTAATGAGCAGCCCCAACCATAACAAACAATGATTCCAGCCTTACCTGACATCAGGGAAGCAGCCAGAGGCATGTGAGCTATTGGGAGGGGACTCCTCTGAGCAGGAAGACCTGAGTTCTAGTCTTATTGTGCATTCATCCAGTAGGTAACTCTGCAAAGGTGAAGTGACATCACTGTTCCATACCCTGTTTTTCTCCATCTGTGAATCAGAAGAGAGTTGTGGTATATTAACTGTATGTCAAAAGCTATGTTGGCCTCTAAAGATACAAATACAAATATGAGTCTCATTTTCTGATTTTCAGAGGCTTAGAGTCTAATGCACAAAAGCACAAAATAAGAAATTTTCAAATTGAGATTGCCATGAGTATAAGAAAGAGTAAAAGAGCACCCCAGATAGGGGAGGCTAAGCTGGGTTGTAGAGGAGGAGAAGGAGTTAACCAGTGAGGAAGGATATTCCAGGTAGAGGGACCTGCATGGTTAGTAGCTTGAACACTTAAACTAGCACTTTACATATGAGGACTCATCATTGTGAACACTGATAATGAACCCCAAAATGGGAGCCTCAATAACCTTGCTGTGAAAAAAGGAGACAGGACTGTGCGGGGGACAGGAGAGAGAGAAGAGAGCCAGTCACAACCTGCTCACTTCCATGCAACAGGTTTGTTGCCTGTTTCTGTGCTGACATCATCGCCCTTCCAGGTGTGGAAGCCAGAGATCCAGAGGACAACCATGTCACCTCCTCCCACCCCTCATATCCAGTCCATCATTAGGGGCGGCCAATTTTATCTGATTCTTTCCGTTTCTATCACTTTAATTCAAAAAAACAGTTATCTTTTTCCTGGGCTACAGTTGTGTTTACTTTGGTCGACTTGGATTCCTTTTGATCTCATTTTCTCATTGCCGCCAGGATGATGTCAAAATGGTAATCTGGGGTGCCTGGGTGGCTCAGTCCATTAAGTGTCTGACTCGGGCGCAGGTCATGATCTCACGGTTCATGAGTTTGAGCCCCGCTTCAAGCTCTGTGCTGCCAGCTCAGAGCCTGGAACCTGCTTCAGATTCTGTGTCTCCCTTTCTCTCTGCCCCTCCCCTGCTCATGCTGTCTCTCTCAAAAATAAATAAACATTAAGAAAAATGGTAATCCAATCATACCCACTCCCCCCCCCCACCCATTCTCCACCCCGCCCCCACCCCTGGTTTAAAGCCATACAGCGCTTTTATGATTCCCTCTCTCATCTCTTACTATGCCCCCTTTACTTTTGGGATAGAGCAGTAGTCTTCCCCTCATGGTTCTCCTGCCACTGGTCTTGTTGCCTGGACTGTCTTCCTTCCTGTCTTCACTTAGTTGACACCTTAATCCTTCAGATATCAGCTCAAGAGTCAGTTCACTGAGGAAGCCTTCCCTGACCTCCATGCCCAGTAAGATTCTATTATACACTTTCACAATGCTCTGTATTTCTTCTTTACAGCGTGTATCACAGTTGTAATTTTACATCTGATTGATGCACTTCCCTTCATTAGTATGTAAGACTTAAAGGCGGAGGCTGGGTCTGGTGTTGCTCACCATCTAGCCCTATTGGTACGTAATAGATAAGGGAAAGAGTGAGCACATGAAATCAGCAGTCAGGACAAAGATGAGGGTCAGCCACTGTTATGACAAGCCTGGTAAGGGATAGAGCCCATATAAAGGGATTTGGGTCAAATTCTGTGGGAGCTTCTGGATGGTTTCAAACTAAGAGATGAGATGGAAAGAAAGTCATTAGAGAGATGGTTCTACGGCTCTATGGAAAGTGATATGAGGTGGAGAATGATGAGGTTTGGGGGTGATAGTGGGTTTCGTGGGGTCTGGAGCTGATGGCCAAGAAAGAATTCTTGAAGACGTCTTTGGTGCAAAAACATGCTTTTATTAAAGCATGGGGACAGGACCCATGGGTAGGAAGAGCTGCCCCAGACCCTGTGGAGAGACTGCTTATATATTTGGGAGTTGGGGGAGGTAAAGTCCAGGGGAAGTTTCCAGTGAGATTTTCGTATGCTAAAGAAGACTCCCAGGATCCTGGAGGCCTAGCTATTGTCAAGCTAAGGTTGTTTTCCCTCTAGCAAAACATTAACATTAAGATAGGAGGGAGTTCCCTGGAGAAAAGTTTTACTCTGCCAGCCTCAAGTATTTGTCAATGGGCTGCAGGTTATAAGGAAATTTAATTTTTTCCTCTGCCTTTGTTTCCCACATCAGGGAATACTGAGGCAGGGTCTCTGAGGTAGGCCTCTTCCATAGTAACTTTCTACAACTCTCATCTTTCTCATTCTGATCACATCTGACAGCTAACACCATTTTGGGGCTTCATTTTCCGTGGTAGGTTCAAAAGACACTATGGTTGCTGATGTGTAAAGTGCAGTTTTTGTTTGTCATTCACTGCTACCTAAAAACAACTATGGATTTTCATCACGTTTTGAGAATAAACTAGAATGATCTGAGACGGTATTAAATTTGGAGCAACTGGTGGCTTCCTCAAAGACTAGGTGGTCATATTTCAGACCAGTGGAAACTGAAGTGCTCAAAAAAATATGCTGGAAGGACATATCAGGCATACTGAGACACTGTGGGCCATGAAATCACAGTAGCTTCAGATATGAGCCCATGTGCTCTCATTCCTATTCTGCTTTCCTGTAGCCCTGATCCAAGCTCTCATTGTCATTTTATGACCCTAATCCTATCCTTTGAACTTTTTATTCTCCCTTAAGGACTTGGACACAGACCTGGCCTCAAGCCCTTTCCACTTTAGACCAATTCATTCGATGGCCTCCCTGTTCCCCTTTTGGGCCAAGGGTTAGGGATAGGATTAGTCCCCTCCCTCCAGCACTTGTGAGCAGTTGACATCAAGGAGAGAATCACATTTATCATTAGTCCCTCCCCTTTCCAGCTGTATGATCTTTGGTAGGTTATTTGACACGTCTATGCCTCCATTTCTTCATTCTGTAAAATGGGCATAATAATATCTACTTCCTAGGATTGCTGTGAGAATCAGACATGTTAATTCCTGCATTAGTTAGCATAGCATCTGGCTTGTAGAAACCACTCAGTAAATGTTACTGTTGGTGTGATTCTTCTTCCTGTCATCATCATCACGTAGGCCCAACCACAACCCTGTATGTTGCTGTTATGCTCATTTCACAGATGAGGAAACCATGCAGAGTTGTTGAAGGAAAATAGAAAATCTGAAGGACAAGATTAGGGTCATAAACTGTTCCTTTTAAGAACAGGATGATAGAGAAAAAAGAGGGATGAGAGTGATCTGGGATGAGGCCAGATGGGTCGCAGTCACTGTGCCATCGGGGGTGGAGCCTGAGGGTGTCAGGCTGGCTTGAAAGAGCAGTGGGAGGGCTGACAGACAGGAAGAAGGTGGCTGTTTTCACAGAGAATGAATTTCCCTCTTGGTCTCCAAGTGATTTAATGTTGGGTTTCCTTTTACGACACTCTAGAGTTAAAGACCTGTTAGCTTTGGGAATTCAGGCTGGTGATTTCCCCTGTCCCCAGGGGGATTTCTAGGTCTGTATTACGCTATATAATCACAGCTCTTTTGGGATAAATGTCAAAAATATTGGCAAAGAATTTATAGACTCATCACTTGTTTTTTAATCAAGACTTTTTGTCTGATAGGTGAATTATTCCTTAGTTTTCATGTAAAACTTTGTACTATTTTCTTTTCTCTGTCCAGTATCTTTTTTCTTAGGAACCTGAGGCTGGCTGGCAGAACATAATCAGGTTGTGCTTTGAATCACAAGCTGTTACTAGGAATTCCAAGGAAATCCATACAAGATTTTTTTTTTCATTATACAGAGAGCTTACCAAGAGAGAACAATTTATAGCAAAAGCCACATTTTGCAGGTTCATTTCCTGTCTCCCACTTGGGGCTGTTTCTGTGAGCTGTTGCAGATTTCCTTGAGGTCTTCTCCCTGATAGGGTTGAGTACTCAAACGAGTAGGAAAGAGGAAGTTGGACCCATTTGAGAAACTACGGTGAGAAGAAAAAACAGTGAAAGAACAAAAAGGGAAATCTATTTTTGTTTACAGAGGAAACTGGGGGTAAAATTAGCATGGATGGGGGTCTGTGTTGACAAGCTCACATAATTACAAGGATGCTTTATGGAACATGCTCAAGTCTCCCCATATTCAGTGAGCCAGTATGACCTCCCCAAAATTCTTCTGCATCTTGGGCATGCTTGGTGCTCATGGTTTTGAGGCATAGTTAATTATGCTTCTTGGGGCTCCTGTGATCAAGTGCATTCAAGAAACTAAATGCAACAAGTGTTTCCTAGACTAATGAGACTTGGAGAGTAAGAGGCTCAGGGAGTGCAGAAAAGTTGTGCTCACTTAAAACCTCCTGGAAGAGTCATGACATTTAGTAGAAAAGTCGTAAGGGATCCTGACGACACCGTTACTGAACTTGTGTTAAATGGCACATATTGTAGATGGAAGCTCTACACAGGGACAAGGTACCAGCCTGCAATGATCCACAAATGATCAGCAAATGATCAGCAACTTAGTTAATTATGCACTTGCTTTGTCTGTAAAAAAAAAAAAATGACAAAAGTAGTAGGGAGAAAGTAAGCAGAATTTTGGGGGAAGACTTTAGTTCCTAACATTTTATTTTCTCATCGGTGACTAACCCTCAGGTTATTCCAGAATCGCTTTGTAGGAATGTTGGGATGTGAGAACACATTGTTGACATCTACTTTTCAGCTCCTTTTCCTCTCCTCCACTCCCTCTGCCAGTAGTCCCACAGCTAGCAAATCTCAACAACCACGCTGACCCATGTGTGTAGATGGTTCAACCTCAACATAGTTCTCATGACTCCACAGTCACCTTTTGTCCATTCTCCTCATTTTTGTCGAGAACCGTGAAGGGTCTTAGATTTTATTCTCCTTGCGAGCTCACTAGTTATCCTGCCATGCTTTCCTGGATGCGATGCTGGGAGAAGACGTGAGACTTCTGGGTCAGAGATAGAGGACTTTATTACTCACAGCACAGCATGAGGCAGGAGCTTCATGTTTGCAGCTGCCCCTCTTGTCCCTTCAAGGGGGTGAAAGGGGCAGCCTGGGTGGATGCTGTGCACACAGTGGGTTTTATCACAGTCCTTTAAAGGAGGTGGTGAGCAAACCTGTCAGCTTGTGCCCCAGAGGGAGTCATTATCCTTTTTATTCTAGGCAGCAAATAAATCTGTCCTCTTCCCTGGAGGGGGACATTCTCTCTGTACTCTAGCCTATTTCCACACAACATCCTTGGGGAGATATAAAAGCTGTCCATGCTTTTGCTCAGATGATGTGAAGAAACATGAACGATCCATGTAGAACTGCCTCCCAGCAGTTCCTACCTCAAGGCACCAAAATTATTATTACAGATGGTTTTTGCTCTATTCTTACACTTCTGACCCCTTACGTTTTGCTTCTCTAATCCACAGGAGATCTTTCCTCTTTACTGACCCACCACAAAACCTCTTACCCATGTGAGCTGCACTTTTGTCTGGCTCAGTGGATGTATTCTTCACCTTTTCTCCATTCCTTGGGGGGTGGTGCACAGCCTCAGTTTAGTCTGTACACCTGCCATGTGCCAGGCTATGTGCAGTGCCTAAGATAAGTAGGGGAATACGCCTCAGACCTTATTCTGAAAAAGCTAAGGAGGAAAACAGGCACACAATTTGATCATTTTAACCTAGGGCAGCAAGTGCTGTGAGCCAGGTATGTGCAAGATAAACTGGCAGGACCCTAATCCAGAGTGAGGTCAGGGAAGGCTTCCTGGAAATGCTCAAATTGAGTCTTAAAGAATGAATGGATGTTAAATAGGTTGAAGTGATAAGAAAGAAGAGAAGGGCATTCTAGGTAGAGGAAAAGCTTGAAAACAGCAAGGTAAATAGACCATGGTGTGTGGCATTTGGTGGTGGGTGGGGGGAAGGGGGGTTGGAGGTAATATCGGTAGTCTGAATGTTGCCAGAGCATAAACTGTGAGGTTGCATGCAGGTGAAGGGAGAGCTTCCTAGAGGTCAGGCTTTGAAGAGTCTTGAGCCATGGGTCATGATATGGGCAGACTCTGGTTTTGACTCGATCAGCCTGGCAACAACAGAGGATGGATTTAAGAACGAAGAAGAAAGAGGGAGAACAGTTCAGAAATGATGCAAACAGAAACTCAGGCATGAAATGATCAGAGTTTCAGCTAGGGCAGTTGGGAATAAAAATGGAGGGGAGGTAGATTTAACAGCACCTGAGGACAGATGGGGAAGCAGGATATGGAGGGAGAGGAGACCAACAGGTGGACACCAGTGGTTCTAAGATTAGACCACTAAGTTGATGGCGGTTCAACTTCGAGGAAGCAGGAAGAATAGCAGGTTAAGATTGTTGGGGGAGGATTTCAGGGATGGCTGAGTGGTGCCATCCAGAAGGTGTCCATCAAGAGATTTGGGTGCATGAGTTTGCACTCTAAGAGAGGTTTGGAATGAGATGCAGATTCAAGAGTCAGCAGCATATAGGTGATGTCCCAAAATCTGACTGTGATTGAGAGTGAAATGAATAGTGAGCCAAAAGAAGGACAGAAGAACCTAGGAGGAGCCTGAGAAGTGGTCAGAGAGCAGGAGGAGGATGGAGAGCTGGGGGGTCTCAGAAGTAGAGCATCTCTTCCTGTGTTTGTCTCCTCCCCAGTGTGACCTGGGGGAGAAGAAATAAGCAAAAATCATCCACTGGGCTAATCGTTAAATCTTTCCTATTGTTCAAGCAAAAAGTTTAGACTTTTTGAAGTCTAAACTTACAGAAGTTTCTAGACTTAGAGAAGTCTTCAACAGTTTGGAAATCACTAGTCCTGGACTAGGAGCCGCAAACCTGGGACGAAGCCCAGCTCTGCCAACACCTGCTGTGTGACTTGGCTAAAGTACTGCCCCTCTCTGGCCTGCATTTCCTCACTGTTGAAGCGAGAGGATTGGATGCCTAATACCTAAGGCCCTTCAGGGAAATGAGCTCTTAGTAATTTATGGGAAAACTGGAAGCAGAGTTTATGCTTCAACATCTGGAAAATGACTCTGCTTTCCCCACGATGAAGATGTGTCCTTGCTGACACTGAATTTGGCTCGGGGAGAGTAGAGGTTTGTAAACATTCACTTTTCCTTAAACAGACATTCACGGATTAGTATGTAAGTCTTCCAAAGTGGTGAGTCCAACCAACATATAAAAGGGCAATAATGAAGCAAAAATTGAGCTTTTCCAATCTGGTGGTATCCCACCCTGAGCTGTGTGCCCCCACCAGGGATTTTGTGAGCCGAAGAATATTCTGAGATGGCCTCCCTCTGCTTCTGTCTGTGTGGTCACCTTAACCCTAATAAGTTCTTATATTCATGGCTACTTAAACAGGGAACTTAATTAAACCTTTGCGTAGGTACGTAAAGTGTGTCGGGTGTGGGTGTGTGAGTGTGTGGGCTCTTCCTACCCACCGTAACCCATCTCAAAGAGTACAGCTTCCCTTTGATTCAAAGCTATGGGATTGCACATACGACTAACTAGTAAGTAACCCACATAGAATCATACTGAAAAGTGCATTGTAAGATTTTCTGTTGCAACCCGCAAGCCTTTATTCAGACCGGTTATCATTTTTAAGATATTTTTAAAATATTTTTGTTTTGAAATAATTATAGAGTCACACGCAGTTGGAAGAAATAGCACAGAGAAATCCTTTACATCCTTCACTCACCTTCTCCAAGTGATAACATCTTGCATAACTCTAGTATAATATCATAACCAAGAAATGAATACAAACCCTTACCTTATTCAGATTTCATCAGTTTTATAAGAACTGATTTGTGTGTGTAAGTGTGTGTGTATGTGTGCATTTACGTCTATGCAGTTTTTTTTTTAATTTTTTTTTTCAACGTTTATTTATTTTGGGGACAGAGAGAGACAGAGCATGAACGGGGGAGGGGCAGAGAGAGAGAGGGAGACACAGAATCGGAAACAGGCTCCAGGCTCCGAGCCATCAGCCCAGAGCCCGACGCGGGGCTCGAACTCACGGACCGCGAGATCGTGACCTGGCTGAAGTCGGACGCTTAACCAACTGCGCCACCCAGGCGCCCCACGTCTATGCAGTTTTAACACATGTAAATTTATGTGACTACTGCCACAATACAGAATAGTTTCATTACAAGGACAACTCGTGCCATGCTTTTGGACCTGCCTTCCACCTACCAACCTAACCCCTGGAAATCACTATCTTGTTCTCTATCTCTATAATTGTGTCATTTGTAATATAAATATATTGCAATATATGTAATAAAAATATATAAATGTAATCACAGAGGACATAACCTCTTGAGATTGGATTTTTTTCATTCAAGGTATTTCCCTCAAGAATACATCCAAATTGTGTGCATTCAAGTGTTTGTTCTATTTCAGTGCTGGGTAGCATTCCACGGTATTTACCAGTTTGTTTAACCATTCACTCATTGAGGGATATTTGGGTTGTTCCAGTTTTTTGCTAGTATGAATGAAGTTCTACAAACATTCTCCTACAGGATCTTGTGTGAACACAAGTCTTCCATTTCTCTGGGATAAATGTCCAGGGATGCAATTGCTGGGTCAGGGGGTGGTTGCATGTTTGTTTGTTTGTTTTAAAGAAACTATCCACCTGTTTTCTGTAGTGGCTGTAGCATCTTGCCCTCTTACCAGCAGTGTTACCTGCGGCCAACTTCCCCACATCCTCCCCATTGATTGGGCTCTGCCACTGTCTTTAATTGTATCTGTTCTGAGAGACCTGTAGTAACATCTCATTGTGGTTTTAGGTAACAATTCTCTGATGGCGAATGACGTTGAACATCTTTTCATGTGCTTTTTTGTCATCTGTACATCCTCTGCAGTGAAATGAGATTTCATGTTTGTTTGTTTTCTGTCGTTATTTTTTATTGTTGAGTTTTGAGAGATCTTCACGTATTCTTTGTACAAGTCCTTTGTCTAATAAAGATTTCCTTGCAGTCTGTAGTTCATGTTTTCATTCCCTTCAAAGCTATCTCTCACAGCAAAAGGTTTTAATTTTGGTGAAGTCCAGTTTTTCAGTTTTCCCTTTTATGTATGATGTCCTTAGTGTCAAATCTATGAACTCCTTGCCTAGCCCCAGGTCTCCAAGATGTTCTCCTATGATTTTTTTTCGAAAAGTTGTATAGTTTTACATTTTACATTTCAGTCTGTGATCCATCTGAGTCAGTATTTGTATAAAGTGTGAAATTTACATTGAGCCTCTGCTCTTTGATCAGCATGTTGTGATTTTCAGGACACAGATCTTGCATGTGTTTTGTTAGACTTATGCCTAAGTAGTTCTTTTCCTTTGGAATAATTCTAAATGGTCTTTTTTTTTTTAATTAATGAGCATTCTCTCAGAGACCTCCTCCCACACACAAAACAATAAAAGCCCATAACCAAACAAAGAAATGAAGGGTTGAAAACAGACCTCAAGGCAATCAAATTGTAGTTGATTCTTTGTTTGATAATCTACCTTCCTGTGTGAAGGAGCTGTCTTCTAATGAGGCTGGCCACACACTGGAACCATGCTTCACCCAGGAGCCCTCGTTCTTGGGGTCTTTGATTCAGTATCTGACTCAAATCACCTTCAGCTCGTTTTTCACTTCTCTGAGGTTCAATTCCCTCTTGTAAATGAAAATAACAATGCTTTCTTTAGAAATAATGCCGAGAAGATGCAATTAAATGAAATGAAAGAATATATGTGAAAGTATCTGGCACACAGATCACATAATGATCAAGAAATATTTCCTCTCTTCTCTTTCCTTCCTCTCTCCCTTTTTATTTACTTCTCTTTTCTTTCTCGTGCCTTCCATTCTCTTTCCTTCCATTCCTGCTTTATGCCCCCTTGCCAATTCCCTATGGTGGGTGTAAGCCTTGGTTCTGGTAGGGTTGACTAGGTAGGGTTGACTAGATGAATAGGAGGCTGACCCCTGTACCCAGCTAGTCCCCCATAATTCCTTTCCACCATACATGATTCTGCTGGATGACAGAACAGTGAGGATTAGTAAATTAAGAAGTCTGTTTCTTCTATTTAAATTCATAATGCTAAGCAATTCCATGGGTTTTCATGTCTGATGATGAGCCACCTTTCTGCGTTTTCATGAAAGGCAGGTGGTCTGTGGTGGTTAATTAGCATGTGTGTGTGTGGAGTGGGGGGGGCACCTGGAAGTGCCTTTAACAGGCAACTGAAGCCTCTCAGGCCTTGTTTGCTTTGGGTGTGGCCTTAGCAAAATGCAGAGTAGTGGAGAAGCAAGTTCATAGTTTGATGTAGAGATTGTCTTGAACTTCTTGGACTGAGGCCAGAGTGATAGACTCAGGTTAGAGTAGATCAATGGAAGTAGTCATTCTCCAGGTAGAATCCACCCTGGAGGAGGGCCAGCTTGATATAGAGACCCCAAAGAAATGGGGCAAGGGAAAAGGAACATCTCCTTTAGAAATTCAAATAAAGATGATTATCTGTCCCCCTCCATTTGACAAGTGTTCAGCCAGTTAATTTGGAACAAGCCCTCTCTTCCCATCCTGGGTCGTAACAATGGCCCAAATAGATTATTCAGCAGCCCTTGAAATTGCAGGCTGGGAGCATCCAATGCAGCAACCTAATTGTTGTCAGACAGCTAATGATTCCAACTGGTTAGAAGCCTAGAGAGATTATGTCATCCTCTGCCCTTCATCCGCAGATGTGAGACCAAAATGGAAACCCAGGTTGTAGGAGTTCTCATGCAAGGAAGAAGCTTTTTGTTGAAAATCATTTTCTGTTGTTGCATTAGAAGTAAAAATGCCTCTTTGGAATCGTAGTGGCTTAGGAAGCAGAGTGCTGCTAGAGATGTGATTTCAAACAGCTCTTGGTCTTGGCTAATGCAGTTTTAATTTTTCTTCAAGGGCTACTTGTTCCAGTGATAATTTCTGTCCTGCACTTCTGCCCTTCAGATTCTTTTGATAAAAGTCATGAGGGTGATGGTATTTAGAGCCGGGAGTAAGTTGGCCTCTGCCAGATTCCTGCCTAACAGATAGCTGAGGTGCCCACCCAGAGCTTGTCACACTTGGTTGCTTCTAAGAGCTTCTGTGATGAGCCCTGAGCACAGTAAACTCACCCATGCCAATCTCTTCCTCTTCTTTCTCTAGCAAGGATTGAAAATAGTTCACCATGCAGAGAAGACACTGTCCAGCTTCTGTAAGTGGCAGAAGAGCATCAATCCCAAGAGTGACCTTAACCCTGCCCATCATGACGTGGCCGTCCTCCTCACCAGGTACCCCAGGGACTACAGGAAGCCAGGGGCTGCGAAGCAGGGGGGCTGGCAGGTGAAAGACTTGTCCCCTATTCAAACCCATGAGAGTCTCCTACTCTTTGCCGCTTTTGATCATTTTTAAAGGCAGCATCTACGATCTAGACAACTCCTGATGTCCATACCCGTGAGGGGGCAATTATTAAACGTGTGTGACAAAACTCTCCATGTTAATAAACTGTTGGCAAAAATCTGTTGGCAAAATGCAGGGCTTTTTCATATCCCAGTGATGATTTCATCTTTAAAATTGGCTTTTTCATGCAGCTCTATAAGCTCAGGAAGATTGTTTACCGATCCTTGTTAAAGACTCCTGTAACTTTTAAGCCTGGGCTTTCCAATCCTTTATTTTCTTCTTGAAATTTTTACTCCAGTTTAGAAACATGCAACCTTCTCTACAGAAATCAGTCCTCCTTGTAACCCATCCCTGCCTGATGGTGAGGACAGAATATGGGCGGCCGGCCCTTCCCTGAATACACAGAGCAGTTTGCTTCTCCCTTTATTCTCATGAAGATACTATTTTGTTCTGATGACAGACAGACCCTGTGGTGCTAATAAAAACCATCAACCTCCCAAGACTTATAGCTGTGAAAAGCTAATGAACTTTTCTGATCAACCCAGGCTCTTGGAGGCTATGTTTGCTCACTAATTCAATAAATACTTATTGAACACCTGCCAAGCATCAGACATTATTTTATTTTGTCTTATTTTATTTTATCTTATTTTATTTTAATTTTGAGAGAGAGGGAGAGAGAGAGTGATAGGGAGAAGGAGGGACAGAGAGATAGGGAGAGAGAATCCGAAGCAGGCTGCATACCATCAGCACAGAGCCCGACACGGGGCTCAAACCCATGAACCATGAGATCATAACCTCAGCTGAAATCAAGAGCCAGACACTTAACCAACTTAGCCACCCAGGCACCCCCAGACATTATTTTAAATGAAGTCTTTCATTAACGGGGGAGTTAAATTCTCATGGGGAACTCCTGTGCAGATTCGGAGACATCAGGAAATCGAGGGATGTATAAATAGAAGAGTCTGCTCGGCCTGGCTTGTCAGCCACAGAGAACTCATGCACTGGAAGGCCCTGTGTGTGTGTGTGTGTGTGTGTGTGTGTGTGCACACGCGTGTGTTCTCCCCAGGGAGGGCAGGCTGCCCCTGAACATTTTGGCCTGTCACTGGTCCCTTTAGTATCCTGATGCATGGGGTGCCCGCAAAGGATGATAACCAACTTTCACTCCAACCGTCAGAGTCATTCTTTTGGATGAAAGTATCAAAACTTCAGTTGAATGCAAACAGTTTTCAAAAGAAGTTTGTGGAATAAACCTATTACATTAGATTCATATTAGGGTCTGTGACATCGGTAGCTCTGCTGGGAGGTAGGTTAGTGTGGGTGTGGAACGTAAGCACTGGGGCCCTGGCTGGGGTGGGGGGCAGGGGGTGGGGGAGCAACACACAGGCAGGGAACACTGAGGACCTGAGCAAGAAGCCAGGGGAAGACTTCAGTCCAGGCAGGACCTAGCTGTAGGGAAGAACCCTGGATTCAGGACCACTGTTAGAAACTGTGTCACCTTCCTCTCTTTCCTTGCCCTGAAAGCAGATATCATTTCTTCTCTCATTCACATGAGGAAATGAGTGAATTAATGATAGCTGGCGTTTGTGGAGTGTCTGATGTAGCACTGTGCTACATCTATTAGAACAATCATTATTCCATTTAATCTACACAACAAGTCTGGTAGTTGAACTACCATCAATTATTCCCATTTTATAGATGGGGAAACTGAGGCATGGTTATATCACTTGCCTCAAATCTCATTTCCACTAACAAGTACAACTAAGACTTAAATCCAGGTAGTTTGACCCTAATAGTTGTACTCTTAACTATTACCCATAAGAATATGAAGGATCTGTTCTCTTACTATATTTTTTTTCTTATTATGACAATTTTTCTTCCTTTAAACAAGGGCCTGGTTTCAGTATATGATGAACCTCACCAACTCCTGAAGAGTGGAGAGTATTTCAAATGCTAAAGCAGGATTTCTTACCCTCAGCATCTTGAGTTGGGTAATTCTTTTGTTGTGCAGGGCTGTCTGTGTGCTGAGGTGTATTTAACAGCATCTCTTGCCTGTATCCATGAGACGCCAGTAGCACCCTCCTACAAGTTGTGACAACCCAAACTGTCTCTAAGAGTGGGTGGGAGCAAAATCAACCCCTGTTGGGAACCTCTGGTTTGAAAAACAGGCAGGACCAGGGAGGGAGGTATGTGACTTGCCTATGGATGACTGTGCTGAGATCCATTCAACAGGGTTCTCTGCAGAGTTTCATTCAGTAGAAGGTGGATTTGGCTTAAACATACCGCATGAAGCAAGGCTAGTAACTGCATACCAAGGCATGTTTTCTCTTATACAATATCCAGTGCATGGTGAAGGTAGAGCTAATCTGCTTTGGGGAGCAGAAGCTCCTTGTCTGCAAGACTCATGTTTCTATAATTCTTTTATTACCCCCCCCCCCCCCCGCCTTTTTCCTCTTTAGTGCTAGATACTTAGTAGGCAGTTAGTAAACAATTATGTAATGGACCTAACACCTGCCCCATCTGAATGAGAAAGCAGGTGAATTAGCAGTAGACACCAATCTTTTCCCAGCAGTTCCAAGCAGGTCTAGACTTTTAAAAAAATGAAATAGTAACAAGTACATTTTGCAGCAGGGGTGGAAACGTTGGTTGGTTGGTCCTCCCACAGACACAGAAATTATTTAGAATGATTGGGCTGTCTGATCCAATCTAGCTCTCCAACACAAATCTACCCAAAAACTATTGCCGTTAGAGTGGGGATCGTGTCAGTTGGCATGCCGTGACATGGGCTGCCACTCTCTCCTATCCCTTTGTCCCAGCCATTGCCTCCTGGAGAACGGAGGACTCGCAGGGGTTTTCAGAGCCTGGATCTTTTCCATGGCCCAGTGGAAACATCAAACAGATCATTAGTTGCCAGAAATGGTACCCACACAAACCTGATGAGTTGAAGGTCTGCAGCTAACAAGCTCAGAACCTTCTTGGCATTTATGCTAGTTATTCTTGGCAAAGAGCTCTTCCTGAATTGAGGAAAACCAGACCAAACCAAGTTAACTCTTGTCAATGACTGAAATAATCCCCACAAAGGTATGGAGGCATATTTTTACATTTAAAAACCATAACCGGTATTTTTTGAGATCCTAAGAGTCTTTATTTGTATGTGCATTCCCTCCAATGTCCCATATAGTTAGGGTAGTGGGGCTGGAGAGCCAACTGATTTGATCTCTAGATGGATTGATGAGATCAATTGCCTTTTTCATGAATAAGCAAAAGTTCTCAGATGCATTTTGAGCACAGACCCCAGAAAGACCAAAAGGGGTTTCATATGTGAAAACGCTCAGCCACTGTTGGTTATCCTTTATTTAAAAGTTCAAATAATCTTCAATTTTCAATCAAATCCTTCTCTTTTTGGCCAAACAATATAATTTGGCATCCTGAGATTAAGGGCAAAAGCAACTCAAAATAAAACATTTGTCATGGAGTGACTGAATGGCTCAGGTAAGCATCCAACTTGATTTCTGCTCAGGTCATGATCTTGTGGTTCTTGAGATTGAGCCCCATGTCAGGCTTCAAGCTGATAGCATGGAACCTACTTGGGATTCTCTCTGTCTCCCTGTCTCTCTCTGCCCTTCCCCTGCTCATGCTTGCTTGAGCTTTCTCTCTCTCTCTCTGAAAAATAAATAAATAAACATTAAAAATTGTCATATTTTCCCACATTTTTAGGTGTTAGTGAGAGTCAGTAATTAGAGGTGAAATCGTAATAATCTTATGAATTGTGAATTGCTCCCTATGGAGTTTTAAAAATAATTTAACCATACTTTCCGGACCATATTGAATGTGAACTAATACCCAGATTTTTTCCAGGAGGATTTTTTCAGATGTTTCTTTGGGAGCCTATGCATCTCTATTCTCTGCTTTCAGAAAAGACATCTGTGCTAGTGTCAATCGCCCCTGTGAGACTTTGGGTCTGTCCCACCTGTCAGGAATGTGCCAGCCTCACCGGAGCTGTAACATCAATGAAGACTCTGGACTCCCTCTGGCTTTCACAATTGCCCATGAGCTCGGACACAGGTAAAGGGCCAAGGAAACTGAGATCCCCTTGCCATGTTCATGCACCATGTCAGTAGAGGGAAGGGCAAGCACCTTAAATGGGGCATTAGGAGTCGGGTTACACTGTGTCTTGAGACTCACCCTCCTAAACCTCTCCTTCCTCATCTGTAAAGTGGGGATAATCACACACTTCAAAGATTTCAGTGTCTCTTCTTCCCTGACCACTTGTACCTACTACACCACAGAATCAAAAGGCTACTACAATTTTCTGAATTAGAAAGGGTTGAACACAGACAAGGATATAAGCTTTAACTTACTTGATTAATTCGGGAGTAACAATCCTTGTTTAGTTTTTATAAAATGCTGAGGTATTAATATCACTGACAAGTCACAAACATTAACATTTTTGCATCCTTTATGTCTTCCATTTTGGGTTGTGTTGTTGATTCCTTTTGATAACCTTATGAAATAGATAACATCGTTAACCCCATTTTACTTATATGTATTGAAGGAACACATTGAATAAAGCAGAAATTTAAAACTGCTATATGATGAAGAAGACCATTAAGCAAACGTCAGTTAACAGGAGGCGCAAGTTGTGCTCTGGTTGCTGATGGCTGCTTCTGATCACAGAGGTGAAGACAAAGTTGGGGCAGCCATTGTTGTTGCACCTCTCCACATTGTTGCAAGCTCCCCTTAAACTGGAGTGACTGCCAGAGGATTTAAGAGGCCAGCACCATTTTCTCTCCCTCTTTTTATTTCTCCTTTTTCCCTTTTGAGAGCTAGACAATAAAGAATAGGACTTTCAAAAATAATTACATATATGGGGAGAATTAGAAAGTTATCACACGTGCCCAGATAAAGACTCTGAAAAGACCTGCGAAGACCTTAAATTTTTACCTCAGGTTGATCCTTGGCACAGACACAGCCTACAATAGTAATAATAGTAATAATAACAACAACAACAACAATAATAAAAACAGAAAACCCTACAGAAGAGGAAGAATCTGATTTCCAGAGTTACCACATTAACAGATTCAAATGTCCATTTTTCTACACAAAAAAATCATAAAACATACAAAGAACCAGGAAAGTATGATCTCAAAGGAAAAAAAATAAATCAACAGAAACTGTTCCTGAGGGCAGATGTGTTAGACAAAGATTTTGAAACAACTGCCTTAAAGATGCTCAAAGAACTAAAGAAGATGTGGAGAAGATAAAGGAAATGATACGTGAACAAAATAACAATATCAATAAAGATATAGAAGATCTAATAAGAAACCAAGATGAAATTTTGGAGCTAAAAAGTACAATCACTCTAATAAAAAAATTAACTGGAGGGATTCATTGGCAGATATAAGCAGACAAAATAAGAACCAGTGAACTTGAAGACAGGACAAAGTAAATGCCGAAGTCTGAGGAACAGAAAGAAAAAGGAGTATGGTTTTAGCCAGTGCACTAAGACAAGAAAAAAAACATACAGATTAGGAAGATATAAAACTAGCTCTATTTGCAGATAATGTAATTGTATATGTACAAAACCCCAAAGAATCTATGCAAACACACAAACTAGAATAAGCTCACAGGATACCACATAAACATACCGAATCACTCACATTTTTATATACAGACAATGAACGAGTGAACACTGAAATTAAAAATGCGGTACCTTTCACAATCACTCAGAAGTATGAAATATTTGTATAAAATTATTATAAACATTTAAATCTTACAAAACATGTACAGGACTCATATGCTGAAAACTACACAACACTGCGGAAAGAAATAGATCTCCTAATAGATGGAGAAACCTATTATGGTCATGAATTGGAAGACTCAACATAGTAAAGATGAAATTCTTCTGAAATAAATATATAGGTTTAATGATATTTCTATGAGAATTTCATCACGATTCTTTTCTTTTTTTATTTTTTTTTAACGTTTATTCATTTTTGAGACAGAGCATGAATGGGGGAGGGTCAGAGAGAGGGAGACACAGAATCTGAAACAAGCTCCAGGCTCTGAGCTGTCAGCACAGAGCCCAACGCGGGGCTCGAACTCACGGACCGCGAGCTCATGACCTGAGCTGAAGTCGGCCGCTTAACCGACTGAGCCACCCAGGCACCCCTCATCACGATTCTTTTTGAGATATAAAAAAAATTAATCTAAAATGTATATGGAAAGGCAGAGGAACTAGAATAAGTTTTCAAAACGATTTGAAAAAGAATAATAAAATGAGAAGAATCAGGCTACAAGATTTCAAAATTTATTATACAGCTGCAGTAATCAAGATTGTGTGTGGGGTGCCTGGGTGGCTCAGTCAGTTGAGTGTCTGACTCTTGGTTTCAGCTCAGGTCATGATCCCAGGGTTGTGAGATCAAGCCCCGTGTTGGTTTTTAATATATAAAAAGAGTCTCTACTTAAGTCTCACACCATATGCAAAAATGATCATGAAGTAGAACACAAACTTAAATGTAAAATGTAAAACTAAAAAACTTTTAGGACATAAATAGGAAATTTTAAGTATCTAGGGCTAGGCAAAGAGTTTCTAAACTTGGCATCAAATGCACAATCGATAAAAGGAAACATTTAAAACTTGGACTCATCAAAATTAAAACTTTTGACTCTTTTAAGAGGATGAAAATACAAGCCACAGCCCAAGAGAAAATGTTTGCAAGCCCTATGTAGTGGCTTAAATAGTGTTCCCCTTCACAAATTCAAGGCTTCTATGAACTTCAGAATGTAACCTGTTTTGGAAATAGGATCTTTGCAGATGTTATTAATTAATAATTTTGAAACTAAATCACCCTAGATTTAGGTTGGGCCCTAAACCCAATGACTGGAGAGGGAGATTTGGACACAGATCAAAGAGAAGACCATGTAAAGATGGAGGCAGAAGTTAGAGTCGTACTGCCACAAGTCAGGAAGCCTGCAGCCACCAGAAGCTGGAAGGGGCAAGCAGAAATTCTCCCCTGGAGACTTTGAAGGGTTCAGAGTGCTGCTGACACCTTGATTTCAGACTTCCGTCCTCCAGGACTGTGACAGAATAAGTTTATGTTATTTTAAGCCACTAAGCTCACAATAATTTTTATGACCTACCTAGGAAATGAATACTCCATATATCCAGTAGAACTAAGCATCTAAAATATATAAGCAACTGTCAAAACTCAAATAGTAGGGCGCCTGGGTGCCTCAGTCGGTTGAGGATCCAACTCGATTTCAGTTCAGGTCATGATCCCACAGTTCCTGAGTTTGAATCCCCTGCTTGGGATTCTCTCTCCCTCTCTCTCTGCCCCTCCCCTGCTCATACTCTTGCTGTTTCTCAAAATCAATAAATAAATGTAAACAAAACAAAAACCTCAATAGTAAAAAAACCCAAACAGTACAATTAAAAAATGAGCAAAAAGGAGAAATTCCACCAGAAAAGACATACAAATGGCAGATAAGCACTTGAAACTATATTCAACATCATTAGCTACCAGGGAAATGCAAATTGAAATCGCAATGAGATGTCACACAACAATCAGAATGACTAAAAAAATAGTGGTGACCCCAAATGCTGGCAAGGTTGCAGAGGGATTGGATCATTCAGACATTGCTGGTGAGAAAGTAAAATGGTCCAGGCACTGCAGAGAATAGTTTGTCGGTTTTTTAAGCTGTAAACCTACAACTACCGTATGATCCAGCAGTCGTACTCCTGAGATTTGTCCTGGAGAAAGGAAGATTTACGTTCACACAAAAACCTTTACGTGAATGTTTATAGAAGCTTAATCTTAATAGCCCCAAACTAGAAACAATCCAGGGGTGGTGTCAACCCAACAGGGTGAATGGTTACATAAACTGGGATGGACACATATTATGGAATACTAGTTAGCAATAAAATGAAAGATACCCCATTGTTTCTTGGAAACATGTTTTTTTCACTGTTTCATTGATACATACAGTGACCTGATGAATCTTCAAAGAGTTATGCTCTGTGAAAAAACAGCCAGTCCCAAAAGGTTACATGCTGTATGTGATTGAAATGTCAAAATTGTAGAAATGGAGAACGTATATATGGCTGCCAGGGTTTAAGGATGGAATGGGAGAGGGAAGGAAGTGGGTGTGGCTATAACTGCAACATGAGGGATCCTTGTGGTGATGATAATATTCTGTGTCTGGACAGTATCAGCATCAATACCCCAACTGTGCTACTGGATTATAGTTTTGCAATGTGTTACCATTGGGGGGAAGGTGAGTGATGGATACAGGGGACCGCTTTGTTTATTTCTTAAAACTGCAACTGAACCTGCAATAATCTCAAAATAAAAAGTTTAATTAAAAAAAAGGCATCAGGACATATACAGATAACCTAAATAAAGACTTTTTTTTATTTAATCTTTTTTATTTGGGCATAGTTGACACACAATGTTACATTCGTTTCAGGTGTACAACATAGTGATTCAGCTGCTCTATAGGTTATGCTATGCTCACCACAAGTGTAGTATATCTGTCAACATACAACCCTGTTACGGTATCATTGACTGTATTCCCTGTGTTGTGCCTTTTATTCCCATGACTTAATTAATTCCATAACTGGAAGCCTGTATGCGCCACTCCCCTTCACCCATTTTTACCTGTATCGCTCACCCTCCATACTCCTGCCCTTTGGCAACCACCAGTTTGTTCTCTGTATTTACACGTCTGATTCTGCTTTTTGTTTGTTTGTTTATTCATTTGTGTTTTAGATTCCACATATGAATGAGATCATATGGTATTTTTCTTTTTCAGTCTGACTTATTTCACTTAGCATAATACCCTCGAGGTGCATCCATGTTGTTGCAAATGGCAAAATTTCATCCCTTAATGACTAATATTCCATTGTGTGTACATATACATATACACACACACCACATCTTCTTCATCCCTTCATCTATCGATGGACACAGGTTGCTTCCATATCCTGGCTATTGTAAATAATGCTGTAGTGAACATAGAAGTATGTATCTTTTTGAATTAGAGTTTTCAATTTCTTTGGATAAATACCTAGTAGTGGAATTACTGGATCACATGGTATTTCTCTTTTTAATTGTTTGATGAACTTCCATACTGTTTTCCACAGTGGCTGTACCAATTTACATTCCCACCAACAGTGCATAAGGGTTCCTTTTTCTCTACATTCTTACCAGTGGTGAGAATCTTATCTTTTTGATTCTAGACATTCTGACCAGAGTTAAGTGATATCTCATTGTGCTTTTGATTTGTATTAAAACAGCATCTTTTAAATGCCCCCCCCAAAAAAAAAGTTTAGAGTCACTGATAAAAAAGAGAAAGTTGAAGGAACACATAAGCTTGAGTTTGAGGGATAGAAAAATACTTGAGCAAAACAAAACCAAATGAAAGAAGACTTTAAGGGCTTCCTAAGAAACTTTTGCTCATAGTAAAAGATACTTCTGGGGTATTTAGTTCTTCCTTTAGCTATATAGTCCTAATTGTGGACCAAACTGAGAAACACTGGGCAGATTAATGAAATGGCTGCAGCAATCCAAGAATGAACAAAACAAAACTGATAAACCAGTATCCCAAAAAGACACTCAAAGATTAATAACAAAGATACCCCATTGTTTCTTGGAAACATGTTTGTTTCATTACTATGTGTGATGCAAAATAGAAAGTAAAGTTAACTAACTTGTGCTATGGCCTTATGTGAATAATTTCACTTTTATTTTGAGAGAAAACTTTTTGAAAATCCATTCCTGAAGACCCTGGATTATATCAGCCATTTATACCTGAAGTCTCTCACCACCTTTATCAGACTCCTTATGTAAGTGCCCAACAATGAAGGTACAATCCCCAGAGGAAATTTAAAAACTTATTTGAGACCTAGCATCCTTCACTTTTAAGTAATGAAAATATAACAATATAGATGAACACTTAAAAGGCAACATTCACCCAGTATATCTCCCCCGCTTCCAGATCATGATATATTTCATTACAGATCTTTGCATGTTAAATATGTGAAATTGGTATTCCCTAAATGGGTTTTAAAAGCTCACAATCATATTTTTGAGGTTTTTGTTCTCTGCTATTGCTTCTCCACCATAAAATGAATAATAAATCACAGGAATGAAAGGCAGCACATAAGTAATAGAATCAATGATATTGTAATAGCGTTGTATCAGGACAGCTGATGGTATAGCTACACTTGTGAATACAGCGTAAGTATAAACCTGTCAAATGACTACGTTGTATACTTGAAACTAATGTCACATCGTGTTAACTATACATAAAAAATGAATAATAAAAGGCATGGAATGGATCTTTTCCATCAAAGGATACCCCGAAACCCAGGTAATTAATTAATTGCTATTTCACATCTGTAATTTGGCAAACTCGTGTAACAGGGGTTGAAACTGAAGCATGAGGTAAAGCAGGCCAATCCAACAGCCCAGGAAGTTGTTTGAGCCTGTAGACGGCTCTGTACTCCAAATTGCTCTTCAGTGTCCATCCCATCTGCTAGAAAGTAACTTCCTGGATGCAAACCTTCCATCCCTACGACCCCATGTGCTTTCCTTGGCCTTCACTTCTCATTGACCCACTGTTCCCATGTGGCAGGAGCATTCCACCCATTTAGACCTAGTAGACACAGTCCAGAGGGACATTTTCAGTAGCACTGCTTTTAGCTCATAAGATGGGGGAAGAATGGGGTGATGAAGCTGGAGGGGGGAAATCCTAATGCATTAGAAACTTTAGATGGAACAAAATGAGCTTCGGGGGAACTGATATATTTTGAGTGTAGGTGTGAATCGCCCCTGTGTATAAGATCCAGCAATATGTCTTCTTGTATTAGAATATCCAGTGCTGGAAAAACCATGATTCATGCATATTTTTGAACCATGCTTGCAATTTAGGGTTCTTACTAATTATTCCGCAGGTGAACTTGTGGAGTACTTCATGAGCTAGATAAGAATGGATTTGCAACAGCATAGGGAAGACCTGCTTGGGAAGAAAGCTTTCATTGAATCGCATTCTTTCTGGCTGGGTGATAAGAGTTTTGCAGATTAATTCTCTGAGTCCTTTGTGAATTTTGTATTCATGTGGAATGTGATCGGAGTCTGTAAGTAAGTTGATAACATCATAATGCATTAAGCAAAATACAAGAAATCTTTAAAGCCCCCAGAGACTATTTTCTGTAAGAGTCACTAATGTTGATCAGGAGATTTTAGTAAAGTTGCATATGAGCTTCCCTGTCAGATGGGCTGAATTTCACTTGCCGAGTAAAAGTCCTACTTTCCCCTGTTCAGATTTGGAGAGTTAAGCCAACATCTCTGGGTTGCAAGTATGCCTGTTGTAAGCAGATCCCAGTGGAGAGAGTTCTTGTGGGGACCTCTGATGGCATCCTGGGCTGATCCTGAGGACTCAACTTATAAACAGACTTCTGAATCTGCTTCCATCCCAGGCACCCCTGCCATGCCGGACAAGCTCTTCTGGGTCATTCAGGGCTGCTTTACCTGGTCAGCCCTGGCAGTGGGAGGACCAGGGAGCAGGCTGAGTGAGGCCTGGGTAAGAACACTGCAACAGCAGGGTGAGCTGCAGAAGACCTACTCTTGCCACTAACTAGCTGTGGGACTTTCGAAAAGTCTCAAACTCTGAGCTTCCTCATCTAGAAAAGGGAAATAAGCTAGACAAGGATAAAAGCAACAATAAGGGATTCCCGTCATTCACAGAGCCCTTATTATATGCCAGGCACTTGCCAAGTGGTTTTCAGACTCATCCATTCAGATCTGACCCTAGCACAGTGAAGACCTCTGCACTTTCCAGGAGAGGAAACTGAAGCTGAACCCGTTTCAGTAACTCCCAGATCACGAAGTGACAGAACTGGAATGCAAGTCCAGATCATATGTCTTCAAAAACCCTGCTCTAATCACTGGGCTGTGAAGTCTCCCTGATGTCTCAGATACTGGAGAACTCCCATGACAAGACTCGAAAGAAACCCAGTCACTCACAGCTTGTGGTCTTTGACAAAGTCTCCCATAGGCTTACCCTTTCATGCTCTTCCTCAAATGATGATGAAAAGGGAGAATGAAGGTTTGGGGGTTTTGAGCTGTGGTTACTAAAGCAGGAGGAAGAAGATTGCTTAAGGCAGGGTTTACCCTCCTGACTCCAGACTCCTAGAAAGCCAAACTGGGAGCTTCTAGCCAAAGAGAAGTTTTGGAATTGGCTGCATGGTTCCCATGGTTGCATATTTGAGGCCAAGACGTGCTCAAAATATCCCTCTCCACCTTCACAGTCCCACTTGGTAAACACATGCATTCTGTACAAAAGTGGCTCTCGGTGGGTTATATTCACCTTGAAGAAACTGTGGTTTTCTGTTTCATGCCAGCCTCCTTAATGTTCTTGTGCTTTGTGCCCTCCTGCAGCTTTGGCATCCAGCATGACGGGAAGGAAAATGACTGTGAGCCCGTGGGCAGGCACCCATACATCATGTCCCGCCAGCTCCAGTACAATCCCACCCCACTGACGTGGTCCAAGTGCAGCAAGGAGTATATCACCCGCTTCCTGGAGTAAGTGACAGTGCCTTTCAGGACAGCTGCACTTGGGTCTCCTTAAACTGGAAGTCAGTCTGAGTTTTTTGCCTGGGCCCTGGAAAAGTCTCAGTGCCTCTCATAGGTCATAGTATCAGGTGGCATCAGAAGGGGTGGATTTCACTTCTGCTTTCTGACCCTGAAATGTGGGTGGGTCCTGCCTTCCAGCCACAGCCAGGTGAGCATCCTATCCCCTTGCTTGCTTTTGCTCACGGTGGCTCTTTATGATCTGAGTGTGTGTTAAGTCCCTGGAAACTGGCCGGCACAACTAGGATTTATGTTATAAGTGATCGTGGAAATCCCTCTGATGATTTACTACTGTTCTTGTTTTCATTTTAGTCGAGGCTGGGGGTTCTGTCTCGATGACATGCCCCAGAAGAAAGGCTTGAAGTCCAAGGTCATTGCTCCTGGAGTGATCTATGATGTTCATCATCAATGCCAGCTGCAGTATGGCCCCAATGCCACCTTCTGCCAGGAAGTAGAAGTAAGTGTTGGGTATCTTGGTGCATCTGGTGGCTATGCACGGAGTTTAAGGGCTCTAGCATGCTGAAGGAAGGGCCAGGGAACTATTTGGTAATCTGAAGAGCCAGACACAGAAATGGAAACCTTCTGTTTATGGCAAAGTGTTTGTAAGGCAGAAGGTGTGAAGTTGGGGGTCATTTACATTCCTTGACCCAGCCTCCTTGGTATTCTATGGAGATAGCAATCCTGTGCAAGTGGGTGGTGGTGAAGAAAATTTTGTAGTGATTTTCAGGAATCACGGCGATTCTACACCTGCAGACTGTAGCAACCTAAAGTTGCTCCCTTTCCTGAATTTCCCGTCTGGTGTAGAGAAACCCCAGATGCCAAGTAGGAATTAGTTTCATCCCAATTCATTCATCTCCTTTACTTTTATTATCCATCTAGTAAATCAAGCCCTGACATTTAACCTCCTAAAGAGTTTGTGGCTTTGTCCTGTCGTCTTCATTCCCACTGTACTGTTTTGATTCAGTCTCTCATCTTCTCTCCTTGCGACTGTAATTACCTCCTACCCAGTCTCTCCTTCATTCAAATTGTTGCTCAGGTTATTTCAAAAAAAACACGGAACTAACCATGGCTCTGCTCCACTGTTAGGGTTCATTGACCATGGGATAAAGCCCCAGCTCCTATGTGTGGCATTCCTTTGTGATCTGAACCTTGCCTACTCTCTGAGTGCGTCCCTTGTCGTGTGAAGGTACCAGTGTTAACACATAGACATGGGCAAGGCAAGACACATTCAACCGTCCTCAGATTCTGTGCTGTTAGTGAATAAAAGGTAAAAAATAAGCCCTCAAAAATTAATGGAATAAATTCTCTCTCACCTTAAGGAGCTTGTGCTCTGGTGGAGGAAGCAGACAGAACAATTTCAATACAATGAGATAACACAAAAAGAGACATGTAAAAAGACCTTTGAAGAGGAAGTAAATAACTGTGCTTAAACACAATGGGCAAGACTCAATAGAGAAGGGAAAGTTGGGACAGAAATCCCTCAAGCCTCACTCCTAAATGGTTACCAAGTTATGCCAGTTCTACTTCCTAAATATCTCTAAAAAAAATCCATCTATTCCTAGGTGGCTGAAGTAGGTCTTTGATAGGTCTCCTTTCCTGGAGTTGAACTACCTCCCTCAACTCTAATCCATCTCCCCAAATACAGCCAAAATGACCTTTATAAATGGAAATTGGATTGTGTTCCTCTCAATAAAATATTTCAGTCTCCCCATTTCCTACAATAAAGTTTACATTCTCTAAAATGGCTTCAAAGGGGCCTCAGGATTCATCCTATCTCTTGTTCTTTGGCCTTATCTCTTACAATATTGTTTTGATTCTCCATTCTCTAACCTAGAATTCCAGTTGCATGTATGTTGGTCTTAATCACTAATCTTCCATATCTTGGGATCCTGCCTTCATATTTTTTGTCTCTGCAGTTTGTGTGATTTCTTTTTCTTTTGACTAACTAGTTCTCTCTTCAGACACATCTACTTCTCTTTTTAACCTTTCTATTGAAATTTTAATTTCATTGATGGTATTTTTTTTTTTACTTGTGGCAGTCTGTTGGTTATTTTTCTAAGTTTTCTCTAACTGTTATGGTTTCTTGTTTCTAATTCAGGCTTTCAATATGATCTTTTGTTTTTTAATCATATTTGAGACATTTATTTTGCAGTTTATGTTGGATAATTCCAATTTCCAGAGTCTATGTGGGTCTATTTTTCCTATTTGGGATTTCTTCTATGTCTTGCTTATTATAGATTATTTCCTTTTCTTGATTTTTGTTTTATTGTGAGTTCTTGGTTGTGAAACTTCTTATCAGGTTATTCCTTAAGGCTCATATTCTTCCAGAGAGGATTTTGGATTAGTTAAAATAAATTATCGGTTGGATGTTATGCAACTACATGGGTCATGGTTACAAAATCTCAGGGGTAACATTTACTATTTCTTCTAGAGTTAGGGTCAAAACAGATTTTTCGGCTGTGTCCCCAGGTTTCTTTTAGTCCATCCTTTCACACAAGGGCTAGTCCTTTGGGGTTATGGTCTTTCTGAGGTCTCCAGTCCAACTTCCCATGCTACACAGGCCCAGGACATTGTCACCAGTACTCAGGTGACCATTAAAATTATAATCTAAGTGACCAGGTTTGTATCTCTAGATGCCCAACATTTCTGCTACATGTTTAGCCTCTGAGGATATCTCTTACTTTCTTGCCAACTCAGGAACGCATTTAAAATATTTAAAATATTTTATCCACAACTTTATATGTTTTACAAAGGTAAGGAGTTTTCAGGGTATCCTGTGGTTTACTAGAAACAGACCACTCTGGCTATCTCTGGTCAGTTACTGTTTTATACTCTGTGTTTATTCATATACCAAACAATCTCATTCCCTGAAAGTGCTGTGCATTCTCTACCACCTCCAGAGCTTTGCAGGCTCTGGTTCCTGTGCACCACCCCTCCTATTCATCCTTTAGGTATCAGCTTAAATATCATTTCACATTTTATTCTGTATTTTCTTGAACAAAGACTTTGTTAGACTATATTATAGTTGCTTAAAGAAAATTTTTTTAATGTTTATTTATTTTTGAGAGAGAGACAGAGTGTGAATGGGGGAAGGGCAGAGAGCGAGGGAGACAGTGAATCGGAAGCAACTCCCAGCTCTGAGCTGTCAGCTTAGAGCTCCACATGGGGTTCAAACACAGGAACCATGAGATCATGACCTGAGCCAAAGTCAGGCGCTTAACCAACTGAGCCACCCAGGCACCCCTGTAGCTGCTTTCTAGTTGTCTGTACCCTCCCCTACTTTATGTAAGCTCTCTGAAGGAGCTTTTATTCCTCACTTTTAGCAGGGCCTAGGACATAGATAAATGGATAATAGAATGAAATCTTGAGATAAATGAATGAAGACTTCAGATCCCTGCATATTGCAGCCAAGATAACCTAATCCTTTTAAATTAAAAAAAAAAAAAACAAACAAACACCTAAAATACCAGAGAATACAGCTTCATCCTCTTTTATTATAACTTTTTTTTTTTTTATCTTGAAAGCTTGCAACTCAAAAAAAGTTAGAAAAATAGTACAGGGAGTTCTTGGGTACTCTTTACCCAGCACATCATTCTTTATGAATGCATAATGAACTTATAAGAAAGCTTTAAAAAAAATCCTCAGGAAGAAAAAACTAAAAGGGAATGATACGCACATTGAAGCTGATGCAGAGAAAAATCAAAGGGCCTTGATTTTAACATCCAGTGGCAACAGATGATGACGTCTTCACATGGAGCAGAGCAGGGAGCTGGAACTGAGACCCCTCCTGAAGCTGGGGGCCTGGAGGAGCTATGCCTCAATGAGACAGGGGGCTAGAAGAAACCACCGCCAGCAAAGGTAGATGGCAGAGAAGCTTCTCTTATCTCAGCTTGCGTTTTGAGGGGGGAGTGATGCTGGTGGATAACCATCTCACTAGAAAATACTTTACCATAGGCCAGCCTCATACGGATTCAGAGTTCAGATGTATACTCTTGTGTGGCTGGAGAACCCTCATGCCAAAAAAATATAAGATGAACATATTTCTGATCTCAAAAAACTATGGGATGCCTGGTAGAAACAAAGATTAAAAACCTGCCCTGGAGAAACCAATGCTCAGCTAAAGATGAACAAAAATCCAATAGATAAAGCTTCTGATTAGATGAATTCACCAGCTTCTAATTCAAAATTTAAAACCATCTATAGCTAAGTGGGGGAGAGATCATAAACCCTCAAGAACTATGGATAAGTATTTCAGGTAAGGATAATAAAATTAATACGTAAAAGAAGAACTACATATGAGAAAAGGAAAAATACACTATAAGATAATTGTAAGGTAGATATGAAAAATAATTACAACTGCTAGAAATGAAAAATATGATCATTGATTTTAAATTCCGTGTTTGGGTTAAACAGCAGATTTGGAAATTAGAGCTGAAAAAACTACTTCCCATGTCACTTAAGTATTTTCAGAGCTGTGTGATGGAGAGGCTAGTCTTTTCCTGATAGAAATCCAGACTTTCTCAGCTTTCATATATAAGAAAATTGAGAGTTAAAAAAATATAAAAGTGAAGTTGAGACACGAAGGACAGAATGGGAAGGCTCATCACTGACAATGAAGAGTTCCAGAAGGAGAGAATAGTGGTAACTAAGGAAAGGCAAAGTTTACAGAGAGAACGATTGAGAATGTTCTAAAATTGTTAAAAAAAAAAATACTTGAAATCTTATTTTAAAACACAGTGACTCTAGAGCAAAATTAAGTAGATGGAATTATGGATGACCAGTGTATAGAAGAAAGGCTAAAAGTTGGATAGGAGCAGTAGAGCCATTTCTGATGGCATGTAAGAATCTTGTCAACCTTCCCTTTTTCCTCCTCCAGGAGGAGACTCATTTCACTCCCTGGAGGATAAAACAAGCTGGCTACTCTGAGTAATAAGTAAATAAGCTTAGGTTTGTAGGTGGAATAGTTTCCATTGCTTTCAGCGAGCAGGCTCAAGTTATAACCACCAGCTGTTTGTAATCAGATTCCTTCATTCATGGTTTGCGCTGGCCTTTCATGGCCAATGTCACCAGTTACTCTGCCTGAGGTCAGTGAGACTGTGTCACCCCTACAGAAATTAGTCTCAACTCTTAGGAAATGTGTTTTATCTCCTGTTTTCTTATCACTTAGTAGACCGTACCAGTGTTTGTGAATGACGACAAAATCCGAATTAAGTTTGAATTGAGAGTTCTCGAATGATCATCTTTTATCACTCTTCCTCACTAACAACAGTAGCACTATTTTAAGTTTGTAGGTGACTTGAGTGTATAGTTCACCATCATTGCAGAAATGCTTTTGTGCAAGTTTTGAAAATGCAAAAAGTACAGTTTCACATTTGTTTTCCAGAATGTCTGCCAGACTCTGTGGTGCTCAGTGAAAGGCTTTTGTCGCTCTAAGCTGGACGCTGCTGCAGATGGGACACGATGTGGTGAGAAGAAGGTGATTGGCAGGCTGAGGAAGGAAGGTGGGAGGGTGGTGGGTTCTTGGGAGGAGTAGGGAGAGGGCCCTGGAGAGCAGCTGTCTGGGTGAATGGAGGTCACACAGTCAGACTAGCCAGAGGAAAAGATCTTATTTCCATGATGTCTTTTGAGCCTTCACTGGAGACGGTGGAGGAGAGAGGGCTGAGACCCAGTTCTACACTTCACTTGCAAAACATCCATCCCAAATTTTCCTGATGAACTTCGGTGGAATTTGTGGTCAATAACATCTGCTGAGCTTATGATCAGCCTTCATTTGGAATCCGTCCACTCCCCCCCCCCCCATGTTAAAAATTGAGAAGGCAAGCCAGTGGCTTCTTCCTTCCAAAGATGCTGGATTTGGGCCACTGGTTTTCTTCATTTTCATCATCTCATTTGACTGCATTTCTTGGAGTTCTTCCCATTTAACTAAGCAGGAAAGCCAGACACCCAAGAATTCAGATGCTAGAAATCTTCCAGACTGCTTGAGAACAGGGTAATATGTGCTGCTCACCAAAATCAGTTGTGTTTGTTGTGAGCCCAAGATTTAGGCATTTACTGGGTATCTTTATGCAGCTTGAGTAGCATCAGACCCATCACTGAAATTATAGAACTTGGTCACAACACACAGTGACCAGAAATAATGAGGAAAAGGGGGCAGCAGATAAAATATGCCCAAATCATCTAACAACCAAATCGCATTTTCTTTTGTTTCTTTTTTGTATTCTCACCTTCCTAAACTGATAGTTGTTGAAGGATTGCCTTGAAGAGAGAGGACGGAATTTTTTCTGAGCCACTTGAAATGCTAGAACTGGAAATAATCGAGTTACAGGAAAGCAAAAATTGTTCTGGATATTAGAAAGCACTTCAACTAGTGTCTTTGTTTTTGTTTTTGACAATAAGTGGATTTTTGCAAGAGTATGAGTTCTCTGCTGTGAACTCTAAATACCCATAGAGGACATGGAGAAGTGTTAACCACAGTGTCAGTCTGCAAAATGTTTGTTTATGGTCTGTAACAAGATAAGGGACTTGCAGCAGAAGGTCAATCAATTACATTAGAAAGCAACTGTGTTCCTAAGCATACTGAGCTGCTTTTCGTAACAAGACTTTCTCAGTGAAGGAGGAGGTGTGTGGATTTACATTCTGGCATGCACTTTGAGGAACATTGAGTAGCATTGGCTAGCTACAATACGACACCATAAAGTTCCATTCAATTACTGACATTCTCTGATTCAAAAACTCAAGATTCTTGGGGAAATTTTTTGTGAGCTCTTTGTTCTCCATATGATGTGTGACCACAGGAAGCCTGCTTGCTCAGGGAGAATTGGGTTTCGACTTCTGGGGTTCTTGGCTCAGCTCGCAATGGGAACCTTTGTGATGTATGCCTGTCCTGTTTCTTCCCTTTTTAGTGGTGTATGGCTGGCAAATGTATCACAGTGGGGAAGAAACCAGAGAGCATTGCTGGAGGCTGGGGCCGCTGGTCACCCTGGTCCCACTGTTCTAGGACCTGTGGGGCCGGAGCCCAGAGTGCAGAGAGGCTCTGCAACAACCCTGAGTAAGTCTAACCAAAAATATTTCCCTTCGTTCCGGGAGTGCCGAGACCAATCTTGGATAGCACGATGTCAGTGACCCCCAAGACTCTTAAGGGAAATAAAATGGGTTCCTAAAGACAAAAGGGAACCAGAAGATTCTTAGAGGGTGGAAGAAAACTGGTTCTGTTTTGTTTTATTTTGGTGAGACACTGGATTCTTACTAGCACTTGGATAAGTAAGCTGATTCCATCATTTGGAGAAATAAGCACATTTTCAAAAGTATCATCTATGTGAAAGGTCCTAGGAGATTATGCAATTAAATCCTTCTAGATAACATCACTCTATCACTGAGAGATTACTTATACTCAATTTTGCTAATAATATTGTAGCTTTTTTCCAATCATAATGAATGCATAATTTTATAAAAATAATTTTCTTCCCTTAAATAACTAATAAAATAGTACATTTTTTAAGATAATTATTTTTAATGTTTTAGATAAGGATTTTATAACCATAGACTTCCATATTAGCCTGTTAAAGGCTCCATAGAAGTTATTTCACAAAGCAGCTTTCAATTTTTTAATTAAAGTGCTTAACCCTTTCAAATTTTAAATTTGTATAATGATACTATATATGAATTACATTTAAATTCCCTTGTTTTCCAAACATATATTACATTCTTAACTTCATTATTTCTTGGTATACTAGTTCCCAAGTAAATTTTTTTTTAATTTTTTTTTAATGTTTATTCATTTTTGAGAGACAGAGACAGAGTGCGAGTGGGGGTGGGGCAGAGAGAGAGGAACACACAGAATCCGAAGCAGGTTCCAGGCTCCGAGCTGTCAGCACAGGGCCCGACATGGGGCTCAAACTCACAAACTGTTAGATCATGACCCGAGCCAAAGTCGGACGCTTAACCGACTGAGTCACCCAGGCGCCCTCCAAGTAAAATTTTTAAGAAGTGTACATATGATGCCTTTGGTAAGTAAAAAATATATTAAGCTTCTTTTGCCTAGAATTTCATTCTGTATTGAAGGGTAAGAGTCACACTTTTTAGAAGACTAATTATAAATGTGATTACAGTGTCCTCATTATCTCAGCTCCAAATATTACTTCTCCTTTTTTATTAATAATTATATTACTCTATGTATATATGCATAAATTTAATAAATATATGTAACAAATTTCTCCTAAGGATTAAGTTAATATAAAGACATTAACTCAATACCTACTACATTAAACTGTCAGTGAATGGTATATATTATAGTAGTTATTATGATATCTTTATCATTTACCACACATAAAACTATATATGTGAGGAATTTGGATAAAATTTTTCTTAAATCTTACTCTTTGATAAAAGTTGCTTTTATTTAAAATTTTTAAGTTTATTTATTTATTTTAAGAGAGAGTGTGTGGGAAGGACAGAGAGAGAGGGAGAGAAAGAGAATCCCAAACAGGCTCTACATGGTCAGTGAGGAGCCCAGTATGGGTCTCAAACTCACAAACCATGAGATCCTGACCTGAGCCAAAATCAAGAGTCGGACTCTCAACTGACTGAGTCATCCAGGTACCCTGAAGTTGCTTTTGTTTAAATGCAAATTTCTGTGACTTCAAAAAATCAAAACCAGGAATGGAGTACTTTATTTTTACAGAAAATCTTCATTGTGATTTCCATTGTAGAGATGAGGAAATGCAGGCAATTTGCTCTGGGACCTATTTTCAGTGCTCTGTATTCAGCAACCACTCATCTGTAGCCTCTTGGTTGGATGGTTGGTGATCTGTGGTTGTCAGAAAGGGACATCTTTGTTGAGGGACTATAG
The DNA here is from genome assembly GCF_027475565.1 of Acinonyx jubatus. Lineage (NCBI taxonomy): Eukaryota > Metazoa > Chordata > Mammalia > Carnivora > Felidae > Acinonyx > Acinonyx jubatus. The sequence goes on from NC_069380.1 coordinate 209,386,285, forward strand.
GATGAATCTCTAACTTGGCTTAATGGAGAAAATGGCATTAACCCCCATCTTAGAGACCATAATTTGTCATAGAGTCTCCTCAGGTGAGTGACCATGTTTGATCTCAGTAGCTGGTTTGCTGAAGTTTATTGAAAACAATGACAATGGAAACATGGTCACAGATTCAGGTCAGAGCATGACTAGTGGACATTGAGACTGGATCCTTGATGTTGGTCAGATATCTAGTGAGAAGACAGCTGGGTTTGTAAAAGGCTTTTAGTGATGTTTGTTGGATGGTACGAACTGGAGAGGTGCTAAGTCATAGAGTATCACTCCATCATCATGAATAGAAAACCAATCTAATATCATGGACAATTCTTAGAACCTTCAACATGGAGTCAATGATTATGAACTGCCTTGGTCAAAGCTCTTTTATGTTCAAGGAACAGAAGTCTACCCAAACCACATTAAGAAAGGAGGGGAAGGAGGTATAGAAAACCTCATGGTTGTTCAAGAAGAACTTCATGAGAAGTACAACTGCAACCAGAAATGAACCAGATGCCAAGGCTTGAGGTTTCTGTCCCCCTAGATTGCATGGTCAGGCAATATAACACAGTGGATGAGGGCTCAGGCTGTGGATTAAGGCAGATGAGGGTTTAAATCTTGGCTCTCCCACTATCAGTGGGGCACTTTAGGCAGATGTCCTGCTTTCCTGTGCCTTTAGAATGTGATTTCATCTAGGCTGCTCACTTGGCATGCTTTCTGCCATTGCTCTGAGAAGCCACTTCCATGCATTCTTTAAGAACATTCTCCAAGACAATTCTTCCATGACTTCTTTCCAATCAGTCTTATTTCCACTGTTCTCGCCCTTCTTTAAACTCTTGTTGTATTTACAATCAGGGATACATAATTGCTCTTAAATTTTATCTCATTTATTATATAGATGATATTTTTTTCTCCTCAGCAAGATTATAAGCTTCTAGGAGACACAGGGCATCAGTTGCCCTTTTTTTGTACTCTCCTCTTCCTGAAAATGATGTTGAACACATGGTATTGTATAAATACTTGTTGATTATTATTCACAATAGTCCAGAAATGCTGTCATTTACTGAGCTCTTACCCTGTGTTAGCTACTCTACTAAATATGTGCATTATCTCATTCAGTGTTCCCATCATGTGAGTTAAGAACTATCATGCTCATTTCACACACACACACACACACACACACACACACAAAAGCTAAGGTAACTTGTTCAAAATAATCTAACTAAAATACAAAGTAAAGCAGAATTCAAACCCCAGGCTATTGAACCCCATTATGCTGCACTGCAATAGCAGACACAATACCTAATCTCAGATGCAGTGAGGTGGAGATAAGAAGGCATACATAGACTGTCTGGAGCTTTCTTAAAGGACAGAGAGTTCCTCCTCTTCTATGACAGCAGCTTTTTTTATATTTCTTCCTCCGTTTTTGAGTAAACAATTGATCCTGATGGGTAGGTTGTTATTGCCCGTAAGTGTATTGCAAAGGAAATAAAAGATTGAGAAGGATTATTTTTTTAATTTTTTAATGTTTCTATTTATTTTTGAGAGAGAGAGAGAGAGAATTAATAGGAGAGGAACAGAGAGAGAATCCTAAGCAGGTTCTGCACTGTCAGTGTAGAGCCCGATGCGGGGCTTGAACCCACAAATCGTGAGATGATGACCTGGGCTGAAATCGAGTTGGACACTTAACCAACTGAGCCACCCAGGCACTATTCTAAAATAAGATTAACTTATTCATTCATTGACTGTTTAAGAGGCTTCTGTACTCAAAGTATGACTTAGAGACCATACATGACATAGAACTTGGATTGGATCATTAGTGAGCTATGTTTTGGAATGATAAGTGCTGGAAGTAGATAGTAGGTTCAATCAACTGTCACTGAAAAGGAGAAAGAGACTACTTCTGGCAGAAATCCAAGAAGAATTCATGATGGAGACATAGCATTATTCGGTCCTGAAAGCATAGGTAGCATGTAGACATTCAGAGACTTACCAGAGGGGAAGTCTATCCAGAGGCACAGAAAAGAAACATAAAATAAGTCAGCCTGCCTCACTGAAACAGTATGCAAATGAAGGGGAGGGTGAGAAGTAGTTGTTAGGGTGAATTAAGTCAGGATCATGAGGGCTTTGAGTGCTAAGCTGAAGAGGCTGGACTTGATTCTGTGGTCATTGGGTGCCGTGAAAAGGGTTGAAACAAGAAACTAAAATAATTACATTAATCTAAAAATTAACCAGATGTGTGTACAGTAGATTGAGTGAAGGAAAAGATGGGTGGAGGGGAGACAGGAATAGAGTTAAAGATTGGATTAGTTTGGTGACTGTGGAAACAAAGAGAAGGAAGCAAGTACAAAGACATGGCTGGTGAAAGCATAAGAGACTGTTGAGAACTGAGAACAAACTAAGGGTTGATGGGGGGTGGGAGGGAGGAGAGGGTGGGTGATGGGTATTGAGGAGGGCACCTTTTGGGATGAGCACTGGGTGTTGTATGGAAACCAATTTGACAATAAATTTCATATATAAATAAAAAAATAAATAAATAAATAAAACAAAACAAAAAAACAAAGACATGGCTGGTGATTGGGCGGCTGATGGACAGTGGGGTCAAAGGAAGGCAAAGGATGGAGGCTTCTGAAATCTGACCACTTGAAACTTGCTAAGAAGGAAGTAGGGAAGGAGCAGATTTTGGAGGGAATATGATGTATCCCTTCTCAGTATATATTTTCAGTTTTGAAGGCCAGGAGGATATATAAATCAAAAAGATACACACAGTATTTCAAATTAGGCAACTATAGACCTGGGACTCAATGGTCATGGGCAACAACAACAACCAAAAAAATGTGTGAAATTGGAAGAATTGACGTAAAAGGTGAGTTGTAAGGGTAGAACAGGACATGGTTTGGCAAAGAACAGCCATGACCAGATGCCAGGGGATGTTTAAGGAAAAATGCTAGCCTTTAAGGAAACTAAAAAAACCACTTGTCTGTTTCATTCATAGACCAAAGTTTGGAGGGAAGTACTGCACCGGAGAAAGAAAACGCTATCGCTTGTGCAACGTCCACCCCTGTCGCCCAGATGCACCAACATTTCGGCAGATGCAATGCAGTGAGTTTGACACCGTTCCCTACAAGAATGAATTCTACCACTGGTTTCCAGTTTTTAATCCAGGTAAGGAGCTATGACAATATATTCCAGATCTAGGGCCGCAGCCACCACAAGAGAGACCACAGAATGTCTGGGATGCCCTGCAAAGTTCAACAAAGAGAGAATTGTACCATGAGGAGTTTTATACTTCTGAAAATGGAAACACGACCTGCTTAGGTTGATCAGCAAATGTTGAAAGCTGAATATATCCAACTCTGTGCTGAGCTCTGGGGGAGATAAAAGAGAAGCTTATCAAACATGGTGGCTCCCTTCAAAACATGGTGCAGCTAAGCAATCAATGAAAGTACTTGATTACTGATGAAAGTGCTCATTGATGAGAGTGTGAACTGACTATAATTTTGGCAGAAATTCAGAAAAGGTCATTGTAAGTTTGGACTAATTTCAGGGAAGACTTCTAAGGAAGTGTTGAGGACTCTTAAGCATGAGAAGTCTTACTACTGGAAGAAGAAAAAGGGAAGACATTTAAAATAGAGTCAGTAATTCCATTTGACAGGAGAAAAGCACAAGGAAAAACAGGATGATAAGAATGCCTTCATCAGAAATAAGTGAGACCCAGCTCTGGGCCAGAAATAAACTTTTTTTTTTTTAAAGTACAGGACAGTATAAGAAGGGTACAAAATAAAATGAAGTAATTAAAGGATGCTCATCAGGGCATGGTGACATAACTGAACTGCAGAATGGGACAACTTTGGCAATGCTACCCCTGTATCAGCACCAGTTACACCTTCTCTCCTGAAAATGAAGAAGAATCATTAACCATTAGCTATAGATTGGCATCAAAAAATATCTGTGCAGTGTGTTATTATTCAAGTAGACAATGAAAGAGAAAAGATTTTCCTGAGCTAAGGAGATTTGAGTCAGGGAGTAAAAAATAACTAACCAAAAAATTTTTCATGATTTTTTTTATTTTATTTTTTTTCAATATATGAAGTTTATTGTCAAATTGGTTTCCATACAACACCCAGTGCTCATCCCAAAATTTTATGATTTTTTTAAGTTTCTGAAAACACAAGAGGAATCATAGATGTCAGCCAGTGAATGAAAATTACATATGTGGACTGTTAAAAAAATGATATAGTCAATTGCTTTTGAAGGAAAGACTCAGTGGTGCTTTGCCCGTATTGGGTCCCCAAACTACCCTGAAGGCTTTTGGTTGTCACGAGCAATGTCTTCTCCTTGCCCCCACATTGTTGAGCATCATTCATTATTCTAGGGGGATGAGTCATTTGGTTACTAGTGCAATTCAGCTTCCTGTTCCTGGCATTTGAATCCAGCCAAACTCATGTGTGTACTCATGTACACACACACACACACACACACACACACACACATACACATACACACGCACACACGCACAGACACAAGAAACTAATGATGAAAGATACTTCCAATTAGTACCATCTATATTTATATTTTTGACATTCTCTATTATGTTGGAACTATTTAGGACAGTAGTATTATAGACCCCAAATGAGCAACCTTCCAGAACTAAGATAGCATAACTATCCCAGGGTTGTGACAGGGTCCGCCCCCTGCCTGATGCAGGGTGGGGATTGTGTGTGCTGAACTCTGACAGCTTGAGTAGCTGGGCTTAGAATAAAAAGATTTGGTTTGGCTTGGCTTTTCCTTTATTTAAAAAGCGTTTGTCATATGCCTCCATATTACATAGCAGAGCAATGGGTACTAAATAAATGAATCATGAAAGCAGACATAAATTTCACCCACTTTGGAGTGGTTAGTTTGCATCTGTCACTGATGTTGAGGCTGATATGAGGGAATTAAGCTGAGTGTCAACACTATATACCTGGGTTATCAGCCTCCGTCTCCATCCTGGTGGTTTTCTTGCAGGCTCCTGTGCCATTATTTAAGCATAATGACTTAGCTGCTCACCTGAGTAGCTACTACCTTAATCAACACACTGATTTCCTTCCCTTATTAAACTCTAACCTACAGAGTTTTTATTTGTTTAGTTGATGGGCACCCCTAGTAGAAAGAAGTATACTTGGTTGTTCATGTCAACAGCTAGGTATGGAGCATTTATTCCAGGCCAGGCATTGAGCACTTCCCCCTCCCAGCCTTACCATTAGAAGTTACCATTGGATAAAGTAAATACACAGCAGAGTATTCAGCCCACACAGTGGGCTGTGTTAAGTGTCTTGGTAAGTGACCTTCAGGAGATGCACTAACTAGCCAATGACAGAAGAGTCATAGATTTAAACATTTGGAATAATCGTAGAAACTCCATCAAATCTTGTAGTTTTCGTACTCTGCTGCTTGGAATCCCAGGGCTTCCCAAAATGCTTGATTCTACTTTCATTTTTCAAAAAAAAAAATGTTAAACTGGCAGTTAAAAGTGCCATAAAGAGCAATGCTTACACTCAAAATTATACATTAAGTTTTAACATATGAAAGGCCACAATGCTCTAAGTTACGCAGTCAAATTGATTTGGCTTTCTGCACACCTTAAAATAAAAGTCTCTCATGAACATAATTTAATTGAAAAATATCCTGGGATTGTAGGTTGAGTTTCTTTAACCTGTTCTCATTTGCAATTGTTTGTCTGTATGAGTCAAGATTTTTCAATATTGTGCAACCAAAAAACTCACAGAAAATAATTAGATGCTGCAGCCAATGTAAGTCTGTAACTGCCATCCATAAGCTTCATTTCAAAATTTTCTGTTTATCTTAAAAATTTCTTTAGATCCCACTGACTTATTTTTAAACGCTATGTACTTGAACTTACAAAATTTATGCTTAATAAAATCCTGACTTTATCTGTTTTATTTGCAAGATCTTGTTTGGAGAAAGAAAATTAATTCTTCTGCTTAAAAGATTTGAAAACTGCTAATCTAGATCAACTTCCTTTCCAATATAGACATTCTCTTAACCAACACTCCTGACAAAAAAAAAATTATCCAAACTCCGTTTGATCACTTTCATGTAGGCACCGGTATGAAGAGTTGCCACGATCAACTGCATTTTCTGAGCCAGTATTTATATCAGCATGAGACTCTGTATTGTCTCACTTATCCCCTCCCCACCCTTACAGGTAAAGAAGCTTAGTCTCAGAGGAGACAATGACTTATTTAAGGTTACAGGATTTTATATAATGGAGCTGGAATTGAAGCATAAGTCTAAGAAGCTGATAGATAGATAGATAGATAGATAGATAGATAGATAGATAGGTGATAGATGTTAGATAGATAGACCTAAACTAATTTGTATAGATTTCCAGGGGCTTCATTGACCTATGTTAATAGAAATGTGTTTATATTCTGCATCTTCTATTAGGAAATGACCAGAGCCTGATCTTGATGTCATCACTTTCCTGGAATCTCTCTCTCTTTTTAGGTCTTCATCTTTCTCAGACTACCTAATTTAGCCCAAATTCATTTAGGCTCATTTTTCAGTTGTTGCTTCTAGATATTTAAGCCTTATTAATGCTTGAAGCCAGTGAGGTTCCCAGCAAATGTGGAGGGTCTGACGTGAAGTTGAACCACATCTGCTCCTCGTGGAATAGGATCCTTCAGGAATACCTTTCAGGAGTTGCCGCAGTTAGGATTCCCTCGGAAGCAGACTCTGAGACAGGAGTAGCATACAGGAGGTTCAGCAGCTGTGGAAGAAGAGGGGGAAGAGGGAAGGAAGAGGGAGTGTGCAGGGGGAGCTGAGCTACAGTGCAGGCTCAGCAGAGGCCTTATCCTACCCCACAGGGCGCTCTGCGGCTGGAACAGGCTTTCTGGGTTTCCAGGTTGAAGTAGGAGAGCCAAACCTTTATGCTCCACGGGGACTGGTCCCTGCGTGTGGTCCACCCTGGGAAGGAGTGAGTGTCCTTGGTAAGGAAGCTCTCAGGGCTAGTGCTGGCAGTGCTCCCAGGAGCTGGAGGGATGAGTCCCAGCACCTGGGGGGCCTGGGTGGTGTGCATAGAGCTTATTACAGGAATACTTGGGATTTCCAGAGAAACGATCTTTAAAGAGAATATAAGTGTGGGGAGCAACTGGGAGATCGTTTAGCCAGAAGCCCCTGTTTTGACTAGTTAGGGATTCCTATGGCTTCAAGAGAGGAAATGATGGACTAATAAGGATGATGTTTGCAGACACCTCAAAGCCAATCACAACCCTCTTCACCCTCACTTTCCTCTACAGTAGAAGAGGGAAAAGGGAAAGACTCAGGAACCCATATGCCCAGGAAACCCAATCCAGACCAAAGAGATAAAGATGGAGTCCCCCTTGGATAAGGCTTCTGGGAGGGCTTTTAATAGGCACTGACCCCGCTGGCCCTCACCCCCTTACCTTTCTGCCATGAACCCTTCCCCCTCCTGCTGTCTGGGGTACAGCAGATCACACTGCAGCCAGAAAGCCGATGCCCCTGCTGAGATGGCTGAGCAGCAAGACTGGAAGGAGGAGAGATTTATAATCCTACTGATGAAGTTTTGGGGTGATGGTGGGGTCCAGAGCCGGTGGCCAAGAAAGAATTCTTGAAGACGTCTGGTGCAAAAAGGTGATTTTATTAAAGCACTGGGACAGGACCTGTGGGCAGGAAGAGCTGCACTGGGGTTGTGACGGGTAACTCATTATAGACCCTCAGGTTGGAAGGGGGTCAAGGATAGAGTAAGACTCTAAGGTATTTTGGAAGCAAGGTTTCCAGGACTTTGAGTGGCCAGTTGTTGCTAGGGAAACACCACTTATTACTGTTTAATAAAACCTCAGTCATGAGACCCTTCAGATGTATATGGCGGGGGGCACGGCCTAAGCTTGGAGTATGATTGTCAGCATATATCTTGGAGCAGTTGAGATAAAGGAAGTAGACTTACAGGATCCTCGAGGTTGGGATAATGTTAAGCTAAGATTCTCTTTTGCCCCCAGCAAAGTGTCATCATCAAGGTAGCTGAGCTCCTAGAGGGAAGTCACTCTGCTGGTCTCAAAGACTTGTTAATGGGCTGTAGGCAGTAAGGAAATTTAATTTTTCATTTGTGTTAGTTTCCCACATCACCATGGCAAGCACTTAAACCCCTTCCCTTTGCTCTTGGGCAGCCAGGAGTGTCCGAGGAATACCACACATATTCCACCTGGGAAAGGGGGTGTGTGCCAGCCTGTATTTTGCCCTGAGCTTCCCAAGCTCACTCATCACTGCCTCTGAATTTCCTGTCACGTGGGAGAAATAAACTCCTGTCTATTTAAGACAAGGAAGCAACATTTTTCTGCTATTTGCAATGAAACGAATTCCTAACTGACAATGAGAACAGCTTATATTAAATTTATGTCAGTGTTTGCTCTGTGCCAGGCACTTCACTCAGTATGGTATGTGCATTTTCCTGATTTTATCTCCATAAGAAAATCCTGTGAGGAAATTTAAGGTTTTGACCCAATTTTTACGGACATGCTAGTAGATGTAGAGAATTGACTTGCCCAAACTCAGACTCTACAGTAGAGCCAGGAGGAGTTAGCCCAGGCCCGACTCCGCAGCCTAAATATTAACCAGTAAAACAGAGACTGCGATTAGCCTGTGTCCTTAACAACAATGCATTGGGTTTTGAATTTTACCGAGGATGATGTTTCTATTTTAGAAAACAGATGATTTCATGGCCCAGGAATTCTGGTTGGGGGTAGATGAGCCCCCAAAATTATTTGCATTATGATGAATGCTAGGTTTGTTCAACTAATCTGTCTTGAATCTTTGAAAACCATTTTTTTCTCAACATTTAAGCATTATCACAAAATTACTATATTTCTCAAATAAATTAAATTGTAATTCCAAATGTAGTATCACGAATCTTAAACATCATAATCAAAAGATAACATAACACAAAAATTTATACTAAATAGAAAGTCTAAGATATCAGTGAAATAGGTTTAGTTATTTTAATTTTTTAAAGTTTATTTATTTATTTTGAGAGAGAGAGAGAGAGAGAGAGGGAGAGAGAAAGCAACAACGGGGGAGGAGCAGAGAGAGGGAGAGAGAGAATCCCAAGCAGTCTCTAAACTGTCAGTGTAGAGTCCAACGTGGGGCTCGAACTCACAAACCATGAGATTATGACCTGAGCCAAAACCAAGATCAGACGTTCAACCAACTGAGCCACAGAGGCGCCCCCTAGGTTTAATTTATTTAAAAAAAAATAGCTCTGTTCTTGGTTTTTATACCTCCATGGTTATTGTAGAATACATTAATTTTAATACCTTCTTATGTTTAATTAATATATATTTTGATATATTTAGGGATTGTAATATTACCCTATCAGAAGGTAAAAGACTATACAAGTTTAGACTAGCCAAAGTTACAGAGTCCTGGTAATTATTTGAGTTTCGGTTGAGCTTTTGGTCAGGACTTTTCATATATTTTTGTTATTTCCTCCAAGCTGATCTAAAGGCTCAGCTCAGCTGATTAAACTGAGTTTCTGTCTTAAGTTAAATATTTCTTGTTACAACAATAAAACATTTTAAGTTATGCCTTTTGCTTCAGGTTTGGTATTTCTTAAAATCTGGAAAGAAACAGCAGGTGTGTGTAGAACATGCATCTTCTGCTGGTATAACACATTTCATAGTCTCATCAGACGTTACTTAGAAAACACAAGTTCAAATATAAAATTAAAAGCCTTAAGACAGCGACACAGATCATTCGACCACGTGTGAAGCCCTGGCCAACTGCATGGGGTTCATACCCATGGGGCCCTGCCTGCAAATGGACTTTAGAAACTGGACTTTTTTAAATGGTGAAACTCCAGTAGCACTCTACTTACAAATGTGAAATGCGTCAAAAGTATTCCTTGACCTAAGGAATATTTTTTATCCTTCGTACCAAGTTTTATCTTTCACTTCTAATGACCACTCTTTAACATCATTATCCAAAAATGTTGAGCCATCCTGTTTCACCAGAATTGAAAATGCAACCTTTGATTCAATAAGTTCATTCAGCTACCTAAGCTTCCTTTGAGAGGATTAATCAGTGTAAGGGTGAGAGTTCACCAGTAAATGAGTCTGAGAGGTTTCACTTAGCTGAATTATAAATAGATTTGAAAGCTCTTGAAAGGTAGAGGAAAAAAAAAATCTATGATCCAGACAAAGGGATGTGTCAGGACAGATAAATAAACATGAGACAGTGAAAATACTCTGTGGATGTTACAGAATCATTGAGGCTGATGTCTGGGACAGACTCCTGAGACTCATGATGACCATTGAGAACTAAGAGTGTCTATTGCTACCCCTGTCTCCTTCTGCAGAGCCCTATCATAGATCACCTAATGACATGCCCAGAGTGCCATGAAAAACAAAGGCCAGTGGAGAAGACAGGGAAGTGGGGTTCAGTCTTCTAAAATGCTGAAATAGCCTTGAACCTTCAATTCCCAAAGGCTGCTTTCAAGTACAGGGCTCTTTCAGGCCTTAGGCACCCCTATCGGTCATAGGTATGCAAGTTTGGGGAGTCAGGACAGGTGGGTCTGTAAGCTATTATTGTTGTTGCCCAAAGATTATTTATTAGATTATTCCTAAGACACCAGAGACCACTGTGCTTAGATTCAGGAGAAATTTGTGTTTCTTACATGAAGTATACGTCAGCTAGCCTGTCTAACCTTGAAGGACGTAGTAATCCCATACTGCACAAGCAAAGTGAAGTCTGGAAATGAGGGCCTCTCTCCATGGAGATGTGTTATTACCACAGAAGAAAAGAGACCTTTCTAGTGTTGCTGTCTGAGAGCCAAGACATTATTTTTGAAAGGAACGTATGCTTCTTTAAAAAAAAATGCAAATGTGCATAATAGAATGAAATAAAAATAAATTCTCATCCCATCATGCTTAACTTACTCCTTAGAGGCAACCATTGTTAACAGCTGGTTTTAGTTTGCACACAAATGAAATCATACTTTGCCAATCCTGCAGCTTTTTTTATTCATTAGCAGAACGTCATGGCATTACAGCTTACCTCGTTTCTCATAGTACTGCACAGTAAGTCTGTGAATATACTAAACAACATTATGTAAATACAACTAAATTGATTTGTCCTTTTATTTCTGGATAAAACTTTCATTATTTCAATGAATATCCTTGACTTTTTTTTAAGTTTATTTATTTATTTATTTATTTAGAGAGAGCACAAGCAGGGGAGGGGCAGAGAGCGAGGGAGAGAGAATTCCAAGTAGGCTCTCTACTGTCAGTGTGGAGCCAGATGCAGGGATTGAACTTGTGAACTGCAACATCATGACTTGAGCCAAAGTCAGACGCTTGACCACCTGAGCCACCCAGGCGCCCCCGCATCCTTGACTTCTATCACTAAGGTCAAGGTTCATTTTTATGACTGAGTTGATTATCTGTCAGGATTGAGATGACTCTTTGCCACTTGGTCCAAAATTTTCTCCCTAACAGTGTTGACCTTTATCATGTTTGTTAATTAGTAAACATGGGTTAAGAGCCTTTTCTAGGTATAATGCCCTGCTAGTATTCACTAGGAAAGGTTAGTGATAATAATCACATTTAAATAACCACTCAATGCCAAATACCTCATTGGAGATTTTAATATTATTCTCTGCCAATCCCCTCAGTGCAGACTAAGACCAAGAAGGACTTGGGCAAGATGTGAGAGTCAGGGCTGAGAGCTGAATCCCTGTGGATCTAGCTGCTAGCTGGCCAGCAGTAGCTGGTCAATGCACAAATGACTGAAGTGCCCTTGAGGGTATGGCAGTTAGGTTGAGGAGCTTGTAAAATCCATAGTCTTGGAAGTGTAGAGCTGTGAGGACCTCAGTAGTTATTGTATGAGTGGAACATCTTGGAACCAGGTCCACAGTGGCAGTAAAGGGAGATCATGGAGCCACTTACTGACCTAGCAGGATCTAGAATTTTTTATGCTACAGCAACAAGACAGAAAGTGTTTAGAATATAGTGAAACAAAGTGTGAATTTAGTGCAGCATTGATTAGAAGTGGCATAACAGAATAAGGAGAAGAGGCTATTTCAGGAAAGATTTGTCTGTGTGGGAATGAGAGTTGAATCAGCATTGCAAAATATGTGTCTTTTGGCTGCTATCATGGTAGATAGCAGAGTGTGGTGGGGCAGCTGCAAGGACCTTTAGAATTTATCGAGTTCATGATAAGGAGGTGAAAACAACAATAATAACTGCCATTTGTTAAGCACTTACTGTATATCAAGCACCACGCTGAGCGCTCAACATACAATCTCCATCTTAACCCTCACAGTTACATTGCAAGGTAGGTATTATTACCCCCATTTTTTTGGATGAAGAAACAGAGTCACAGAAAGCTTAAGTAACTTTCTCAAGGAAATATTGGACTTTCATGAGCTAAAACTTTTACATATACTCTCTGTAGAAATAAATGGCTCCAGAGTCTGATGATTCTCACTGTATTTAAGCCCTGTGAGAAGGTATTAAAATGGAGCCCCATTGGAATTCTACCAAGTTGGCACCTCAGATTTGATCTGTAAATAAATGCATTGCCTAATAACATGAAGAGTGGATTCTTTTAGAGAGCTTATCAAAGACATTTGTCTTTTGTTCAAGAAAATTCTGTGTCTGTAGGTTAGAGGCTAGTAAAGTGGGCTCTAAGCTAAACCACCAGGGTTAGCTCTGCCACTCAAGCTGTGAGGTCTTGGGAAACTTAATCTTTCTATGCCTCATTTATGAAATGGTGACAATAAAAGAACTAACACCATAGGGTGATTGTGGTTGTTAAAATGAGATAGATAACCACTATGAAGAACAACCAGATCTGGGAAATAATGTGCAAGTGATATATTGGCTATTATTTTATTAAGCAAAATTCCTCTTACCTCACTATATAAATAAGAGTAGTGAAAGGTCCTAGTAGTGTTTTCCCCTGGGGAAGGGGTCAAATAGCACAAGTCCAGGGAGAGTAAAATGAAGGCAAACATTGGAACTTCAGCGTTCTGGAATTCATTCAACATCTGCCACTGGATGGAGATGTACTTGCTAGGAGGACCCATTTATGCAACTCCTGGCAGTGAGTGCCTTCTTAAATTTTGTGCCGTAGGCCCCTCTCTGGTCCCAGGCCTTCCCTGCAGGCTGAAACAGGTAACTCCTATAGAAGAGCTCCAGAACTCTTCAGGGCTGCTTTCTATTTTTGCTTTATGTGTCCAAGTACAAAATCTCAAATCCAAATTCTAAAGCTCAAATCAAAGTCTTATTTAAAAGTGTTTCCCTGCCTCCATCCTTCTACTTAACTTGTCAAGTACTTAATAGCCCTGTGTTTCATGAAATGATTCCCTCGACTCAGCACACCTGGATGGATGTTTCTGTCTCTAGGAGGGCAGAGCTGTGCCCAGGAGGCTCCCTGTAAATACTGCTGGCTCAGTTCAGGCAGTGACAGAGCTAATCACACTGCCAGGAATGAAGTTTACAATAATCCCATGTCTTGCCTGGTCCCGGGAGTTTTCTGGCCCTTTTCCATTGGCACTTTGTGCTGTGATCTCTCCAACTCATTTGGACTTTGTTCATTTTCTCAGACCACCTATCCACTGCTCGTTGTATAAAATGAGTTAGTTGTTCTTTATCTACTTTTACCCTTTTCCTTTAAGCTTTAAACAGATGCTTTTGACCTCTGTCTAAAGTTTGCCCAGGGTTTCAGTGTTTGAGTTTCTGCTCTTAGTTATACTTTTATTTCTTTACCAAATGGATCATTGCATCCTCAAGAAGCCATGCCTAGGGTTGAGCACTCTGGTTTTGCATTTGCCACCCATCCAACATGGGTTGGGTCCATGGCCTATGGGTGGTCTCATTGAGCCCTAAGCTGGTCTTACCATGAGGAAATTCAAGGATTTCCCCCAATAAACAGCTCCAAAAGGGGTTACCCCCTAGAAAGACCTTTCTGAAAAAGAAATTCTCAAGTTTTTCATTTGAAAAAAAAACAACAAGATGTAATATTCAAAAGAAAATTGCTATTTGAATTCTTCTTATACATGTATTACCTATTAAAAATCTTAAGGCAATTTATATTTTAAAAGTTATCTATCTTTCTGATAACTGTAGTTACCTGTGTATAGGTACATATTTTATTTAGTAAATCTTTAGAACCATTCCTGTGCTGGAAATCACCCTATCCGCATTCACAAGGGAGTAGAAAATTCAACCCTAGAATGCGTTCATTGTAGGACCCAGCATGATGAGATAGACCATTATGGTAAACCATTATAGGCTTCAGCTTCAGCATAAAAAAAAAAATCAGACTTTCTGTTTCTCTGTGTCTATAAATCTGTGTCCAAGGACTTCTCGGATTTGAGGAGAATAAAGAAAGGTATTTGTTGGGGGTGGGGTCATGATTGTGGCAGTGGTGTTAAGTACGGAGTTGGCCCACTAGGAGGGGACTCCCTCTTCCCTAGAGGTCCACTTACTTCGCAGCAAGTAGTGGGCAGGTGTCATGCTTGTCTGGAGTCATACAGCACTGGTTGCTAATATTTCTCTTCTAGGTTAACCCCAGAAGCGCTGCGTCTTATTTTTACAAGCCCAGTTCAGTGTTGGATTGAAAAAGATCTCATCATTTGTAACGAAGGGTTACAATCTTCCCAATTTAATTTGTTGTAAAACCCTTTAACTGGATAAAGAAAAAAGCCTACATTTCAGCATGCATCACAGAAAGGTGAAAGATGGGAATTTCCAGATGAACAACACTTGGGGGCATTGTATGTACAAAAGAATCCTGCAGGAAGGGTGCTGAGCTAAAAATGCTAACTTGCAAGGATTTGTTTCTTTTTCACTCCAGCACATCCTTGTGAGCTCTACTGCCGACCCATAGATGGCCAGTTTTCCGAGAAAATGCTGGATGCTGTCATTGATGGTACCCCTTGCTTTGAAGGCGGCAACAGCAGAAATGTCTGTATTAATGGCATATGTAAGGTATTGGGTATGTTTCCTTCATCTACAACTTTATAAAATCATGATTTTTATTAACTTAGGAAGTCAGATGTTCTAAGCTTTTGCTTTCATGATAATTGCACGTGGTCTGGCTTTTATATATGGTCTATGAGATAAGACTTGTTCATCAGGGTCAACAATTTGAAATTGAAAACTTTCCCTCCTGCTGTGGTCTTTCTTACTTGACTTGTTGATGTGCTCTGTGATATTATTTTAGGCATAGAGTAAGGCCAAACCGAAGAAGAACCAAATTCAAGGAAGAATTATTAGGAAAGGCAACCCTGATTATTTGACTGGTATTAAATCATTCATTTGGTGGTGCTTGGGTGGCTTAGTCAGTTAAGCGGCTGACTTCGATCCAGGTCATGATCTCGAGGTTCATGGGTTTGAACCCCTCATCAGGCTCTGTGCTGACAGCTCAGAGCCTGGAGCCTGCTTCAGATTCTGTCTCCCTCTCTCTCTCTCAGAAACAAACATCAAAAAAAAATTTTTTTAATTATTCATTGGTTACTTGCCAGCAGAGTACTTAAACTTGAGAAAAAAGCTGAAATTAACAATGGTTTGTATAGTGTTTTGCACAAAGTATTTTTACATTGATTGCCAACATGGTCTTCTCAGGAAGAGACATGGCATGACAGGTAGTTTTAAGCCAAGTTTTATGATTTCTGTTTAACTTTTCCACACTGACTCCATTTTCAACTCCACCTTTTTATAAATTACTGAGACCTGATTTGTCAATGCTTTTATCTGTGCAACCATTGAAGAATTCCTTTCCAGTGCTCGCGGTCTGGTTTGCAAAGAACTGATGAACAAGTTTTGTGATCCAACACCCAGGCATAAATCTCAGTTTAAAGAAAAGGTGTTTTTAATCAGTGAAAGAAAAGTTATAAAGTTCTAATTAACTGTTCGTAAAGCATAATGCTTAGTTCTCAGGCTCCAGAATATGAACTTAATACCATTGTTTACCAGCTGTATAACTCTATACATTTTGCTGAGACTCAGTTTCTTTTTCTTAAAATTGGGATGTTAATGTATCCTCCTCATTGGTGTCAAGAAGAATAAAGACATATATTTTAAGCCCCTAACAGAGCCCCTGACATACAATAAACTCTTAATGCATTTTATTTGTTTTTGCCAATGTTTATCATAATTTTTTTCCCCACTGGACTGAGTTGCTGCCATGGAAAGCCCTTGCCCATGAATGTTCAGGACCCTGGGAAGATACATTTATTACCTTCAAGTTGCCTATTGACTTATTCCAGTAGGGACCAAAGCATAAGAGGCAACATGATGATTCCCAGGAATGAATGAGCTGAAAGGAAGTCACAGTCATACTCTACATTGGAAGGAGCTCACGTGAAATTCTTCTTCACACTCATTAGGAATTATCACTGTAGCTACAAAGAGCCAAAAGTAATCAATATATATGTATTTGGGTTAGATCTATTCTCCATGGTGGGGAAAGGTTTGTCTAGCTAATTCGGGCCAAAACAGCCCCATCACAGTCCAAAGCAGTGGTTCTCAGGCTTGGCTGCCTATTAGAATCATCTGAAGACCCTTTAAAAACTAGTGATGTCTGGACTCTATCTCAAACCTAATGATTCAGAACCTCTGGGATTCAGGGCCTGGGCATTGACATTTTAAAAACTTCCCAGGTAATTGCCACATGGAGCTAGGGCTGAGAACTTTAATCACCAAGAATGAATGTGATACTAAAATTATCTGTTAGACCTAAACATGTTTGCAAGCAGAGAGACAATATCTTTAGCACAGCATGGGAAACACAGGTGTTTTGAACAAAACATAAGGGGGTCTTGGGTGCCTCTCTTGACACCAATTAAATCAACTTAATAGAATAAGCTGGAGTCTCTCAGCTTGACTTACTCTTTTTGGAAATCAGGGCTTTTTAGAAGCTATAATTACCCACTTTCTCTCTTTACCACACTGAACAAGTTTTTAAGCTGAAAGATTATGTCAAATCAAATTTACCTTAATAGCCTGAAAACAATTTACCTTGCAAGGATCCAGGTTGTGGTTATTTTCAGCTCTGTTAGTCTTCTTATTTAATTAGTACAGTTTTTTCAAAGGGAATTGAACATATATTGAAATAAAAAGATACACCATCAGAAAAAAATATATGCAGGGTCTAATAATCTATCTTCTTTGTGAATATGAAAATGTTTGCTTATATTCATATATTCAGCTGTCTATTTTGCAGTTATAATATTTGCCAGCATTTTGGCCTGTTAGATTTGCAGATTCTCTTGTTAAGGGAATTAGTCTTGATCAGGACTGAGTTTGTTCTAGGAGTAACTATGCCTCTTCCCCATTGTTTTTAAAGTTTTTATTAATTTGTTTTGAGAGAGAGATTGAGAGCATGAGCGGGGATGGAGCAGAGAAGGGGAGACAGAATCCCAAGCAGGCTCCGTGCTATCAGCACAGAGCCTGAACCAGGGCTCAATCCCATGAACTGTGAGCTTATGACCTGAGCCAAAATCAAGAGTGGCACTCTTAACCAACTGAACCACCTGGGCACCCCAGCCCCTTCCCCATTTTTAAAAAGCTTACAGTAAACTTTTCAACTTGTTTATCAAAGATATGAATTTAAACTTAGACCTTTCAGAGTATCTCCTGTCTTTAATCACAGGCATGACAGGGAATAAGCTTTTAAACACAGGGGCAGATGGTCCCATGCTTGCCCCCAGCTTGCCTGGCTGTGCAGCTTCACCTACTATCTTAGGGCAGTCTGCTAGTCTTCAGTTCTCACCCGTTTCTCCTGGGAACCAGTTCTTGAACTTCAGTTTCTTCTCTTTCCTCTCTCCCAGTCAGTATAGCTCTGGGTTAACTTCCTTCCTAAGCAGCCCAGGTCTCCTGATCTATCACATCAGAAATCCTGAGACTTCTCCTCTTAGGTTTTCATCACCTTTCACCCTGGACCTTGGATCTGTTCAACCCTGCTTTGCTCTTATGATCAGACTACTGCACACTTCTTTTTGTTAAGTTTATTTATTTATTTTGAGAGAGAGAGGGAGAGAACGTGGCAGGGGGTCAGAGAGAGAAGGAAAGAAGATCCCAAGTGTGGAGCTTTCAAACTCATGAACCACGAGATGATGATCTGAGTTGAAATCAAGAGTCGGACATTTAACCAACTGAACCGCCCAAGAGCCCTCAAACTACTGAACACTTCTTAAAATAAACATTCAACTTTGTGACTTTGTGCCTTAAAGTCAGTGGTCTTCAATCCCAACCGAGTCTTCCACCTTACCTGACAGTCTTTCTACCTGTCCTCAGTGATCTCCCTCTCTCATTTCTCTCAGTAACTGTCCTGAACTTTCTTTGCTCTCTCTTAAGGCCATTTTGGCCGTTTCAGCGATTTGCTGAACATCCCCATATCAGTTTCTCCGGGCCAGATCTCCCTCCAGAACGCCAGATCCTAACCCTCAAAAATTATGATGAGGACAGCATTATTGCTACTGTCCCTTTTATCAAATGACAGTATCGTTTACCTGTTCTTTTCAGTCAAGCCTAAATCTGCCCTGTCATTACACTTAAAGTTTCACAGGCTGGGAATGAGTCTCATCTTCGAACCAGACATACTTTCAATCTCTACCTTTGCCACAGGGCTGTAGAAAGCAGTGATGACATTCCAGGTGGATTAGGTAATTGAAATTGGTATTTCAGTTCTCAGTCACTTGAGAATTTACAAAGTAAAACAGTGTTAACCGTAAGCAAAATATGAGAATTGCTAAGAATACATTTTATTTATTCCCTAATAGGGCTGGAGGTGTGGGTGAAAGACTGGAACCTGATTTCTCTAAATAACATTCAAGATAGTACGCTCCTCAGCCCAAACGATGGGGTTAAGAATTGATGATATGCTTCTGCACAGAAAGGACGTAATAATCAGAATAAAAAAGGCAACCTATAGGGGCGCCTGGGTGGCTCAGTGGGTTAAATGTCCAACTTTGGCTCAGGTCATGATCTCATGGCTTGTGAGTCTGAGCCCCGTGTCGGGCTCTGTGCTGACAGCTCAGAGCCTGGAGCCTGTTTCAGATTCTGTGTCTCCCTCTTTTTCTGGCCTTCTCCCTCTCCCACTCTGCCTATCTCTCTTTAAAAAATAAATACACATTAAAAAAAGGCAACCTACAGAATGGAAGAAAATATTTGCAAACCATACATATAATAAGGGGTTAATATCTAAAATGTGTAAGAAATTCCTACAACTCAATAGCAGAAAATCAAATACACCAATTTAAGAAATGAGTGAAGGACTTGAATAGATATTTCTACAGAGAAGATACATAAATGGCCAACAGGTATATGAAAAGGTGCTCAACATCATTAAACATCAGATAAATACAAATCAAACCCACAATAAGATATCACCTCACACTTGTTAGGATGGCTAATATAAAAAAAACAAAAGATAAGCATTGATGAGGATGTGAAGAAATTGGGACCCTTGTATACTGTTGGTGGGATTGTACAACCATGCAGCCATTACAGAAAATAGTGTAGAGGAGGTTTTCTCAAAAAATTAAAACTAGAAGTATCATATGACCCAGAAATGGGATTTCTGGGTGTGTATCCAAAAGAATTGCAATCAAGATATTGAAGAAATACCTGTACTCACATGTACTCAGCATTATTTACAACAGCTAAGATATGGAAACAACCCAAATGTCCATCAACAGATGAGTGGACAAAGAAAATGTGGTCTATCCCATGTTGTATACATACTTTGGAACATTATTCAGCTTTCCAAAAAAAAGTGAAACCTGCACATGTGACAACATGTGCCTGGAGGACATGATGCTCAATGAAACAAACCAGTCACAGGACAAATGCCACATGATTCCACTGTGGGAATCTAAAATAGACTCATAGAAGCTGAGAATAAAACAGGGATTGCCAACGGCTGAGAGGAAGGAACCATGGAGAGTTGCTATTCAATGGGTACGAAGTTTCAGTTATGCAAGATGCAAAGTCCTAGACATCTGCTGTATATGTGATGCCTATGGTTGACATGCTATATTGTGCACTTAAAAATCTGTTGAGGGGATAGACCCTCTCACTGGCCAAGTTTTCTTACCACACATGCACAGAAAGAGTCATAAAGAAACTTTTGGAGGGGACGGATATGCCTGTTACCTTGATTATAGGGATAGTTTCAGCGGTGTTTGTGTAAGTCCAAACTTACCAAGTTGTTTACATTAAAGATGTGCAGTATTTTATGTATCTGCTATACCTCAATAAAGCTGTTTATTTATTTAATTAATTAATTCATTTATTTTGAGAAAGAGAGAGAGTGTGAGACAGCATGAGCAGGGGATGGGCAGAGAGAGAGGGAGAGAGAGAATTTCGAGCAGGTTCTGCACTGCCAGCACAGAGCCCAATGCAGGGCTCAATTCCAGGAACTGTGAGATCATGACCTGAGCCAAAATCAAGAGTCGTTCACTGAACTAATTGAGCCACCCAGGCACCCCGAAACTGTTTTTTAATGTTTATTTATTTTTGAGAGAGAGAGAAAGAGAGAAAGAGAGAGAGAGAGGCACAGAGAGAGAGGAAGACAGAATCTGAAGCAGGCTCCAGGCTCTGAGCTGTCCGCACAGAGCCCAACACAGGGGATGGGACCCACAAACCGTGAGATCATGACCCAAGACAAAGTTGGATGCTTAACTAACTGAGCCACCCAAGTGCCCCAAAAGCTGTTTTTTAAAGAAAGGAATTATGGGAAATCAATTTTTTTTTTTTTCAAAAATGTTGCCCATTGGAGGGGCTGTCTGGCATGCTAGGAGTCACATTAGAGGAGAGTCTTGCTGGAGTCATTGTCCACATTTGTTAGCAGCAGGAGAGCCACCACTGATTCTACTGAAGACAGAAAGACAATATTGTTGTGGGCCCTTTTGCCAGAGCACATGGCATGAAAAATCACAGTGAAGTCTGTTTATTTTCCCTGAGATCCCCTGTGTTTTATGTGGGGCAAGGAAGCCTGACTTATGCCCTCCTAGGCTTTCTGTTACACACTTATTCAGTGTTGATTATGCTGCGTGCAGCTGATGGGCGAAGTATTTGGGGTGAAGACTCTACAAGAATGCATTGAATATTCTATGGGACATATTCTGTGAGACACTTGACTTGCTGGGTCTCCCATCTCCCACCCCCACCTCCACTCCCAAGTATGCAGGCAAATATTGCTGGAGAGGAAAGATGGGCTCAAGTGTTTGTTTTTCTGGTTTTCTTTCCTTTATTCTTCACATTCTTATCTATCCCTGTTTGGCAGAGATTTAAAAAGAACACTTTAAAATTACTTTGTCTCAGAGTAAGTTTCCCTGGCTCTTCCCTAATCAGTGAAGGAATGAAAGTCTCTGGGCGTATTATTTGTAAAAGTCAGCTTATTACAGGACCCTCCAGCTTGATGTACCTATATCGCTTGTGAAAGGTTGACATTTTATTCATGACCACTGAGTATACATCCATAAAATTCCTTTTTTTCCCCACTCTGATTGGCATGATTAATTTTTTTAATCTCTTAGCACTTTGTTTTTTCCCAACGGGTCAGGTAGCACAGTCCTTGGACCTGAAGAGACAATTAGTTTGAGGAATGGAGTTATTTTCTGTCACTGGCCATTAATCCTCTGTTCAGCTGGTGGAGGGAGGGTTATATTTAAAAACCCAAACTGTTCTTCCCTTCAGTCGATTTGAGATGGCTTTAAAAATGACAGGAAATGTGATGAGCACCAGCGGATGTATGGAAGTGCTGAATCACTATATTGTACACCTGAAACTAATTTAATGCCGTATGTTACCTCGCTGGAATTAAAATAGACACTTAAAAAAATAAATAAAACAAGAAAGGGAGTTGTCTTTGAGGAAGAAAAAAACTACCTATGCACAATTCTTCACAAACAGAGAAGAACAATCTGACTAGTAGAATATGGTACCGTTTCCCCTCTCTCTTTTACCAGAGAGCAAACAACAAAGACCTTCAACTTAGACACTTTCTATCTAAGTGTCATGATGTTTTGGTACCTGATGATATATGATGAACACGCCTTTTCCAGCGTGGGGATTTTAGGATGGGAAAGAGTGGGCCATAATGATGGGCTGAGGAGAAGGATCCATGGAGAGGGAAGGAAGGTGACTGAGAAGGGCCGGCAGGCAGAACACTAGGAAGGGATCAGGTCCAGAGCACACGGGTAAATTCAGTCTCAGCTCACAGGAGAAAGCTCTCAATGGCTGGGATATGGCAATGTGTAAAGTGCATTGGGGGCTGGGGTGATAGGAGGCTCAAAAGAATCTGATGATGGTCAACAGGCACGGATTTCATCCCTCGTGGGACTCAATAAGTCTCAGCATTGAGCCAGATCGTCCTCCATGGCTGCTGGTTCACCTGCTGTGCTCAGACAGAAGCAGGGATAACCTCAGTGAGAAATCTAAAGGGACTGAACATTATAGGTGGGATAATTACATCATCCCTGGAAACTCTCATTAGAGAGGAAGGGGAATGAGGTTTGTACATAGGAAGGGGATTTAACTACACCATCAACTCTGATTCCAAGACATTTTCAATGTTGAATTTTTGAAACTGTGTTCAATTCTGCCTGTGACTCAGGGGAAATTGGAGACCCACTCAGTGGGTACCTCTTTCCCCTCTAACCGTCCTTTACCATCTGTGGATGCTTTGGATGCTCCTCTGGCTGTCACCAGGAAGAGGAACTGTTGTTCTTGCATCTGCATGGTTCTTGCATTTGGATGGTAAAGGTATATCCTTTACCATCAGTGGATGCTTTGGATGCTCCTGTGGCTGCCACCAGGAAAAGGAACTATTGTTCTTGCATCTGTCCCCAGCCCCGATCTCATCAAGAGCAAAGGGGGAAAGGAGAAGTCAGATGTCCAAGGCAGGTGTGACGTTCCGTGTCTATGTCAGTCACCCTCAGCCTCTCTTTCCCACAGATGGTTGGCTGTGACTATGAGATCGGCTCCAATGCCACGGAGGATCGCTGCGGTGTGTGCCTTGGGGATGGCTCTGCCTGCCAGACTGTGAAGAAGATGTTTAAACAGAAAGAAGGATCTGGTAACAAACAAATAATTGAAGTGGCAGGGGACTGAGAATACAGGGCAAGATTGATCACTATGTTTTAAAAGCCGATTGTAGCTTTCAAAGAACTCAACATGGATATAGCCCTCACTACAAAGGGAAAAGGGCTCCTTGACAGTTTTAGGACAGGAGTTGATGGCTAGGCAATTACAGGAAACCTCTCAGCACACAGGGATCTAAAGTGACCTGGGGGCTGTCCCCAGGAACAGGAATGAGTATGATCCCTGTGACAGCATCCAGGACTGAAGGCCAATGGCTTAGGAACAGATCTTGAACCGGGGGGAGAGAGAGAGATCAGAAGGTGCTGGGAAGGGTGCAGACACAAGGCAGGCTCTAAGAGAGAGAGCAGAGAAGCCCAGTAGTGGGCTTAATGGCGGAAGTCTCGGAGTGTACCTTCAGGGCCAAAGGAGAGGCAAGGCAAGGTCACTTCAGCTTGCTCTTCTTCCCCATTTCTCCCTGGAAGGGGTTCCTACCCACTGGTGCCCTATGGCTCTCCAGGTGCTTGCTGCTACCTGATGTCCCCTCCTTACCCACACCCTGCTGTTCCTTTCCCATGATGACCTTTCACAAGGTTTCTTCTTTGTGCAGCTCTGGGCTGCTAATAATCCTTGGGAATGAAGAGCTTACCCTCACCCCAAGTCAGCTATGGGACCTGCATATTTGTTTTCAGTTAAGCTGGTCCCATGGCACCATCAGTGATTTGTATATAGCTGAAGGGGTCTTGGGAAGGTCTAAGTTAGGCCCAGAGATGATGAAGACAACTCAGAGTATCATAGCTCAGGCTCCCACAGAAATACACTAAGATAAGAATTTGATACAAACAGTTTATTTGAGGGTTGGAGGATCCTGGAAAATGCCAGTAGGGCATGCAGGAAATAGAACGGGGAAAGGAGGAGAGTCAAGAAAGGGTGTGTCAGTAAGCCAGTGACCATTACGAAGGACCCAGTATAGAATCGTATGTGAGATGGGGCGCCTGGGTGGCTCAGTCAGTTGGGTGTCTGACTTCAGCTCAGGTCACGGTCTCACTGTCTCTGAGTTTGAGCCCCGCTTAGGGCTCTGTGTTGACAGCTCAGAGCCTGAATCCTGCTTCAGATTCTGTGTCTCCCTCTCTTTCTCTGCCCCTCCCCTGTTCACGCTCTGTCTCTCCCTCTCCCTCAAAACTAAATAAAGATTAAAAAAAAATTGTATATGAGAGTTTTCCCACCCAAGGGGTAAGGGAGCTGAGACAATGTATGCCAGCTCCCACTGGTCACTGCTCAAGGCTACTTTGGGGAGGGGACAGTTAGGTTGTTAATTCTCTGGATTCCAAAGAAATCTGGGTGCTGGGAGTAGGGAGTCCAGTGTGCATTACCCAGGTAGGTCCTGAGAAGAGAAGGGCACCCTGGGAATGACACCCAGGGTGGGAAATGACAGGGACTCCCAGATGTAGTGGGTCACCCTTTTCCTGGGGCCCAAAAAAACAATGCGTCCCTTTTAGACATGTTCACCACCCAGGATGAAGTAACTGAGTATGCCCTCAAGTATCAGGTGCATTGACTAAATACTTTATTGGTCCTTAGTACACATAACAGTGGATGACCCAAATGTGTTTAATTTCTACACCTATTTTTTTGATCTTTGACTATTGAATTAATAAAGTTAAATTGTAAAGTGAAATGCTTGTCTTGCCCTTTAGAATTATCACTGAAGGATTATATTTTATGTCTATTTGATGGCTTTATTATGCATGAAATGTATCCTTTGCATTACTTATTAAGAATGTGAATAATAACCCAGTAGGTCTTAGGCTTATGATCAAGCATCCTATGATAGGTAATATTTATTCAATCTTGTAAAGCTGTTACATAAGTATTTTCCAGTATTTAGATGTGACCTTATTTACTTGGATTATAAAATAACCCTTCAAATCATGTTTCAACACTTAACCTCAGTATTATTTCTTTGCCTGTAGAGGCTCATATCTTTGGCTTCAGATATGCTGTGATCCTAACAGTATGGTAACTCCTTTGAAAAGCAGAGCTTTCATTCTTGAATCTCCACCACTTAACCTTTTAAGTAAGCCCTTAGGAAATCAAGCTTTAGTTCTGGGTTTTTATCATCTCTACTCTGGTTTCTTAGGAGAAAGGATCAGAAGCATCTTGAGCCTCCCTGCCCCCCCCACACCTGCCTTAGAGACCTTGATACCGCTGGCCATGTGCCTACCACTGAGCATTTGGCATCCCTTGTGACTTTGGTTTTCATTTCTCCTTCTCTCATTTGCTTCCCTGAGGACTTCTGATGGCTCTTGGCACCCAGGGAGGTGTGTCCACTTTGTTTTTTTTTAATGTTTTATTTATTTTTGAGAGAGAGAGAGAGAGAGTATGAGCGGGGGAAGAACAGAGAGAGGGAGACACAGAATCTGAAACAGACTTCAGTCTCCGAGCTGTCAGCACAGAGACCGACATGGGACTCGAACTCACAAACCGTGAGATCATGACGTGAGCCAAAGTCAGGCACTTAGCCAACCGAGCCACCCAGGAGCCCCTGTCCACTTTAGATTGTACATATCCTGACATGGCTTCCAAGCCCTCTAGCACTGCTACCCCCAGCACAGTAGGGAAATCCAGCCAGATCTCACTCTGGACTCTGTCGACACCCAGCTGGGTGGTGGTCTGTGTTCCTTATACCCACCAGGCATTCCGCAAGTCCCACCTTTGCTGTGTGCCCAATAAAGCTAGATACATCATAAAGACCCTGGCTGCCACCACCCCACCTTGGGAATGAAACCACAAAGTGATGGCAAAACTCTGTGAAATGGAGTTAGATTGCATTGGGCAGATTGATTCATCCAAGGGCCAAAGTCAAAAGAGGGAATTTAACAACCTCTTTTTGAAGACAACCAAGGTATAGTTAGTTGTTTTCTGTGCTTACTTACATGCTGTCTTGTATTGCTGCCTTACTTCTGCTTCTGTTGTATTCTTTCTTTCTAGTGCAGTTATAAACTGAGGGATGAATCATCTTTTAGGCTCTATCACCACCCTGCCTAACCCCATGTCAACAAACATAATTTCTATCTATAGGAGGTATTCAGTAAGCGCTTATATAAATTCAAATGAAAAATGCTTTTCTTAAGGTTGGTTGCATGACAATAAAGGAGACCACATCATTAACAGTTATGCTGATGGAATATCTGAATCAGATATTTTCCCTCCGTGATACCCTGCCTGTGGGCCTTTTCGGTTTAGCTGTAGCTCTTTTTTTTTTTCTTTTTCTTTTTTTTTTTTTTTTTTACATGACTTGGTACAATATTGCATGTGTAATATTGTAAACCACTATTGTAATATTGGGTTTTTGTCACTTTCTGATTCTGGCCCACAGACCTAAATCTCAGAATCCTTCCCTTCTTATGAATATCCTGAAGTATTCTTTTCTCCTTGTCTCTCCACCCAGAACTGTGGAGAACTTTGGTGGCTGGCAGTGATTGGCTTGGGGCGTTCCCATTGTAACTTCATCTCTCTGGTCAGGAAGGCATCCCATTTGCCTTCAAGAATTTGTGACACGTGGTGAGCCCTTATGGAGGATTATTCCCAGAGCAAGTATATATCTGCAGTCAGTTACATGGGAGCTGTGGTTGGAAATGGCTTTACACTTAGGCATCAAATCTCCAGAGGCTTGTTACAGGCTCTTGTCACAACCATGATCTTGAGAGAAAGCCCAGCGTCTCCTTTCTGAGAGAAGTAAGCAACTATCAGACAACACCAGAAAAACGATGAACTCGGGCAACAGGTACAACTAGCACTTGAGGCAAGATCATCTCTGTGACTAGAAAGTGATGTGAATATGTAGTCAGTCACCTAGAAGAATTCAGAAATCTTTCAAACTTTGCATGGCCTAACTGATCCATGTGTCTGCCTGTGTTCTCCTCCCTTTTTGCTTTACTTTGGCTCATAGATTTCTTTTAACAGAGTAGGTTTAAAACGAAGTGGAGAAGGTCTGCATTAGAGATGCTCATCATGAACGGACCCATCGTCTCCTCCTCTATGGCTGCTGCTGCCTTTGACTATGGAGATATGAAATATTAGCCCTATCCTTTTTTGTGAAGGAAAGAAAGACAATGATGGATGATGTGGAATTGAAATAGGCTGAGAGGCAAGAGACCAGGTGCTGATCCAGATTACCATTGACCATGGGGAAGTCACCCCTTTGGGCCTCCGTTTCTGAGGCCCTTTTCAACCCTGTCTGGTATTTTTTGTCTTCCCCCTGCTCTTAGCCCTAAGGCTGATCCTGTGTTTATTGAAATCTAAGTGTTGAAGCTGGGCAGAGTCTCCAAGAAAAGATGTCTTTATTCGTGGCTTTCTTGGGCTATCCCAAAAGCTAAGTCCTTGTCTCTCTTTGTGGAGAGGACCTCATTTAGTAGATCTGATGCTGTGTGCCAGATGGCAGCATCATGTCATGCCTTTTAATTAGTGTCACACTTGAGGAACATTAGTCCCACTTTCTTGTAGACCCTCCACAATAGCTTCCATTTCCTCTCTTGGAGAAAGAAAAAAGAATTGGCCTGTTGCTCTAGTGCCATGGTTACTATGAGTAGACGTGTCTGAAATTAAAGAACTTAGGTCCAGAGTACAGTGAGCTGTGTACAGATATCATCCGCTTGTTCATTGATTCATTCACTCTGTGACTTGAGAAACATCAATCAAGTACCTGTTGTGTACTTGGCATGGGGTAGGTAGAAGAAAGAAAAAGACAATGACTCTCTTCCTGTCAGCTTCTCTCCCTTACCCTAATGGGTAACAGGCCTGGGCCCCACTCTGCCACTTGGCCCTTAGGCACAACTTAAATGAGGAGCCTGGTTTGGAAGGAAGCTGATAGAACATTAAGCTCTGTTCTTCTAAGGGCACCCTGGGCTTGTTACCCAGAGCCCTGACTTCCATCCCAAACTCTCATAGCCCAATTTCTTTGGCCTCGAACCCTGACCTTTTGTCATCTAGTTCCTCAGCTTCGGGGTGTTTTTTTGTTTGTTTTTTTTTTCCCACTGCTGCCTAATTTCCTTGATTCTGTATTACTCACCTACCTTGGTCTTAAATGTTAAAACCTGACAGTTTTAACCTCTTGGACTAATTCATTAACTTCCTAAAACCACCACTCTGGATTCCTCTGGCCTTGCTTGGCTTCTCTAGAGTTGACCATTGCCAGACCCAGTGACCACTAAACCAGCTCCT
Organism: Acinonyx jubatus; assembly: GCF_027475565.1. NCBI lineage: Eukaryota > Metazoa > Chordata > Mammalia > Carnivora > Felidae > Acinonyx > Acinonyx jubatus. The sequence continues at coordinate 209,414,640 of NC_069380.1, forward strand.
GGTCTTGTTCACACTGGCTGCTTTCATCTATTGCTGGGAACAAGAGACCACATTCTCTGAGTGCCCTGGAACTCTCATACAGGAAATTGTGTCATTTAACTCAGTGCCCAAAACACCAGCCTTGATTCCTACTCCTCTTATTTAATCACAACCGGAATGTTTTCAGACTTCAATTTTAAGATATTTTTATGGGGCACTTGGGTGGCTCCGTTGGTTAAACACTTGACTCTTGATTTCAGCTCAGGTCATGATCTCACGGTCATGATATCAAGCCCAGCATTGGACTCTGTGCTCAGTGTGGAGCCTGATTAAGATTCTCTCTCCCTCTCTCTCTGTTCCTCCCCAGCACGCATGCACACTTGTTCACTCTCTCTCTCTCTCTCTGTCTCTCAAAAACAAACAAAGCAAACCCCTGTAAATTAAAAAAAAATACCTTACAATCTTTTTATTGACCTAGAACAGTTTCCATACAAAATTCACCTTATTAAATATTATTTAAATATTGTTAAATATATGCCAAATATATTTGCATATCTGTTTAGTGGGTTTGATGCACATACTAGAGTTATTGTAACTCTCTTGGCATAATATTTAAATTAATTAGGTTTCCTCTGAGATTCATCACAATTTCATTTTCACAATTTAGCATGTTGAAAAAAAAATCTGCAGTCTAGAAAGCAGAGGAAAGGCACAGAAAGTTTCTTCTAGAAACACTTGCTGCCAGTGTCCACACCTTTAGGAAATTCCTGGAATGGAGTATGCGGAGCAACTGCCTAGACCTGGAATTATTCCTGAACCTGACCACATGATACCCATCCACTTCCCGATCCTGTGTGTTTATGTGCTCAGTTCTTCCAGCGGTAGCTCCCGTGTCTGCCACTGATCTTTTTGGTTGTATTAAATTCACCTAGAGTGAAGAATTGACACCAGTTTCAAGTTATGTTAAGATTGCTGTCTTAATTCCATAGTGAGGCATATTCTGGACTTTTTCTTGGGACCACTTAGTTTCTGTCGCTGAGGAAGTGCATGAATGAATGGAGCCCATCAACAATACCTCACAACACAGGTTAGGGAGCTGTGACAGCAGTATGTGTGCAAGTTCAATTCAAGTCTGGGCAGTGAGAAGGAAGAGGCAATTTTAGGAACAAATGGCATGGCTTCATCACTCAAAGCTGTTCCTATGCCAATTCTGCAAGGTTCAGTTTGTTTGCTGTTGGCTTAAGAGAGAATAAGGTCCATTCTATGATTTTAGGTGGGCGAATGACATGAAGGGGTCACTGGTTTGCCAAAACATACATAATTGCCTGGGACAGGGTAGGTAGCCCAGTGCTAGAAGATGGGTCCACATGGACAGCATGAGAACATTTTCTTAGAAACCTGAGGCAGAAGGTAGGGCATAATAAAAAGAGGGGATGTGGCTTTCTTGAAACCAGAATATCACCTTACTTGGAGACTATCCTAGATCATGTTTTCCAGGAGATCCCAGGCTGGAAGGAATGAGAAGGGAAGGAGAGTGAAGGGACCCTCTACTTGACAGTTTTTGTATCAAGAGGGCTCAGGGCTGCCATCCTTTCCCAGAAGCATTTAGCGTCAGGAAGCCCCCGTCAATATCTGGTCTCTCTTCTATGTTTCCTTTCCCCTGGCTTCTCGTAAGAGGGTTGTGGTTGCTCGTGGTGTTTTCCAAGGTCCTGGTGCCCTTATAACCCTCTTTTTGAAATAATTGAAGCTAAAACTCTCAACCTGGACCAAGGCAGTTGGGATTTTCAGAAGATCTTCCGGGCATATTTATGGGTAGTTCTTCCTCCTTCTCATGTGGGAGCAGGTCAAGTGCAGGTTGATACCTGTACCTGACCCTGATGTGTCATTGCTGTCAAGGCAGGCCTCAGGAGATGGACTGGCCTTTCCCAGAGCCTCCTTGCATTACACCAGGAGATTTGGGCCTGCACTGAGGATTGTCTTGCTTGCTGCAAACTGACAGCATAAATCTTAAGAAAAAAAAAAAAGATGAGCTGGTAGTTGTAGATAAATTGTCAGGGGGTTAATAGTCTGACCTCATTATGAGCACATTTTTATTAAAAATATGCTACTGGGTAAATTCTGTTTTGTGAATTGCAAAGAACAGTTGGATAAGGTGAACTTTAGCACCAATAATCCATTGTTATCTCTTCTAATGACGGTTTCAGAAGCGGGGCCGGTCTTCTGCCCCATCCTCAAAGGCCCCAAGTATTCTTTCAGCTCAAGGGACTCAGGACTCAGTGATAGGCTGGCTTCTCCAGGTGATCTCCATGGGCCCAGAGACTCCTTCTCTGAGGTCAAGATTACATTTTCCTACTTTCCCCATTTTCTCGGTATTACCCCAATACTGGTGCAAATGACTGATGTTTACTAGGGAGAGTGGGAGAAAGTGACTTTCTGAATGTATGTACTCACCATTCTTAGTACTTTGGAAAAAGTCTTATCAACCCTGTAAGCCTTCTTTTGATGCAGAATAAATGTCTCAATAACTTTCCACCCTTACTTTTTAATATGATTCTTATTTCTGTAAAGAAGACCCTTGAGGATAAGATACTCAGGAATATTCTCTTTCTACCAACCACATTTTCTTATTAAAAACAATATGTTAAGAATTGGTTAGCAAACCCTGGGTATAGGTGTATGTACTTTCTACCTAGGTGTGTGATGTGGATAGATTTCTTCTTTGTGTGGGAACCCGGGTGTCTCATTTGATAAACAGAAAGGTTTATAGCCATTCATTTCCATTTAAATGTCCATTAGTAGCAGATTGGTTAAACAAATGGGTTTATGTCATTTTTGCAGTTGTTGAAATGCTCAAAAAATATGAAAAGATATGTAAGGTATATTAAATTTAAAAAGCAATAGTTGGAATAGTTCACACAGTATGATCCCACTTGTTTAAAAAATTATGTGTATATGTGCTTGTACATGCAAAGAAAGATTTTGGAAGAGAATCCAGGAAACTTATTCACTGTAATCGTCCTTGAGACATAGGACTGGGGGTGAAGGGAAATTGAACATTTTACTTTTCATTTTATATTCTTCTCAAGTATGGGCTTTTTTGTCATGTGCAAAGGAGTCTGGTAGAGATATTGTGGTTCTTTCTAACTCCAAGTTACCATAATTTTATCCTTTGGCCTTCCCCCAGATATTCTTTTGCAAAATACGTGGTAGAAATGTGCATTACTTTTGCTCATGGCTAAATCGATCTCAGTTTACATCTTCTGTGAACTGCCTGTAGACTGTTTAGAAGCAGCACTTAGATTCACTGGGAGCTTTTATTTTAAATTTGATGTACCTCCCCTTTGAAGTTTGCAGAATCTGGATGACAAATATTTCTAAATTTGGATTTTTTTTCTTAAGTGGAAGATAAAAAAGCAAACTCCAGGATTTTTTTTCATCTAGTTCCCATTGGTTTTTTTTGGCGGGGGGGGGGGGGGGGGGGGAGGGATTGTTTTGCTGTTTGTTGTAAACAAAGGAGATAAGGTGATTGTCCTGCATGTAATGCCAGTTGAGCTTTCTGCATGAGTTCTGCTCTGAGAAGGCAGGCAATATCCTAAGTCAGAAAGTGGCTGTGTGATGCAACACTCCAAAGGCATTTCAGAAAATTGCAATAGCCTCACTTACATGTGATAAATATGTTCCTAGAGCTACTTGTAAATTTGCAGTTTTAATCAGCTGTTTCAGGCAAGTATTGTGAGGGTCAAACGGAATTTAATAAGGTGCTACAAGACCTGCATTTTGGTCTTGCTGGATGGTAGCTGTCAGTTTGAAAAATGGGGCTGAGGTTGTGGCCTGAGCTTCTAAGCAAATTGTTCCTGCTGGCTTCCTAGGATTTTAGCTCCCAAGACCCCCTGCTACTTCAGCATTGATGGAGGGGGAGCAGTCAAGGTACTTTCAGGTGACAGAGATGCAGGTTTCCTTGGGGTCAAAAAACCTAGTGCATGTCCAGTGGAAAATGGCCAGGATGATCAGGGTCTTAAGACCAAATTTTGCATGGAAAGAAAGGTTAAAGGAACAAGAATGTTTCGCTTAGAAAAGAGAAAAATGAATATCAGAGCCGCCAGCAATGTCAGACATCATCTATTCAATCCCCTTTATTGTGCAGATGACATTCAAGGAAGTTAAATAAGTGCATGTAAGTCATAAAACACATTCGTGGTGATGCAGAAGCTAGGACTCAAGTGTTCTGACTCCCCTGCCCCCACACGTTTGCATGCCATCCCCAAAGTTCATGTTCTTTCCGTTCTATCCCACTGATGGTTCTTAAGAAACACAAACAGGATAAATTCATAAAGTGCTTAGCATGGAGTCTGCCAAAGAGGGGAAACCATTATGTGTTAATTCCTTTTCTCCCCAGTATGTCCCCTGCCATGACTACCAGTATACAAGGATAAGACTGTAGCTAGAATTGATCATCATCTTTAAATGAATGCCTTCTGTGCTCTTTCAGGTCAGAGTAGAGCACATGAGAGTAGAACATAAATTCATATTTAATCATAACAAAAAAAAAATAAGAGAAAAACCCCTTTATAATGAATAGAATTGTCCAGCAATATAAAAAGCTGTACTCAGAGCTGAGTTTCTCATCACTAGTTGTATTCAAGAGCACCAGGTGGCAAATCAACCCATGATTTCTCCTGGGATTCTATTAATGAATTTAAGCTATGATTAGATTACTTCTAAGAGTCTGTCTTTAACTTGGAGGCAATGAGGATGAATAAGCAGAAGGATGTATCCAATGTAATGTTGAAAAAGATTAATCTGATAGCAGCAACAAATGGGGGAGCAGAAATGCTGATGGGAAGCTAGTTAGGGGCTGTAAATATTTGAAATGTCAACTTAAAATTACAGAAATGTCAATGCTGGGTCAACCACAAATGCTTCATAGTCCAATCTGCATTTATTTCACCTCTTCTCATAAAACTGTGTATATACTGAGTCATAGAGCCCCTGGAAATTCTACTCCTGGCCAAGCTCTTTAAAATTCCCCATGACTACTGTATCTACTAATCCCAATGACCACCCAAAAGGAAGGCAAGGGCACTAAGTCATGGAGATGAATGATGGATCGGAAGCAGATTGTGTTCAGCTAAGCTACTGTGCCTTTTCCGTTATTGTATCTTCTCTCCTTAGGTTATGTTGACATTGGACTGATTCCAAAAGGAGCAAGGGACATAAGGGTAATGGAGGTTGAAGGAGCTGGAAACTTTTTGGCCATCAGGAGTGAAGACCCCAAAAAATATTACCTCAATGGAGGATTTATTATCCAGTGGAATGGAAACTACAAGCTGGCAGGGACCATCTTCCAATATGACAGGAAAGGAGACCTGGAGAAACTGATGGCCACAGGTCCTACCAATGAGTCAGTGTGGATCCAGGTAATGCAGAGGGGAAGGCAGCTGATGATATGTACATTAGTTAGGACATTTATGATGTTCTTTTCCAAGGTATTTGCTAGGGGACGTTAATTAAAAATACTTAAAATTTTTAGCAAGGAACAGGGAGGGAAGCAAGATGTTACTTGTGCTGTTAATCCTTTATATTGCCTAGAAATTTCTGAAGTCCCCATAATGAAATGATGGGGTCCCTAAAATCCTCTAACGGGAGTTTTGAGTTCAGTTTCCACTATGGTTGACCTAAGCTGTTTATTTGCAGGTGTTTCTCAGGTATAAAAAAAGATGCTGTCAATCTATGTCAGTGTGGCATGAATTTCCAAGTAGCTTTCCAGCAATGGTGATGGACTGACATGGTTTTTTCATATGTTATCATGTGCTTGTCCTCAGACAAGATGTTTGACTTTGTGAAACTCTTGGGGGAGAATGGAGTTAGAATGTAGTATGTCTCCTTGAAGGCACAAGCGGGTGTTGTGAGAGTTGAATAAGTAAATTGTCTTTCATGTTGGCGAGGAACTATAGAAAAGGAGTAGATTATATCAGTAGAGACAAGGCAAGTTGGGGATTACAGGTGGCCCAAGAGAAAGTCAGATATAACCATATTCAGAAGTTAGGAGGTAATTGCAGAGCCAGAGATCAGAGCACTCATAAAAGCTGGAGGTCAAGGCTTGACAGCTATGATTCATAAATGTCTTGAGACCTGAAATCTTACCTGCCTACATGGCAAAGGATTTACATACGGGAACCCCAATCCCATGGAGCAACCAATCCACCAATTTTAAATATGTGGTAAGTAGAGTACCTGCAGGAGAGGGAAGTGAGGGGGGGGTCCCAAGAATGGTATGCCTTGCCTAAAGCCCATGACCATTTTTATTGCAGAACTATATGCTTTAAAGGAATTAACTCACCTGAGAGCTAGGGAATAGCATCATAAGGCAACAGCAACAACAATAATAAAAATTAATGTTTATTGAATGCTAACTACATATGAGGCACTATTCTATTCATATCTTTTTTTTTTTAAGATTTTATTTTTAATCTGTACACCCAACGTGGGTCTTGAACTTACAACCTGAGATCAAGAGTTGCATGCTCTCCTGACTGAGCCTACCCAACGCCCTGTATTCTACTCATATCCAGTTATGTTACATTTATTTACTTATTCGACTCTCACAACATCCCTATTAGTCATGCTATTATTATCCTCACTTTGTAAATAGGGGAAACTAAGGTACAAAGATATTAAGTAACTTACCTGTAATCACAAGGTTATTAAGTACACAAGGGTGCAAGGTGACCTACCAGTCTATTGTTGGAAAAGACACTATCCCCATTCCCTCAGAGAAATTTCCATAAGATTAAATCTCCATGGGAATTCAGCCAAGAAATAATCAAACGGAGATTAGATAGAGATAGATAAAGGTATAGATGTAGGTAGATATACATATAGATATAGATATAGATAGATGTGTAGGTGGAAGTAGAGGTGGAGATATATTCATTTATTGGCGTTTGCTCCAATGCATGTCTTCATAATTACTTTAAGATGATGGACATTCTGTAGTGTTTGTTACTACAGCACTGTGTTTTGTAATATAAAGTCACGACAGTGATGTCAACCTTCTATTGCCTTTTAGCTTCTGTTCCAGGTGACTAACCCTGGCATCAAATATGAGTATACAATCCGGAAAGATGGCCTTGACAATGACGTGGAAAAACTGGTGTACTTCTGGCAGTATGGCCACTGGACAGAGTGCAGCGTAACATGTGGGACAGGTGAGAGACAGCTGCTGTGTCTCTGCATCCGTGTCAGCTTCACATTGGCCCACGGAGGCAGTCTGAGCCAGTGGTTCATACTCTGTGCCTATAGGTCTGCAGGGTTCCACAAACATGGCCCGGGGCCTCTCTGAGAGTGAATATGCTGGTCATGGTCTAAAGAGAGAGGCAGTTTTTCTTGTATCAGCTTTATATACTGTTGTTCATGAAAGAGTTTGTTTGAAAAAAAGGTTACATGTCTTATTTTGTTGTGTTTTCAGAATTATTGAGATAAAAGTGACACATCATAACATTGTGTAAGTTTAAATTGTACCGGATGATTTGATACACGTACATATTGTGAAACGTTTACCACAATAAGGTCAGCCAACATATCCATCACTCCACAAAGTTACCTTTTTGTATATGTGGTGAGAACATTTAATATCTGCTCTTTTGGCAACTTTCAGGCATACAATACAGTATTACATGTGTTTTGCTTTTTTAATGTTTATTTATTGATATTTGAGAGAGAGAATAAGTGCGTGCACAAGCTGGAGAGGGTCAGAGAGAGAGGGAGAGGGAGAGAATCCCAAGCAGGCTCCACACTGTTAGCTCAGAGCCCGATGCGGGGCTCCATCCCACGAACCGTGAGATCATGACCTGAGCCGAAATCAAGAGTTGGGTGCCCCAGTATTACATGTGTTTTAAAAAGCAAAACAGAAAGGCTTAAAAGCCTGGTTGAGGACCTGAAGTTCACAAAAGTCAAACACCCTGCGGGGCACCTGGGTGGCTCAGTCAGTTAAGGGTTCTAGTCTTGATTTTGGCTCAGGTCATGATCTCATGACTTATGAGATCGAGCCCCAAATCGGGCACCACACTGAGCATAGAGCCTGCTTGGGATTCTCTCTCTCCCTCTCTCTCTGCCCCGCCCCCACTGTACTCTCTCTCTCTCAAAATAAATAAATGAACATTTAAACAACAACAACAGCAACAAAAGTCGAACACCCGGCTCAGAGGCATACTGTAAATGATGGGCAAATCCAAACCATAACAGGCTCTCCTGATTCCAACCTAGTGTTCTTTTTTCTGTCTCCAATTTACCACGTTTTCGTATCTACTAGGAGAGTAGTTTCCTCTCACAAAATTGAGCATTGGAGAGATTCCTTGCTGTCAAGTGTATCAGGATGGAATAAGTTCTGCTACCATAAGAAATCAAAATCTCAGGACTTCAACACAGAGAAGGTTTATTTCTAACCCATTGTAAGTCTGATGTAGATTGGGTGGCCCAGCTTCATCTTGCAACTAAGACATTTGACATGTGTGGCTTCCAGCATGCCCCACAGCAAACAGAAATGGAAGAGGCAGACTGGCTCTTATTAAGGGCCACGGCCTGGTGGTGACACAGATCATTTCTGCTCACCTTTCATTTCATCGGTTGGCCTTAGTCCTCTGAGTACAAGCTGGAAACTGTAAACAAGTGCACGGACATTTGTAGGGCATCCACTCTCTTGGCTGAAGGCTGGGTGAACTTCTCTAAGGTCTGGGGCGAGGGGGCGGGGAAGGGTATGTCAGGTACTTGGGGCTCTTCACTCATTTGGGGGGCTTTAATAGTAGTCCCATATGAGGCCTCTGCCTCCCTTTTTTGGATCATGTCCAAGTCTGTTCTGGAACTTCCTGCCTTTAGCTTGTAACTACTGCCTTTAAAACTAGGGCAGCAATAAGGGGAAGTGCCAAATTCAGCGAGGTAGCCAAGAGAATGGAAGTGAAGGAGTGAATGGCCAGAAGAACACAGTCACCTACTCTGTGGGCCTCTCTCTTATATACTCTGTCTCGTCACCATTCCTTCACTCGCTCCTCCCTGTACCTGTGCCCCCTGCCCCAGGAAGCAGTCCTGGAAAGGGGTCCAGCAATGGACATTGAGTCACGCATTGTCAGCCTAATCGACGATTCTTGTATTTCCAACTTCTCTCTTCCCCTCCTTCAGTACAGAAACCAAGGGTTAACTTTTAGAAATCGTAGGGATCGTGTTCATTTCAAAATGTGTGCTGTTTTGAAAATCCTAGTCCTCTGGAAATCCATTAGGTCAAAGCTGTGATTTGTGGCAGCAGCCACAGTGGGGTTGGTGTCATACTGCTATCCCCAGTGCTACCCCTGGCATTTCCAGATGTCCTGCCCCACTGCCCAGGGGGCTGGGCTTGCTGAGAAGCAAAAGCAACATAAACAAAAAATAAGTTGGTGAAAAATATTTCCTTGAGGAGCAGTTGTGAGGAAAATGAGGTCATGGGGACTATAGATACAAATACTTTTTCGAGTTCTCATCCCCATTTTTCTCTTCTTTAGGTGAAGTACAGGTTTAAGCTTTAAGCTGAAAGGAGTGAAAACTCAGCCAGTCCAGGCTGGGCAGGGGCCCCTCCACAAAACAGGAGAGCACCCACCCGCCCCTCTTTTCTGTTTCAACATGGGATGAATTCTTTGCATTATTTTTTTTTTAATTTTTTAATTTATTTTTTTATTTTATTTTATTTTAAATTTTTTTTTCAACGTTTATTTATTTTTGGGACACAGAGAGACAGAGCATGAACGGGGGAGGGGCAGAGAGAGAGGGAGACACAGAATCAGAAGCAGGCTCCAGGCTCTGAGCCATCAGCCCAGAGCCTGACGCGGGGCTCGAACTCACGGACCGCGAGATTGAGACCTGGCTGAAGTCGGACGCTTAACCGACTGCGCCACCCAGGCGCCCCATCTGGTTATTAAGCCTTAACAGGAACTATGAGGAAGCTGCCAGTGTCCATGTGCTCACCTGAATCTCAGTCATGCTGCCTATTTGAGCAACAGTGAGCTCTTATTCTGGCAGAGAAGAAAGGCAACATATCTACTCTCATGCTGTCAGACACAGAGGGTGACATGCCAATATTCCCGTAGGACACACATTGCTAAATATAAAGATGGAAGACCGCCTGAAACACTGAATCAGTCAACTGTGTATTTTTAGTTGCTTTGAGCTAAAACGTTCTATACTATAAAAGTAGGTGAAAAATATTATTGAAAAATTAGAAATAGAAAAAGTCACCACCCTGACACAATGCATTTTTTACTTTTCTTTTTTGCCTTTTTTTTTTTTTAAGTTTGCTTAACGTTTATTTATTATTGACAGACAGAAAGAGACAGAACATGAGCAGGGGAGGGATGGAGGAGGGGGAGACACAGACTCTGAAGCAGGCTCCAGGCTCTGAGCTGTCAGCACAGAGCCCGAGGTGGGGCTTGAACTCACAAACCGCAAGATCATGACCTGAGCCAAAGTTGGACACCCAAGTGACTGAGCCACCCAGGCGCCCCTTTTTTGCCTTTCAATATGCTTTTTTCTAGTTATAGATGTATATAGTTGTGTGCATATTGATGTGTTTATGTACGTATAGACATGCTTTCACTTAATGCCATTAACATGGGTACCTTTCCAGGTCTTACTCAGTCTTCGTAGCTGTCATTTTTTGGATACATTATGTTTCACTGGCAAGACAAAGCAAAATGTCTTTTAGCCAATTCCTTATTGATCATCATATTCTGATGATTTTGTTAGTGTTAATTTGTAGATGGAATTTCTGGGCTCATAGAGCATAAATATTGGGGCTTCTGGGTGGCTCACTTGGTCGAGCATCCAACTTCGCCTCAGGTCATGATCTCATGGTTCGTGAGTTCGAGCCCCATGTCGGGCTCTGTGCTGACAGCTCAGAGCCTGGAGCCTGCTTTGGATTCTGTGTCTCCCTCTCTCTCTGCCCCTTCCTGACTCACACTCTGTCTCTCTCTCTCTCTCTCTCAAAAATAAATAAATAAACATTAAAAAAAAGGAGCATAAATATTATGGCAATGTTAAGAAACTTATTACCAAATTGATTCCCATAGTAAAAAAGTTTGCAAACGGGTAGTAGCAATCATTTTATTTTATTTTATTTTATTTTATTTTATTTGTCTTGTTTCGTTTTGTTTTGTTTTTATTATTATTGTATTATTTTAGCTTTACACTTTTTCACTGGGAAGCATTATAAATCTCCTAGCAAAATGGAGAATGTAACAGCAAACTCTTGCATGCCAGACACTCAGTTTTCTCAGATTTTACCATTACTCATGCTTATTTCAATCTTCATTTTTAAAGAAAAGAAATTGCACAAATGCACATGATAAGCACTCCCTGACTCCTCTCCCTTTCCTTTTTCCCCAGAGTTAACCAGGGTCATGTAACCAGTTGTTACTATCATGCATGTTGTTAAATACTCTTATTATACATGTGAATACTCATCCACATTAAAAAACATTGTTTCTCGGGCATTTAAGCTTATAAACAGTGTCATACTCTGTGTATAGTTCTCTATCTTGTTTTACTCAGTATTATGCTTTTGAGATAAGTCCACACTAATGAAAGTAGCTCTTTGTACATTCACCTGAAGGTCTGCGTACCGTCCCACTGTGTGAATATACAATTATTTCTACATTACACTATTCTGCAGTCAGTTATAAACATTTTTGTAGTGCCGTAATGAACACCTTTCCTTAATAGCACTAAAGCTCAAAATAACCATGTACATTTAAGATATGTCCACATATCCTTGATAAAGCATGAGTATTACAAATAGGGACACACATTCCACTCTGACCCTGATGTGTGACTATAGGCTGATATCTAGATGACAATTCACTTCTTTGGAAAATCAGAATCGGATACTTCTTTGACCCTTTTAAAATTGCATTCGTCTTGGTACTAATCCATCTGACTTCGTCCACTGGAATTGTTAGGTAGGGTCAACCGAGTGAAGATACTGGTCTCTAACAATATCTGGAAGACTTTTTTAATATTTAGGACCATAAAAATAACAGAAACGTTGAGGTGGATTTAAGCATATACTGTGGAATGAGGCTTATATAGTTCATCGTATGCATAAACACATAGTATTTATAAGATAAACGACAAGTGACATATAGTGATACATACACCATTAATTTCAATGGAGGAACTCTGACACATCATTATTAATTTTGCCCTACGCGCCCCACAGTATCTGCCCGGCCAGTCTATGTTCATCACCACGCTGATCCACCAGACCAACCAGGCAATAGGGATTTTATGTTATGTTTTGTGTCCTTCTGCTACTGCTGGAGTCAGGAGCACGGAGCAATTTTTGCTACTCCTGCACAGAAACAAGCCTTTTGGGAGGATGTTTCCAACCTCTGAGGGTCACCTGACGGTTTCCTCTTAGGTTGTGACATTAAGAATTTGCCAAACCACCCAAAGTTTCAATGAAACTTCTAAGCATCTAAGCTTTTCTTTTTTCTGCTCTATAACTGCAGGTACATGTCAGTGTTTCTGGCATCCACCATTTCAGTCTCTATCCACTCACATTGTCCAAGACTTCTCTACAGGTGTTTGTGTCTTTCCAAACAATGACTCATTCCTTGTGCCACAGAAGTTCCTTTTGTAATGTTGCTTCCAGCTGTTGACAGTGTTTTATTTCTAGGACAAAAGAAGAATAAGACAGTCTTATCAGCTGAGAAAGCCTGAGTGTTTGAAAGTTACTTATCTTCTTCAAAAGAAAAAAAATACTGTTTTAGTTAACAACAAAATACTGTTGATTCATTTAAAAGGATTCACTTACTGTATGACAACTCCTCTGACATTTTTAAATGATGAGATGTGATCACTGACATCTGAGTATGAAAGCCAGCCTGGGAGATTATGCTGGAACGGGGCGTGTGAAGCAGTGTGAGGTGGCAAATGGCAGGAGAACGAGCTCCAGTTTGGGTCCTGCCTGCTGTGTGTCTGTGGGGAAGTCCCTCCATGTGCTAACGTGAGGAGGTGACCAGCTTATAGGTGTACTCGTGGCCTTTCCGATTCAAGAATTCTGTACACCAGTAAGCCCACTCAAGGCCTGGATGCCCTGAGAGTTCAGGGCACCAACCTGTGTGCCCGCTGATGGCTCTGTCCCCTGGAGGGGGTGGGGGGGGAGAAGGTGGGTGGGGTCCCAGTCTTCAGTCTTCTACCCCAGTATTTCACATCCAGCATTGAAGTGTTAGCCCCCTCAAGAGACATGATGACTCCCTTCTCACTCTCCCTCTACCTCTCAATCCGTGACATGCTGGCCACTCCCCTCACTTCTCTTGGTAATGATGTCTTAGCAAAAGCTGTGTCCCTTTCCTCTGTCAGCCTGTGGGACTTCACTGTGCCTCCATTTCATCTTTCACATACAAATAATGGTAGTGTTGACCTCACTGGATTGTTGTGAGGTTTGGGTTTCTGTCTACCAAAATAGATAATAAGTAATACATTTTACGTATTATATATTTGTATATGTACATATATGTTTGTTTATTTGTACACACACACATACAGTTCTGAACAGCACCTGAGACAAGGCAAGTGCTACATGTGTTCACTATTATTATTTATCCAAAGCTAAACCCAGCCTACAGGTGTTCTTGGTCTGCCTACAGAATGTGCCACCCCCCCGTGTGCTTTTCTTACTCACATTACCGACCTGGTCTCCGAAGGCAGCAGTATTATTAGTCCCTGTTCTCAAAGCCTCTACTTTAGAAACATGACCCCTCAAACTTTACAACATTCTTTTGAATTTTATTCCTGTCTTTCAGAGTTTACTAATAATATAAACATCCTTACCCGCTTTGTTCCTTTATTAAGCTAATAGCAATTGTGTTATAATACCTGGTGACAATATCTGCTTTCGTTATTTAAGTCTCACTTTTTTTATTTGGAATATATGTATTGGTCTTGTCTCCCCAGTTACATTATAATCTGTATATGAGATTGTGTGTTAATCTACCTATATTATCTGTAGTCCTTCTCAAGCAAGATCTCTTCCACCCACTGTGAGCTGTAGCATGAGTGAAGTAGAGACTCCGTTCCCTATCCATACTTTGAAAGCCAGACACCTTATGGACAACTTTCCCATCAGTGATAAGCGTGGCCACTTGACATGACCAGGGGCCTCCCTGACACTAGGTATGTGGGCTCGGGATTTAACACGTGTGAACCTTTCTGCCCTTCCCCCAGGTATCCGCCGCCAGACTGCCCGTTGTGTGAAGAAGGGCCACGGGATGGTGAAAGCTACCTTTTGTGACCCAGAAACACAGCCCAACGGGAGACAGAAGAAGTGCTATGAAAAGGACTGTCCACCCAGGTAACCACTGATAAAAGAGCTCTGTGTCTGATATAACAGTAATCTAATGCTCAGTGATAAAGGAGGTTGGGAAGCTTTGTCATTAGAATAAATACAGAAAAACCTTCAGGTGTCTGTGGCTATGCTGTTGGAGCCTGTGGCAACCTGTGAGTGAGGACATCTTCTCCCCATAGAGCAGTATTTCTTACAAAGATGTGTTCTGTGTTTTTTTATTTGGTAAGACTAAGTCTCAGAGCATTGTTGAAGAGAATGTTCTATGGATCCCCCAAAGTTCTTCAGATAACAGGTGTGGCTTTTCTAAGAGCACTGGACCGGTGCAACAGTAGCCTTCAACTTCAGATCACTGGGCCCACCTACACTTACGGCTGCCTGGAAGGGTGGCCTTCAGAGCAGGCTCTCTTAATCTCAGCACCGTTGACATTTTGGGCCAGATAACTCTTTGTTGCAGGGCTGTCCTGCATGCCCTATGATGTGTAGTGACACCTCTGGCCTGTACCTGCTTAGATTTTAGTAGCAACCTCCCCCCTTCCTCCAGGTTGTCACGACCAAAAACATCTCCAAACATTGCTAAGTGTCTTGTCAAGGGCAAAAGACCCTTGGTTGAGAAGCAGCATTATAGAGGTATTCATTTCCTGCTCACCATATTGGTTCTAGATATTGGAGTCCCAGAAGGTGGCTGTAATGTAGGGGCTTATGTTAAAGGTGGGGGGTGGGCAGGTCGGGAGCCAAGGAGGAGGAGAATGGAGAGAGGAAGAGAGAGGGGAGGGACAGAGAAGAAAGGAAGTGAAGGAAGAAGGAAAGAATGAATTCTGGAGAGTGTCTTCATTTTCGAGTGACCACAAACAGGGGTATATTTAGGTTGCCAATCTCATCAGGCATTCATTCCAATCCTAAGAAGACACACTAAGTTTAGTCAAACAGGAGGGGACTGGTTGGTATCATAAATCAAATAGGTGACGAACCAAACTCTAAAGAAGAGCTAGAAGAATGTGATAAATGTTGAAGAACTGTGTAAAAAGAAGAGTCTAGGCAAGTCAGTGAAGGCAAGCAATATCTGTCTCTAGTGGGGGCAGACAGGCTGGCCCCAGAGGCCAGAGTCAGCGGGTTTATTCTCTGTCCAGCTCTGTGGGCTCTGGTGGAGAAGGAGTGGGCTGTGAGGCCGGGAGCCAGATCCTGCTGTGCGGCAACAGGACAGAGGCACTGCCTCACCTCACCTTGGTTACCTCGCCTTGGTCATCTCGCCTTGGTCACCTCACCTGGCTGCAGCTCTGGCCAGCACTAGGTTTTGTCTGCAGCTGTACTTTCTATAATTTCTTCTCAGGGAAGAGTGAGCCAGAAAAGAAAAGGTCATGTGTGGGGGCTGGTCACTAGCCCACAGCTCTGCAGGGCTCACAGGCTTCCTCACCCCCAGTCCCCCACAAAGTTGATGACCCTGTACCAGTAAATTCCTGTTGCGCTTATTAGACAGCAGCCATGATACATGTGCCTGCATGCCCGGGGTTCTGTCCTTGCTTTTCAAAGCCACTTGCTCTGGTGGGTTAGATATCCTCTTAAAACGATAGATGGTTATTTCCTGGCTCTAATTTTGTCCCTGGGGTTCAGGTTCTCATTTTTATTGTGTTACATAGTCTCCCTCGGCCTTACGATTGCCAATGAATAGTTGTTAAGCTCCTGTTACTTCCCATAAGAGATACTGTGGTGATTATAGCCATGTAAGAGTTACCATTTATTGAGCACTGAGATATTGTGAGACAATAAAGGATATATATTTGGTATCTGATAAAAAAAATGCCTCTGATAAAATCCAATAGTCATCATGATTTTAAAACTAAAAGCTCTGGGGGTGCCCAGGTGGTTCAGTTGGTTAAGCACCTGACTTTGGCTCAGGTCATGATCTCACTTTTGATAAACCTACTTCACTTTTGATAAAAGTTCCTGGGTTCGAGCCCCAAGTTGGATTCTGTGCTGACAGCTCAGAGGCTGGAACCTGTTTCAGATTGTGTGTCTTCTTCTCTCCCTGCCCCTCACCCACTTACACTCTGACACCCTCTCTCAAAAATAAATAAACATTAAAAAAAAATTAAAAACAAACAAACGAACAAAAAAACCCTAACTGGAGGAGTATAGAGAGCTTCCTGGCAGCTGAATACATGGAGGTGCTGGGAGGGTGGTATGCCCCAAGGGGGATATAGAAGCTCTGCCACCTTTCCCCTGCACCTTGCCCCATGAATCTCTTCCATCTGGCTGTCCCTGAGTTGTATCCTTTTATAATAATCCAGTAATCTAGTAAGCAAAATGTTTTCTTGAGTTCTGTGAGCCACTCTAGCAAAGTATCCAACCCTTGGCTGGGATTGTGGGAACCCTTGGTTCATGGCCAGCTGGTGAGAAGCACAGGTGACAACCTGGACCTGAAGGGAAGGCAATAGGGGCTGTGCTGGGCAGCCCAGCCCCTAACCTGCCCAGTCTGCACCAACCCCAACAGTTAGGGCCAGAATTGCTTGGTATGGAAAACCCACACATTTGTTGAAACAGAAGTAACTTGGGGCACCTGGTGGCTCAGTCAGCTAAGTGACTTCAGCTGAGGTCATGATCTTACAGTTCGTGGGTTCAAGGCCCGTGTTAAGCTCTGTGCTGACAGCTCAGAGCCTGGAGCCTGCTTCGGTTTCTGTGTCTCCCTCTCTCTCTGCCCCTCCCTCACTCATGCTCTGTCTCTCAGAAGTAAATAAACATTCAAGAAGAAGAAGAAGAAGAAGATGAAGAAACAGAAGAAGAAGAAGACGAAGAAACAGAAGTAATGTGAGAGCAGAGTAGAAGAAAACAGTGGGATTTTTAAGTACCTACTTCACTTTTGATAATGTTTTAGAGATACCTCATATATTCTCTTTATTGTTCTCGACTACTGAGGAAAATAATTATTATCATGCCTATAGAGGAAGAACTGTTCCTTACCTCACTTAGGATCATGCAGCTAACTAGTAGACAGCAGAGGTTTGAACCCAGGGCTATCTATCTATAAGCCTGTGGTCTCCATTACATCCCCCAAAGAGGTATGCACCTCTCCCCTATCCAGGCTGTGTCTAAAGCAAAGCAAGCGTGCTGCTAGGTGTGGTGGGTTCCAAGGGATCTTCATGCAGACAGTCACCTGCTGAGGCCAAGGTAGAGCTGGGGACATAGGCTATGTACAGAAAAGCAACACAGTCAAAGAAGATTCTGGTATCAACTCTGTGTTTTAAAACATACATCAATCTGTTCCGGATATCTTCTTGTTTTATTTTTTATTTTGTTTTAATTCACATCCAAATTAGTTAGCATATAGTGCAACAATGATTTCAGGAGTAAATTCCTTAGTGCCCCTTACCCATTTAGCCCATCCCCCCTCCCACAATCCCTCCCATAACCCTCAGTTTGTTCTCCATATTTATGAGTCTCTTCTGTTTTGTCCCCCTCCATGATTTTATATTATTTTTGTTTTCCTTCCCTTATGTTCATCTGTTTTGTCTCTTAAAGAAAGGTTTAATTTTTTTAATGTTGATTTGTTTTTGAGAGAGAGAGAGAGAGAGAGAGAGAGAGAGAGAGAGAGAGAGAGCATGAACAGGGGAGCGGCAGAGAGAGAGGGAGACACAGAATCGAATACAGGCTCCAGGCTCCGAGCGGTCCGCACAGAGCCTGATGCAGGGCTCGAACTCATGAACTGCAAGCTCATGACCTGAGCCGAAGTCGGACACTTAACTGACTGAGCCACCAGGCGCCCCTCTGTTCCGGACATCTTATTTACCTGTAGCTAAAGACTTGGCCTCACTCTTTTCAGAATTCGCTTTCCATAAAGGTGGTTACCTTACCCACCTCTACACTTCAACTCTCAGAATTTCTAGTTGGAGGTAACTTTACAACAAGATGCTACCAGTGCTAGAGGGAGAAGGATGTTGGGGCAAGAGTCGGGAGGCTGAAGGACTCTTCAGGAGGAGATGAGCTGACCCTTCAGCCCATGGACATGGAGAAGGGACCTTGATAAAGGAATTCTTATGTGATACAAGCTGAGCTCTGTGAGCTTGAAGCTGACCCTTAGTGCGGTCTTGTGATAGGCTGAAAGGACATCCTGATCCCTGGAGCCTGCAAATGTTACCTTATTTGGAGCAAGGGTCTTTGCAGACATTATTAAGTGAAGGGGCTTGAAATGGGGATACTATCATCAGTTATCCATTTGGACCCTAAATGTCATTACAAGTGTCCTTATAGGAGAGAGGCAGAGGGGAATTTCACACACACACACACACACACACACACACACACACACACGAGAGAAGGTGATATGAAGATGGAACAGGGACAGATTTGGAGACAATAACCTTGAAGACTGGAGGGATGGTCCACAAGCCAGGCAATGCCAGCAGCCACCACAAACCCAAAGAGGCAAAGAACTGATCTTCCATAGAGCCTCTGGAGGGAGCATGGTGCTGCTAATGCCTTCATTTCATCCCAGTAACACTGATTTTATAACTATAAGAGACCAGATTTGGCTTCTAGAACTATTAGAAACCAGGTTTTTTGGGGTGCCTGGATGGCTCAGTTGTTTGAGCATCCGACTTCAGCTCAGGTCATGATCTCACACACAGTTCATGAGTTCCAGCCCTACATCGGGCTCCCTGCTGTCAGCATGGAGCCTGGAGCCTGCTTCGGATCCTCTGTCTCCCTCTCTGCCTCTCTCCCACTCATGCTCTCTCTCTCTCTCAAAAATAAATAAAAACATTAAAAAAAACCTAAAAATAAAGTAAAATAAATAAATTTTTTTAAAAAGTAAAAAACAAACAAACAGGTTTTTGTTGTTTTGAGCCACCAAGTTCGGGGTAATTTGTCACAGCAGCTATGGGAAACTAATGCAGGTGACACAAGCAGAAGAGCAGAGATGCCCCAACCAAGTTATAAAAGCTCCAAAGCTTGGAAAACCCTGTGATTGGGGCTTCTTGGAATGTGTGGCAAAGGAGTTTTTGGAATGGCACAAATCTGTCACTTCCTAAGGAAGCTTGCAGCCAGGCAGGCTATATGAGATGCATATTCATTGGCAAGGCAAGCCTTTGTCAGGGCAAGACCAGCAGCCAGGCATCTGGACCCCTTGCCCATAGTCCCGCCTCCTGGCCACTGTCCCTGTGATTCTTGCCTTGCTTGGGGCTTTGTAGTTGACATCTCTTCATCTCTTAGTTCTAAAAGCAGCATTGCTAGAACAAGGTAAATGATACCTGGTTCCCCCTGGAAGGCTTCTTAAGCTGAGTGCACGGATGCAGCTTGTTGATTTGGGGAGAAATTTTGAAATGGACCAATTCCACAGCCCCCTCTCCTACCATCAGCAATGAAGCCCCAGTAGTTAGAAAGGAGATGCCGTGGCCGCAGGCAGGAGCTGGGTGCCAGACAGCCACTGTGCAGCATCTTCCGGGGCCCAGGTTTTCTCAGTGAGCTGGTGATCAGTTCCACGGCTCCACTCTGCCAGTCCACATCAGAGCACTTCAAGGGAGCAAGACAGCCCGTTCTATCCCCCAACTTGTGCTGTCATATAGGAAACAGAGTTTCCTGCAATTGCCTCCAAACAATTTGAAGATTATTGTTAAGAGGGAAGCATAAGGAATTTAACAAGTCTTTTTAAATCATTGTCATTTGGTAGCGTCTTTCAGTTTTTACACTCTGGAAAACAGTGTGCAGGTTCCTCAGAAAATTAAAAATAGACCTACCCTATGACCCAGCAATAGCACTGCTAGGAATTTACCCAAGGGATACAGGAGTACTGATGCATAGGGGCACTTGTACCCCAATGTTCATAGCGGCACTCTCAACAATAGCCAAATTATGGAAAGAGCCTAAATGTCCATCAACTGATGAATGGATAAAGAAATTGTGGTTTATATACACAATGGAATACTACGTGGCAATGAGAAAGAACGAAATATGGCCCTTTGTAGCAACGTGGATGGAACTGGAGAGTGTGATGCTAAGTGAAATAAGCCATACAGTGAAAGACAGATACCATATGGTTTCACTCTTAGGTGGATCCTGAGAAACTTAACAGAAACCCATGGAGGAGGGGAAGGAAAAAAAAAAAAAGAGGTTAGAGTGGGAGAGCCAAAGCATAAGAGACTGTTAAAAACTGAGAACAAACTGAGGGTTGATGGGGGGTGGGAGGGAGGGGAGGGTGGGTGATGGGTATTGAGGAGGGCACCTTTTGGGATGAGCACTGGGTGTTGTATGGAAACCAATTTGACAATAAACTTCATATATTGAAAAATTAAAAAAAAAAAGGCCTTCCACTGTGTTGTTACAGTGAGAATCGCTATTAGAGCCCCAGTCCATAGGACTTTTATGTTGTAACTGGGACAGTAGAGTGACTTACGTAGGGGGACTAAAGAACAGTAGGAGACAGTGCATAATCGGTTCTCCAGTTGTGTGGGAAATGCCAGCAGCATTCTGGTAGGATAAAGATCACTGGCAAAAACAGACCAAATCGGGTTAGGCTGTTTTTAATTCTGTGCTGACTAAACCAGAGAGGTTGTCTTTTCGGGGTAAATAAATGGGTTGGGCTTTTGTCTTGCTGAGTTTTTTGCATTACATTTTTCTTCTGACCAATCCCTCAGAACATCTCAACAGCCTTCTGTCACACATTGCCTATAAATATAAAAACAGTATTCTATTATACATCTCCTAGGAAGGTGACATTATGGCAGACATCCAAAAAGTGAAATGGACAACAGAAAACAACTTGACACTGGCTCCTGAGCCCTGGGCCTGGAAGAGTTACACAATGATGGAGAAGGGGAAAAAAAGAGAGTTCCCTACCACTTTCAAAAGCTATTTCTAGGAGCGCCTGGCTGGCTCAGTCAGTTAGGCATCCGACTCTTGATTGTGGCTCTGGTGATGATCTCAAGTTTGTGAGTTTGAGCCCCAAATGGGGCTCTGTGCTGACAGTGGGGAGCCTGCTTGGGATTCTCCCTCTCCCTGTCTCTCTGCCCCTCCCCGCTTGTGGTCTCTCTCTCTCTCAAAACATAAACAAACAAACAAACAAACAATCAAACAAACAACTTTTTCTTAAAAAGCTCTTTCTGTGTTTCCATGGGTTCTACCTTCTAGAATCTTGAATAAATCATCCATGATAAGAGGTAGAGAAAGAGCTCACATCCTTGTTTTCCACAGAGAATCCAGAGTATTCATTAACAAACACTTTTAGTTCTTAAAGTGGTCAAGAATAGCTAACAAGTAAGATATTATCTTAAGTGTCTTCTTTTTCTAATGCTTTCTGATCAAAGGGACCAGTGAAACTAGTAGTAGGTAGACTGCAGGAGATAGGAAAGAGGAAGGCAATGCCCCCAATTGATCATCTCCTAAATAATTGAAAATTAGTAATTGTTTCAGTACCTGCTTCACATTAGAGTAGAAAAATATTCAATTAGGAACCAGGGAACCTAGATTCTATTGGATTCTTTTACTCGATAGTTGAGTGTCCAGCTCTTGATTTCGACTCAGGTCATGATCTCACAGTTCATGGGATAGAGCCTCACATCCCACAGCACAGAGCCTGCTTTCTGCCCCTGTCTTTCTGCCCCTCTCCTTCTCTCTCTCTCCCTCAAAACAAATAAACTTAAAATAACAACAAATAATAACAAATGATCAAGTTCTTATGTGTTAGGCTGTGTACTATACACTATGTATAAATTGATATTTTGTTTAATCTACAACACTCGTATAAAGTCAGTATTGTTATACTCATTTCATAGATGAGGAAAGTAAGGCTCAAACTTGCTTGAAGTTGTACAACAGGAAACTAGACCTTAGTTTTATTTTTCTTTAATGTTTATTTATTTTTAAGAGAGAGAGAGAGACAGAGGGCAAGTGGAAGAGGGGCAGAGAGAAAGGGAGACACAGAATCCAAAGTAGGCTCCAGGCTCTGAGCTGTCAGCACAGAACCTGATGCAGGGCTTGAACTCACGAACCATGAGATCATGACCTCAGCCAATGTCAGACCCTTAACCCACTGAGTGACCCAGTTGCCCCTAGACCTCAGTTTTCTTGACTGAAAAGAGAGAGGGCATATTGTTTTTCATTCAGAGACATTCTTATTTAGCATCTACTTATGCTGTATGCTCGACTGGACTTGAGGTGTGGTTGCACAAGCCAGCCATGGCCCTGACTACTCTAGGAGGCTGGAGTATCAGCGAGGACCACCCAGCTCTGTAACCTGTGCTTCTGCACATGGTTTCTGTTTCCAGTGGCTGGCTGTACATGTATACTTTTGGTGATCTTCTCTCACATGTCCGTGTGTGTCTGCAGGTGGTGGGCCGGGGAGTGGGAAGCATGCTCAGCAACATGTGGGCCCCACGGAGAGAAGAAGCGAACGGTGCTGTGCGTCCAGACCATGGGCTCTGATGAGCAGGCTCTTCCAGCTAAAGACTGCCAGCACCTGCTGAAGCCCAAGACCCTCATTTCCTGCAACAGAGACATCTTGTGTCCATCGGACTGGACAGTAGGCAACTGGAGTGAGGTAAGCTTCATCCGTTCCCCACCCATTAACCAATCCAAAGCGACCATAGAGAAAATTGCACAGTCGCCAGTGTCTATCACCTCTGGCCTGTTTCCTGCATTTCCCACTGCCTCGTATCCTATCTTGCTTATTTTTCATTCTTACTGGGTCTTCTCACTTGTCCAGTGATCAGATACCAGTCAGGGATGAGCTGAATCCCACTTACACAGGCTCACAACAGCTAATTATTTTTTAATTTTTTTAAGTTTATTCATTTTTGAGAGACAGAGAGACAGAGCATGAGCTGGGGAGGGCCAGAGAGAGAGAGGGAGACACAGAATCCGAAGCAGGCTCCAGGCTCTGAGCTGTCAGCACAGAGCCTGACGTGGGGCTTGAACTCACAAACTGTGAGATCATGACCTGAGCCGAAGTCGGACACTTAACCGACTGAGCCACCCAGGTGCCCCTCACAACAGCTAATTTGTACATTGTCAGGATTTTTGCTATTCTCCTGTCGTCAAACCACTGGTAGCAAATCAGGGCTCTCCCACCCACCCCAAGAGCTGGTTTGTTAAACGCTTACATTTATGTTTCACTGGAACTATTGTAGTTAACTAAAACCGGAGATGTGCTACTCAAATGGTAGAATGATAGGCAGTATACTTGACACTTGAAAAAGCCCCTCACATCATCCGTCTATTCAGCATCGGTCAAGGCCAGACCTGACCAAGAGTTGGCACATCTACTGTTATTAGCCATATAAATTCAAATAAGTATTGTTGCATTTCCCCAAATTAATCTGATCTAATTCTCTGAGTGCAGTTAGAAATCAGTGGGCTAGAAGGTTAAGAAGAACTCCCAAGCTTCATTTGCCTTTAGGTCACCTGGAACCTGGTAGTGTCACAACTCATGCTCCTACAGTCTGTCGTCGAAGCAGAGACTTTTTGTTCTCCAAGGGTCCTGGAGTCTCCAGGGGCCTTGCTCTGCTTCCCTATACATGTTTCCTTTCAATGACCTAAGGAATGACAAAAAATATATGATTTTTTAAACCAACAGTCCAGACTTCAAGGACAGATGAGTTTCCTTGGAAGGCCCATGCTTTCCATAATAATGCTACTGTTGACCAGAATATCATAGGAACTCCTCTTAGGACTCATCTTCAGAGAAACGAAAAATACTGGATTTTGGAGAATGCAGCAAGTACTATCTGTACTCATAAAGGTACTATGAAATGGTATCTAAAGAAGAATTTGAAAATTTGTATAAGCAAAGGTTCCATCTCTGAAGCTGACCCTTTGAAAGCAAAAAACAATCATTTGAATAGAGCCACTCTGATAACCTTAGTTCCAGAACTTTATTTCATTACTTCATGGTCACAGTTCAGGTTTATTTAGCTTCTAATTCTGTGCAGAATACTGTCTTGGGCATTGAAGTGAAAACAAAAGGAAAATGGCGAGCACAGTCCCTATGTTGTAAGAACTTCCTATCAAATGGGAGAGATAGGACCCAAAAAAGAAAAAAAAGAAGAAAGAAAGAAAAGAAGAAAGAAATATGAAGGGATCCATGCAAAGAAAACATACCTGCAAACTAATAGAGTACTATTAATGTGTGCACATATCAGCATTAGTCCACAGCCAGCCTGGATTGCTGTAAATTACAGTGTTGTCCAAATAAGGCTGAACGGGTATTGTGACTGGCCCATTAAATCTGTTTACCAGGAATGTTTTGGCTGCATCATCTGAAGCAGTCAATATTTCCTGTCATGTAGAATTTACTAATTGCCAGATCCTTCATGCTTTTTTCAAAGGACTACAATTATATATTTGGCTGAGGAGTTCTTCATATTATGCTCCTATTTGTGGGGAACAAAATGATGTGCCTTAGCTGGGGAACAGGGGACCAAAAAGTTGGCACGACGTGACAAGTACTCATGTCTGTTGTTGCAAATACAGGCCATTGCATAGTGTATTGCCAGCAGACACAGAGTTCAGTCTCTAGCTTCCTCTTGATAGAGTTGAGCAGAAAGGCTGAGACCCTGCCTTCCAGGTAGGGGATGTTGTCATGAGAGGTGCTTTTAGCTAAATCAGCATCAAAATACCCATCCAGTGGGTCTTCTTTTCTTCCCTCGGCTCTCTTACTAATGCCTGCACACTTCAGCCCCGTAATGAGCTTTGCCAGAATATGATGAAATGTCTTTGTCTTTGATGTTCTAACTAAACCCAGATACATTTATAAGAGAAATGATACAGTGCTGTCTTCTTGCTACTGTAGTATTTATGATCTGGATCTTGTCTTGAGACGGACATAAATTGATGCAGGGCAGTGCTCCAGCACAGTTCATTTGGTCTGAACTGGGCTGTTTGGGTCACCCTGTATGAGTTGGAAGCTAGGAGGTAACTGGGCCAAAGATCTAAGAACTGTGAAGCTCCTGGACTCTGCAGGAGCAGGGTCGTCCTCCCTGGGCTGACTTCCCTTCCCTGTCAAGGCACTTCTGCCAACCCAAGCAATGAGAGAGGGTGGGCTCAGCTGTGTCCCAGCACACTCATCCCTGACCCAGCAGGATCAGAAGGAGGACCTAGCGACAGCTGGCAGGGGGAAGGGGAGGGGAGCATTCTGCCCCTATGACCAGCCCCTCCCTCTCTAAGCTCATGCCCTGAACACTGACTCCTACCCTGATCTCAGATTTCACCAAGAATCTTATTCTGTTTTTGCCCAACCTACTTTCTGGGCATGCAGGGTAAAGAAAGGGGTCTTGGTTTGTCATAAAGCATCAGAGTTTCTGTGGCCCCCATTTTTATTAGGTCTATCACTTCAGTGACAGGCCTTGTGAGAGAAAGCCAGTCTAGTGGTGATGCACAGTCTCTAGAGCTTGGGGCCCTGGGCTCCAATCCTGGCTCTGCTACTAACTAGAAGTGTGACTTGAATCTCTTTGTGATTACCTTTAGTTTTCTGTAGTGTGTTTTCTCCATCCATGAAATGGGGATAACAGCGGTACTTAGACTCAAGGGAAGTTATGGGGATTAAATGAGTTAATAGTTCCAAACTTCTTACTAGAACAGTGTCTGTAACATAATAGGCATTTCTTAGCAAACAGATGGAAATAATAAGGTCATCTATCATTTGTTAAGTGCTTTTCACACTATAGAGTCTATCTCATTTAACACTTAAGATAACTTCATGAGGTTGATGTTGTTCATTAATTCCCCCCGTTACTCCTGTCAGTTTAGTGGGTTACTAATTTTCCTAGATTTTCAAGCCCTTGGTGATCCCTAATTATATGGCCCTGAGCTAGTGTTAGAGCACCCTCAGCCTTTTCTCATTTATAAAGAGAGGGTTAATTTAAGGCTTGAAGATAATCCATGTAAGCCCTTTGCATGGTGCCTGACAAATAGTAAGTGTTCACTAAATGGTAACTTCATTCTCAAGCAAGAACACAAGTGTCTGTCTTCTATTCTAGTCTGATTTTGAAAGCCGTGGTCAGTCCGTGGCACCCAGATGCCCTGACAATCTGTACCCCCCTGCCTTTTCCTCTAAACCCACGCCCCAAGCTCAGGGCCATTTTATGCATGGAACACTGTAAGCAGAGGGCGTGGGTCAGGGTCTACAAAAATGTTTGAGACCTGAAAGAAAAGGTTATTGTATGCTTTCCATAAAAACAAAGGACAGTGCAAAATCAGAAATCAATATTTAATTACATATTAATGACAGATACTTGTTGGGCTTTTAGCATATGTATTAAACACTTTTATAGGTATTAACACAATACCTCGTAACAGCCTTATTAGCTCCATCGTACAGGTGAAGAAACAGACATAGAGACATAGAGACTTCTCCAAGGTCACACAGCCTTTAAGCAAGGCAACCAGGATTTGAATGAAGGCAGCAGAACTTGTACTGTGAACACTCTGCCATATGCATGTCAAACGTCTGCAAAATATAACAGTATGACGGTGTTCATAAAAAATGTATTATGTTTGGAAACAATTTCTAGATCAGCTCTTGTCACTTTGCTGGAATCACAGACTATGCATAATGATTGCTGAGAAATCAGGGCACTCTTAAATGAGTTGCCGTCCCCAAATACTTTCAGAGCAAAAGAAGAAAAAGCCTTTCAGATGGTTTTTATTTTTATTTTTTTAAGGTTATTTATTTATTTTGAAAGAGACAAAGACAGTGAGAGTGGGGGAGGGACATAGGGAGAGGGAGAGAATCCCATGACTCTCTTCAAATCACGAAGCTGTGAAATCATGACCTGAGCTGAAACCAAGAGTTGGATACTTAACCGACTGAGCCACCCAGGCGCCCCTGTCAGAGGGTTTTTAGAGAAAAAGACTGTATTTCCCTTGAGATTAGAGATGTTCCTTTAATATATTTGATGGGGTGTGGTGCAGAGCCTCCAAAAGCAGACACGCCCTTTCTGTGCCTGACAAAAAGCACACAAACAAATGAACACAACCATCAATTAACCAGCTTACTGAGGATCTGTTAAGTCAAAGCTTCTCTTGTGGGTGTTGGCGTGTCCGAGTGACCAGGTAGATGAAATGGCGATTTTCACAAACCAGGTCTCCTGGCTCTTGAGACAGAAGACCCTGCAGCACACACTGGCAAGCAGGTCTCCTGCTGAGCAGGAAGCCAAGAACACTCTTGTGCGAAGACTCACAGAAATGCCCTCAGGGGCGCCTGGGTGGCTCAGTCGGTTAAGCGTCATACTTCGGCTCAGGTCATGATCTCGCAGTCCATGAGTTCGAGCCCCGCGGCTCTGTGCTGACAGTGTGGAGCCTGGAACCTGCTTCGGATTCTGTGTCTCTTCTCCCTCTGCCCCTCCCCCAACTTGTGCTCTGTTTCTCTCTCAAAAACATTAAATTTTTGTTTTTAATGAGCAAAAGACAGAAACAAACATTTCACTGATGAAGACATACGGATATCAAAAAAGCACATGAAAAGATGTCCAACGTTACCTGTTGGGGAGATGAAACTTAATGAGATAGCACCACAAGGAGATATCACTACATATCTATCAAGAATGCTAAAATTAGGGGCACCTGGGTGGCTCAGTCGGTTAGGCATCCGACTTCGGCTCAGGTCATGATCTCGCGGTCTGTGAGTTCGAGCCCCGCGTTGGGCTCTGTGCTGACAGCTCAGAGCCTGGAGCCTGTTTCAGATTCTGTGTTTCCCTCTCTCTCTGACCCTTCTCCATTCATGCTCTGTCTCTCTCTGTCTCAAAAATAAATAAACGTTAAAAAAATTTTTTTTTAAAAAAGAAATGCCCTCAGACTGAAGGAAGACGGAACAGGGAAGCTAGGAGACGCTTCTGAGGCACTTACCTGTGGTAGTCCCCAGTCGGAGTTAAGGTCCAAGGCACTTCTGCGGGGGCTCGACCACCTTCTCTTTTGGCCCGGGATGTCTGTTCGTGCCAACATCTCAGTTCTTCTCAGATGTCAGCGGCTTGTGCTTTGCCAGGTTTCCTGGAGGACACATACAGGAATCCTTGTTTGACACAACTGCTCACGGAAAACTAGTTCGGGACCATGTTGATTCTCTTCATCACGTCTGATATTTCTTTTCATTGTCTAGGGTACTATATGAGTTTGCTAGGACTGCCATGACGAAGTAGCATGTTAAACTTGGTTGTTTAACAACATTTATTGTCTCACAGCTCTGGAGGCCAGAAGTCCAAGGTCTTGGCAGTGTTGGTTCCCTCTAAGGGCTGTGAGGGAGACTCTGTTCCATGCCTTCTAGCTTCTGGTGGCCTCTGGTTTCCTTATAGATGTTAACACCCTGATCTCTGCTTTCAATGGCGTGGTCCTGATGTATGTGTCTCTACATCAGAATTTCCCTTTTTATAAGGACAGTGGTCATACTGGATTAGGACCCACCTTGTGTCCTCATTTGTACTTGACTGCCTCTGCAAAGGCCCCACCTCCAAATAAGCTCTCTGAGGTGGAGCGGGAGGGGTTAGGCAGGGGTTAGGACTCCAGTATATCTTTTTGAGGGGACACAGTTCAACCCATAACAGCTACCTAAGTGTTTCAGCTTACTTTCAAAGCTGGTTTAAGCATGAGATCCAACCATTCATTTATAAATTCCTGAGACTATACAATTAATGTTTTTATGGCAAAGCATTAGCTGTTTCTCTACTCAGCCCTTTAGCCCTAACTCTGTGATAAGCCCCAACTGTGTTTTTGAATAAACTCTCAGCACTATAGTTCTGAGCCATTTGTGAGCTCCCCTCCTCCACAGTGCCGTTCAGGTGGGTGGCTTGACTCATTTAGCAGCAGACCTTGTTCTCAGTGGGCTCCCCAGAGGCCTTAATCTTGAAGTAATGGCAAGTAAGAGCAAGATTGACACCCAGGGAGGACAATAACAGATTGACAAGCTGCTTGCCCGGTACGGAGTTCAAAATTGCAAGGTAAGGGCATAAAATAACCATAGCAGATACTGGTTTTGAGAGTTCCCAAACTACCGGTTGAGATGAGCTCTAAGTGTGGCATTGTGTCCTGTATTTATCTCATCTGAAGGGCTTGACAGCTCCTAAGGAGATAAACACAGTTACAAGATGTACAGGAAGAAGCATGGGGCTGAACACAAAACAGTGCTGCTTGTTCTGGTCTGAGGAGGAGAAAAAGGCAACTTTGTTTTTAGCCCCAATATACTTGGCAGAGAGTTAACACTGTCCTGCTGGGCACAATATGCCCCAGGGCTAAAGAGTGGCATCCATCCATTACTTGGAAGCTTCCGTGTCTACTGGGTAAGGAAAGCAGATGGGGAGGAAAGGGTAGGTGTGCTGGAAAACATATAAACTCCTCCCAGACCCAGGTCTCCATTCATGAAGTTTTGAGTTGCCATTTGGGAATGGGGCCAATAGTTGCAGATCATCCGCTTTTTTGAGAGAAGCTAAAAATCTGTAGTTTTAATATGAAATCTGCTAATTAAAAAGATTTTTTTATCCGCTTATTTTTTTTTTTTTTTGAGAGAAAGGGAGAGAGAGAGAGAGATAGAGGGAGGCAGAGCGCTAGTAGGGGAGGGGCAGAGAGAGAAGGAGACACAGAATATGAAGCTGGCTCCAGGCTCTGAGCTGTCAGCATAGAGCCTGACACGGGACTCGAACCCACAAACTGTGAGATCGTGACCTGAGCCGAAGTCGGAGGCTTAACTGACTGAGCCACCCAGGCGCCCCATGAAATCTACTGATTTTTAAATGTTGGCTACTAATTCAGTTTTTGTATTTTGTCTGTTTGCTTGTTTGTTTTAAGATTGAGGAGGCCAAAGAAATAATGTGTGTGGGCCAAATTTAGTCTTTAGGCTGCCACTTTGGAATTTCTGTTCTAGAATACTCTTCACTTTTAAAAGCGCAAAATCTGAAGTGTCTGGGTGGCTTAGTCGGTTAAGTGTCCAACTTTTGATTTCAGCTCAGGTCGTGATCTCACATTCGCAAGTCTGAGTCCCACACAGAGCCTGCTTGGGATTCTCTCTCTGGCTCTCCCCTGCACACATGCTTGCTCTCTCTTTCTCTCTCAAAGTAAATTAATAAATGTTAAAAAAATGTTTTTTATAATAACAGCTGAAAATCTAATGTATTTTAACTAAACAGCTAGATAGCTATTATTTAGCCCTGTTTTATTCTTTTAGGTTGAGCAAATTTGCACAGTAAAAAAGGTTGCTTAATACTTGTAATTTGTAATTCTTTCTATATGTGTGTATATATGTATATACATATACATATATATTATATATTATATATACATATATATTATACACATCTGTTAGCCCTAGGGGATCTCAATCTTAAAAAATCCAGCAATAAACCAGTGGGACGTATGGGTATCCACAGTATCTTCTAGGCATGTGCCTACAACGACTTCACCCAGACAGCTGCTCTCCTCATACTTTCCACAGACAGGTGTGTGTCCCTGTGCTCCAGAAGGATAGTAGAAATCAGAGACCCCCAAGCCCTTTGCTGTTATCACTATTATTATTTTCAGCATCATTCTTATAACAGTGATAATAATAGCTTCCAATTGCCAATTGTCTTCTATATATTGTGCACTGTGTTAAGACTGTTGTCTCATGTAATCCTCACAGCCTCCTTGAAAGGTGAGTATTAATTTCTCTAGATTTCCAGAGGAGAAAGCTAAGGTTTAGTTGCCCTGTCATGTGTGGGGTTAATTAATAATGACAGATTGGGGAGTTCACATTGCTTCTTACAGGTTTTATAAGCTCTTTTGCTTCATAGGTCAAGTAGGGGTGGAGGGCACATATCTATATACTTTTGGATTTTTTTTTAATGCTTATAAAGTCGTAAAGTCTAACTTCCCTGTGGACATTATAAGCATTTCAAGTCAAAACAAACAAAAAATGGAATGAAGAGAAAGAAGAGAAATGTCTACTCTGACATTTCTTGGAAAGAAATACCCAAAGGGAGAGACACCTGCTGCTTGAGGGCAGGTGGCCTTAGCCAGGGCCCCTTTTGTGACTCAGCTCCCAGAACCTAGCCTGCCTGAGGCAGCCGGTGCACAAATGCGTTCAGACATACATGAAGGGTATTTGATTGGACTGATAATTTTTCCAAAGAGGAGATTTGAAAACTCAGGGGGTTCGGATTAGAACGTAACAAGCAGAGAGCAAGTCAGGAGGATGAACTGGACGGAGCATAAAATATTTTTGCACACAAGAAGGCAGAAACATTACAGCAAACTAGGAAAAGAACTACCTGCAGCCTGCCCTTTGCAGTCTCCAAAGTGAGATAACCCCCAACGTGCAGTTGAACACACTGTCGGCTGCACTGTCTCCAGTGCTTATAAGTGTCTCCTGCTTTTCAAAGGAGCTGATTTCACAGAACTGTCAAACATCAGTGAGTGATTAGGCTTGACTGTGACAAAATAATGGGGGAGTTTTATACATCAACATTATTTTCGTACACAGAAGGAATTGAAAATAGGATTTGAGAAGGCAAAAAACTTAAGCTAAAAAATGCATAAGCTCACAGAAGAATTTTCCCATTCCTGATTTTTTCCAGGTAAAATTGTCACTTAATAAGTGTATATTGGGGCACCTGGGTGGCTTGGTCAATAAAGCATCTGACTCTTGGTTTGGCTCAGGTCACAACCTCGTGGTTCATGAGTTGGAGCCCCACATCAGGCTCTGTGCTGATGGTGCAGAGACTGCTTGGGATTCTCTCTCTCTCTCTCTCTCTCTCTCTCTCTCTCTCTCTCTCTGTCTCCCCCGCCCCAAAAATAAATGAATAAATAAATAAATAAACTTTAAAAGAACAAAAAAAATGTGTATTGAGTGATCACTGTGTCCCACGAACTATCCTGGAGTTGAGTTATGAATAAAAAACTGCCTTTGGGTAACTTTTCAGAAATCAAGCATCTGTAGTCAAGTCAATAAGTGAAATCAGTTGATGGCTACCTGTCCAGTGTGTTGCACTAGATTTCTTGGAGGATGCGAAATAAATCTGATTCTTACTCTGCCACTGACTTGCAGCCTTTCGAGCAGGTCGCTGAGTCTCAGGTTCCTCTCTTGTGGAAGGTGGAATCATAATTCCTGCCTTGTAAATCTCACAGTGCTGTCACGAGTATCGCACAAAACAATGGCTGTGAACATTTGGAAATCTGCCAGTCATTATGTGAACCCCATCCTCAAAAAAACCTGCTTTGAGGTTGGGAATGTAAGACAGACAGATGTGAAACAGCCAGTGAATACCCCTGGATGGTTCACATTCAGGGGCCATATATTTGGTAGCTGACTTTAAATTAGAAAGAAAAGGCTAAAAATGGAGCTGTGTGGTAAAAGTATAGATTTTTCAAAACATCTAGAAATTTAGTGTTATGTAGCAACTACATGTGGTTTGCAGCTGCTGGGACTGAGGAAATAAATATTCTTTACCATGAATCCTGTGGAAAGACTACCCTGTTAGGAATCCCCCAAAGGCACTCTGCCTGTGCTTTGGCATGAGCTACAGAATGTGGGGGGAACATCGGAGAAGGGCACTTACCATGGTCCCTCACACCAACACCATGCTACAGGACTCACTCTTTGGAAAGGGTATCTCTCTCTACCTTTGACTAACTACCCACCTTTAAATTTCAGAATACGTCCTAGATCTGTGTACATGTGTGAGTATGATAGTTGTCTAGCTTTTAATCTGATTCTACCTGGCATAGGCAAGTGGAAATGGAGCCTGTGGTGCCCGGGTGGGTAATGTTAGTTATACCTGCCATTTTCTAAACATTAAGGGGAAGGTTCATCATAAGTAACTTAATAGATTCCAGAAAATATGTAAACATTTTACATTAATTTAACAGCACTGCAACCCTAGGAAAGATATTAGTATCTCTTAAAAAGAATAGGTGACTTGTACAAATCATTGCACTGTTTGTGAATTCAGTGCCCCATGTTCAAAGCCCAGGGAGACTTCCATTTTACTAGGTCATGGTTTGTATTTTCAGTTTGCGAAGGGTAATGATTGGTCCTGAGCCCCATCTGGTCTCCAGGAGATACATATTTCCATGGAAAACTAGAGGAGCACAGAAATCAAATGTAAAGATAGAAGAAAACAAGTTTAAGCTGCACAGTGCAGTTTCCATTGGGCCCGTTCTCACTTGTTGCAGACCTGAGTATGAGAACCAGTGTGTCTATCCCACTAAAGTAACAGCTGTCTCTCTCTCCAGTGTTCTGTTTCCTGTGGTGGTGGAGTGCGGATTCGCAGTGTCACGTGCGCCAAGAACCATGATGAACCTTGTGACGCAACAAGGAAACCCAATAGCCGGGCTCTTTGTGGCCTCCAGCAATGCCCATCTAGCCGAAGAGTTCTGAAGCCCAACAAAGGCACAATTTCCAGTGGGAGAAAGCCACCAACATCTGGGCAGGACCCCTTAAAGCCCATCCCTCCAACAACGTCCAGTCCCAGAACACTGAGCACACCCACAGTGCCCCAGTCTGTGAGTACAAGTGCCCTGGCCATCAGCAGCCCCGGTCCTACCCCAGATCCCAAAGAAGGAGACCTGGATGGGAAATGGTGGCAGAACAGTTCAAACCAAACTGAACTGGGCTCCAATTATGTCATTTCCACTGGAAGTACTTCCCAGCCCATCATCACTTCCTGGCCTTTGAGTGTCCAGCCAAATGAAGAGAATGTTCCCAATTCAGACACTGGTCCTACCTCAGAGGGAGACTTTTTAACCACGACAATGAGTGGTTCTGATTTGCCATCTTCCAGCAGCCCTGTGACTTGGCAGGTGACTCCATTTTATGATACCTTGACCAAAGAGCCAGAAATGGAGATTCACAGTGGCTCAGGGGAAGACAGTGAACAAGCTAAGGACAAAAATGAAAACAACTCCATAACGTGGACCAAAATCAGAGTACCTGGAAATGATGCTTCAGTGGTGCAAAGCACAGAAATGCCCCTTGGACCCCCACCAACACCTTATTTCAGGGGGCCGTCCATGTGGCCACCCTTCAGCACAGTGATGGAAGGACTGCTACCCAGCCAAAGGCCTGCTACTCTCAAAAATGGTGCACCTGGAGCTGAAGGGATGTTCACTGAAAAGCCAGCAAACACTCCATTCCCTCTGGGAGGAGACCACCAGCCAGGACCCTCAGAACGTTCCATAAACCATGACCCCCCAGAACTTCCAAACAACATGAATCTGACGCAGAGTTCCGGACCAGTCCTGACTGAGGAAGATGCAAAAAGTCTGATAGCTGAGGGGTTTTTGCTAAACACTTCCAATTACAAGCAGGTGTCCACGAGCAGCAGCCCTGCATACTGGGTTGTTGGAAACTGGAGTGAGGTAGGAGTTCCATTTCTTACCCCATGCCTGTGTCTCCATGGAAGTAGTAGGGGTGTTGCGTTCTTGTGTAGATTTCAAATGGACTTGTGTAAAATATAGCCCGATGTGGAAGAAACGTGAAACAGGTCCAGGTGCTCACCTCCCTCCTGTCCTCCCTACCTCCTAAATTGAGGGGAAGAAAATCTCCAGGGAGGGAGGACAAATGTAGTGAGATAAAGCGTATAGTCAGGAGGGCTGGGCGATTCAGCTGTGTGATGGTGGAGAACTCAGTCCATGTTTTGGACTCCGCTCTTTGTCTACAAACAGTAGACTCCTTTGTCTACAGGTATAGATCACCTGTAACACGCCCTCTAGCTACAAACCTCAGCAGCTGGTGCGGAGGGGCGGCTGAAGAGGCCAGAGTTTGCATTTCGTTAGAGACAGCTGATCTTGGGATTCTAGTTAAAATCTGTCAGGTAATCCTAATTGGAGTGGAAATTGAAGATAAAATTCCTTAAAAGCATTCTCTAGTTCAGTGTTATCGATGGTTTTCTTTTCTTCTTGTTCTGTTTGCATGCTTGCATGAAAAAATCGTTTTGACTCATTAAAAGAATTAGAAAGTGGAGGAAGAAGAAAATAAACACGACGACAGAATGTTGGCCTCTGTTTTCAAGCTTCAGAAATTTGGCTAGATATTTGTTTTTCCATTTCTAGAACTAATTAATATCCTTTGAAACATCAAAATCATTTTCACCCATTTGAATTTTGAATGCACAGTATATGAACTTGTTAAAATAATTTGACAACTCAAAAGAGAACTTTGTGGCAAAATGGTCACATGCTTACATCAGTCAGCATTTTTATGACAATTCATGACTCCTCTCCTAGCTAAAGAGAAATGAAGTATTTGTAGCTAATATAACAACAGTGCATATAATTTATAAAGCATGTTGGTTTCCAAACCACTTTCACATGTAGCCTCTTATTTTCTCCTTTTGACAGTCCCGAGGAGTAGGTGAGGTCTCATTATGCCAATTTGCAAATAGAGAAATAAAATTTGTAGCAGTCACGTGACTTGTTGAGGGACACAACTGTCAGCTGGATAATGTACATTCTAACTCCACTCTATCCAGTTTGTAAAATGGGCATTAACTGTGAATTACCTGTAAACTAAATCAACATAAAAGTACTTACTGGCTCTGGTGACTGTGGAGGCCAGAAGTCAATTGGTACATTTTGATTATAGTAAATCAAGACACACTTGATTTATCTCAAATGTCATCAGTTGACTTTGACAGAAATAAACTGCCTTATTGAATACATCATAGATTGCCAAGAATTGGCAACCATGGTGAAGCTATTGAGAGCTATTAACTCTAGGCGGTTTGACCGGAGAAAAGGAATTGGTCCAGATGGCAGTTTGTCAGGGCTGCAAAGGATATTAGGAGAACAGAGTTCAACATTTGGCAGAAATTCCCTTTGTGATAGGGTTAGGCGCCTGCTCTCTTTACACATCTTTTGAGACAAAATGTTTAATACAGAGAATTGTCAGAGAGGATCAGAGTCACAATGAAAACTTTGGTTTTCCCACTATCCTCTGATTTTTTTTTTTTCTGTCCATTTCTGAAGCTTCTTTAGGACGGCCTCTCAATGACTGCAGCTTAGAAACCGCATTGATACCAATCTTCCCCAAGCCCCCTATAAAAACCTTAACGGTTTTACAAGTCAGTGTCACCTTATCATTTCTATCATCTCCTGTTTATTTCCTGTTAGTTTAGGGCCAGTGGTTTCCAATCTAATGGTGGGAAGCACTGGGAAAAGATGGGGATGCTTGTGTTTGCTACAGTGATGGGGGAGGGGCTACTACCAGCATTCAACATTGAGAGCCAAAGATGATAAAAGCCCTGCGACATTCAGGGAAGTCTCTTATAAAGAAGAAATGTCCACTGCAAAATGCCAGTTAGTGCCCCAACAGTGAAAAGAGGAGGACCCTCAGTTACTGTTCTTGCCTCCTATCTGGTCTATGTGCCTCCAGCAACCCCCCCCCCCCCCCCGCCACTGTAACGCATTCCACGAATCACAAGAGACATTAAGACTGCCAACTTAGTCTTCTGAAGGAATTTACTAATCATTCCAAACTCCCGCTCACAAATCTTTAATGTCTCTTCATTACATATCAGATCAGATAAATCCACTCGGACTTCCAACAGCCTTTACAACATTACATAACCAAGCTTTCAAACCACACTGGCTTCACTCTGTTTCATCATCTTAAGCTTCAGCAGATCTAAACTGCTCAGTTTTCCCTAAGCCTCCTGCTCCTCTCAGTCTAATGCCTTTTTTTACACTGTTCCCTCTGCCTGGAATTTCCTTCCCCTCCTCATTTTCCTTTTAGAATCTCCCCTGTTCTTCAGGACCAGGCTATGAGCTGCCATAAAGTCTTTCCTGATCATTAAGATTGGAAGTAATTTCTAAAGTTCCTTATTGTTTGACTGAAAATTGTTCTCACCGTTTCCTCCCACTTTTCTGTCCTGTGTGGAAGGGCTCTTCACACTTCCCGTTGTATACAACGTGTTCCTCTAATTGTGATTTCAAAAATTAAGGAATTGATATAAAAATGGGTTTAACACTATAAATGCACATAAAACTTGAAACCAGACTTTCTGGGTTGGAATCTTGGCTCAGCCGCTAACTATATATGTCCTCACCCTGCATCAGTTTCTTCATGTGTGATGAGGACAGTGTCAATGCCTGAATCAGAGATTGTGAGGGGATGAAAGGACTAACAATGTGTAAGGTACTCAGAAGAGTATGGGGCACATAGGAAGCACCCAGTAAGTGTTTGCTCTGATATCTGTTTGCAAAACAGAAAACCTAGGTGCTATGCAGTGTACGAGGGTATGGCTCCTATTTCGTCAGAAAATCACCTCTCATTGAATTGCCCCATCATCCAGTCAGATCCCCTGGGTCACTCAGCTAAGTGTAAGCTGTGCAGTTGTGTAAATGGAAGCAACAGTCTGATTTTCCACAGCCATTCACAGCAGTTGTCACGTGATGCTGATCCAGCCCTCCTGGTTAGTTCCAGTTCTGAGCATCCGGAAACCTCCTCCTTGACCTGGTACCTCGGTTGCCACAGGGTCACTAACTGTAATGAGGATGAAGGTTTCCAGGACAAAGTGAAGTTGTCCTTCAACCTCCCCAGGGTTTTTTCTTGTCTCATCGCCCACTCCAAGTTTGGAACTCGTACTAATGACAACTGGTGGCATTCCATGTCTCTTGTACTGTGTCCCATGCATTTGCCCCTGTCAGCATTACCTTTGCACTGTTGTCTGCTGCCTCAATAGAAACTGTCAAAACAAGAAAAAAAAATTGGGATGCCTGGGTGACTCAGTCAGTTAAGCATTTAACTCTTGATTTTGACTCAGGTCATGACCTCACAGTTTATGAGATCGAACCCCACATGGGGTTCTGCACAGATAGTGCAGATCCTGCTTGGGATTCTCTCTCTTTCTCTCTCCCTCTCTTCCCTCTCCCTCTGCCCCTTCTGTGCATTCTCTGTCTCTCTCTCTCAAAATAAATAAACTTTTTAAAAAAAGAATAAAAAGAAAAAAAGTGTTCAAAAAGAATTAAATGTCTGCTCATGGGATCTGAATCTATTAGGACTAAATTCAGAGCCCCAGAGACAACATGAATTTAGTTGCCACATAAATACAGTACAAAGAATCATAGACATCATTTGAGATTTACCGGGTTATCATTAGCCTGGGAATTTAGTTGACTAGGTCCTTTCCTGGATTGGGGCGAATATATTTTCTCTATGTCATAATATGAAATTAACAACACACTATGTGGCCTTGAATGTTGCTTCTATCTCTGGGCCCCAGATATCTGGAAAGTGAGACTCATATGCTGACCTTGCAGCTGTGTTGTATTCATTAGGTAACATTTGTAGAGTCCTGACCATGTGCACAAATTTCTGTGGTCCTAATGTTATCACCAGTTTTACAGTCTAGGGAGTTAGGAAGTTGCAAAAGACCACACAATTAGCCAGTTGCAGAACTATAATTGTACCCTGAATCTCAGAAGGTTAAAGAAAATGTAGGAAAGATACCTGTTATGTAGTTGTAGCAATTGCCTATTGCTATAATAATGCTATATGACAAACCACCACAAAACCTCAGGGTTTCGTCGAGTCTGTGGGTCAGCTGAGAGATTCTGTTGATTGGGGCTGAGCTTAGCGGACCTCAGCTTGCTTGGCTTGCGGTGCATCGGCTGTGGGGGCAGCTACAGGCCGGCTGGCCGGGGGTGGCCTCAGCTGGGTGACCCCATTCTATTTCACATGATCTCTCATCCTCCGGCATCTGGCCCCGTTTTATTCTCATGGCAGAGAGAGGGGGTCAAGAAAGAGAATTGAAACTAGCGAGTCCTCTTGAGAAGTGGCACATCATCCACTGCATTTTATTGGCCAAAGAAACTCACAAGAACAGTCTTGACTCAAGAGCTGGGCAAGTATATCCCACCGCTTGACAAAAGATCTGCAAATTCCCATTGCAGAGAGCATGGTGTGTCCAATGTGGGCCACTAGTGCAATCAGCCTATGACAGTGGTCAGTGCACTTCGGCTGTTTACCTCTATTACGCATATACATAATGTAGTAGAGAGGAGAAAGGGCTAGGAACTTAGGTATGAACCACATCCTAAAGAACTTTAAGCAGGAGGAGAGATTACCTCCATAAATGGGCCAGCTGGAAAAATGATGACCTAGGCTAATTTCTACTCTTCCTTTCTATGATGCTATAGTAAAGTTATCCATCTAGAATCTCTGTTGTTATATATGTGTATAACACAAGAACTTGCAAAAAGTGACACACGAAATTATGTGGAAGATGAAATTGCAGCGAGAGAAAAATGTAAGGCTGGTTTTTATTTGTAACTCATCAAAAGAAGCCTTCAAAAATGGCATAGATGGAACCTCCATCCTTTGTTTTTTGTTTTTTTTTAATTAGCCCAGAGCTGTGTTTTGCATGTGTCTGGAGAGTTCCTCCTTCTGAAGGTGGGTAGGGGAGAAGGGATGCAAGAAAAATCAACTGTATGAAAGAATTAATAAGCACATGGAATAAAAGAACTTATGGAGAAGAAAGCTTCTGTAGTTTTCAAGGCGATCCCTTGCTATACCTGAGGTATTTAAGAATTACAAATAAATTAAAACATCATGTGAGGAATGGGCTGTATGTACCCCTATAGGGCAAGTGGTGAAAAGCACTAAGTTGTAACATCTTTCTAACCCCCAAGCGTGGTCTGAGGACTCACAGCATTGGCATCACCTGGGAGCTGGGCAGACATGCAGAATCTGAGGTGGCCTCAGCTGGTGAACCCATTCTATTTCACATGATCTCTCATCCTCCGGCTCCACCCCAGACCTAGTGACTCAGAATCTGCATTTAGCAAGGTCCCAGGTGATGCCTGTGGACACTAAAGTTTGAGAGGAACTGCTCTAGCAGACAGTGTATGGCAGAAAGCCCCAGGCTTTACTTCCTTGTCAAGCCAGCTCTCCAAGCCTCACGGGTTTTTTTCTACACTGTCACAATACCAGTGTAACCACAGGTTTGTCTGGGAGAGGAAATGAGATAATGTCATTGTGGTGTTAGGCAGATGTATGGATCTGACATCCCCCATGAACGGCAGCATTGGTATGAAATGTGGCGGGCAGTTTGCCTACAGCCCCCAGACATTCATACCAGGATAATTTTTAAAGAGAAGCAAATTTCCACTTGCGTTGGCTTGCTAATCCACTTGCTAATCCACCTGCTAATCCGGGATTCTCATCACTGGCTGTTTATTAGAATCACTTGGGACATTTCTTTTTACTCCAATGCCTAGACCCTACCCAGGGAAATTCAGATTAATTTGTCTAGGGCGGGACCCCAGCGATGATATTTTTTAAAAAGCTCTGTGAATTTAGGTGAGCATCCAAGGTGGAGAACTGGACTTCAGAGTGTTGTGAGATACATCTGAGAAAGTGGCCTTCAGCTTCTGTCTTCTCTGTCCCCCTCCCCACACAGTGCTCTACCACCTGTGGTCTGGGGGCCTACTGGAGAAGCGTGGAATGCAGCACCCAGAGGGATTCCGACTGTGCTGCCCTTCAGAGGCCTGACCCTGCCAAGAGATGCCACCTTCGTCCCTGCGCCAGCTGGAAAGTGGGGAACTGGAGCAAGGTAATTGATCTGGCTCTGCAGTGTTCTGGAGGGGGACAGCCTTATCTAAGCATTTGCTGAAGTAAGTGTCTCTCCTCCCTTCCTCTCTTGCTACCTCCCTCTGCCCTCTTTGCTAAAATGGATGAGTAATCAAAGACATCCCCATAGGCCTACTTGAAGTTACACAATAGTCTTAGAACCAGTACAGAGTTTTTATTAATCCACATGTTTTTAGCTGCCTGTCTTTGCTCTCCCCAGATAAACTGGCATAAAAAGTTAAATTTGTGTAATTAATTGCTTGTCCAGCATGCAACATTATTTCTGAGTTACTTAAATTTACCATTATAATTACAACGATACATCATCACATGTATAATTAAGTCATGACGCAGCAGCTGCTCACAAAGCAAATGTGCTTTTCAATCTTCCAGACCCAAATGACAAGAAGGCTAGACATAAGGAAAACATTGGTCTCTCAAAGTGTACTTCCTGTACTATCTTTTTGCAAGGTGGTTTTGCTGTCCTCTGCTAATCTGGCTATGGTTACTCATTTTGCTGTGTTGTCTGCATGGTCCCTTGTGAGACACTGTATCAGGTTTTTGGATTTGTTAGCCTTGGTGCTTTTGGGCACTAACCAGGCCTAACTTAGCCTGGGGCTGAGCCAGCCCCTGGGGGATAGACCTAGGCTATATGACACTGCACAGTTGTGGGGTTGATAGCTGATTGGCAGGAGGAGGTGCAGAGGTGTAAGCCGTGTGTGTACCTTCTGTTTGCCAAGCACACCACCCCACTATGATGCTCTTTAGGCCCCATCTTCACTCTGGGGAGCCAGTTTCCCTTGACAGCTGAGACACAGAAGGGAAAAGAAAAACAACCCAGAAGTTTGGGTATGGGTTTCACTGTGTAACTTGAAATCAATCACAAGAAAAAATTTGGAAAGTCCTAAAATATATGGAGGTTAAAGAACACCCTATTAAAGAATGAATGGATTGGGGTACCTGGGTGGCTCAGTCAGTTAAGCGCCCAACTCTTGGTTTCAGCTCAGGTGATGATCTCACAATTTCATGAGTTTGAGACCCGCTGTCAGCACAGAGCTTGCTTGGGATTCTCTCTCTCTCTCTCTCTCTCTCTCTCTCTCTCTCTCTCTCCCTCTCTCTCTGCCACTCCCCTGCTCATGCCAACTCTCTCAAAATAAATAAACTTAAAAAAAAAAAAGAATGAATGGATTAACCAGGAAATTAAAGAAAAAATTTAAAAATACATGAAAGCAAATGAAAATGAAAACATGACAGTATCCCTGTGGGATTCAGCAAAAGCAGTCCTAAGAGGAAAATGCATTGCAATGCAGGCCCACCTCAAGAAGTAAGAAAGGTCCCAAATACACAACCTAATCTTACACCTAAAGTAGTGATAAAAGGGGAAGCAAATAAAGCCCAAAGCCAGCAGAAGAAGAGAAATAATAAAGAGTAGAGCAGAAAAAAAGAATATGGAAACAAACAAACACACAAAAACAGCAGAAGAAATCAATGAAATTAAAAGCTGCTTTTTGAAAGAATAAACAAAATTTATAAACCCCTAGCTAGACTTAACAAAAAGAAAAGAGAGAGGACCCAAACAGATAAAATCACAAATGAAAGAGGAAAGATCACAACCAACACCACAGAAATACAAACAATTATTAGAGAATACTATGAAAAATTATATGCCAACAAACTGGACAACCTGGAAGAAATGGGCAAATTCCTAGACACTCACACACTACCAAAACTCAAACAGAAAGAAATAGAAATTTGGAGCAGGCCCATAAACAGCAAAGATATTGAGTCAGTTATCAAAAATCTCCCAGCAAATAAAAGTCCTGGGCCAGATGGCTCCCCATGGGAATTCTACCAGACATTTATTTTTTTTTTAATTTTTTTAACATTTATTCATTTTTGAGACAGAGAGAGACAGAGCATGAATGGGGGAAGGTCAGAGAGAGAGGGAGACACAGAATCTGAAACAGGCTCCAGGCTCTGAGCTGTCAGCACAGAGCCCGATGCGGGGCTTGAACTCACAGACCACGAGATCATGACCTGAGCTGAAGTTGGACGCCCAACCGACTGAGCCACCCAGGCGCCCCTAGACATTTAAAGAAGAGTTAATACCTGTTCTTCTCAAACTGTTCCAAAAAAAATTGAAATGATAGGAAAGCTCCCAATCTCATTCTATGGAGTCAGCATTCTAAAACCAGACAAAGACCCCACTAAAAAGGAGAATCACAGGCCAACATCCCTGATGAAACTGGATGCAAAAATTCTCAACAAGATGCTAGCAAATCAGATTCAACAGTGCATTAAAAGAATTGTTTGCCATAATCAAGTGGAATTTATTCCTGGGCTTCAGGTCTTGTTCAATATTCACAAATCAATCAATGTGATACACCACATTAAAAAAAGAAAAGATAAGAATCATATGATCCTTTCAGTAGATGCAGAAAAAGCATTTGACAAAAATACAGTGTGCTTTCTTGATAAAAACCCTCAAGAAAATAGTAGGGATACACAGAACATACCTCAACATCATAAAAGCCATATAGGAAAGGCCCACAGCTAATATCATCCTCAGTAAGGAAAAACTGAGAGCTTTCCCCCCAAGGTCAGGAACACAACGTGGATGTCCACTCTCACCACTGTTGTCCAACATAGTACTGGAAGTCCTAGCCTCAGCATTTAGACAACAAAAAGAAATAAAAAACATCCAAATTGACAAAGAAGTCAAACTTTCACTCTTCACAGGTGACATGATACTTTACATGGAAAACCCAAAAGACTCAACCAAAAAACTTCTAGAACTGATACATGAATTCAGCAAAGTCATAGGATATAAAATCAATGTACATAAATTGGTTGCATTTCTATACACCAGTAATGAAGCAACAGAAAGAGAAATCCAGGAATCGATCCCATCTACAATTGCACCAGAACCATAAGATACCTAGGAATAAAGCT
Source organism: Acinonyx jubatus (assembly GCF_027475565.1). Classification (NCBI taxonomy): domain Eukaryota; kingdom Metazoa; phylum Chordata; class Mammalia; order Carnivora; family Felidae; genus Acinonyx; species Acinonyx jubatus. The sequence goes on from NC_069380.1 coordinate 209,458,451, forward strand.
AACCAAAGAGGTAAAAGATCTGTATGCTGAGAACTATAGAAAGCTTATGAAAGAATTTGAAGAAGACACAAAGAAATGGAAAAACATTCCATGCTTATGAATTGGAAGAACAAATATTGTTAAAATGTCAATACTACCCAAAGCAATCTACACATTCAATGCAATCCTTATCAAAATAACACCACATTCTTCACAGAGCTGGAACAAACAATCCCTAAAATTTGCATGGAACCAGTAAAGACCCCGAATAGCCAAAGTGATGTTGAAAAAGAGAAACAGATCTGGAGGCATCACAAATCCAGACTTTAATCTGTATTACAAAGCTGTAACCATCAAGACAATATGGTACTGGCACAAAAACAGACACATAGATCAAAGGAGCAGAAAAGAGAATCCAGAAATGGACCCACCAATGTATGTCCTACCAATTTTCAACAAAACAAGAAAGACTATCCAATGGAAAAAAGACAGTCTCTCTAGCAAATGGTGCTTGGAAAACTGGACAGCGACATGCAGAAGAATGAAACTGGACCACTTTCTTACACCATACACAAAAATAAATTCAAAATGGATGAAAGACCTAAATGTGAGACAGGAAACCATCAAAATCCTACAAGAGAAAACAGGCAACAACTTCTTAGACCTTGGTTGCAGCAACTTCTTACTAGACATGTCTCCAGAGGCAAGGAAAATAAAACAAAAATGAACTAGTGGGACCTCATCAAGAGAAAAATCTCCTGCACAGCAAAGGAAACAATCAGCAAAACTAACACGCAACAGTTGGAATGGGAGAAGATATTTGCAAATGACATGTCTGATAAAGGCTTAGTATCTAAAATCTTTAAAGAACTTATCAAATTCAACACCCAAAAACCAAACAATCAAGTAAAGAAATATGACAGAAGACATGAATAGACACTTCTCCAGAGAAGACATCCAGGTGGCTAACAGACACATGAAAAGATGCTCAACAGTACTCAGAATCAGGGAAATACAAATCAAAACCACAATGAGATACCACCTCACACCTGTCAGAATGGCTAACATTAACAACTCAGGCAAAAACAGATGTTGGCAAGTATGCAGAGAAAGAGGAACCTCTTACACTGCTGGTGGGAATGCAAACTGATGCAGCCACTCTAGAAAACAGTATAAAGGTTCCTCAAAAAATTAAAAATAGAACTACCCTACAACCCAGCAATTGCACTGTTAGGTAGTTATCCAAAGGATATAAAAAGCCTTGTTCTAAGTGGTACATGCATCCCAATGTTTACAGCAGCACTATCAACAATAGCCAAATTATGGAATAAGCCCAAATGTTCATCAACTGATGAATGGATAAAGAAGATGTGGTGCGCACACACACACACACACACACACACTGGAATACTATTCGTCCATCAAAAAGAATAAAATCTGCCATTTGTAACAGTGTAGATGGACCTAGAGTGTATTATGCTAAGTGAAATAAGTCAGGCAGAGAAAGACAAATATCATATATTTCACTCGTGTGGAATTTAAGAAACACAACCGATGAACATAGGGGAAGGGAAGGAAAAATAAGAAAAACAGGGTGAGGCAAACCATAAGAGACTCTTAAATACAGAGAACAAACTGAGGGTTGCTGGAGGGGAAGTAGGTGGGGGGATGGGCTAAATGGGTGATGGGCATTAAGGAGGGCACTTGGGATGAGCACTGGATGTTCTATGGAAGTGATAAATCACTGGGTTCTACTCCTGAAACCAGTACTACACTGTATATTAGCTAACTTGAATTTAAATAACTAGATTAATAATAAAAAAATAAATAAAACCTGGAGTAGGAAAGTAGGCCCTTTGTTTTGCCTTTAAATATCCAGAGCGTTTAGATTCTGCTATATTGATGGTTTGCCTTTTCACAGATCCTTTCTCAGAGGGAAGAATTCTAATTTTATCTTGAAATTCTGCATTATCCCCCCAATCCCCACCTCCAATCCAGAGACATTTCAAATCTCAAAGGGCTTCAGGTCTGCTGCAGCCTGCTCTGAGCCTACAAGTATCACACGTGATGCCTTGGGGTTACTCACCAACAATCCCCTACCTTTGTGATGGCTGTCTAACTTGTGGTTGTTTTACTGCACCGTGTGGCTCCTTGAAGCAGCCTGAAACCACTTCGGTGGACATGTCCCCATGTGTGTGACAGTAGAATAAGACTATACATTCAGACTCTCCCTCTACCATGTCTAGAAGTAGCCTTTCAGAATGGTGTGCTTCCGCTTCATGTAGTGATCTGCCTGAAGCAAATTCAAGCTTGTGGTCCTCAGGTCTGTCCCAGAGGCATCCTTGGAAAGACAGTTCTGTAGAACTGAATCCTAGAAGCAGGGCTGGGCAGTGGATCAGACACATCTGGATTGGCAACCCTGCTCTGGCGTGATGAGCATATGACACTGATGACGCTGGCCATTCACCCTCGGGACATTCTTTCTCTCATCTCTGAGAAATAACATGGATGATATTGCCTCTACTTACCTCATAGAGTTGTTGCAAGGATCAAAAAAAGAGAATGTTAGTGAAACAGCTTTGTAAATGGTCAAAGACTGGTTTATTTTATTTTTTTATTCTTTTTAGTGTTTATTTTTATTGTTGAGAGAGAGAGAGAGGGACAGAGTGTGAGCTGGGGGAGGGGCAGAGAGAGAGGGAGACACAGAATCTGAAGCAGGCTCCAGGCTCTGAGCTGTCAGCACAAAGCCTGACGTGGGCCTCGAAGCCATGAACTGCAAGATCATGACCTGAGCCAAAGTCGGACCCTCAACCAACTGAGCCACCCAGGTGCCCCCTTAAAAGACTGTTTAGATGAAACCCTGGGCAGACTCTGAGCTCAAGATAAAAGTTAGGACTGGTTCTTAGGTGCTTACTAACCTCTGGCTTCCTGGACTTGGGGTGCAAGGCCTGTGGACAGGTGACAGTGGAGAAAGTTCTGTCAACAGAATGACTGGCTTGAGCAGGTGTCCACTCCTTAGTACTAAGCGGACAAGGTGCTTGGTGTCCATGAACTTTGAAGAACTTGACCTACCTTGGGCACTAACACTCGCCAAATACTACTATGTGCCTGACATTACACAAAAGCATTAGATAATCAGTTCCATTTTCATCCAGCACAGGACCTTCTTTATAATTCCCACTGAGGCAACAAAAGCTCAGAGCTTAAATCACTAATGTTTGATCACACAGCTGTTACCAGATGCTCCCAGTTTTAAGAAACATCCACTGGGGGATGCATCAATTTTAAGACAGCTTTTCATAAAGAAAGAGAACACTACACAATAAATATGTATGTCAGTTGTAAGAAACATGCCAATTTCAGAGCATTAAAATTTGTATGAGGAAAAAAAGTGTGCGATGCAAGAAATGCAGAAGTGACAAAAGGGGCTTGAAAAACCTTCAGGTGCATTTGACACCTAGAGCGATGCATCATCCACAGCTCCATTCACCGCCCGATGGAACATCTTGATGGTTGCACCTTCTGAAGTTTTGTAAACTGGTGATTTGACATCCCTTTTATTTGTTTTCTGAGAACAAGCACTTCCCTTTTCATGGTTAAGTCTAACAGATATTATTTCTGAAATGAATCAGAAACAGTTTTACATTTTTTCTTGGAATGTTCTGTCTTCCCACCTAGGGACAGTTGCAATTTTATTTTAGCGGTAGTTGACTTGCTGAAAAATAAGAGAAAGTGTCAGCCTTTCTTTATGGTCTTGTGTTTCATGTATATTGCTAGTCTTTTTGTCTTATTGTACTTCTTGCCTTTGTGTTTATTAGATTTTATAGATTGTCAATGACGGTTCTACATTTTTTTTTTACATCTGAATTTTTAGAAATGAATTTAATAGGGGAAGAGCTCCTTTTTTTGCTAAATACAGACCATCCCCAACTTTGATATATAAAATATTCCCAGTAACATATATTAAACTCCGATATGCAAACGTGAAAACATGGAATTGCATGTTTTAAGGGATTTTTTTGTCCCCAGAAAGCAAAAGTTGAGTAGCAGGAAGGTCATCATATACTGAAAATCACTGCATTTATTTTATTCTTGGTATAATATGTTATATGTCTGAACTGTCACCTTCTCTTGACATCCCAGAATATTTTAGATTAAGGGTCCCCTAAAAAGAAAATAAAGGAATGGCAAATAAATAGAAGCATTTAGGACCACAGAAAACATGAACCCAAGACCACTCTAGTTGAGGATTGATGTCCAGACCCCAAGGCTCTCCATGATGGCCCCTGCCCGTCTCTCTCTATCTGTCCACTCCCACTCTTTACCCTAGCATTCTGATTAATGCACTTTTCCCAAACAAGCTTTGTTGTTTCATAGCACTGTGCCTCCATACATGCCATTCTTTCCACCTTGAATGCCCCCCCCCTATTTTGCTGGCTGAGCGAGCATCTACATATCCTATATGCTTCAGCTCAAAACTTGGCTCCTTTATTTAGTCCTTTCCTGACCTCTTTAGGTGAAACTGACCATATCCTCCATTGTGCCCTCACTAGATCATGAACAACTTGTGAGGTAATCTTTATATATAAATATAATCATTATTCCTTCTACTCATTTATGTAACTCTTCCCACCTGCTAGAAATACAGAGCCTGAAACATAGATGTGCCCAATAACTGGGAGGAAGAAAAGTTGGGGTGAGAGGGGGGAAAGAGATAGAAGGATGAATTTTCATGCTGTTGAACTTAGAATTTTTGGAATGAATTATTTAATCTTAAGGGTCTTGTGAATCTGTTCAGCATAAGTAAAGGAACAGGAGAAAAAATTGTATCCAAATTTAGTATTTGGTTCAACTTGGAAAGCAAGAAAGTATTCTGAAATCAAAACAGAATACAAATGCAGCAATCCCGTACACGTATACCCCTCTAGAATGTTGGGATAGTTTAATCATCTAGTTTATTTTCCTTTCCATACTGATGGAGAAACAGAAGCTGAGAGAAGAGAAGTGATTAATCCATGTGAACTCAGGTGGCTATTTGCTCTCAGGGTCACACCTGAGTGCAACCTACTGCTCTCCCAATGCTATGCTCACTAATTCCTCTATACTCAACTGAGCACTCTGTATGAGTCCAACATGTAAAGGGTATCAGGATGACTCCACAAATCAAAAACACCACAAGGGAGAATCACAGAATTGTGCTTTCATTTCATATCGCTGCCAGTGGCTCTTATAAGCTAAGGGTATTTTTCATTCTATCTGGTCTGCAGATCACACTAGTTAAATTGATGCCATAACTAGAAAACAGTCAGGCCTGTTTGGTCACAATAAGGTGTTGGCCAGGCTTTCTGTTCTCATTAGTCTGACTCCGGTCCTCAGTCTAGTCCACAGGTTCCAGGTGAGGAAACATTAATACAAATTACCCTCCTCTAAGGCTGTAAAAAAATTAATATAATAATTGGCAATCAGCATATAAGGCAAAACAGCATTAGAAGTGGAGTGATTTAATATCCTGCCACTTCTGTCTTGCTAACTGAATCAGAGGCTGTTTTGAAAATGGAACCGAAAAGTCAGAGATTTAGTGAGTGTCTTCCCTTATTATTTACTTCAGCATATTAATAAAGTTTATTTCCCATTGAATGTGAATACTCTAACAAAAGGGGTAATGCTAGCTTGAAAATTAAATTAGGAATAATAGATTGCAGCAACAAATGAAAAATAGGAAAAAAAAATCCAATTTTATAATTAATGTCTTATAAAACTCCCTTGTCCTAATAAAGAATCCTGTTACTTCACCATGTGCTATTTCCCAGAAATCTGTTTGGTCAGACAAATGACCTCTTTGTGTGGAAATTATTAGCAGGCTCCCTCATTTGCTCTGTGGCTGATTTCAAATTGACAGTTATTTTTTCCTTTGTGTACTCACTACATGGCAGGAAAGTGAGGTTATTGGCTTGTTTTTCTTTGGGGAGGGGTGCTGTCTGGCAAGCATTGTTTATCTCTAAGAAGTTGGACACTCAATTTATGGTGGCATTAGAGCCTCAGTCTGTCCCTTGTCGCACGGGCCAGCATCTTTCCTTGTTACAGCCCAAGGTTCGAAGTCAGGTGACTTAGCACAATCTGCAGGTGGCCGAAGAAGGGGGAACTGTCTTTGGGGTGTACCTCTACTGAAAGTTTGAGGAATTTTCTTTCACAATCCCAAACTCTGTAGTTATGACTATTCCACCATGGTCAGAAAGAGCACCATTTTTCACTGTGTAGAGAGGGGCCAGATACCTTACAGCAATGCACACACTTTCTTGCTGGTGCATTTTCTCAGCCAAGTTTAGCCAAGCTAATGAGATACTAGATGGGAGGATGGGGAGATTAAAGGTGCTCTTCATCGCTGCAGTGACCAGGGTCTCCTTAGCCCACTTAGAAACCCCCTCGGAATTCATATATGCACTCAACAAATCTGTACGGACCCTCTGTGCCTGGCACCATGCTAGATGCTTGGGACACAGTGGGAACCAGGGCAGATAGGGGTCTGATTCCATGGCAGTGAGAGTGTAAGAGAAAGGACACACAGAATGAATAAAAATTGTTCCACATTTCAAGTTCTTGTGATAGAAATGGACAAGGAGCTGAGAGAAATTACAAGAAAGAGAGCCTCCTTCGGATAAAGGCATTCCAGGAGGGCCTCTCTGAGGAGATGACATCTAAGCTGAGGTCTAAAAGAAGAGCAGTAGCGCACAATGTAAAGAGTAGAGGGAGGAACATTCAGGACATAAAGACCACGGGGATGTACTGTTAACCCACAGAGAGGTTGGAGGCAAAAGGCTGAGGAGCACAGGGGTCTGTTCCCTTCCTTCCTACCTCCAGTCCCTACCTGACAGTGGAGGGTGACAAGACAGGCCAGGCAAGGACAGGATCAGGAGAGACTAGGAGATGGGGGCAAGATGAACGGAAGGGATTCAGCTGGCACTAGCATTCTAAAGAGATTGGAGACCAAGTCTTGGAAGCTCCAGTTATGATCAAGTAAAATCTAGGTGGAGGATGTAATAGCTTCCAAAATCCAAGAGGTCAGAGAGTAGGTCTACTTCAGAATCGGCTGTGTCAACCCTGGTTTGGGGGATGCTGGCGCATCAGTGTTGATCATGATTTTAAGGAGTCAGCACCCTGCAGTGACCTGAGACTGAGCAGGATGCCAGGGCTGCTACACAAGGTGTGGGCATGGGGGAGGGGGGCAGTGAGGAGAGCCTTGTAATGGCTTTCAGGGGGCCTGTGCTGAGCAAACTCTCAGTGACGAAGGCAGGTGATGTTAGCTACAGGAGGAAGGAGGGTGGTAGGGACAAACCCAGGATTTGCTCACTTCTGGGAGTCAAACCACTGAGTAGGTATTCCAGTTACTTCCCTCATGTCAGCCCTTCATCTGACAAAGCATAACCCATCTTGCCTTCAGAGTCGTGGAGAAAACAGGTTTTTAGCAGGATTCTGAGGGCAGATGGGTGTGGGTTGGCCGAGAGTTCCCCTTCACCCTGGATGAATGCACACCAGAGGGAATGGCTGCCTACTGGGGCACACACTGCACCAGCAGGCACCTAACCCCAGTGTCTGTGACCTTCACGACAGTGCTGTGAGATGACAGTTATTGTCCCAGTTTATCGATATGACACCTGAGGCTCGGAATTTTTCTGTGACTTGCCCAACATCTCACAATAAGTGAGTGACAGAACTGGACTCGCCACCTGGTTATCACATTGCCATGCCTGTGTTTTCGGACATGGGGAGCCCCATCTTTGGGAGCTGTTTGAGTGATTCCTTCTAGAGGGCCTGTGAGGGAAACAGTACACTTGAGCTAGACTTAATGAATCTTCATGGCTGGAACCCTGGAACTTCACGGCTCTCTGAGAAACTCCCTGGGATATGGAGGATCCAAAGCCTGACACCAGGGACTCAAGTATCCCCTTTTCTCTCCCTCTCCATGCAGTGCTCCAGAAACTGCAGCGGGGGCTTCCAGATCCGGGAGATTCAATGTGTGGACAGCCGGGACCACCGGAGCCTGAGGCCATTTCACTGCCAGTTCCTGGCCGGCATTCCTCCCCCGCTGAGCATGAGCTGTAACATGGAGCCCTGTGAGGAGTGGCAGGTGGAGCCCTGGAGCCAGGTATGGCCTCCAGAGACATCATCCACACAACCAGGAAAATGTGAATCCCTGTGTTACCATGTGAGACTAGAAGTCAGGGAAGACCACGCGTGCGTCGTGGCAATGACTGGCCTCCATTCAGTGGCCTAATGCTGTGTGGAGAAGGCTGAACAGGTCAACAACAACAACAGGTCAACAGGCCACAACAATTGGCGGTTTCAAGCGTGATAATTCAGTGTTTTATTACAACCCAGTCTCCCAGTGGACATACTGGGGAGTTGAGATTCATGTTGGGGAAATGTACATGGACCACTCTGATGAAAGTCATTTAGGGCAGAGCCTCACATGCCTCTCTCCTAGGCCTCTGCAGTTGAACTGGGGGTATTGGTCAGGTCCTTCCCACACACAGTTTATTTTAGAGTTCCACTTTAGAGTTCAATTTTTTGAGGAACCTCCACACTGTTTTCCAGAGTGGCTGCACCAGTTTGCATTCCCAATACTTGGTTTAATTTTCACAACAATCTGAATGGTAGGCTTTATTAATTCCATTTTATAGATGAAGAAATTGAGACTTGGAGGTTAAGAAACTTACATGAGGTCACACAACTAGAAAATAAATGGGGGAGTATTTGTTTAAGCATAAGGTAGACTCCAGTGCCAGTGTGCTTTCTACCATAGACATTAATTCAATAAGCACTGAACAAAGAGTAAACTAAGGAGGAAGAGTGAATCAATAACTATTTTGGAGGAAACCAAACCTTCCACGTGCCCTGGAAAGGAAGGTAGTGAATTACAACTGTAGAACACAGAGTTAGAGTCAAAACTTACAGAAGATTGAGCCCCCTACAGCTACTTACTGCCTACATTGTCAAGCAGCCATACTTATTCCTGAGGCTCTGGGCCAATACCTGGTGTTTGGGGGGTGGGGGGGGGGTGGGGAGGGCAGCAGCCACTGTCCCCTCTTTCTCCTCCTTACCTGCTCAGCTCTGGGGCATATAAAGTGCCTGCTACTCCCATGCTCTGGACTGAGGCCTCTAAGACTTCCACGTGTAATGAGCCTTCAAAATCATTATACAGCTTTCAGAATCCAGGAATTTGCAGAGGAGCCTAGATCGCCTTGTCAGAGAAACGGCATCAGCAGGTTTTTAAAGATGAGCAATCAGATCTGCTTTCTGGTTATGAAAAAGATGTATTCTTGATGCTTCCTCAGTAGCTTCTGGGAGCCCTAATCAGGCACTGTTCCCTGAAGGTCTCCCCAGACCCTCCTTTCTAAAGTAGTATTCTGTTCTGAGTAAACCACACAGTTGGAAGCCTTCCCTCTGAGGAAGCAGAGGACATGGAAATGCAAAAATATTTCTCTTGAGCTTTTGAGGGTCTGAGCATCCTTAGGTGCTTTCCCTGATGCATGATGCTGCCTTGTCTATACACGCTCTCTAGCAGACTGCAATCATGAGACTGTGGGCCCCTTTGGTATGTCAGCCAGCCCATACTGCCTGCATGGAAGAGGCATTTCAGCTGTGAGAATGTCCCTACACCAGAGGTTCTCAAACTTTAGCTCACTTCAGAATCACCTGGGGGTTTCTTAATACACAGATGGCTGGACCCCATTCCCAGAGTGTCTAGTTTGGAGGTCTGGGGGGGGGGGAGCCTGAATTCTTCATTTCTAACAAGTATCTAGAAGATGCTGAAGTTGCTGGTCTGGAGACCACACTTGGAGAATCACTGGTTTACACTTTCTTCACCTCCTTTCCTAGATATTACTTGGCCAGATGGCCCTGAATCTATATGTACACGTGTAGGTAGAATGATCTCCAATGGGGGAATCCCTCCCTTCTCTCCTCAGATAGGATTAAAAAGAGATAGAATAAATGGGAAAAATCCATGTTGACTCTCAAAGTTGGAATACCATGAAATCAATAGCTTAGTTCTTTTATTGAACAGAAAGGGTTAATTATATGTAATTACCCTGTTTCCTATGGTACCACCACATATGTCATGCCTGATATAATGGGGGAGATGTTGGCAACCATAATTATTTTGTTGTTGTTGTTACCATACAATAAAGATTTTTCAAGGTTCTTTAAAAAAATTTTTTTTCATGTTTATTTATTTTTGAGAGAAAGAGAGGGAGAGTGAGAGAGCAGGGGAGGGGCAGAGAGAGAATCCCAAGCAAGCTCCATGCTGTCAGTGCAGAGCCTGACGTGGGGCTCAATCTCACCAACCAAACCATGAGATCAGGACCTGAGCCGAAATCAGAGTCAGATGTTTCACTGACCAAGCCATCCAGGCATCCCTCAAAGTACTTTTTTTAAAGGTTTATTTCTTTATTTTGAGAGAGAGAGCTCATGCAGAAGTGAGGTAGGAGCAGAGAGAGAAAGGGAGAGAGAGACTCCCAAGCAGGCTTTGCACTGACAGTGCAGAGCCTGACACAGGGCTTGAAATCATGAACCACAAGATCATGACCTGAATTGAAACCAAGAGTTGGATGCTTAACTGACTGAGCCATCCAGGTGCCCCTCAAAGTATTTTTCAAAGATTCTTGATGGATTATGTAATTTCCTCCTAGAAACCTTATGAAAATGAGACAATAGATCTTATAAAATTATACTAGTGAGCAAAAACCTGACACATTTTAGAGTTGTATCCCTTTAGGAATCCAGCCTGTCATCTCAAATTTATCTTGTGAGCATGACAGCCAATGCATCAGACCCCTGGGCAAACCCATCAATTTCCCTATTCTGGATATGGACATATTTAGTTCTAAAGCTCTATGTAGTAGGTAAGGAAGACTGAATCCCATCGTAAGAGGAGATTAACATAATCGTATTGCAAATGTGTCCCTGTTTGGACTGTCAACTAGTCACAAGAAAAACATCTACATTTTACATTTTGGTTTATAGATACTTGTGCCAGAAGGCAAAATGCAAATAACATTATGTCTATTCTGCCATGACCTCTCATTTAGGTTTTTAACCAATATCCCTTCTGTTTGGCATACTATTTTCCATCGAACTATTTGGCATCTTCTGATTTTTTTTCTCTTCCTCATATCCTTAGAATGTCCTTTTTCAATCTCCTTTCTCTAAGTTTTGTTTCACCACTGCCATTTGGTCACTGTGAGGAACCTGGCATATATGTTGTGGATTCCAATATATATACTAATATTCTTAATCCTGTACGCAACACAAATGATAATAAAAAGGTCTTCTCTTGTCACTGAAAATGTCACCATGCGATCTTTACCTAACCTCGTCCCTGTGATATATCAGTGTTCCAGGTCCTGTGGAGGTGGAGTTCAGGAGAGAGGAGTGATTTGTCTAGGAGGTCTCTGTGACTGGACGAAAAGGCCCACATCCACCGCACCCTGCAACAGCCATCCTTGTTGTCACTGGGCCACTGGGAACTGGGACCTGGTAAGAGCCGGTTATAGTCTCTTCAATTTATTTTAGTCTTTTAAAACATAGTGTTTCTTTTCTTTTGATTTACAAGGTAATATATATTCATGGAAAACGTTCAGCAAATCCATTGATTTAGTTCCAGTACTCTTCTGCCATTAATTCCTCTAAATCTGCTGAAAATTGATCCTTGCTGACATGTGGTCAATGTTTACTGTCTTGAAGAGAAAACTTCAAATGCATTCAATAGAAAGCAGATCAAATACCAACATGATCTCAGAGGCACAAAGCCCAAAGAAAAGCAGTTTTGGGTCTCAATACCTTGGATCCTGTGGCTTAGCCTGATTTCCTGAGTTTCAGATCTTGTCAATTCACAGATCAGTTTGCCAGATGGCCAGTCTGTTTGATGGAGAGACAAACAAACTGTAAATGAGAGAAAGATTTATTATTGTCACAAAGTTTGTTTGTTATAAAAATAACTGTATCAGTGACCCTGCAAACAAAGAAAATCCTCCCACAGACAGATTCTCCCAGCACTTTGATTTGTCATATCCTGAATTCTCTAGAAAACAGAGTCCTAAGACCAAAGCTAACACTTTATTAGGAAATACAATACCAGAAAATCAGGGGTGATAGGAAAGAGGAAGGAGACAGGGAAAGAATGGATCAAATATGAGGTGGTGCATTACCAGACTGACCACTTGTCCTAACTGACTGTTGCTTGGTGTCAGGAACAACTGGTTGCTCTCAAAAGAAGACCTTCAAAAAGCTAGCTATATGAACTCTCTTAGGGTAGTTTGTCCAGCGGCAAGAAGGGAGAAGATGATTTACTGGTTCCTATCTCTTAGGATTGAGTAAAAAGTCTTCTCTCAGATGGCTAATATCCCCTGTTGTCTTGGGCTATTCATGTGTGGGCATTGGGCAGGCCCCACCATGTTGCATGTCTCAGCCAGAAAAGCCCAGAATCAAGAGGTGAGAGGCACACAGCATGGGCATAGGAGGTGCAGGCCAATAGACTATGCTTTCATGAAGTTAGTTACCATCTCAGCTGGGGCAGATCAATGGCCAACAGCTGGGGAACAAGGGGAGCCAAGAGGATCTGATATACAAATCCCTCAACTGTTAATATTTTGTAATATAAAACTTGTTCTTGTTTAAGTATATTTTGATAGTTATAACACAGGCCAATGCAGTATTTTGACAAACATAATGCCCCCAGATATTTTTAAGCTGCTGTATCCTTAGTGATTCTCACTGTTCATTGCTGTATAGTTGCTCCTGCATAGCTATAATCAATTCACACTCTGGCAAGTACTCTTGAAAAAGGCTTCTACTGGTACATCCAACTCAAGATTGTGCTGGTCTCTGGATAATACCTGCTCAAATCCAGGAAGAACAAGATGATTTATTATTGCTAAAGGAACATTGTCCATTAATCACTTAGCCTGCAAAAAATTAAAAATGCATATTTTATTATATTCATAGCTTAAAAAATTTCCAGTAGACAAAGAAGAACGATGTCAACCACTTCAGTAGGTAGACAGGGCACATCATATTTTCTATCGATTCCCTATCTTCATTGGCATCTAATACTGATTCATAATGAATTGCCAAAGAAGATACTGGTGTCAGGACAAGCTTTTGTTTTTGCAACCTGCTGAACTGTGTGCCAGGGCCAGTAGCTGACTTTCACCCTGTCCCCATGGGCCATGTGAACAACAGAAAATGTCACATGCAATTTTACTTGTTTTCATGTAAATATAATTTAATCACTTTACATTTGGCATCTCCCTTGGAAAATGACTTTATTTCTTGTTCACTAGAAATTCAGTTATTCCAAAACCAATTTTCTTCATCCATCTTTGATTTTAAAACCTGAAAAGACTTTACCCAACAAATAAATATGTGTTTCAGGATTAAGCTCTTCAAAAATACCCTGGAACCCTATATAACAATATAAGCATCACTAATCAAATCAAATGTGACCATTAGAAGAAAATAATTCATACCATGTGAACTATTATGAAAATGTTATAACTTTGGCCCCATTCAGGAACACAAAATCCCATAGAAGATTAACAACTACAGATGAACATTTTTTTAAAATACCTATTTATTTATTTATTTATTTATTTATTTATTTATTTATTTTTGAGAAACAGAGAGTGCACAAGCTGGGAAGGGGCAGAGAGGGAAACAGAGAATCCCAAGCAGTCTCCATGTTGTCAGCACAGAGCCCAATGTGGTGCTCAAACCCATGGACCATGAGATTATGACCTGAGCCAAAACCAAGAGTCAGATGCTCAACTGACTGAGCCACCCAGGCACCCCTACGGATGAATTAAGTCTGTCAATTCCCTGAGGCTCTTGTACCTTATTATTTAGCTCAACAGTTTCTTTTTGGCAAGAAAGATAATGATAGCCCAGTAAATATTACAATAATGATGTGTGAAGCATATCCTGTTCTTAGGGAACTAAGTGAGGAAAGAAAATTGTCAAAAACACCCCCCCTCCATTTACCTATAATATGGTCTGCTTCTCATTTTGGCACTCAGGTAGTATCTGCTAGAAGCAGATAGGCAGACTTACAGTTGACTTAGCATGCCAGAGAAAGCTAAATTGTAAATTGTGAGGTTCTGTGTGGTTGTTATTCTTCAGTCAAATTTCCAGCACATTTTTTATAATAATGTGTCTAGAGTTAGAACGGAAAGTATTAAAATCAACGAGAAATTTAAACTACATAGACTGACACAGCAGTTCTACCTGTAGTAATTTAGCCCACAAATATTCCATCAAATGTAATCCTAGATGATGATAAAGATGTTCGTTTCCATGTTGTTTGTAACAGCAATTCCTAAAAATAACCTAATATCCTTTGATAGAAGAACTGGTCAGTCTATTAATATATTAGAGTACAGCCCTTTTAAGAATGAGGTAGACCTATATTTCTGAGTTGTAAAAATTCCTAACAACAGAAATTCAAAGTTTCTTTATTTTTAAAAAAATTTTTTTAATGTTTATTTTTATTTTTGAGACAGAGAGAAACAGAGCATGAATGGGGGAGGGTCAGAGAGAGAGGGAGACACAGAATCTGAAACAGGCTCCAGGCTCTGAGCTGTCAGCACAGAGCCCGACGTGGGGTTTAAACTCCTGAACCGTGAGATCATGACTGGAGGCGAAGTCGGACACTTAACTGACTGAGCCACCCAGGTGCCCCTCAAAGTATCTTTAAAGAGAGTTAGAGGTTACTGCATTTTGGAGGTGGACATGAGTTAAAGTTTCCTTGGAAGAGCCATTTGTCAAAAATTCATCAATTGCGCATATCAAAGAATAGGGGGCTTGAAAGGTGGCTAACACCTACCAAGCCAGGCTTTGGAATTACTCTTGACCTCTGAGATCTATTATCAAGTGAAAAACACGAATTACGGAGCCCAGGGAACACATGTGGATGAATTGAACATACACATTTGCCTCTCTTCCCCAAACTGCATTAAATAGAAGAGAAAAAAATTAAAAACACCTCAAATCCACAAAGACCAGAGGATAGAAGACAATATCAGAGAAGGAATCAATAAAATTTTGGAAGCTAGAACCAGATAGGCAAACATATAGTTGACTTTGCATGCCAGAGAAAGCTAAAAACTGTCTATGGCACAGAAATTTTCCAGGCAGCTTCTGAGGCAGCAGTGAAGGTAGGGGAAAATGGAGAGTTGGTTGAAAGTTTGTAAGAGAGACAGTTGGATCTTTAGAGCTTTCCTACTTCCTGACCATAGCCTGGAGGTCTTCTTGCTGGAGAAGTAAACCGAGAGAGACCTTGGAATCAGCCACAGTTGGTGGGAACAAAAGAGCTCATCTCACCAATGGTTACGTGAAAATACACTCAGTAAATTGTGTCCTCCTTTCCCTAACAGAGCTCCACAAAGGCAAGGGACCGGGTTGGCCTCAAGAGAAAAAAAAAATTCATATAATAGATCTCCTCCTGATCACCTTATATAAAACCACTTCACAATAACTGCCATCCATGGAACTTCCAGTCAGCTCATAGTTACCTCATCTTAAGTAGATAGGCTAGGATTACTGGACATTTAAGAAAACCTATTACACCAAGGACAAAATAACAAACAGAACAAAAGAAACTCCAAGGAACAGAGACCTTGAAAAGAACATCAAACTTCCCCCCAAAAAACTATAATTAATTTCTTCAGAGAAATAGGAGACTACACCCATGACCTAGCTTCCTATTGCAGCTATATAAAAGGAATACTCAGAGAATATAAAGAGATCTTAACTATTTTTATAATAGAAAGGTAAAAAAGTAAGTAGAAGGGTTGGGGAAATAATGTGAAGAAATCTCTCAAGAAAATACAAAAAGAAAATGCAATAAAAAATAAATAAAAGATGAGAAAATTAGAGGATCAGACCGGGAGGTATGAAATTGAAATAGGATTTCAGAAAGAGAGAATAGAGATGGAATAGAAATGAGGCAATCAAAGAATTAATACAAGAAAAATTTCCAAATCTGAAGAACGTGAGTCTCCATGCCCATTAAATTCTGTAAGAGAAAGGAAAGTCAGAAGAGAGGTGGACCTGTTTCTATGTTAGCAAAAGCCAAAAAAAAAAAAAAAAAAAAAATCTTACTTTACATGGTTGCTACCAGGACTGAACTCAAGGATATTTCCTGTGCACTTAGAACTGTGCCTACTATATATTAGTAGTAAGTGTAAGAAAACTATTCAGTGAAGATGCTTGCATTAGTTTTGAAACATCTAATGGTTCCTCCTTTTCATATTTCTCCAATCCATCTATGTTGGTTGAGTGGTAGCAACAACAGTTTTATAGCTTCACACAGAGTGAGTCTTTGCTGATCATCTGCTAAGCCCTGGGAGTCAACATTTCCAAACAGGCCAGCTTAAGCTGAAGAGAACCCTTGGGCTCTGATTGGATAAGGCATCCAGGACTGAATGAGACTAGTGTGCAGTTCACCTTAGGGTATGGTCAATTCAGTTACTCAGTAGCCTTAGCTGGGAGCTAAGCCGCATCCTTATTTTGGGGTTCTCAGTTCTACACAAAGATTCCTTATTATCACTGGTTCCAAAGAAGTGGAACTCAGCATTAAAAGAGGTGTACCTTCTCTCTAAAACCCCAAACTGACCGCATTACCACAATTAACAAAACCCAAATCAGTAACCATGCTTCCTGCTTAATCCTCCAATTAAGTACCAACACAAAGTCATGCATCTTCTTTATCACAAGTCATTTTAATTGACTAATTAATGCATGGACAGTGACCTCTCTGCTGATTTTTGTGCTTGGCTTGGAATTAGTTCTTCCATCTTTATCTGCCCTGGACAAGAGGGCCAGCAGGACTTCAGCACCCTGGACCAGCCCAGCCTTGTTCCATCAGACCCTTAGGAGCAGAAAGTAGGAAAGGAAGCCATTTGTTCTTTATGTAACAACTTTATTTTACAGGGGAAGAAAGAGAGTGGTTGAGTGTTTGATCCAGAACAATATGCAGTGAGTGGAAAAGCCCATCTCCAGAATCCTGGTCCAGGACTCTTGATCAAATTCTGGCTTGATTAACTGCCCTTGTTCTTCCTGTTGTCTTCTGTTGCACACTTTTATTTACTCAAGATCAGCTCAGTAGTTATTTCTGGTTTCTGCCCTCTGGGAAGTTTAATTATATAAGAAAGAAAATGTTGAAGTGGAATGTTAGTCATTAGAGTATCTGTGGTCCACAATAGCCAAAATGCGGAAGCACCCAAGTGTCCATCCACAGATGAATGGATAAACAAAATGTGGTATATACATACAGTGGAATATTATTCCACCTTAAAAGAAATTCTGGTACATGCTATATTGCAGAGGAAACTTGAAGACATTATGCTAACTGAAGTAATCCAGGGACAACTCTACTTATATGAGGTACATACAATAGTCAAATTCATAAAGATGAAAAAATAGATTGGTGGTTGCCAGGGGCTAGTGGTGGGGGTGGAAGATGGGGAACTCTTATTTAATGAGTACAGAGTTTCAATTTGGAAATACAAAAAAGTTCTAGAGATGGATAGAAGTGATGATTGCACAACCATGAGAATACACTTAGGGCACTGGATTATATACTTAAAAATGGTTAAAATCATGAATTTTATGTTGTGTATGTGTGTGTGTGTGTGTATAATATATTATATTATAGTATATATTTTATATATATTTTAATATATATAATATAAATATTTATGTATTATATTTTAATATATTACATACATTTATATTATATATTTTCATAATATATAGACAAAATAAAAAATTTTTTCTGCTTCCAGGCAGCCACTGGATGACACTGCGATAAAATCTTGTGAGTGGCTTGAGACCATACATGGTCCAGCTGGACCCATTCCAGATTCTCTTTCCATTCTTTCATGGTTTCCTCTCCTACTTCTCTTTCTTCATGTCTGATTCCCAGCCCCAAGTCAAATCTAGTTCAGAGAAACTGGATTTCTGAGGCACCAGGGCTTAGAAATGAAATCTTTTTCTATTTTGCTTGTATTTCAGACTTTGTCCACATTCCTCAGAGAACCCAACAGTCAATTAAGTTAAATTCAATCCACACAGTCAGTAGTATAGACTCTGCCTAAATTCACATCTCCAAATTTGTAGTGCCTTATTCTCTGACTCCTTCAGAACGATTTCGATAATCGAGACTGTCCCCTCCTTGAGTATGGTGGGGCTAGAGGTGCTCTGCTAGAGTCCCCCTGGTGGTCCCAGGGAAGAACCGTGACTCTCTGTGCACCCCTCTTTTTCAGTGCACTGCTTCCTGTGGAGGGGGCTTTCAGAAGAGGACTGTGCATTGTATCTCCTCAGAAGACAACACAACTGAAGACCGATGCGTGTGTGATCACGAAGCCAGACCTCCAGAAGTCCAGAAGTGCAGCCTGCAGGCCTGCAAGAAGAGTGCTGGTGGGTGAACGCCTTTGCCCAGGGGGGAGAGAACATTTCATCAATAAGGTGTCCTGTATGAATCGACTGTGGATAATTTTAGTCCCCTTTATTGAGCGAAGAATCTTAATGCTGAAGAGGCCAGCCAGCTCCACTCAGAGCAAGCTGTCTGTTGATCTGGTGATCCTTGAGGGATTATCTCTTTCATTTTCCCGTCTCAAAGCACGTTCACACTGATGTCATCCCACACAGATGAGAATCACTTCTGTTTTTTCAGAAATTTCTGAGAGATGCTCCAGCCTTTCTCAGGAAACCAGTCAAGTGGTGAACGGCTGTCTCTATCAATCCAGCACCACTGGCTTAGGTCAGGTTCCACAGAAACAGCTCTGAGGTACAAATTTGTGTGCAAGGGATTCATTGAGGAAGTGCTCCCGAGGAAAACCATTAAGGGAATAGGAGAAGCAAGACAAAAGAGGGCAAAAGCACAGCCAGGCTGCTGTTTCAGACTGGTCCCACAGGGAAGCTCTAGGGTGTAAGCTATGTGTCAGATCTGTCTATTCCTGAGGCCTGTGAGCTGGACTTTCACACTCCCACACTCTTCACATTGGCCAACGGCTACACTGGGGAAAGTGAATTCGCAGGTCTTAAAAGCTCTCTACGTGGAGAGACAAAGCAACTCCAGGAGGGTCTGTGGGCAGTCCTCCAAAAGAGCAAGAATCACTGGGTATTAGAGGCTACAGAACAGGGATGCTGGGACTTAGCAGGGTAGGGGGTAGGGGTGACACATGAAAATGGACCAAAAAACATAAGGAGGGACACCTGAACAGAGGAAGATCACTGTTACCTGCTACATTCAACTTCCACTTTCCGAAAGCATCCCGATCTGAATAACGTATGGTCACCTTCGTCATTTAAGTCCATTGAGCTGCAGCCTGGAAAGGTTAAGTGGCCCGTTCATGAAGACCCGGTGGGCTGACTTCAGAGCCAGAGCACCAAGCCAGGTCTTCTCCTCACATGCGTCACTTCCTCGGGGGTGAAAAGAATCCAGCTTTGGAATCAGACAGCAATGGGTTTGCATCCAGTAGCAGCCTCTTTCTATCTGTGACCTTGGCAAATTATTTAACACTCTGAGTCTGTTTCCTTTTGGATATAAAGAGAATAATAATACAAGCTTTCTGAAGTTGTTGTGAAGATTTTAAACAGCAGGTATTAAGTGCCTTTAAAAAGAGAAAAAATTCCATCAACAAACCAGTTCAGTTACCTCCCTTGGGCAACTTACTTCATTTCAATAGACTACGCTTTCTTCTATCCATTTATGAATGAATGGGTTCAAGCATAAGCATGAACTCTTAATGTCCGTTTCATTGGTATTTGGGGCTTCATTAATATGTGAGATTTTAAAATTAAGTTAAAAACCTAGGGAGGAGATTTTCAGGCAAAGAGAGGATTTTTTGATAGTCTACTTACATCCATTACAAAGCGGAGGGTACCTCCTGTAGATGTAGTCCTGAAATTGCGATTTAGATGGTCAGACTGAATTTACTCTGTCCCTATTTATAGAACTGACTATTAGACGTCATTAGCTAAGTGAAAAACCAGCATGTGGGTCAGACACAGTGGTGGTATTTTTCTAAAGATTGTTAGAGATTAGTGGTAGTGGAGCCTGTGTTCTGTTCATCTGTTCCTTACCTCCTTCCAAGTACTGAGGGGACTGGCATTCAATGGAGACTGCCATTAGAATTCATACCCTGAGATTTTCCTTAGAGGTTGCGTGTTTACAAATCATGCACGTATTCAGAAAATATTTGTTGGGCCCTGACTGACTCCATGCTAAACATAATGTCAAACAAGGAACAAAGCTGCAATCCAGTGACCCTGATAAGGGAGGTAAGAATGTTACAGGAGTTCTTGGAAAGGGCATGGACTGGGACCTGGGGAGAGCAGGGAAGACCTGTAGAGGAAGTGAACGATGTGTAGACAGGTCACGCAAGAGGTTCCTGACGGGCTTTCTGTTTCTGCAGTAACCAGGAAGAATACAATGTCATGGCACAGGAGTCTAACTCAAGTATGAAGGTCATGGGAAGTTAGGAACTGTAGAAAGCAAAGCTGGAGCTTGCGATGCAGGCGGATGAGTGTGGACTTTATCCTAGAGCAGAAGGAGCATTGAAGTATTCCAAGCAGGGACATGGAGATGAGAAAGTCATGCCAGCTGCCATGTGGAAGATAGATAAGACCATTCAGGAGACTGCAGCTGTCCCCCAAGCCATAGATGTATGTGGCATGAACTAGGGTGGTGTGCAGGTAGGGAGAAGTAAGTGGATTCAGGAACTACTTGACAGGAAGATTTGGCAAGTCTCTGTTCCTGGGGGAATAACAGGGAAGATAAGCCCAGATTTCCAACCTGGGCAGCTGAGTAGAGGAGGCTGCCATTCACTGAGACAAGCCCCCCCAGGAGTGGGTTTGAGAATGAGGAAAGGAAATGAGTTCTGTTTAGGACATGTTTGTTGAGGTGACTATGAATCATTTGGGTAGGAGTGTCCTGTGATTGGTTTTCTACACAGATGCAGAGCCAAGAGGGAGATCTGAGCTGGAAATTCTGAATGTAATACACTGAGGGAGAAAATGCTTTAGATGTGATTGTCACACACAACTTCTTTCTGACTAACTTGCATTTGGGGGTGGCTATCATTGACTTTATTTGAAACTCCGAAAGAGCTCATTTTCAGAGGTGTTATTGGTCCCTGGACTGGCTGCCTCAGCATCACCTGGGAGCTTGTTAGAAATGCAGGGTCTCAGGCCTCACCTCAGATCTACTGCATTTAAATCAGAATCTGCACTTAAACAAGATCCCCAGGTGATTTGGATGTACATTAAAGTTTCAGAAGCACCCTGTTCTAGATCAAGGAGCCAATTTGAGACCCTCTTCCCTTTGTGTCATCTCATCACCTTCTATGGTACTGTGTTTTTCAAATGTTAAGGCGATATAGTATCTGTCTGTATTGTGTTGATTTTTATATAATTGAAGCAGCAAAAAGGCTTGATTGACCATGCTCAGTGTTGTGGGCTGTTATTTTTAAACTCTATGTAGATAGTCTTTAACTGTCTTATCACTGGACAGCGCCATCTTCAATAATCAAAACTAGGTGAAATGCATACATGGTATTTTTATCTTGAAATCTCACACTGAGAAGATGGTGACTAATAGTTGGGTGTCAGTGGATGCAAATAGCAATGAATTCCGCTCACCTCAACAATTATCAGGGCAACAAAAGATAATTACTAGCTTCTCCTGAAGGCAGAGCCATGCTTACTCATACAGAAACAACATGAAGAGCAGCTTCAAGAAATTCCTTGATTTAAAGAATCTACCACCAACCCTGACCCCTGAGCCTTCTAAAATGCTTTGAAAATAAGTCATTCGGTGCCTGGATTCTTGTCAGTCAGCCAGCCATCACAATAAACATACACCCTGTGTCCATCCTGTAGAATCAGGTATGAATTCCACATAAGGTTTGCTTTCCTCCAGGCCATTTTACTTCCTTTAGATGCCATCAAAATTGTTAATGATTTAAATTCTAAATCAGAACTACCATTTCCATATAGAGACTATTAAACCCTTTCTAAGTATCTAGAAGATAAAAAAAAATTAATTTAAAGACTTAACAAATTTTTAAAAATTTATCCAGAAATATGTACTATCAAGTATATTCTAGGCATTATATTCACAATGATTATAAAACAAAAGCAAAGCTCTTATGTGCGCCATTCCTAGGTTGTTGTTTTTTAACGAGGGAATGAGGGGTAGAGAAGGCAAGAAAAAGAATAAGGAAAGTAATGAAGACAGTACTTGGACCCAGAGTTGCTACAAATGAACATTTGAATCAGCAAACTTTCTACTCAAGAATATTCTTCCAGATGAATAGAATTTTGTGTTTTCATTTATTCAGCAAATATTACTGATCACAACATATGTCTCAGACAAATGCTAAAAACTGAGGGGACAGAAATGAGTACAATACAGCCCCTGGCCTCAAGGAACCCAAACTCTGACAGAAACTGAATTTGTCAGCAATACTGAAATCGTTTTTAAACTTTCTTCTATGGGAAAAATATTATCCTTTCAACCTAGACACAGCTGACAACAAAGAAACAAGCTTATACGTGTCCCTTTAAATTTCCAAGCGTGGTTTCTGTTGAACAGGCAGAGGCAAATTGAGATCTCCTCTCCAAGTCGCCCCTAATTATAAGCATTGTGTGTGCTTCGGCCAGGATCCAGTTTGCTGATGAATACAACAAGCCTTCATTGTTTTATTATAATAAAGAGAACTGTGCAGTTAAGCCGTGCCATGATGTTGGGCTCATGGTCATTATCTAAATGAGCTGCTAAACACAGGCCTGGAACACACTCCCAATATAGGCCACCTCTATCCTCCACTCGTCTTTCAAGTTCCCCACTCTCAAACAGGAGCACCCCAGGATCCAGCATGCTCCCAGTGTTCTGAAGACCATTGAAAAGCAGACTTTGTGATCTCATGGTTCCCAAGATCAGGCAAGAACACCAGGCATGGTTGAGCCTCTGTCAGTCACATAGGTGACCTAACCTGACAATAGGGGGCCCCGTGTGAGCAAATGAGGATGTTCTTTTCAAGGAAGATCTGTCCATGTGCCCTCCTCCTCCCCTATCACCAGTACAAGAGATTCATTCCCTCGGTGTCCGAGTTTTAGAAGCAATGAAACAACATTCAAATTCCAGCCACCAGCTACATACCAGCTATGCAATCAATGTTGGGCTAGTTACCAAGCCTCTCTGGAACCTTCTGTTTTTAAAAGAAGAATAGCTATACCTACAAGTAAAATTCTACGTGCCTCAAATAAGGCAGTATATGTGAAGTATATTGTCTGGTAATCTGGTAAGTGCTTAATAAATTGTATTTCTGTTATTATTATTGTCATAGGAGAGTGGGTGTATTACTTTCCTAGGGCTACCATAAAAGACTACCAGGAGCTAAATAGCTTAAAACAACAGAAATGTATTCTCACAGTTCTGGAGGCCAGATGTTCAAAATCAAAGTCTTAACAGGGCCATGCTCTCTGTCTAAGCTTCTGGTGGTTGCTGGCAATCCCTGGCTTTCCTTGACTTGTAGCTGCATAACTTCAATCTCTGCCCGCATCATCACATGGCCAATTTCCCTCTGATGTCAGTGTCTTCATGTGGTTTTCTCTTCACTATGTGTACCTGTCTCCTCTTCTTCTAAGGACACCAGTCATTAAGGGTCTACCCTATTCTGATGTGACCTCATCTTCATATATGTCATTATTACATCGTCAAAGAAATATTTCCACACAAAGTCACATTCACACGTACCAATGGTTAGGACTCCAACTTTGGGAGACACTAAAACTTCGGAGGATGCAATTCAGCCCACAATAGGTTAAGGGATTTGGGAGCCTCTAGGAAGCCTGTTCTATAATGGTAGATATGCTTGAGAGGTCACACTTTAGCCCTCACAAAAAAGACTCACATCACTATAGAAGAGTTCAAGATGGAATGTAGTAGCATGTTGGAGCAAATATTGCAATAGTAATACAAGTTCGGAGACTGAGACAGAAGGGATCCACGTGGGGCAGCATGGCCAAAAGAGGCTTTGTGGAGAAAGGGGATGCAAGCTGAGCCTTCGCACTTCCTCTGTCTTCTTCCTTTCCCGAGGTGACCTCAGTGCTCACATTTCCGTGGCAGGGAGAACATGGGGCCGAGAGCTACACCAGATGCACCTCTTCCATCCACCGTCCACAAGGGCTTCAGGAGATACTGACTGAGAAATTGGAGCAGACCTGTGACACCCAGGCTTCCATGCTGGCCCTGTTCCAAAGCCAGCAGCCTAGAGAGGAATCTTTGTCTCATTCTGAACAGCTGTCCACATGATGGAGGGCCAGCCCTCAAGGAGAATACTGGCCGCTCTAGCAGAGATGAGGGAGACGAGGACCTCCAGTTCCTATTCCACAGTAGGAATCCCTCACTGAAATGTGTGCCTTTCCTGAAACGTGAAAGCACCTAAGAAAGTTTCCTGTGGAATTTTATAATAGGCTTAGGGAAGGGGCCTGAAGAAGAAAAGAATCAACAGTGAAGATTTTGGGGGGATCTAGGCACATTGTGTGTTGCCTATTCCCAAGTGCTGTTAAAACTTGCAAACAAAATAGAATTCTGACAGCGAATAGAAGACATTTATTTCTTCACAAGAAGAAAAAAAACACAAGGCGCATTCAAGGGAATGATGAGTTATGAGGCGATACAAAGCATTTTTTGCCCTCATGACCTGAAGGTGAAAGAAAGTGTAAAGAGGAAAACATACCGTCACAGATTTGGGGTAAAGACGATGTTACCTCAATTTTTATTTCTACTGACAGTCCTATTTACAAAGGACAACAGCCTCTTTGTGAAAATGTTTTTCTTCAAGATGATTCAAATCTCTTCTGGAAAGAAGAAGGAAAAGCAGCCAGAGCTCTGAGAGGCACCCAGGCAAAGTTTGAATTTCACTTTGTAGAAGAAAAATCTGCTACTTGGGGCCTCACTGAATTTCTTCCAGCCCAGGACTGCATGGACCAGTCCAGTCTGAATACTGCTCCTGGAATGTGTGTGGTGTTGATGGTCGCTGAGAAATTCCCTGCTTCATGGATGAGGAGAGCAGGGCCAAAGGAAAAATAAAAATTGAGAAACTTAATTACCTAGAGATGTTAGAGTAGAACAAGGATTAGAATCCAGGGGAATTATTTGTGTATGTCTTATGGCTTCACCTACTGGGTACATTTCTGGAGGGCAGCGACCACATTCTATATACCTGTATCCTTTGCTGTGCTGAGCTATGCTCAGAACACATTGGTTAGTTGGCTAGCTGGGTGATTGCTCGGTGCTCTGAGTAATATGATTGATAAGAGCATAAGCTCTGGGGTCAAAACTGTCTCTGTTTAGATCTGGCTGTGCCACTTACTAGCCAGGGAACATTGTGCAGGTTTTTAACTCCTGTAGGCTTTACCATCTTCATTTGTGTAATGGAAAGAATCATTTTTACCCGATAGTACTGCGGAAATGATTAAATGAGGCAGTGCATGTGAAACATTGCATTCAACTGTTGCAAAACAATACTGCAGAGCAAAACATCTCTAAACTTGGGGACTACAATCATGTGTATTTTGCTCAGCATCTACAGATCAGCTGAGGGTCAGCTGATCTAGCTTGTGGTTGGCCGGTCTTGGCTGCAAGCTGTAGGTCCGGTCTAGGTTTGTTCCATGTATCTTTCATCCTCCTTGGTCCACTAGGTGCATGAACCATGTCCTTCTCACGGTGACAGCAGAAGCTCATCAGGGCAGGCTCCTCCTCCTGCACCCCCCAAAGCCCTGCAAGGATCATGCGCACTTAGGTCACATTGTCCAAAGCAAGTCATAGGGCTAAACCCAAAGTTAAGCAATGGAGAAGTATTCACACCCACCAGGCAGCCATGGCAAGGGTGGGAATGTATATGACACCGCTACGCAGGAGTGAAGAATTGTGACTGATAGTTCAGTTTAACACAAATACTTTGCAGAGTGTCTGATACATAATCAGTGTTCTGTGGATGTCAACTATTATGAATTATTATGAAACCTTTCTTGGTAGATGCATAACATCTTCCATTAATAGAAGTTGTGTTCATTCACTTACAAAGGATAATCTTTGTTTTTTCTTATTTTTCTCTCCTTCCACAGATTTACTTTGCACCAAGGACAAGTTATCAGCCAGTTTCTGCCAAACACTAAAAACCATGAAGAAATGTTCTGTGCCCACTGTGAGGGCTCAGTGCTGCCTTTCATGTCCCCAGACACACATCGTCCACACCCAAAGGCCAAGAAAGCCACAGTCGCTCAAAAACCCCAAAGCATTCTAGTCCAGAAGGAAGCCACCCTCCACCACAGACTGCAGCAACCTGCTGATGGTATACTTTCTAGACCCAGGGACCACTGCACTGAGGTTTCTCAGGCCCAACTTTGGCTCAAAACAAAATCCACTGTGTTTTTTAGCCACAAAACATCCTTGCAAAAGGCGTGGGACTGTGATAGCTTGCTGTTCCCTGACAGGCAGGTGAGATATCCAGGAGAGTCAGGCATCTCCTGGGATTGGCTCCCAGGAAAGGTGCCAGATTAGCTAAGTCAGTGACATGATGTCTTTCCCCTCCTTAAAAATAAAAACAAAGACACCAGGATTTTCCCAGACTACCTCAGGAGTATCAAGAAACAGAACCAGATGTATCCAGGTAACAAATAATCTTGTTAATTTACTTAGGTGAAACCATCCTTTTTTTCCTTCCTGCTTGGGGAAGCTGTTGTTGAATACATCATGGGAGAGAGCTTTCAGGAACATTCCTTTACTTCACCCAGGCAGAGGACCACTTTGTTCAGCCAGTACTCACCGGAGTCAGGGAGAGAAAGTGCTGGCTATATCACTCCATCTACATCACTGTAGACTCCATATGTGGGCTGTTTAGACTCCCTTGTGTGCCTGGAGATATAAGAAGAAGAGAAAATGGGCAGAAACTATAAGATTTGTAAAGGTAAAAGATTTAGCTTAATTATACAGAAGACATTTCTGACTCAAGGATAATTTCTATGAAAACTCTTAAAAAGCAAACGAGCAGAAATCAAATTCTTGCTAGTATAAGAAAAGAAACATGGATCTTTATTCTTCCCCCTTTCCTGGCAAATACGTTTCCTTTGCAGAAGAGTAGATGAGTCTTCCTGTCTGACGTTTCCTCTCTAGCACATTCCCTGCCTGAGTCATCAGTTCAGGTCCAGCTGTGTTTCCACTGCTGGGGGTTTACACACAACAGCTACTCTAGCCAGGTCTGTGGCTGCAACACACACCTGCCTACCCCCAGGACAGAAAATGGTGCTCAAGATTAAAATATTTCAAAGAACCAGGTAAACTGTATTAAGTACAAGAACTTGGAACGCACCTCTAGTCTTGAAAAAAAAAAAAAAAAAAAACTCAAAAGTGAGGTTAAGTACACCCAGTACACCCAGTAGTTAGTTTTAAGGTCTGTTTCCCGGGATGGAACAGTCAGGAGAGACCCAAAAAGTGAAATGAATGCTGGAATGCTTATTCTGGATGTTCTCACCACCAATCAGGAGGCTGTGGTCTCAAATACAAGCCAAGTTTCCTGGGTGGGTGGGTGGGTAGGGAGGGCCTCAAAGGGAAGAAGCCCTCAGAACCAGTTCTTGACAGAGCGGGAAGCAGGGATGTGGACTTCAGGTAATGGGTAGCACATTCCAGACTCATGCACAGGTAGTGTAGTGTCCCATAGCTCTGGTGGATTACCTATCCGTTCAGCAGAATGGTGCTATTGAATAATGGTGCTAATATCTAGATGGTGGCAGAACTAATATAAACATACAGATAGATGTACAGGTGGGCGAGTCCATATACATCTATTGAATGTGTGATGGTGTTGCTGGCCAATGCCAGTTCTATTGCTTGGATACTAGAAGCTTAAAATGTTTATATTATGTGCTTTTTCATTTTCTTTCAAACCATTAATGTCTATTATTCTGATAAATTCCTGTGGAAAATAGAACACTGGGGTTGGGATGAAATTTAAGAAGGAGCAGAAACAGGAGGAAAGCAGAAACATTTACCTAAAGCCAGGGAGGTTATTTCTCAATAATAATGGTCTTGTGTTCTCTCGCTTTGAATGCAAACACTGCTGGTAGATGACAATCATTGGTGAAATATGTTTTAGAGAGAAGAGGCTTAAATGGTTAGTGACAGGAGTGGAGGAGAACCTGATTTTTTCTAATGAGGCCGTTTGCAGAGACCGTCCCCGAAGTGTAGTGTGGGCTTTCAGGGGGCCAAATTTAGCAAGCTAGGTTGATTTAACTTCACCCAGTACTGTACTATCTAGCATCAGTTTATGCATGTCATCAGAGACCTGGGTATGACCAGTCTTCCAGAACTCAGGAACAAACCTGGATTCCTACTGACCTCAGCAAACTCAACTAGGCCAGATTTCTCAATACACGAAATGGACCATGTTATTTATGACCCACATGGCAGAGAAGATGATAGACATGTGGGGAGGGTCTGGCCAGATATTCCATTCTAGGGCTTTCTCCAGTTTCGTAAAGGTAGGAAATGAGCCCCTAATCATGTATCACAGACGTTCACTGCCTGTATGGAGGCTGTGTCGTGAGATAGTTGTGTGGCATCTGTCAGTCTGTACTCCAGGATAGAGTCATCTGACACAGTTACCTTGACACTCATCTTTGGATCATCAGGGTTTTGACAGGTCCCCCTGCTTGCAGTCATAAAGAGGCCTCAGATTTAACAGGAAGGCTCTAAAGACGAGAACCTAGATGGTACCTTCACCATTCCTTGGATGTTCACAGGGGACAACATCAAACAGCATTGTTGATTTATTCAGTGCACATCCTCCTTTCTTCCCACCTTGAACAGGCAAGTGAGAAATGTGGCAAGACATGCTGTATACACATCTGCCATGAGCCAGAGGGGCCACCACAGGGTCTGGTGCTTAAATACAGTGAGGTTCTCAAACCCAGTTTGGTTTATTTCCATTGTCTTTCATAGTGATAGAGTTCACTGTTCTCTGGAAAGTTGTGGGTGAATTGAATTCTTGAACACTGAAACATAGTTTAACACACCAAGAGAAAATATTCCAAGAGACCAGCGAAGACTTCAAAAAAAGAAATAATTTTGTGAATACAAACAATTGCCTCTTCATGGAAATGACTTGTTTTACAATGGGTTTTCCTGGTGCAGTCATCCCAATGCGGTGCTTTCAGATATTTAATGAATATTTACTTCATCAAGTTTCTGAAACCAATGTGAGAGATTTATGCTGTTTCAGACTATAATTTCCCAATCAATTGGCTGAAATCCTT
This sequence comes from Acinonyx jubatus, assembly GCF_027475565.1. Lineage (NCBI taxonomy): Eukaryota > Metazoa > Chordata > Mammalia > Carnivora > Felidae > Acinonyx > Acinonyx jubatus. Next base: position 209,487,809 of record NC_069380.1, read on the forward strand.
CAAATTCTAAAATCTACACCCTGCTACCCCAGAGACTGCCAATCTTAGCTCTTCTCCCTCTGACTTTAAGATGAAGTCCTGGGACAGTGTATTTGCTGCTCGGTGCACAGTGATTCACTCTCAGGGGAGAGACCACATGACGTGAACTGCCTGGTGCTACAACTTAGCCAACATATTTGATGCTACTCCTATTTTGTTGTATTGAAAATTCAAATATTGTTAGTGTTAACATTATTTTAAGTTATGTCATTAAAAAAATCATTGGCAAAGCACAGTTCTACCCATGACTGTCCTCCACAGTGGTTGTATGATGTATATGGCCCAACCCATGTGCTCTCCCTGCATCTCTATGCTACGCTGTTTTGCCAGGCCCAGCCTCCTTTAGGGGTACCTTGGTGGGTACCTCAGTATTTAAAGCCAGAGTGTAATCATAGCCTGCTATCGTGTAGCATTAATAAAATCGCTAAACTCAATGTTTCCATGTGATACATTTACTCCTGCCATGAGACTCCCACCACCCACCAGTATTGCCCTGGAATTTAACAACTGGAGGAGGATGCTGTCAACTTCTTCCTCCCACACTCCTTTGCAGATTTCTTCCTACTCCACCCCTAGATCATTATGTCATCAGATGAGTCACCTCCCCGGTGATGTAGAACATAGGTCCCTTGTGAATGTTGATGCAGCTGACACAATCCACCATATGATGATCCAAAGTGATGCCTAAAATTCTCCTCAGTACCAGGTTCAGTGTATGCAGAACTGTGTATGCAGTTCACAGCATAACCTATTCCCTCAATCTATCCAGCATGTTGACGTAACATTTAAGACAAACTAACCCACCTCTAGAGGATCTTGCTCTGGAAATCCAGTCCTTCTTCCAAAATGGTACCTAGCATAGCAAGTGTAACCAGCAAAAGTAGAATTTGGACATAGGGACATGGAATTTATTCAAATGGAACGAGTAAAAATGAGGCTGGCAAGAGCCAAGCATCTGTAGGCCTAGGATGTTTGAGGGCATGCATAGGAGCAGTAGGAATCATTTTTGGTCAAGAAGACATCACAGAGGGCCATGAACACCTCCTTGTTTGTACCTTAAAAACTCTTCTTTCTGTAATCACTGGGTAACTCTTATCCTACAAAACTCAGCTCAAATGCTGTTTCACCAAAGAAGCCTACACTAACCCTGCCAGAAAGGCTGAGGCACTTTTCTGTTCCTCCTTCACCATGAGAGAGAGAGAGAGAGAGAGTGCATGGGAGTACACAAGCATGAGTGGGGGAGGCACAGAGAGAGGGGGACAGAGGATCCTTGTTGACAGCAGAGAGCCTGATGCTGGGCTCAAACTCATGAACTGTGAGATCATGACGAGCCAAAATTGGATGCTTAACTGATTGAGCCACCCAGGCTCCCCTCTGGAACACTAGTTCTTAATCAGGGATGATTTTGTCCCTAGGAGACATTTGACAATGACTGGAAACATTGGGAGGGGAGGAAGTGCTGTAAGAATCTAGTGAGTAGAGGCCAAGGATGCTGCTAAACATTCTACATGACAGCCCCCCAACCAATAAAGATTTGTCTGGTTCAAAGTGTGAATAGTTTTGAAGTTGAAAAGCTGTACTACAACAATATCACCCTGGAGTGAGTAGCAGCATTTCTGGGTTGAGTAAAACTGAGCCCACCCTAAAATTTAGAACTCATAAGAGGACCAATGAGGTGAGTCAGAAAACCTTCAAAGAAGAAAAAAAATTATCAGGATTCAAAGCACATTAGCTTGAAAAAGCGTCTTAATGGAGGGGACAAAGGATTGTGAGTATAGCTCCAAAAGAGTCTTGAATCAGCCCCTGGGGGTTCAGGTGTTTGATCTTAGAGCTGGGGGCAATAAACTAAAAGCAAATAAAATAGAAAAATGATATCTTAGGGACTTGGAATAACCTCCTCCAACTGAGGTTTCTACCCAAACAGAACAGATGTAATCAGCCAGATCAAATTAACACCTTTACTAAGGATAAGGGTGGTTTAGAGAGCATACCATAGATGCAGATGGAAAAGAGTTTTCCTATTCTTCTCTACATCTCCAAGTTTCAGGCTCAAGAAGGATGGGGGCTAGAGAGGGAGAGAAAGAGAGAGGTGGATCTCTCAACCCATTAACCTGTTAATAAAAGTATCCATGGCCTTTAAATGTTCACCAATGGCAGCATTCTGTCCTGTACTGGGAGGAGCTCTTGACAAGGGTGTCATAAAGGTCCAGAAGCATATCCCAACACTACCAACACTGAGTCCTCTTGTTTCTATGGGAGAGAGGTAAAAGAGCATGAAGGGAAGAGATGTGGGGGTGGGGGAACAGAGAAGGTATTATGTAAAAATGGTACCTTTTCCAGAAATCCTAATTGAAGATAGATTTTTTTTAATTAAAAAATTATTTTAACACCTGTTTATTTTTAAGAGAGAAAGACAGAGCACGACTGCGGGAGGGGAAGAGAGAGAGGGAGACACAGAATCCGAAGCAGGCTCCAGGCTCTGAGCTGTCAACACAGAGCCCGACACAGGGCTTGAACTCACAGACCTCAAGATCATGACCTGAGCCAAATTCGGACACTTAACTGAGCCACCCGGGCATGAAGATATTTTTTTAAAGATCATAAGGAAAAGACTTGTCAGGAAGAGTAGAAAAACAAGACCAGAAGTTACTGAGAGTGATCCTGCCTTCTGCGCCCACTCCCCAACCAAGCATTGCCCACACCTTCACTGGACAACCCCAGGCCCCTTCTTTTTAGTGGAAGAGGCTGGCACACCTCCATCACCAGCTTTGTGGGATGTTGCCAGGACTAGAGGTCCTCAGTGACAGCGCTGCGGCTTCTGCATATGGTGCCTGGCACCAGCATAATATCAAAGGATTCCCAAAGAAGCAGCACAGTCTGCCTGGAGCTGGGCATCAGACATCAGCCAGCCGGGGGTGGGGGTGGGGGGTGGGGTCCTCTGCCCAAATGCCATCTACAGTGGTGCCTCTGGCACCATCCCTGCACAGCATCCTCTTTGGCTGCTATGACAACTAGGAAACATCCCCATAGCCAGCTGTGCTGTGGCAGGACAGGAAAATAAGAAGCTGTGGGAGAAAGTCATTAAGAGAATTAGTCCACAGGAGACATTCTCTTGTTGCTCCCAAACTATCAGAGAGGAATTTGCAGGGTCTGGAAATCCCTCAGAGCAGGTTGGAACAGATCCAGGGAAAAACTCTTAACCATCACTCACTATATTCTTAATTCCAGGCTAAGATCTACTTACAATTCTTTTACCAACATACCACTCCTCTAGATGTAGCCCTTTGAGGGGAGGGAAAATATTTTTTGTTATTTCTATTCCTGGAACCTAGCTCACTGTCTAGCACACAGTGTGTGTTCAACAAAAATGTGTTGATGCCAAGTGAAGGATCTGGGAAGACACATGAAAGTCTTTTAGCAGCTGAGAGATGAAAGATTATTCTGGAAGTTGAACTTGATAATCCATTCAGAACCAACACAGAGAGCTAAACTAACCATCTTAGCTAGTAATCAACAACTAATTACAGGGACTTGAAACATTCCAGCAATTTTCAGTAGCAGTATTTGGAAACATGATGTGCCCCATGAAACACCCTTTCATGCAGGATCCAGGGGCTGAAGCTAAGGAGCCCAGTGTTTCCACTTTACTAATGTCTGATACTCATCCTCTTTCTGAGGTCTTCCCAGTGTTTGAAAGAGAGGCAGTGTGGTGGGGACCAAACATACGAAACTGGGAGCAGAACTGGATGCTGTCTGTTCCGCCACCACCAAGTTGTGGACTTTGGGCAAGTCTTCAGCATTCACCTACATTTCTGTCTCCTGATGTGTGATCAGCTCCCTTATGGCAATAGTCATTTTTGCATTTATCATTAACACCCCAGTTCTCAACACCATGCCTGACATGGAAAGGATACCTGGTCAAGTGCAACAAACAGTTGCCTGGACAGCTCTACTTGTGAAACAAGTCTGGGTGTGTGAGGGCTGTTAAAGCCACAGGAAAGGGGTGCCTGGATGGTTCAGTTAAGCGTCAATTTCTCATTTCAGCTCAGGTTGTGATCTCAAGGTCCAGAAGATTGAGCCCCATGTAGGGCTTCGAACTGAGAGCATGGAGCCTGCTTGGGATTCTCTCTCTCCCTCTCTCTCTCTCTGCCCCTCCTCCTACTCGCATGCTCTCTCTTTCTCTCAAAATAATTTTAAAAAACCACAGGGAAAACATGATGCAGCTTCTGAATTATCAATTTGATGCAAAGTTGGGAGAAGAGAAGCATTTTTTTTTTAAATAAAATATGTATGAGGTGCCTGGGTGGCTCAGTCAGTTAAGCATCAGACTCTTGATTTCAGCTCAGGTCATGATCTCATGGTTCATGGGATTGAGCCCTGCTGTGCAGACAGCATGGAGCCTGCTTGGGATTCTCTCTCCCTCTCTGCCCCTCTCTCTCAAAAAAATACATGAATTTTATTAAATAAAGTAAAACACATATTGGATAGTATGAAATATAAGTCTTTAAAATAAAATAAGAAACTTCAAGGGCATTTCCTCAATTGTGGGGGCTACTTCAGTCAGCCCCCCTGGGCCTCTCTCTCCTGCCTCAGCGTTCTTTGTGGAAATGTTTAAGGCTGAATTCAGTGCTCTTTGAAGTCAGATCTGCTCTGATATTCTGTGACATGATGATTCCTTACAATCTGGCCACTGTCGAAATCCCCCTGGACATTCCCCTCTGTCCCTCCAGTGCGACACAGTTCCTCACTGCAATCCCACCCACAAGGCTCCTTATTTGCTAATCCAATTTTCCTGGCAGTCAAAAAAGCTTTGGTGGCAGCTGACTTCCTTTTTCCACTCCACCCTTCACCCCATCACCCTGCGCTATCCTGGAACCAGTCATGGGCAGGATGCCAAGGAAAACAGCAGTACTCTTCCAGTTTCAACCCATGGCAGCCAACTGCTGAGACCATGACTCTGAGGATGGGATAAGCAATCCATCCAGGGCTCTTCATCCAGCTGGTTTGTTTACCCTGGTCAGGGGCAGGAGGCTGGGGGCCGCTCCCGCCAGAGGGGACCAGCTGCAATCTTCTAGTTATGACTGCCGCATCCCAAACTTCCCCCAAATTTAGTGGTGTAAGAACAACCATCATTTTATTGTGCTCACAGATTCTATGGGTCAGAGACTCAGCACGCAGGCTCACAGAGAGATAATTCGTCTCTGCTCCATGATGTTGAGAACTGCAAAAACTTTGCATGAACGACTCTGTCCAAAGCTCTACATTTAGGGACTTGACCAAATGGACCAAATGTTAGCCTGGATTCTAGCAGCTTAAGGCCTTGTCCCTGGGACAACCCACCCTACCCTCACCTCTCATCCCACCCCAGTTGAGTTTCTGTCTGGAAAAGCTTAAATGTGTGGAAAGAATTTAGCATTTGTTCCAGCCAACATTTGAGGATAGGCCCCTGACTTCCCTTTTCTTAGAGTATTTATTAAAAACTTATAAATCCTTTCTCCATCCATTTGAGACATATGTGTATCTCCTGCAACCTAGGAGTGTCTTTCTCTGGGACTGAAAGCCATTCCTTTGAAATACAATCATCAGGAATGGAAGGGTGCCTGTTTTTCAGTCTCTGTGGGAGGATAGAAACCTCACTTTGAGAGAGATGACCTAATGACATTGACATTGACTAACCCCATTTTAGTAATTTTTCATTTTATTACTCTGCTCAAGCCCCCACTCCTTCTCCCCGTCTCTCACTCTCCCTTGAAAATACCATCACTACTGCACAAACTGGAGCTGAGCTCACAACAGTGAGGTCTCTTCCTACATTCAAGGGCAGAGGACATAATCCCACCTCTCAATGGAGCAGGTGCCAAATAACTGGGGCTTTGCTCTGAAACCACCTCACGCACCAAGTCCCAAGTTCCCTGTACAATAGAACTTCACCATTCGCAGATTCTGCGTTTGAGAATTTGCTATTTTGGAGTCACAACTCCAAAGTCAATAGTAGCAATGCTGTCACGGATACATGCCACTTGCACGCATGGTCTCAGCTAAAGTTGAACAAGGCGATGCTCTGCCTTCTTGTTTCAGCTCTCGTATGGTAAACAAATGTTCTTTTCATGGTCTATTTAGTGCCATGTTTGTTTGCAGTTTAGTGCTTTTTGTTGATTTCACTGGCTAAAATGGCCTTTGAGTATAGTGCTAAAGTGCCGTCTGGTCCTTCTAGGTGCGAGAAGGCTGTGACGGGCATTCTGAAGTCTGAGAGAACATTGGGTTAGAATGACCTCCACATTCCACATTCCATGACCATGAGAGTCAAGGTAAAGCATTCATGTGGTATTCCATTGTCATTAATCTGCAAGAACTACACTACTGGTCCTAAAAGCTTGCACAAGAATGCTGATACAGCTTTATTCAAAATAGCCAAAACACTGGAAGCTATCCCGGTGTCTGTCAACAGCAGAAATGATAAGCTGTGATATATCATGAAACACTTCTCAACAATAAAAAGGAAAAACTATAGATATATGCAACAATATGCAAGGCCTCAAGACATACGCTGAGTATGAGAAGCTGTACCCAAAAGAAGACATACTATATAATTCTTTCTTAAAATAAAATTTGAAAACAAGCCCAACCAATATACAGTGGAAAAAATCAGAGTAATAGTTGCCTCTAGGGGTTGGGCGAAAATGGGAACTGACTAGAAAGGGCCATATGAAATATTGTTGGGCTCTGAGCCCAGAATTTCTGATTCAGGACCAAGAATCTGCATTTCTAATAAGTTTCCAGCAGCTAGTCTTGGAAATCATACTTTGAGAACCAGTGCTCCAATCTAACCTTGATTGATTGATACAGCAGACACCCCTGTTGTCCATGTCACATTTCCAAAGCCATCTTTTCTTTCTGTATGAGCCTAGAGTCATCTTGCTTCAAGCACATGCTGTACATCTGGTTGCTTTCCGCTCAAGAACACTCACGTACATGCAGCTCTGAAAGGCAGAGGAGCTAAGACTGCTGGGGGTAACTCTCAACCAATGGGGGTGGACATCGTGGATAAATGTTCAGGACAAATCTGGAGGACCCTCCATGCTTCGCAGGAGGGGCTAGCATTGTTGCCCACAGCAGCAACCTCTTTTTTTTTTAACCAGCATTTTTTTTTCCTTTTTAGCAGCAACCTCTATAGCACACCCTGAAGTTGGCTTTTCCACCTTCCCAGCTCCCTCACTTCTGTTTCCTGAGACCACTCTCCATATAAGCTATTCTCATCCAAGTCCTTGTCTCAGGTTCTGGGGGAACCCAAAGATAACTGGTGAATATTGGGAGATGAAACAAGGCTGAAAATGATCACAAGGGTGGCACCTGACATTACCATAGAAAAGAAAGATGGTGGATGGTGTCCATCACTTTGAATGTGCTGCTTCCTTACCAAATCTAGTGTTCCACATTTCCCATTTGTACTTCCAGTGCCTATTCCATTCTTCTGCAATGATCTATCTGCTCTCACAGTTTGGCCTTGGCTGGGGCAGAACCCAGGATGGTGGCTTGGTGTCACAAGACTGAGTACAAGTGGCTCAATATAAAACACCATTTTTCTTGCTGGTCAGTAATGCCTGTTTCTCAGGACACTCCCTAGATTCTGACCTCTAAGTCCCCTGATGTGCCTGATCTCTGAGCCCCTTGAGAGTCTCCTGATCACAAAGTTAATGCCTCACACTTCATCATTGGATTCTGCTTCCTTGTTAGGTCACTTTGGCCTGATCCTTATCTGTCAGGGGAAGCATTAGTTAGAACAGCATGAATGAAACACAGAAAGATGGTTGTATATGCATGGCCCAGTGCAGTAAACTGTGAGGCCACCAGCATCCAAACATGACAGGTCTGGCTACTGTGGCACTCGGGCATACTTATAGCCCTCAGACCCAAAATATTACACTTGGAGACAATCAATATTGGCAGGAACAAGAACAGCAACTCTCTGGAATCCAGGGAATGAGACATTATTATCCCATAATGAGGAGGTATTGGGGACAGCAAGGCCAGCCTTGGGTGTCCTCCATTCTCTCATGTTCCAGGCGGCCAGCCTAATGAGCTTGCTTCTCCGCTCCCACACAGCCTCTTCATGATGCATATCTGGAGACTGATTCTAGAGCTCTCCAGGGCAAGGGTAATTTCCCTGGTCTCCTAATTGATTTTCTCTCCCAAACCTCTCCCAGTGTTGCCTCATCTCAGACCTGCACATCCATGGTCCTAGGTCATCCTTACTGCCTCTGGCACAAACCTGGGCTTAGCCATGCGTGGGCTGCCCCCTGGTGGCTATCTTCATGAAGAGAAAAGTTGCACAAACCTCCCTGGCCAACACGCAAAGCTGGTGTTTCCCATTTAAAATCACCGATCCTCAACAGGAAAGAAATCCCTTTGTGAGGAGAAATTAGAGTGGTAGACAGTGGTGGTGCCAATCAGCTAATAAACAGGAACACCTTTCTCCAACTCGGCGGAAATAATTGTTAATGGATTCCAATGGGTGGACCCTCAGGGGACCAGCTTAAAACTATAGCCACACAAAATGGCAATTTGTTTTCAGCTGACTGTCCTTGCATCTGTTTCTGATTTCAGACAACGGATAAACTAATGAAGCATGAGATTAAATTAGCTCTCCTTGACCCTCATGGGTTGGGAAATGAATTTGTTACGTATTGCTGGTACGTAACAATTGCCCTTTATTGACTCTATGATCCACCAAAGAGCAGGATATTAAGAAAACTCTCCTTCACTTGTGTTCGGGCACATGGGCATCTGAAGCCATCTGAATGGGCATCTGAACCTCAGAAGCTAAGGAAGGAAGATGCAGGCTGACAAACATTTCTTCTCTCCTTCTTCCTTAGGGAATTACAACCTGGGAGCAAGAGGGTTACTTTTAAATTAAAATTGTCATATTAAAATTAAATTGTCAATTAAAATTAATTGTCAGATTACTGGGAGCAGGGAGATCAGAAGGGGAGGTGGTGCAGCTGTGAGCTCCATTGTAGGAATTTTTTTTTCAAGATACTTACCAAGCTGAAATCTCACTGACAACTCATTTGTACCATAGTATTCCTAATACATTTTCACAACACAATTCCACAGGCCAGCTTCCCCAAAGATGCATTGCTAGGCTATCATGCATGACCTCTGAGGTCCAAGGTAGAAAAAATACCCACTCTTGCCAAGTAAACAAGGATCTTCTGGGGCTCCTTGGCAGGTTACTTAGCAGATATGCCTCTGGGCCGTGTCTATTTGGCATGATCTTGTCTAGGGTCTTTAGTGAATAAGAGGAGTCCTCCTGACATTAAAGGCTGTACAGGTAAGAAAGTAGAAACCTAGTGTCAGCATAATTGCAGCATTCACTTGTTCATTAAGGATTTTAATTATTGACTGCCCATTAGGCAACGAGCACTGTGCTTTAACTTATGATCAATTCAATGAAGTATTAAGTCTCCACCTTAAAGGAGTTTGCCATCCAGCAGAGAGCTAAACTAAGCATCTAAAAAAAATTAAAAATCAAAATACAGCAAAAGGGAATAAAGCAAAAGATTCCACAAAGCAGAATCATTAGTGTATAGGGAATCAGAATAACCAGCCATCAGAGTTTAGAAAAATCACCCACAGGGAGAAGTCATCTGAGTAGCCCAGTCTAAGTACAATGACTCACTGAAAGAAATATGGTCCCATAACCAAAAAGTGAGTGGAAAGTATTTCCAAACTTTGCTAGCTTCTCCCAAAAAACATGAAGGAATGCAATTCTAAACCTACATCTATATTTCTTTCCATTTTTTCTTCTCCCTTCTAGTTGTCCCACATTTAGAGGCTAATTTTGTCCAACCCTAATTCTTCCCACAGTTGTCAGGAAGTCCCAAACCTCCCCTACTTGTCCAACTTCTCCAGGCCAGAGTCTAGCTAACCACTCTCCTCAACTGGCAACATAAAACCCAGGAATGGGCTTGTCGATGACAGGACCATCCTCAGAGGGTCAGGACTGAAGGCAAGCTTAAAGGCAAGAACAAAACACAAATTGCCTCCAGCAGGCCATTGGTTTGGGGTGTAATAAGGAAGAGGTTGAGCAGCAGGACTAATAAACTTTGTTCCCACCACTAGTAAGATCGCCAGATGAATGGAAATTGCCACCTGTAGAAGTCACCTCAGGCTTTGGAATATCGGGTGTGGAATATCGGAGACAAGACATTGGCAGTGGTGACTCTTAGAGGAATATCATGAGATACTAATATTTCATTCCAACATTTGAACTGTGATTTAGCCAAACTACCCTAAGTCTACTTATATTTATTTAACAGTCTTAGGAATGTCAATTCAATGCATACTCTGCAACATATGTTATACCAATTACACACACACACATGTCTGAGTGAAGCAGAAGGATCATCTGTATTTGCTCCATATTCATTTGTCTTGGCTTCTGCCAACCTTTCCTTGCAAAGAAGGAATAGTGGTCACCAATGTCTCAAGGAAAAAGTGTTGGAAAAAAAATTTCTAAAATTTTCCTACTTTCACTTACTTTTAATTGGAGAAAGGCTCACTGGTATCTAATTTTTGGTGTGAGTTCATGGAACACTGACAAAGTTTGCTGTCATTCCCCTAATCAAAGCAGTAAGAGTTGGAACTGGAAATCTTGTCCAGTTACGCCAACGTGTGAAAGTCAGCTGAGGCTCAACTGACACCATTGATCTGTTCCAGGGAAAAACATGGAGAAAAAAGTCGGTGGCTCTTCACAGAGCATAAGATAAAAGTTTGCATGTGCTTTCCAACCACTTTCCAAAATAGAAAGTCATTCACCACCTGATACAACTATCACCATTAACTGATAAAGTACCCCTGGAAATATAATAAGTTGACATTCTGGTTTATCCATCAATTTCCTGTGAGCTTGGTTAATATAAGTCAATTCCCCTAAATCAGATAAAATTCAGTTTCTAAAGCTGGAAGGTCAGAACTCAGATTAGGATTGAGCCGTCCCCTCAAAATGCTACCTTTTGAGGTCCAGTGTAAGTAGCCAGCTGACCACTCACTGTGGCATCTAAACCTCTGCTCTTCCTGATCTCACTAAGCAAGGGAGTGATAGAGGCAATATGTTCTGAGAATTGCAGCGTCTGGCATGGTGCCTGCCAGCTAGTGAGAGCTTAACAATTTGTGGAAATCATCTTTTCTTTTGTTCGTTGATTTCTAGGAGGGCTGTGTGGTCAAGAACTGGGGCGGGGCGGGGTGGGGGGGGAGGAGGCAGCAAATAGAAGGCTGGAGAAGAGGGAGGCAGAGGTGAAAAGACACAGGTCACGCTCTGTGACATGAAAGCAGCCTGTCTCCGGCGAGGATGGAGCAGTGTGTGAGTCTGTGGGCGTCCAGGAGGGGAGATGAGGAGTGGAGTGCACAAGAGGCTGAACCACAGAGACCATATCCTGCCCTATTCACCCACCTCGGCAGGAGACCAAGGGCACAGCCAGGCCATCTCCGAGGGGACTGGACTTTCCTCCTGATCTTCAGACTAACCTGAAGCCTCCTCCTGTCCAGACCAGACCCAGCCTGCAGCAGCCCCGGCAACTGAGGGGAACACGTGCAGGCTTTCTCTAAAGCTGCTGAAGGTTTTTTCACCAGGCAAATGTTAGTACCCACCCTATCCTGCCCATTCTGGGCCCCAAGAGATGCTTGCTTTAGCCTTGCCCCACTGTGAGGCCTGGAGTAACAGTACAATTGAGGGTCCACATCCCAAATGTTTCAATGCATAAAGGTTATCAAACAAGCTACATCTTCAGCCCAGTCTGGGTTTCTATCCAGCGTCGGATGGCCCTCTCTCCTTGTGACTGAGAAGCTTGTGACTGATGAATCATCCCTGAGCTGGCCCTGCCTCCTGAGAACGTGGCCCAGACCCAGGACTGAACCCAAGTCCCTGATGGAGAATGACCTGGCCAAGCTCCCCAGGTCAGGAAGTTTCCCCTCCCCCATGCCTCTCTTTTCCAGCTCAAAATCTGCAGGCAGTCCTGAACACCTTCCCAAACCACATGTCCCAGGCAGAGGAAGGGGAGAACACAGTTATCTGGGAAATGCGCTCTGCCCAGCACCCCTGCGCATTTGCCTTAGGGGCTTTGTGGTGGCCATCTTCAGGCAGGACAAGCCACGATCTGCCTGGTTTCCTTGGGTCTAGGCTGTGATTCCATGTCCTCAGCCTGCTGTCACACATCCTCAGATCCAAAGGTTCCTCTGCCCTGTGTATATCTGTTGTGTAAATAACAAAAACAAAACATGAACACATATTTGATGTTTACCCCTGGTTCTACAGTCAGTCTATTTGAGGCATTTCAAACCAGGACCCACACCCAGGGCTTGTAACTCCAAAGGGCGATACAGGATCGCCAGTAATTCTAAATGGAGAGAACTGCCCTTTGCTACAGCATCTGCTGCGTGTAACTGAGGCATTCCGGAAGGAATCATCTTACATTCATAATCTTGAATAATTCTCATGATAACTCTCCCAACTAGTACTAGGGAGAACATGCTATAGGGTGTCTCTCTCATGTGACTGTGCTCGAGAGCGCTGAAACAGGACAGAGTGACACAAGAAGAGGGAGGAAAAAGAGAACGATGTTGCTGGCTTTCCTGCTGGAAGCTGAGCTTAAGTCCTCCAACAAACTGCCACAAACATGATGGCTTAAAACAACACATGTTTATTATTGTGTAATTCTGTAGGTTAGTCGGCCAGTACAGGCCTCATAGGGTTAAAATCAAGGTGTTGGCAGAGCTGGACCCCCTGTGGAGCTACATCAGGGAATTTACTTCCTTGCCTCTCTTCCAGCTTCTGGAAGCTTCCAGCATTCCTTCACTCATGGTTCCTATCCTGTCTTCAAAGCCAGCACCGGCTGGTCAAGTTCTCCTCACATGGCATCCCCCTGGCTGTTCTTTCATCTCCTTCTTTGACTTTCGATGAGCCTTGTGATTACATTGGACCCACCAGCATAATCCAGGATGCTCTCCCTGTTTTAATGTGAGCTGATTAGCGACCTTAGTTCCCTCTGCAATGTTAATTCCCCTTTGCCATGAAACTAACCCATCCACAAATTCTAGGGAATAGGACATGGGAAGCTTTGTGGGGACATTACTATGCCGACTGTAAAGGGTAACATTACAAAGGGCCTTGCCACCTTGTGGAGGAGTCTTTACTTTGGCCTAAGGATAGAAGGGGATCATCAAAGGGTTTCAGTCAAGTGAAAAATATGATGACACTGTGTTTTAGGCTAAACAGTTGTATTTTTTTTTTATCTGTAGTTGAGAACAGGGACTGGACCAAAGGAACTCCAGGCCTAAAATGGCTTGATACTAGGTCTTGGAGAAAGACCCATCCAGGAAACAGAGGAGAAATTATAGCCCACTTGTAGGCTACACTTGTGGATACCTGTAGCCCAATTCTCAAACCATATCCTCACCAAGTCTATGCCTAATACCTTGAGAGTCTACTGTAACTGAGATACTGCTACCCCACAGTCACCTCTACCTCTTTATGGAGCCAGGCTGGGTCAGAGAGCATATTTGTGAGGAAGCCAGAGAGCTGCCAGCCAAAGTGGGGAAACACACACACACACACACACACACACACACACGTCTTACCCTCATCTTGGTTTCCTTCACCTCCCTACATTTGGCAGGAATAGCTTGAATAGCATCACCTGTTTCTAAATCAGACTCCTTTTTGATAAGACAATTCAGTAAATACACCCTTTCACCTATTTATCTGCTTTATCATAGAGAAGATGTTTCCAAACCCTTAAGGTCTTATTTAAGTCACAAGAGTAAAATAAAATGTTAGGAAAATTTTATCCTCTTTTCATTACAACACTACAGTAAAAGAGGAAATTTCTAGAAAGTTCTAGAAATACTTATTAGGAGCCAAGCCCCCCTTCTAAATGACATTGGCAGCACTTCTTGACAAAGTGCTGATGTCACTTCTTGGTGAAGAACTGGGTCAAGCATCTCTTTCAACTACATGTGGTTAATTAGCCCCATTGTTCTGCTAGTTACAATCAACTGTCCATATCATCCGTTTGGTTCACAGAATAAAAGGCAATACTTTGCACACTTTACTCTGTATCTTCTGGTTAAAGGGTATAGTCAACACTGAGCAACAGGGGCCTGTTGATTCTTAGGCCTCCCCTCAACCCCAGGACTAGAGGCTGGAACCCCACCATTAGTTCGTTAGTTTTACCCCTACCTGTTATTTATGTTTCATTAAAGTCATTTGATTTTAGCCTTTTCATCCATTTTACCCATTCCTAGATGACACAGACTCCTCCAGCTCACTTTAATTCCATCCCATGCCCTTTCCACAGCCTACTGATCATTAGCTCACTCCACTCTGGGTCTACAAGATGAGGAAAACCTACCTGGCACATCTCTCCTTCCCTCTACAACATGCTATGGCCTTGGAGTCTCAGAACCTGGGTCCCAAAACTCTGACACTTACTAGTTGCCTTCACTAGTTGTATAATAATAATACTGTCCTTATAGAGTTATTGTGAGAATGAAATCTGTTCATACATGTAGAAACATGTAGGAAAAGGCTGTTCTAAGTGTATTTTATGGACCGATACAGTCCACAAATTGCTTGGTCCCAGTCTGCAACTAGATCAATATGACATATGGCAGAACTTATTTTGAAACTTGTCAAGCAAATCTCATTGGATCAGTGAGTTTAAAAAGCAAAAAGAAAGCTCATTTGTCACGTTACAAACTTTAAATATTGATGTATATGTATTTATTCAAGATATGCATAAAGAACCTTAATGTAAGAGTTGCTATTTCACTCATAACTATTTGTGAACTTTTAATTGTGAAATAACAAATTATTAGTATAATAATTCTCTATATTAATTATACATACCCTTTCAATAGTGCAAGTAGTACAAGTTTTGTAGTTTTTTTCCTTTTTCTTATGTAATTTTCCATTCATTCCTTTTTATGTATCTTGCAAAAACACTAGCTTGTGAAAAACTGGGAATTAAAGAAAAAAGTAATCACTTGTCACAGAGAGTTTGAAGAGCACTGAAGCTCTCCTGAAATTATCTGGTACCCTTCAGTGTACAGCACATTAAAAAGTGCCAAAGAGTAAGTGTTCAATTAACATTACGTATCATTATTGTCATTTTATACATGAAGAATCTCAGGCAGAGAGAGGTTCAGCATTTTGCCCAGTGTCCTAGGTCCACAGGACCTGGAATTATCTGCCTGTCTGCCTAAGGGAAATTGCCAGGTCTTGTCTCAACTGGGAGAAACTCCTGCAGGACAAAAAACAGGAGCCAAATGGGAGCCTGTCAGCAAGTTGACGTTGGTGCCGGCAGTAGCCGAGTTGAAATCGGATTACCCAGAAAGCACCTCTGGGTGCATTGCCCAAGGAATAGTAACAACCCTGAGTACTACCCATCCAGATGTTGGCACAGGGGACCAGCAAGGTACATAGTAACTCGGTGGAAAAGAAGTATCCAGAAACCAGATCCACTGGGCAGCACCAGTTCTCTAGAGATCCCTGGGGACCCCAACTTCTCCCCAAAGCCACAAGGACAAGTCAGCTCTTATCCTTCGATATCAGACACAATCTCAGGGAAAGGGGTGAAGGAAGAGATGCTCTTTGAGGGACTGTATCTTCTTAACAGAAGCTGAACCCCACTTACAGGGAGTAAGCTTTAAATTGGAGTGGAGCTGTAATTGATTTTCACCTAGTATCCCACGAGAGACTGCTGTAGAGCAAATCTCCTTTTCCCTGCACCTCTGAGTTGTGACAAGACTTGAATTTTTCTGTCCTGCTTCAAGGACCTCAGGGGAAAGCTAGAGAATGAATTAAGAGATCTCTCACCCCTGTGATCAGTGATCCATTCCTGACCCCTTCCCTCCAAGGCCCTGTGAGATCTGAGCCCCAGCACACAGCACCCCAGTCTCCTGAGAGCAAGTGTGAGCCGGCTCTTCACAGCCCATCAGCCAAACTTGAGGGCGAGGGAAGTTAAGTGCCATCGCCCACCGCGGAGCACGTAGGTGTATTTCACGTATTTCACGGGCTGGGAAGCATGAGAGCAGCGCAAGCAGTGGGGCAGGTGGGCGGGCCTTCTTCTCGGGACTAATGAGACTTTTCCTGGCAGAAGCACATTGCGCTTAGTTCTACCTTTCGGGGGAGGCAAAGAGGAAATGTAAGCACTTTCTTCAGTGAAAGGTCTTATTTCGCGTCTCTTCGCTTGTTTATAAGATTTTAAACCTTTTTTTTAAAGTCAAACATCGCTTCATATCACCTATTGATATCTAAATATTTGAAAGAGAAGTGTAAGAACAGGTTTAATATTTATACCTGTAAAATAAAAGCATCTTTAAAAACCCAACTAATTCCTGAACACTTTTAAAAGTAAGAAACATCCACAGTTAAGGCTTCCTTTTTCTTTTCCCCACACTGAATGTTCCAAATGTTGTTTGTAGTGATTACATTACTGTATATGTTCGTCAAAATTCATTGAACTAAACCACCAAAAAGACTGAATTTTCAGTATGTAACTTAGTTTTTTAAAAAGTTAGTAATTTCTTAAATCCCGAAAGCAGTTTTAGGGAAATACATAAATCTTTTAATAGATTTTTTTAAATAATATTAAACTTACAGAAAACTCTCAGGAATAGTACAAAGAACTTTTCCCCCTCAACCCATTGCCCCATCCTCCCTGAATACTTATTTCCTATAAATAAGGACATTCTCCTTACTGCAAAACAACCATCAAAGTCAAGAAATCAACACTGATACATATCCAAAGACGCCATTCAAGTTTCACCAGTTGTTCCAATAATATCCTTTAAAGAAAAAGGATAAAACCCAGAATCACACATGGCATTTAGTTGCCCTATTCTCCTTCTGTCTAGAACAGTTCCTCAGTCCTCCCTTGACTTTTATGGCCTTGACATGTTTGGGGATTATAGGCCAATTGTTTTGTAGAACATCTCTGAGTTTGAATTTGTCTGATACTTTCCATGATTAGATTCAGGTCATTGTTTGGGACAGGAGTATCACAGAAGTGATGCCATGTTCTTCTCGGTAAATCTCATCAAGTGGCACACAATTTCAAAGTGTCCCCTCACTAGTAATGTTATTTTGATCATTTGTTTAAGGTGGCGTCTGTGTATGTATGTATACATAAACTTTTATATCTATATTCATTATTCTGTCTATATTTACTGAAAATCATGAATCCACACTGATATCTCCAATTCCAAATGAATATCACAGGGCTTATGTGAGTTTTCTCACTTCTTGGACTGTGAGAAACCTGGCTCCCACCATCCTCCATGGATTTACTTCTTGGATTATCTCCCGTCACCCCACCCCCACCTTCACAGACGCCTCTTTACTTCACATGTGTTCAGACCTCCTGCTCTGAGCCACCATCACCACCCCTACTGGATGCCATCTTCACCCAGGGTTGTTGGGCCTCTGCCTCAGCCCTGTCACTCACCCACACAGGTATCTTCCTTCATGTGGGAAACAAAGGCAGAAGGAAATGGCAGATAAAATTAAATTTCCTTATAATTTGCAGCCCATTGGCAGATACTCGAGGCAGGCAGAGCAAAATGTTTCTCCAGGAACTCCCTACCTTCTTAGTATTATTAATGCTTTGCTAGAGGGGAAAAAGAACCTTGGCTTGACAATAGCTAAGCCTCCAGTAGTCTGTGAGTCTTCTTTAGTATATGAAAATCCCATTGGAAACTTACCCTTGACTTTACCTCCCCCACCTCCCAAGTATATTAACCAGTGTCTCTTCACTGTCCCAGGGCAGCTCTTTCTGCCCATGGGCCCTGTCCCCGTGCTTTAATAAAATCACCTTTTTGCACCAAAGATGTCTTCAAGAATTTTTTCTTGGTCGTCGACTCCAGACCCCACGAACCTCCCCATCACCCCACAAACCTCATCCCTCCTCACCCCATTTAGGCTCTGACACCCAGCCTTAATTCTGCCCCTCACCCCCTGCGATAGATGCCTATTTTGCTCAATCCCATGAAGTAATATTTGGGCTGAGTTTTTCAGGAAAGGAAGGGAGGGATCAAAGGAGGGAGAGAAAGAAGACTTAGCCAAATGATGCTGTGTGGGGTTTTGTGGTCTTTCTAATTCAGGCCCGAGCATACCTAGAATTAGTTCTCTCCTATCTTGAAGTTAAGGCACTAGATATATCCCAGCTACAACTTCTTCGGCTAACTTCTTTACTTGACCACTTCCCCTCCCCACAAAAAACCCTCTTGAAGACAGCGTAATTCAACTTGTCCATTTAGCTGCACACTGAATTAATGTCAATGGCTAATTTAACATAACGTGTCCTTTTTCAGAGCCATGAACAAGTAATGATTTCCATTTGCCAGAACTGAAATTTTTTTTAAGTCCTTATTACAAGAACTGTGATGCCAAGTTAATATAGGATGGTTCTCTGGTTCTTTGATGTGTGGGCACACATGAAAATCAAATGCTTTGTGATGCATAAAATTCCAGTCTTCAGTCTTCTGTCTCCTGTGGAACAATATAGCAACAGTGGGCATGCACATTTGCCGTGTTTTTTGTCACTCAATATTTTTTGAATTCTGTTCCTACAACCTGGACAATTTCCCCTCTCCCCTCTGCTACATTCTCAAGGTGGAAGCCTTCCACTAGCCACCCCTCTCCCCCGAAGCTAGAGCACAAAGAGCAAGATTTTCACAGGAAGAAGGTAGCACCAAGAGAATCCAGCTGCCGAAGAGAGGCCGGAGGATTGTGGGGGAGGGATGCCCAGCTTTACAAGGTAACCTTCAAGGAGATGTGAGGGTAGACTCCCTCCCCAGAGCAGGCTCTGTGAACTGCTTAGTATCCTTTTAATAAACTCCTCTCCACTTGAACTAGCTAGAGGGAATTCTGTGGTTTTCTACTAAGAATCCTGATGGAGAATAGTAATTGTCAATCCCGTAATCTACAAACATTTATTCTTTATCTGATATGTCATCACATCCACTTTGCCCAGGTTTTTTGTTCTTGTTTTTGTTTTTAAACATAGGCATATCACTGGGTGAGCTTAGTCGGTTAAGCTCCCTGCTCTTGATTTTGGCTCAGGTTGCAAGTTCGAACCCCAAGTCAGGCTTTGCACTGACAGCATGGAGCTTGCTTGGGATTCTCTCTGCCCCTTTATTTTTAGACAGACAAGAGAGAGAGAGACAGAGAAAGAGCATGCTGGGGAGGTACAGAGAGTGTGGACAGAGGATCCCAAGCAGGCTCTACACTGTCAGTGCAGAGCCCAATGTGGGGCTTGAACTCATGAACTGTGAGATCATGACCTGAGTCGAAGTCAGTTGTTTAACCAACTGAGCCATCCAGAAGCCCCTAAAAAAGTTTTTTTTTAATTAAAAAACAAACAAACCTAGGCATATCATTAGTAAAGAGTGTTCCCTTTATATATTTAAAATGAACCTGTGTTTAGGGTCACCTGGGTGGCTCAGTTGGCTAAGTGTCCAACTTCAACTCGGGTCATGATCTCATGGTTCCTGAGTTCATATCTGGCTCTGTACTAACAGTGTGGAGCCTGTTTGGGGTTCTCCCTCTCTCCTACCTCTCTGCCCCTCCCCCTGCTTTCGTGTGCACTCATGCTCTCTCTCTCCTCCTCTTTCTATCTCAGCTAAAAAAATAAACTTGAAAAAAAATGAACCCGTGTTAAGGTGGAAAGGTTGCCACCATATGCGAGCCCCTCATCCTGTGCAGGAAATGGAACTGAAGCCCACAGGGAGGATGGATGCAAGCACTCCTAGTTGGGGCAGAGCTGGATTTTGGAACCCAGATCCTCAGCTTCCCGCTCCCGCGGCCACCCCTTCCCATGTCCAGCTTACACATCGCCCAGGATGATCCCAGGTGGAGATTTTTATTTTATTTTATTTTTCACTGTTCCAAGTTTATTTGGTAGTTTAGTTGGTTGGTATGACACTTAGATACATTGTTGGTTGCATTGTTTATATGTAGATGTTTCTTTTTACATTATAAGGCAATGTACACTATATTCTGACATACATAGTACACATAATAAGATCCTTTAGATCCTTCACAACAGTTATGCACTATAGATGCAATACTGATTTATACATTGGATCCCAGGATGTGATTGACTGGAGAAAAAAAAAAGGTGGACTGGGCATGTTGGGTGAAGGAACCAGAAGTAATATAACACACAGTAAATACACATCTGGTTTGAAAAGCAACAGCAGCATACACAGCGTTGGCAGTGGTGCCTCTGAGGTGGTAGAGCTAGTTTACATTAACCAACTGAGGACAAGAGGGGTCTCATCCAGCATCAGGATGTAGCTTCAGGGTTTTGTGAACCATGCCTATTTGTAACTTTAGGAAACAGGTTTTTCCTAGGCTATTTTAATATTAGTACTTGAGTAACAGATCAGGTAAGAAGGGTAATATACACAACCTCCAACTAAAATCCGATTGTAGTCTGGACAGTGAAGTGGTACAACATCAGAAAACTTGAAAACTGCAGCTCTTTTTGGATCCCCCAAAGTGTATCTGTACTCTTCCTCAAATGGGCCTCTTCCTCAGGAGTCAGAGTCGCCGTCACAACATGTGAGATTCCATTCTGTCCCAAGATGCAAGGAACACTAAGGAAGACATCATCTCTTATTCCATAGAGACCGTTAATCATGGTGGAAATTGGAGGCACCCACCTAAGATTCTTCATTATACTTTCTGCCAAATCTGCCACAGACAGTCCAATGGCCCAGGAAGTATAGGCTTTCAGTTTGATCACCTCATAGGCACTGTCAGCCACCTGTTTGTGAACCTCTTTCCACTGTTCCTTATCTGCATCTGTGCCTAAGTCAGGGTGCAGATTCTTCAGGAAAGCACCAGCAACATTTATTCCACTCCATACAGGCACACTAGAATCTCCATGCTCCCCAAGATGCACCCATGACAGCTTAATGGGTGAAGTCCCAGCCTTTTCCCCATTAGGTAATGGAACCAGACTGAATCCAGATTGCAACCACTTCTAATAACATGGTTTTTGGGAAAGCCACTTATCTTCCAAGCCTCATAGGTCAAGATATCCACTGGATTGGAAACAATAAGCAACTTGCAGTTTAGGTTCTATTTTACAACCCATATTAGAAATGATGAACTTAAAGATGTTCACATTATGCTGGACCAAATTAAGATGGCTTTCTCCCTCTTGCTGACGTGCCCCAGCTGTGATAATAACCAGCTTGGAGTTTGCAGTCACATGATAGTCTTTGCCGGAGACAATTTTTGGTGTTCTAGGGAATAGGTTGCCATGCTGGAGATCCATCATCTCTCCCTTCAGTTTGTCTTCCATGACATCAACAAGAGCAAGTTCAACCTGCCAAGTCCTTCATTAAGATACTGATGGCACAAGCCGTGCCAACAGCATGAACCCCAACAACGGTAATCTTATTCTGGGGGTTATGATCTTCCTTAATAAGTTTCTGAATCAGCTGATCCTTGAGAGTTGCCATATTGGATTTAGAGCCAAGAGGAATCAGGAATGCACATCGGCGGGTGGGCGTCCAAGGCGCATGGTGTTGGGTCCGGACTTGGCAGCAGTGGCTCCCCTCCCCAGATGGAAATTTTAGAACAGAAGCACTGTTTCTTCTGTTAAAGTATGAGCAGTTGCTGAAAATTGCTGGTGTATGGAAGCTATTCATTCCAGATCACATAAACAAAGCCCATGGGTCTATGCAGTCAGTTATGAGCAGGTGGGGTTCCAAACAGGAGGTACTTTCGAAAACAGTGGCTACAGAAAAAAATTCAGAGTCCCATATACATTTCAGAGAAGAGATCCAGTCTGAAGCTTTGACTTTGGAGCCTAAACACCCACCATGGGCATTCAATTACTTACCTGGGTATTCTGAGTGGCTGGAGCATTTCTGAATAAGAGAGTCTAAACAACAACTGTTGATAGAATGTTAATTCCCTCCTCCTATTTAGACTCAATCCCTTGCTTCCTCTCTTCACCTATCTTCATTTCCCTTCTCTAAGGGGGAGGGAGGGAGTAATCTGGTGGGTGGGTAGGAGGAAGAGCCACCTCCTGTTAACTAACTAGTTAACCAACTGTGAGCCAACGAGTCCAGAAAATGCTCTGCCTCACATTTTATCAGGAGAGGGTTTTGCAGCTCTGCCTGGACTGGATGGAGGAATTTATTTCTACCTCTGTAGAGAAGGGACAGCCAGCCCACTGCCATGACAGATATGTGGCTGTGCTCTGAACAGTTTATCAGTGATAAAGGTAACAATGGACTCTCCAGCTGCTAGACTTTGTCTCTCTCTTTCTCTCTCTCTCTGTTTCTCTCAGTTGGTTCAACACCCAGGAGAGGTAGAAAGGGGTATTGTTTCCCAAACCCTAAAGCCCTTATATCCTCATATCTCCCCCTCTCTACTTCCATCCCTATGTAGCTAATCCCCAGTCACTGATGCCCTCATTTAACTAAAATGAGCACGTTAAAATGTCCCTGCAAGGTCTCTTAGCAACAGGGCTTCCTGATCCTCTTTAGGGAATAACGCCATAGAAAAAGAGTGTTTCCTTCCGGTTAGTTGTTATAACAGGAACTCCATGTATCATAAACTTTTGTGTCATTTCATATTGTCTGGCCACAGTTGAGCATCAGCTGGGCCTCTTTGTCTGCGCTGCTCCTTTTCCAAGTTTGGACACGAGGAAGGAGCTCCCGTGAGGCAAAGCTGCCTGTGCAACTGTGCACACCAGTGCAGGGCAGCAGGATGGGAAGCATGACTCTGGAGTCACAGCCAGGTGGGGACAGACACGGTGCACAGCACGATCCACTGCTGCCCTGCCTGGCAGCAAATTCATTTGACACTTCATCAAACCCCAGGCACAGCCATGGCTCTGCCATCTCTTGTCTTCAGATTGGAGGTAATGCACGCATCTCTGTCATTCAACGGGTTAATTTTATATCCTAGTTCTAGGAGAAACAAAATCATTGGATAATGAGTTAGCACTTTTTGCCCTTCACATTGGCAAAGTTGTCTTTCTTTGTTAGGTAAGTGATTATGTGGAACAAGGATCTCTTAGATTTTAGGCGATCTAAACAGAGCTTACAACACAAAAACACACAGATCCTCTGACCTTGCAACCCCACTTCTGAGAAACTACTCTACAGAAATAAGAGGGCCTTTATATAGGAGTGTATGTAAAAGACATTTGCAGCATAGTTTGTGTGGCAAAAAACCAAAAACAGACAAATAAAAAACAACAACTTGAAGTTTCCATCAGTAAGAGAATCTCTGATAAAGCTGTAAGAAAGACATATAATGGAATTGTGTATAGTTTTTTTTTTAAATTTTTTTAACGTTTATTTATTTCTGAGACAGAGAGAGACAGAGCATGAGTGGGGAAGGGGCAGAGAGAGAGGGGGACACAGAATCTGAAGCAGGCTCCAGGCTCTGAGCGGTCAGCACAGAGCCCGACGTGGGGCTCGAACTCACAGACTGCGAGATCATGACCTGAGCCGAAGCCGGACGCTTAACCGACTGAGCCACCCAGGAGCCCCAATTTTTTTAAAGGATAAAATGGATCTATACCCGTCGAACTGGAGGTGTAGCCACTGTATACTGTTAGTCAAGAAAAGCAGGATGGCAGGATGTGTATCCTATAATGCTATTTTTTGTTTATCTAAAAAAAAAATGTATGTAAGTGCATAGATGGTTGTACATTACTGTATGAATTTGGAGAAAGGTATGGAGAGAAACATAACCATCACAAAAGTAGAATATCTATGAATAGGGAAATAATGAAAAAAAAAAGAAAGCTTTTAAAAAATAGATTAGAAGACTGCATTACAAGTTGGTTCAAAATCCCTGTACATAATTTTAGAGATCTAGAAAGCTAACTGATAAAGTATAGGAATTTGATCAAATTAACATGTTACAGTTATTTATCAGTCCATTCTGTAGACATCAAAATGATGTTTGGGATATAAATCGAAAGTGAAAATCAGGTAATTAAACTGGTAACATATAATCCCTATCTATAAGTCTAATCGTGTGGATGGATATACAAGAAAGTATAATAGTAATCATCCACGCTATGAAATTATGAGTCTTTTATTCCTTATTTGTATTTTGCAGTTTTTCTTTTTTATTTTTTTTAAGTTTATTTAATTTTGAGAGAGAGAGCGAGGGTGCATATGAGAGAGAGCGCACAAGTAGGGGAGGGGCAGAGAAAGAGGGAGACAGAATCCGAAGCAGGCTCCAGGCTTTGAGCTGTGAGCACAGAGTCGGATGCGGGGCTGGAACCCACAAACTGTGAGATCATGACCTGAGCTGAAGTGAAGTGGACACTTAACGGACTGAGCTGCCCAGGCACCCCATGTGTTTTCTAGTTTTTCTAAATGAGCTTGCATTTAACTTATAATAATAAATATTTACAAATATGAAACATAATCTTATATGGTTATAATAAGGAGCATCTGAGAATGACCAGTGCAAGGTCCCGTTTTAAGATGTAAACAATCAGAGAATGCTGTTTGATTCCATTACCCTTCCCCGGTAAGCAGGCAACTCAGAAAGGTATCTCCACCTGAGTTTGTTTTGGCACCTCGATGGACACCTCATTTCAACAATTCTCAAGGCTAATTTTCAGCAATAATGGAGATGAACTTGGGATGTAACCATGGAGGAAACAGAAGAATCTTCCTTTAAAGTTCAAACTGGCCCTAAGTTCATTTTAATGGGATTTTAACTTTAACCTTGTCTGAAGCACCTATCAATCTGGATAAGGAGGCCAACGTTGCCCTCTGCTGCCTGGAATTAAAATAGCCTTCATTTCTCATAACTACCGGGACTCCTAGATGGGGCTTTCCCAGAGGGAATTGAATTCCTTACTCTAGTAGCCAGAGGAGAGTCCCCTTTGATAAAAGGAGTTCTGGCGTCACTGGAGATTTATAATGCACTCTGAGAAGTCATGCCATGAAGAAACTGCTTTACCTAAGTCTCTCCCAGATTGAATATTGTAAGAGCCTAGAGAAAGCACATGACTTTATAGTTTCAAAGTCGACAAATAAACATCACTTCAAGCAGGCCATTGTAAATCTATATATAATGATCTCTCCCTCCTGGGACAACACCACCTCTCACTCACTCAACGTCCATTCCATCCTTCAGTCATTCCGCCCTCAATTCTGCAGAACCCCTACCCCGTATTCCCCGCTACTTTTCTCCCCATCCTCCTCCCAAGCCCAGTCTCTTCATTCTTGATAACTCTTCTGTCAATTCCTTCCTCTTATTCTCCACAGCCCCTGATTTCATTCAGGCCTTCATTCTTGATCTGCCTTCCATGACTCTGCAGATTATTCCTGTTTCCCTCATCCCGATGCTTCCTCCGCCGCACTATACATCAGGACTGTAAGTACTTGATTTCTTCCTTTCCTGCTGCACTGTAAACTCCATGAGGACAGGGAGCTTGTCCTCCTTGATCACTGCCTAATGAAGCCCCAGTTCCATAGTTGGATCCCAATGGCTTTTCGCCTTGAACACATGAATTCCTCCAGAGAGAGTTGTTGCAGCAAAGTACTGGAGGAAATGAGAATAACATTACTTTTCTTATACTACATATAAAACTTACTGACTCCTTATAACAATTTCATGAAAGAGGCATCATCTACATTTTATAGATAAGAAAAGAAGCTCAGAGTAATTAAACAAATTTGCCTAACTGGTAAGTGACAGAATTAGGATATTAACCAACTGTCTGGCTCCAAAGCTCACACCTTTGCCTCTATACCATACTTTCTCCCACAGGATCAAGATCTCCAATAGAATGGTTGTCCTCAAAATAAGAGGAAGAAGACCTCATTCACTGGAGAGAAGGAGGGAAGCACTGATATAGGTTTCCAGATTTCATGAAGTAGGAAGAGAGCTAGTAGCCTCCTGAGAGTGAGGGCGGTAGATGAAGTGTGAAGTGACATTTGAAAACATAAAGTCATATGATTTCCACAGTCTGTTAGATAGATTTAGTCTGATGTAGATGAGATGTAGATGATGTAGAGAGGTGTAGCAGATTTGAAGAAAGTAGTGACAGCTATGGATGGATTGAATAAAGAAACTACTCATGAGGATAAATGATTGTGCATCTGAGTTGGAGATCATGAACTGGAAGAAACACCACTTCTTACACTTCTATAGTTTTTTCTAACAGTGCTCAGTCTTTTGGCTGTAGGAATGGAGAAACGTTAAGTATTTGTCCAACGGGCGAAGTGAACAAGGATGCTTGAGAGTTGAGAGTGTAGTGAAAAAGAAATTCGACTGATCAGCCATGGAAGTCAAGCCTTGGTGAGAAAAAAAGCAAAAGGCAGCCTGGGACAGAGGGTTAAAAAAGGAATTGGAAGACTAGACTCTTGTGAGATCCTAAAGCAGATAGAAATGACGGAGGATTCACACCAGCCAGAGTGGCCAAAATGAACAAATCGGGAGACTATAGATGCTGGAGAGGATGTGGAGAAATGGGAACCCTCTTGCACTGTTGGTGGGAAGGCAAATTGGTGCAGCCACTCTGGAAAACAGTGTGGAGGTTCCTCAAAAAATTAAAAATAGACCTACCCTATGACCCAGCAATAGCACTGCTAGGAATTTACCCAAGGGATACAGGAGTACTGATGCATAGGGGCACTTGTACCCCAATGTTTATAGCAGCACTCTCAACAATAGCCAAATTATGGAAAGAGCCTAAATGTCCATCAACTGATGAATGGATAAAGAAATTGTGTTTTATATACACAATGGAGTACCACGTGGCAATGAGAAAGAATGAAATATGGCCCTTTGTAGCAACGTGGATGGAACTGGAGAGTGTGATGCTAAGTGAAATAAGCCATACACAGAAAGACGGATACCATATGTTTTCACTCTTATGTGGATCCTGAGAAACTTAACAGAAACCCATGGGGGAGGGGAAGGAAAAAAAAAAGAGGTTAGAGTGGGAGAGAGCCAAAGCATAAGAGGCTCTTAAAAACTGAGAACAAACTGAGGGTTGATGGGGGGTGGGAGGGAGGGGAGGGTGGGTGATGGGTATTGAGGAGGGCACCTTTTGGGATGAGCACTGGGTGTTGTATGGAAACCAATTTGACAATAAACTTCATATATTGAAAAAAAAAAAAAAGAAATGACGGAGGATTTTCAATCCTGTTAACTCAAATAATGACCTTGAAACGAAGATTGAAACACATGTCCGTCTTTGATGAAAGGAAGTGTATGCGTTGGAGATTACTTTGGCTATAATGAACCAGAAATGTGACCACAGTAATTTAATGCAATGTCTATTTGATTAAACACACATATCACCAGATCCACCATGTCACCAATGAGCTGAGCTCCTTCTATCATTCTCTTCTTCACTATGAACATGTGGTTTTCATTCTCATGGTCACCTTGTCCGTGCAAGATAGCTGCCATTTTGCCTTTCAAGAAGAAAGAGGAAAGAAGGAACTTATGAGAAGGTCAGGAAAGGGCAAAATATTGTCCTCTTTCGTAAGCTCCCAAGAACACCCACCCAGGACTTCCATTCTTATCGCAGGGACCAGATCTATCTCATGAGTATTCCTAGTGAAAAACAAAACAAAACAAAACTCTGGAAAGCTGAGCATCTTAAGGAGGGCACACTGACTTCAACAAAATCTGAGCTCAGAAGTATGAAGTTGGACAGGAAATCAGCAGTCTGACCTAGGAGGAGACATCTGAAACCTAAACCCACATCTGAAGATGGAGGCTAAATGGGACATTGGAAAATGATGCAGCAGGGAAAGGAAGGTCAAATTTAAGTACTTGGAAAGCGTAGGAGTAGCACGGCTATTTGAACCCAGAAGGTTCAGGAATTAGAGGCATCAGGTACAAGGGAAGAAAGCAGACTAAACATAAAGGCATTGTTTGAAAGTGCATAGAGAGCGGTTGGACTGCTGTTTACATCCTCACTTATGCAGTCACATGACTGTTCCATCCTGCCCAGAAGACTGTTGGGTTCATTCCTTAGAGAACCAGAGAAACTGCAGGGACAGCAGAGTCAGGGGAGGACTATGATGAAGTCTCAGCCTCGATTCCTGATAACTCTGAACTGTTCTGAACACAAGGGAGTAAGTGAAAGTCTGCATACTGGCTGAGAAGGCTATTTCTTCCCAGCCCCCTTCCCAAATGCAACACCAAAAAGACAAGGCTTACCTTGCAGGAAGATTGGAAGTTCTCTGAAGAAACTTAATGCCCTCTACAAGGTACTGCAATATAAGGAAACAGGATAAGAAGAAGGTAGAACTTAACAACTTAAAAAGTGACAACTGAAATATTTTTTAAAAAATCAGTAGAATGAATAGGAAAATAAAGTTAAGAAGAAAGAACTCTTAGAAAGCCGATCATCTAAATAATAGAAGTTCCACTAAGAACAGAACAGAATGAGAAAATAATTTGTCCACCAAATTAATTCAGTAGAATCTTCCAGCCTATAACCACCTCCTGTACACACACACACACACACACACACACACACACACACACGCACACACACACGTGCACGTACTTCTGATATATTTAGTGCTTCACTCTTCAGTAGGATCTCTGGTAGTTAGGCATGATTCCAATATGACAGAGACCAAAATATAAACATATAAACTTAGAAGAAAGTAGAGATAATACAGTGTGCTAAACAAATACCCTATGATAAGAAACTGAATCCAAGGAACAAGAATAGGATGCCTTAATATAAGGAATAACATAAGAACAAGAAAGAACTCTTGGAAAAAAAAACCGCAACAACTAAATAATAAAATAATAGATGGTCCATTAAAAACAGAAAATAGGGGAGAAAATCATCAAAGAAAACACAAAAAAGCATTTCCCAGAACTGAAGGATACAAATCTCCAGAATGAAAAGGCCACTCACTACCATGAAATTTCAGAATAAGGCTAAAAATAAAGACTAAAACATTTCAGAGAAAATGACAGGTGACATACAAAGAAATGGGACTAGGAATGGATTCCTCATAGAAACACTAGAAGGCAGAAGAAAATGGGATCAAGGTCTTCCCAGTTCTGAGAGAAAAATAAGATTATTTTCGATCAAGAATCCTATGCATTCTTCTTTGAAAAGCAACTGGAAAATCCTGTTCACTAACAGGTTAACAGTTGTTAACCCAGATAAAAGAAGACATGGAATCCAGAAAAGAAGACCAAACATGGTGGAGAGGTGGGAGCTGACACAGGAAGGGCTGCCATGAGCCCAGATTGGAGCAGGAGACAGGATTCTAGAAGGGATTTGTCTCAGAAGATAAATGGAACCTGTGAATTGTCTGTCACATTTGGCTTTTAGATGGTAATTATGTGAGGGGATGGATGAAGGTGTAAACTAACCTTACTGTGATAATCATTTTGCACTATATATGTGTATCAAATCACGACATTGTACTCCTCAAAGTTACATATATTAAAAGTCAATAATATCTCAATAAAGCTGAAAAAATTTTTGGCTTTTGGGAAAACAGTAGTGAAAGAACAAAACAGAGCTGGTTGGATACTCAAAGAAAATATTTTAAAAGAGATAAAACTCCAATAAAACAATCAAAATAATTGTACAAGAAGAAAAATGTAATCATAGACGACTATTTGGTCTATTAGAGCAATAAATAGCATTTATGAACATAGTAACACCTAATAATGGATTTCACAAAAGTTGAGGTATGAGAAGGGTGGAGGGAGAAAATGAAGGAATATGAACTAAAATCCTCATCTTTTGAAATAGGAAATCAATAGAAGGGTTCTAAAAGTGATGAACAATGAGAGAGCAGCAGTCCTTACAGACAGGAACAGGGGCTAAGAGTGGCTACTTGGGGGCATGGCAACAGTCAAGGGTCAAAGGGACAAGAGGCTGGTTTCCTTACAAGCCTTTTATTTGTTTGCCTTTTTTTTTTTTTTTCTTTTTTAAGGTAGAATTGAGTAAGACTGTTCAGAATGGGAAGTGGGAGCTTTCTCCTCTAAGTGTACTTCCCAGCACCAGTGGGGGGCTTGTGAGGTGCAGTATCTCAGAACCCAGCACAGGGCTACAGAATGAGTCTTTATTTTATGCCACGTCCCGGAGACTTACAGGCCAGCAGTCTTGACAAGTGCTGGTCTATCTGTCATGGTGCAAGGCCTGAAGTGAGATGCGGGGGTCCCTTTCTGTAACAAGGGGGAAGTGAGGCAAAGGGACTCATCGGGCACACGAGTCATCAGTGTATGTGAACTCAGTCCGCCACTCTAGTTCCTTGGCCCTTTCCACTTGCCTCTGCCTCCCTAACCTGCCTCCTCAGGACTCCTGACTTAAGGAGCATAGGTGCCCCAATTTTAACACATTTTGGTACCTATTTTGTTTGGGGTACCTAGTTTACTTCACAAAATTGGTCTTTACAGAGTTAGTTACATGGTAGTTGCAACTGTGCTGTCACTGTTCTAAAATCGTTCCTGCATATTTGATTACCAAGACCATCTAATTCTAAATAGACTAGATGCTTGATAAAAGCTTAGCAACTCAGCTATTTCAATTCTTCAAATACCAGACCAGAACAGATGGGTAACAGTGAATAGAACAGTCTCTGCACTCCAGGAAAGAACAAAACAAAAGGAACTACAGACTTTAACAGCTTTGATGGGATAAGCCCAGTTCTACAAGCTCTTAGAGGGTTGTGCCCTATTGTTTCCACCCGGAACCTAGGAATAAGCTGTCAGTTACAAAGAGGATCCTTTGGAGCGCCTGGGTGGCTCAGTTGGTTGTGTCCAAATTCAGCTCAGGTTGTGATCTCATGGTCTGAGTTTGAGCCCTGCATCGGGCTCTGTGCTGACAGTTCTGAGCCTGGAGCTTGCTTCAAATTCTGTGTTGCCCTCTCTCTCTGCCCCTCCCCTGCTTGCACTTTCTCAAAAATAAGTAAACATTAAAAAGAGGATTCTCCAATTCCTGGTCCTGCCAACCTATGTCTTTATTAATACATACTTGTATATCTTAAGTTCTGAAAAGTTTATAAAGCTTCTTTAAACATTTCAAGATTAGTAATACATAACCCATTTGTTGCTTTATGTAAAATAAGTACTGAAAAAAATCTAGCTAAACTATAGTTGGTTTTTGGATAATGTATTAAGGAAACCATTTAAAATGATTCCATAACATGGATTTTTTCAAACTGAAGAAAAATCAAATTAAGATACAATAAATTGTAATGAAGTAAAAATCCAGTGAATCAAATTTTGGTGTCATGACTTAGGAATGCAGAGTTCTGGTTCAAATATATAATTAGTTTTTCTCAAGACACATACACAAGTTCATTAAAAGCCTGTCAAAGGCTAAGTCTTAAGACATTTATACAGAAGACATAATTATAAAATTTCCAAAAAAAATCCCTATGATTAAAGGTCTTATCTCCTTTATTAAAGTGAGGATATGATCCATGCAAAGTGGTTTTGTTTCAAAGTGACTCTATTACACAAGCTGCTGGGGTTATTAGAGAACGAACAGGCTGTTGCCTTTTTAAGATGACTGTGTTAAGAGGAATCAATATACTGTATACCCACATAAGGAATTCCTTATTTTGTGGGTCTCTCCCAATCACCATTCACTGGTAGCAAATTAAAAAATTATCCTTTATGAGAGGATAGGGGATTTGCATAACCAGGGATGCTATGGCCCTGAGCAGCCTGCCGGCCACATGTCTTCCTTTAAAGACTCATCTTCATCTTAAAATTTTGTGCAAATCTACTTATATTAGAGCCAGGGTTGGTTTTAATTGTTTCCATCCAAAAAGAAGTGACATTCCAAAAGATGCCATCCTCTGCCCGAGAAGCAGGAACCTAGCCCATCGCCCAGTTTATGAACAGTGGACACTCCCAACTGATATCATATTAGAAAACATTAAAGATAAATACTGAATCACACAATTTGTTCCAGGTAAGCATATACGTATGCGAAGGACAAGTGTTGAAACTTAGGTGAATTAAAGTTTTTATTTTTACAACATAATCCATTTCTAGTCTTTCTTTTAACCAAATTTGAAAATTTTTATTTTTCGAGTGCATTAAATTTATAAAAACATCCTCCCACATTACATTAAAGCATTCCTCGTGTTTTATTTCCAGTACTCCAGTGTTCATTTAACAAATAAAATCATTTTAACGTTGTCTCCTTTAATTACCTCCTCCAAATACCCATTGTCTAACACCTGTCACGGTCACAAAATAGGTTGACCCTGCAGTCACCCATGCAGACTCTGCTAAACTATTCCAAATTCAGTATGAATCGATGTTTTCTAGAGTGTAAAATTAATGTTACAGAAACTCTGTTCATCTGTCCCGCTGAGACAATCCGGGAAAAGCTCTTCATTAGAATTCTTCTTCTGCCTGCTTGCTGCGCGACTGCTTGAGCTGCTGCAGCCGCTCGATGGTCTCGGAAATTGTACGCTCTCCATGTACCTTATTATCTCTTGTGCGGATATTAACAGTGCCACTGGCTTTCTCTTTTTCACCAATAACTAAAACAAAAGACACAAAGCTTTGTCAGATGGAAGAGTTTTTATTGAACATTCGAACAGAAATGATCCTATGACCTAAAAGCCCCCATGTAGCTTTTGACTCATTAAAATGTTCAAATGAGCTATCAAGTCATGAAAAGATACACAATACATATTACTTAATGCATATTACTTGCTGAAAGAAGCGAATCTAAATGCATATTACTTGCTTTAAAGCAAGGAATGCATACTTACTTAAATGCATATTACTTTCTGAAAGAAGCCAATCTAAAATGACTATGTATTGTATGATTCCAACCATATGAGATTCTGGAAAAGGCA
The DNA here is from genome assembly GCF_027475565.1 of Acinonyx jubatus. Classification (NCBI taxonomy): domain Eukaryota; kingdom Metazoa; phylum Chordata; class Mammalia; order Carnivora; family Felidae; genus Acinonyx; species Acinonyx jubatus. The sequence continues at coordinate 209,520,728 of NC_069380.1, forward strand.
AAACTATGGAAAAGGTGTAAAAAAAAAAAAAATCAGAGGTTGCCTATGGTTAGGAGAGAGAGAGAGTGTTTTGCATGTAGAGCACAGAGGATTTGCGGGGCAGTGAAACAATTCAGTATGATACCACAATGGTAGCTACATGTCATGATATATTTGTCTGAACCCACAGAATGTACAAAACCAACAGTGTACACTGATGTAAACTGTGGCCTTTTTAAAAAGGTACCAGTCTGGTGCAGGATGCTGGTGGTGGGGGAGGCTGTGTCCGCTTTGGGCAAGAGGTATATGGGACAGCTGTTAAAGTGCTCTAAAAAATAAAGTCTATTTAAATAGACTAATAAATAAAATAAAACGTTCAGGTGACCATGTACAGTTAGACGACCAATTTAAAAATCTTTTCATTTAAAAAAATATATCACTTTACAATGCTTCAAACCACTATATTCACTTAAACCAGCCAACTTAACAAAAAACTTACTATATGAAGGAATAGGAGAAAAAAGAAGATTTTTAAACAAACCTTTAAAGATTATTCCTTTTCACACCCAAATTTCCCTTTGTTATAATAACTGAGCAAACTTAATAGTTTAAGAGTCTAGATTGGAGGGAACTAAACTGATGACCACAATTCTCTTAAGGCTGAGTCTCAAGATTTCAGTGTTCTCCTATAGTTTGGCAGATTTTCTTTGGTAAGTCCCTTTCGTACCTAGGATGAAGTTATATTGTGCCAACTGTGCATTTCTGATCTTCTTATTTAACGTACAGCCCGGATCCAGATCAACGTCCACCATGAACTTAGCATCATGGAACTGTTGCCGTACCTATTTAAAAAGATACAGAATTCTTTAGATCTAAAGTAAGAACTGTATTTTGATCTTAAATGGTTTAACACGATTTGGATAATCATACAGATATTAAAAAAGAATGCCAATAGATATACTGAAGCACATATTGCTAATTTGTGACTTCAGACTGCATTTTTTTTTTTTTAACATTTTATTTATTTTTGAGACAGAGAGAGAGAGAGAGAGAGAGAGAGAGAGAGAGAGAGAGAGAGAGAGCATGAACAGGGGAGGGTCAGAGAAAGAGGGAGACACAGAATCCGAAACAGGCTCCAGGCTCTGAGCTGTCAGCACAGAGCCCGACGTGGGGCTCGAACCCACGGACAGTGAGATCATGACCTGAGCCGAAGTCGGACGCTCAACCGACTGAGCCACCCAGGTGCCCCGAGACTGCATTTTTAAAAATTAAAATGTTGTATTTTGCTCTTGAGAGGTAAATGTTTTAGAAAATCCTTAAAAATCAGAATTCAGGCAATCAGCTAAATTTAATCAGCTCTGTTAAAACGCATTACAAAAGAAAACAAATCCTTTTGCAAACGTATCTTAAGTCTCCTAAATAGTTGTCAGGAAACAAATTATTAGTCAGTCTCCATATTAATATACAATGATGGATGTCCAGTCTAATAGAGAATGTAATATTTCTGATCCCTCAAAAAGGCAGCAAGTTGGCAACAGGAATCCAGCCACTGCTGCCATCTGTGTATGCAACATTTTAAAATAAAATGTTGATACACACAAACAATAGGCTAAAAGCATCTTAATAACTTCTTTTATGTTATTAGAGAATGGAATACAAACCATTACATAAAATTCTTTTAATACTAATTATTTCTTTAACATCTCTATGTATATGACCTAAGTAAACAGAACTCTATAAGAATAATTTAAATATAATATCAAGTTTGAGAAATATTAAAAAGTAATTTTTTTTCTAAACAGTGATTTCCTTTTTGATTAAAAGAAAGTTTATTAAATAATGAAGTCAGAGGCAAAGATCAAATTGGGATTTCTTGAAGTAAACTTCCAGGAATCTAGCAAGCTACATTACAGATTATCATTCTGTGCCTTTTTATCTCCCTCAAAAATACTAGTTCCACTTTACTCTCCTAAGTTTTTGCATATTAAATAATGTTTTCAGTATTTTTCCTTTCCAAAAAAGCAACATTACATTTTATTAATTTTAAGTTAAATTAAACTAGATTAAAATTCCCATCTACCTGACTACCCATTACCACTAATATGACAAAAAGATCTGAATAAACCATTTATATTTCACTAATAGGCTGTTATGTGTAAGTGATCATTAATCAATGAATCTGCTGGGATTGTGTAAGTAAGCAAATTTCTGAAGGCTTCTTACACAGTTTATTAGAGTGTCAGAAGAAGACTACACTTTTGACTGTAACATGTTTTAAAGAATAAAGCACCAGTGTTTCAGTTTTTTTGTAGGGTTTGAACTCATGACCCTAGGATTAAGACTTGAGCTGAGATCAAGAATCAGATGCTCAACCAACTGACCCACCCAGGTACCCCAAAGCACCGGTGTTTTAGTTTCTTAACATGGGCCCTTGCGTGTACGTGAGTTGGGCTATTCTATAACTGGGGAGGTGGCCTGGTAATCTCAGACTGTTTAGCACCTCTGGTCTCCAGTCATTAAGTATCAGTAGTAGTGCTTCCCAACCCCTGTCAACTCTATATAACCCAAAACCCCACCCCGGTATAATTCTAAGTGCTTCCCACCACCACTGATGGAACAGAGTAAGTTAGTCTGGTCTCCAGTTGAGAAATGAGTTATTTAATTACAGACCTTTCTCCTACCATGTGAGCTTTCACAATACAAATAAGATAAAGTACAACCAACTAACCATGGAACATAACTGATTTTCATCACTTGTAATTAAAACTACTATGTGCAGTAATAGAAATATAGTATGTCTGAACGGTTTGCTTTTTAGCTGGCCTAATGTTCATTTATTTTTTTAAAGGCAGTTAAGACCTGAGTGCAATTTATTCTGATGATCTGGAAACATGATGGCTTTGATATTACAACATTGTTTGCTGATATTCAGATCTGTCTGTATTAACTAGCCAATTTACTACTTTTAGCTTGCAATTATGAAACAATGCTTATTTATAACACAACTTTTACTGATTTGAAATTCCTTAGTATAAAATTGTCCCTGTAACAGAACAAATTGTTTTTAAGGTATGAAATATGAATGGATATTTACATATCTGTTAGTAAGGTAGTTTTTTTGGTGGGTAGGGCAAAACATTGGTCGGGCATGCCATTAACCTAAAAAAATATATATAAATAATTGAAGAAATGTGCATTAAAAACCGGGGCACCTGGGTGGCTCAGCTGGTTAAGCATCTGACTCTTGATTTCAGCTGAAGTCATGATCTCAGGGTTACTGAGTTCGAGCTCCACATCAGGCTCTGCACTGTCAGTGCAGAATCTCCTTGGGATTCTCCCTCTCCCCTTCTCTCTGCCCGTCTCCCACTTGCACGCATGCATGCATGCATGCATGCATGCATGCTCTCTCTCAACATAAATAAATAAACTTTAACAAAAAAAAAAAGTGAAGCAAAATTACTCTCTGAGTCAAAGAGCAGCTTAAAATACATTATGCATTTGAATTTACACATCATCCTGAGGCATTTACTATTTCCTAATTCTAAACACTAAAATAAACAAGAATATACAGACACTATTCAAATTACATCTTCTGATCATGAAACCATGTAGGAAAGTATTAAAGAGGTAATATAATCTATTCAGGTTTATCACAGATTGAAAATAGTAACATATCTCTATACCACAAGCAGGTTGGTTTACCAAGGATATATAGCTGAATGACAGGAAATTAAAGGAAAGTCATATTTAAGGATTACCTTTTGGGCATATTCATCACATGTCGGTCCCACTGGAACTACCATTACTTGGCGAGGAGACAGCCAGAAGGGCCTTTAGAAGAAATTAAAAATATTTAATGTGGATTGGGGCCCTTTCATAAACAAGGATGGCATATCTCTTAGTCTATTTTTCAAGATCTTTTCCTGAAATATGTAAGGGCCACTTAAAAAAAACTACCCCTACCCCTTCCCCCATAATATCCAATAAAGACTAAAGGGAAGAGATTCAGGAGCAGAAAAGTAACCTTAAATCAGGAAAATCCATAACTAAAGTTTGATTTGCTACACAGATTGCAAAGCGCATTGAGAGCAGGGACAAACATATTGTATGTACGTAGGGTTTACATTTTACAAAAGTTTTGCATCAGTACAATTAATATAGCAGACTCTACAGAACGGGGGCTTGACAACCTTGTGCCGCTTTCAACTGCCTTCACAAACTGCAGGCCAACAGAGAAAATTGCTTAAAAACAAAACGGAAGGCATGCGCTCAGATCTTGCCAGCAAAAGCATAACCTCACAGAAACAAGACAAAAAGTGTCGATCAGTTTGGAGTCGGTACTTCCAATTAAAAAACAACTGGCTTCTCAAGGACGTCAAAATACATGCTTATTATCATCAGCACACAGCATAAGCCCAAAGCCTACTCTTGTTCACTCAGACAAAAACATCAAAACCATATTAATCCCCAAAGTTACTTGAAAAGCAATCAAATGGAAACCAATTTGACAATAAATTTCATATATTGGAAAAAAAAAAGAAAGAAAAGCAATCAAAACAACAAATGTGCTTCTCAGTGTATAACTCCTAATTAGAAAGTATTATATAACATTCAAACAAATCAAGTTGTGAAATAAAAATAATGATGATTATTATTCTTAAAGGGGGGGTCTGGGTGGCTCAGTCGGTTAAGCGTCTGACTTCAGCTCAGGTCATGTTCTCATGGTTTGTCAGTTCAAGCCCTGCGTCAGGCTCTGTGCTGACAGCTCAGAGCGTGCAGTCTGCTTTGGATTCTGTGACTCCCTCTCTCTCTCTCTCTGCCCCTTCCCTGCTCATGCTCTCTTTCTCTCTCTCTCAAAAATAAATAAACATTAACAAAATTAAAAAATATATATTCTTAAAGCTAAAAATTTGGGCTTAGGTTGTGATTCCTTATTGTACACCTGTCATCAATTAGAAGTCACCAATCAGAATCACTCTTCTCTTCCACTGTGCAACTAAACTGGACAGTAGACATTTCTTAGTCAATTTACATTCTCCAAACAAAAACAAGGACAAAAATTACCATTTGCCGCCATAATTTTCAGTGAGAATAGCAATCATTCTTTCCACTGACCCCAAGATGGCTCTATGGACAATCACCGGCCTTTTCTTATCATCACTATCATGGCTAGGTAGAAAAAAAAATGTTTTACTTTATATATATATATATTCCTTTATAGTCCCCTAAAAATGAATATTCAGAGCAGACACCAGAAACTCACCTTACAAATGTAAGATTAAATCTGATGGGCAACTGAAAATCCAACTGGATTGTTGCACACTGGTGGTACCGACCAATTGCATCTTTAATCTGTATATCAATCTAAGAAGTAGAGACTGGGTTATTTTGAGATGCTGTCTACATTAAAGCTGAACAGTAGTTGTAACAAGGCTGGCTGGCTTTCTCTCTTTTTCTTTTCTTTTTCTTTCTTTTCTCCATCCCTCCTTTCTTTCTTTCTTAACTTAAAGTAATCTCTTCTTCACTCCAAAATAAACATCACATTACTCAAATAGACTTTCATACTGACCTTTGGACCATAAAAAGCTCCATCTCCAGGATTTAACTCCCACTTTTCACCAAATTCATTCAGACTGTTTTCAAGTTGCTAAGGACAAAGCAAAATCATTTTTATTTTTGTTCATCCGCAACTTCCCTTCTTCCAGCCTAATTTGAGACTAAAAATACTGTAATTACTTTCATGAATCCCTCCTATTCTCTGCGTTAGAATTTGGTCCACCTAAAATACACAAATTTCCTCTTTTCTGAGAAATACTGACATACATCACTGTATAAGTTTCAGAAGCATAGCACAATGGTTTGATTTACATAGGCTGTAAAATGATTACCATATTCGATTTAGTGAACATCCATCATCTCATACAGATACAATAAAAAGAGAAAAGAAAAAAATGTTCTCCTTGTGATGAGAACTCTAGGATTTACTCTCTTAACAACCTTCCTGTATATCATACAACAGTGTTAGTAGCTACAGTCATCACAATGTATGTTATATTCCTAGTACCAGTTTATCTTATAACTGGAAGTTTTTATCTTTTGACTAACTTCCTCCCATTTCCTTTTACAAGTTATAGCTCAATGACTGAAAAAAATATTCAACCATTTCTAATATAAAATCATACATTAAAAAAACCTAGTTTACTCAACCTATGAACCATTTCAATTTTCTCTTTTGCTTTTTATCCATTTAAAGAGGCTTCGGTTTCTTGGAACAAGTTCATTTCAGTCAAATAGCATTCAAGCATGCTGAAAAACACACTTACTTTCTCAGCTTGATTCCATACTTCAATATCTCCAAGGAACTTTTCTGGGCGAGTAGACAAGTTCAGTTTAAAAGAGAATCCAAATATGCTATATACTGTACGTAGAAAATCCAAACAACCTTTTATTTCATCCTCAATCTTAAAAGAAACAAAAACAAAATAGACATTGGTAATTTTTCCTTGACTTTCTTCACAATTCTTTCAGAATATTTCATCCCAGAGTCTCAGAATACCTGCTCTATGGCACAGAATATGTGGGCATCATCCTGTTGGAATCTTCGTACCCTCGTGAGTCCCGTGAGTGCTCCTGACAACTCATTCCTATGAAGTACCCCAAAATCGGCTACCCGGAGAGGCAACTCTCGCCAGGATCTTGGCCGATGATCAAACATGAGGCTAAAGAGAACAGAAAATTAAAACCCACTGATATTTACTTTCACAAGAATAAAACTGCTTTTCTAAAATATGAAAGGCTGTCCAAACAGGCAACATTTCTTAAATTCTGGACTTCATACCACAATGTAAGCATCAATAAAACAGCAAATAAATTATAGTATGACCATCCACAACCAAGAGAGAATAAAAATTTATTCCCAAGAGTCTGGAGTCAAATCCTTGTACTCAATATTTCCATTCATTTGAGGACTGCCTTTAATGATCATTAAAAAAAAAAAAAAAATCTTAGCTCCATACAAATCATTTAACATACTGGAAACTAAAGACTGTGCTTTCCTGTCACTCCCAAAACTGCTTCAGTCTAAAGGTACTTCAGCAACGTTAGAGAATCTGGGAGAACTAAGAAGAAATCCAGTCAGCTCCCTGACTTACAACCCAGTTCCCTTATGGAGATTCCACTCTCCCCTCACCCTTGAGGCCTTGCTGCCAGGACCTGTAGGCACTGAGCTACCTACTCTTCCCCTGATCACTCTACCCAACTTTCAAGGCTAGAAAGTGAAAACAGTTGCAAAGCAAGGAAGATTTCTCAGTTTGTTAGCAGTAGATTTTAACAGAACATGTTTAAGAAAGAAAAAAAAATCTAGACAATCTGCTATGTCTACATTCAATCTCTCTTTTATATTCTGCCTGTTCACTGCTATTACCCCAGTGCCATTCTTGAATGTCTACATATCTGAGCATCTAACTGGGCATGGAGAATATTATAATATCACAGAATGGTTGTATTTAAATATTCTTCTGATTCCATAATTTGCTTTAAACAAAAATTCCTTTGAAGGAGGGAGAGCAATCCAAGACACATTGTATCATGGGAAAATCTTTGCTAGAAAGTCAAAGCTGCTCAATACCAGTGTCCTGGGCAGTTCATGGGTTTCAGAGCAAACAGCTCCTTCTCCACCTCAAAGGAGAACATGTTCTCACTATAGTGCTGCCAGTGGCCCGAGGTCACCCAGAGTCGGCTGTTGTAGATGTTTGGGGTGACCACTTCCTGAAATCCTCGTTTCCGATACTCACTCTGTTAGAAAACAAATGCAATACACATGAAGAAAACAGAAGTTTATACTTCTGGTGGGAGTAAAATATAAAGAGCAATTTTATACTATCTAGTGAAGTTCAAGATGCACACATGCTATAATCTAGAAATTCCACTTTGAGGTATATACCGAAGAAGAAACTCCTGCACACGTTCATAAGGAGGCCTATCAAAACAATGATTTGTAATATGAGAAAATTAGAACTTACATCAGTGCCCACCAAGAAAGGAATGGGCACAGTGTGACAGGTATAGAGAATAGTAAGTAACAAGTGAACTAAACTGGATTTAAAAAATCCTAATGCCGACCGAGACACAATGAGACTTTGCATACATCAATTTGAACTACAGACAGACACAGAATTTAGGGTACATGTATATGGGGCACGTATTAAATAACAGGGATCCATGCTAACTTCAAATACTGATCTCTTCTATGCAAGGAGGGAAACGGATCAGAAAGGGTCCCAAAAGGGAGCTTTTTGCTTTACTCTGTATTAGTTTACTGTAATAAAACAATCTGAAGCAAATATGTACCAATGTACATATGTGGTAAATTAGGGGGTGAGTATGCAGATGTTGGTGGTATTATTCTCTATAAACCTATGCTTGAAAAGACTTCTTATTTTATAAAGAATAAAAAAGCAGTGTAAAGATTAACTTGTTTTTTGGAGGAAAACACAAACAAATGGTCAAAGAGCATATCGAGCTCCCAGGTAAAGGGCTTCAGGTCCCACCTCAAGCTCACCAGCCTCTCTGTTGTGTATATACCAATGTACATGGACAAAATCACATACGAGGAAAAAGGAACGTTTTAAAACATTTCGTGAAAACTCAGACTTGCGATTTTATTCTTTTAAATATTTCTTCTCAAATACAAGATTATCTTTCTTTTTAGCAGACCTTATTTAATTAAATCAACTTATATCCTAAATTTACAGAAGAAAATAATGAATATGGTTTACCCTGATGAATTCAATAAGTGTATTATAAATGTATGCTCCTTTCGGCAGGAAAAAGCAACTTCCAGGGCTGAGTTCATGAAAGAAATACAGTTCTTGGTCCTGAGTAAAAGAAAAGCAAAAGAATGTTTATACACGCATGTAACATCAACATAAACTTCTGGGCTCTTGAGTTCAGATTACAACCGTGGTATCTGGCACTTTAATGTGTGCCATTCCCGAATCAAAGAAAACATGTCAACATTTCTGGTATACTCAGGAGGATAGAATTGCCGCTGATTTACAACTTAGCACAAGTACATTCTCCGCATGTTCTATTCCTAAATCCAGTCAAGTTTACCCAAGAATGACATGGAGCAGGGGTCTTAGTTCTCTTTATTATCCAGTGGGAGTTCTCATAGTTTTAATTCCTCAAAGCTCCAAGATATGACTATTGTTTCTTTTTCTTTTTTAAAGTAGGAGTGGCAAGAAGAAGACTAGAAAGAGGACAGTGATAATGAAAGAGGAGATGTAGACGAAGGTGGCTGCCCCTGGGTTTGGTGAAAGAAGCATACCCTCCTACCTTCTTGCCTCTCCCCCCGAAAATGCCCAGGATCCTTGGAGAGGCCACCCCCAGCCCCCCAACTGTTGGTGCTTCCTTACCACTGGAATTTTTTTCAGGCCCTCAAGGGAGCAGAGTAGTGGATGGCACAGAGTGAACACAATTTTAGAAAGGAATATTTTAACCAAATATAACTTCCAGTCCAGAGAACAGTCGGGTCGAGGAATAATAAAGGAAATGACACTGTGGTACCCACCAGTGACTTGCTATGTCACCTTGGGCAACAAGAAGATTCACTTTAGGGGAAATCAGTTTCCACATCTTTAAAGTAAGTCAGTGAGACCAGGAAACTTTCAAAGCATCTCCCAGCTGTATAAAACATTGCTGTACTGCCTTTTACAGAAAACTGTAGGTCGTCAGCATTTGTTCTCAATAAAAGGAGTATTTAAAATGAGTATTTGTGTAGTACCGAGCACACCCTAGAAAGATAATGTGGATAGTAAACGATAAGTAAGATAACAGTAAGATAATCAGGAAGTAATTTATGGATTATATAGGACACAGTATAAAAACTACTGGAAATAACCACAACATCTTTTCCAAAGAAAATTCTTAATACAGCGAAGTTTCAAATGAAAATAAAGAAAATTCAGTCTAGCAACATTATTCTTTTTTAACATACCCTTCCAATTTTCCTGTGATCTCGGTTTTTAGCTTCCTCTTGGAACTTCTCCCATTCTTTCAACATTTTAGGATCCGGGAATGAAATGCCATAGATTCTCTGGAGAGTCTCCATATCTGCTTTGCCTTCCCAGTATGTGGAGGAATTCTGAAAGCAAAGATAAATCATGAAACAATACTCAAACCTGTTAATATCTCGCTTATTTTGAGTTAGATGTTATTTCTCATAGTCGCCTAGGAGTCAAATTCATAATAGTCCTTATGACAAAAAAGTGGTATAAAAAGTGCACACTTAGCAAACATCTCACAGTTGCTGAGTACAAAGCTGGCTGTTTAATTCCCTCAAAAATAACTCCCTCTCAATTACCCACTCAAACCACAACTCCATGAATGAAACGCAAGGACATCTCCCATAATATGATTAAACAAAAATGGAAAACCAACAAAAAATATCTTGAAATGACTCAATTATTCTTATGATATTTAAAGTGCACTTGAATAATCACCCATAAAATATTTACCAACTGGTAAAAACTGTCAGGACTAGTTTGGTTAAAAAGTGCAAATAAAGTAATTATTAAACAAATGAAGGACAAAAGCACACATTAACAGTGAGCTTTAAAACTCTAGAAGCATGACTGTGTGATTTTTGTAAAGCCCCGAAAGCCCCCCATCCTCACGTGCTCTGCTGATGAATGGTGAGTCAGTCACTGTTGGAGACTTTCAGCTAAAAAGTAAATAGCAAGAGAAAAAAAAAACCCACCCTTAAACATGCAACAGAAAAATAGGTAGAAAGATAAACCAATAGAAGTTTAAACATATACCTACAGTAGATAAGTACATTTATATAGAGTCTTTAAGGTTACATTGCTTACTTTGTGTATTTTCAAGGTCTTAATTTTGCCAGTGTGTCTGACGTGAGGACCCCGGCAGAGATCTATCAAGGGACCACACCTAGAGATAAAATGAAAGGAATTTTAACAAAGACTTAAAATGACATATACACCAGTTACACTTAATGACACTTGATAGTCTCACCTATAGACTGTGGTAGTTGGAGTATTCACTTTTTCATTCAATATCCGGCATTTGAACTTGTTGTACTAAAAATAGAAAAAATTATTTTTTTTAAAAACCCTCCTTTAATTTTTACCTCTGAACACTACAGCTAAAACATAACTTGAATACATCTTACTGAAGCATTATAGGAAAATAAATATGTCAATACTTCATGTTTTACAAATATTGTTACATTTTTATCAAGAACAGAACCAGCTTCAACTTAGTACACTAAACCCCTGTGTGACAACTTAAAGTAACAATAATAAGTGATATAAAAGTGGAGGCCATACATTACATCTCAATTTACCTTAAACATTTCTAGTAAAGTTTCTTTCTTAACTTCCAGTCTTTCAAAAGCTTGCTTTTCTTTAATGATTTTCTTACACAAAGCCTCCAAAGAAGAGAAATCATTGCTGGACACACCCCTAAAGGAAAAGGAAGTGTAATTAATCTCATTCCACTCTATTCTACTCATATAATAGGTTGGAGGAATGTTTCTTTAAAAAAAGTGAAGAGTTTTAATATAAAAAAATAGACCCTTGCACCATATACTAGAATCTTAAACTAGGTATCATTATCATTTTTATATTTTATATTTTCAGTGGCTTCTATCTTGATCATCATGGAGACTATGCCCACTAATGCACCCTCTCTCCACTTCTATGACCCGCTTATTTTATTTCCCAACATAGTTTAGGGCTATACTTCTGTCTATAACAGAGCTTTCATAAATTACTACCACCTCAAAAGTTACTACACGACTTCAAGTTTTCATAGTGGAAATACCTGTTGACTATTAAGCAATAAGCTTGATATCATTCCTTCTTTCTTGAGAACTCTTTAAAAATAAAGTATGGACCCTTAGTAATTCAGAATTTATTTTTCTTTATTCAGCTCAATAACTCACCCTTCTTCAAGGTACATGTCATAATAGAATCCATTTTCTATTGGTGGACCATAACATAAACATCCACCATAGACTCTTTCCATGGCTTCACCCATTATGTGAGCGCTTGAATGCCAATATACCTGAAAATACAAAGAAAAATGGGATGGTTGGAGTCTGAGCATATATGTTGTAAATATAGCTGTCTTGAAAAAGATATTTAAAATTTACTAAAAATAAACCCAAGACATAAAAAAATCTAAACTTATAAATGTATAAACAGTGGTATGATTCTATGCAGAGCCAAAATAATTTAAAAGGATTCTAATTACTAAGTTGCATTTGTACCTTAGGAATCATCTGGCTTAGTCATTTTCAAACTAATTAAATTCAAATTAGCATCATTAATTTAAATCGGATGGATTCTGTTACCTGAAAACAACTGCCACTCACAATGTCACTGTCTTATTGACCATAATTGCTCAGAATCTTTTGAGTCAATGTGCCCATATCCCACAACCTATGTCCTATCCTGTGACCTTTATTGAGTCGTGGAACACCACTTAAAAATTACACTTTCTTTTTCTTTATTGGCTTCAAAAAACTAAGGTGCTAGAACTTGTCCCCACAACACAACTATAAAACACAAGGACAAATATATGGATGCTGAAAACAGATGGCAGTACAGCTAACCCTTGAACAATGCAGGGGTTAGAGATGCTGGCCTTCAGTATAGTCAAAAATCTTAGTACAATTCATGACTCTCCAAAACGTAACTACTAACAGCCTGAAGCTGCCTGACCAGCCCGACCAGAAGCTTTACTAATAACATAAACAGTCAATTAACACATATTTTGTATGGTATATATATCATACACTGTCTTCTTACAATAAAGCTAGAAAAAAATATTAAGAAAATCATATGGAAAATACATTTCATCAAAAAATACTCACAGATATTTATAGAAAAACAATCCATATATTAGTAGACCCATGCAGTTCAAACCCGTGTTCAAGGGTCATCTATACTTGGCTTTTAAGGTGGTCAGATGAGTCAGAATATACCCAAAGCTATACTTTCAAGATTTATTTGTAAGGTACCAAAATGATTTTTTTAAATTAACTTTATTTATTTTGAGAAAGACAGAAAACATAAGTGGGGAAAGGCAGAGAGAGAGGGAGAGATAGAGAATCCCAAGCATGCTTTACCCTGCCAGCATGGGTCCTGATATAGGGTTTGAACCCATGAACTGCGAGACCATGACCTGGGCCGAAGTCAGGCACTTAACTGACTAAGCCACCCAGGCACCCCCAAAAATGATTTTCATAAAAAACGTAAGGAATTCAGAATACATCTGAAAAGCATTAATACATATACATAAGTAAACTATCATAATAAAACAAAATATTTAATTTCCCTTTATATGGTATGCCATCAAGGAGAAATAAGAAAACCATGACATCAAATGCAGGTTGATTTTTATAGTGCTTCAGCAAATCTGCATTTTAAGATGAGGAAAATATGGAAATTAATTGTCCAATAGGGGAGTAGTTTAAGGAAATGTTCAATTTTATTTGTAAAATCTATACATCTTGCTTAAGTACTGACTGATAGAGTAGAACCAATTTTTACTTGCTTTACCAATTTTTAATAAAAATTTAATAAAAATCCCAGAACATATTTCCCACTGAAGTATCTAGTAATGAAGATAAATTTATTCAAGTTCACTTCTTAAATTTATAAAGCAAACTCTTTCACGATGCTCCCTAAATCAAAGACAAAATGAAGATTTCAAATATGACAATGAGACCAATAAGCTCTAAACCCACTGACAGTGTGAGCAGGAAGAGACCGGAAACGGGAACCTTGATCCTGAAATTCAGTGACTACTGAATAAAAACTTACTGCCTGAGCTTCCTCATCCTCAAATTTGAGAAGCTCCAAGGTACAATCTTCCTCCAGAGGACGGTCTAGGTCCCAAACAACTTGATTCACTTTAGCAATAACGGTGTTGTCAGCCAGGCCTTGACTTAAAAAATATACACACATGTATATATATATAAACAAAAGAATATAAAAAAGAATCTTCTGTAGCACAACACTTAATCTGAGAATAACACGAAAATAAACATTACATATATTCTATAGTAACACATGTATTATTTATATTATAGTTTATGTATCATAGCTTTCTGAATTAAAATGGAAAAAGCAACAAACCCCTCCAAAATGTACCCAAGTATAACTAGAGGATCCTGAAAATCCAGAACACTATTATTTCACATTTAATGCCTCTTATTTAAGCAGATACGACGACTGTGATAAACAAACAATTTTCAGTGGTTTGACTAATCTTTTAATTTCTCCAAATGAATTTTCCACAAAGCCAAGCTATTTAGACTCCAAAAAAGAAAAAGAGGGGCTACTGAGTAATCCTCTGCTTTTCCTCGTACTTGATATCTGTGATAGATCTTCTCTCTGTGAGGTAATGTTAACCTCAGAATAAATTCTGTAATGCCAAAGATGGTATGATTTATGACAAGCATATAGGCAAAATAAAGGACTATTCAATAAAACTTTTTTATAATATCGATTTAAAAAGTCAGCTAGACACACACCACAGAGTACACAACATAAAGGATCACCAAGTGGTTAAGACCACACTATGAGACCACACCAAGTGTAAGAGCCACAGGAATTCTGAGGACTGGAAAGCAGCAAAGATCAGACAGTCTGGACAGGCTTTGAGGATAAAAAAAATGAGGGGCTGAAGGTTCAGAAGAACTAACAGAAGGATAACCATAAATTCCTAATGCAACTTTCAAATTCACTGAATTTCCCACAAATTACATCCAATGTTTTCTTTCCTTCTGAGATCATATAAAGTTTCAGAGACATACATGGGTTTGGCAGAGAGAAATATATTTTATCATATTGGTGTAAAATAGTTTTCAGAAGATTAAAGAACTGATCAAAGGCAACTAATACTCTTTATATTCTTTGGGGGAAAATGGCTTTTATTTTAGGGTCCAAAATGGTGTCTTAAGATACTAAAGCAGAGTTACTTTGAAAATGTAGATATGCAGAGACCATATTAGATCATTTCAGTTTTCCAAAGGGATACAGTAATCTAAACTTTCAGATTTAAAACAAAACTTCAAAGAAAAACCTTCTAAAGCAAATAGAGCGTGCATTTTTTTTTTTTGTATTCACAACCGATCATCCAAACCTTTCAACTGTTACCCATGCTATAATTTTTCACACAATAGCAAGAATTTATCCTGGACTTTTGTAAAAATGTCATAAACACCCTCACTTGCAGATCAGTGACTTAACTCTAGCTCTAAAGCTCATCAACGCTTTACGTAAACTTTTGCAGTTCTCAAAAAAAATATTTTCTTAATTGGTTATTTGACAAATTACAATGTAATCTGGAGGACAACACTGTAGAATGTAGAGAATAGGTTCCTGAACTAATAAGAGCTTGAATTTTATTTTAAAGAAATTTTTTTAATGTTTTATTTATTCTTGAGAGAGACAGCATGAGTGGGGGAAGACCAGAGTGAGAGGGACACAGAATCCGAAGCAGGCTCCAGGGTCTGAGCTGTCAGCACAGTCAGAAGCTCAACCGACTGAGCCACCCAGGTGCCCCAGGAGCTTGAATTTTAATACCAACACGGCTACAATCTCAGTGTGAAACAATGGAGGAATATCTTAATCAAAATGCCCTTGAAAATTATCTCTAAAATGAAAGGTTGAATGGGTATTTAGGAGTACACCCACTTATTTATGATTTCACATGGAAATCTGCTTGATATTATAATTTTTTTTCTTACTTTCCTTTGGAATAAGCTAGAAGTAGTTTAGGTAGAAGCAATGGTCAAATTAATGGAAACACTCCATTTTCTTTGTAAAAAGTACTAATCAGTGTCCATGGCACAATAAAGACTCATGGCTCATAGACCAACTGCTCATAGGCCACCAGCTGCATAGTGGGCTTACCAGTAATCAGCTAGGTTGGTTCCCAAACCTCTTTATGTATTTGTTCTTTTGGGCCTTAGGTTCAACAATATGAAATTGATGATAATCAACCATGTTTGACAATTACATGGTGACTGCATGTGGTTCAACTCAACATATAATGAAACAGTAAAAATAAATAGAAATAATTACATACTTAAATATAGGGTGAAGGATAGAGTGAATAAATATGTATTTACATGTTTTAAATTAAAATGTTTAAGACAGAAATTGGCAAACTTTTTCTGTAAAGGGCTATATAAATATTTCAGACTGGGCCACACATGGTCTCTGTCACATATTCTTCTTAGTTTTCTTATTTTTTTTCAAGCTGCTTATGAACCATTCTTAGCTCTTGGGCTATACAAAGCAGGTTTGTACAATACCTGCTATTATACACATGCATCGATTTATGCTTTCCTGTCTTTATCATTTCGTATAAATTGACCAACTATTGATCCCATCATATCAGAAAAAGAAAGTTGACTCTGTTACAAAGTATATATATCTAACTCTCAGTTATTTCTTCCCAACCCAATAAAAGTTTTTAACATCAAACATAGTCTATACATTATTTTCACATGTCTTTTATTAGTTTAACTTCTCAATGTCAGATGTTCTATCTTCGTTTTTAACTTCAAAACAGACAATTAAGTCAAAACAGGTGAAACACTGTCTACTCTCAGAAATTAAGTCTTGAGCATAAAACTCCACATCATTTTGATTTTTAAAAATCCCAAATAATATAAACATTAAAAACACAATAACATAAAAACATTATAAGGATAAAACTTGACAAGATAAAAAAAGTTTAGTTACAAACAACAGAAGGTCAAGACAGATGTAGTTTATACCTAATTCCACAAGCAATTTGATACGGTGTAGTTTTCCAGGATTCTGCTTTGACCTGTTTACCATCAGGAAGAGTGACTTTAATTGGCTTGCTATCTTTTTCTGCCTTTTCTGCCAGAATGGAATCATGTTCTGCCTTTAGTTTATTATACATCTCAAGACGTGTGTTAATATATTCAGGCCAAGGATTCAACTGTTAAGACAACAAATGAGGAAATAAATGATCAGTAAATACTTGCTTTCCTTTTTAGAAAAAGGGAAGAAATAATAAAAATAGACAATACAAAAATTATGATTACTAATTCAATATGGTAAATGGATTGTCCAAATCACCAAGCACTCACTTATCCTGCTGGAAATTAAAGTAAAAAAATGAACTAAATGCTGTCTTCTTATAATTTTTATTGTAAGAATTTTTTTAAAAATAGAAAAGTATAAATAACAACAGACATGTGGGCTGTCAATATCTTAAATGGATAATTATTACCATTTGCTATTTGCATAAGGTGATTTTTTTTTCCTTTTTAAGATATTCTCTTAAGGTCTAACTAAATGACCTTACAAGTACAGCTCTAAACAATACTAGAAATAAAAAGTAGCTGGCTTTTCCATTTTGTTTCAATCTTGTTTAGGAATGGTCTGTGCAGCTGGTCAGACTATATGTCCACTTAACAATTCTTAACTAACCAACTATAAATTGATTTAACGTAAAGGCTCCCATTCAACGAAAATACTTGCTGGATTCAAAGAGAAGAATAAAACCTGCATGTTGCCCTTAGAAGGGAGATAAGACAAGTACATAAATGATGGGAGCACAGAGGAGGAGGAAAGGTCCTGGACATCTCACTGTGAACTTTTTTCCAGACAGATCACTGAAAATATATATAATCACATTTTGTACTTAAAATACTTTATTCAGAAGAGTACTTTAATTGTACCTTTTGTTTCCTATCTGCAGACTAATTCCCAAGGTGTGACAGAATACCATGTGCTACTGTATTCAAAGTATGAAAAACAAATGAGGAAACATACACGTTTTTCTACTTCTTTGCAAATTTTTAAAATTCACAACAATTTCTTCCACAGTAACAGTGGGATATAAGGGACAAAATGTAAGAGAAATGGTTAGATAGGGCTCTAAGCAACACTGAGAAGTTCTCGATCACCTACAAACTGACCCTTATGTAAATGAAAGCGCTATAAATTTAGCAACACAGCATTAATAAAAGCAGCTCTTTAAAGCCAGTTTACAGTTTACTGTGCTACAGTATACTTCTCAAAGGCCTGTTCCTTTGTGCTTCTGTATTCTGGTAGCTTTCTAAGGAGTCTCTAATAAATTGATTGCAATGACTAAAGCAAAAAAATGAAGCAGAGTTCACAGCAGTTTAACTCATAAAGTAGGAAGACAAGTTTAACTGCCTCCTAAAGTAGAATACCCAGAAACCGAGTTGACTCTGGGATGACTTTTGAAATGCCTCCTCTTTTTAGTGTGAGCTGGGGGAACTGTAAGCGTTTTCTTTACAATGGAGAAGTCTCAAGATCTGTCTGGCTTATAACCAAACCCTAGTGACAAGTCCTCATGGAAATAATGTGAAGGGTCAAGGAATTGGGGCTTCTTTGGTTTCTGCTGCATTCAGTGTAAACTCAAACATCAAATCTCTAACATCTCACTGAATGAAATGATCAGACTGCTGGCATCCACTCTGACAACTGAGTAATTATGAGGCCCCTTCTTTCCAACTTTTTCTGTCTGATTTTCGTAATCTAACCCCACAGATTATCTTGCAATCGTACTTCAATGCTGTTTTCCTTGTTCAATTACAAATAGCTTCAAATCTTTTTCCCCTCTCAGACTTTCCTAATTTTCTTCCTGAGTGTGCCATCTCACACTTGTGCCATCTCACAACCTCATGAAAAGCATTAGAATCTTACAAAATGTAAGTCTGAGCTCCTACCACCTTTCAATCTTTGATAACAGAGCTCTAAAACATTTACCTCTGCTCGACCTCCATCTCCAGATCCTTCTTTGTTCTTCTTCTTGCCTCCTTCCTTTCGCTGCTCCTCCCCGGCACCTATCTATACAAGCAAATAAGAAATAAGATTTTATATTTTGATCTAGTTTGACACCACTCCATGCTGCACCCAGAAAAGTTTTGAGGATATTATTTTAGCATGTATTTAAAAAAAAAGAGCAGGAAATCTGACTTTGAAAGACTAAAAAATTTCACCACTATCAAAGACAAAATAACAACTGGCAATAAGGACAAATCTTTTTTTTTTTTTTAACGTTTATTTATTCTTGAGAGAGAGAGAGAAAGAGACAGAGTGTGAGCAGGGGAAGTGCAGAGAGAGAGGGAGACACAGAATCCTAAACAGGCTGTCAGCATAGAGCCCGATGCAAGGCTCGAACTCATAAACTGGGAGATCATGATCTGAGCTGAAATCGGATGTGACTGAGCCACCCAGGCGCCCCAGGACAAAGCCTTAAAAAGAGAGACGAGTTACTTGACAATGTTCAATTCCTCAAATTTCGTTTGTTTTGCTTGTTCCTGTGACTCTCGCTTCAGGTTTGCCTGAACATATACTCAATATATAGCCACAAAAAAAGCATGCAATTTTAGTATAAGCATGCAGTAACAGGATTTGCAGAAAAAAAAAAAGTCTAACGCAATATATCCATCCATCCCACAAGTACTACCAAGACACTGTACTCATAGGATTTTGACCCTAGGAAAAAAGCAAACATAAGACCCAAATCCTGAAGATGAGGGATGTTATTAAATATCCCGTAATGCCCAGGTCAGCCTCCCCAAATAAAGAATTATCCAGTCCACATTGTGCAAACTTAATCTCTTTAGGGAAAGTGAGGTACACACATGTGAGAAATTTCCAGGGGAAGAAAGAATACAGCTGTAGCACTATGATTAGATGCCAAATAAGTTAGGACAACTGACTTTAAAGGATGAAGAAGATTTCAATAGGCTGTATTTTGAGAATGGAGGAAATAAATTGTTGGAAATAGAGAGAGAGAATAAGAAAAAATGAGAGAAAGAGAGAGAGAGAATGAGAAAACCAGGCTGACTAAAACAGATTGTTTTAGGGGGCACCTGGGTGGCTCAATAGGTTAAGCATCTGACTCTTGATTTCAGCTCAGGTCATGATTTCAGGGTTCACGAGTTTAAACCCCACATGGGATTCTCTCTTCCTTCCTTTCTGTCACGCACCTGCTCCTGTGTGTTCTCTTTCAAAATAAATAAATAAATAAAATAAACTTAACAACAACATTGTTTTAGGAAATCACGCCGGTTAAGACAAACTAGGGCTCAGACAGAAGCATGCACTAAAAGTTATGGGGTTACCATAAGGAATGTGGACTTTGATTAGAAGTACATGAAGGCATAGAAAGTTTTAAAGTAGTAAGTCCTGTGTAAAAATAACCAATGTAGAGTTGGTTTATACTGGTGGTTGTCAGCCAGAAGCAATTTTGCTCTCTAGCAGACCCCTGGCAATGTCAACTGACATTTTTGGTTTTCACAACTGGGAGGTGCAATTGGCATATAGTGGGTGGAGACCAGGGATGTTATTAAACATCCCATAATGCACAGGTCAGCCTCCCCAAACAAAGAATTATCCAGTCCACAATGTCAGGAAACTCTGAAATGCATTATGGGATACTGTGAAGGGTATCTTCACAGAAATGAATTACTTCACTGTGATTGCTCACACAGAAACACCCTAAAGCAAATTGCACTACACAAAGTTTTGCGATTTACTAAGTTTCTCCACAATCACATCTAGTTCTCAGCAACCCTGTGAGATTGCTATTATTATCATTCCCATTCAACAGGTAAGATTAAATTGGAAAAGGCTAGATGCTTTTTCTAGGTTCACACATTAAGTAACAGCAAAGACACCCATGCAGGTGTTGACAGTGGTCAACTCTAAGGAGGGAAGTGATCATCAGCAGTCTTTTGAGAAGTTTGAGGGTAGAACTGGGAATATGAAGGGGAGACTTTATTACAGTCTTGTATACATTTGTGGGCTTTGATTTTTTTCTAACAATTTTATTGAGATATTTTCCTATAGCATACAATTTATCTAAAGTATACAATTCAATGGTTTTAATGTATTCACTTAACTATCACTACAATGAATTTTAAAACATTTTCATCACCCCAAAAGGAAACCCTGTACTCATTAGTGGTCACTCCATTTTCCCTTCTCCCCATTACTTGGCAACCACTTTTGTAGACAAAGAGATCTACTTTGTCTCTATATATCTACCTATTCTGGGCACTTCATATAAACGTAAGCATACTATATGTTGTTTTTTGTGACTGGTTTCTTTCACTTAGCATGATTTCAAGATCATTCACATTACACATCAGTACTTCATTCTTTTTTTCACTGCCAAATAATATTCTATTGTTCATTCATTTAACAGTTGGACATTTTTGGTGATTCTTTTGAATCTTATAAAATGTATTACTTGTGTAATTTAAAAAATAAACTAAATTTAAAAACAACGACTTCTAAATTCAGGCTGAGCTAAAACTTCCCCCACTCTGGGATTCTGGATTTCATAAAGTTTTAAGGTTAATTTATAGTCAAGACATAAATAATGAACATACCTTAAGTCTATTCTAATCAATAAAGTACTAACCAACAGGGTTACAAGACTCTGTATGCCTTTGCTATACTATAGAAATGATGTAACTAATCAGTATTTCTGGTAAGAAGAGGAATAAAAGTTAATTACAGATCTTCTGTGCAGGTTTAAAATGAAGAATGAGACACTTCTACTTAGCTGATTATATGTTTTTCGTCTTGGTCATATGGGTATTTGCCAAACAAATAGGAGTCGCGGAAAAGAGGGAGAGAATTAACACAAAAGTTTTCCATGTTCTAAATACCTCTCTTTTTACAAATGAGAATATTGGCCCAAGGAATATAAATTATTTTGCCCATTTGTATACAGCTAATAAGTAGCAGAGCCAGGACATTAAAACAGGTTTCTCTAGAACTCTGAGGTCCATTCCATCTCTACTACAATTAGGAAGATGTTGGGCAACTGTTCTCTATTTCTTTTTTTTAATTTTTGTTTGTTTATTTTTGGGAGAGAGAGAGAGAGAGAGAGAGAAAGAGACCGAGAGAAGCAAGGCTTGAGCAGGGGAGGGGCAGAGAGAGAGAGGGAGGGAGACACAGAATCCAAAGCAGGCTCCAGGCTCTGAGCTGTCAGCACAGAGCCCGATGTGGGGCTCAAACTCAAGGACCGTGAGATCATGACCTAAGCTGAAGTCGGACGCTCAACTGACTGAGCCACCCAGGCGCCCCAACTGTTCTCTATTTCTAATGAAAACAGAACAAAAATATGTGAGTTTATGTATCGCGTATTTACATATAATCAATCTAAAATTTCAACCTAAAAGTTAGAACAAGGACTTTGAAGGGAAGCTACAGAATTATTTTCCTCAGAGATATATAGGAGTTGAAGGAAAAGCATCTACAGAGTGTAGTTTAATTAAATTCCATCCCAGAAACTGGGACAGCTGGGCTAGGTATGTCCTGGGAGTCCAATAGTTTGATGGAGTATCTGTCCCTGGCTCATACCCCGGCAGGTGATGGGAGGCAGGACAGCACTAGAGTTATGAGCATTGGCTACAGAATATTGGGTTTAGCAAGGTACTTAGTGTCCTTTGCCTGTTTCCTCATCTGATAATGAAGACAATAAGAAAACCCAGTTCATAGTTATTATAAGGATTGAAATAGTTGAGTTAATGCATAATATAGTATCAGACCCACAGTCAGCATTCAATAAAAATTAGGTATTGTATAGTTACTATTATTATTATGGAAGGGAGGAATAATATGAAGAATAATAATACTAAGAATGGCATAACATAGTATTTGTGGACATGGAAAGTTGCTGACTATAGACTATTAAGCAAAAAAAGTACACAAGTTACAAAACAATAAAGATATAATTTTTTAGTGAAAAAATATAGATGGAGAAAACTCTATGGATTGGCTGCATTTATCACCTTAAATTTAATTCATATAGTTTAGAATGCATTTTTCCCATTCTATCCTGAACTTAGAGGACATCTTCATTTTACTGATGAGAAAACTGTGACTTTTACAGTTTTCCTATCAGAGATAGGAAGATTTATCCTATCAGAGAGTTAGGGCTGAGGCTGCTTTAGCTTAAGACATCACCACTTCTCACTTGGACTACTGCAATGGCCTCCTGCTTGTGGCCCGACCTCTTTCCAACACACCTTCCATCCCAATGCCACAGTGATCTTTAAAACTACTCTAAGAGCTGTAGGTCCCCCTTCAGGCTTATCCCTTGCAAAAAACCTTACAGATACTTCTCGGTGTGCCTTTTCACTGCCCTTGCTACCTTTACCTGGAAAGCACTGCCCTGCCAGGCTTACCTGGTGAACTTAGACTCATTCTTCCAAACTGAACTCAAACAAGCCCTTCCTTCCTAAACAGAGTTAGGCCCTTTCTCTCTATAATCCCAGAGGGTTGATCACACTGCACAATGACTGTTTTCCTGCCTCACACACCAGGCTTTGAAGCTTTTAGTGACAGGCACTGGGTCCTTTTCACCTTCCTAGCTGCATCTCCCAGCAGTGCCTGGCAGAATAAATACCTGACATTTGTTGGCCATAAAAAAGCTTGACCTGGTGGTGTGAAAGTGACCTGGGAGTTGTTCCCAAGCAATGGATGACATCGAAGGCCTACAGCAGGAGGCAGGGCAAGGGTATAACCTCGCTATGGTTTGTCAGCTGGGGTCATACAGCTTCCATCACTTATTATAAATCACCCAAACTTGAGTCAGGTGGGACACATTTCGGAGACTCGGTTTTTCCCTTCCTTAAACCGAAGCTCTTAGCCCTACAGGGTTTTAGGATTAAATGAGGTTCTCAAATGCTCTTCCCGCCTAACGTGAGTCAAAAACGTTACTCTGGGAGCCCCGAGTCCTAGATTCTAATTCTCTCTAGGCTTCTAATTAGATGTCTGGCTCTAAGCTAGGCACTCACTCAGGGTCTCAGTTTATTCATCTGCAAAAAGAGGATGGACCCAGAAATGACCTGCAAGGCCCTACCCTACTTTATGAATGTACGATCTGTTCCCCAAAGAGGCTGTGACTCAACCAGGAGCTCCATCGTCCCCCTCGGGTCTCGCCGCCCCCACACGGCAGGGGCTGCTTCCTCCTTCCCGCCTGGTCGGACACCGTGGACACCAAGCAGCCTCCGGGTCCCACTCAGTTCGCTCACCGGCTTCTCCTCGCCTCCCATATTCCCTGAAGGGCTTCTGTCCTTCTCCTCCGACATCTACAGACCACGAAAGGAAGACGGAACCCAACAGTGACGGTCTGGAGGAGAGGAGAACCGAGGCCGGTCAGAGACGGGCTGAGGCTCCGAGAACACTGCGCTTGCGCCACGTGGCCCGGAAAGGACCAGCTGATGCAATCTGTAAGCGCCCATGCCCCGCCTCCCAATCCTCTGGGAGAATGGGCAGCCAATCGACAACGGGGGAAGGCGGGCCCTCGCCTCTAAACCAATGGGGAAACTTGTTGGGTGACAGCCCATTAGGAAACCAAGCTGCGGCGGTCTGCAAGAGGGATCCGCCGGAGCTGAACCCGTACTGTCTGCGGGCTCTGGATTTAACCCCTCCCTGAGCCAAGAAGTCTTCAAAGTACTTGCGCTTTCACGTACGCAGACTTGGCCTATTAGTCAAAGACCTTCTCAGCCACCGTAGCGGGTGGGAGGGGCTTGGCCTGAGTCTCCGGGAAGTCTGCAGCGACTTGAATACTGTCCCTGTCACTGGGACGAATTCCGGAATAGAGTCCAGGCTTCCTAAGGCTTCTTCTCTGCCTGACTTCGCGTGACTGCCGAATTCTGAGGCCGTCCCAGGGATATGTCTCTGTTTGTAGCGGTGAATGGTGCTCTCCTCATGGTAGTCCAGGCTTCCCAAGACCCAACCCTTAATGATCCAAGGACCGGCGCCTTTCTTTGGACATTCCTTAATACATTACTTCCGCCAATCTGTAATGCGTCCGAGAGCATTTCCTTGGGCCCATGAAAATACAATGAAACCTTTACTTAAGGAAATAAACACCCTGACTCCACGGATCTGGCGCATAAGCCCCAGTGTTTGGAATCGAACGGGCTTATTTTTATTTATTTTACCAGCCAGTTTAAAACAGTTACTAAATTGAAATCAGAAGTGCACTGAGCTCATTCATAGTTTATGTATTTCATCACCTTGTTGTGTGGATTATATTTTCTAAACGTTAATCCTCGACAATCTGCCACCTAGAGAGTCTTCCTTCCACAAAGAAAAACAGCTTTCTAACCCCGCATTTTGTTTTTCACGTGGCGCCAGGATAGTCTTCAAATACAAATGTGATCATGGCAACATTCTGCTCAAAACTCTTTATGTGGTTTTTCAGTTACTCTTAGAATAAATATAGTTACGGCTTTGAAGTCCTCTGATTGCCCAACTTTCTCGCCCCTTCACTATACACTGAACTGGAGTTACAGTAAGCTTTAACCCTTAGTTCTCCCACAATTTTTTTTTTGTACGTGCGGAGATTATTCTCCCCATCCTCCGTCCCTGTCTACCCCCACACACCCTTTACCTGTTGAGACCCTACTTATTTGTAAGATCTCAATCATTTACTTAGAGGAACTATTTCTTGACCACCCTTAACTGGATGGAGCAAGTTTCTATGTTACGTTTGCTGGTAGTTTCATGTAGCTCTCAGTAGCACCTATCAGTTCAATTTCACAATTAAAAAATTATTTTTATTGTCTCCTAGATTGAAAACTTCAGGAAGCACAACTTGTGTATTTTTTGCCAGCATCTAGCAGATGTAAGCCTGGCACACAGTTTATCAATAAATGTTAAGGGCATTAATAAGTGTTGAGACAAACCTTATTTGAAAAATTACCTCTTAATTTGTATTGTGAAAGAAAGAGGCCAAACTCCCTAAACTAACTAGCTCTAGGAAGTTTATAATAAGAGTAGATTATTGGTAGTACTTGGTGGGTATTCTCCTTAAGAAGGTCTAGGAGTGGGGTGCCTGGGTGGCTCAGTTGGTTAAGCATCTGACTTGGGCTCAGGCCATGATCTCATGGTTTGTGAGTTGGAGCCCCACATCAAGCTCTGTGATGGCAGCTCAGACCCTGGAGCTTGCTTCAGATTCTGTGTCTCTCTCTCTGCCCCTCCCCCACTCATGCCCTTTCTCTCAAAAGTGAATAAAAGGTTAAAAAAAAAAAAAGTTAAAAAAAAAAAAAGAAGTTCCAGGAGTTATATAGAACTTTAATAGGTTTAAGCAGACCAATCTGATTTATTTTTAAATTAGAATGAGAATTAACAAGATTTTACTTTCCAGTCTAAAACAATTTAGGTATGCTCATTATATATATCTGTCTGAATTGTATCCTAATTTTAAGTAAGGGTAACAAGGACCAGAAGATTGGGAGATTACTGAATTTGCTAGAGGTAGAATAGTATAGACTAACAATTGCAAATTCCTCTTACTGCTGTGCAACTTGGCCTCTAGCAGCTTCTTTTAATCCCCTATTCTCATTCAACCTCAGAACAGTCCTGGTGAAAGGATGGTAAAAAGGAAAGAGCAGAAGGCTTTTCTGAAAGATTGAATGTGCTACAGGAATGTAGGAGAAGCTATAAAAATTAGCTCCCCGTGTGGGAACCTCTCAGGGAGATAGCCCAATGGCACAGTGCCCTCTGGTGTTAGGAAGAGATTTTCCCCCCATCATATGTGCGTTTAGGGGCTAAGCAAAGATAATGGGAGCTTCCAACAATCCCAGATTTAGAGCACAACATGTTGTTTTTCAACTTTTATCTATTTACTAAGAAGAAAACTGTTGATTGACATCCAGTGTTGTAATCTACGCCCTCTAACCTGGGTACTTTTTAGGACAGTGACTCTCAACAGCTCTACCTTGAGAAGTGAAACAAAATTATTTATGAATTGTAACAAATAGTGCTACAAATAACAGAAGATTGCACATAATCAACTTTTTAAAAATATGAATTAAAGAAGATTCAAAGTTATCTAATAATTTTTTATTCATCCATGTAAAAACATTTTTTAAAAAGGAAGTACAAAGAGTGTGCAACAATGGAAGATATGCCTGGCAAGTTCTGCTTTGGTGATAGTATATCTCAGAAAAACACTCAGCTGGGATGTGGCCAGGTAAGTATAAATATGATCACATGAAGAACGGGGAGAGGTGCTCTTTTTGTTGCAAGAAATAGTCACTTGGTGATTTTGACAAATGGGGAATTTATTCTAAAACTACATGAAGTAGAAAAGGAACTGGAATCTCCTCTATGTAGCCAGGCCACAAGGGTTGCAGGGAAAACTGAACAATTGGGCCTCATGTGAGACTGCAGGGACTGTAGTTTGATGGTTAATCAAAATCCAAGATCCTCTCTAGTAACAAGAAGTTGTGACTTTGAGCTCTAGTACTCCACTATTAGCATGAATGTGTTAATCTTGTCTCTTGCTCCTCCTCCTTTTACCAGCTGACCAATTTACTTTATATATCATGGTTCAAATTCCCAAGGAGGAGAATCAGAGAGGCTGTCTAATTATCAAGCCACATAATCATAAGTTACAGGCCAGCTTATGGGTTGATTGGTTGTTCCTTAAAGTCAGGTGCTTCCCGTAGTCTATTCAGCAGTGGCTGAGGGACTAGTCATATGGTATAGCCATCATGGTGCAGGGACCAGATACTTTCTTCAGTATGGAGTGTAGGCACCTTTAGAAGGGGATGCTGAGCATGACAGGTGCTATGAGTAATATCTCTAAGGCAAAATGTGTTTGTGATTCATTTGGCAATATCTTCACTATAAATAAATTTTGGTGCTATTTCACTTAAGAAGTTTTTGTGGGAGTTATTTTGTGAGGAGAGGAGGCAGGGATGCTGAACTTCTAACAGTATGTAACAAATCATTGTTTCATGAATGCACTTTGGAAAATGTGACACTACACTTATAAAGTGTTCATTATTACAGTAAAAATTACCCATCAATCACACTTGGAGTGACAGTGCTTTCCAAATAAATCTTGGCTTATGTTTTAGTGTAAGATCTTTAGAGCTATCAGATATGTGGTCCCTACTGATGTGGATTTTTTTCCTTTTAATTTCCTTACAATTAATCTAAAAAATATGATTAAAATTGTGAATTCCATTAGAAATGACACCAATGATCATGCACATTCATACCATACAAAATACATCTGTATAGATAATAGCACAGAAGATAATGCTGATGCAATTTTAGAAGATGATGTTCATTCTGGGCACAGGTATAATAACTGTCAACTTGAAACTCACCCACTAATTCTTGGAGTACTTTGCACCAATGTTTCTGGTTTCCCTTTCAAATATATCCAAATGTTCTTAGGGCACTTCCAATGACACTGTCAATCTTTGGTAGATAGTTCCAAAATAGCCTAACTATACCTTGAAGAGGGTACTCTCTATGGTATTTGAATCCTAGTTTCTTATAAGTGAGTTATTCTAGTTTGTTTAGAGACCTTGCTTTCCATCCTCTGTTAGATTTGATTTCAGTGGATCTCAGTTCTTGTTCTAATCTAATAACATTAAACCCCTCCCCCCCGCTTTCTCCTACCTTTTAAAAAAATTTTTTTTAATTTCTTTTATGTTTATTTATTTTTGAGACAGAGAGAAACAGATCATGAGTAGGGGAGGGAGCAGAGAGAGAGGGAGACACAGAATCTGAAGGAGGCCCCAGGCTCTGAGCTGTCAGCACAGAGCCCAACGTGGGGCTCAAACCCATGAACCGTGAGTTCATGACCTGAGCTGAAGTTGGATGCCTAACCAACTGAGCCACCCAGGCATTTTTTTTAATGTTCATTCATTATTGAGAGACAGAGAGAGAGCATGAGCATGGGAGGGGCAGAGAGAGGAGGAGGCACAGAATACAAATCAGGCTCCAGGCTCTGAGCTGTCAGCACAGAGCCCGATGCAGAGCTCAAACTCACAAACCACGAGATTATGAGCTGAGTCGTAGTCAGACGCTTAACCGACTGAGCCACTCAGGTGCCTCTCTCCTACCTTTTTGGAGAATATCTTTCTGTACTACATTTTGAAGTTACTCCATTTTATATGTATTTATTCTTTTATTAAAGATATAATTTTTCCTCTCTTTCCTCTGATATAATAATTTTTAAGGGAACCTCGGCTTCCTCCAGCATAATCAGCCTTTCTTCTTTTATTTTGCTTTCAGTTGTCCAGTGCTCATTTTTAATAAGTAAAACAAGCATATTTTCCAAGCTACCCTAGTTTCTCCTGGATCTCCTAAGTTACCTGCTTCCTGAGACTGAGAATTCATACACATATCTTTTTAAAAATTTAATTACTTTCTTTACCTTTGGATTTGCAATACTTTAATTGAATGTTTTCTCTACTTCAGTCCCGCAGAATATCATATTCTCTCTATAATAAAGGCCTGTGTTCTTTTTTTGTTGTTGTCAATAACACCTACCAATTTTTTTTTTAAATTTTCTGAACTCTCAAGAACCTACTTAAAGCCATGTGACTTATCAAACTTGTGAACAAACCAGAAAAGTAAAAAAAAGTTAGTTTCCTCAGGCTTCCCCCTTTGCCTTTAAATATAGTTCCAAAACTACGCAAGCAGGCATGGAATTTGGTGCAGTTGATCTAGCTCTGGATACCTAGATATAGTACTAAAACTAGAACTAGTAACTACCACACAGCACTACTCCATAGCCCATGCGTATCTTAGCTGCCTTTGTACTTCATCATTCTGCACATTGGCTGAAAAACACTGTGAAAGAACAAATACTGGTTTTTTGTTTTTTGTTTTTTTTTTACAATACCTAACAGAGTACCCCAGCCTAGTGTTTAGTGCAAGGAAAAACTGACACAGACATTCTTGGAGGCCCATACAACCTGCTTATAAGGATAGGTGCCTGGCTTGCTCCAGTGAAATGCCAATTACAACGACTGCAAAAAATCAGCTTCTGGTTATAATATAAACAACTGCAAAACTATTCAGGAATTTTCAGTTGTTAAGCATAGCCATGGTTAAAAATTAAATTATATTAAGTGCAGTGTGGTATCCTGAATTGGATTCTGGTACAGGAAAAAAAAATTGGTGAAAAAGACTGATGAAATTCAAATAAAGTCTGGAATTTATTTTGTATATTGCACTAGTGTCAATATCTTAGCTTTCATAAATGTACCACAGGCACGTAGGATGATAATATTAGAAGGAGCTGGGTGAAGGGCATATGGGAACTCTGTACTGTCTTTGCAACTCTTATGTGATTATAAAGTTATTTCAAAATAAAAAGTTTAGAAATTTTATTTTAAAATAATTTTACATTTTGGCTACATACACACATATGTTTATAATTTATAGTTATTATATAAACTGACAATTAAATATATTTTAAAAGATAACATATTAAAAACTTACCACTTCCTAATTATTTTACTACATTAAATATTGTCTATGTTCTTGAGCTCATTTTTGTCTATTTTATCAGTGTGGTAAAATACTATATATACTGCATATCTGTTCCTAACTCAGCATTCAGACATTAGTAGCTTGAAATTAGCCATAGTGGGAATATTTATACCTCAGAACTGGCAAATCCTACAAATCAGGGCTTATTGTTTTCCCAGGGAGCTGGTTGTTAAACATTTACCAGTATACCATTGGGTATATGCCCTAAATTTTTGCCAGTATATAGGGCCTTTAACTCCATGCCCAGAATTCATAAGTTGAAGGACAAAGGAGAGATGCTTCTCATTGTTCGCCCTTAATAACTCATCTGAAGAATTTTTGCTTCTCATTCTTATACCTGTGGGCTGGATCATTTTGAAGGTCCTAGTCCCTAAGAGGGTACAGTCATGATTTAGATGAGTTGGTTGGGACTGCCTCCTGGCCTTTGGGGGCTCCATAGGCTGCTGTACCTACAGGAAGAATTAAAGATTGCTGTTCAGGTCAGAATGACTGATCCTGATTAGTAGAGGGCAGATAGGTTTCTGCTACATAAAGGAGGATTTTGTCAGGAATCCAGAATATTGACGAGCCATTTTATAGTACTTACCTAATGTTTTACTCACTGGAAAACTCAATAAAGGCAAGGAAGGAAGGTTTGGGTCATCTACTTTTATCTAGTGGTAAAGAATCCTGTCCAGCCAAATTTCAACAAAGGCTAAGTTAACTTGAATAGATGCTATAAAAAGGAAGCTGTGCTGGATTGGCTACATAATTTGTAGAACCCAGGGCAAAATAAAAATGTGGGGCCCCTTGCTCAAATATTATCAGGAACTTCAGTATATCAATAGGAGAGTATTAACTAATTCAGAGAGCCCTTCTGAATTCAGGGCTCCATTTGGCCACACAGGAAATACACCTATGAAGCTGGTTCTGGTGCTATGATTACCAACTTAGCTTTTATGATCAGGAAGAAGTATGGATTGTAGCAATTATGTTTTACATTACTTCTTTCTTTTTTCCCTCTTCACTTGACTTTTCCTTCTTTCACATATGAAGAATACCAGGGGTAGCTAACATTTAGGTATCATGAGGGAATATTATTGAACCAACATTGCTCCATGATGCCATACAGTCTTAGGGGATTTCATATGTCTTTTGTGTTAGGGGCATAAACTTTTCATATGGGGGAGAGACTAGAGAAGCTGTTGAAGGGGAAAAGGTTTGTCCTGTATCCATAGACTTATGGGTCATTAGTTTCTTGTTGCCTCCAATTTATGGGACTCTCAACAGGAGATGGGAGGGCAGAGAACAAAACCATGGTATTTATTCCACCAGCACTTCCATGGGAGGAGGTTGACTTGGCCAGCTGATGTTTTACTGCTAAAGGTCACTGCTCATGTCAGGGCACTTCTTTCTACACAACTCTTTGCTTGTAGGTTCCAGTACAGCTGGCTTTTTTCACCCTTCCTGGCCAAGGAGTGGTTACAGATTTCCCACTATTACTGGCCCCAGGTTCTCTACACCTCGACTATCCTTTTATAACCTGCTGTAAATAAATACTTTAAATTACTCTAATTCAAGTTTGCCATCTGTTCTCTGGTGGGACCCTGTGTGATGTATGTGTTTTTCATCTATAAAATAAGGATAAGAATAACACATGATTCTGGAACTTGTTGGGATAGTTAAATGAAAATAGATGTATGAAAAGTACTTTGCAAACTCTAAAAGGCTCTACAAGTGAATTATGTTTGGGGAAATGAATGTTCTAGCTAATTACCCTCTCAGACTTATTCTAGGTTCATTAGGAACTATACTGATATATCCCTCTGAATTAATCTTCACTTTTGTCCTATCTCTTCTCTGCTGGGAACCTTACAATGGTCTTTCATTGCCTGGAGCAATGGTCATCTTTATCCTAGCATTAAAACATCTTCACAGCTTGGATCCTAATCGCTTTCCAGTTTATGTTTCTTCTCTGCCCTTTAACTTTCAGTGAAATAGAGGTAGCCCAGGAAAACTGACATATTGTTTTTCTGTGTCCTGGCCTATGCTCACTTGGTCATGTACTTACCATTCAGATCCATCTAACCATTGCCATCTCTCAAAGCCTAGCATAAGACTTTAGCAAACTCATAGTTACCATGTATTTCTAGAGCACATATTGGGTACACAGTTCTCTTGAAATCGAGCAAATATTGAAGACCTTAATATGCCTCATGGCAGTTGAGAGGCACATTTTCAGTATCTCACCTCACCCTTTTTCTAAGCAGGCCTATAGGACCAGTGTGCGTCCCATTACTCATAAGGTGCCAGAAGCCACTTTCTTTCCAGAGACTTTTCTCCCTCCAAGATAGATAGAGATGGGATTCTTCTCACCAGTCAGGGGCCCTCTATCTGCTGGATAGTCATTTACATATCAAGGGTGTTAACAAAAATCCAACTGAGTAAATTTGAAGATTTAATAGGTTTTATTAAGCTATTCATGAATCTGGCATCATCCCATCTAGCAAGTAGAGGGGAGCTTCCAGAGGAGTAGAACAAAATGGAAAAGGTTTTATGGGAAGAATGGTGGGACAAGAAGTCATTAGCAAAAAGAAATGTTTCAACCAAGGTTACTTTCCCTGAGAGCAGGGGTGGGAGTCTGTGGGGTGGGGGGCCTGGGGGTCTTATCATCAGATTACCTCATCATCCTTTGGGGGATGGAAGGGGCCTGCCTGGCAGATGACCTCATTGGGGCTGACCAGAAAATTCCTGATTGTTCTGTTAAAACTACATTTCTGAAGGAGGTTGAAACTGCAATTAGATTAAGTATTAAGCCCTGGTTTGGGGATTTGGTGTAGCATAAGTGACTCCATCTTGGGCCTGTGTTTTTCTTTTTAACAGGTTCCAGTCTAGATGTCTTTCACTTAAATATATGTGTTCAAGGTAGAAATCTCATCTTAATAACAGCAACTACTTTTGAGCAACTCATTTAATCCTCTTAATTATTCTGCATAGTACTTCATCATGGAGGAAACAGATTTAGGAGAGTTAAGTGGTTTGTTCATTATTCAGTTAGTAAAATCAGGGCTAGGAATGGACCACAGGTCTATTTGTCTCCGAAATTTGTGTTTCTTCCTCTCACAAACTCCATTACCCCAACATTAAGTTATTTCCTGGCAACAATAGATGATCATATGAAAGCATATGAAGGCACTTCTGTTTCATTTTGATCTTAGTGTTTGTATCTTTTATCATTTTTAGTTTTTATTTTAATGTTTAAGAATATTGTCTCCATATTATTTATAAAGCTAACTGAAGACAGAAATGTTGTTTTATGTCACTGTATTAGTCGTTGCACCTTTACCAAGGTTTGAATACATAGCATGTGTTTACCATATATTTATTGGTTAATTGTTCCAGAAAGGTTTTCAAGGACAAATAGGTTATGTTACCTGTTTTCTTTATATATATATATATACATACACACATATGGACTTAGATCACAATTGTAATTTTTGTTTGCTGAATGACAATCTTGCAAGTGAAGAGTAATCTCAGCACATGGAAAACAACAAAACAAAACTGAAAGATGTTTAAAATTGTGTGTCTATAAGGGCCCACATAGAAATGGGGTAGTGGTAAAAGAAAGTCCTGGACAGAAAGGCAGAATTTAGAGATAATGGCCAATATATAAAGAGTTCAGACTTTTTACCAGGAGCAATGAAGAACAGTAAGAAGGAATGGGCCTATCAGATTTATTTTAGGATTGTCACTCTGTCCCATAGAGAGTGGATTGTAGTGGTATGGAGTGGAGGCAGAAGGAAGTGGTCTTCCTTATTTGGGATCTAGCTTTACTTCCTTACCTTCTCCACACCTCCCTGAACTAGCCAGGATGCCTAATCCTGATAATTAATGGGAAATTGGGTTTCCACTCTACAGTGGGTATGGGGAAGATTATGTTTAGGACCCAGAGAATCACTAGAGTACCTCATAATACTGCCATGACAAATAGTCCTGTTCAGTGTAAAACTGTGGCAGTCCAATAAAGACAAGGTCAGCAAAGGCTTATATACCATGGAAATAAATTATTTGGATATCCCTACCAATTAAAGAATCCAGCTGAGATGCTATCAGAGGGTAAAGGGACTTTGAAGTAAGTGGAGGAAGAAGACAGCCATGATTACCAGCTTTAGGCTGGTGAGCAGCTATAGAAGTAGGGATTGTAGCAGCTGTGCTAGATATTATTTAACTTTCTTTTTCTCATTGTTTCCACCCTTCCTTATAATATGAAGAATAATGATGCTGGCTAACATTTAGTTTTCAGGTGAGAACGTGAATGAATGGGTATCAATCAGAATTAAATGGTTGCTATGTATTGGTGACACAAAGTTTTCATTTGAATTAAGGACAAGAATGCATTCCTCAAGATCTACTTCCTACTCTTCCCCTGGGTCTGACTTGTCTGAGACTGACTATTATAAACTGAATGTTTGTGTCTCCCCAACAATTCATATGTGGCAATCCTAGCCACCAATATGATGGTATTAGGAAGTGAGACCTTTGGGTGGTGATTATGTCTTGAGAGTGGAGGCCTCGTGAGTGGAATCGTTGTCCTCATAGAAAGGATTGCAAAGAATTCTCTCACCCCTTCCGCCATGACACAGCATACAGACAGCCATCTATGAACCAGGAAATGACTCTTACCAGACATCACATCTGCTGGTGCCTTGATCTTGGATTTCCCAGCCTCCAGAACTGTGAGAAGTTAATTTCTATGTTTATATGCCACCCAGTCCATGGCATTTTATGGGGGCAATATGAGCAAATTAGACAATACCCTTATAAAATAGACTGTAGAGAGCTCTCTTACCCCTTCCACCATGTGAGAATAAAGCATGAAGACAGCCATCTATGAACCAGGAAGCAGCTCTCACTACACATCAAATCTTCTGGTGGCTTGATCTTGGACTTCTCAGCCTCCAACTATGAGAAATAAATTTCTGTTGTTTATAAGCTGCCTACCTACTCTATGGTATTCTGTTATAGCAGCCTGAATGACCTTCATCAAATGATCCTCTTGCTTTCTCAGTGTCCATTGGATTTTGTCGATTAGAAGCACCAGAAGGTGATCAGTAGGAGCGAGGGGGCTGGGGCACTTGGGTGGCTCAGTCACTTAAGCATCCAACTTTGGTTCAGGTCATGATCTTACCCTTCATTGGCTCAAGCCCTGCATTGGACTCTGTGCTGACAGCTCAGAGCCTGGAGCCTGCTTCAGATTCTTGGGTCTCCCTCTCTTTCTACCCCTCTTTCACTCATGCTCTGTCTCCTTCAAAAATAAATAAACATTTTTAAAAATTTTAAAAAAGAAGAAGCAAAGGGAGTGAAACGAATATATTTATTTCTCAGTTGCTTTCTTTTAGGGTCTTCATGGCCTGGCTGCATCCCTTGATTGAATGTCATAGCCCTCATTAGGCTGTCCTTCCTAAGCAGCTCTCTGAATCCAGTGGTTAGAGAAATGCTCCCTCCAAATACCCCTTCAGGAGTAAAGGTGGTATTATTAGTACGAAGTAGTGCACTATCTCCTGAGCTTTCCCTATATCATGCTCATATCTTTGGAAATAGTCCTTTCATTAAAGTTTCTTCAAAATTACCCAGTTTGTGAATTCCAGCTGTTCTTGCCAGGATCCCGGTAATACATGAAGCTTGGAGTTAAGCTGACTTAAGTTAAGCCAGGTTTTATTTTATTTTATTTTTTTGAAATGAACATAACCTCAATATTTTATTGTCTTCATAATGTAACAAATATGAAGCTTAGAACTGTATCACTTGGCCCGTTCTCTTCTTATCTCCTTCCAGCTCAAAATGCTTGCATCTCTTAATAGCCAGCATTCTCTTAGATCTGTAGTTGGGCTCAACACATTCAAGCCTCAGCATAATCTTCTTTGTAGTTTTAGCCTTTTTCTGGAAAGTAGGCTTAGTTTGCCCTCCATAGCCACTCTGCTTCCTGTCATAACGCCTCTTTCCCTCGGCATAAAGAAAATCTTTGCCTTTCTCGTACTGTGTCACTTTGGTGCTTGCCACACTTCTTGCAGAAAGTCCGGTGGGTTTTAGCAACATTCACCATGGCTGCGAGAAGGCTATCTGCACGGAAGGAAAGAGCAAGTTAAGCTAGGTTTTAAACAGTAGTTACCACAGTGCCCTCTTGGGGTAGGAGGGTGGGTTCAATGCCTGGTGTCTGACACCCAGGGCTTAGAGACACTGGTCTAGAGACACAGCTCAGGCATTGATTCTTTACTTTTTAACTCATAGTTTTCTGCTTAATTTTGTCAGAGAAGAACCAATTGAGTTCTTCTAGAAACTAAAGCTCAAGTTTGATGCACACAAGAAATCATAGGCTCCTTGCCTCCTAGGAATTTGAATTTGAATAGCTTTTTGGAAGTTCTGGACCTCCTCTCCAAAGGGCACGCTTTCCTCTAAAGTGAGTTGTAAATTTGTAAATGTGTGTAATTTGTCTTTGGTGTTTCTCCCTTCTCATTTCTTTGTGGGGTACCTCTGCCATTCCCTGAAGGTACTCAGGAACCTCACATTCTTCTACGCACTTTTCTCCATGAAAACCAGCTTCCAGGAAAGGTTCTGAATTCATTTTCACTAAATAAATGACTGTTTGACTTTGATATGTTATCTCATTCAGATAGCACAATCTTTTGTCTAAAGCAGGGTTTTTCTCAACCTCGGCACTATTGACATTTTGAGCCAAAATAAATCTTTGTTGGGGAGGGGGCTGTTCTATGCATTGTAGGATGCTTAGCTGTATCCCTGGCAGCAACACACAAGATACCAGTAACATCCTTCTCCTGGTTATGACAACCAAAAGTGTCTCCAGACATTGCCAAATGTCTTGTGGGGCAAAATCGCACCCAACTGAGAACACTGGTCTGAAAGGATGAACTTCCACCTGTGCATGTCTTTGGACATGATCAAATCTAAAGGAAAATTGTCTATTGAGGTAATAATCTGGAAATGCTTTTGAAAATGTAGACTTTGAGTGCTAATTGGTAAAGGACCACCTGTTGTAAGCTATTCTGGTTTTCTAACTGAATGACACCACCAGCTCATTTTTATTTCAAACAAATCTGCACACACACACACACACACACAATCTGCACATATCCATGTTTTCCCTTAATGTTTATTACCTAGTGATGCAATTATGACGACTTGCGATTATGAATGAAAACATATTTTCTGTTTTGTATAGGAATATATGGGTGATACTTTGAAATATCCTCTGTATTAAGGTTCTCCAGAGAAACAGAACTAATAGGATGTGTGTGTGTGTGTGTGTGTGTGTGTGTGTGTGTAGAGAGAGAGAATGAGAGAGAGAGAGAGAGATTGATTTGTTATCAGAATATCAGGAATTGGCTTACGTAATTATGGAGGTTAAGTCCCAACATCTGCAGTCAGCAAGCTGGAAATCTAGGAAAGTAGTGGTGTAAGTTCTAGTCTGAAAGCCAGAAGGAGATCTTCTGACCCAAGAGGAGCTGATATTTCAGTTGGAGTCTGAAGGCAGGAAAAGACCGATGTTCTAGCTCAAATAAATCAGGCAAGAGGAGTTCCCTCTAACTCAACCTTTTTGTTCTGTTCAGGCCTTCAATTGATTAGATGAGGCCCACACACATTAGGGAGAGTAATCTGCTTTACTCAGTCTACTCATTGAAATGTTTTTCTTACTTAGAAACGTGCTCACAGACACAACCCCCAAAATGTTTTACTGATGTCTGGGCACCACATGGCCTAGCAAGTTGGCACACAAAATTAACTATTACACCCTCCCATTGAATTTTTGGATAATCCTAATTCATCTTCTCAAGAACTGCCTTAGCAGGGTTGATACTGGGATTTCAATCTGAGCCACTGAGCTAGTTTGAGGACCTATATAGTTGGCTCAGTTCTTCTCAGCTTGCAGGGTCAATTAAAGTGGAGCCCTCTGGTGGTATAACCTTTCTGGAACCAAATAGACCATAGTGGAACATTTATGCTTTCCCCTAGCCATAGTGACTCCCTATGTCTGGCAACTTTTTCTGAAAGAGCCAGATAGTATATATTGTAGGTTTGCAGGCCAATACAGTATTTATTGCAACTACTCAACTCTGTCACTGTAGTGCAGAAGCAGCTATAGACACTATGTAAACAAATGGACTAGCAGTGTTCTAATAAATATTTTATTTACAAAAAAAACAGGTGGCTTGTCTGTGGACTATAGTTTACTGACTCCTGGCCTAGAGCATTGTTCTCATCTGTATGGGTTACTGGCACTTCTGTATTTCAATGTACAAAAAAAGGAAAAAAGATAATGAAATTTCTCAAGCTAAATTTTGTAACGTCCAGACCCAGAAGTGGCATATAAGCACTTCTATTCATGTCCCATTGGTCCAATCTTAGCTACATAGCTTCTAGGGAGGCTGGGGAATTCAGTCTCTACCTGGATAGTCACGTACCTGGCTTAATTTCTGTTAGGAAGAACAGATTTTAGTGGGAAACTAGCAGCCACAGCCACACGAGATGAACCACTTAGGAGGCAATTCTGCAAATTACATAATAAGTCTCTCCCTATTGCAAGTTTTATTTAATTAGGAAATTCTTTTTTCTTCATTTGAAATAATTCTCATAAAATATTTTCTGAGGATGTTATATATAACTAAATAGTTATACACAATTTAGACCTTATACACATTAAGAAATATTCACTAAGTGCTTGCTTTGTTCTTTTTTAAAAAAAAAAATTAGGGGCATCTGGGTAGCTCGGTTGAGTGTCTGACTTTGGCTCAGGTAGTGATCTCATGGTCCATGAGTTCAAGTCCTAAATCAGGCTCTGTGCTGACAGCTTGGAGCCTGGAGGCTGCTTCAGAATCTGTGTCTCCCTCTCTCTGACCCCCCCCACCCCCCATCAAAAATAAACATTAAAAAAAAGAATCATCTTTTAAAAAATGTTTTAAAGTTTATTTTTGAGAGAGAGGGTGTGCGTGTGTGCAAAAGTGGGGGAGGGGCAGAGAGAGAGAGAGGGAAACACAGAATCCCAAGCAGGCTTCAGGCTCTGAGCTGTCAACACAGAGCCCAATGCAGGGCTTGAACCCACGAACCATGAGATCATGACCTGAGCTGAAGTAGGACACTTAACCAACTGAGCCACCCAGGGGCCCTGCTTTGTTCTAAGCTATTCTGTGATTTGTACCTTTGGGAAGTTCACAATATGCTTAAAGAAATAAAATATCTCAACATAGAGGCTATCAATAAATATTCAATTATGGAATCAGGTAATGCATTCTACAGGAATTTAGAGAAAGAGGAAGAGATAATTCATATTTCATATCTAGGATATGGCTTTCTATTCACATCAAGTGATACTGTTGCCTTGTTTTACATGGAAACAGTTGGGAACTAACTTTTAAAGACTTGTCCTCAATTGCTTTTTGAGCCACATATTTTAGTGTTATCAGCACTTATTTTCAAGGGACAGAAGCCCATTTAAGATAGTTTAAGCAAAAAGAAAATGCATGGCCAGATTCAGGGTATTTGAAAATGCCAGGCCACTCTCTCTATTTCTGTTTTCCTTCATCTGCTCTCTCTTTTTAGGGGAGCTTTTTCCATGTGGCAGGAAGAATGGCCACTGACTATTCCAAGTCTGTGTCATCTTTAAACATGTATAGCTCAAGATTCCAGACAAAGAGGAGGCATCTTTCCCAGTGGCTTCAGCAGAAAAGTCCCCAAACCAGTCACTTTGGCTAGGGAGAAGACAAAGTGATACTGGCCAGCCCTAGATCATGAAATTCTGGGGCTGAGAAAGACTCGGTCAGCCCCATCTGAGTGATGTGGGATAGAGACAGGTAGTTTTCCAAAAGAGAGTTGGGAAAAAATAGTTCAGTAAATTTGTCTTGTTTTTGGCCACACGTAAAATACAGTTACCTTCTTATTTTATAAAATTACACACTCCTCAATGAATTTAAAAATAATGTATTGATGGTATGTTATTAAACCTTGAGTGATAGTTAGGTAGATAGATGAAAGATAATAGATTTGAGCCTGACTGATAGGTTCAGTATAACTCTAGGTGCTGGGGGTGCAAAAATGAGTGAGAACTGGATCCCTAGCCTCATGAAACTCATGACTAATGAATGGGGTCAGTTAAACATGTAAACAAACATTACAAAACAGTATGATAACCATCAACAGATAATGATCTTGCACAAAGGAATAAAATCTCCTTGGTCTTTTATGGTATTGTTTCTTGCCTTTGTTGGCTTTTGTGGGGAACATAAAATTGTAAAACACAAACACACCAGATTTAGAGTCAGTAGACTTTGGGTAACCTTTAGCTGTGTGTCTTTAAGCAAGGATATGGCCACTTTGGTTCTCAGTTGTCATGAGTGTAAAGTGAGAGGTTTGAACTAGATGATTGTCTAGATTCATCTAGGTTGCAAAATTCTAAATATTTTAATGTATGAGATTGTAGTAATCAGTGATTACTATAGTAATCAGTAATTCATTGGAATTGTTAGTCCGGGTGTGTATAAACTAAGAAGCCACTAGATGTCGCTCTCTCATCGATTTTGTGCTATTCAGATCTTATTTTAAATGCCAGGATATCTGAGAGCTGAGTGGGACCTTAAAAATCATTTTTGTTCAATCATGTCAGTTAATTAAAAACAAAAACAGACTATTTGGACTAGATAGATAAAATGACTTAGTCAATTTCTTGACTTCTAGTCCAGGGGACTTTCCTCTCTTTAAACTGAACAATGCTTGGAAATGATGTTTTACATCAATTATCAACTTTGATAATGGTTTTTGTTTCTTTTTCTTCCTGAACTATTAATAAGAGCAATTTGGGGGCTAGATTATACACATTTCTATGACTTAAAATTATACCAATAACACTGGAACAAAAAAGTAACATTACTCAGAGATTACTACTTTGTCTTGTTTGAAAATAATTCACAGGAGAATGTAAGAAATTGGGTAGCTGTGAATGAAAATGGAAATCAAAATTCACAACCACCTGGCTTATCTGAAGTTTAGACTTTAGCAACCTGAGGTTTTCCTTTCTTAACATGGCCCTGAATAGAAAGTAAGTTGAAAAGGGCTTTCTTTGAAAAGTGAAATCGTTTTAAGGTCTCTGCATCAAGCCCATTAACATTAATTTCTATATCATCCTTTGAACCTTATCTAACATGCAACTCTTAATGAACATGATTCATAATGAACCATAATCTAATTCTTGGTTTAGATGAGTCTGCAGGATTTGAAACAGAAACGGAACTATAAGAGGCAGGCCTATTAAAATAAGAAGCCACAGCAGATAGCCTGATTATAATAAGGGGAAAAAAATGCTAGACTCAAAAAAAAAAATCAAAACTATATTATACATCTTTGTAAAATGGCAAGATCTTTATGATGACAACCTTGTGGCTTCAAGAAAAGGTTAAATTAGGGGCAACTGGGTGGCTCAGTCGGTTAAGCGTCTGACAGGCTCAGGTCATGATCTCACTGCTCA
The DNA here is from genome assembly GCF_027475565.1 of Acinonyx jubatus. Taxonomy (NCBI): domain Eukaryota; kingdom Metazoa; phylum Chordata; class Mammalia; order Carnivora; family Felidae; genus Acinonyx; species Acinonyx jubatus. The sequence continues at coordinate 209,562,602 of NC_069380.1, forward strand.
TGAGTTTGAGCCCCACATTGGGCTCTGTGCTGACAGCTCAAAGCCTGGAGCCTGCTTCAGATTCTGTCTCCCTCTCTCTGCCCCTCCCCTGCTTGTGTTCTCTCTCTCTCTGTGTCTCAAATATATATATATATGTAAAAATAAAACATTAAACATTTTTTAAAAAGTTAAAAAAAGAAAAAAGAAAAGGTTAAATTACATTGCTATCCTTTGTGACATATAAGCTTTTTTTTTTTTTAAGTTGAAGTATAGTTGACACCTGTTATATTAGTTTCAGGTATACAAACAGTGATTGGAAGACTCTATAGGTTATGCTATGCTCACCATAAGTGAAGCTGCCATCTGTCACCATACAATACTATTACAATACCACTGATTGTATCCCCCATGCTGTGCCTTTTATTTCCATGACTTATTCATTCCATAACTGGAAACCTGTGTCCCCCACTCTCCTTCACCCATTTTGCCCATTCCCCCATCCTCCTCCCCTCTGGCAACCATCAGTTTGTTCTCTGTATTATGGGTCTGTTTCTACTTTGTTTTGTCTTTTAAATTCTACATATAAGTGAAACCATATAGGTTTGTCTTTCTCTCCAGACTTATTTCACTTAGCATAACACCCTCCGGGTTCATCCATGTTGTTATAAATGACAAGATGTTATTTTTTATGGATGAGTAATATTCCAGTGTGTGTGTGTGTGTGTGTGTATGTGTGTGTGTGTGTGTGTGTGTGTGTGTGTGTGTGTATCACATCTTCTTTGTCTATTCAACAATGGACACTTATGTTGCTTCCATATCTTAGCTGTTGTAAATAATGTTGCAATGAACATAGGGTGTATATATTTTTTCAAATTAGTGTTTTAGTGTTTTTTTTGTGGGGGTGGTAATACCTAGTAGTGAAATTACTAGATCTTACGATATTTCTATTTTTAATTTTTTGAAGAATGTCCATAGTGTTTTCCACAGTGGCTGCACCAGTTTACATTCCCACCAACAGTACATGAAGGTTCTCTTTTCTCTACACCCAGGCCAACATTGTTATGTCTTGTTTTTTTTTTTTTTTTTTTTGATTACTAGCCATTCTAACAGTTTAAGGTGATATCTCATTGTGATTTTGATTTGTATTTCCCTGATGATGAGTGATGTCGAGTGTCTTTTCATGTGTCTGTTGACCATCTAAATGTCTTCTTTGTAAAAATGTCTATTTAAGTCCTCTGCCCATTTTTAATTGTGTTATTTGGTTTTGTGTGTGTGTGTGTGTGTGTGTTGAGTTGTATAAGTTCTTTATATGCTTTGGATATTAACCTCTTATTAGATGTATCATTTGCAAATATCTTCTCCATTTCAATAGGTTATCTTTTCCTCTTGTTGACTGTTTCCTTTGCTGTGCAAAAGCCTTTTATTTTGATGTAGTTCCAATAGTTTATTTTTGCTTTTGTTTGTCTTGCCTGAGGAAACATATCTAGAAAAGCGATGCTATGGCCAATGCCAAAGTTATGGCCTACGTTTTCTTCTAGGAGTTTTGTGGTTTCAGGTTTCACATTTGGGTCTCTAATCCATTTTGAATGATTTTTGTGTTTGGTGTCCAAAGGAAGAAGTTTTACTTACATGGGAAAGTCATTTATGTAATGCTTATAAATGTGAAATCACAATAAATGGATCATGCATATAAATAGTGAGTCTGTTAATACTGGCTTCATTTCCTGAGTAAACTGGGAATAATACTACTACATAGGGGGCTGTGGGATGTTTGAAAGAGTGTAGAAAGTGGAAAATGCTATGTAATTGTAAGCTATCAAGATGATGACAATAAGGAGAAGTGAATGCATATACGCTCCCAAGAGAAGCTAAGAAAATTGAGGAGCACAAAATTTAAAAGACAGAAGAAACAGAAAAGAAGGCCATGGGTTAACTTCTCTGTCAGTGGTGAAGTAGCAGGACCGATCTACTTTCCAAAAGATAGAAAGCGATCATAGAGATTCTGCCTGGGATAGGAGAATGGTGACACGCTCTTGTATCCTCATTTTTTTCCTGTTCAATTCCATCATGAAGGAACACCACATCAGGACCGGCATTTAGGCCATTTTGTTTTATTTTGTATCTGTCTTAGGTTGGACAAGTGGGGTGTTCTGCTGTTTTCCCTACTTTATGTGGTCAGGCTTCAATATTTTCCTTCCTCTTTTTAATCCTCTTGATGAACTTATACTTAAAAAATGAAAGTTGCTTGTTGTAGGAAGATTCCAGCTGGTTTCAATGAGGAAGCAAGACAAGTTGGCCATCACTTATGTCCAGATCTCTCATGCATGTGCTGATTGAGTTTTTATATTTCCTCAAGTCACCCTGTATTGTGCAAAGGTGTTATGATGTCAGAATCCAATAAATAACCAGAAAATGTGCTCTATTTCAATGTGGCAATTTCATATTCTCTTGTCTAATACTGGAAAAAAATGCATTTCTTGCATATTTTGATTACGTTATAGTGCTGCCAGTCATATTATTGTGTTAAGGTGGTATCAGCATTCCCATTATAAACTTTGTCAGGCTTTTGTCCCTTGGCTGTAAAATTCTGCCTGAAGTCTGACAATTGCTCTCAATCCCAGAACCATTTAGCAAAGAAGAAAACAAGTTATCTTAAACTGAGTAAAAAGTTAAAGAATGTCAATAACACCAAAACCCTCCAATTATTCAAATCTAGATGCTATTTTTCATCAACTCCAAACCATAAAGCACAATTTTTTTTAACATTTTTTTTAACGTTTATTTATTTTTGAGACAGAGAGAGACAGAGCTTGAATAGGGGAGGGTCAGAGAGAGAGGGAGACACAGAATCCGGAACAGGCTCTGAGCTGTCAGCACAGAGCCCGAGGCGGGGCTCGAACTCACGGACCGCAAGATCATGACCTGAGCCAAAGTAGGACGCTTAACCGACTGAGCCACCCAGGCACCCCGGGCACAATTTTTGAATTCAGTACATCTCTCCTCTGTATGACTTTGAGTATACTTTAGAAGTTCATTTTTAGATCAGAGAAGGACATTTTATCTCTACAAATAAACCAAGTCAACATCTGGGTGAGAAAATAATTCTATTTTTAAAAACATCCTTGTTTTTTTTTGTTTTTTGGGGGGCGCCTGGGTGGCTCAGACGGTAGGCCTCTGACTTCGGCTCAGTTCATTATCTTGTGGTTCCTGAGTTCGAGCCCCGCATCAGGCTCTGTGCTGATGGCTCGGAGCCTGGAGCCTGCTTTGGATTCTGTGTCTCCCTCTCTCTCTGTTCCTCCCCCACTCACACTCTGTCTCTCTCTCAAAAATAAATAAACATTGAAAAAAAATTTTTTAAAAAGCCTTGTTTTTAACAAAGTTTTGTAAAGTTTACACAGTGGAAGGGCAGACAACATAAGGGCCCCGGGAGGAACCATTTGTGTGTGTTCTCATGCTTTCTTCAACCTTTGAGATGAACCCACAGAAATCCTGTTTCAGTTGCCTTTTCTTTCAAGTTACTTGTGGATTTTTCCCTTTTTAAAGTTTTAGTTCAAATTCTACTTTTTACTTTAATAGCAAGGGACTTCTTGGGGGTAGAAGTGAACAGAACAGAGATGCACATCAAATTCACTTTATAAAAACGTCTCATTATAGCTTATCAGTAAGTGAGCCAGGATGTTGTGGAAGTAAAATGCTTTTTCAGTTGAACTGTCTTTCTGGAAAACTTTAATTTTTAGCTGCCAATTTGTCTGTACTTCTCAGTTTTTAATCCACTGGCTCAATGATAACTTGGGTGACCCTGAGGCTTTTGTTGAACTTACTTTCAGAGATTAGGGATCTAGTTGGGCACACTCCCCTGCTGGGTATATCTTCTGCTCTTACTGACTTCAAAGCAGACTGAGCACAGAGAGAGATAATAAGCATAGTGGAGACATCTGAGCCAAATTTGTGTCCAGAATATCGTGCCCAGGGTTCTTGGGATGAACTAGGCTATGTATGACTTTTAATCACCTTCAAAGCTGTGAATAATAATAGTTGGTTTCAGTAAGTTAAACTTAAATTGAAAGCCAATCCGTTGATAAAATAGCAGATGTATTATGTGACCCTACACTAAATATGCTTCCTGAAAAAATGACTTCATTCAATAGTCTACAAGCAGGGTAAGGAATATGGGATGGGAAAGGGGATGAGAAGCCATCACCACCTTGCTGGGTGAGTTTCACTAAGTTGCTACACTTCTCTGAAAGTCAGTTTCTTTCTACATAAAAAAAAAAAAAAACCAAGCTATCATAATAATAGTTGTTTTTTTATAGTTTTGCAGGGATTGGTTTTTTTTTCTGGAAAGGGCCTGATAGCAACTATTATCAGCTTTACAAACCACATGGTCTCTGTCTCAAAAGCAGCCATTGGCACTATGTAAATGAATAGGTATAGCTGTGCTCTGATCCAACTTTATTTACAAAAATTGGTGGCCTGCAGGCCATAGTTTGCTGACTCCTGGTTTAATGCATGCTTGTATACTTCTGTGCCAGGAAGGTATTAACTACTTTACTTATAGTAGTACACCTAATGAGGTAGATACTATTATTGTCATCAGTTTTTGGATGAAGAAGCCAAAGCTCAGAGAGGTTAATTCACTTCCCCAAGGACACAGTGCTAGTAAATAGCAGAGCTAAATTTTGGCATCAAGTCCACATGCCTCGTCCTCACTCTTTTCTTTAGAGAGACTTGCCTTCTTACCTGAGAGATCTTGCACAAGGGAACTGCTGAGCCCCAGCAGTGTAGATTAGGGAATATGATCCAAATCTTAATAACTCCAACTGATGAGTGCCGCAAAATAGCATCAGATTAATTTGCCTCAGAACATATTTTCCAGATGATTCTTGGAATTTTGCTCAGTAATGTGGGTCAAAATAATTTTTTTTCTGATATGCAACTATTCTTGTTTCACCCACATTTTAGCTTCAAGGGGAAGGATTCTCCTTCTCTATGCATGTATTTAATAATTTTTCCACTTGTTTTTCTCCCTTGAAAGCAAGAGAAGAACTATTAAGATGTACTATCTACTTAGTTCTGCATTTCTCTTTTTAAGTGGGAAAAACTCAAAGCATATTTTCTTTTATCCTGTAAGAGAAAAAAAAATGGAAACAATGAGAAAGCCTTGGCAAGTACCATAGAGATGAATTGTAACTCAACATGAATGTCGTTCCCATCCTCTTCTGTGATTTCACAACCATTGAAAGACTTGCATTTTTAACTGTATGGCATTTGTAATGTGGAAAAGTATATGCATTTTTACAATAAGGTTGTTGGATTGTTACTCAGGCAGAACAGCTCATTTGGCAAGGCTTAGAGGTATATTGAGAATCCAACTTGGTTTATCTCCATCAGGCAGGGGAGAGCTCCCCCAACATCTCATGTTTTCCAACTGGCTCTGCCTGGCTCCCAGGGCAGGCGGGGACTGAATAAGAAAACAGTAGAGTATTGACTGGAGAGTTCCCACATTTTCAGTGTGATAGAAGGAATCAGCTGTCAAATGTTTCTATAGATTGGCTGTGATCTGTGATGCCCTTCACAACTCTCCTTTTAGATTTCCCAGGAGATCTTATCAGAGGGCCTCTGAAAGGGAACATAGGCTTAAAGAAAGGTCTGTAATGTATCAAAGATTCCCAATGAACCTGACCTAAGCAGGGTGAACTTCTTCTTTTCAAAGGTTACCTCTTAACCAATCAGGGCTGGAAGGGCCCAAACAGACCCTAAGGTCTGGACTTCTAAGACAAAGTACACGTACATACCCATGCATGTATGTGTCCTTGCTGGGATGCCTGGGGCATCCTTTATGATGGAGCCATTCTGGCTGCCGAAGCCTCATGAGCTTGCCCTGGTGTTTGGATTGATTAGAATTATGAATGTTTTGTGGACAGTAAGCCTCTTTGGAAATTCTTTGAAGGTCTTCTTGATGAATTCTGTTGAAGGTTTGATTCAACCAAACCAGTATTTATAGTTTATTTTCTGGGAGTAGAGATGCAAGGTGCATAGTTGCCACTCACATCATCATCAGGCACTAATTAGGGACCCATTTGGGGACAACACTGTATAGCAGTGCCATCGCCTCTCTTTCCAGAGTCTCTCACTGCCAGGAATTTCCACATTTTGAGGTCCTGATGATGAACCCTCATTTTTATGTCTCACTGAAGCCTGGCTTTTCCAGGCTTGCTACATATCTCTGTATCTTACTCATTTCTTGTTGCTTGTGTTGGCATAAAGTGCATTGTTTTTAGAAAAATTAATCTTCCATTTTTTTAATTGTAATTAGATCTGAAGGGGGAAAAACTAGATAAAATTTCTCATTGCTTTTTTTGTCCAACAAAGGAATACCAACTGAATCAGATACTAGGTTGAATTATGGTTCTCTAGGAGAAGCAATTAGTGTGTATAACGTTAAGGTGCATTGTTTCATTAGAGATAACATTAAACTTTTGAAGACTAATGTTTCAAGGAGAACTTCTTACAAATGAAGTAGAAAGTACATATTAATAATAACAGGATATAGAACACATGTAAACCACTTCATCTCTTTATAGAGATACCAGGACAAAGATGTAATATTTGAATTCTTAAATTGTCTGGAGTGTTCAATTAATTATCTATGTATTGATGTAGAATTGATCTTCTAGGAAGTTATAGGGCTGATTTTTATTATTATTCATAGAGAGGGATAATTACACACTTTTTTTTTCATTTCTGGTAAAACTTATTTTGCTGAAACAAGTGAAAGATGCATTAATACCACTTCCTCCCTAATAAAACTATTTTTTCTGTTTGTAATAATAATATATATTCACCCTGTAACATTTGGAAATAGATAATATCATATGAGATTATATAAAAATATTCATAATCCTATTTCCCATAATAACCACTGTTACCACTTTTGGTGTATTTTCTTCCAGTCCTTATACATGCATATGTACACCAGTATGCATATATCAGTGGGGTGCAGTAAGAATATTAACGGAAATTTAACTGGATTATGTCCTCATCTGCATAGTTCCAGCCTCCAACTACAGCCTTCTAGCTCCACTTTATGCCAATTACTTTTGGGAGTCTCTGGGGGTGTCCCATATGAACTCATCAATAGTTTCTCATGTGCTGTTTTATTTCTCTCATTGTCTTCTGCCCTTGCTTTCCGCTTACTGTGGAATCCTCAAAATCTAGAAGAATGGCTGACACAGAGATCTATTCAATAAACTTTTACGGAGGTGTTCAATACATGAAAGGACTCCTTGAAGGATGTGCTCCAACAGTGTCCCAACTGCTGGCACTCTTTCTGAGTAAGTGCTGTCTGTTAAGTGTTGTCTTCTCATGCTCTTCCTAATTTTTTCACTGTACTGAAGGGATGCTTCACACAGAGGTGTGGAGAAGGCTCTGCTTCCTAGCTCTCCGCTGCACTTTGTCACCTAAAACATCAATGCCTCACTGAGCAGGTCCCCACGTCTCATGGAGTCCCTTTGCAAACATTTCCTTTGGGTTCTACCTGCCATCCCCTCTTCACTGGACTCAGAAATAGGGTTGGGGATGATATCTGAAACAGATGCCATCATGTCTCATCCAGTTTGGTGTCCTACTTCTCTTCTCTCCAAACATTTTGATTCCAGAGAAATTCGGTTATAAGAGAGAAAAGAAATTACACAATTGGTACTCAGCAAATCTGTTTAGAAGGCTTGAACAGTTGGCAAATCACCTCAATGCCTTAGGGATGTGTTTTGCCTGAGAAATGCCTGAGGAAGTGGGAGAGGACAATACTATCTTAATTTCCACCTTGACTATCACTCTGTGATAGTGGTACTAAGTAATGTATTAGATTTGTACTTGCCTCTCTGCATTTTTTTAACCTCAAATAGATCATCTACCTTCTTCATTTTTTTTTCCTTCTAGAATCAATGCCTGTCTTCCATCCCACAATTTCATTCTCTCTCTACACATATGTATGCACATACATACCTTGGACGGATCACCTCCATTCTTAATAGACTGATAGGATAAGATATGGCTTCTCTCTTTCTCTCTTTTTTCCAGGCAGTCATTCTAAGAAGCTCACAATATTAGTGAGCTGACTTCCCCCAGCTCTTTCCTGTCAATGGATCTTTTTTAGGTTTTGATGAAATTTTCATATATTGAGTTTATTTATTTATTTAATTCAATTTTTTGAATTATATAATCAGATTCATTTTTCTTATGATCCATTAATTCATTCACTGATGCTCGACTCATTTCTTGATATGCAGGGAAAATGTAGCTTGTGCAAGACAAGGAATCAAGTCCATTTTAATATTCAAGATCAAATACTAAAGGGAAAGAAGTGATGAAATTTTCAGTTTTAGTAACACAATGATTGTTTTTATTCCTAACACTTTTGTGTGTGGGGATTTTTTGAATTCATAAATTGAATCATAAAGATTATGGCTTTTGGGACTGGCAGCTCCAAGGGTGCCTGAGAGCTTGGGGATACCTTTCACCTTTAGCAAAGCTGCTCTGAAAGGCCCTGAGCCAGGAGGGTATTTTGCAGTTGCAGATTGAAAAACAAAAGTAGGGACAATATCCAGAAAAGAAGGTAATCTGGGACTCCTCAGAGTGATTTTGAAAACTATCCCAAGTCTTATTTTTATTCTTTCCCTACATGAACTCAGTTCCTGGCTCATATCAGATGCTTTCCTGCCTGTCTCCTCTCATGTCATTCCTGACTTGGCACCAAGGCCATGGGAAAGTTACCACAGCCCTTTCAATCCCTTTCTTGAAGCCACCTGTGATCTTTAAGGCCTGCCTTGAGTTCCTTTTCTTAGTTGCCTACTCTGACTAATCCAGCTTCCTTCACTCTGATCACCTCCAGATTTTGTAATCTGTCTTACACTATTTATCAGTTAGCTAATATTTGGTATTGGTCCAAGTTATTGACTTGGAGTCAAGACATTTATGCTTTAGCCCAAGTTCATTTACTAGGTAGATGTCCTTAAGTCATATCACCTTTCTGACTTTTCTGGATCTTAGTTTTCTCATTAAAAAAACCAGAGGGGTAGGTAGATCATCTCTAAGATGCCTTTAGTTCAATTCTATTACTTCTGTTGTTCAAATAGATTTTAATTGCACATAGAACCATGTCAGACCCTTCTATCTTTAATATGCTTAGCTGGCTACTGTATGCAAAGGTGAACTCAGTAAATGAATTATAAGTAGTAGATTTCAAACCCCCGGAAAGTGCAACTATTTTAATTTTTATTCTAATATAAATAGGGGAACTAATATCAAACATTTATTGTTGTGTTTTGGATGTGGTCTACAATTAGCCCCAAGGTTTTCTTTACTTCCTGTATCTGATAGGATTGTAAAATGAGAATTGGTGGTCAGAAGATGACTCTGAAACCCTATACAATTTTAAGTATGTCTTCCTGCATGGCAAAAGTTATCCGCTGGGGCAGCTTTGTCTGTCTAGAGATACATAGCAATGACTAGATATTTTTTATTCTCAAAGTTGAAGAAGGGCTGCTGGCATTTAGTGGGAAGAGGCAAGAGATGCCAACACACATTCTACAATGTACAGGACAGCCTCTTACAACAAAGAATTCTTTGGTCCCATATGTCATTAGTGCCAAGGTTGAGAAACTCTGCTATATGGCATACCTATTAGGGACAGAGATTATATCTTATTCATATTTGCATATTTGTTCCCTAGAGATCAACACTCACATCCCTCCCAAGACTTACCTAATTCTGTCAGTCTGATTTTAATATTGGGTACATTTGTGAAACTACAATTGTTTCAAAGTTGACCATTTATGTGGACCTCTCATTTGGTAATTTTAAAATTATTAAAGTATAAAATTAACTAGAACAATCACCATTCTAACAAATAAGATGTGGCATCAAACCTTTAACACAATAATTCTCCAAATATTGAGCCTACATAATGCTATTCACAAATAATATCTTCTTTTTATAGTGAACTCACTGAAATCAACATTTCTCCCTGGAGTCAGTTTATGGCACCTAAATTGCATGACTACGAAGCACATTGCAAGATCTGAAGGTCAAAGAGTAATGATATCCAGTTTTTCTGTAACTGAATTAGTGAAGACAGAAAGAGAGACATTTGGTGCTATACCTCAAATGTTAATATTTTCATCCTTCCAACTTTATCTTTGGGTGTAGCATTTTTAAAAACTATTTGCGAATTTATGTAGGTTGCATTATTTGCCAATTGAAGGTGCAAACATTTCGAAGATGCTAGTTCCCAGATTGATCCATTCAACCAATTATGTATAAAGTGACCACATGTACAAGGTCTTCTATGATAGATAAAGATGCAAGAATGAGGAATCTTTTCTCTAGCCAGTGTACGGTCAATCAGGACAGGTAAGACTTATCTCTATATATCTATAATATAAAAAACAAAAAGTTTATAAGACAGATGCAAATAAAGATCTAGTTCATAGGAGGGGATATTGTTTCCCACTAGTGGGAGTTTTTTTTCGGGGGGGCAGGATAAGTCAGGAAGTTTGGAATCAGGAAATATGGACAATCTGTACAGAGAAAGTACTCAGTAGTCTTTGCAGTTCCTGGCCAATAACAAAAGCACCATTTGTGGGAATACAAACTGGTGTAGCTACTCTGGAAAACAGTATGGAGGTTCCTTAAAAAATTAAAAATAGAACTACCCTATGACCCAGCAATTGCACTACTAGCTGTTTATCCAAAGGATACAAAAATGCTCATTTGAAAGGGCATGTGCACCCTGATGTTTAGCAGTGCTATCAACAATAGCCAAATTATGGAAAGAGCCCAAATGTCCATTGGCTGATGAATGGATAAAGAAGATGTGGTATATCTATATAATGGAATATTACTCAGTGATCAAAAAGAATGAAATCTTGCCATTTGCAAAAAAGTGGATGTAACTTGAGTGTATTATGTGAAGTGAAATAAGTCAGGGAAAGACAAATATATGATTTCACTCATACGTGGAATTTAAGAAACACAACTGATGAACATAGGGGAAGGGAAGGAGAAATAAGATAAAAACAGAGAGAGAGGCAAACCATAAGAGACTCTTGAATACAGAGAATAAACTGAGAGTTGCTGAGAAGTGGGTGGGGGGTAGGCTAAAAGGGTAATAGGCATTCATTATAGGGGGCACTTGTTGGGATGAGCACTGGGTGTTGTATGCAAGTGATGAATCACTGGGTTCTACTTTTGAAACCAATAGTACACTGTATGTTAATTAACTTGAATTTAAATAAGTAAATAGATAAATAGCACCGTTTATTTGTGTGTGGAACTCCTTAGAGCCTTTAATATTGTAAGTGAACCTCAAGAGAAGATTATGCAGGACATCTCAAACTTATTAGTACACGTGTCACTTTATTTATTTGTCAGGATTAGAATTCCTTAAGACACATTCCAGAAAATGTCATTCTACTCTGAAAGAACTGAGTGAATGTAGAAGAAGGCAGGCCTTTGGCTATCTTACAGCACATTTGGGGAAGGGGAAAGGAAGTAACAATTCTCATGTGACAGGAATTGTGCTGCATTTTGTACATTACCGATCCCGTGGGCCACTATAAAGTCTCAGCCCAAGGGAAGGGTTGATCTAGAGACCAGAGTTGAGCAGAGAAAGGCCTCAAGACTTTTGGGTGCTATGTAGGATTATACATATCTGTTTCATGTCTTCATTGTAAACCAGAAATCTGGTTTAGTTTTCTATTAACATGCAGACTGCTACATCACTTCCCCTGTTCCTTACCTGCCACTGAACAGGAACAGTATATAAAGAGAAGGTTCTAGCCCCCCACTCCACCCCATTTTTCCATTTCCAGATCAGGGATTTAATCTTAGGGATTATATTTTGTTTTTCTTTCTTTTTTTTTTTTTTAGTGTTTATTTCTGAGACAGAGACAGAGCATGACTGGGGGAGGGGCAGAGAGAGAGGGAGACACAGAATCAGTAGTAGGCTCCAGGCTCTGAGCTGTCAGCACAGAGTCTGATGTGGGGCTTGAACTCACAAACCGTGAGATCATGACTTGAGCTGAAGTCAGTTGCTCAACTGACTGAGCCACCCAGGCGCCCCTACTTTGTTTTTCTTTTAAAAATAAAATACTGTCACACTTTTGAAAGAGGTACACAGTGCTTCTTTAATTGTAAGTAATTGTTTCATATGTTTGGCACTAAAGGCCACTTGGAATTGAGGGGTCTCTAGGTCAAAATGTGGATCTCATTCTGATAACATCAAAGCCTCCCCTGTCCTCTCCAGAATGCAGAGCAGACATGTCAGCTTGATCCAACATGTACTTTTCTTGCAACAAATGGGTTATTTATTGTTGTTGCACACACTGACAAGCAATGAGACAAGGCAGGGACTAGGGAAGCATCTTGCCAAATGACTGCCTCCTCTAGACATCTGTATGGGAACATTATAAAATCATAGAATGCCAGAGTTGGAAGGACCTTGTGGCCCAAATAAAAGAAACCAGCTCCCCTAGACAATAAAGGAGGATACTGAGGTTTCTCAGAAAGCTTGTGACCTGTCTTAATCAGGCCATAAAGGCAGATTTTGGATTCAATATCTCACTCCTAGGTCTGCATTCGTTTTCCTGCACCGTAAATTAAAATCTATAATTTGGATTTTATTATACAACAGTCACTATTCACACTTGGGTTTTAAATTCTTAGTTTGTTCAAGTGTAAATTGGGATTCCCTGCTATCCTTTCCTTAGACACAAGATTTTGCAGGCTTCTAACTAGAAACACTAGATGGTTCTGGCAAAGTTGGGTGTGAATGGAATGGAACACAAACAGATTTGCAACAGTATTCAGTTTTGTTGAAAACCCACAGAGTTTGAAAAATACTATACAAAACTGCCAGGTAGGAATGTGTTCGGGGTTTTAGTGAATGCAGTATTGAGAACGTTTTTGGGGAATTTGGACCAAACTGTTCATTGCTTGACTTGCTCGGCCCTTCTCAAGAGTACTAGGGAAGTTTGGTAGAAAACATTGGAAATCGGTTTAGTCTATTAATAGCCCACCTGGTGAGATGGAAAGCATCCTAGTGACTAGAAGAAAACCTTTCTGTCTTGGAATTAGTCCAAATATAAGAGCACAACAAGGGTGGAAACAGTGCGTAGACAATGCTTTAAACAAGAGAATTCCAGCTCTTTCAGGAAGTCCTCCTAGATAAGTCAGGGTAATAACCAGCCAAAACAATCTTGAGCTCATGCTTTTATTCTCAATATATTCAATAAACAATTAGCAAATATTACTAAGCCTCTTCTGTGTGCCAGGCACTGGGGATACCATGCCTTTTAGAGGAGCTCTTTCCCCTTAGCAGGTTGTGTTCTATTATGGAATTTCCAGAGGATCTTTGGAAATTGTCCTTGACCTGCAGTTCAAGGATACTACAGCAGGTGTCCAGGTGCATCTTTGAGTTGTTGTGGAAGGAAAATTGAATGTAATCCACAACTGAAGTTCAAATATCAATACATCTGTCTGATGCATGGGGATAGGAGATAAAGTGGCAGTTAGGGATCATGGATCCCCTGAGAGAAAATGATTGTGAGTAAAGAAATTGGGCTCGTTGTTTCAGATAGAACATGGTCATGGTCTATATACTGGAGAGTGTGCAGTGGTTCCAGTGTTGGTATGAGACTATACTTGACCCAATCAATTCTCCCTCACCTTCCATGGGTACTTATTTCATTCTATCGTGTATTATGCTATTTACGTGTCTCTTTTTCTATCTAGACCATAAAACAGGTCTATCTAGACTTAAAAGCAGGATATATATATTTAAAATAGTAACTTTTGTTTGTTTCTCTTACTTCAAGAGAAATGCATGTGTATTAACAGACAGTTAGAAAATAAATATAAGTAAAATGATGAAACAACTAGTTAGTGTGGTAGTGCATAACCTTCTAATATATATAGAGAGAGATCTAAATGTATGTATATATACATATTCACATGCTCATACATACATGAAACAATCACATAAATGGATAATAAAGTTGACTATAGGTATACTACCCTATCTACCTAAAAATAACCCTATATCTTTGTGTCGTTAAATATCTCCAACACCATAATTTTTAAGTAACTTCATAACAATCCATGTTATAGATATACATGATTTATTTAATCAATTTCTTGCAATTGGAAACTATTCATAATTGGACATTATTCCCTTATTTTAAAAAGTGCAATAAATATCATTTTGCTAATTTTCTACATATCAAAGATTTCTCCTTAGAACAGATTTTTAGAATAGAATTCATTGGATGAAATGCACAATTAGATGAAATCTGACAGATATCTGCCGTTGTGTAACAACCATTATAACCATGATCTAGAACTTTTGTATCACTTCAAAAAGTTTCCTTTTGCCATTTGCAGTTCATCCCTTCTCCCCATTCCTTCATTAACTACTGACTTATTTTATTTATTTATTTTGGTCTGACTTCTGTTACTTAGCATAATGCTTTAGAGATTCATACATGCCGTGTGTTTATTGGTAGTCCTTTTCTTTTTTTTTTGTTGAGCAATATTCTATGAGTGCATCCCAAAATATTTATTCCATTTACCATTTGGTGAATATTTGTTTTTTTAATCTCCCAATTTTCAGCTATAATGAGTAAAGCTGCTCTGAATATATGAGCACACATCTTCATGAAAGCATATATCTTCATGAAGACATATAAATATTTAGAATCTTAGTTGCTGGGTCACATGTATGCTTAACTTTGCAAGAAATCCAAATTTATGAGCATTTCAGTTGTCCTACATTCTTGCCAATCCTTGGGTATTGTCAGTCTTTTTGATTTTAGAAGTTCTAGGGTCCTAGAGTATGAGTGGTATATTCAATTATGGTTTTAATTGCATTTCCCTGATGACTAATGAGGTTGAGCAGTTTTTGCCACTCATATATGTACTTTGGTAAAATATCTGCAAAATCTTTGTTCCTTTTATTGTTGTCATTTTCTTCTTAATGAATTGTAACCAGTTTAAAAATATAATTTGGGTAAGAGTCTTCATTAGATACAGGTTCTGCAAATATCTGCTCCAATAATTGTTTGTGGCTTCCCTTTTCATTTTCTTAACAGAAGGGCCTTTCTTTGGAAGGACAAATGTTTTCAATTTTAATGAAATCCAATTTTTTCTATTTTTAAATATTTTATGCTTTTTGTAACCAATTTTAAAAACTTTGCTTAACAAAAGGTCACTAAGATATTCTCTTATGATTTCTTCCGGAAATTTTATAGTAGCTTTTATTAAAACTATGTTTGGTTCCATAATCCATTTTAAGTTAATTTTTGTATATTGGAGAATGTAAAGAGTTTTCTTTTTTGCATATGGATATTCAGTTATTTCAGCATCATTTGTTAAAAAGATTTCCTTTCCTTCACTGAATTGCCTTGGAACATTTGTTGAAAATCAATTGACTATATATATGAAGGTCTCTTTGTGAAATTTTAATTCTGTTACTTTGATCAGTATGTTTAACTTTATGCCAATACCATTCTCTCTTGTTTACTGTAGCATTATAGTAAGTCCTCAGATTAACTTTATCCTTTTTTTTCCAAAATTATTTTGGCTACTTTAGTTCTTTTGTATTTCTATATAAATTTGTGGATCAGTTTGTCAGTTTCTAAAAGGTATCTTCTTGGATTTTTTTATGGGAATTTTATTGAATCTATAAATTAACTTAGAGAGAATTGCCATCTTAACAATATTGAGTATTCTGATCCATGGCCATAGTATATCTCTCAATTTATTTATGTCTTTTAAATTTTTCAGCAATGTTTTATAGTTTTCTGTGTATAGATGATGCATATATTTTGTTGTTTATACCTAAGAATTTTATGTTTTGATGTTATTATAAATGATAATTTTAAGAATTTCCATTTACGGGGCATCTGGGTGACTCAGTTGGTGATGCATCTGACTCTTGGTTTCGGCTCAGGTCATGATCTCATGGTTTTGTGGATTCGAGCCCCATGTTGGGCTCCTTCATTCTGGTGGGTGCAGAGCCTGCTTGGGATTCTCTGTCTCCTCTCTCTGTCCCTTCCCTGCTTGCACTGTCTCTGTCTCTCTTGAAATAAATAAATAAACTTAAAAAAATTCCACTTACAATTGTTGCTGGTTCATAGAACACAATTGATTTTTAAAATATTGATCTCATAGGAGTGCCTGAGTGGCTCAGTCCTTTGAGCATCCAACTCTTGATTTAGGCTTGGGTCATGATAGCACGATTTGTGAGATCAAGCCCATGGTTTGTGGGATTCTCTCCCTCTCTCTGTCCCTCCCCCACTCACACACATGTGCTCCCTCTCTCTAAAAATAAATAAAAATAAAACTTAAAAAAAATATTGACCTCATAAACTGCAAACTTGCTAAATTCACATATTAGTTCTAGTTTCTTTTAGGTAGATTCCTTAGGATTTTCTTTAGTCATGCTTTATTCAAATAAAGACAGTTTTATGTTTTCTTTCCAATCTGTATGCCTTTTATTTCTTTTTCTCCTTGAGGGAGAATAGGGCAGATACTTAAGCCATCTGGAATGGCTTGAGTGACAGGAGAGACAAGTGACCTTGGGATCAAGGGATGGGGCCAGGATAAGTATTACCTCTGGCCATTATCTGCGTGCTTTGAATATTCTGCTGGTGCCAGGGGAAAAAAATATGTGGGCCTTATGGCTTGTTCAGCGGTGGGGTAAAAGGGTAAACAAGAGAGGTAAGGCTTAGAAATTGTTAAAGATTCAACATCAAAACTGGAATCATTCTATTATAGTTTGATTTGCTGAAATAATTTTTAAAAATTGGAACATCAGCATCAGGAACTTCAAAGTTGGTGGTTTAGGAACAAGATGACTCCATTGGTTTGTGGTTTTAATTTCATCTAGATGGCCTTTAGGAACTTTAAGGAATTTAATAACATGGACAATAAGAAAATAATATTACCAGCAGTATGCTGTCAACTGTAAGCTCCACCCGACCACCTAAAAACCCTTTCCCTACTTCTTCATCTTTTCATCTGGCTTTATTTTATTTTATTTATTTTATTTTATTTTATTTTATTTATTATTATTATTGTCTTATTTTAGAGAGAGAGCACACGAGTGGGGGAGAGGGGCAGAGGGAAAGAGAGAGAAAATTTTAAGCAGGCTCCATGCTCAGCACAGAGCCTGATGCAGAACTCGATCCCACGACCCTGGTATCATGACCTAAGCTGAAATCAAGAGTCAGATGCTCAACAGACTGAGCCACCCAGGCTCCCTTCATCTGGCTTTATTTTAAAAGGTGGGTGTAATCCCAGACAATTATTCTTTTGGCCATCAATTTTCATCTTTTTATCTGGCCAACCCCATCACTAATTGCTCAGCTGGGGAATCCAATAATTTTTTTTTCATTGTTTCATGCAGACTAGAAATACTAGTATCAGAGATGATTTTACCTATTACTAAATGAGTCTTCAATAACTTGATTTCCTGCTGTTGTTAGTAATAACTTCTCTCTCCTTTCCTTTCTCTCTTAAATTCAGAAAGCTCAGCACTGAGGCCAGCTCTGATCTCTTCACATTTGAAATCAACTCAGTACTTGCATTCTTGAACTTCCTCCAACCAAATTACTAGACGAATGTATTCCTGAGGCAACTGCTCTGGTGATTACACCGATTTTGCCTTTTTTCTGGTGACAGGTGTTAGGACCATGACAACTATGACTCACTGGGAAAAAAGAAATCCTAATCAAATTCTGCCCAGGACATAGGCATCCAGGCTGTCTGGTGTTTGCCATGTTTACTAGTGCTGCAGAAAGGAGATCTTGTTTTCCCAGTCATCACTTAAGGACACCCTCACCAGGCTGGCTGTCTGGCCTGCCTGGAGAATGCTGGAGATCTGATTTAATTCTTTCTGATTGCTAAGGGTAAAAGAGACCATGTCCCCCCTGCCCCCAACCCCAACCCTGAGTGCAGTTAGCTTGCAGAGCGGCACCACTGGACTTGCATTCAAGGGTAGAATTTCTGTCATTAGTAGAGAGGTTAGCAGTTTCTGACCGGAGAGTGAGTAACACTAAAACTGTAAATACCTCAAATTTCTCTACCCTCCACAGATAAGATGTTTGGGAACAATGTGTCCTCAAGAACTTGGAATCTCACTAGGGGTATAAGATGGGTAAATGACTCATCTCAAAAGGATCTCTTAGTGTGAATTAAGAATCCTTATAGGAAAAGTAAAAACTATGGAATATAAAGTGATTGCTAATAAATAATAATAAAATAATATTTCACTACTATGTGGCAGATATCATAGTAGTATTATTACATACTGCAAAATAATTACTTTAATAATAATAATAATAATATCATCTAACATTTCTTGAACACCTACCATATGCCAGGCAGTACTAAGTGTTTTTATAGACTACTTTGTCATTATTCAAAGTAGGTGCTATTACCATCTCTATTTTTAGATAAGGAAACTGAGGCTCAGATGTATGAAGCAACTTGACCACGATTCCACTAATGATGAGTGGCATATCTGGGATTCTGAAAGTCAAAGTTATATTTCCCCCTCTTCTGTGTGATTACTCTGTAGACAAATGCCTACAGGATTTGAAATGGGATGGTGATCAGAGAAAACTTCAGAGAAGAGGTCAAATGGGATGGCTTTGAAGAATTAGTTGGAATTGGGACAATGGAAATAGTTAGGAGAGAGGGGACCTAGCATTGCAGGTAGAAGACATAATGGATAAAGGCTCCGTGAGCATTGTTTTGTCTTTGTTCTGTGAGCTCATCTCCCCAATGTCCCCTGCCTGTTCATACATCTTGGACAGGTATATGAACTACCGTATTGGGTTCTGACACGGTTGTTTTGTTAAGACCACTCTATCATGACTAGGTAATGGGATCCCTTCTAAAGGGGGATGGATTTCTGAGTACCTCATTTATGGAAGAGAACATTCTTCTGATGGAACGTTGATTCTCCCAGTTTTGGGGAGGGAACATCAGCTTCTTTCAAGTCTACATCTTTGGGAGTCTGGACTTTGAGATGGGTTCAAGGGCCTTACTGAGCAGTAAGGAAAGATTCTTACTTCTATCTTGAGGCAGAGGGTTCATAGTAAGTGGTCTTCCCATAGAAGATATTTTGGAAGACACAGCTGAAGATATTCTAGAAGACAGATTATCTTGCTTCATTTACTCTACTTCCTTTTTGTAATGTGAACTTCAGCAAAGGTTTATTTAAATGCTTAAAATTGATCTTGGCAATGTTATGCCATTTGAGCCAAAACCAGTAAGGCCCCCTGAAGTCAGGGTGATGAGGGTAGCAGTAATCCATTCTCTCTCCCCAACAGTATCTATATTATTACTAATCCCAACAATATCTGTATCAACATACATTTTGAAAATACTGGCACTTGTATATGTGAGCTATTTTTTATGTATTTTACAGAAAGTGTAGCTTGTGCTTATGGATTTTCTGATATTTTTGCAGTAACTCTGAAGCTTCCCTCCCAGGTAAAGACACACACACAAACACATACCTATCTGCCTCCTAGCCTTAGTGACAGAGTTGTCTTATTATATATTTTACCAAATGCCTCATAGGAAATGGAGGGCTGAGGTTGCAGTAGGAAGGCCATCACAGCAATGACAGTCTTTTACAAGGTGCAGAGGCAGTGGCCACCTCCCTGCTTTCTACAAGTACATATCCCTGCTTTCTCTTCAGTACGTATTGGAGAAAGACCAAACTTCTTACCCAGGGATTTGAAAACTTCCCGGACAGAGCCTAAACATCCATTTCTAGATTTTTTTTATTAGAATTTCCTTTACCAAATGCTTTCTTTTTCTGCCAACACTCATTTTTTCTCATTTCTACTTCTTGCTTTATATAAAATACCCTCCTCGTGAAAATACCTGCCAGTCCCTCAAAGCCAGGTTCACCTCTTCCCTGAAGCCTTACCTGACTTGGTCCTAGCCTGTTTCTTACTTCCTGGTACCATTCATCTTGTTACTTAACTATACTCTTATTTTTCACTTACTTAGATTTACTTCGATTCAGTTCAGTTCATACTTGTTAGCACTTTCAGAGTACCACACAGCAGGCCAGTTTCCAGGATTATAAACAGAGTGAAAATTCTGTCTCTGCTACTAAGAAACTAAGTAGTTTCCTCTTATACATTTTAGATCCCCAACTTTACTGTGAGCATTTTATTTTTATATACCCTATTGCATCAAGCAGGTAGAAATAGTTTAAAAATACATTTGAATCGAGATAATAGGAAGTCACTGATGAGATCTCTCAGGGATTATGTATTGAAAGTCTTAAATCTTAAAAATGATTGAATTCTGTGGCTGTAGATTTCCCTTTGACCATGGCGAGGGGGCTGATTAGAAGATAGTCAGGTATTGGCTCAACACTGAACCTGTTTAGGGAATCCACCCTAAGCTCAGGTGGAGGGTAGAAAGGCAAGCGATCTTTCCTTAGGGGTTCAAAGAGGGAGAGACTGATCAAAGAACACCGCAGAGCTAGACTATGAAGGGTCTGGGTGCCTAGCACCAGTTCACTGTGTTGTTTGTAATGTATGAATGCTGACAGAATCAGAAATGACTGGATTTGGGGTTTAAAGAAATGGATACCTCAATTTCTTCTTGGCTGCGTCATCTATATGTCCACTTTGGACTGCCTCTCTTCCACATCCTCTGTTGGGCGGAAGCATGGCACACCAGACTCTCCCAGCAATTCCCCGTAGGCTGGCAGAAGGGACTGCCCATGAGAAATGCCCAATAAAATATGTCACTTGACTTTAAGTTTTCCAATCGAATGACCCCAGTAGGATCAAGCGACTTTTCTCCCAAAGCACAGATGGCAATGGAGGAAGCAAGAAAAGCAGAGGGTCCTTAGCACACACGCATTTCATTTATATCTTATCTTTGAGCAGTAAATCCCACCAACGCTCCAGTGTTCCACTTGTAGGAATACTCACACATACCCACTGCCTTACCTTCCAAACTCATGTGTGACAGCCGCAGAGGAATCAGGGGGGAAGAAGTGAACATTTCCATATCTCACTAGTGAAATAGTTAAAACTGGAGCAAAGCCATTCCGAATCAATAGCCCTTCTTGGCCGTCTGCCTTAGGGAAATTGCTTCAACTCCTTGAATTTCAGTTTCCTCACCTCACTTCTAAAATGTGGATAATAGTAACTATGCCACTAGAAGTTTTACTCAGGTGTTCAGTGTCATCTTGTTTGGTTTTAATGTTATAGAAAGATGGGAAGTTCAAAAGGTAATGTTCCTGTTCTCTGGCACATTCCACATGTCCTGTATTCAGGAGTTTTGTGCTCCCTGGTTCCTAAAGGAATTACGTTTCTTTGTATATTAGGTATTCCCCTCTGCCAAGGCCATCACCACCCAGAGCTTTGTTTAGAAATCAGACATAGCTGTGGACAGGAAAGAGGAAATTAAGTGGCGGCTGAGTTTTAGTTATCTCAGGTGGGTTAAGCAAATTTGATTTGAATGAAAAAATTAAAAGCATGTGATAGTATTGGTACATCAGTGTTATGGAAGAAGTTCATATCGGAGTTAATGTAAGGGCTGAAATCAGCATATGTGAAAGTACCTAGCCCAGTGCCTGACTCAAAGCCTGGTCTCAAAAAGTGCTTATTTCTCTTTTCTGCCTGTTTATTTGTACTTTGTTATTCAGGAAATGCCTGTCAGTTGAGCCATTTGAAATCCAAATATCTACCCTCTATTTAGACCAGCTATAAACAAACTGGATCACTTGTACCCCTAGTGTGCACAGAAACTCCTAGAGGGGTAGAGTGGGTTGAGAGAGATTTAGGGAATATGTTTCTAGATCCTCAAGCTCTATATTTACTTTTTCCTATAATTGATCAGCCTGAATTAGACGTCATTCTAGGTCTCTTTCCCCATTTTCCTTTCATAATCACCTTTCTACCACTTGACAGAAGAGAGGCATACTTCCCACCATTTCTGAATCTTACTGAGTCGGAATACTGTGTTGCCTGGGGAGAGGTTCTCAAATAAAGCAAAAAACAGAAATGGGAAAAATATGTGTTGGCAGAAAAGGAGAGCATTTGGTAAAGGAAGGTGCAATGAAAAAAATCTAGAAAGAGAAATGTAGGCTCAATTTGTGAGGTTTTCAAATCCTTGGCTGAAGGATTTCCCCCATATGCACTGAAGAGTCTTTGTGGAAAGCAAGGAAGTTGCCAATGCCTCTGCATCTTGTAAAAGACTGTCATTGCGCTGATGACCTTCCTATTGCAATGGAGCCCTACATTTCCCATGAGATATTTTGTAAAATATGTAATATATATTTTGTAACAAATACATATGTTATATGATATGTAGTATATATTGTGTTTATATATTATTACAAGATATATGTCTAGTAAAATTTTACTTTTTTATTCAATAATTATCAAATTTTGTAATATATTTATGTTGTTTGGAACAGTTTTGTGCTACTAATAATCTTAATGTGTAATTCAATCTAGAAGAAATTATAAACATAAGAGTATTATGGAAATAGGAAATTAAAAATATAAATACATATCTGAATAACATGTATACTTTTGTCGTAGAGAACTATGATAGGGTGATCAACAAAGCATGGAGATGTATTTCTTTTTTTTTTTTCTTTCTTTTTTAAATGTTTCTTTACTCTGAGAGAGAGGGGTGGGGAGGAGTGGGGGAGGAGCAGAGAGAGAGAGAGAGAGAGGGAGACACAGAATCCGAAGCAGGCTCCAGGCTGTGAGCTGTGAGCACAGAGCCTGAAGTGGGGCTCGAACCCCTGGACCGCTAGGTCATGACCTGAGGGGAAGTCAAACGCATAACCGACTGAGCCACCCAGGCGCCCGGAGATGTATTTCTTTGAACAAATTCTATGAGGGCATTCTTTTTAGTGACTAAAAAGTAACAGTGTGAAATATATGTTAAAAGCAGTGTTCATTTACCTACTTTCAAGTGGATGGATATCAAATCATTGTAGTATTTAGATTTCATTGGACAGATGTATAAAGAGAGTTTTGTTTTTATATGTTACTATTTACAATACACTGGAAATATCACCCTTTGCAATGATTTAAATTTATGATGAGAAATTTTAAAGGACAGAAGTTAAAAATGTGTGAATGGGTACTTTCAAACTTTGGAAGTAAATAATCCAAAAAATTTGAAGATTACTATTACAGGTAGCGTGCAAAATGCAGTTTGGTTAAGGCTGGTGCTCTCCTTACAGTGGGTAGCCAGGAGTAGGCGGGGAGAAGTGGGGAGAAATGGGGAGAAGTGAAGCAGGGGAAATTGTACCACTATATGTAGTACAGTGGACGTACCATAGAGGGGCGCTGGAGGACTGGAAGACAGAGAGGCGTCGGCTGGGATGGGCGGGACACGAGTGGCTCTTGGAAAAAGCGCGGGGCAAACAAAATGGCGGCCGTTCGACTGAAAGGGGCGGCTCCACAGAGATTTGGCCAGGTTAGTGACAGCGAATTGGTTTGGAGGAACGGCTGCTGTCAGGGCAGGCTTCAGGCGAGATGGGACATGAAGGGGTTCCAGCCATGCCCCGTGGGTGAGTTGGAGTCAGTGCTAGTGGAAAGGCGTCTTTTTTTTTTTTTTTTTTTTTCACTTGGGAGATGCGGAAAGGCCCGTTTCTGAACACTCATGGCTCAACTAACGCAGAGCAGTCTGTGTGTCTTACACATGGAAGTGAGAACACCTCAGAATTTCACACACTACTTAGGAAAAGGTGGAAGGTGTTAGTTGGTTGCCATGAATGGGTTTGCCAACCGAAGAAGCCCAGGGACCCTTGGTGATTATGATGACATCCGTGTAAATACGAACTCGCTCTCCAAAGCCAATCGATATTTGGTTAATTCAACTTATTAACTTTGGAAAAGAGTACTCATATCTCAGAGTTTTCTGATCTGCTGGGAAAGTAGGGGCTATTTTCCATGAAAGTAGTGACCTGGGAGAGTTCCTGCAAGGTTTCACAGATTATGGCACTGCAGAGACAGTTTCCTAAGTCTTGATTTCAGGTGTTCAGTTGCAGCTTGTTTATCAGATTTGAAACAAATCTAACTAGTCAAATACAAACATAAAAATATCCCCAAAACAGAAGTACCTGTTTAGATTATCTCTAATTTCACATTATCTAAACCCTGATTTCTATTCCACGTTCTCCCTTTCTTTTAGTAAATGAGTGATCATATGATTTTATTTATATTTTGTAAATACTCCCAAGTTTCCCAGAAGCTACTTTTGCCTATAGAGGGAAGTCTAACTTTTTAGTCTGGTATCAGAGGCCTCCATAATTTGCCTCAATCTATATTTCTTATTTTATTTTCCGTCATTTTCCCATGTGAAACAGCGGCTCAGTCTGGCTGTTTCACTGCCATCTGAATATTACATGAGGGTACAGTAAGAGCCAGATTAATATACAAACAAAGGATGGTAGAATATCACTTTTGATAAGGCGATAAAGGAAGGTTTCATAGAAGAGACAACATTTGAATTGATCTTTGACATGCTGGATTTTTTTTTTTAATTTTTTTTTTTAACGTTTTTTCATTTTTGAGACAGAAAGAGACAGAGCATGAACGGGGGAAGGTCAGAGAGAGAGGGAGACACAGAATCTGAAACAGGCTCCATGCTCGGAGCTGTCAGCACAGAGCCCGACTCGGGGCTCGAACTCACGGACCGCAAGATCATGACGTGAGCCGACGTCGGATGCCCAACCGACTGAGCCACCCAGGCGCCCCGACATGCTGGATTTTCAAGGCGTGGGCTTAGAGTAAAATACTGAGCTATTGGTGAGGAACTAGGTGTGGCCTAGCTTCCTAGGACATTTACTCCAATAATAAAGACACCAGGAGGTGAGATACCATTTGGCCTTTTCTTATTACATACCGCACCACAGTGGTAAAATCGCCTACATTATATGTATATTTAGGTCTCTTTCCACACATGGAGTTGTGAAGTAGAACTTTCTGAGATGTGATCCATTACTAGGCAGAATTTGGTATAGGACACTTCTGTTTAGTATCCTATTTGTGTTGGTTTATTATTACTATAATCACAGAACAATTCCATTCTTATATTTCACCTACAGTATTTTAATATAGGTGTTATCCAGGAGTACCCCTGGGCAGGATGGTGATTCAAGTTTTTTTGTCAGCCTGAGATTAAAAAAAAAAAAAAAAAAAAAAAAAAAAAAAAAAAAAAAAAATGACCCTGAACAAGGAACCTGAGAGTACAGATTCTAGATCTGGCAATGCCACTGATGCTAATAAAAACAAGATAATTATTTTTCCCCTCCTTGATTTCTGCACCGGGGAAAATATACAATAATAATTTCCTTGCCTATTTGTAAAAGTGCAGTAAATATATGCAAAAATATTTCCAAGGAATTAAAAAAATCGCTAAAATGTAAAGGATCAAATTCCAGGCTCTTTGTTTTCTCTGAAGGTATAATTAGGAAATCTGAAAAACAGCCATTTATTTAAATGCATTAGGTGCTATAGGTAAAGACCATGAGAGCTGGGACTTTGTTTCTCTTATATTTCCAGTGCCTAAATAGTGTCCGTCACATAGTAGGTATTCATTGTATGTTTCTAGAATGAAGGAATGAACAAGTGACTGGAGGCATTCAGGGGCCTCCTTCTAGCTGGCTGACCTGGCCGCCAAAGCTCTGTGTCCAGGTGTCTGGCTGAGTGGAGTCTATGAACTGTGTGTTTGCTTAAGGATATCCTGCTTCCACCTGCTTTTCTCCCTCACTGTTTTATAATGGTAATAGATAACATTGCTTGGGGACCAAATCTGTTCCAAAAACTGTGAGGTGCTTTACATAAACGATCAGTAATCCTCATAATCCTGAAAAGATGTGCATCCTTATTTTAAACGTCAGAAACTCATGCTCAGAGAAACTAAGTAATATACTAAAAATCATAGCTCATGCATCAATTTGGATAGGCTAGGTTATGCTGTAGTGGTAAACAACCTACACATCTCAGTGACTTAAAATAAACAAAGGTTTATTTTTTGTTTCTGTCACATGTTCACAGTGAGTCAGCAGGAGGGCCCTGCTCAATGTAGTGGGGTCATTGATGCAGCAGAGCCGCAACCATCACAACTCTTGCTATACCACAGGAAAAGGCATCTCTGCAGAGTGTCATACCAGCCATAAAAGCTTGGCCTAGAAGTGACATACATCCCTTCTTCTCACAAAACATTTGCCGGGATTCGTCATATGACTCCACCTAACCTTATAGGCAAGCTAGGAAGTGTAGTCCTATCATATGCCTGGAAGACAGAGTGAGAAATTTGGGAGGCAATGCAAATGATAACCAGCTCTAGTAAGTGGAAGGCTTGGTTTCTGAATCCAAAAATTATCTGACTCCAAAGCCAGATTTCACAAAACCGCATTGCTTTACTCAGTTTACCTAGAATTCTGGAATTGCGAAATATCTATATCATTTGACTTTCTGTTGCTTTTCAGTGAGGGTTGTCTTCTTGAAGCAACCTAGGCTGAATCTTCCTGGGCTGAGAATAACTCTTCCTTCTCAGTTGTCATAAGGTGAATCACGACCCCTTTGGCCTTTGGCAGATGAGGGCTTGAAAGGCAGACCCTCTGGGGTAGGCACTGTCCCCAACCATGCTCTGTTCTGCTTGTGTATCTGTAGCGGAAATGTTATTAACATCATGTTTTGCTATTCTAGTTCCACAGCTGCTGGAGTGACTTAGCAGTTGGCTAGGCATACCCTGAACTACAGAAGATGTATGCTGGGCCAGAAGCAGGCCTTCTTCCTGCAGACTTGGAAGGAGCTGATGACAAAGGCCTGCCAACAGTGCTGTGACTGTAAGTTAGGATCATTCACATTTCCATCTTTGTAGGCAGCCTGTGATGTGAATTTGGAGGCTCCCCAGCAAAGAGCCATGAATTAGAAGTCAAGAGCTTTGAAGTCATTCCTGGCTCTATCATCACTAGTTGTGTGACCTTGGGCAAGTAATTTAATCTCTCAGAAGTCTGAGTTTTCTATCTGGAAAAAGAATATCAATTCCAACATCCAGGTTTTTAAGATGAAAACTGCCAATTTGTGCAAAATGTGAATGGCTGACATCTGAACAACACTTAATATTTTACAGAGCTTTTCTTCCGCTACCCTGCTATGCAGACATAATTACTGTGATTTCCTCAGTGAAGAAACTCAGTCTTGTAGGATCAGGTGAATTGCCCAAGGTCTCACAATTAATAAATAGCAGAGGTAGGACTTGAACATGTCTTCTGTCTCCAAATATGATATTCTTTTCCCTGATCTGAGTCATTGACTAGGATGATCCACAGGATGTGAAAAAGAACATATAAGTAAAGAGAATGCGTAACAAAGAGAAAAACAGTAGAAGATTTGGACTCTTGAAGACTAAGTTTGAATCCATTTATTGGTTTATAGTCCTGGAAAAGCCACTTCCTCTCCTCCCCTCCCCTCCCCTCCCCTCCCTTTCTTTCTTTCTTTCTTTCTTTCTTTCTTTCTTTCTTTCTTTCTTTCTTTCTTTCTTTCATGTTTGGCAAAAGTAGGTAGGGCTTATAGTTATCTGGTACACACTGGTATAGCCATACTGAATATTAAAATATTGAAATCCTTCTGTACTGTTTGGTGAATAGCTACTCTAACTGGCCCCTCCTTTAAGATCCCCACCTATCTCCTCTTTTAGTAATAAAAACATCAGTGTGGGGCCCAGCAGGAGGCATTAAGGACCCACTTCATTACAGGGCTATGGTTGGTCCCAAGCTATATTCATTGTTAAATATTTTTAATATGATTAATGAGTGGGGACAATAGTCATGTTCTTCCCAACTTCAGTGGGCTGCTCTTGAAGATCAGATAATATAAAACAATGAAGATGACATACCAGCTGTAAACCTTAAGGGCAATGTTTTTTAAAATATCATAGCAATGGTCTCTGGAAAGAGAATTCTGTTGTATTGAAAATATCACATAGGTTTTCACCTTGGTGGGATTTGTTGCCTATTAGCCTATTCAAGATTCTGAGACATAAAGGAACTTATTTAAAATTTTTAACTTTGAATTTCCTAATAGTTGAGAATAGAGCTCATTTCCTCCACTATAATACACTTCTCACATCCTCTGCTAATTTTGTGAATCTAGGTTTTTGACCCTGAGCTTATTGTTTTCTCTGTATTTACTTATTTTTGTATGGTATGTCTTTCTATGCACTGGCCCACAAAGTTCCTATCCCAGATGCTGCTTCAGTCCAGAGTCAGAGGCAGTCAATAACCTATGGCAGGTTTATCATAGAACAGAGGTTTCTGGAGTCTAATATCCTAGAAAAATAAGAACAAGGAAAATAGTACATCATCAATAACAGTTGTAGATATTTATTGAGTGCTTTTTATACGTGGAGGATGCTGCTGAGTGCTGTACATATTCTACTGGTCATGGTATTTGTCCCTCCATTTCACCCCACATGGTTAGTCTAAGCCATGGGGCAGCAAACTATGGCCCATGGGCCATCCATTCCTAGGCTTGTTTTTGGAAGAGCTAAGAATATTTTAAATATTTTTATAGGGTTGAAAAAAGAAGAATATGCTACTGAGGTTGTATGTGGCCCACAAACCCTAAAATTGTTACTATTTTACCTTTTACAGAAAAGTGCCAATACATGGTAATCCCACTTTGCTTACTAGTGGTTGGAATAGAATTAGGCATGTGGTCCATTCAGACCACAAATGGTTATTGAGGCCTAACCACTATTTTGAATGTTGAGGAGACATCAGTAAGCAAAACAGACAAAAATTCCTGCCCTTGTGTATTTTACTTTCAGTTCTAGTTAATGAGCTATAAGTCTATTGTTGTTTGGTAAAGGCTTCTCACTTTCTTGTAGGAAATAGTGAAAAAGATATTCATTCCCAGTTTATATGTTTCCCTCTTTAATTTTTTATTTTTCAACGTTTATTTATTTTTGGGACAGAGAGAGACAGAGCATGAATGGGGGAGGGGCAGAGAGAGAGGGAGACACAGAATCGAAAACAGGCTTCAGGCTCTGAGCCATCAGCCCAGAGCCCGACGCGGGGCTCGAACTCACAGACCGCGAGATCGTGACCTGGCTGAAGTCGGACGCTTAACCGACTGTGCCACCCAGGCACCCCCAATGTTTCCCTCTTTAAATGTGATACTTCTAACTTATGATCACAAGGGAAGCCAGTTTGAGAGTCAACAACACATCAAGGGTGACCGAAGAGAAGGTTAAAAAGAAATTAATTAAACTGCTGAGTCAATACACCTTGAAATCTGTCATAAGACTTCCCAATATTAAATTTTTCTGTAAGTCCTTTTAAATAAGTTTTCTGTTACTTGAATTAGCAAACAGCATATGTATACACATACATTATCTAATTTAATCCTCATGACAATCCTATGAAATATTTATCATTCTCATTTTACAGAAGAAGAATGTGAAGATCAGAGAAATTAACTAATTGCAGAGTCAACACAGTAAGTGGTAGAGCCAAGAGGAAAACTCTGATCTCTGGGTTTTGCAGTTCTCTCTAAAACTCAGTCTCTCCTTCTTAAGGAATTTGTAGGCAGTAAGGATTGTTAGAGGTCAAGACAGGAAGTCAATATGGGGACAGTTTTTATGTCCTGAGCCTGTGTATATAACTGCATTACTGAGTTTCATCCTCTTTCTTAGACCTACAATAATCTTTCTTTACCCCTATCCCACAATGAGAAGGCAGAGTTTTTCCATTTATTGAGAAGTCATTGACCTAAGACAGTTGTATTAATGTATGTAAGGAACCAGGCACTGAAATCTCCCAGCAGGGAGCAAATCTTTCTTCGAATCTATATATAAGATCAATCTGTTTTCTCCATTTTTCCTGTCACCATTTAGATTCCTTCTCACCTTGTTTACCTGGCCTGTGCTCAAACCACTCTGACCTTCCAACCCAATTTTCACACTGTAACTAGAAGATAAAGGCAGTTTTTCAATATGGCTTTCAACAAAGCCTGTTCAGCTTTATCTTTCTTCAAGCATCTCCTGCTTTGTCTGTTTCAGCCACACCAGCCTTTGTCAGCCATCAGCTTCTGCCTGCAATGATCATTCTTTCCTTCTATGCCCAATAACACCTATTTGTCTCTGGCTCAAGTTTTATTTTTTTATGCAAGCCTTTATTGATCTCGCTATTAGATTGACTCCTCTCATTAGCCCTCACTGTGCCATGGCACATGGCACAGTTATAGTGTTCTACTAGTTTGTGTGATTATCTGTTTAATCTGTGTACCATATTTTATGTAGGAGACCAGTGGCCACATTTGTTACCATTGTAAACCCATTGTCTAGTACACAATAGGTGCCCAATAAATAGTTGTGGAATGAATGTATAAATGTAAAGGCATCTTGTATTTGTTCAGTGATCTAAAGCATCAAGTAAATTCTAGAGCTCAGGTTGTATCAGTTTGAAAACCTGCAGGAAATACATGAGATCCTCAAATGGAACAATTGAGGAAAATTTAATTTAGGAACTGTTTATACAGGTGAAATAGGCTTAAGGGAAAGTAACAAAGGATGATAAAGCATCCTGGGGCTCGCAACAGTGGGGTTGGTACCCCTAAACCTGAATGGTCAAGTGAAGGGAGAAGTTTCATCCCAAAGAGAATAGGTGTGGTTCTAGAAGAGAGCCACAGGGTAGGAATGGTGGATATTGTAGATAAACCCAGCCAATTTGAAGGACCTCTCTAGTGTCCATTGATGTTAGAATTAAAAGAAGAAGGAGAACATGATTATCATTCTCTTTTCTCCCTTAACCTCCATCTAGTGCCTCCCAGTGGGTAAACCTAACTGAAAGCCAGAGGGTAGGGAACTAAATGATAGTCCTTAAAGGCCACTTCCCAGGGCACAAAGCTGAGTGGAAAATGGATCTGGTAGGACAAATAAAAAATATCCAGCCATTGGTCCTTGGGACAATTCCATATTTTGCTAAGATGACACTAAAGGGTAGCTTGAAAAGTTTTAATTTAATATAACAGAAAGGAATTACTAAAGTTAGAGTTTCATAGGTAATTGAGGCTACAGAAATTTTCTTATCATGGACATTCCATGATAACTGTGAATAAGTGAAAAGTACATGGGATTCTTAGTTAAACATAAGATCAAGTCATTGCTTTGCCACTACAAACTTTGGTAGTTTGGTGTTCTTGTTTGTAGAGTGAGGATTATAGTGCTCATGTCATAGGGTCATTTTAAAAATCCAGTGCCTGGCACATGGTAGGAGCTCATGAAATGGTAACTCCTGTGAGAAAGATATGTAGTTATTACCTGCTAGAGCCTTGCACTATGGTAAAGTCTCTCCCTCAGAACTCTTGTTGTCATTAGGCAAGCAAGACCATCAGGGATGGAGAAAT
This sequence comes from Acinonyx jubatus, assembly GCF_027475565.1. Classification (NCBI taxonomy): domain Eukaryota; kingdom Metazoa; phylum Chordata; class Mammalia; order Carnivora; family Felidae; genus Acinonyx; species Acinonyx jubatus. Next base: position 209,594,062 of record NC_069380.1, read on the forward strand.
TAGAAACTAAGAAGGCCAGGGAATAATCAAATATCAATTGCAATTTAAAATCCACAAAAAAGATTCAGGTCACAAGCCCTGCAGCTCTGCCATGTAACTGGACCACTCCTCACCTTTGCCCCTTCCCCACCCTACCTCCCACCCACATCCTAGGATCTTTAAGGAACCTTCCAGTTCTAAAGACTAGTGCATTGTAGATCAGGAGGATCATATACATCAGTCAACTACTGAGTCTTTCAGCTGTGTGCAGTTAAACCACAGGCTATTGAAGCCAATAATAGCAGGAGCAGTTTAGAACTCCTTAGTGGGCAGTTCTACCTTAAGACAGTAGTGACATCACACAACTTAGCTCAGATGCATTGTGTGACAGTGACAACTTTTCCCCCACTTAAGTGAACCCCTGTTTGCTTACTTGGTGCCAAATGGCTCACATATAAACACTGAAGGACAGATTAAAGACCACATTGTACTTTACTTTGCCATTTCGTGAAGGGCATTATTTTCCACGTTGATAAAATCTGGAGGGAAGAATAAGGGACAATGGACTTTTATTTTAACCACTAAACATTCACTGTATCCCACAGAATGCCTCGGGCTTTGTTCTACCACTCTTGGTCTTGAGACTTTTGCCATTAGGAAAAGTAAAGGCATCTGGTTCAGAGGTTATCCCTAGGGGGATTGATCAGCGTCCTGGGAGCTCATTGGAAAGGAGTAGGGGAATGAAACAGGAGAATTAGAGGGCCTACAGGACAAGTTGAGGTGATAGTTTTTATGCCTGGAGTCCACTGCCTGCAATATGATTCCTGCTCACCAATAGCCTGAGACATTCTGACAGAGAAGGGCAGATGCCACCAGAGCATTAGCGACACACTTAAATAAGCCCTATTTTACCCAAAGCCTTCCCTACTACTGCATCTGTCTGTCCTGTGTTGATCTCTGTCTTCTCCATATTTCTGTTTTCTCTATATTTTCTCCAAACAAGACTAGCAACTCTTCTATCCCCGCCTCTGTTTTCCCACTTATATTAATACCTTATGTTGTCTGAGTTCACTCTGGAGTTTGAAGACATATTGGGCAAGGAATTGAGACCTACTTCCAGGTTTAGCTTTGCTGTATATCCTTGATCATGCCCTTTTAAAACTTCCAGTTTTCTCAACTTTCAAGAAATATCTATTTGCTGTAGTTAACAGTGCTGAGAAACCAGGAAAATACATGTATGTACAGGGATTTTTTTTTTTTTTAATTTAAGGTAGGGGTGCCTGGCTGGCTTAGTCAGTTAAGCATCTGACTTCAGCTCAGGTGATCCCATGGTTTGTGGATTTGAGCCCCGTGTCGGGCTCTGTGCTGGCAGCTCAGAGCCTGGAACCTGTTTCGGATTCTGTGTCTCCCTCTCTCTCTTCCCTCCCCTGCTCATGCTCTGTCTCAAAAATAAATGAACATTAAAAACATTTATGAAAAAATAAAATTTAAGGTAAAAATTATTTACATACAGTGAAGTGCATATGTCCTAAGTATACAATTTGGTGAGTTTAAAAAAATGTATATATCTGTGTAACCAGCATTCTAATTGAGATATAGTATATTTCTGTCATCCCAGAAACTTCTTGCATGTCCCTTTTATATCCTCTTCCAATGAATCCCTCTCATCCAGACTCTAACCACTATTCTGACTTCTGTTACTAGAGATTTGTTTTCCTGCCCTTGAACTTATTAGAAGCACTTTGAAAAGTGAAAGTCACTGTACAAAAGCTAGTATTATTACTATTTTGTAGCTAGATGGTGTATTACTTAAAAGAAAAGATCTAATCTTTTACTTAGTACTAAGCAGAGAGCATGATAGATACTGATTCAGTTCGATATTGAATATGTATTAAAGTAAATAAAGTATAAATGACGTTGACCTGGATTCCAGGAAAGCTGAATTCTAATCTGCTTTGCCTTTATCCAGCTTTGTGTCCTTAGGCAAGTATTTTTTTCTTTTTTAAAAACATTTTGACCCTAAGTTTTTCTTTTATTAAACAAAGAATTAGACGAGATGATGTTGTAGAGTACCTTCCTACTTTCAGAAGTTACTTAACTAAAAATGATAATGACACTAAGATTTACTGAGTGCTTATTATATCCCAGCCACTATTCTATTTTTTAAACATTTTTTAATGTTTATTTATATTTAAGAGAGAGAGACAGAGTGTGAGTGAGGGAGGGGCAGAGAGAGAGAGAGAGAGGCAGACACAGAATCTGAAGTAGGCTCCAGGCTCTGAGCTGTCAGCACAGAGCCCGACATGGGGCTTGAGCTCAAAGAGCACGAGATCATGACCTGAGCTGAAGTCAGACACATACCTGACTGCGCCACCCAGGCACCTGTACCAGCCACTATTCTAAATACATTTATTAACCCATTTATCTTCATAACAGTCCAAAAGGCAAATTTTATCATCTCCATTTTACAGATGAGGAGATGTGGAGGTTAGTTAACTCTCATAAGGTCAAGTGGGCAATGCTAGGACCCAAGCAATGACCTAGACAGTGTAGTTCTAGAGTCTTCAACTTAACCACTAAATTCTGTTTCCAGTCATTGGAGTGATAAATCAATATAATGGTTGGGTGGGAAAAAGGAAAAGCATGGGTGTGTGGTTAGGTAAAGGAATGGGTCACATTTCACAAGTTTCAAAAAAACTTTTTATTATGGAAGTTTCTAAACATACACAAAAATAAGGAGTTCAGCAAACCTCCATGAACTCATCACCTAGTTTCAACAACCATCAATATTATGCCGTACTCTTATTTTTACCTCTCTTTGAAACTATCATGAAAATTTTCAAACATACCCTCACAAGTAGACAGCATGGCATTTCACCCCTAAATACTCCAGGATGCATCTTAAAAAAAAAAAAAAAACAAACCGATTTTGAGCCAACTACAATGCCTTGTTACACCTAACAAAATTCATAATAATTCCTGATTATTTATTATTTAATACCAACTCCATATTCAGATTTCTCTGATTGTCTTATCATTTCCTTTTTGTTGTTTTTCCATTTAGAGCCGAAAACAGGTCCAGTCATTGTATTTGGTTATGTCTTTTAAGTCTCTTTTAATCTAAAATCCTCCCTGCTTTAAAGAGGGGAGCTTTAGGTGTTTTTTTGTTTTTGTTTTTGTTTTTGTTTTTTTCCTGAAGGAGGGGGAGACCATGGAGATACGTTTCTAATTTTTTTCCTCATGTATAGAAATGAGGTGATAGTTTCAGGAGAATAAAGTAAAATCACCCCTGCTTATTCCCATTTCCCAGGCCCCTCACCCCACCCTCTTACCTTATAAATGACCCTCCTGCTTCTGTAAGTCACTTTCTTATATAAGTAGTATAATGTTGCTAGGAAGAAGCTGGTTGGATTTCCTTGCTCTTACCAGAAATAGAGAGTATATCACTACTGAATGAAATTACTATTAATAGCTCTCAGCAAAACCCTTCCATTATAACAGGGATATGGTCTCAGTGAGGAAATTGACACTTAAAGATATGTCTATGTATACTTTTTTTTTTTTTTTTTTTTTGGTACAGGAAGGGGAAACAACAACATGGGGTTGTTTTCATTGCAGGCAGGGACTCTTTAAGGTCAGAACTGGCTCCAACCTGACTGAGTCTCATGGATCTATGATTTCTTATATTTGGAGTAGGCATCCAAAGAACCAAGTCCTTCTTCTTCAGAGTCTGGATTTGATAGGCACACACCTTATTACTCATAGGAATAAAGTCTTAGGAAAGGCCTAGAGAATAGTAAATCAAGTGTTTTCAAACAATGTTCCATGGGGCTCCATCCACGAAGGTACTTTAAATATTTTGCAAAAGTTTGGCTTGAATTTCACTTAAAAAAAATGTGGTCAGTTCTTTATTCTGGTATTAGTCTTTATTTTGGCTTTCTTTTACAATGTCTCTCTTAGAATCCAGTTTTCAGTAGATCATACCAATACTAAATAATAAATTAGCTCCATCTCTTTATCAGACATCTCTGAAATAATGATTTCAAAACTGCTTTGGAGAAAGTACACAGTCTTGATTTCAAAATAAATTTTTGAAAAGGTGCTTCCTTTTTGTATCCCTTGGTAAAATATCTTTTTGGAAATCATTCTCTTTGGTGGATTCTGAAATCTAGGAAGTCCCATTTGGAAGTTAGAGAATGCCTACCTAGAGTAGAAGTTGGGTAAATTAGGGTTTTGTTTTTTTGTTTGTGTATACAGTAAAAATAATTTATTCATTAACTAAATATGCATGAAATAGCATGTATTTTATATGGCTACATATTTCTGTATATAAATGCATTTTAAATGCCTGAAAGAGCACATACCTAATCCAGTATTGCTTACATTGGAGGAAGTAGGGAGGGGACCTGGGTTAGATAGGTGGGCAAGAGGACTTTGTTACCTATAATGTTGATTTCTTTTAAAGGAGGATTTACTTATAGTTGATGTTCTTAGATATTAACTGAAAAATAATGAGTTAAAGACTTATTAAATCATATGTGAAACAGTTTTGAAGGAAGAAAAAGGAAATTGAGATAATTGGCACAAGACAGCCTTCCCCATGTCATGCTATAATTGCCTGACTAGTCTTTCCCCTTGTACTTCCTCCTGCTCCTTATCACAATCCCTAGTTTACTCACCACTAAGCAAAAACTTTCCACTACTTTCCACACACTTTACTCATTCTGATCTTGGGAAGAGCTGGAAACGGAAAGTCCAGAGACTGATCTTTGTGGTGTGGGGTGGTGTTCCCAGGCCTATTGTAAGATAGGCCTGGAGGCAAATGCTACTCATGTTCTTACCTACCTCTGCATCCTTAGTAAATCACTGGGCTTTTACGATTTAGTTTACTCATCTCTTAAATATAATTTAATCTACTTTGTAAGTATTGTACCGAGGTTAAGTAGTATATTGAAAATGTCCTGCACAGTGCCTTGTACATATTTATATAGTTAGATACAGTAAATTTTAGATTCCTCCTTTTTCAGTGTTTTATTCTTCTACACCATGTAGGAGTTGATGATTAAAAAAAAAAAAAAAGTAAGAAGTGATCCTTGTCTAAGAACTCTGTAAATAGTTAAATGCAGTCAAGTGGTTTGAATTCTATGATAGGAAGTACTGAAAGATGCGAAGAAAAGAGTGATACTAATAAGATAATAGCTACAATTAATCAAATGTTTATTCTGAGTTAGGCATTATGCTAAGTACTTTTTGTACTCTATTTTATTTAATTATCCCCAAAACCCTTTTTTGGGATAACTATATTATCCTTGTTTTACAAGTAAGAAGATTACAATTCATTGATGTTAAACTTCTTGCCCCAAGTCACTTATCTACTCAATAACAGAATTGGGATTTGGTTTTGGGGTCTGCCTAACTCCAAAGCCCATGTTTTTAACCACTGCTTGGAAGTTGAGAATAGAGACAAGAATATTTTATAAAGAAGTTTTATTAGTTCATCTATCTATCCATCCATCCAGTCATCTTTCCTTTCACATATTTCAGAAAAGATTTAAGGTAGCTTTTAGAAAATTGACATTTCAATTAAGTCTTTAAAGACATGTGTGTCAATCGGGTAGGTAGGGCCAGAAAGGGCTTTCTTGACAAAGGCAATAACATGGGGAGTAGTATGAAAGTTTCCATCAACAAGTAGCTTGTGTGGCCCCAGAAGGTGAAAACAGAGGCTGGAGAGGTAGATTTGGCTGGATACCTTGACTGCAGTTTTACAAAACTGAGAATTTACTCTGTAGGCAGTAGAGAGTAAGGATAGCGGGTGTCATAAGACAACTAGTTTCATTAACGTAAAACCACACCTCATGCTTTGGCCCCTAATAGAGTCACCTTGATTGATTGTTCTCATTCATCAGACTTTATAAATAACATTTGGTAGTTTTCAGAAATCTAATCCAGTCTCCAAGGCTGAAGTTTTAATTCCATAGAGGCCTGGGGAAGGAATGTACCTCATCTTGTAAAGGCCATTTCCAAGGAGGAGTTAAAAAAAAAAAATTATTTGCATATTGGAAATATAGCTGGAATATGTTTTCATTTTGAGGGTTAGGGTTGCCAGATTTAACAAATAAAAATACGGGATGCTCAGTAAAATTTGAATTTTAGGTAAATAACAATGTTTTTATTTTAAGTATGTAATATTTGGGGTATACTTATACTAAAAAATGTTTTTTATCTGAAATTTATATTTATCGGAAATCTGTTGTTTAAAATTCAAAAGCAGGGTGTTGTGTTTTTCATCAGGTGACCCTATTGAGTTGGTTACTTTGTTCTGATATATGTAAAAATCCAGATTTATTAATCTGTAGTCACTCTTTCTATAACCCCTTTTCCCAAAAAGCTGAGTTCCTGTAGGACTCAGTGCCAGAAGAAATGTATGCTGTGTACAATGTACTGCTACTTCCCACACATAGGGACCTGAAAGAAGTTGACCCCAGGGCAATGAGAAACAAAGAGGAAAATCAAGGCATGGGTCTCTGTGAAGTCTTTTTTTTCACAGCCGACCTTGGAAGTTTTGTATCCTCCCTGTGGCCTGGCAGCCTGGCCTGAGTAGTTTAATGCTTAAATTCTTTTAAGTGATTGTGTTAGTTTCCTTTTCATAAACCTTATCTCTTCCTTGGAATGTGTTTTAGTTTGCCTGGATGGAGTTGAGTATTCTGTTGGCTCCCTGAGTCCTCACGTCGGACTCTGTTTCTGTGGGATTTTTTTCTTTGCTTATTTGCTTTAGGAAGAGGCTCACTGATAAAGGAGGGCAACCATCTGGAGGCCAGAGGATTCTCTGGTGCAGCTGCCCAGAGGGACCCTGCCTCCTCCTCAGGCTGCAAGGAGTTTACTTGTAATCATGGAATGTTTAAAACGAGAACCCCCTTAATAGGATCTATTACAATGGGGCATGGGAAGGGGTCCCTTTGACCCCCACTCAAAATAGTTTCACATTTTGTCTATTACACATTGGTAGTTTCCCTGAAAGATCATTTGATGAAAAGATTCTGCAGCTAGAAATAAGTTATGAAACTTTTTATTATAGCTCCCCCCAACCCCATTACAAATAAGGAATCTGAAGCCCAGAGAGGTGAAGTGACTTAAGATAATGTAGTAGCAGAAGTGGGAAATACAAGCCCAGGTCCTCCAGCTCCCAGATGGTGCTTTTTATTCAAGTGTACCCAGTTCCTAACACCATAACATGAGGAATCTGTCATTCACACTATGCACATTTCAAGGCCCAAGAGTTTCTTAGCTTTCCAGTACACATGCCTCCCCCTGACAACTCAAGGAAGGTTGGAGAGTGTTTTGATTGCCGCTAGGGGTGGTGGAGGCTTAAAACATAAATACCTGGGGGAGACTAGACAGTTATCCTATTCCATCATAATAGGTAAATCTAGATAAGAGTTTGTTGCCTGAGAGAAGCATTTCATGGAGAAGAGCACAGAACAATCTGGGAACTTAGAATTGGAAGGATAGATGGATTGCTATTGGGGTAGAAATTGATCCCAACAGTGGAGGATGTGACCCTGGCATATACACTTCTTAATTTTTCTCTAGCTGCTGTTTTGTTTTGTTTTGTTTTTAATCACTCTGGATCTGTAAGAGATGTATGATTCTTTTTTTTCTTTTTTCCCTCTTAGGTGAGCCCTTGGCTGAGGTACAGTACTTCTGTTCTTGTAAGGTGTACTTGCCTTGTTGTAACCCTTTCCCTGAGGGATTCTCTACATTTCTATATTAAAAACCCCAGGCAACAATAGGGAATCACTAATTCTGGGAATACAGCCCCAAATATCCTTTGTGGTTCCTTATATACAGAGGAATTTACAGTGACATAAGGGAATAGAATAACAAGATGATTAAGGACCTGGGTTTGGATTCGAGCAGACCTGAATTAAAGTCCCAGCTCTGACTTACTAGCATACGACTTTGGGCAGACTGTTGTTTACCTCTCTGAGCTCAGTTTCATAAAATATTAAAAGAATAGGGGTTCGGTGCGAATAATAGCCTACATGTCTTAGGAGTGCTGTGAGGCTTAAATGAGAAATATATATAAAGTGCTTTGCATACTACCTGGCAAGTAGTAAACACTCAATTGCTGCTAGTTGTTATTATTATTATTAATGCCTTTATTAATAATGTCCATAAAAATTGACTAATTTTAGTCTTCTACATCTTGATCTGGGGGTTGGTATCATTCCTATCTTTATTAAAGAAAATCTCTCTCCTAATCAATATGCTACCTATCTTGTTTTCAATTGTGTTAAATTGTATTTCTTAAGTTCTGGTTCCAGTTTCACCTCCTTGATGAAATCTCTCACCATTCCATACCACTTATCTCTGTCTCCTTTAATTTCCTGATTGACACATTCTCTGTGCTAAATGACCTAGAGAGCCATTTCTAACATTTTCTACATAGTCTCTTTTTTATTATTTTCCCCATGAATGCTACAATTGGAACCATATTTGAAAGCTAATTTTCTTATTAAGGGAAATTTCAAACATTTCAAACATAAAAGATAGTGAAAACAGTATAATGGGCTCCATTACCCAACTTCAACAATGATCAACATTTGTCATTCTTGTTTCACCCATCTTTCTTGCTCCTATTTAATTTTGGCCAGAGTATTTTGAAGCATATCCCCAGACATCATGTAATTACATATGTAAATAGTTCATTAAGTATGTCCAAGTGATAAGGATTTTTTCTTATAATTACAATGCCATCAATGTAACAAAATTAATGATAATTCCTTTTAACATTTGACACCCAGTCAATATTTGAATTTGTCTAATTGACTCAAAAATATTTTTTAGCAGTATCTTTCTTAGCAGTATATATTATATAAAGGGATTTTCTTTCTTCCTGTATGTCTAGAGACCTACACTGTGTTCTCACGAATGCTGGTTGATGATGCTGTTCTGATCTCTGGTCTCAGTCTTTGCCTTTGGTCTGTTCATGGCTACCCCAGCCTCAGGGATTTACCTTTCCCATGAGCCTGGACAATGGAGGGGTGAGGGGAAGTATCTTACCTCTCCTGGATTTTGAAGGAAGGGAGAATATGAAGTCAGTAGAGAGAGAAACATGGAAAGAGTCAGAGCTAGAAACCCTGCAAGACACAGGAACTAGAACTAGGTTAAGAAACAGATTGATTAAAAGGGATATTTAGGTTTAGCCGTTGTAGAAATTTTGTTATATTCAGATTGAAAATAGAGAGTGTTTAGTCCATTTATAAACTCAAAATGAACTTAATTTTGAGTAAGAGGTGAAATGTGATAATAGCTGGGTCAAACAAACAAACAATTCCAAAATAACAAAATACCTAAAAGCAAGTTATTTTTCAATGAAACCCCAGGCAAAATGTTAAGAAACTAGTAGAATCACTTGCTGAAGCCCTTGAAGGCACCTAGCTATACCACTTAGATATGTCCCAGCCCTTTTAATTTTCCCTAGCAGTGATTCTGAGCTATCACTGTCCATTAGAATTATTAGGAGCTTTGTAAACTATTGATACTAGGCCCTCTACCCCTATCCCTGAGGTTCTGATCTAGTCTGGGGTGGGATCCATGAGTCAGTATTTTTAAAAGCTTGTTATGTGATCCCAAATGCACCAGCATTAATGATGAATTTTATAGTTCTTATTTCACTATTTTTCTCCCAAGTTGAATATTGTAGTTTACTGGGAAGTCCTGTATTGTTCCTCTTTAAACACTCTTCTATAGATTCTGTAAGCTCAAGTATATTATTTATTTACTTATTTTATTGCTTTAAAATTTTTAAGCAGTTTTTTAACCACATTGTGCTAGTGCTTTTTGTGGATTATGTTGAGACTCTTAAACATCATTTTATTAAATTAGTCTTATGGGAAAATCATCCCATTTCAAGCTTAAAACTTTATCCAACTAGAACTCAACTGGTTTTTAATTGGACACTGACCTGTGCAGTTCTGTTCATAGTTTCACATAGGTTAATGTTCTTTTTTTTTTTTAATTTTTTTTTTTTACGTTTATTTATTTTTGAGACAGAGAGAGACAGAGCATGAATGGGGGAGGGGAGAGAGAGAGGGAGACACAGAATCCGAAGCTGGCTCCAAGCCGTCAGCCCAGAGCCCGACCCGGGGCTCGAACTCACGGACTGTGAGATCGTGACCTGAGCCGAAGTCGGTCGCCCAACCGACTGAGCCACCCAGGCGCCCTACATAGGTTAATTTTCATACTCAATAGCATTATAAGCTTTTTGAGGGAAGATTGGGTTTGAATGCAAGTGATCAAAAACCCAAAATAATAGTTGCTTAAACAAACAAACAAAAAGTTTATTTCTCTCTCGTGTGTAAATTGAATGTGGGTCTGGCATGATTTTCCATGATTTTAGATGCCTAGGATCCTTCTATTGTGCTTCTCTGCCAAGTGAGTCTTCTATTTTTATGGTTATTATGTAGTCCAAGATGAAGGCAAAAGCTATTTGTGATGTCCACATTGCAGCAACAGAAAGGAAGTAGGAAAAGGAAGGGGAAGGCTCCTTCTCTTTAAGGACATTTCTCAAAAGTAATTTAGTTCACTTTCTTATACCCAACTAGCCAAACCTTGGAACTTGGCTTCAAGGGAGGTTGGGAAACATAGTCTTTATTATGAGTGCCTTAAGACCAGGCAGAAATGGAGGGTACTTCACTTAGGTAGAAAGAAAGAAAAGATATTGGGGGATAGTCAGCAATCCCTATCTAAAGAGTAATGACCAAGTCTTACATTTTTTTGTATACCTGATATGCCGACCCCAGTTGCATATGCAGTAGATACCCAACAGGTAGTTATCAATTGATTCCACTTAGAAGGGATTGTTTTCTATTATTTAAAAAAAAATACGTATTTTACTCATATAACTTACTGATATAGTGGCCTATCTTGGGTTTCTAAGTGCCATTTTATTAAATTGTTCCCATAAGGCATCATATTTTAAGTTGCAGACTTCATCCAATTAGTGATAGACTTCTAGATCTAATTGGTTTATTTGTTTTAATATTGCTCACAACTCAGTGTTACTATTCTATGTAAAATCCTTGTAAAAGTTTGTATGAGTGTGTGTATTTTCCTGAGGGTAGAGGTTGGTTCATAGTGTGTATCAGATTCCTTAGTAAATCTGAATCCCATAAAACATTAAGAATCACTGGTGTAAACTAAGAAATAATATGAGCAGTTTGATTTCTAGCTAGTAATTTTGCCAAGTTTTTACTTCTTATCATCATTTGTTACTGTAGTAATCTGTTCTTTCTTAAATAATATGATTATTCTAGTAATCTGATTACCCTGGTAATCTGTTCTTTCTTAATATATAAAGTTATTTAAAATTTTTTAGAGGGGCCGAATATTCAAAGATACACTCTTGGTCTCTTTTTTTTTCAAATAAATTGTAATACTCTAATTGCTTTTTTAAAAAAATTTTTTAATGCTTTTATTTATTTTTCAGACAGAGACAGAGCATGAGCAGGGGAGGGGCAGAGAGAGAGAGGGAGACACAGAATCTGAAGATGGCTCCAGGCTCTGAGCTGTCAGCACAGAGCCCGACGCGGGGCTCAAACTCACAGACTGTGAGATCGTGACCTGAGCTGAAGTCGGACACTTAACCGACTGAGCCACTCAGGTGCCCAACTCTAATTGCTTATTTTAAAAGTTTGGGTTTTGCTATTGGGATTACATCAAAATAAAAAGCTTTTTCACAGTTAAGGAAACCATCAACAAAACAAGAAGACAGCCCACTGAATGAGAAACGATATTTGCAAATGATACATATGTTAAGGGGTTAATATCCAAAATATGTAAAGAACTTACACAAACAACACCAAAAAAAAAAGAAATACAATTAAAAAATGGACAGAAGCTATGAGCAGGACATTTTTCCAAAGAAGACATACAGATGGCCAACAGACACATGGAGAGATACTCAACATCACCAATCACCAGGGAAATGCAAATCAAAACCACAGTGAGATATCACCTTGTATCTCTCATAATGGCTAGAATCAACAAGAAAGAACAAGTGTTTGGCAAAGACGTGGAGAAAAAGGAACCCTCATGTACTGTTGGTGGGAATGCAAACTGGTGTATCCACTGTGAAAACAGTAAGGAGGTTCCTCAAAAAAATAAAAATAGAATTACCACATGCTCCAGTAAATTCCACTATTATTTACCCAAAGAAAATAAAAACATTAATTTGAAAAGATATATGCACCCCTGTGTTTATTGCTGCATTATTCACAATAGCCAGATAGCTATGGAAGCAACCCAAGTGTCTATGCATAGATGAATGGATAAAGACTGTCTGGTGAAATATATATGTGATGGAATATTACTTATCCATAGAACAGAATGAGTCTTGCCATTTGCAACAACATGGATGGATCTATATATGGTATAGATCAAATATAGAATTTAAGAAACAAAAGAAATGAACAAAGAAAAAAAAGACAAACAACACAGACTCTTAAATATAGAAAACAAACTGGTGTTTGCCAGGGGGGATGGGCAAATGGGTGAAATTGTTGTAGGGGATTAAGAGAACACTTACTGTGATGAGCAGTGAGCAATGCATAGAATTATTGAATCACTGTACTGTATACTTGAAACTAATATAGCACTGTATATTAATTATACTGGAATTAAAAAATAATAAAGATTTAAAAAAAAGTTTGGATTTTGGTCAGAGTGATGTTACCAAGATGGTGACATAGGTTGTTCTTGACTTTGTACCCCTCACAAGAACAACTAGCCACTGTTGAAGAACAAGACACCACTAAGAGAATCCTAGAACATGAGAGTAAGGCTGAAGCACCTCCTGCACTACAGAGACCATGACAGATTGTAGCAGATTGCATTAGGGAGTAAGAGAAATAACTACATGTTGACTACATTGCTTCTCTTCTAGGCCAGCGCAGTACCATACAGAGTGGTCTCTGCTGAGCATCTCGTTCCTCCAGTGGGAAAAGAGAACCCAAAGGGGACAACCACTCCACCTGTCAGCATTGTGAGTTTCTTTATAGGAGCCCCTACTCTGATCTCTCACCATGGGGAGTGCATGGGAATCTTCAGGACTCAACCACTGGGAATCTGACTGTGATGGAGAGTGGGGGAGGTTATAACAACCAGCACATGAATCTTAGCAGACCAAGTTCATCCCTGCAGTGCCCAAGTAGTAATCCCAAACTGTGGTTTTGTTCATCTGCAGAATCAAGTCAGGGGTGCTTCATGACCAAGGAAGTCAGCAGGGTTCAAATCTGCCTGATTCTGATCCTCAAGTGAGTTTTGCCTGCCCTAGAGCTTGGTTTGCCTGTGCCCAGGGAAGGAGCTGAATCACAGCCCCAACTGCTGTGGAGTGTCTTCTGCCCCATCTGATCAGAAGGACTGGCAACAATTCCTGGAAGCAGTGTGGCTCATTGGCACTCCAGCTGACAGGTGGGCAGGCAGAGTTGGTCATCCCTAGAACAAAGCCACTATCAGGCATGTAGTGTTCTTGTACTATACATAGGCAGGGGGATTAATTCATAGCAAAGGCTCCAGCTACTAGCAACTGGAGAACCTGTTTTGAAAATTGAGAGTAGCCTGGAGTAGCTCTTCCACCTCCCACCCAGGCAAAGTTGCTGACACATAGACCCACCTGCTGTGAAGAGAAATATCTTCTGGCCCCATCTCATTAGAAGGACTGTAGACAACTCCTGGAAGCTGTGTGGCCCAGCAACACTTGAGCCAAGAGGTGGTCAGACAAAGTCAGTAGTTTGCAGAACAAAGCCACTGGTCCTATTCAGTCAGGGAACTTGGTGTCTGGATCAGTTTGAGATAAGACAACTAAGGATTTTACCAGCCGTAGAGCTGCTTCTCCCACTGTACCCGGGCAGGGAATGTAATTTGTAGCTCTACTCATCACTGAATACAGCCTATCTATCTGACCAGGGAACCTAACCACAGCAGGAAAGCTGCAAAGCCTATTCAACAACACTACATGCAGTGACACTTGAATAGGCAGCATAGTCCATGGCTTTCCCATCTGTAGAGCAAAACCAGTGGCCTCACTAGAGTAGGAAATTTAACTCACACTTTGGCTTGGTTCAGATTCCAAAACAACAAGCTATACAGGCTCTGGGTCCCATCCTGCAGCTCTCCCAGGGCAGGGAAGTTAATTCATGGCCCCATCCACTACTGAATATTGTAGCCAGTCTCTATCATCTGGTAATCCTGACAAGAGAATCTAGGCAAGTGTGGAACCTATCCTACAGCTGCACTTTGGTTGGGGTCCAAGCCAGCAGTTTTATTCAACTGTTCTCAGCCCATGGCGTATCCCTTGTCCCTATCCTCAGAGCTTGAACAGTTGTTTCACCCAAAAGTGGACCATAAAAGCAGGCTTCACCTATCTAAGTACATTAAAAATAAATATGACCAGAAACCCAAACTAAAGTGACTGGTGAAGAACTGTCTCTGCCAAAGCAAACCAGTAACATCTGGTAGAGTCTGATTACTCAAATGTGCAGATGCCAATGGAAGGAACCAAGGATCATGAAAAGTCACGTATATATGACACATCAAAGAAATCTAGTAAAGCTGCAATAACTGTAAAGAAATGGAGATCTGTGAACTGTCAGACAAAGAATTCAGAATGAACTTCTTAGGAAGTTTGGTGAACTACAAGTGGACAACAAAATGAGATTAGCAAAACAATGCATGAATGAAATGACAAGTTTGACAAGGAAATAGCAGCCATCAAAAACAAAAATGAAATCCTAGAGTTGAAAAATACAGTTACCCACCTGAAGAATTCAATAGAGAGTTTCAAAAGTGGACTTGACCATGCAGAAGAATGAGTAATTTGAAGGATAGGACATTGGAAAGTATCCAGAGGAGCAAAAAGAAAAAAGAATGAGCAAGAGTGAAGAAAGCTGACAGCAATAAGACAATGAAAAAATGATACTTGCATTATGGGAATTCCAGAAAGATAAGAGAAAGAGAATGTGACATAAAGTATATTTAAAGCAATAATGGCTAAAAACTTCCTGAACCTAGGGAGAGAATTAGATATCTAGATCCATGAGGCCCAAAGGACTCCAAATAGGTTGAACTTGAATAGGGCTACACCAAGACACATTATAATTAAATTGGCAAAAGTCAAAGACAAAGAATTTCAAGAGCAGTAAGAGAAAAGAGACATTACATACATGGAAACCTCTCATAAGACTATAGACAGATTTCTCAACAGAAACTTTTTAGGCCAGGAAAGAATGGGATGACATTTTCAAAATATTGAAAGAAAGAATAATTGTCAGCCAAGAATTCTATATCCAATGAAACTATTCTTCAGAAGTGAACAAGGTACAAAGTCCTGAACAAACAAAAATTGAGGGAGTTCATTACTATCAGACCTGCCTTATAAGAAATGCTAAAGTGAGTTTTTTGGTGAAAATAAAAGAGCACTAACATCATAAAAACAAAAATACAGTGTAAATTTCATAGGTAATGGTAAATATATAGTCATAGTTAGAGTCTGCAATATTGTAGTAGTAGTGAATAATTCATTTAAAACTCTAGTTTAAAAATTAAAAAATGAATACAGTAAAAATAACCATAACTATAATAACCTGTTGTTAGTTAGACAATATAAAAATATGGATATTGTAACATAATAACCTAAAATGTGAGAAGTAAAAGTATAAAGTTTATAAATTCTATTGACACTCTTATCAGTTTAAAATAAGGTGTTACAAGTTTAAGATATTTTATATAAGCTTTATGGTTACCACAAAGGAAAATCCTGTAGTAATTACACAAAAGAACATGATAAAGAAGTCAAAGCATATTGATATCAAAAGACATCAACACACCAAAAAAGATAGCAAGATAAACAAGGAATAGTGGATCTACAAAACAACTAGGAAACAACGTACAAAATGATAATAGGAAGTTCTTACCTAGCAATAATTTTTTAAACAAAAATGGGTAAAATTCTCCAGTTAGAATACATTGAATGGTGCAATGGATTAAAAAATAAAAACAAGATCCAGCAATATACTGCTTACTAGAGACTCACTTAAGCCGTAAAGACACACAGAGACTGAGTGAAGAGATAGAAAAAAACATTTCAAGCAAAAGGTAACCAAAAAAAAAAGCAAGCGTAGTTATACTTCTATCAGACAAACCAGACTTTAAACTAAAATTGGTAAAAAGAGACAAAGAAGGTCATTATATAATGATAAAGGAGTCAGAAATTAAGAAGATATAACAGTTGTAGATATTTATGCACCCAGCGTTGGATCACATAAATATATAAAATAAAAACTAACAGAGATAAAAGGAGAAATAAATGGTAACATAATAATAGTTGGGGGCTTTAATACTCTATTGTTAACAACGGATAGATCATCCAGAGAGAGGATCAGTAAGGAAACAGTATTTGAACAACAGTGTAGGCAAAATGGACCTAACAGACACAGAACATTCTATTCAACCACAGCAGGATACACATTATTCTCAACTGCACAGGGAACGTTTTCTAGGATGGACCATGTTTTAAGCTCAAAAAAGTCTTAACAAATTCAAGAAGATTGGAATCATACCAAGTATCTTTTCTGACTATAACAGCATGAAGCCAGGAAAAAATAAGAGGAAACCTGGAAAATTCATGAATACATGGAAATTATATAAAACTTTTCTGAACAATCAGTGGATCAAAGAACAAATTAAAGGGGGAATACCAAAAGTTTTTTTTGAGACAAATGAAAATAAAAACATAACATACCAGAACTTGTGGGATGCAGCAAAAGCAGGTCTAAGAGGGAAGATCGTAGCAATAAATGCTTATGTTAAGAAGCAAGGAAGATCACACATAAACAATCTAACTCTACACCTAAAGGAACTAGAAAAAGAAGAACTGAGCCCAAAGTTAGAAGAAAGAAGATAATAAAGATTAGAGCAAATATAAATGAAACAGAGAACAGAAAAACATTAGAAAAGATTAACCAAACTACGAGTTGATTCTTTGAAAAGATAAAAAAAAAAAAACAAAAAAACCAAAAAAAAAAACAAAAAAAACAAACCTGACAAAAGCTTGGCTAGACTAACCAAGGAAGAAAGAGAAAGGACTCAAATCTATAAAATTATAAATGAAAAAAGAGACATTACAACTGATATCACACAAAAATTCAAAGGATCATAAGAGGCTACTATAAACAACTATATGCCAACAAACTGGAGAACCTAGAAGAAATGGAAAAATTCTAGAAACATACAACTCACCAAAACTGAATCAAAAAGAAATAGAAAATCTGAAGAGACCAATTATTAGTAAGAAGATTGAGTCAATAATAAAAAATCTCTCAATGAAGAAAAGCTCAGGACCAGATGGCTTCACCGCTAAATTTCACCAAACATTTAAAGAACACTCCCAAACTCATTTTGTGAGGCCAGCATTATCCTGAAATGAAAACCAGAAAAGGACACTATTAGAAAAGAACACTATAGGCCAATATTGCTGATAAATATAGTTGCAAAAATTCTCAGTAAAATACTAGCAAACCAAATTTAGCAGCACATGAAAAGGATCGTGATCAAACACATTAAAAAGCATCATGATCAAGTGGGACTCATCCCTGGAATACAATGATGGTTCAACATATGGAAATTAATAGAATTTATATCACATTAATAGAATGAAAGAAAAGAAACATATGATCCTCTCAATAGATGCAGAAAAAGCATTTGACAATATTCAACATCCATTCATGATAAGAACTCTTAACAAATTACACATGAAAGGAACATATCTCAACATGATAAAAGGCCATATATGACGAACACAGCTAACATTATAATCAGTGTTGAAAGGTTGAATGCTTTTCCTCTAAGATCAAGAAGAAGACAAAGGTACCCATTCTCCCTTCTCCTATTCAAGATAGTTAACTTGGAGATCCTAGCTAGAGCAATTAGGCAAGAAAGAGAAATAAAATATCAGAATTAGAAAGGAAGGGGTGCCTGGCTGGCTCATTTGGTAGAGCATGTGACTCTTGACCTTTGGGTTGTGAGTTCAGGCCCCACATTGGGCATAGAGCTTACTAAAAACAAAACAAAAAAGATTTGGGAAGAAGTAAAATTGTCTCTATTTGCAGATGACATGATTTTATATACAGAAAATCCTAAAGACTCAACCAAAAACTGTTAGATCTAATCACTGAAGTCAGTAAAGTTGTGGGATACAGAATTAACATGTGAAAGTCAGTCATGTTTCTATACACTAACAATGAATTTTATGAAAAAGAAATCAATCCCATTTATAGTAACATCAAAAACATAAAATACTTGGGAATACATTTTGCAAAGGAGATGAAAAACTTTGCTTTGAAAGCTATAAGACATTGATGAAAGAAAAGAAAGAGGACAAAATAAATGGAAAACTATCACATATTCCATGGATTGGAAGAATTAATATTGTTAAAATGTGATTACTACCAAAAACCATCTGTGGATTTAATGCAATCCCTATCATGATTCTCATGGCATTTTTTTTTACAGACATAGAAAAAACATTCCTAAAATTTATATGGAACTACAAAAGACTCCAAATACCCAAAGAAATCTTGAGAAAGGAGAACAAAGCAGAAGGCATCACATTTCCTGATTTTGAGAAATACTATAAAGCTATAGTCATCAAAAACAGTATGGTATTGGCATAAGAACAGTCTATATGGACTCAGTATGGCTGGGAAATGTAGTTGGGTTAAATGAAATTTAGGATATTTTTGTTATTTATTTACAATCTAATTAGGAAAATAAAAAAAGATTCTGAGAAAACAGTGAGTAGTTATTAAGTTACATACTATGTCATACAATCACTGGTTGTACAGGGTACAATCTGTGCAATCGAATCTGTATGAGTACAGAATCGATTAATATGAGCTGAAGTAGTACATCTGTGGTTCCTGAGATAAATAATAAATTACTATTCCAGTATCTTCCCAGACTGGCTATTTTATTGAAGGTCATATTCCTCTTGTCACATATTGGAAATTCCATCTATAATTTTTATTTTAACTTTTTCCTCCCTTTTCCAATGACATAATCTTACCCTAACCACCCACCAAAGAAAACAACACAGGATTCTTTGTAGTGTGCTGATGGCATTTTGAAAACAAAAGGACATGGCACATACAACTAAGCTGAATATCTGGATATCTGCATGATGCTGTATCTGTGGTCCTTTGGACAAGAATTGCATGCCTCCATCTTGGGAATCAGTGTACCAGTCCTAGAGTGAAGGAGTCTTTGGACTTTGTAACTGGTCTCCTTGGCAGAATTTTGTTTTTGAATGGAAAAAAAAGAACCTGAGAAAGATGTGTGTGTGTGTGTGTGTGTGTGTGTGTGTGTGTGTGTGTGTGTATACAGTGGTGGTAATGGTGAATTTCACAGATGGGGAAGAATTCTGAAGAGCTCTTTCCTGGTAACATTGAGTAAGCAAGGAAGTCTTTGTCTTTTAGCTTTTTGAATGATAATCAGAGATAGGCTGCTGGAACTACCATCTGGTACCTAGGTAGTCAGATGCTATGTTGCAAAACTCTTTTATTCACCAGGCTGGACCAGATTGTAGTAACAAGCCACTCCAAAATCTGAATGGTTTAAATAACAAAGGAGTATTTCTTGCTCCCACTGCGTGTCCACCATGGGTCACCAGAGGGCTTTGACAACATTGTTGTCCTTACTCTGGGACCTAGATTGACAAAGTACCTATCATTTAGAATACTGCTGGTCAAAATGGTAGTGGGGGAAAAACAACTCTGTAGGGTCTAGCATCTGTATCACTCTTTGGCTTAGAATAACTCAAATCAATCCTGACAGTTTAGGATTTAATGAAGTTTTATAAGGAAAAAAAATCCATTGAGATAACTACAGGATTTTATATTTAGAACCTCAAATTTGCTTGCCTAGAATGAGGGTGTGTGCAAGAAGAACTGAAGGCTCAATATGAATGAGCCAGTAGTGTTATATGACAGCCAAAAAGCTACAGTGATTTCAGGTTAGAGTAATAACATCCATAGCAAAATTGGTCCATAGTTGTTCCACTATACTTCCTGTTAAACCATTCCAGAGGTATCTGTTCAGATTTGGTACCATACTTGGAATGATACTCATAAAGAAAAATGAGTTTAGGGGTGCCTAGGTGGCTCAGTCGGTTAAGCGTCTGACTGAGCTCAGCTCAGGTCACAATCTCGCGGTCTGTGAGTTCGAGCCCCGCGTTGGGCTCTGGGCTGATGGCTTCCGATTCTGTGTCTCCCTCTCTCTCTGCCCCTCCCTCAGTCATGCTGTCTCTCTGTCTCAAAAATAAATAAACGGTAAAAAAATTAAAAAAAAAAAAGAAAAATGAGTTTAGATGAAAACAGGAGGGTCAAGGGTCATTAAGCGTCTGATATTATGAGGGATGATTGAAGAAATTGAGGCTGTTTTACCTAAAGAGAAGATAGAGAAGTAACATGATAGCTGTCTCTAAGAATGTGGAGAAGGGATTCAGGTTATTTCTATGTATGACAGAAGAGTCCAGTGGTATCTATGAATGGAAACTGAAGGGAGGGTTTCAACTCAGTCTTGAGAATTTAGTAGTAATTTGAACTGTTCAACAATAGCACAGACTGGAGGGTGCCATTCCTTTCTTGGTGAGAGAGGCTAACTGAGCATGTTTTGTTACAGAATATGATCCCATGTTGTCTAAGATTGAATTTATTCTTGTATTGTCCATATTTTTTTCATGCAATTGGATGGCTATCTGAATCTTATTTGGAACTTTTTAGAATGAGAATTGATCTTTGAAAAAAGTTGGTAAATGAAATAATGAATTTTTGAAACTCTCAGGGATCATTTTTTTAAAAAAAAATTTTTTAACGTTTATTTATTTTTGAGACAGAGCATGAACGGGGGCGGGGGGGGGGGGGATCAGAGAGAGAGAGAGACACAGAATCTGAAACAGGCTCCAGGCTCTGAGCGGTCAGCACAGAGCCCGACGCAGGGCTCGAGCTCACGGACTGCAAGATCATGACCTGAGCCGAAGTTGGCCGCTTAACCGACTGGGCCACCCAGGAGCCCCACTCTCAGGGATCCTTAAATGACATATGTTGGAGCCACACTGATCTATGTTCATATCCTAGCTCCTCCCTTATAAGCCTTGTGACCTTGGCAATTTAGTTCATCTCTCTGAGCCTAAATAGGTGCCTCTGTAAAATGGAATTAATAACGTTGTGGATAGGATTAAGTTTAATAAGCTAAAAATGCCCAGAAAGAACTTCTCAATGCACTTGGCACAGAGGATTCACCCAGAACATGGAGGCTACATTGTTATTAATCCTTTCTTTGGCTTTTGTTTTACTAAGGCTAAGATGGTGCTTTTAGATTCTTAGTTCCAGCTTCTTTTCACTGTTTCTCTTGAGTTAGTTCAGGTTTCAGGGTCAAGTCAAGAATATCATTGATTTTAATAATCCTCCATTCATTTATTTTCCTCCCACTCAAAATGTTCTAGAGTAAGGTTTTTCAATGACCTCTGCAGCTGTCATTACTGGTAAAACCCATTAAATAGCATCTAACTGTCCAACTTGTCTGAACAACTGCACGTCTTGTTCCATGCACACTTCAGATCTGCGGGCCATAGACGTACTCATGTGTACGTGCCCCCTCTTAAGTTTCTCCTCACATTTGAAAACTGTTTAGTTTTTCTTTGATAGTTACCTAGAATGAGTCTCAGATAATTCCACTAACTTGACCTTTCCATTAAGCTACAGAAAATTCAGAGAAAGCTCACCTAAACTTCTGAAGGAGACAAACTTTAGAAACAATGATGTTTGCCAGCATTGAAATTTGTGCTTTTTATTGGCTCGTTTTACCCTTGGCGTTGATGAAAAGAATTGTTATAGTGTGGAGTCCATTGGAAGCAGTTAGCTTTATAAGTCCTGCATTAGGTAAAAATGTGAATAATCATACTGTATGCATGTTCTGTTTTGCAATGCTCTGCCACAAAAATGACTTCATACAGGCGTATTTCTGCACATAGATGGCAGGCTTGCATCCAACCTGTTCTGCTTTCTTACCTGTTCTGCTTAGGTGCCAGCTTGTCTTTATTTCTTACTGGGTCCAAACTGATGGCTTTATTGCTAAGGTTTGTAAGCAATTAATTCTCTATCTCTCTTCACAGGGACTAGTGAAGCCTAACTACATTGTGATATGGAGAAGCATGAGGCCTTTGGAATTTATGAATCATAGCAATCAAATCTGGAAATAGTCATGTAGCTCTTTGCCTGAAAACATATTGTTGAGAATTCAGTTTATGGTTATTGCTCTTCCCTGGTGCCAGTTTGATTGTAACTCAGTTAAAAAACTGCTCACACAGTCATTGTGTGAGGAGAGTTATGTTGGCAAACACTCTAGTGTTACAGACATTTTATTACCAAACTGAGCAAACATTTCCATAAAGGTTCAGGTTTTTTCCCCTCTTTAGAACAGTCCTCAAAGGGCATTTTTGCACTTGGCCTCTCCACTCGTTGAGCAGCACCCCTTTAACTAACTGGTATGAAAGTGAGGACGAGGGCATGTTTCCAAGATTTTTTTTTTTTAGGAGAGATTCACATTTTTTGCAGATTGATTTCTTCAGGCTAATAATAATTTTCCTTAGAAAATGTGAGCTTACTGAACTAATTTTTGTAACAGGGTTACTGTAATTTTCTAGAATGGAGGAAATTATTAAGATAATTAAATTCCTTACTCTGTATAGGCACTAATATACAAGAGTGAATTACTGGAGAAATAAATTCAGGTAACTTAATACTAGTAACTTTCACATGCAAGTTCTTGAAAGCATTAGGCCTCTCTACTTCATTTATAAAATGAGGCTGATAATATAGTTCTATGTCATAAAACTGTTGTGAAGTTTCAAGAAGACTGTGCATTAAGCATTTAACCCATTGCCTGTGTCATTACATGTGAGTATTTAATCATCCCAAGCTTGTGAGATTGGAGGTGTGTTGGTTCCTACACTTTACTGTGAGGAAACTAAAGTTCCCAGAAGATTAACAGGGACTTGTTCAAGGTCATATGGCTCATTTGTGGTCCAGGGTGGGATTCCAATCTGATATTCTTAACTCCTAGTCCAGTGTTCTTTCACTAATTAAGGTCCAGGGGGAATTAATTAGGTGGATTGTTCAACATGATTTCAAGCAGTATTTCTTAATCTTTATTGCTCACTAGAATTATCTATAAAACTGTAGAATGATGTAGATGCTTTGGTTCCAACAATGGATTTTCTGATACAGTAGATCTGCAGTTTGTAGTTATAAACTCTCTTGGTGCTGTTGATGTGCTGCTTCTCTTCCGTTCTCTATTTTTTATATTTCTGGAACTCCTTTTGGATGTATGTTGGAACTTTTCCTTCTACCCTTCATATATATTCACTTTCACCTTTTTCCTTCTTCAAATCTCGGTGCTGCATCCTGGGAAATTTCTTTATTTTATTTTTCAATACCCTAAATCTCTTTGCAGTTATACTTAGTCTCCTAATTCACCCATATATTGACTTTTTATTTCATGATTACATTTTGTATAATCTGTTTGTGCCTAATTCTCTGTCGTGTTTCATGAATGCTAATCTTGCCTTTGTTTTTATATTTTAAATTAATTTTTATCAAACACATATGAAATAATGGATCAAATGAATAATTTTAAAAGGGAAATAATTCTATAAGGCTTATCATAAAGATCAGTAGCCATCTATTACACCCCTCTCCACTTCTGGTTCCTTTTTCCTAGTGGCAACTATTTTCCAATATTCTAGATGTTTCTATTATTTACTTCTGTGTTTCTAAATAATATGTTTATATTGCTCTCTCTTAATTTTACATATTCTTTGTAGTCTCTCTTCTATGGAACATGAAAAAGGTGAGGGTTCCACTTTCCTATTCCTTTCAATAACACAAAATTTAGTGTTTACTAAGAGTATATAAAGATTATTCATTCCTGAATCATGTAGTGTGTATGTTTCCTTCATTTAAAATTTTTTTGTTTTCTCCATACATGCTTTTTTGGGGGGGGGAGGGGAGTGTTATTTTTTTACCTTCTTGTCTTGAATTCCTCACTGAATTCATCATTATCCAAGTTTATTCCTGAACTCTTAGTAATTCAGATACTTAGTAACAGATCAAGAATCTGTATTTCTTGGAGATATTCCTCCTAGATCCACCTGTTCCAATCTGGATTTAATTGCCCTCTAGCATTGTTACACAAACTGTCTTCCCAGGACTTCTGTGTTGATTTTCTTACTTCCTGGATCCCCTGTATTCCTTTTTTGTTTGTTTGTTTCCTTTTTTGTTTTGCTGAATTACATAACCCAGTAGCCTCAGAGGGCAGGTGCAAAGTAAAATTTTTGAAAAAAATATATGTCTGGAAATAAATTCTAGGCTTACATTCAGATGTAGAATTCTAGATTTGAAATAATTTCCCTCTTAGTTTGAAGTACTAACTTAAGTTTTTCAAGTTTTTAGTCTTGAAGTAGGAAGTTGGAAACCATTATTATTTCTGATTTTTTAAATATGATAATCTGTTTTTCTCTTCCCAAGCTTTTAGTACTTTTCTTAATCCATAGTACTCAGAGACCAAGTTTGATATATTTTCTATGAACCTATTTTTAGTCATTGTGTTGTATACAAAGTGGGTTCATTCCATGTGAAAACTAATGTCCTTTGAGAAAGTTTCTTATATTATTTCTTTGACAACCACCTTATCTCCACTCTCTCTGTTCTCTTTTTTTCTGGACCATCTGGTCTGATCCCTTAGATAAAATTTGTATTTTTCTTCTTTTTGGGGGGAGAGTTCCTAACTTTATCTTCTAACCCTTCTAAAATCCTGTTTCTATGATGTTTGAGAGAGGTCTTTTAAAAAATTCTCTGAAAGTTTCTTGTTACAACATTTTATTCTTATTCATATATGCAATATTTTTTCTTATATATCTGAGGAAGTTAACCATAGAATATTTTTTTAAGTCTCCTGCCCTCTATATTGTGTTTTTCATATACAGTAAAACCATGGATTGCGAGTAACTTGTTCTGAGAGTGTTCTGCAAGACGAGTGAACATTTCTAATAAATTTTACCTTGATAAATGAGTGATGTCTTGAAATATGAGTAGTGCTTGATGCTGAACATCGCATGATCACAACTGAGCCAATGGTTCTTCTCTCTCTCTCTCTTCTGCAAGATTGGGCGTGATTGTTTCCCATGCTTAGATGCTGAGTCTCAGACTGTGGTATTTGGCAGAAATCAGTGATTTTTCAGACTGTTGGAAGGTGTCCACAACTGGCACTAGTGTATTTTTTGTCACTTCAAAGCACCTATGAACAATCCTTTGCTTTTCCATATAAGAGTGAACTTAGGAATGCTTTGCTTCATTCTAGGTCAGGCTGCCTGTAGATATAAACCCTTTCCTTTGCTGCCTTATTGCCAGTTACATTAAATACAGCATATGACAAGAGTTTATTAATACTGTAAGGTAGTCAGCATCCCTGTGAACATATACAATGGCCCCCATGCAGAAAAAGATTCCATTGAGCCAATACATAGCAGTGATCCTGTTAGTGATAGTGAAAGTCATCCTACACAAAAACCCTCCTCTCTTGTCTTCCTCACTCCAGCCACAAAGGTTTTCAAAGGTAAGTGCAGGTTCATTTGTTTAGTTTTCTCTATATTATGTATTTTCTTTATTATTTTGTATTATATTACAGTATTATAATCATTTTTATATGAACATTTCTGGGTTGTGCAACGAATCATCTCAGTTTCCATTATTTCTTATGGGGAAATTCGCTTTGATATACAAGTGCTTTGGAATACAAGCATGTTTCTGGAATGAATTATGCATGCAAACTAAGGTTTTACTGTATTTCTTTTTTTTCCCATTTGTTTTTGTTGGTGTTTCATTTGATAAATTTTATTCAGTGTCACATGATATTTGGCTGTTCATTGATATTTTACTGAAAGACACTAAAAGTTTCCATAGATATGGAGTGGGCTTGTCAAAATGTGCTTCATTATAGAATTACCAGGCAAGAAAGAGGCTGGTCATGTTTTGCAAATACTTTTTCTTTGATTATTAATATTAAGAGGAACTTAGGCATTTCCTTTGGAGTGGTTTGTTATTCCAAAGAAGAATTGTCTAATTTCCTGCCCTAGAAGTATAACCTAGTTTTTAATGGTTTAAGCAAGAACCTGGGAATAGTAGTTTTTTACTTAACCTATTTTCAGTATGGAACTGCTGCCTTTATGTATGCTGGATGTCTCTGAGTCTATACTAAAGTTTTTCAGTTTCAATCTGCTTATAAAATCAGTCTTCAGACTTCTGTGTGGAAGTGGAGACTGTCTCCTAGCTTTCCAGCTCCATATCAACCTATTTTTTTCTTTCTTTCTTTCTTTCTTTCTTTCTTTCTTTCTTTCTTTCTTTCTTTCCCTTTCTTTCTTTCTTCCTTTCTTTCTCTTTCTTTCTGTAAATATATATATTATATATAAAGATATAAATATATATTATATAATATATATGATATATATTATGTAATATATATCATATATATATATATATATATATATGTTATTGATTCCTTTACCACTACTTTCCCATGTTTAGATACACATGGTGCATCCAGTTCCTGATTCTCTCTGGGGCTCCATGGTGTGACTCTGCTTCATTATTACCCCCACTCCCAGCCTACCACTTGTGGGTGGTTAGCTTCCTGCCTCATTCAGTATGTTTTCAGTGTTCATGCTTTATCTGTTTTCCAGCTTCCAAAAATCTTAATGTGGATCGTTTGCTGTGCTCTCCTCTTCTTTTTTTCTTATTCTTGTGGGTTTATATCTTTTTAAAAAATGAAATTTTTATTTTTTAGAAGAATTTTTTAGAGGAATTTTTTTTAAAGAGATGGAAGAAAGCTAAAATTATGTGTTTAATTCACTATGTTTAACCAGAAACATTTTATTTATTCTTTTGAAAAAATGTATATTTATTTTCAAGTAACTCTACCTCTTTGGGTGTGAATTGTCCACTTTAGTTTGTTGGCTGCCTTTGTGGTCATTAACTTTCTCATATTTGCAATTTTTGTTAAATATATGTATTATTTTTTGTGGTTTTATTCTGTCCATTGCTCCCCATGGTCATCTTTCCTTTTTTCCCTTCTCTTTGCTATCCACTGTAATGAATATGTTATTTGCCAGGCTCTTCTTCCTTATTCAGATATTCGTTATGTTTACCGTAACTGCAGTTGTCTAGGTTAGGACTGCAAGTGTCAGGACTTGATAAGTACAAGAGAAAAGGGCATGGATGTTTCTTCCTCTTTTCCCCCCTCCAGTTCTGCTTCCTCTGATCTTCATCTCAAATCTTTGCTCTTCTGCTGGCCTCAATGCTAATTCAGAGCATAGCTGCAAGGAACAGGGATTGCAAATGCAAAGGGTGACCTAAGAAACTGAAAATGTATTCCACTAGGCCCAGTGCTATAGCCACATTCCTACCTGATCCACCAATCACACCTCAATCCCTTAGAAAGATTTTAAGGAACTTTTGTGTAAGAGGAGTAGTCTTCCTTTTGTGGATTCAAAGGGATCTTAACATTCTTGGTCTTTCCCTTCAGGGTCTAAATAAGACAAAAGGAAAGAGGACCCAGGAAAGGTTTTTTGTATTGTTTTGTTTTGTTCTGTTTTTTGTTTTTTAAACCTGATTTTGTGCTTATTAGCAGCTAAAAAAATTCTGAAAACTAAAATTAGTGCTAAAACTGACAATTTTGTATTCCTCAGATGGCCAAAGTAGGAAGAAATTGGTCAAAAGTTACAAGTGATAGCTATAGAAGAGAAGGAGGCAGGGCTGATCAATCCTAGGATTTCTTGACAGAAACAGTATCTGCTTATAAGGCCTTCTCTTTTTTCCTTTATCTTTTCATATTCTTCCTTTCCTCAAATTCCAAATAATAAACTGATTCAGAGAGGAGATTCTAGAGCCTATCTTTTTCTGGATCCTGGTTTTTATGTTTTTTAGGTATATAAACTTGAACAAAGTTATAATAATTACATTAGTGTGACACTGGCACAAGCATAGACAAATAGATGAATAGAGGATATTCCAAAACAGACTCAACTTAAATGATTTGTGACAATTCAGTGTGTAACCTCTATGTATCTCAGTTTCTTCATGTACAGAATAGGATAACTGTCCTTGTGAGTGCTGTGAGGATTAAATGAAATAATACAAATGTGGTGCTCAGAATAGGGCCTGGCATCTAATAAATGCTTAATAAGTTGTAGCTATTATTTTTATCTTTACTTCAACAAAATTTTCCCTAGTCCCAGGCCTTAATCAGCTTCCTGTGGAATTTCATATCCTTCTTCTGCACCAGTTCTTCTGAGACTTAATCATTCACTATTTTGCTTTGTAACCAATTATTTTGCATGTGTTAATTGTATATTTCCAGCTACTGTAGAGCTGTTTGAGGACAGAGACCACAAGTGCATGTAGTTGCTTCTCTAGTTCTCATGGTGCTCAGCCCAGTGTTGGGAAGAAGGTGGAATTTAGTTTGTGCTCATCAGTGGACTGGGCAATCTCTCATTTTAGGGCTTAGGTGATGCTTGCAGGTGATCTGCTGTTAACTTTCAAAGACATTAGCAGTTCTGTGTTTTGCAATCCCAAATGGTATCAGAAACGTTTGCTATTTTTACCTTTTCAGTAACTAGCCCTGGGTTTTATGAGTTCTTAGGATTATACCTGGTATAATCCACACAGAAGTAAATACACTGCAAGGAAATGTAAAAATTTGTGGTTCTTGACCTCCCTTTCACCTCCAGGGACTCTGAAGAAGACAGAAAAGAGTTTATGATTTTTCCGATTTATGAGTGAGTAAAATTTTCTCATCCATTTTGTTCTTTTGAGCCTGTTTGGTTTATGTATTTTATGTGACACCCTAAAACTTGTAGTTCCTCTTCCATTTTCACACTGCTTTTGTACACTCTTAGAAAATCTGTTTTTTTCAGGGTCCTTTTGCTTTCCCAAGAAAGGGCTCCATGTTTGTTACCTGCAAGGTGGCATATTGCCTTTATTCCTGTTTCAGACTAGTCTCATGGTGCTTTCATTCCTGAAAGGTGGCCAAAAATTGCTGTGCTGAAATGATCACTTGTGAATACAGTAATCCTCAGGAGGCATAAATTAATATCCTGTTCTCACTGTGTTTTTTATTGACTGTTAGAGTTATTCTACTGCCAGTTCCTGACTTGGTGCCCAGTGCTAACAACTGTCTTTAAAGGCTTATGAATAGGGTCATAAACACTATTTACTTTAGTAGCAGCATGTACTTTTAGCATTTCCACCACTCCCTCTCCCTGCTGCTCACTGTCACATGCACAGGCATTTTATAATGAGTGCATGTTTATTCTGTACTTTTTCCCACTTTTTGGGTTCACATGTGCATAAATTCATTTGTTTAAACTTTATTTTCATAATCAAGTTACTCTTGTATCCTGGCCTCCAATCTTCAAATAACATGAACCTTCCCGGATTATACGTTCTAAGGTTTTTTCCTTCTTTTTAACTAAGGCCAAAAATAATAAACCTTGGTTATGATGCAAGCAACCAGACAGTTAAACCATTGGTTAATGTGCATTAGCAGAAGTTTAACTGCAGCAGGGCCCTGTCATAGACATAAGAAAACCATGGAACACTGCTTAGTTCAATAACAAACTTGATATTCACTTCCTGGGTGGCTGAGGATATTCAATCCCAATTTCACATCAAAGAAATGTCAAAATAAAAGTTACAAAGGCAACTCATTTTTGTTTTTCCCCAATTTTGCTTATGATGGAGACTGGGTAGTTGAAAAAGAGATTATTCTTCCTGTTTCAAGATGCAAACACTATCATGTTATAGTGTATATTAGATGAGAAATCTAGGAAAGAAGCAATATGGTGCAAAGGTTGATTTGATGGTGACTGGCTTTTCACTAAAAATACATGGTAATAAGTAGTGGATATCATTCATATAGTTTCCAAGTTTATCTTTAGGACAGGGCTTGAATTCAGTTCAAGCAGATGGATGAAAATATTCACTCATTCAACATGCCAGACACTGTTAAGTGATGAAGTCAAAATAATGGCAAGGATTATAGCTGCAAGAGTCTGTCTACAAAAGACATATGGCAAAGAACTATAAAACTTGTGTTTTTTGATCTTCATGTAGGGATAAATGGCACCAACGGAAGATTGTTGATTATGTACTTAATTTTTTTCTCAGCCTTATTTTACATATTGTTTAGCTATATGCATTTTACGTTCTGTTCCCTTAAAACTGATCACAGTATTAAGTTGGGGCTAAGAATGCTTTTTACGTGTATATAATAACAAGCCTAGTTTACAGCAAAAGACAGTTCCTAGTTACTACAGGAATGAAAATTAACCAGTGGATACTAATCTCTTTTTTTAACATGATGGCTTCTGTCTCTAACCACAGAGGGCTGGGCTCAGACCTCACTATAATAAGAGTAAGAGACTGAGTTTGGAGGGTAGTATTAACTATAGTACATGCTGAATGATGGGCTTTTCTGGGGCATTTGTAAATGAGAAAGGATTGATGGAGTGAAAGATATGAATTCAAATAGGAAAACCTGGGGCATTTTCTTCTGGGTCTAATACCTTTTCCACATGCCAGCATTTGTAGATCTTTCTATGTGCACAAGGTATAAGGAGTGCATAAGGAGAATCCATTTTTCATTTTGTTTTGTTACTGCTTTTTAACTACTACAGACTCTTCCCCATGAGAATTTGGTGTCCCTGAAATAAATTTTACTTCATCAAAATTGAACCCTCTCTTCAGAACGTCTCTGATGGCTCTTCTTCGTTTGAATACTCAGTAGCAAGAAGCCCTTAAAATTGCTTTGCCAATATTTTCTGCATTCTGGAACTACTCGAGTGAACATAACACTTCATTTTTCCCCCCCAGAAATCTCATTAAAATCCTTACTTGAAATTCGGATACAGTTTAATAAAGTTTCTGAATTCAGTATGAAACTAATAGCCCATTAAGAATAAGCAATGATCGATGTGTTTTCATTGACCTTTGTTGGTGACTTTAAAACACCCTTTAGCACATTTAAAATCACCAGGCATGACCGTCCAGTGCTCCGCCTAACCTAGCCTCTCATTTCTTCTCTTATTAAATCTCTTAAAATGTCGAGTGGAAGAGATTGTGTCAGTCTCCTTTACTATTCTATTCTAGCATCTTACAATTCATGCAATACTAAAAAGAGAGCAGCACTCTTATGAATGTAAATGTATGTTTTGATATTTGCTCAGGTTGAAGCTTTTTCATATTCTGTTGACTGTCTTATTCATGTGCTAGTTGTTAATCATGATGCACATAGTTGACACCATACATGATATCATTGTACACAACAGAATTTGTGCCCAAAGAAGTTATGCCACAAATCACATAGCAATGGTTTGAATCTTTTTGAGTGCGAGGACCATTTTTTGAATTCCCCGCTGGACACATGCATACACACATACACTTTTACTCTTTGTTATTTAAAAAAAATCCATAGTGGAAAACAGTTATTATGACTGTAGTAAAGCTCTTTAGCAACTATTTTATTATTTTATTAAATACAATAGCATCTTCATACATCTCTGGCAAGTAGTTATGCATATGTGAGAGACATTGTTTTCTGTCTAGAAAATGAAGAAATGTGTTCTGTTTATCATTCTAAGTCACTCAGAATATGGGTGGTTTTTTCCCCATAAAAATCCTTCATTTGTTATGCATATTTTTGGGTCTAATTAAAGATAAAAATAACAAAGATTGGTACACATTTATTTATTTATTTAGTTAGTTAGTTCTTCTTGTCTGTAGGCTACAAGAAGGGCCTGTGAGAACAAAATAATCACCCAAGATGATAAAGCATAATAAATTTGGATGCTTCATACTGGTTCTGAGTCTCAAACCATGCTACTTATGATTAAATCAGAAAATGTTTGTAAATAACAGAAAAAAATTTTTCCTCTCTGCAAACATCTTTAGGGTGTACCAAAATTTTCTGGTTCATGGGTCTTATATAACTTAAAAGAAAAAAAAATAATCCTTAGCATATATCACTTCATGGAGGAAATGCTTAAAGTATAACAATCCACTAATAAAAAAATATTTATGAGTGTCTACCATGTGGCTGGCAAGAAATCATTGGTTTCTTTCATACATTTACCACATGTTATCTATTGGCTTTTGGTGAGTAATGAATATCAATTTCTATGGATGTAGAAAAGAATTTTATATTACTGAGATGCATTTAGACTTAGAAAGTTGACCCAGGTTCTATAGAAATAGATTTCTCTTTGACAGGTATTTTTCTTTGGCTAGCCATAAAAGCACTGTTGGTTTCAATCATTTTTATATTTATAAAGGACAAGCTGATTTGTATCTTTTGGCGGCCAGTGAGTATTCTTCTGCCTATATGAAGAACCGATCAAATAGTTATGCACTGTCTCTGTTAGATTATGGGGAATAAGAATGTGGGGTTAGAGCATTGGAAACAGATATGCTAAAGGTACCAAAAGATTGCTTGTCTTGATGTGGCACTGATAGAGGGAGAGAATTTCCCCTTCAGACCTTAGGAGGCTTGATTGTTTCTGCATACAGAGATGGATACATGGAGATTCACTTGGAAACAGAATATACTAAGCTAGGTTGCTCAATAGAATATCTACTTTGGGCTACTGATATTTCTGGTTATCATAAAAGTCAAACTGGGGTATATATACACTGTTTAAATAAAATATAAGTCTTTAAAAAACAGCTTCCCTTGCTGTGGAAACTTTCCATGTACTGCTGATGTTAGCAGTATTTTGTTGGGAAAGATTGATATCACAACTCTCTAGTATGAACTTTAAAATAAAATATGTCTAAAATAGTTTCATTAATTATAAATCACAGGCCTTTCTTGGGCTTTTACCGTGTTCAAGGCATTGAAGTTGACAGTCAATATACAATTATCTGTGGTGTGATAAAATGTGAAGTTTAATTAATGAGCTGTTTTCATCTTCATAGTTTAGTGGTCAGTTGTACCCCATTTGGCAGTTATAGCTTGGTTATTTATTACTTTAGTGTTATAAACAGCACATGCCAAATTTGTAGCTTCTAACTTAAAAAGGTCCCATATAGAGCAAGAATGAGACTATTTGAGCAGGAGATGCCAACAGAATAAACTGGATTCTCAGCCTTTTTCCAGACTGGATAAAAGACCTATTGAATTGGCAGAGGTGAAGGAGCATTTGGACAGGAAGAGGAAAATTAGACATAGCACGGTAGCCTTGTGCTCTGCTCTCAGCATCCCAGTAGAAGTGAGGCTTTTAACATTTCCCTTGAGATTTTCAGGCATTCAAGAGCAAAGGAAACGTGTGTTTTCCTTTTCCCTTCTGAAACTTTGGAGGTGGCAGTCTCACTGATGTGTCTTGTGCTTTCTTTGTACAGGTGAGTCGGACAGAGATGGTGATATGTGCCGAATGACAGCTGTAGTATGGTAGATATTACAGAAGTTAGGAAGAAAGTTACCTCGGCCTGGGTTTGGTGAGGAAAGTGTTTTACTGCCTTACCAAGTTCAGCATGGGGACCACACTATTATGTTGGCTGGTTAAAATTAATAAAAGCTTAATTATTCCAAGAATATGAACAGTAATAATCTTGGCTTCTACCTTTTTTGCCAACATAGATAGTAAAATATCTATTTCTTATTAATTGGAGAATAGATAGAACAAACTTTTTTCTTCACCCTTTGGGTACTTTTTATTTCTTCAGTTATTAAACTGCTCCAGACCTGATGGTTGTTAATTTTCTTTTTTCTTCCTCCCCCCAAAATCCTGAGGTAGCAGGAGTCTTGATCAAGTTCTATCTATATAATACACAGTATAGAGAAGAGCAACAATAGCCTCTAACAGAACAAATTCTAGTCATACATCTTGGAAATAAACCTAGATCCTAATAATCACTTAGATCATAGGGCATGCATATCCCTTGCAGAGTTTTTCCTCCCATAAGTCACATTTTTTCCAGATGTTCTTCATCTCAAAAAACACAGAATATTCATAGAAAAGGTACCACTACCATAAACTTTCCCTGCCCCAGAAAATCTCCAGGTAAGAGCCTCCTTATATTCAATTTCCATTCTGACAGTAAAGTAATAAATTGAATTACAGCAAGCCAATACAACTCCTTCCTTACTTTTTATCCCATGCAGTTTGACTTTACAGGGACTCAGAAAAACAGTAAAATATTACCATAACCATGAATTGTACCGTGTGAACTGGAAATAATGACTATGATGTTTATAAAAGCCCTTGAGAGATGTTGCTTAGATTTAGTTACAGATCTTTTATATTGGACTTAAGTCCTTCAGAAACTTATCAGTTATTTAGTGGATTTGCAGGATAATACAGAGTTGCATAATGTAAAATCTGAGTATAGAATTTACATTATAAAACTATTTATAATTATATCTGGCTCTTTTGTCTTTTCTATAAGAAATTGCATTTTTTGACAATTCTGTTCCTGGCAAAGTTACAGGTGGAGGTGTGACCTTTAACCCTAAGTAAGCAATTATATAACTAGTTAATAATAATCACTTTACCATCTGCAGTCCACACTAAATTAAAAGACACCTGATCCTCAATTTTGGCATGTGGCTCCAATGTCTGCCTTTCTTTTCCTAGTTCAGTAATGAATGATCATTTCTATCTTGGTGATTCTGACTGTCAGTTTGATGGATGGAAAAATAGAACACTAAGTACAGCCCCATTTATTCTGAACTGATTAGTTCCACCCAGCTTTGTTCCCATCCTACAGAGCTCAGTTCTAAGATAATCCAGGCTTTCATGTTTCTTCATCCCATTTTGGTCCAGTAAATAGATAGACCATTTGTATTAATTTTCCATTGTGAGGTTTTCTAGTCTTGAGTGAAATTCCATTGCGTTCTGGAGGGAAAGGGGGACAATGGAAGGCCAAAAAGCTTTTTGTGGACATGGATTGCTTTCCCTGTCTCCATGGAGAGACAAAGCTATCCCTTGATGGGTGTTAAAATAATGTAAAAGTTCCACCCAGACCTGGATATGAGGAAAGCATTTGCTTTTTGTTCCACCATGTAGCAGGCTTTTAGCAGAATAGAAAAAAAATCAATCACATTTACTGACAGTCTAAACACCTTTTTAATGTATTGCTCATTGCTGGTGCTGAACAGGGAGGGAAGCAGAATGGAGATGTTGGCAATCATAAGGGCTTTTCTTTTTCTTTTTTTTTTTTTCAATTCCACAGATGTTTTGGCCTGAGTGTCTCCACTTTAAGGCTTTTAAAAAATACCCTCTGTCATCTTGCTATAATAGTTATACATGAAGTATTTGAATTCCACCTCCCCCCCGCCCCAGTCTTCTAAATGCCTGGTTTACTTTCCTCTTCATATTCTGTTTTTTTAATTTAATTCTTCCCAATTCTCCGTATGATCCCATATCTTTCTATACCAAGGCAACTCCTTTTATGGATTTAAATGATTTGAACTTGTCAATGTTGCAATCATCCCTTGGGTATTTAGCCTGTGTATGTACCTTATGAAGTATCCTATACTCTTCAGGATAAAGAAAAGGGTGGATGGAGGTCATGGAATCTGTGACTTGCTGTTTCTGGCAGCTCAGCCTCATGAACTATATTCATGGGAATTTAAGAACCTGCTTTCTGGAGGTCACCTGGCTGCCTAACTACATTACTGTGGAAGATTCTTATTGGAAATGAGCTGTTAGTCCAAAACCATTATTAATTAATAATGCTGAGTGACTCTGCAGCCAGCCAAGATACAATTATGGAAACATTTGTAAAGATTGTGTGACCTACAAAATAAGCTTCATAAATATTTTTTAAAAACTCACAGGGCTTGGATTCATTTGTAGTTCATAAGCATGATGATTGGATGTTCATGCTGTTTTGTGACATGTGTCTCCCTCAAACCTTGCTACAACCTTGGCACATTATCTGTCTATCATGAAGAAGAAAAAGAAGAAAAAAAGAAAAAAAACACTTAGGAGGCTTGGGTGCATTAATTTATATATATATATATATATATATATATATATATATATACACTCTAATTTATCAATCATATATATGTATATAGTATACATATGGTATATACTCTATATGTGTGTGTACTATATATGCTATCAATATATGTTGTCTATTATATATAGTATGTACTATATATGTCTATATATACTGTATATGTGTAAATAAATACATCACCCTAAATATACTATGTATTTACACAACACACATAGTATTTACTATCTATAGTATCAATATATAGTATATATTACATGTATATCTATATATCTGTATCTATCCATCTGTCTATCTATCTATCTATCTATCTGTCATCTATCTATTATAATTTCCTTCTCCTAGGTATCTCTAGGGGGATGACTATTTCTTTCCAGGTCAGCCTTGAATATAAGGGTAGTAGATGGTCACCAATGGGGTGATTAACTTGTGTGACCTTATAAACATTTCCCTCAGACCCACCATGGAACCTCAAATTCTGTCAGTTGGGTTTTATTCTTTTAAGTTCTGAAGACTTTCGACAATATTCTTTAAATACCAATTAAAATTTAAATGTTCCTGTGAACACTTAGCAGCTATAACCTGCTTGAAAAGATAAAGGAAAGGGAAAAGGGGTGTCAGATGACAATTAGATAATAGCAAAATCCTGGCAAAAAGTTCAGCTAGATACCTGGATTTAGTACTGGGACATCTGA
This sequence comes from Acinonyx jubatus, assembly GCF_027475565.1. Taxonomy (NCBI): domain Eukaryota; kingdom Metazoa; phylum Chordata; class Mammalia; order Carnivora; family Felidae; genus Acinonyx; species Acinonyx jubatus. Next base: position 209,630,924 of record NC_069380.1, read on the forward strand.
GAGTAGATGGGGCTCACAGACAAAAAAGGTGGAAAGAAAGTGTTAGAAGTTCACCTACTTAGTTTTGCGGAAGTCTGGCTCAGCCCCACTTTTGTGTGTAATAGGTATTCACCCTGTCAGACAAGTGTTTGGATGGTCTCTGAAGGGAGGTAGAGTAATAACTTTTCTCTCCAAGTTAACAGCCAGAGCTTTCGCACATCCAAATAAACAATCTTCCATGCCAAACATCATATTAGTTTATAGGTGGATGTCAGTGGTAGAGCTAAAACATTACTTTAAAAGATTTCCTGTTGTAGGGGTCTGATAGAGGATCTGGAGGACAGTTTTGCCGGGCTGGGCCAACAAATGCTCTTCAATGTTTTCCCCAATGGCTCTGTTGAGTTTTAATTCTTCACATACAAGCAATTTAATGTGTTTCCTTGAAAGTAAAATGGCTGGGATAGAACAAGGCTCAAGAAAGTAAAAACTTTCCCTTATCTATTGGGTTTGATGGTGATTGGGTAGGTGACAAAATCTTTAAGTACTACTCTAAGTCTGCCTCATTTTCAGCCTTTTATGATGACCTAGTTTCTTTTGTTAGCAAAATTTGACAATTATACTTTTCCCTCAACATTATTAATCAATACTAGGCTAATAACTTTCTCTTGGTCAGTCTTATCCTGCACTTGCTTTCCAGTAATCTATGTTATCCCTGTGGCTTCCAGGTTCCAGACTTAGTATCTCCTACCCTGTCCCTCCCCAGCCTTTTAAAAAAATTCCTATTGGCATAACATATTGACCAGACCAAAGGGATAGGAGTCAAAAAATAATGAAGATAATAATAAGTACCTATTATGTAGTCAGGTATTGTGTAGAGTTATTTACACACTTTATTTCATTTAATTCTCAAAACAAGGTTGTAAGATATTATTGTAACCATTTTTATATATGTGTAAATTTTAACTAAGATGAATTAAATAACTCTTAACCTTACACAGTGAAAAGCTGAGGTTTAAACCTAGGAATTGCTCGAGTCTAAAGTCAGTTTTGGGTTATAATCTCAGCTCCACCCATTGGTTACCTATTGTTAATGTCTAACATTTCCATTTTCTCATGTGTAAGCATATATGGGAATACACACAGTTTTCATGTGCCTAATACTGAAACATTTTCATGGGATTTATAATAAAAATGCATGAAACAAGGCAGCTAAAATAATTTAAAATATTATAGAGCAGTAGTTTTCAAATGATGACCATTGGGATCTAGGGTCACCTGTGGGTAGAGGGTTTTTGAAGGAGGCTTAGTTGGAAGGGCTCTAAGCTCTGTTCTTAATAGCTGTACTTTTATCTGTTTTATGTATCAAAATTCCAAGTAATATTTTCAAACCAAAAATTCCATTGCTTTAAAAACAAAAAAGTTTCTAAGTCCTGATTTGTTATAATGTTGGAGAGATTTATGTTAGGAATTTGGGACGTCAAAGTTAGAGCCACAAGGTTGACTGAACTTTCTGGCAACTTCTGAGGAAAAAGAACCATGTTTGTTTATAGAGTCCCCATTATCTTATTTAGAAAAGAAAAAAAAGGAAAAAAAAAAAAAAGGAAAGGAGGAAGGGAGGGAGGGCAGAACAGACAAACCAGTATGGCAAGGCAAACTTTCTTGTCATTAATTGCAGGAGGAATTTATAATGTTGTTTCTTATATGGCGGGTATGATGGACAGTGATAGTTTCAATCATGATTTTGCACAAGATGTTCTTGTGATGGGTTTTTCTTTTAAAAATTTTGATGAAACCTAAAAACATAATGTTAACTGAAGAGCATTCTTGGGGGAGGGCAATAAGATAAGATGTATAAAATGGGCATACTAACCTGCCTACCCTGCCTTATCAGGTTGTTGCTGAAGCTCAGAGAGCTAACTTGTGTTGAAAATGTTTGGAAACCTGTCAGAATTACCTGACTTTTAGATAGTTACATTATTCATTAAATCATAAATATTATTGAGCTCCTACTCTGTGCCTGGTATTGTTCTAGGTTCTAGGGATGATCATCTAGGGTTGATCAATGCCAATCCCTGTAGGTTAGATTTTAGTTGTTTACCCACATGTTTTGCAAATTATATATTTCGTTACCTCACTACTTTGAAAGATAAGTTGGTTACACAAATAAATTGAGTGGGGCTGCTCTCAGAACATGCAATACTTGAGTCTTTAAGTTGGAAGGGTTTATGGAAGTTAGTTATTTGGCTCATCCTGCCAATATAAGAATCTCTCTTACATAATTCCTGAGGAAGTGTATCAGAAACTCTTCAGGTATTTCTAATTCGCAGGTAGTCTAGTCTATTACTAGACAAATTTAGATTTTAGAAGATTTCATCTTTGTGTTGAATAGCCTGGAAGATTGGAGAACAGTAGAAGAGATGGATGTTAGAAAATCCTCTATGTTCTTATGTTGATCACTTTGCCTTTTTAACTTCTGCTCATTGACACTAGTTCTACTGTGAGAACCATGAGGGGAAGAAACTTGCTACTTTTTTCTTGATAGCCCTTGAATTTAAAGATGTCTATGATGTCTTCTCTGAAATTTTTTCTTTTATAGGCTAAACATTTCCAGTTCTTACATTTTTCATTTAAGATAATTTCCAGACATCATCTTGGTTGCCTTTGTCTGGATACATTATTTTGACAATGTCCCTTTTAAAATACAACATGCAGAAGTAAGTATAGTGTCCTACATCTGGCCTGCCTAATATATTAGACTCCATTCTGGAGAATTTATTTTTCATTTTCATTTTTTTTCCTTTTTTTGTTTTCAAAGCTTCAAATCCACTTAATTGAAATATGTGTTTGTGAGTGAACTCTGATCATATGATGTCTCTCAAATTGTGTACCAATATCATTGTACGAACTTGTTATACCTAAAAGTGATATATCACATAGAGAATGCTCAGATGAGGTAATAGATATAGGCTGTTTGTAACTCACGAAGCACTAAACAAATATGAGATGTTGTAACTCAGGTCTTCGTATTATCAACATGTCAGTTCTGAAATTGTTGTTGAAATACCCTTGCATCAATAGAACTTATTTCTATCATTTTATTTAGGCAGCTCATTTCAGGTAACCTATTGTCTTTTCCTGACCTTTTTTTTTCCTTTGGAATAAATTAATTGAGCCTACTTTTTTGTAAATTAATAAAAAATAGTTTTTGAACACTAATAAATGTACTGCTAAACAATTCAGTGATAAAAAGAGATCTAAGAGTCTTATGGAAGTAGGGTGGCCTTCAGTAAAACTGTAGATCTGTCATTGTTGCTTTCATTAAAATACTCTTTCCAAAAGGCGCTGATATGTGGGAAGAGGGGAAAGAACTCCAGCCTAAGAGGTTGGAGAAGTGGTGGATGTTGGTATATGTAGCAAATTTGTGACCTTAAGTGTTTAAACATTTGCATTGAGGTGACAATGAAGACGTTTGGAAAACTATTGGTTTCTAGAAGTGAAGGCAGACACAGAAAGAAGGTAGGGAGAGATTGATTCAGGGTGCATGGTTTGGAGGATTGTAAGGAAAAGAGAAGAAAAAACAGGAAGCACTGTGTGAAGGGAGAACACCTGCCTTTCCTGAGAACCTCCTGTTCTGCCAACCTCACCATACTAGCTTTTATTCTTAGGCTTATTCATTATGGTGTCAAGATGGTTTCAGTGGTTCCAGCCATCACTTCCTCATTACAGGAATATAGGAAGGTATGAGAAGTGGTTCTAACCCACCCCAGGGGCAAAAGTCTTCTCCAGAAACCCCAGTATACTTTCCTTAAATATTGGTTATATTCTCACTATTCATCCACTGACAAATGCAGTGAGAATGATCAGTATTGGCATAGACAAATCATGGATTATCTTTTGGAAATGGGGGAAGAACTCACCTTTCCTGAATACATGGCTTGCACTCTGACCAAATCAGGAAGGAAAAATGAAAGGGGAAGGTACTGAATAGGCAATCAATAGTACCTGCTACAAATGATAGGTCCAGCTGAGATCTCTTTAGACAAAAATATGCTTTTGCTTTTGTTTTTGTTTTTGTATTTGTTCTGATATGGGAACAAATACTGTATGGTGGATCCTGGAAGAGATTTACATATTTATTTTCTGTTTGTCCCTACTTGTATAATATACTAAATTTATTTTTCTTAACCACCTTGTCCATAGGGTATCCCAGAACTTTAGATTTCTATAAATTCAACTTGGTAATATGAATTCTAATCCGTAGAGACTATACAGCTTCCTGATTAATTTCTTTTTGTGTGAGTATAGAGATTCTTTATTGGATTAAAATGTGGCTTTATTTTGTGCCTATAATATATTCCTCCCAAAGCAAATTACTGCTCAAATTATTTCAATGTCTAAGACATTTAGTAGGTACAAAATAAAAATCCTAAGTATACAATTTCATGCTATAATATGATTTGATACTAGTAATATAGTGAGGGAGCATTGGTTTGGAAGATGAGACTTGGGGATGTGCTACTGACTCTTCTACAAACTCACTTGTGGTCTTTTCAGTTACTTCACTTCTCTGGAGCTTAATTTCATCATCTCTTGCCTTGAGAAAGTTGTATTAGATCAATGTTTTCTTAGACTATGTTCCATGGAAAACTAACATTCTAAGAAAATTTTATTGATATATGTGAAATCTGGAGAATCTAGTCACATATACATGGGAAATACTGGGTTAAACCAAGTTAATCACATTTCATCACTGCAGGATTCTCAGAGCCTTTGATATGCTAATATTCACTGTGAATCTCCAAAAGAAATGGAAAAACATTCCATGCTCATGGACTGGAAGAACAAATATTGTTAAAATGTCAATACTACCGAAAGCAATCTACATATTCAATGCAATACCTATCAAAATAACACCAGAATTCTTCACAGAGCTAGAACAAATAATCCTAAAATTTTATGGAACCACAAAAGATCCCATATAGCAAAGAAAACCAAAGTTGGAGGCATCATAATTCTGGACTTTAAGCTGTATTACAAAGCTATAATCATTAAGACAGTATGGTATTGGCACCAAAACAGACACATAGATCAATGGAATAGAATAGAGAACCCAGAAATGGACCCACAAATATTTGGCCAACTAATCTTTGACAAAGTAGGAAAGAGTATCCAATGGAAAAAAGAGTCTCTTCCGCAAATGTTCAGGGAAAACTGGACAGTGACATGCAGAAGAATCAACCATATCACTTTCTTACACCATACACAAAAATAAGTTCAAAATGGATGAAAGACCTAGCTGTGAGACAGGAAACCATCAAAATCCCACAGGAGAAAATAGGCAGCAATCTTTTTGACTTTGGCCGCAGCAACTTCTTAATTGACATGTCTCCGGAGGCAAGGGAAATTAAAGCAAAAATGAACTATTGGGATTGCATCAAGATAAAAAGCTTCTGCACAGCTAAGGAAACAATCAACAAAACTAAAAGGCAACCAACAGAATGGGAGAAGATATTTGCAAATGACATATTGGATAAAGGCTTAGTATCCAAAATCTGTAAAGAACTTATGAAACTTAAGACAGAAAAAACAAAAATCCAGTGAGGAAATGGGCAGAAGACATGAATAGACACTTTTCCAAAGAAGACATCCAGATGGCTAACAGACACATGCAAAGATGTTCAAATCACTCATCATCAGGAAAATACAAATCAAAACCACAATGAGAGACTACCTCGCACCTGTCAGAATGGCTAAAATTAACAACTTAGGAAACAACAGATGTTGGCAAGGATGTTGAGAAAGAGGAATCCTTTTGCACTGTTTGTGGGAATGCAAACTGGTGCAGCCACTTTGGAAAACAGTATAGATGTTCCTCAAAAAATTAAAAATAGGACTAGCCTATGACCTAGCAATTGCACTACTAGGTTATTTATCCAAAGGATACAAAAATGCTGATTTGAAGGGGCTGCTGATTTCTATCAGCACTATTGACAATAGCCAAATTATGGAAAGAGCCCAAAATGTCCACTGACTGATGAATGGATAAAGAAGATGTGGTATATATATACAATGGAGTACTTACTACTCGGTGATGACAAAGAATGAAATCTTGCTATTTCAACAACGTGGATGGAATTAAAGGGTATTATGCTAAGCGAAATAGGTCAGTCAGAGAAAGACAGGTACATTATTTCACTCATATGTGGAATTTGAGAAACAACAGATAACATAGGGGAAGAGAAGGAAGAATGGGATAAGAACAGAGGGAGGCAAACCATGGGAGACTCTTAAATGCAGAGAACAGACTGAAATGCTGGAGAGGAGGTGGGTGGAGGGATGGGCTAAATGGGTGATGGGGCATTAAAAAGCTATGTGACCAGAAACGTATTTTTTTTGTTTTTGTTTTGAAACCAAATTATGGTTTCAAATTATGAATTATGAAACACTTTGAAGCACAGTTAGTGAAACATTGAACTGCATAATATTTGACTCTGCAGTTATGCAAAATTGATGTACTTTTTGATCTCAGAATCTTTCTTTAAGGATAACAGGATGGAGGGTCTCTGTGACTAAGTCAATCATGGAATACATGTTGAAGGAGGAAAATCAGAACTAGAATCTGAAAAATGGATCAAATTTTCATAGCGGAAGCTGAGTGAAGATATTTATGAGTATAAGGAATGGCATGAATAAAGACATGAGCAGAAGGAAAGTGTAGTAGGTTTTGGGAAATTGTGACTGTCAGGAGTGCCTGGATTTGAAGTATATGGTGAGAAGTGGAAGGAGATAAAAGAGGAAATGTGAGTAGGTGTCAGATTGTTGAAAGTTTTGCATGTCAGAACAGAGAGGCTTTCCTCTCTATTTGAAAGCAATTTGAAGAGTTATAATGTAAGCAAAGTGATATAAAAGGCAGCTTAATCTGGGGTAATGTGGAAGATGGATTGGAGTGTAGGCTGAAAGTGGGTGACTTTGTGATATGGACTTGAATTTGAATGAGGTTGGTGGCAATGGGAACAGAATGGAAGGGATGACTAGCTATTTCTGAACATCAGAGGAATCTGGAGTGTCTGTTTCTATCCAGAAAACACTGGAGAGTTTGCTGGATATGGAGAGAGACAGATCCAGCAAGAGAAATTACTCAAGAGGAATAAAGACTCTTATGTTTTTTTAGGGAACTCAGAATTCAAAGAGGAGTGCTGGTTGCTTGGTTTGTTTGTTCACTCACTTGTTTTTTGTTCACTCATTTATTCATTCATCAGGAACTGATTGATGACTACACTGTGTAGGTAAATGTGTCTGGGGACATTGTAGCATTTTTCCTAATTCACTGCTAACAATTTGCAGTGAGGTCCTTGTATATTCTTACAGCTTATTCTCACTGATATACAAGGAAGGTGTATTACTTCATTAAAATAATAAAAAAAATTGTAATTGCATTAAAATATTTCTTTTTATATATATTTTTTATTCCTCTAATTTGCTAAATTGTTAGAGCACATGATTTAAAACTACACTGGACAATGGTTTCTTATGAGATAAATATTTTGAGTCCCATAATCTACGTTAAGGGAATGTGAGGATTCAAGTGACACGATGAATTAGAACCACTTATCTGCATTTAATGCTCAAGAGGGATAATTATTGCTATTATCTCTCCTCTTCCTATTGTTTGTTATTACTATTACTACTGCTACTACTACTGTCACTACTATTGTTGTATGATAGTTGTGACTTCCTCTGGCTTTGGGTAAACCTCCAGCATATTCATTTGTAACTTCGATTTCTACTGTCCTATCTGTGCAGAAATGGGTTGAAATGGGGGTCCATAATAGATTGAATGAATTCCTGTGTAAAGTAGGCCTTGACATTTGGGAGAGTCTGAGAGGTTGAAGGCTGTGGTTCCTTGTGACCTGTTGGCATGAAGGGCCCTCAGAATATACTTGTGTGTGTGCTTGTGAGCATGTGCACATGTGTGTTCATGTTTGGCATGAGTGGTCATGAGTGTTTATATTTTAAGCAGTTTATTTGGATCTGAGATATTATTTAGCTAATTTTAATATTCTTTGCTTCTTTTTCCTTAACACTTTGGGGGTTTTCTTGGTTATTTTAAAGAAACTGTGGGGAAAGTCATGCTGAAGGAGAGGTAAGGAGGCCACTTTAATGTTGCTAGTCTCCCTGCTCTTCGCTCCTCTGTCGCCTCTTAACTTTGCCTCCTTTAACACTTGAACTCTGGACTCAGGATTTTTAAAGATAGGAACACATTTTTAGAAATTTTTGGAGTAAAAGAAAAATATGTATTCTCAACTCTACTTAGAAATCATGATAGTTATCATATTTAACATTAGGAAAATTGCAGTCCCACATGATTCATGCCCTAGATTTTTCCCTTTGCTTTCATGTCTGTGCAAACATTTCCTGGCTTGTTTGAGTTCTCATCCATCCCAAGAGGGGAAAATCACAGATCATAACCACTGCTGACTGAAATCTATGCACTGGGCATGTGAAAGAGGAAGGAACAAAAGCTCAAACCTACTGCTTCCAGCAAATTGAATGTGGATTTGGTGACTTCCTCCTCTGGGATTTTCTGTTTTGTTTTGCTTTGCTTTTTTCCCTTTTGGCCTCTTCTTGGAACAACAACCTAGGAAATATTTTCATTCCCCCAAATTATTAATGTATTCATTCAGTCAACATATATTTAGTAAGCAGCTGTTTTGTGCCAGGTACTGTTTCAAGCCCTGGTACATAACAGTGATATATAACAATGAACAAAACAGACAAAAATACCCGCCTTTATGGAATTGTGGTTCTTGTGGGGACATAATTTTATACACACACACATACACACACACATAAATGTAACTATACTATAGGTATTATTTCATATATATATATAGTGTATATGTACACATCTATGCATAATATATGCATGACATAACATATATATATATAATATGCATACATAGTATACATATATAAAAATATACATCTATACATAAGATATATAAACATACCCATAGTAAATTAGGCAGTGATGAGAGGTAAAATGGGGAAAGGGAAATAGTATTAGGAAGGGGAAGCATTGAAATTTTAAATGGGGGGTCTTAGGGAAGATTTGTGAAGAAGGTAAGGTCTCCAATGCATGGAGACATTCCAGGCAGAGGGCCTATTTTGCAGAGACCTGAGGAAAGGGGAGGAAATAAGGGCATGGGCCACGGAGTCTGATTATATAGAACCTTGGAGATCTAATGAGGGCTTGGGCTTCTACTTCACGTGACAAGGAAATCATTGGAGGATTTTGAGCAGAAGGTGACATGATCTGACTTCCGTGGTAAAATGCACTGACAAGGGCAAGGGCAGAATCAGGGGGATGAACTAACAAACTACTTGGGAATCTGAGGGTTGGTTTTCAGTTTCTTCCAGGTAGTTCTTTCCGTCAGACCTACATTTCTGATTCGTAACTTGTGTATGTCCCATATCTAGTTCATGGGAATCCCTTCATCATCTTTGCCTCAGTAAACAGTAAATGCATCAGCAACTTTTTCCTTTGATGAAACTGCAAGCCTATGTATCTCTTGTTCTTTAGAATTTTCAGGTAGGAGTCAGACACCAGTTCACTAGGTTCCTCTCTAACAGAAAGAGATTGATGATAAATTTTCTGAGTCCTCTCTTTGTCCTCTATCTCTCTTGACTGGAGTCAAGAAGGCAGAATTCATTTTACCCTTAGAAAGGGATGGATTCATATAATGCCAAGAATTTTCTCCACAGAAATCTTCTTAAGAAATCCTCCCTGAGTAATAAATATCATTGAAGCCCCTCTCATTAGACTTTGTTTTAGGAGCTAGGACTTCTCCCACATACCTTTCATGGAAGAAAAGAGGGAGGGTATCCTTTGAGGAAATCTTTCTCCCCAAGCTCTATTCTTCCCTCATCTTTTATTCCTTAGATGCAAGTGAGGGACTCCAAAGTTTTATAAACATTTTTTTAAAATTCCACCTTTTAAAATTTGCATCTTGGTCTGACACTTCATCCTGAAATGTCATAGCTATTATATCTTGATGCCTTGCTTGCAATATCATGTTATAAAGAAAAGGATTATTTGCTAACTTATGCCTTGGTAATGACTATCAATAAATAAGAATATGTTTGGCAGGGGGAGAAAAGAACATTCACGATGTCATATCATTATGTCTTGGCATGGTGACATGCATGTAGTAGATACTTAAATATTTGTTGAAAGAATGATTGAGCTTTGTGCTTTCAGTGGAAACTGAAAAGTAAATTCATATTTGGAAAACAGTTCATGATCAGAATTAAGTCCATCCCTCATAAGGATAGTGCAAATAAAGTAATTGTGTGCTCACTCTACATCAGACTCCAAAATATTGTGTTTTTTTTCCCCTGCATAGAAGTTGGTCATCAATTTTTAAGCCTCAAAGTCCTTAATTAGTCTGTAGAGGAGCTGTCACATAATTGGATAACAAGTGCTTTCATGTGGCCACCAGTCTTTGGGGTTGTAGAAGGAGTAGGAGAGCTTTCTGACTGATGGAAGAAGGGTTGTACCTTCATTTCCAGCACTCAGAGTTGAATTCAAGAAAAATGTTTTAGAAATGATGATGATAAATACTGGAACACTGCTTTAACATACTCTGTTCTGATACAGGATTCACACTTAGACTCTGTATTGCTTCTTATAAATAAATGTATGTCAAGAGGATACTATGCCCCAAGTCATAAACTAGAAGACAGCATATAGTGTGAAAGGCTAAATAACAGTATAGGAATGGTTGTGAGACATTTTATAGTTAATTGCCAGTGAGATGTCTAAACAATGAGTTCTGTGAGAACAGATGACGAAAACAATCACTATGGAATGGGGAGGAATGTGAAGGCTTTTTAGAAGATTAGAGAAGGCAGCTTTATGCTAAGTCTCTATCATATAAAGTTTGGTATTCATGTAACATATTTCATGTGAGTGTGAAATATACAAATCACTTAATCACTCTGTGCCTCAGATTTTCATCTACCCTTTATTTTATCACCTTCTTTGAAATTGAGATATATAATACATATTTAGAAAAGTACCCCAAATAGTTTAATGAATATCAGTTCAATGAAAAACAATTTAATGAACAAATAAAATAAAATAAATTAAAATAAAATAGCCATACACATAATTGCAGTTACACAAGAGAACATGAACAGTGTTCTAGATGTCTTGTGTCTCTTCTCAAGCACCACTCCCTTGCTCTTGGCTTGAGGTAACTGCTGTCCTGCATTTTGTGGCAATGATTTCTTTACTTTTCTTTTAATTTTGTATGTTGTGTGCTGTAAAAGAAAAATTTCCCAACTCTGGTCTGGAACAGAACCTTTCTGTGTGATGTAATTTATAACAAATTTCTTGGTAAAGATTAGTGTTTCTGAGAGAGCCCCTGAACACTTTTCTAATCGACTTTAATGAGATTAAGGTTTGTTTCAGAAATTAATTACCCATTAGTTTGGTTCTCATTTGACTATCAGTCAAAAATCTACTACCTTTATGGGGCACCTGGGTGACTCAGTCAGTTAAGTGCTGGACACTTGATTTCAGCTCAGGTCATGATCTCATGGTTCATGGGTTGGGGTCCTGCATCAGGCTCCATGCTGGCAGTGCAGAGCCTGCTTGAGATTCTCTCTCTCTTTCTACACCTCTCCCACTCTCTCTCTCTCTCTCAGAAGTAAATAAACTTTAAAAAATGGATTTTCTATTTAAAAAAAATCTACTACCTTTAACAAGACTCTCATCTTTATATGTCTAGATTAGGATGACTACCTAATCATTTTCTTTTTCTACAAAATATACCTACAAAGAATAAATATTTGAATAAGTCTCTAGGTATCTTTTCCCTTGTGTGCAAAATGTAAAACAAAACAAAACAAAACCCCCCCTAACTTTGATATCTTCTTATAACTAAATAGTCTGAAAATTTTATTGGAATGGTATACATTGCTAAATAATAATAATAATTTTAGTGTTGCACATTTTTGAACTTCATAAAAATAGATTCATATTTTATCTTATTGTCATCTTTGCTTCTTTTGCTTAGTATTTTGTCTTTAAGAGCCAACCATCTTATTATATATAGTTTTTATTCATCTTTATTGCTGTGTGTAGTATTGCATTGTTGATACATATTAAAATTTATTCATTCTACTGTTGATGGATACCTTGTTTCCAGTTTTGGACTGTTAAGGATAAGACTGCTACCAATGTTCTTATATATGTATTTTAATGCAAATATGCAAGAGTTTTTCTAGGGAATGTACCCAGGGGTAGAATTGCTGGGTCACAGGATATGTATATATTCAATTTTAGCAGATAATATACATTTGTTTTCCCAGGGTAGTTGTACAAATTTGTATTCTCAGCAGTATAGTGTGAGAGTTTCCATTTGCCCCCATTTCCTCACTTAACATATGCTGGTTTTAGACTCAAAATTTTCTTAATTGGTTCAGAGTACAGTGGAATCTCATTTTGGTTTTGACTTGTATTTGTCTGATTAGGCATGAGGTTGAACACATTAACATATATTTATTGATTGCTTGGATTTTTTTTCTTTCATGATGTTCCTACTCAAGCTATTGGGCAGTCTAAAGCCCTCTGTTGCAATTATCTTCTCCCACATTATGCTGTTTTTATACCATTTCCAATAAAATCAAATTTAACAATCTTTTCCTTTATACTGTGTGGTGTGTGTGCATACATGCACATACAAATACATTTTGATGTTAAAATATTTTCATAAGTTACTTAATTCATTTATTCTAACAGGTTTTTTGGTGGAGTCTTAAGGCAATTTTACATATAAAATTATGTCATCTGTAAACAGAAATAATTTTTCTGTTTCCTTTTTAATTTAGCTGCCTTTTATTTCTATTTCTTGTCTGACTGCTCTTACTAGTACTTCCAGTACTATGTGGAATGAAAGTGGTGAGAGTGGGGACACCTGGGTGGTTCAGTCAGTTAAGGTTCTGACTCTAAATTTTGGCTCATGTCATGCTCTCATGGTTTGTGAGATCCAGCCCCTCATGGTTTGTGAGATCAGCATATCCGGCTGTATGCTGATAGTGTGGAACCTGCTTGGGAGTCTCTCTCTCCCTCTCTCTCTGCCCCCATTACCATATGCTGTCTCTCCCTTTCAAAAAATAAACATTAAAAAAAGTAGTGAGGGTGGACATCCTTATCTTATATTGGATCTTAGAGGAAAAGCTTTCTTTTGTTTTCCTACTGATTATAATTTTAGCTGTGGGATTTTCACAAATGGCCTTTATTGTGTTGAGGAAATTTCCTTTTATACCTATTTTGTTGAGAATTTTCTTATCATGAATGGATGTTGAATTTTGTTAAATGCTTATTTTGCTTCTATTGAGATGATCATGTAGTTTTTATTTTTCAGTTTGTTAATGTGGTATATCACATTGATTGATTTGCATATGTAAACCAACCTTGCATCCCAGGGATAAATCTCACTTGGTCATATTGTAACAGTTCTTTATACAATTTGTATATCAGTCCTTTGTCATATATATATTATGCAAATGTTTTCTTCAGGTCTGTGGTCTCTCTACTCATTTTCTTGATCCCTCAGCTTATTAACCATAGCTATTTTATTATTTTATTATTTTTATTATTTTTAATTTTTTTTAACGTTTATTTATTTTTGAGACAGAGAGAGACAGAGCATGAACGGGGGAGGGGCAGAGAGAGAGGAAGACACAGAATCAGAAGCAGGCTCCAGGCTCTGAGCCATCAGCCCAGAACCCGACACAGGGCTCGAACTCACGGACCGCGAGATCGTGACCTGAGCTGAAGTCGGATGCTCAACCGACTGAGCCACCCAGGCGCCCCAACCATAGCTATTTTAAATTCCCAGTCTTTGATGATAATTCTAACATCCCTGGTATATCTGAGTGTGGTTCTTATGCTTGCCCTGTGTTTTTTGCCTTTTAGTATGCCATGTAAGTTGGTTGAAAGTGGGATGTAATATATGGGATAAAAGTAACTCCAGTATATAGGTCTTATTGATGTGGTGGTGAGGTATTATGGGAAGGGAAGCATTCTATAGAATGCTCTATGATTATGTCTTAGGTTTTTAGTGAGCCTGTGGCCTGAGCTGTGACCTTCAAAAGTGTTTCTCCCCCTGCTTCTACACACACACACACACACACACACACACACACACACACACACACTCAGGTGGGAGAGGAAGACTAGAAGAGACTGCATTTATTATTATTATTTTATTATATTCAATACTTTATTTAATCTTCAGAACAGTTGTATAATACCCTCTTATAGAGGAGTAAACAGACACAGAGTGGTTAAGCTCCTCACTAAATATCACTCATTGAGTAAGTGGCAGAGCCAGAATTCAAACCTAGGCTTTCTGATCACTAATCATGCTCAATCACTACTGTTTACCTTCTGTTAAAGAAAGAGGCTGTAATTATATATTTCCCTTCCTCCGCATCAAATGCTACAGAGTATTGGAGCTGGGTATTTCCCTTCCTACAGGTCTCTTACATTCTAGTGAAATAGTTTATTTTGTTAAGAAGAACACAATGCTTGGGCTTGTTTCAAAATGAATACTTTTCTTCTCCCCCTGATGTAAACATGAAAGGATTTTTTCTCTAATCATCTCTGGGAAAACCTCATGGGGGAATACCCACAAAAGTGAAAGAGCCCCCACTTTCCCCAAGACTGTCCCTCCCTGGAAATTTTAGCTCTCAAATTTGTTCACACTGAGTTTCTAGTACTTCATCAAATATAGTCTAGATTTTTCTACCTTGGTACTGGTTTCCACGGAGGTTTTTGCTCCTGGGTTTTTGGTTTAGTAAGTTATGATTCTCTCTATCTTCCTGTCTCCTCTCAGAATTTGGAGGCAGTGGTTTGTTTGTGATCTTGATTTGGTGATAGATCTAAGAAAAGTTGTTGATTCCCAGTTTGTTGTGGAGAAATAGTGAGTGACTAGTGGATATGTTTCTTATGAAGTGATGACAGTGTTCTAAAATTGATTGTGGTGATGGTTGTGTAATTCTGTGAATATCTAAAAACCACTGACTTGTATACTTTATGGATGAATTGTATGCTTTGTGAGTTCTATCTAAATAAAGCTATTTCCCAGGTCTCCTATAAAAAATTAGCACAGAGATTTATTCTCTTGCAGTTTTGGAGGCCAGAAGTACAAAATTAGTTTCACTGGGCTGAAATTAAGGTGTTGGCAGAGGCTATTCTCCCTCCAGAGGCTCTGGGAGAAAATTCCTTTTTTGTCCTATCCACCTTTTGGTGGCTGCTGACATTCGTTGGCTTGTGGCTGTATCACTCCCATGTCTGCTTCTGTGGTCACATTGCTTCTCTTCTGTGTATCTGTGTGTATGCATTTGATGTTTCTCATAATGATACATGTGATTGCATTTAGGACTTACCAGAATATCCAAGATAAACTCTACGTCTCAAAGGGTGCCTGGGTAGCTCAATTGGTTAAGTGTCCAACTCTTGATTTCAGCTCAGGTCATGACCTCAGGGTTTGTGGGCTCAAGCCCCGCATCTGCGTTGACAACTCAGAATCTCTTTGGGATTCTCTCTTTCACTCTTTCTCTCTCTGCCCCTCCCTGGCTCGCTCTCTCTCTCTCTCTCTCTCTCTCTCTCTCTGTCTCTCTCTCAAAGTAAATAAATAAATTTAAAACAACTCCTCATCTCAAGATCCTACATCTATAAAAAACCTTTTTCCTTATAAGGTAGCATTTACAGGTTCCACAAATTAAAGGCAGATATCTCTGGCGGGGGGGGGGCATTATTTGATTTACCACAAATCCAAAAGGCCTATTTTTATTTTTCTTAATTTTTATTTATTTTTTAATGTTTATTTTTGAGAGAGAGAGAGAGAGAGCGTGCACACGAGTGCATGTGAGCGAGGGAGGGGCAGAGAGAGAGAGACAGAGAGTCCCAAGCAAGCTCCGTGCAGAGCCAGCTTGACAAGCAAGCTGTCAGTGCAGAGCCAGATGCGGGGCTCGAATTCACAAAGGGAACCATGAGATCATGACCTGAGCCGAAATCAAGAGTTGGACGCTTAACCAACTGAGCCACCCAGGCGCCCCATTAAAAGGGCTGTTTTTAAAAAACATTTCCTGATGTCTGTAGGGGCCACACATACCATAAATTGTTTATATTTGATAGTAGGATTTAGGAAAAAAGACCAAATGATCACTTAATCTCATGGGTCTACTAGCTGGAAACTATTTGGATATCCATGCTGTATTTAATAACCAAGCCAAGAATTTTGGATATCATTATATGGACTTTTCAAGTTTTGGGCTATCTAAGGCTTTGTCTTGGCTATGTGATAAACATGGTGTGTGTTTGTGACTAGCTGGGATGTCCCGGTTTTGCTTGGTTCATATCAAGTGCTAACACTTCCCAGAAACCTCACAGGGTCAGGAACCGTTTGTGTGTGTGTGTGTGTGTGTGTGTGTGTGTGTGTGTGTGTGTGTGTTCATTTTACAAGTTCTGGTGTAAATTGTGAATATCTATAAATGCAAGAGATCATTTTATTGGAGTTACTTTCCACTGATAGTTTTCATTGCACAACCTAATCATGAGTCCCCTGCCACAACTTTACATTTCTAGGGAGAAGGAAAATAATGTCCCATAAGTTGAAAATGCAGTGTAAGGATGTGCACTTTACAATTGTCTTCTAAGAGTTCTAGAGGAGTGAAATTCATGGAAACTATTCATTTTAAGCTCCCATTTAACTCTTTAGGGAAGAAAATCTGAAACTCATCTATGAGGGAGGGGACAATGAGATCATTTTTGAAATTTCAGTTAGAATATTTGCATTGAAGTGGCAATTTTCCCTCAGAGTTGTTACTCTGAAGGATAGTGCACTGATTCTGATGATATGACCACTGTATAAAAGTGTTTGTAGCTCCTTTTATGAGGTAATTGTCCTCAGATCCAACTTCTGAAAAATTGAGCTCTTATTACTTCATAATCATCCTTAATGTTTAATGTAATCCTTAATGTCCACAGTCAGTATCATGCAACCTGCTGATGCACTTTACTTGCCATCTCTTACTTTGAGTCATTTTGGATTATGTAAGAAAATAAAATTCACTTTTAGAGGATGAAGTTTCACTAAAACTGACACTATTCAAAAGACCTGATGTCTGTAATAAAATGGAACTCTGACAAATTTTAAGTAATGGCAACTTAATGAGAATATGTGTATAGCTACCAAAGTGGAAGTCCTTAAATAGGACAATACACATTTGTATGTGTAGGTTTTGATGTAAGTGTGTGTGACTGTGTGTATGTGTTTAAAATAAATCACATCTCTTGTAGTCATATTTTGTATACTGCAACCAAAAGCACAGAATCCTTTTTCACTGATACACTTTGCCTATCTACAGCCAAGAACAAATACTTTTTGATTATTCATTATTTACTGGGATAGTTATAGACTCTGGGAAAAAACAGACACAGTCCCTGATTTTATGGAAGTTAAGTAAGTAGAGACAGACAAATAATATATATTTTTTGGCAATAAGTAATGTGAAGAAAAATTAAGGTCAGAGAGAAAGTGATAGGGTGGAGCTGCTATTTGGATAAGGTGGTTGGGAAAGACCTGTCCGATAAGGTGATGTTTGAGCAGACATGTAAAAAATTGAGGAAGCTAGACTTGTGGATATTTTGGGGAGTGTCAGGGTGGGCTGTTGAAGAGAGCATTCCCTAGAGGGAACAGCAATTGCAAAGGGGGTATGCTTGCTTGACATAGTAAACTGTGAGAACAAATATCCTGTCTCAAGAGACAATGCAAAACAGCTTCAGATTCAGAACTAAGTACAAATATACAGAGGAGGGAAAAACTGGTTTATACTGGGGTAAAATCTCTCCTGATCAAAGCTCAGGATAAGACCTACTTCTCTTCTCTTTGTGTCTTCTGCTCTCCATTCTACCTAAGAACATTTGGACTTTCTTTCCCTTTTAATTTTCTGGTCTCAAATTACTTGAATCGGATAAATCCAATCATGGTATTCTAGATACATGTCCATGCAATTAGGATGCATCATTGTGGTTCAGTCATTGTGTTACTCAGCTTATGTTGAGGCATTAGAGTCAAAAAGCATATTGCTAAGGGAGAAGCAGACTTTGATGAAATAGGGAAAATATTTTATGAGTAATTTATTTTAGCTGAGATGACTTTGCTAAATTGTCTTTCTATCTACCACAATCTTCATTTTCTACTCTTGGTTTCTAATGGAAAGCTTTCTGTTGGTTATAGAAGGCTCCTTTGCAGGATGGTGTCTCAAGTACTGTTAAACAGCCAAGTGGGGACTTCCATTTAGCCCATGGAAGAAGTTGCCTGAAATGAGGGTTCTATTTTACAAAAGTAAGAGGCATGGGGGCTTAGTTGTAGCAATTAGAGTTTGAAGGAGCCATGGAGTTCTCTGTGATTACAACTTCTAAAGTTTACTTTTGGTGACATGAAGGCCCTGCTCAATTATGGTGGAATGGGAATTCACATTAGCTGAGTGCTTTCTGTGTGGCTGACATTGTGCTGGACACCTTCATGCATAGTATCTTATTTCATTAGCTCCTCAATTCTGTGAAATATTGGCAGGGGCTTGTGCCAGGTCTTCTCTGTTTGCCCTTTAAGTCTGCTCTTCAGAGCTCTTTTTTGCCTTCTGCGTACTAAGACGCTTCCCTTTGTGTATTTCATTAACTAGACTCCTTTGCCAATGGGACAGATAGGCCAGAGATCAGAGAGTGGTAGGTGAGAGAGGGAGTGGTCTTTATCCTCCTTGCTCCTTACTTGCCAGGCTGCATGTTGGTCATGGCTGTGTTGCTCTTTGGAAGGCCCTCTGCTATAGCTACAGC
Organism: Acinonyx jubatus; assembly: GCF_027475565.1. Lineage (NCBI taxonomy): Eukaryota > Metazoa > Chordata > Mammalia > Carnivora > Felidae > Acinonyx > Acinonyx jubatus. Next base: position 209,649,816 of record NC_069380.1, read on the forward strand.
ATTACTTCTATGTCTAACTTTTTCCTTCTTCCAGCTGATTTGGGGTCAGGAGGGAGGAGGGAAGAGGAAGTTCTGACTCTCTGCTTTGGTAGATCTGGAATGCTCCACCAATGCTTACGCACGTCCTTTACCTTGTCCACACCTTTGTTAATAATCCCTTCATTAAGTTCTCCTTATGTACCCCATTTGGATGTTCTTTCCTTTCTTGCTATGACTGTAACTGTTCCCTTTTTACTTGCCCCACTTATAGAGAAGAAATCTGAGTCTCAAAGAGGTTGAGGGATTTGTTCAAAGTTCCCCAACTAATTTGTCAGAGTCAGGATTTAAAACTAGTTCTATCTGACTCTAAAGCCTTACAGTTTTCAACACTTACCCATAAAGCTAGTTAATGGTGGAACTGCAACCTGAACCCAAGTTTGTAATCCCTCTCTCACTCCAATAAAGCTCCAATAAAGATGTATATGAGTGTCACTCCATCATTGTTAGCTCTGTGTTTTTGTTTGTTGCTTTGAGAGAAAAACAATAAAATTTTTCTTAATGTGGAATGAGTTAAACGTTATTTTAAAGGTTGAAGATTTTAAGATTTTAAACTTAATTATAACTGGTAATAAGATGGTTAAAAAAAGATAGGCACAGGGGCGCCTGGGTGGCTCAGTCAGTTAAGTGTCCGAGTTTGGCTCAGATCATGATCTCCCAGTACAGTCTGTGAGTTTGAGCCCCGTGTTGGGCTCTGTGGTGATAGCTGAGAGCCTAGAGCCTGCTTCAGATTCTGTGTCTCCCTCTCTCTCTGCCCCTCCCCCGCTCACATGCATGTGTGTGCACTCTCTCTCTCAAAAATAAATGAACATTAAAAAAATGTAAAAAAGTAGGCACAATATGTGTTTTCATAGAATTTAGAGCTTACAGGAAGAATGATTGAAGAGTTCTGCAATTGTAAAATTGTGACTGTGATTGATAAATACTATGTAGAAGAGGTACCAAACCATGAAAACTTAAATGTAAGAGCGATTTAACCTCCTCATGGAGGACTGAGGATACTTCTTTTAAAAAATGATGTTCCAGCTAAGATTTGAAGGATAAGTAGGCATAGAGTATAGTCTTCCCAAATAGAAGCTAAGATAAGTTAGTGGACAAAACTGCTTATTTCCCAACATAAGAAAATTTTGTTCCATATAGTGGCCTGATTTTATTGCTTTGCTTCACTCACTGAGATGAGTTATCCTGGCCCAAAAGGAGATTGCTTAAGATGACCTCTAGCTCTGAGAACATGAGATAGGTGAAGCCAAGAGTCCTGGAAACCTTGGACTCTGACAGAGAGAGCCCAGGGTACACAGGCATTGCCATAGGTTGTTGTTGCATCCAGGGACCTTAGATATAATCTGATGCAACCCCTGTATTTAATAGGGAAGGAGACTAGAGAGCTACCACTGTGGTCTGGGGAATTAGTGTGGTATTAACTAAACACTAGAAGGGGGGACATCTACCTTCTATCAGCTTCTCATGCTTGCAGGTTGGGTAGCTGTGTCTGTGTAGATGGAATATAAGTAGTTTGGTAGTAGAAATATTAATTCTAGTGTTTATTAGGATACAAAGATTTTTTTTTCAATAAAATTATTTGTCAGTACTTGTTGCTCTGGTTTTGATGAGACTCTGGACAGATTAGTCAAGATCACTAAATATACTCTCATACCATACTTTAGTACTGTGTATACTTTACATTATTATGTAATAATATTTCCTTGGATTTCAAAAACTATTAATTAATACATGCTTGTAATAAATATATTATTGCAAATTGTTTCATAACAAAGAAAAGGCAATGTTTAATAATTCCTTTTATGAGACTGCTATTCCTTGATGTCAAAACAAGATAAAAATAGTTAAAATAAAAGTAATCTACCTCTTGTCACAGCCTGGTAAAATGCTGGACCAGCATTTGATTCCATGTCTGCTTGCCTGAGGTCTCCTTCTCTCAAATATCCTTTTTATTTTGGAATAGTTTTAAACTTACATAGAAGTTGCAAAGATAATACAGTGAGTTCTCATATACTGCTTGCCCACTTTCCCTCATTATTAACATCTTACTCAAGTTCTTTTAAAATAAAAAATTTTAAATCAATTCTAACTCAGATGTGGGGTGCTGAATAAACACATGGTCCACAAAACAAAATTCTCTAAGAGAAAACATCTGAAAACTTTGTAGCATAAACTTGGAACCATATGATAATTGCTTCCTAGAAGAGGGTTTAATGGTGATAGGCAAAAAGTAATGAATGGAAGGAAAGAATAGGATGAGGAATTCAGGTAATAATCTAGATATTTCTGTCAGGTATCTGGGGTTTTTAGTCCTCACTATTCTTTAAGCATAATTATATATTTGGAGAGTCATTTCTATTGCTGTATAAGATTGTATCCATATCTTTCTATTAAGAGGAAAACACTCTAATATTTCCCAGCATATTACAACTTGTGTTTAGCTGTGACTGAGGATAAGTCAATAATATACTTAATTGACATACTCCATCATAGAGATTTCTCTGTCTTAACAAACATGGTGCAAGGTAATATGTCATTTGCCTCTGGAATCTCTTCAAATGTGTTTGGAATATATATACACATATATACTCTACATACCTTGCATTTCATCACCATATTGTGGTTTCTGAATGTGTGGAATTAGGGTTCTAAATGAAGGAATAAAGGGAGACATAGAGTCATTTTAAAATACAATTTTTTACAATTTTGAGAGCAAGGACGGAAAAGAACTACAAAAATGACATACGAATGTAATCACTGTCTTTTGTAGTCTTTGTCTTCTGTTTGTTTTTTTTTTTTAAATTTTTTGACCTTGAGTCAGTTTACCTTCTGTTGTATTCAAGTCTTTCCAGTAGACTGGCTTTACATTGCTTGCAGCCTGGACTTGGCCCCTGAAGAGGTATTAAGAGGAACAGTTTAATGGTTAGCAAGTTATGCTGGGAGCTGAGGTTGCTGAGGCAGAACAGGACACAATTGTCCAGACTGGTTGCTTGGGGAACAAGGTTGTCTGGATGGTGTAAGTTTAACTTAATAGCTTTGGCAGTGGCCAAAGGCAGTGGTTAAAGAATGTCCTAAAGAGAGAGGGAGTAAAGGGGCTGTTGCCCTGGAGTTCACTTGTAGTTTGTTGTTCATAATTTCTATCTTATCCTCAACTAATGTGGGATCCTAGTGTAGTTTAGGGGCTTATAGAGCTTTGAAAAAGGTAAGATAGGAAGATTATTAGCAAACTGCTGGTGGGGAATTAAGTGTCCCTGAGCAGGAATGCTAGTGACTGTGAATATAATATAGAGCTGGGCTATTTATCCTTCGGTATTTTAGTGATATATACCTCATGCTCTTGCCTCTTTGCTCACCTTGGGGAGAACTCTGTTTGCAATAAATAAGCTTATGATGTCCAGAGAGGAGTTTTGACAGTAAAACTGTATGACTTTGTTTTCCTTCACCACAAATATTTGTATTTTAAGACACTCTCCAAGCCCCATAGCAAAAGATTTTAAAGCAGCCAGGCTGTAAAAGAAATCTCTGTGAAGATAATGGAAAACACGCTTGTAAGCCTAAAAAGAATTTCTTGTGTTCTGTCTTGCTCATCTTCTTTGATGGAAGTTTATTAAGGTGTACATGTGATTGGGATAGGAGAGGGAAACTCAGGATATGTAAGGAGAATCATTCTATCTAATGGTATGCTGCAACTGTAGGAGGGACTGAGTTTGGGAATTTATTTGTCCATTTACTAAAAATACTAGACACTCTGTAAAGGTCAGTTATATCGGTTAGAGGAAAAGTACATTCATGGTCATGACTACAGCCTTAATTAAGGGCCAGATAAATTAAAAAGTACTGTCATTGATCCCAAGAGAAGTCCAGACTGGAGAAAATGTTCAGATGGGTTAGTGAAAATTCATCACGTCTACAAGAGGACAAATAATTTGAAAAAACAGGCACATGCAGATTTTACAGGTTCACTAGCATTGTTAATCTTAAGTTATAGGAGGATGAGAAACAAAATTCGGGAATAATTTTAAAGATATAGTAGAATTTCTGTATTGGAATAATTTCTATTTTGAATGATTTCAGAAGGTAATTTTCAAGAATGTGCTAATGGAGATATTCTAGGGATTGTATTATAGTTGTTCTGTGCTAGAGGATACTAATTTGAATTCTAAAATAATTGTATCTAGAAGTTTTAAATGTGCATAAAAGGAGAGGGCACTGGGGCCTGATTACATCCATTTACTTCAGTTGATTTTTTTCATTCATTCATTCTTCAAGCTTTTATTGAAAACAGATTATGTGCTAGGCACTTTTTGGTGAATGTGCAAGAATGCTACACTTCTCAGTGGCAGTTTTCACCTTTAGAGGACAAGCTTTCCTAGAAGAGAGCTTCTGGGGCTTGATAACAAGCCCAAATAAGTGAAGGCAAGTAAAGCCACCATGTGGAGAGATACAGGCTCATCTAGAAGCCTCTCTGACAAATGTCCCATGGTCCTTTGGAGATGTTTTCACAATATGCTTATTTGAAATGTCCTTTTTGAGTTTTAGGGAGGAACTAAGCACAAATTTCTTTTAGGGCCTGGCTGTTTTAAAATCTTGTGTTATCTGTCTGTCTCACCATACAGATATTTATGGTGAAGCAAAACATTGTTCTTGCTTTATTTGCTAGGAAAGTTCTTTAATTTTTATGCGAAGTGTAGAACTTTATAGGTCAGAAAAAGTGAACTGCAGTTTTCTCTAACAAAACTGCCCTCTCTACTCCCTACTTTCAGTTTCTCAGTATCTACATCAACATTTTCTAAGGGTTTTCTTTTCTGTATTTCTTACTTGCTAATCTTGTATCTGATTTATCTTTTTTCCCCATGTCTTCAGTTTTTGGGAAGATTTGGTTATGGCTTTAACCCAGATGGAAACTATTTGAGTTTTTAAATATTCAAGGTCTTTGCTGTGGTTTCTAATATGCCTTTCCCAAGTTTCTAATAATAGCTTCCTCTGATCATTTTGGTGGCAGCCAGGAGCTGCTTGGGTGATTGAGTTGCTCTTTCTAAATGTAATTTATTGTTGTTTTTTTTTATTGGAAGAGATGACTATTCTTGGAGAGTAAAAGAGTTAGAATGTAGATGATTTGATTTTATATTTTAATTCTCATAATTAGCCATTGTCAATGCATAATGCTTTTAGGGTTTAGAGTAGGAGGTTGGTATAAATATTGGTTATTTGTTTTCTCTGACCCACTTGCTCTCAGAACTTTACCAGATTTATGGAACTTAAGTAACAGCTTGGAGTAGCAGTGGAACTTATTTCTAAGTATGTTTAGTGCCCTTATCTTAATGCTAGATATATAATAAAGGATGCTTTTTTTAATGACCAACTTTTTTCTACTTTAGCCTTCATTCATCTTGGACAGTAGTTTCTCTGACTAAAAGATCTTCAAGGATTTGTTTGCCAAATGTCATTTTAAAAATAAAAAAAATCTTAGAATTGAAGAAATCTTAGAAACTCTGTCTTTCATTTGGTGAAAAATATATTCATACTCTGCTTGAACAGTTTTATTGAAAGTGAACATTTTATTGAAAGTGAATCATCCCATTTGTAAAATATCTAACCATACATTTAACAGAAATATGCTTTCTGTAACTTCTACTCTCTTATTCTAGAGTCTTCTGTAAACAAATGGAACAACCTTTTCCCTTACACATTTAAAATTGGTTACTATGTCCCACAAAGCTTTTTTTCTTACAGAGCAAACATCCATAATCAATTTATACAATGTGGTTTTGGAGACTATCATTATTCATTCATTCATTCAATCCATGTAAGTTTTTTGAGGTATTACGTGTTGGGTATTGTATGTTGAAGTTTCCCAGAAAGATAAGAATTAAACACTAAACTCAAAAAGTTTAGCCTTTAATGGAAAAGATGTTTTAGCATCATTAGCCCTAAATAAAAGTATATACTACATGGTATAGAATGTATAGCAGATGCATCAAAGACATTTTGTTTTCTCAAAGTGTCATCTAAATTGGGACTTTAAGGGAGAGAGATATTTGGATTGAACAATAGCAAAAGCATAGAGATATAAAAACAATGTGACACATTCTGGTGAAATATGGCAGGAATGAAAACAGGATGTGGTATAGTGTTGGGAGAGAAGAAGACTAGAGAAGGATCTATAGATTACAGACCAAGTCCAGACCACAAAGAATATCGTGTATTTAATGGAGTTTGAATTTTATACTGAGCACCGTGGGTAGTTATTGAAGTATTTTAAGCAGGGAAGCAACTTGATTACATCTGGTTTTTAGTCAGATCACCCTGGCATTGGGTAAAGGGAGAATAGGTTAAAGTAAACCTAGAATCTAGGAACCTATTTAGGCTATTAATAAGTAATTCAGGAAAAACTTTGGGGGGTCTGAACTTAACAAAGAAAAAGGAGGGAGGGTGAGGAGTGAGAAAGAGAAAAGAAAAAGAAGGAAAGAAAAGAAAGATAGGAAAACAGAAGGAAAGACAGAAGGGAAGACCGAGAAAGAAAGAGAAAGGGAGATGGTTGGTGGATAGAAGAGAGTGATATCTAGTGTCCTTGTTTTCAAACTTTACATTAGAATCACCTGGGGAGTTTTAGAAAAACCATTGTTGCCTCAGTCCACCCCTTGAAATGGATTATTTGGTGCAGGATGCAGCCTGAGCATCAGGATTTTTAAAAGCTAAGCAAGGGATTCTAATTGTGCAACAAAGTTTGAGAACCACCAATCTATATGTTTCAGTAACTGAGTAGGTTTTAAACATCTTGTTTATATGGTACCAAAAATAGACAAAATGCTATAAATGTGCTCTGATCAGGGAAAAATGGGAAAATTACTTCCTTGGATCAGGATACTATTCTTCTTTATTAATGAAGCCTAAGAATTTATTTACCATTTTGAATCACATCATATCGTTTCGTAGAGCAAGTCCATAATTAACTAAAACCTACATGCCTCTTTCATAAGAACTGAGTTGTCTTCATTGAGCTCCCAGAAATTCATCACAGTTCAGATTTTCCCACCCTGGTACTGTTTTTCCATTGTAGGAACGTCAGAGTGCCATGGCTTCCTGTAATTTTCCTGTTAGTCTCTCCACTACTGGGGACAATGGTTTGCTCTTTTTCCTCCTCTCTCCTACAGATCCAAGAAGAGTTGTTGATTTTTCAGCTTGTTCATTTTATTACTTATTATTAGGATGAAATGGCAACTTCCAAGCTCCTTACAAACAGAACTGGAAACTGGAAGTTGCAGTTGATTTTCTAGATGTAAATGTAGGTTTTATATTCAGCCATATTTAATGTTACCTTATTAGGTTTAGTTCATGGTTCACCAAATCTTATATAAATCCTATAATCAAACTATTTTAGCTTTGTCATCCATAGATATAAATATGCCTTCTAAGTCTTTAATCAGATTATTGACAAAAGACAGTAAATAGGACAAAGACAATGATCACTGAGTTTTCAACAAAGTATAGAGTGCTCTGCTAGAAAAATACGTGAATGCATGTGTGTGCACATGCTTGCAGGGTGGGGAATGGGGGTTACAAATACATATTTTCCCATCTTTAAAGCTTATAGGCTCACATTTAGAGGTCAGTTGGAATAAAAATATCTTATTGAAAGATCCTGGGAGGTCTAGTTGAGTGAATTCTGCTTATGTGAGCGCCTATAATATTCCTAGGAAGTGGACTTCTCTTTAGGAAAATCTGATGCATTTTTTTACTTCTTTATGACTAATAAAGACAGTGTGAGAGTTCTTAAGCTTTTCATTTACAAAATTTTTCAAAGAAGTTCCTGAAAAAGGCCTGATAGAAAAGTCCATTTAAAGATATTTAGCCAAGGGGCACCTTGGTGACTCAGTTGGTTAAGCGTCTGACTCTTGATTTCAACTGAAGTCATGATCTCAAGGTTCCCTTCATGAGTGCAAGCCCCATGTTGGGCTCTGTGCTGACAGTGCAGAGTCTGCTTTGGATTCTCCCCTCTCTCTCTGCCCCTTCCCCACGTACCTCTGTGCTTTTGCTCTATATCTCTCTTTCTCTCACAATAAATAATTAAACAAACAAACAAAAAGATATTTAGCCAGCAGGTCTTCTGCAAGCTGTGATTTACAATATACTAAGGACAGAGGTGGGGAAATGACCAGTAATATCCCTTTAGGATAAAAAGGCCGTTTAAGTCTCTTCATGAGTTGAATTAATGATATTTTGTTCAAAGCATTGGACTTCAACATCAGGGATCTGAGGATGTCAGAAGTTCAAATATTACCAAACAACAAAGTATCATTAAACCAGTTAAAGGATGTGAATGCTATTTTCCTCAAACCTGATGGAAAGCTACAGATAAACTGTGAAACCCACTAATATAATTTCATTGGATTTCATATAGAAGAACTCTACTAGACAAAAGCTTTTGACCCAAGACATTTAATTGTAGACTTTTTTCCAAAGTAAATATTTTCTGTTATAGACTTTAGCAAAAAAGGATTTGCTGTATAAAACCCAAAGACATTTTTAAACATAGCATGAGAAAAAGGATTTTTACATGAGTAAAGAAATCATCTGGGAGTTCTGAATACTTCCTTTGGAAAATAATTATTGCAGAATTATGAAACTAATTAAAACAGTCACTTTCAACTTTCAAAGTTAAAGTTTCCATTAAGGTTGATCCTAATAAAAATTTTGGAAGCAGATGAAGTTTGTCTTTGCTGGGCCTGTTAGCCCTATTCAGTTCTATGTCTCTGTCTACCTTCTGCTATGTCTTACTCCAGGATATCTATTGCTCTTATGTACCATGTCCAGGGCTGCCTTCCTATCTTCCACCTCCCTATCACTAGCATTTTGGACAGCATACTTCAGGCTTGCTTTCTTTCTTTCTTTCTTTCTTTCTTTCTTTCTTTCTTCATTCATTCTGGGTTTTATTTTATTTATTTATTTATTTATTTATTTATTTTTAAATATGAAATTTATTGTCAAATTGATTTCCATACAACACCCAGTGCTCATCCCAACAGGTGCCCTCCTCAATACCCATCACCCACCCACCCCTCCACCTGGGTGGCTCAGTTGGTTAAGCATCTAACTTTAGCTCAGGTCATGATCTCACAGTTTGTGAGTTCGAGCCCTGCATCAGGCTCTGTGTTGACAGTGTGGAGCCTGGAGCCTGCCTCAGATTCTGTGTCTCCCTCTCTTTCTGCCTCTCCCTGGCTTGTGTTCTATCTCTCTCTCTCAAAAATAAATAAAAGCATTAAAAAAATAAATAAATAAAATTTTACCCTCTCTTTCCAGTTACTTCCTAGTTCCTTTCTCTGCTTTATTGTTTTCATGGCATTTATCACCACCTGATATACTGTTGACTGACTGATTGGTTGATTCTCTATCTACCATTAAAATTGAGCTCTATGAGGACAGTTTTCTTTCCTGCTTTGATCACTTATTTATTCCATATCAAGTACAGTTCCTGCCAAGTAATATCTCTCAAATATTTGCTGAATGCATGAATGAACTCCTTTGGAAAAGAATCTAGCAGTATTTATTCATACTAAAAATGCACATATTGTTTCTCTTAGCAGTCTTACTTGTAAATTAATGTTTGTTGCATATATTTTGCTCCTCCTCGCATTGAGAGGTGAGGTTTATGTTCCCTTCCCTTGAATCTAGATGTAGACTCTATGACTGACTGACCAACAGAATATGGTTGAAGGGACACTGACAGTTTCCAGAACCAAGCCTTAAGAGATTAGCAGTTCCTGTTTCCTGTCTGTGGGAAACTTGCTCTTAGAACCAGTCACCATGCTGTGAGGAAGCTGAGCAGTCCACAGAGAGTCCAGGTAGAAAGGAATCAAAGTCTTTGATTAATAGTCCCATCTGAGCCCCCAGCTAACATCCAGCAAGAACTTGCCAACTAATAGCTGTTTGAAATGAGTCCTTTAGACCCATTTGAGCTACCCCAGCTGAAGCTGCTGAATTGTTCTGCTGAGCCCTGCTCAAATTTTAAATCCATGAGTAGTTTTGGGGTGGTTTATTATGTAAAAATTGGTAACTGAAACACCATTTTTTAGGAATCTATTTTATAGAAATAAGAACAACAGAACATAAAAATAGATGAATACAGGGATGTTTCTAGCAATTTTCTTTATTATAGTCAAAAAAAAAAGCAGGAAAGAAAGAAAATAACCTAGAAACAAAATGAATGCTGATCATCAATCCATTATGGTTAAAAACAGCTTTATTGTATGACACACAATAATCAATTGCATTTTTATACACTAATAATCTGAAAAGGAAATTACAAAAACAATTCCATTAACAATAGTATCAAGAAGAATAAAATACTTAGGAATTAACCAAGGAGGGGGAAGTCTTATATAATGAAATTTATAAAACATTGCTAAAATAAATTAAAGACATAATAAATGGAAACACATATGTTCATGGGTTGAAAGACTTATATTGTTCAAATGTCAATTCTACCCAAAGTGATCTACACATTCAATGCAATCCCTATTGAAATCCCAATGACATTTTTTTGCAGAAATAGAAAAACCTATCCTTTTTTAAATATGAAATTTATTGTGAGATTGGTTTCCATACAAGAAAAACCTATCCTAAAATGCATATGGGATTTCAAGGAACCCCAGATAGTCCAAAAACTCTTGAAAAAAACATAGCTGGAGCACTCCTGATTTATAAACTTACTATAAACCTTACAGTAAGTAAAATAGTGGGGGACTGGCATAAAGATAGACATATAGACCAGTGGGATAGAATAGATGGCTCAGAAATTAATCCTTGTGTATATGGTTGAATGATTTTTGATAAGGTGCCATGACTATTCACTGGGGGAAAGGACAATATTTTCAACAAATGGTGCTGGGAAAACTGGATATCCACATGTAAAACAATGAAGTTGGACACTTATATAACATATACAAAAATTAACCTGCAATGGATTAAAGACTTAAATATAAGGCCTAAAACTATAAATCTCTTAAAATAAAGCATGGGACAAAAGATGTATGACATTGGACTTGGCAGGGATTTCTTGGGTATGACAATAAAGGCACAGCAATAAAAGAAAAACAAGATAGACAAATTGGGCTTCCTGAAAATTTTAAGAATTTTGTGCACCAAAAAACACTCTCAACAAAATAAGAAGGCATTCTTTAGAATGGGAGAAAATATAAATCATGTATTTGATGAGTGATTAATATCCATAGTATATGGAAAACTCCTAAAACTCAACAACAACAGAACAAACAACTCAATTCAAAAATGGCCAAAAAACTTGAATGGACATTTCCCCAAATAATATGTACAAATGGCCAATAGCACATGGAAAGATGCCCAGCATCACTAATCATTAGGAAAGTGCAAGTGAAAACTATAATGAGATATTACTGCCTATCCTTTCAGATGGCTATTATCCCAAAACAAACAAACAAACAAACAAAACAAAAACAAACAAAAACCCAGAGAACAATAAATGTTGGTGAGGATATGGAGAAATTGAAACCCTGTGCACTGTTGGTGGGAGTATAAAATGGTATAGCTGCTGCAGAAAACAGTATGGAGGTTTATCAAAAAGTTAAAAATAGAATAACCATATGACCCAGCATTTACACTTCTGGATATATACCCTGGAGAGTGAAATCAGGATCTCAAGGAGACATTTGTACACCCACGTTCAAGCAACACTATTCACAGGAGCTAAAACATGGAAACAACCTGTGTCCATCAATAGATGAATGAATAAGCCAAATATCATGTATACATACAAGTGAATATTATTCAGTCTTAAAAAAGTAAAGAAATTCAGACACAGGCTATAATATGGATGAAACTTGAGGATGTTATAGTAAATGAAATAAGTCACAAAAAGACATTTTATATGATTCCGCTTCTATAACATACAGTACTTAGTGTAGTGAAAACAATAGAGACAGAAAGGAGAATTGTGGTTGCCAGAGGCTGGAAGGGAATGGGGAGTTATTGTTTAAGGGGTATAGTTTCAGTTTTACAAGATGAAGAGTCACAGAGATGGATGATGGTGACATAATGGTTGCACATTATGCATGTATTTCTTACCGCTAAACTGTATACTTAAAAATGGTTAAGATGGTAAATTTTATATGTATTTTACTGAGATAAAAAAAATTAAAGCTCTATTATGGACTTACTTTGCTATTAATTATTATAAATGAGTTAAAACTATATGTTTCAACATGGAAAGATATCTAGAATGTGTTGATAAATGTGAAAAAGCAAGGTTTAGAGTAAAATGGTCAGTATAATTTCATGGGCATAAAAAAGAAAACACTATAAATATATATATTTTATATATACTCATACAAGCATAAAAAGCATAAAGAATCTATACACCAAACTATTAACATTGATTTTGTCAAGAGAATGGGATTGGATAAGGTAGCTAGAAAATATTTTATTTTTTAAACACTTCTATATTGTTTGAATAGTTACAAAAAACAAATATTGCTCTAGTATTTAAAAAAATATGTATGTTTGGGCCTCAGGGAAAATAGTAGTGATACATGTATATGAATGCAGGTGTTTGTTTGTTAGGGAACTTTGTTAAAACTATTGCTCTGTTCCAAGAGAATGGCTTTTCCATGGATGTGAGGCTGGCCGAGGATGTCAGGAGCTGTGACAGTGAACAAGATTTTCTTCCATTTCTCCTGCCAGTGGCTTTCATGGCAACAATGCAGGGGTGACTAGCAAAAAAAGGGAAAGGAATGCTCCTACATTAGTGCAAATGACCTTCTTGAGTGTTAGAAGAGGGGTGCCTGGGCGGCTCAGTTGGTTAAACATCTGACTCTTGATTTGGGCTCAGGTCATGATCTCATGGTTCGTGGGATGGAGCCCTGTGTCAGGCTCTGCACTGACAGCACGGAGCCTGCTTGAGATTCTTTCTCTGCCCCTCCTCCGCTCACCCTCTCTCTCTCAGAATAAATAAATAAACTTAAAAAAACAAAAGAGGGGAACTCTACAATACTAATTTGGCAAGGCAAAGATTTTTGGTGATTTTGGAACCTGATTCTAGGGATTTTCAAGATCAAGGGGTGCCTGGGTAGCTCAGTCGGTTAAGTATCTGAGTTTGGCCCAGGTCATGATCTCACGGCTCATTGGTTCGAGCCCTGCATCAGAGCCTGGAGCCTACTTCAGATTCTGTGTCTCCCTCTCTCTCTCTGCCCCTCCCCTGCTTACACTCTGTCTCTGTCTCTCTTAAAAATAAATAAACATTTAAAAAAATTAACAAAAAGTGGAAAACAAGATCTGTCTGATCACTCATTTTAGTTGCTCTGACCTGTTTTCTGTAGAATCTTCATAGAATTAGGTTCTCAGAGAGTTGATTAGTGGGCAATTTTCCCAAATGTGTAATAAAGGGAGAATACTTTTGTAACTAATGAGTTATTTGATGTGGGAGAGGTGCCTGGTAAAAGGGGACTTGTTTTGAAGCCTAGGGACCTCTCTTTCATTAGCAGTGAGGCTGTGGAAAGAGCTAAAGTCTAGGAATCAAAAGAACCATGCTCTGATTCTAGTTCTGCTAGTGATTAGCTGACTGACTTTAGGTGAAACCATTTGCCCTTTCTGTGCCTGTTTCCTTACTGTATACCATACAACATAAGAAAGAAAGATTATGTCTTTCACTGATTACATAAAATGATCATGATACTGGCTTTCTTACAGGAGTTTATAAAAATAAGTCACGTCTTGCTATTTTAACAGCTAGATGGCACTATCACCTCTAACATTTGTTTTAATTTGAATTTAATTGCAGCTGGTGCTGAAAGTGCTATACTTCTTTCCTTCCATGATGGCTCTTGTCAAAATGTATGGCTTACAAATTAAAGGGAATGTAGCTTTGTTGTTTTGAGACACTACATATCTCTTCATAGGAGATTCATCATAGATCAACCCGAAGTCTTTGAGAAAACCAAAAGCCATCCTTTTGTAGAGGACAGAATCAATTGTATTATAATCATTCCTTGGGTCTTAGTTGCCCTCATTTCATCAGAGTTCTTTCTTTGTACCCCAGGTGACATGCTGACAGGCCTAGCCTGAGACAGTGCAGTTATGTGAGGAGGGTTGGATTTATTTAGGAAGAATCTGTCTTTATCTCACCTCCAGATCCAGGGGAAGAGACCTGCAGAGTTACAAGCTATGCTTTGTTGATTGTTGAGTCATCGATTTTAGCGATCCCTGAGCAAGCCAAATTCTGCATTTTAGAATCTAGTATATAAATCCTGGGGAGGTTAAGTGATTTGTTCAAGTTTACTTTAAAAATAGTCTTCAGACTCCCATCCTTTGTTTTTCTATCCTTTGTTTTGTTTTAATAAACTTACATGGTCTACGTTAGATATCAAAACTAAATGAGAGTTTACAGGATCACTTTACATTTACCAACCAACCAACCAACCAAACAAACAAACAAACAAATAAAATAAAATTCCATAAGCAGGATGGAATATTTAAACTAGCACAAATCCCTTATCACCATTTGTGCAACTGTACAGTCATGTGTAATCAAAGTCTCTGTAATTAAAGTTCCCCATTTCTTAAAAATGGACTTAAGTGATAGTTTGCCTGTCTTACAATATTTCACTGAAAAAAAATGTGAAAATTAAGTAGAAAATGGAGAAAAACTGGTTTTCTAAAACAATTTTATAGAACTCCAGCTTATTTTGCCATTTTTTTCCAAGGAAGTTAATTTATCTTCTTTTAAGTTTATGTAATATTTATAATTTTTTTCCACTTGCAAGTTGCCAGAAGAACATACTTAAAAGGGAGCTCTGTGCCTCCTCAACTTTCCCTTTGTTCATTTACACAGGAAAGAGTTGTGCATGTAGCCTCATCTACTTCCTGATATGCCTGCACAAAAATCATGGAAGTAGTGATAGGCCAACATAATGCTAATTTCTTTGGATTTTCTTTCTTCAGGTGTTTAGTTACCAAATTGTAAATTCTAAAGAGTCACTAAAATTGTAGAAATCTGCTTGAAAGACTGTAACTATTTTATTGGAGGGCACATTATGCATTAGTCATATTTTTTTCTTTCCTTTCTTCAAATCTGTCTCATTCAAAATAAAAATTAAATATTTAGCAGTTTATATTTTTTCTTTTATTGGCAAACCTTTTCTTCCCCTTGTGTATCATGTTGTGACTATAAGTCACTTTACCTAGAACTGTGAGACAGAATGGTGGATAGTTTTAGGAAATGATGCTGATAGTAATTTGATATTCTGTGAGTAGTGTTTCCTGGTCTGTTTGAAACCTTTAAAATGAAGAAAATAAATTGAAGGAAATTTGCATGATAATAGTTGTATTTATAACATGTGTTGACTATGAAAATACATGACAAGAAACAGCTCTAAATTCAGTAACAGCATTTACTTGAGTTTGTATTTTATTAGTCATAAAACATACACTTATATTTGAAAAATAGAAGTAATTTTATGAACAAAATATATTACGTATTCAATTAAAAGATAGTACTGAATGCATTTAGTGATTTAAATGCAGTTTCTCTGGAACTTCCCCCACACTATAAGTTGGGAACCATTGTTATAGGATGTCTGCAAGTGAATGGGTTTGTAAAGATTTATTTTCAGCTGCAGTTAAAGTGCATTGGGAGCTTAATGTGTTCCAGGCATTAAACAAAATTGCCTAATATGTATTAATTAATTTAGTCCTCATAGTAGCCCTGTAAGGTAGGTACTAGCATTGTCCCCATTTTATATAAATGTAGAGGGGTGCCTGGATGGCCCAGTGGATTAAGTGTCCGACTTCAGCTCAGGTCATGATCTCGAGGTCTGTGAGTTCAAGCCCCACATTGAGCTCTTTGCTGACAGCTCAGAACCTGGAGATGCTTCAGATTCTGTGTCTCCCTCTCTCTCTGCCCCTCCCCAGCTTGTGTTGTCTCTTTCTCTCTCAAAAATAAACAAGAAAAAAAAATGTAGAGAGAAGCTTAGAGGGTTTAAGTCACTTTTCAAAGTCATATAGCTAATAAGTGGCAGATCTGAGATCTGAGCCCTGGTCTAAGGAACTCTAGAACTGGACACTAACCACAACACTGCCTTTTCCTTCACTGAATTACAGTGTTTTTCAGTTGAGAGTTTAATATGTTTTATACCTATAGATAATTCTGATTCTCATGCCTATGTCAAACACACAATCAGGAAAACTGAGATAGACTACCAATTTAAAGCTACTGGGACAAAAATACATTTTAATTAAAACACAGAGTCAACATAATATACCTAGAAGATATATATGTATATATCATCCAATATGGTGGTTCTCAAGTAGAGTAGGAAGCTACTTGGGTGAGTATTAAAATTCAGAATCCAAGACTCTACCACAGCTATACTAAACCCAAATCTCTGGGAGGCAGGTGGGCTTAGACATGTGTATTTTCAAATATAGTTCCAGATGAGTTTAATGTATATCCCTGATTAAGAACTCCTGGTCTAATTCACCTTCCTCATTTTGTTTTTGAAGAATTGAAGTCCAGAAGGAGAGCAAGTTATTTCCACACAAGATATAATATTAAAATCTTTGCCATCATCAACATAAACATATATATTTCCTTTTTTCAGAGATCTATACAGATAAAAGACCATTTGAGTGTCTTGAAATCTGAATAGGGATATAGGACTTTGGAAAAACAAACAAACAAATAAACAAAAACCCCCAAAACAAAACCATAAATAACAAAAATAACATATGTTGGAAAATAACATGTGAAAAATGACTTACAGCAGAAAGAAAAGAGATTTTAGAGACATCTCTAAGGTAGGCTTCAGAATGGAGGTAGGTCTTAAAAGAATAGAACTCAGTGGAGTAGAGAGGAGGAATGGGAAGCTTTCCAGGTAGGAGAAGTATTGTGATAAAAAGACAGGGAGGCAGCAAAGTGGACAGAAATTTGGGACAAATGAACAGACCATTCTAGTGGTCTGTCCAAGTGGTCTCAGTCAAGTCCAGTGGCTGAGTTTAAGGGTGGGGATTCACCTGATGACTTTGGGTCTACCCTATGGAGGTAGAACTGGTTTGCAATTAAGAGTTAGAATGGCAGGTGTAGTTTATCTGGTAGAATCCTGTCACTATTATTCTTTTCAGACATAAACGATGACAACACATAAGCAAGGAGAATCCTGCTTAGCAATCTCAAAACAGTGCTCTAAACTGCTTTCCATAGTGTAACTTTAAGTATCTGTTTTTTAATAGGTTAGTATTCTTAAATTTCAGTGAGGGTTGAAGAGATGGAATTTAGTCTGAGTTTTTAAAATTTGCTCACTACTGTGTTGTTCTCACTTTAGCCACGTATGCCTGTTTTTATATGGACCTCAAGAATTTTCCACAAAATTTCCATCAGTGATACTGATTTTGGCTTAGAAAGAGAAGTGAACTAAAAGACCATTGTAACTCTTCAAGAAGAATTTATCTATTTATTTTTGTTTACTTTTGTGGAATTTTTAATTTTTAAAATTAAACTTTTTATTCTGAAATATTTGTAGATCCACATGTGATAGTTGCAAATAATACAGGGAGATCCTGTGCACCTCTGCTGTCAGTGTTGAACCTGCTTTGGATCCTCTCCCCACCCCGCTCTGTACCTCCCCAACTCCTGCTCTCTCTCAAAAATAAATAAACATTAACAAAAATTACCATCACCACAAAGATTTCTGATGTTATCCTTTTATCCACCTGTCCTTTACCCCTCCTTAACCTCTGGCAAACACTAATCTTTTCCCCATTTTTATAATTCTGTTCTATATATCTAATGTTATATTAATGGAATAATACAATATATAAAATTTAGGGATCAGCTTTCTTTTTTTCACTTAGCATAGTTCTCTGGAGATATGACCAGGTTGTTGCCAGTATCAATAGTTTGTTCCTTTTTATTGTAGTCTATAATGGTTTGAGTGTATCATTTCGTTTAGCTTTTTAAATAATTTAGGTATTATTATACATTGGTCATCACAGTCTACTGGTGCCATCATTTTACCAATTTGAGTGAAGTATAGAAACCTTACCTCCTTTATTTACAATATAACTACCCTCCCTCATTTACAATATGATTGTCCTAAATATTTCCTGTACATACATTTTGAATCACATCAGATAGTATTATATTTTTTGCTTCAACTATCAAACATGATTTAGAAAACTGAAAAGGAAAGTCTGTTGTATTTATTCATGTTTTTGCTTACTGGGTTCTTTCTTCTTTCTTGATGTTACAAGTTTCCTTCTTTTATCATTTCTTTTCTGTTTAAAAAACTTTCAGAGTAGGTCTACTGGTGATAAATTCTGTTGGTTTATCTTCATCTGAAAATGTCTTGATTTCTACTTTATTTTTGAAGGATTTTTTCATTAGATATAGAATTTTTGGGTTGACAGTTCTTTTCTTCCAGCTCTTTAAAAATGGTATGCTTATTTCCTTCTGGTCTGCATGGTTTTTGATTAGTAATCTACTATCATTTGAATTGTTTTTCCCTTATAGGTAAGGTGCATCTTTTTTTGCTGCTTTTAAGGCCTTTCGTTGGTTCAGTGTTTGGCTACGATGCATAATTGGTGTGCATTTCCTTGGGTTTATCCTGTTTGGGAATATTTTCACCTTCTTGAATGTATTTTGCCAAATTTAGGTAGTTGTCAGTCGACTATTATTTTTTCAAGTACTTTTCCAGCCCTACTCTTTTTCTTCACTCTTTCCAGGATTCTAAAACATAAATGTTAGATTTTTTGTTATAATTCCTTAGGTCCCTTAACTCTGTTAGTTTTTTACAGTGTATCTTTTTTCTTCAGATTAGGTAATTTCTATTGTTTTATCTTTTGGCTCACTGATTTTTTTTTTTTTTTTGGCCCATTCTGCTGTTGAGCTTATCCACTGAGTTTTTTATTTCAGTTATTGTATTTTTCAATTCTAAAGTTCCCATTTGGTTGTTATTTATATTTACATCTTCTATTCTTTGCTAAGACTTTCTCTTGGTTAAGATTTTCTATTTTGTTTTGAGCGTATTTGTGATTGCTCATTCAAACATTTTTTTATTATGGCTGTTTTTGAATCTTTGTTATATAATTCTAAGATTTCTATGATCTTCATATTGACATCTGTTGATTGCACTTGTTTACTCAGTTTTAGATTTTTATGGTTCTTGGTATGATAATTGTCAGTTGAAACCTGGGTATTTTGCTATGTTAAGAGATTCTATATCTTATTTAAATCTCTAAGGTGGTTTTCTCTGACACTAAGCGAAGGAGAGGTGCCACCTCCTTAATGCCAGGTTGGGGTAGAAGTCCATCCAGGTTCTTTGGCTCCCTTGGTACTCAAGGGAGAATACTCCTTGTTACTACTGGGCAGGGATAGAAGTTCCAGCTGTCCACTAGGTCTTCACTGATACCTTCCTGGCTGGGAAGACTCCTTACTGCTTTCTATCTGACCACCACTGACAACACAGAGAGGAGGAGTGGCCTCATTTCTCCTGGAGAGTAGCATTAAGTCCTTACTTTCCTCTAACACCACTGTAGTAGGAAGAAAAAAGGGTATCATGTTACTGCTGGGTAGGGATAGAAGTCCATGCTCCCCATGTGGTCTCTGCTGATACCATGGCTGTGTATGCAAGAGAGGGTGGCTCATTACTGCCCACAGGGATAGATGTCCCAGTTTCCTATTTACTTCTCTGATAAGTAAATGGGTGGTGAGTATTATGATGCCTTATTATAGCCTGGTGATGGTGGAAGTCTAGGGTCCTCAATTGCCCTCTCCTAGTGGGGGTGAGGGTGGGGGTTGGGTCAATTTCCTCTGTGGTACTCATTTTCTGTGGTGTTTATTTTCTAAACATTTTTTGTCTTGTTACACTATTCCTTTCCTGGACTTTTGGCTAAAGAAAGCAGGCTGTTTTTTGTCTGTTTTATTTATTGATGTTTCTGGATTGCTGACTTGTTCAGCTCCAAGTCTGGGATATATGAGGCAAACAGAAAATGTAGGGAACCCACCACCATGTTGTTACTTGGGTCTTGAGGTCCCCAGCTCATCTTCCTTCTTCTCTTAACCATTTAGTCTTCTTAAGTCTGTTTTATACATAATATCAAGAGTTTTGTATTATTTAATAAGAGGAATATGGAAAAGTGCATCTACTCCACCTTCCTGGAAAGGAAGTCCTCAGAAGAATTTGTTTTTAACATTAGAACTTCCGGATTCCAGATGTTCTGATTGCATAATTTGTATGCTTGTTATTTGTGTGAAAGGTGGCCTTTCATATTGGTTTATCCCTTCAAAAATTAATGAATTTTTCCTAAATAAATGAGTTACTACTTTTCAAGTGAAGCATTTAAATAGATGCTATTTTTAAAACACTTTGTTTTTTAGTGTGGCATTTTACTCTCTAAATCACTGTTTCTTATTTTTTGGAAGGATTTAGGGAGGTATCAAAAGACTTGTTTGAGAATCTGATTAAAACAATATACTTTCTGCCCCCAAATTTTGTTTACCATTTATGAGATTCACAGATAGCCTATAGCACCTTGTAAATAATCTCTTTCTTAACATGAGCTGTGAAGCTGACAAACCACCAAGAATAGAGAAGGGAAAAAATTGTTAGGAAATATAGGACTCAGGACTCTTTCTATGACAGGCTGGTAGTCCTCACACTCAAGCTCTACAAAACTCCATTTTGTTAGCCTAGGTAGACAGTTGACTTGTATGTACAGGAAGAAACTTCTGTCAGTTGTAATTAATGCAGTCCTTAAATGTGGTGGAGATACCATTCTAATCTAGGTCTTCTTTACTTTAATACCTATAGTATATTCCTTAAACACTCAGTGTTTTCTGTCATTTATTTATTTGCAGCTATCTCTTTGGGGAATTCCCTAACCACATAGGCCATATCCTTACCTTTGGATTGGCCATAACTTGGCATGAAAAGCAACTGTTATGTGCAAAAAAAAGTATTGATAAAGACTGAGGGGCACCTGGGTGACTCAGTTGGTTGAGTGTCCAACTCTTGGTTTTGGCTCAGGTCATGATCTCATGGTTTGTGTCCTGACAGTCAAAGCCTACTTGGGATTCTCTCTTTCTCCCTCTCTCTCTCTCTCTTCCCCTATCCTGCTCATTCTCTCTCTCTCTCTCAAAATAAATAAACTTAAAAAAATACTGAGATTTTCTTCCTTGTTGAACAAAAGATTGATGTGGATGACCGTTGCTGAGGAAAGATTGCTAGAGAGTTTTTCAGTTATTTATTGCTGTGTAACAAACCACTGCAACACTTACTAGCCTTAAACCACAACTATTAATTATTTCTCAAATTCTCTGGATTGGCAATCTGGATGGTTCTTTTGTTTGTCTTGAATGGAATCACATGATTGCATTTATATGATGACTTTATTTGGGCCAGAGGCCCAAGATATCCTCCCTAGTATTTCTGGCAATTGATGGTAGCAGTCAAGGCTAACTTTGGGGCCCCTTTGTTCTACTCCACATGGCCTCTCATCCTCCATTTGGTGAGATTGGACTATTTTAATACATGGTAGTCTCAGATTTCCAAGAGAGACAAATATGAAAGCTATATGTCCTCTGAAGACCTAATCCTTGAAGTCACATGGTATTACTTCTTCATTCTGCTGGTCAAAGCAGGTCACAGCAGCAGCCCAGATTCAAGCAGAAGGGAAATAGATTCCATCCCTTAATGGGAAGAGGGGCAAAGTCACGCTACAAAAGGGCATATGAGATGCGAGGAATTGTGGCCATTCCTGCAAACAATCTGCTGCAGGGGGCAAGGAAGTGTAATGCTAATGAAGTAGAGGCGGTGATTTGTGCATCAGGTTAGTGAGTGGTAGGGTGAGTTGCTGACACCAGGCCATGTGTTCTGGAACAAACTCAATCTGTGAGCAGCAGCCAAAGAAAAGAGTGTGAAGCATTTGGCAGGCAGACTTTTCTGTGATGACTTTAGCTCTGGGGACTACTCTTTTTGACTTGGCCAGTGGACAAAACTTGGCTTTTTACCCTAGAGTTTTCTCCTTTTTGTAAGCAAAGGCTGAAGTCAACAGGCCATAGTTCAATTTAGATATGTAATCAGCCTGGGATGAAAAAATTTTTCTCAAGCTAAGCATTTCATGGACTTAGAAAATTAAAATATGAAATGAAGCTGTCTGCAAAACACCTATTATGCAAACACTTTAGCTGCCAAAATAGTGTTGTAAGCTAAGAAACAGTCAGGAGGAGCTAAAAAAAAATTGAAGACTGGGGATTTTCAAAAAATTTGGTACTTATAACCTAATGAATTACCAGCATTAGTTTAGAAACTAGCTCTAAAGAGGATATGTGGATATTTCTTGATAAGGCTGTTGCTGTATCATTCAGTACTACACGAGTTGGATATCTCAGGTGAGATGTTCATATCAGGCATTCACTTCTGGCACATGAGCTGTGAGTATGAGTGTGTGCTGAATCAGCTGTAGTTGGGAGAGATTAATTACATGGCTGCATTCCAGAAATCACTGTGTATCCAGTCCTATCTTATAGAATGCCAACTCTTCAAGTTTCACCATTTGGGATCTCTGAGCTCTAGATACACAACCTCACTCTAACATAGTAGTGAGGAACAACCTAATGTGACTAAAACATGGCAGTGATTACTAAGAGATATCTTCCAAAGCTACCTTATTGTTCTATTGGTATTTCATTACTTTAATAAAATATTTCGAGGGTGTTGGCAATAGAGAAGACACTCTCATGGAAGATAATCAAAGATAGTGTGTGAGGCAGATCTTACACCTGTATAGAATAGTAAAGTGATCTGAAGGATTTTCAGAATAGCCAAAAGAATATCCTTTCTGGATCATTTCTGATATCTGAAATTTTACCACTAAAGCAATTCTTTCTATTTTCTATTTCTTTCTAACAGTTTCCTATAGACTTTCTCTTTTAAACTGCAAACATTCCTAGTATGTTGCTATATAAGGCTTTGTGATATAGTGGAAATCATATAAACCTTGATTTCTGATTCTGTCCTTACTAATGGGCCAGTAACTAAACTTCTGTTAGACTCATTGGGTTTTTGTGAAGATTGAGTTTTATTATATATACACACATACATATACACATACATATATGTATATACATATATATAACAGAACTTAATGCCCATATCTATCTATCTATCTATCTATCTATAAATTCTCATATATATATATGTACATCCTGACAAATAATTGATGTTCTTTAATAAACATTAATTTCCTGGTTTTCTTAAAATAGCAAATTAGTAAAATACCTAGGTAGTATTTCCTTTCACTGCTCTTTCCTGACATTAAGGCTCTGTGAACTTGAATGATGAACAATTATGTCTTTATTTTCACTAACCTTTAACTGAAATTTTACATTTCCTTCAATTAAAAATGTAAGCTATAAACACAGCAATATTGGCAATACCAGCAACTTTGTCACCAATAGGATTGGCAAATATTTTCATGTCACATTATAAGATTTACAGAAAGTTTGAAGCATGCTTTATATTCATGATTACTTTGAATTCGTAGTTATTAGATTGCTGCTAGATCTTGTTACTGAATGCATTGATAAAGATACACACATATTACTATCTCACAAATTTGTGTGGTGATTTGATAAGTGTTTCATTAACTATATCTATATTTGATGGTTAGAAACATTCTAAGAGGTCCATGTGCAGTAACAGAAAAAAGTTAAACATGTTGATTGTACTTGTTCAGTAGTGATGTTTGTGGTACCACCTTATGTTGTAAGGTTAGGTCATGTGATCATTTACATTTAGTGTTTTTAATCATTAGGCTTTGGACATGACTGTTGTTTTTTTAGTATTTACCATTTTATTGTTCCAAAAGTTCTCCATGGTAATTAAGTTTATTATTGAGTAGCTGAATTTTTATGTGTAGAACATTAAACTCTAATGTATCTTCACAATAGAATACAAACTAATATAACAAGAAATGAAAAATAGTTTTATATACTACTGTGGAATAATTTTCAGGATATACTGTTAATTTAAAAAGGAAAAATGAAGACAGATGTCTATAGTATTCCACCTTTTATTAAAGAAAGAGGTATATAAATAAATATAAAGTAAAAATACATGCTAGCTACCTTGCTTTTATAAAAATGACCTACACGAGGCTTGCACCGCACAAACACCCAACGCCGTGGTTCTGTGGATCCATCCCGCTGATGGGTAAGCCTCCCACCCGGTGCCGCAAGGCCCCTCCCAAAGCAGACCACCAAAGGCAAAGCAAGCTGAGGGTGCCCCTCCCACCCCTGTGCACCTTGCAGATCCACCCCGGCTAATACGCCAGATCCCATCGAAGCAGCACCACAAGCCTGGCAGTGTGCAAGTAGCCCAGACAGGGGCCACACCACTCCACAGTGAGGCCTGCTTCTGGGAGAGGGGAAGATAAGGTACACACCTTCTGACTGTGGCCACAGCGGTAGGCTGGGGGCAGACATCAGATCTGACTGTGGCCCCGCCCACCAACACAAGTTACTACAGACAATTCAGAGGAAGAGCCCTGCAGTTCCGTGCCACTCCAGGGAGTATCCAAAATGACGAAATGGAAGAATTCTCCTCAAAACAAACTCCAGGAAGTAGTGACAGCTAACGAACTGATCAAAAACGATTTAAGCAATGTAACAGAAAATGAATTTAAAATAATAGTCATAAAATTAATCGCTGGGCTAGAAAAAAGTGTACAGGACATGAGAATCTATTACTACAGAGATCAAGGGACTAAGAAACAGTCAGGAGGAGCTAAAAAATGCTATAAATGAGATGCAAAATGAAATGGAGGTGACCACAGCTCAGATTGAAGAGGCAGAGGAGAGAATAGGTGAATTAGAAGATAAAATTATGGAAAAAGAGGAAGCTGAGAAAAAGAGAGATAAAAAAATCCAGGAGTATGAGGGGAGAATTAGAGAACTCAGTGAAACAATTAAACCCAATAATATACACATAATTGGGATTCCAGAGGAGGAAGAGAGAGGGAAAGGTGCTGAAGGTGTACTTGAAGAAATCATAGCTGAGAATTTCCCTGACCTGGGGATGGAAAGGCATTGAAATCCAAGAGGCACAGAGAACTCCCTTCAGACGTAACTTGAATTGATCTTCTGCATGACATATAGTGAAACTGGCAAAATACAAGGATAAAGAGAAAATTCTGAAAGCAGCTAAATATAAACATGCTCTAACATATAAAGGGAGACTGATAAGACTTGTGACAGATCTATCTACTGAAACTTGGCAGGCCAGAAAGGAATGGCAGGTAATCTTCAATGTGATGAACAGAAAAAAAAAAATGCAGCCAAGAATCCTTTATCCAGCAAGTCTGTCATTCAGAATAGAAGGAGAGATAAAGGTCTTCCCAAACAAACAAAAACTGAAGGAATTCATCACCACTAAACCAGCCCTACAAGAGATCCTAAGGGGGACTCTGTGAGTGAAATGTTGCAAGGACCACAAAGTACCAGAGACATCACTACAAGCATGAAACCTACAGACATCACAATGACTCTAAACCCATATCTTTCTATAATAACACTGAATGTAAATGGACTAAATGCCCCAACCAAAAGACATAGGGTATCAGAATGGATAAAAAAACAAGAGCCATCTATTTTCTGTCTACAAGAAACTCATTTTAGACTTGAGGACACCTTCATGATTGAAAGTGAGGGGATAGAGAACTATCTATCATGCTACTGGAAGTCAAAAGAAAGCTGGAGTAGCCACACTTATATCAGACAAACTAGACTTTAAATTAAAGGCTGTAACAAGAGATGAAGAAGGGCATTATATAATAATCACAGGGTCTATCCATCAGGAAGAGCTAAGAAGTATAAATGTCTATGTGCCAAACATGGGAGCCCCCAAATATATAAAACAATTACTCACAAACATAAGCAACCTTGTTGATAAGAATGTGGTAATTTCAGGGGACTTTAACACTCCACTTACAGAAATGCATAGATCATCTAGACACACGGACAATAAAGAAACAAGGGCCCTGAATGTTACATTGGATCAGATGGACTTGACAGATATATTTAGAACTCTGCATCCCAAAGGAACAGAATATACTTTCTTCTCGAGTGCACATGGAACATTCTCCAAGATAGATCACATGCTGGGTCACAAAACAGCCCTTCATAAGTATACAAGAATTGAGATCATACCATGCATACTTTCAGACTACAATACTATGAAGCTTGAAATCAACCACAGGAAAAAGTCTGGAAAACCTCCAAAACCAGGGAGGTTAAAGAACACCCTACTAAAGAATGAGTGGGTCAACCAGGCAATTAGAGAAGATATTAAGAAATGTATGGAAACAAACGAAAATGAAAATACAACAACCCAAATGCTTTGGGATGTAGCGAAGGCAGTCCTGAGAGGAAAATGCATTGCAATCCAGGCCTATCTCAAGACACAAGAAAAATCCCAAACACAAAATCTAACAGCACACCTAAAGGAAATAGAAGCAGAACAGCAGACACACCCCAAACCCAGCAGAAGAAGAGAAACAATAAGGATCAGAGCAGAAATAAACAATATAGAATCTAAAAAAACTGTAGAGCAGATCAATGAAACTAAGTTGGTTTTTTGAAAAAATAAACAAAATTGATAAACCTCTAGCTAGGCTTCTCAAAAAGAAAAGGGAGATGACCCAAACTGATACAATCATGAATGAAAATGGAATTATTGCAACCAATCCCTCAGAAATACAAGCAATTATCAGCGAATACTATGAAAAACTATATGCCAACAAACTGGACAACCTGGAAGAAATGGACAAATTCCTAAACACCCACACACTTCCAAAACTCAAACAGGAAGAAATACAAGATTGAACAGACCCATAACCAGCGAAGAAATTGAATCAGTTATCACAAATCTCCCAACAAATAAGAGTCCAGGACCAGATGCCTTCCCTGGGGAATTCTATGAGACATTTAAAGCAGAAATAATACCTATCCTTCTCAAGCTATTCCAAAAAATAGGAAGGGAAGGAAAACTTCCAGACTCATTCTATGAAGCCAGTATTGCTTTGATTCCTAAACCAGAGACCCAGTAAAAAAAGACAACTACAGGCCAATATCCCTGATGAATACGGATCCAAAAATTCTCAATCAGATACTAGCAAATCGAATTCAACAGCATATAAAAAGAATTATTCACCATGATCAAGTGGACTTCATTCCTGGGATGCAGGACTCGTTCAACATTCACAAATCAATCAACGTGATACATCACATTAATAAAATAAAAGATAAGAACCATATGATCCTGTCAATCGATGCAGAAAAGGCATTTGACAAAATTCAGCATCCTTTCTTAGTAAAAACCCTCGAGAAAGTCGGGATAGAAGGAATATACTTAAACATCATAAAAGCCATTTATGAAAATCCCCCAGCCAATATCATCCTCAATGGGGAAAAACTGAGAACTTTCTCCCTGAGATCAGGAACACGACAGGGATGTCCACTCTCACCACTGTTGTTGAACATGGTGTTGGACGTTCTAGCATCAGCAATCAGACAACAAAAGGAAATCAAAGGCATCAAAATTGGCAAAGATGAAGGCAAGCTTTCACTTTTTGTAGATGACATGATACTATACATGGGAAATCCAACAGACTCCAGCAAAAGTCTGCTAGAACTGATACATGAATTCAGCAAAGTCGCAGGATACAAAATCAATGTACAGAAATCAGTGACATTCTTATACACTCATAATGAAGCAACAGAAAGACAAATAAAGAAACTGATCCCATTCACAATTGCACCAAGAAGCATAAAATACCTAGGAATAAATCTAACCAAAGATGTAAAAGATCTGTATGCTGAAAACTCTAGAAAGCTTATGAAGGGAATTAAAGAAGATATAAAGAAATGGAAAAACATTCCATGCTCATGGATTGGAAGAATAAATATTGTCAAAATGTCAATACTACCCAAAGCTATCCACACATTCAGTGCAATCCCAATCAAAATTTCACCAGCATTCTTCTCGAAGCTAGAACAAGCAATCCTGAAATTTGTATGGAACCACAAAGGGTCCCAAATAGCCAAAGTAATTTTGAAGAAGAAGACCAAAGCAGGAGGCATCACAATCCCAGACTTTAGCCTCTACTACAAAGCTGTAATCATCAAGACAGCTTGGCATTGGCACAAAAACAGACACATAGACCAATGGAATAGAATAGAATCCCCAGAACTAGACCCACAGAAGTATGACCAACTCATCGTTGACAAAGCAGGAAAGAACATCCAAAGGAAAAAAGACAGTCTCTTTAACAAATGGTGCTGGGAGAACTGGACAGCAACATGCAGAAGGATGAAATTAGACCACTTGCTCACACCATTCACAAAAATAAACTCAAAATGGATAAAGGACCTGAATGTGAGACAGGAAACCATCAAAACCCTAGAGGAGAAAGCAGGAAAAAAGCTCTCTGACCTCAGCTGCAGCAATTTCTTACTTGACACATCCCCAAAGGCAAGGGAATTAAAAGCAAAAATGAACTACTGGGACCTCATCAAGATAAAAAGCTTCTGCACAGCTAAGGAAACAATCACCAAAACTAAAAGGCAACCAACGGAATGGGAAAAGATATTTGCAAATGACATATCAGACAAAGGGCTAGTATCCAAAATATATAAAGAGCTCACCAAACTCCACGCCCGAAAAACAAATAATCCAGTGAAGAAATGGGCAGAAAACATGAATAGACACTTCTCTAAAGAAGACATCCGGATGGCCAACAGGCACATGAAAAGATGCTCAATGTTGCTCCTCATCAGGGAAATACAAATCAAAACCACACTCAGGTATCACCTCACGCCAGTCAGAGTGGCTAAAATGAACAAATCAGGAGACTATAGATGCTGGGGAGGATGTGGAGAAACGGGAACCCTCCTGCATTGTTGGTGGGAATGCAAACTGGTGCAGCCACTCTGGAAAACAGTGTGGAGGTTCCTCAAAAAATTAAAAATAGACCTACCCTATGACCCAGCAATTTCACTGCTAGGAATTTACCCAAGGGATACAGGAGTACTGATGCATAGGGGCACTTATACCTCAGTGTTTATAGCAGCACTCTCAACAATAGCCAAATTATGGAAAGAGCCTAAATGTCCATCAACTGATGAATGGATAAAGAAATTGTGGTTTATATACACAATGGAATACTACATGGCAGTGAGAAAGAATGAAATATGGCCTTCTGTAGCAACATAGATGGAACTGGAGAGTGTGATGCTAAGTGAAATAAGTCATACAGAGAAAGACAGATACCATATGTTTTCACTCTTATGTGGATCCTGAGAAACTTAACCGAAATCCATGGGGGAGGTGAAGGAAAAAAAAGAGGTTAGAGAGGGGGAGAGCCAAAGCATAAGAGACTCTTAAAAACTGAGAACAATCTGAGGGTAGATGGGGGGTGGGAGGGAGGAGAGGGTGGGTGATGGGTATTGTGGAGGGCACCTTTTGGGATGAGCACTGGGTGTTGTATGGAAACCAATTTGACAATAACTTTCATAGTAAAAAAAAAAAAATGACCTACATGAAATGGGATATCCTGAATTAGATCCTGGAACAGAAAGAGGACGTTAAAGGAAAAATGAGAGAAATCTGAATAAAAGTCTGTAACTTAGTTGATAAGTGTTTTGCCATTTGTTAATTTCTCATTTTAACAAATGTATGATAGTTTTGTAAGATTGTCAGCATTGGGGAGAGCTCAGTGAAGGGCATATGGCCCTTGCTCTGCTATCTTTTCAATTTTAGTGAAAACTGAAAATTAGTTCAAAATAAAGTTTAAAAAAAGAGTAGAGAAAAATGAAAGGATATACCAGTAATTAATAAAAATGTTTGGTGGGAAGAAGGGAACAGGATGGAAACTAGAAACCTCCAAATATACATGGATTCATGGATCAAACTCAGCATAACTACTGAAATATTTTATGTAATTATAAGACAGAATTAAAGCAAAAAAAGTCCCTAAAATCACAAGCAAAATGAAACCTAATATACTTACTTTTTGCATTGCTGGCTTAATCACATAAAGAGAGGTTATTTTAAGTGATTTTAAAACAGAACAATGTGACTACATACTGCTAGTGGGATATATATCCTATGACTGAAACAAACTGTAAAAAAGTTTTACACTGTCTTTAGTAGTCATATAATAATAATAATAATATTGGTACTGTTATTTTGAACCAACCTTTGTGTGTGTTATATATTTGAATTGAAAATACTTATATGTATTTATGATGACTTTGTCATAAAATTATTAGTGGTAACACAATTTCCTAATTTATTGGTAACTAGAAGCAGCAAATTAGATGGTGGTAAAAAGAAAGGTCTGCTCTTTACAGCTACTATCAAATGAGGGGAGAAGGTACAGGTTAATGAGTACAGGAGCAAATCGTTCTTCATACTTCATCACTGGGGATATTACAGTAAAATGAATAATCATGATTGAACTACGAAAGCCCCAATTATGACCATATCCCTTTGTTGGAGAGTAGTCAAATGTTTCACTATATTGGAAAATAAATAAAACATGTTTTTGCATTTAAACATAATTTCAGGTGCACAAAATTTATTTATATGGCTTTCCTTCTTCCCAGATGATACTGAAAAATGAGGAGTGATTATTTTGGAAATACTTCCAAATTTGAGCTAATGTCTCCTATTGATTTGCACCGTGTAATTACTTAAAACCTCTTGGTAGGAATAACAAGTGTCTGAGCTGAGTGTATAATTATGAAAAGAATTGTCTGAGAAGGAGTTATGTGAATCCGTATGGCTCTCCGAATATAAGTGCTGCCTGAATAGATCATTGCAAGATGATCAGGCTGTCTAAATATACAGTTAATCTCCAAATGAATTTGGAGTATCTTCTCCTTCCCCCATAGCACTTTGCACATAATAAGACATCACTGTGAAGACTAACTTAAATACTTTCTTCAGTCTAACTCTCCCCTTATTTTTCTTTTAATGTCTTAAAACTTAGTAGCGTTATAATTTGCTTTACATTTTAAAGTTATGATTTATTAAGTCACTAAGCTCAGCTATCAATAGCATAGAATAGTGTTAGTTCAACTTGTCCTTAGGTGAGGTAGTCAGGCATTAATAGCTTTCCTTTTTTTAGTAGAACAGTTAATTTCTTTATGTACACTTTTCTGTTATCTGTTTTCTGGAACTAAAAGTAAGGAAATATACTGAAATGATCATATTATAAGTAGAATTATTTTTCAATAATTAAATAGACTGTATAAAATGTAATAGGGGCACCTTGGTGGCTCAGTCGCTTTAGCATCGGACTCTTGATATCAGCTCAGGTCATGCTTTCACGGTTGTGAGAGCCCTGTGTTGGGCTCTGCGCTGACAGCAAAGAGCCTGTTGGGGATTTTCTCTCTCCCTCACTCTCTTCCCTTCCCTAGCTAGTGCACTCTCTTTATAAAAATAAATAAATAAATAAATAAATAAATAAATAAATAAATAAATAAACTTTTTAAAAAGTCTTAATTCATTCTTTCCTAAATATCTGTGTATCAGGCACTATGCAAGATATTGTAGTAGATAGAGGTGAATTGTAGAGTGCCCCTTATCACATTCTTGCCTATTCCTGCCATTCTTTTATACTGTCTAAAATTCATTACAGTTATGTAAACTTTCTCAACCACTATTCATGTATTTTATCAAGCTTTTAAAATGCATACATACTTGGACTTGTTACAAGACTGTCATCTTAGTGTTGGTAGAATCAGAGTCCTTTCCTTTTAACACCTAGAGTAAAACTTCATTGAGAGAATAAACTTTTTTTAAGGGGATTTACAGAAGAAATAGTTGATTAATGTGGCACATTAGGTATGAGTAGTGGGTACATTTGCACAACTAGAAGACAAATAAGAGAAGTGGGTGCCTAAGGAATCTAGAGTAAGGGGGAGAATGGAGTAAGGAAGGGAAGATCCATTTCTAAGGAGAAACTCCTTTTTGTAATGGCACCATGGACTGACATTGTATTCTGTCTCAGCCATTTCTCTTGATGTCTCATTCCTTGTTCCATCCTCTCTCCCATCTTTCCTCGTGACCTCTTTGCTGAGGCATTATGTTTTTGTTTTGTTTTGTTTTGTTTTGTTTTTTAATTTTTTTTTCAACGTTTATTTATTTTTGGGACAGAGAGAGACAGAGCATGAACGGGGGAGGGGCAGAGAGAGAGGGAGACACAGAATTGGAAACAGGCTCCAGGCTCTGAGCCATCAGCCCAGAGCCTGACGCGGGGCTCGAACTCCCGGACCGGGAGATCGTGACCTGGCTGAAGTCGGACGCTTAACCGACTGCGCCACCCAGGCGCCCCAGGCATTATGTTTTTAGGACATACCAATCAGAATATTCTCACCATTTCCATATCAACAAATGTGCCAGAATGATCTTTTAAAAACATAAGCCAAATAATATCACTTTCTTGCTTAAAACATTCCGTGCTTCCTAATACATTTATAATAAAAGTCCAACTCTGTATCTCAGTATATGAAAGTCTTGTTGCTCTGGCCTAAGCTTTTTCTATGACCTCATTTCTCACTGTTCTCTCCTTATGCTTCAGCCATATGTCTCAATGATTTGGATATACTGAGTATATTCCTGGTTGAAGCCTTTTGAAGTTGATATTGGGGCTCTATACTTGTTAACTCTTTAACTAGACCCTTGTATCTCACTCACCCCATGTCACTCTCTAAATGGAAATACCTTATTTTTTGTTTACTTGTTTTTGTTTCTGTTATCCCACTAGAATATTAGCTCCATGAGGGTAGAGACTTGCTCTGTTGTATTCGCCACTGTTCATTAAATATGTGTTAAATCAATAAATGTAGCAAATTTTATGGTGTTTTATTTATTTTTTTTAATTTTAAGGGACTACCTTCTGTAAATAGTGTCACTTTTTCATTTAACTTTCTCCTTATAAAAGCCTAAAGCTTTGAAATAATATGTACATATTTGCATAAACTGAAAAAAAACTTTTACCTTATATTTGTCTTTTTAATTTGGGGAAACTTGAGATGATAATAGAGCATATAGCTAGTGCCATCTCTTTTTCTTACATTTCATATTTGTGCTTAAAGGCAGAAAACATCTTCTTAAGTTCATGGGATGTGTTCTCCAGTGGGTTGGTCAGTGGTAGCCAGGGAATGTTCTCTTTTATTGAGTAACAAAATGAGCAAGATGAATGTCAAACCAGCAGTATTGCTTTTTATCTTCTGTCATTTTATTCTTACTGTAACATCTGTCTCACTCCCATGTCCTCCAACTAATTTGGAAGCTCCTTAAGGATGGAAATTGGATCATATATTTTTATTTGAGCATAGTGCTAGAGGCATAGTAAATACTCAGTAATCATTTTTTGGTCAAATAATAATGAAAATAACTTCAGTTTTATGTAGATCATAGCATTCTAACAAGAAGTAGCACATCTTTTCTTATAAAAACCCAGTGAAGTAGAAAAGAAAATATTTCCTTCCTTTTACATATTGTAAGACTGAGATTGCAGAGTTTACCAGAATTGCCCAAATTCACTCAGCTGGTAGTGGCTACACGGGAACTAGGGATTCCTGGGAGAGTGTCCTGTTCCCTCTAAGGGCTCACATCTCCAAATGACACATTGTTAGTGATAACGATATTGCTTAAAAATTAAAATGAGTAAGCAACTTCAGGTAAGATTTAGTGAAATACTGTCCATCCTTTGATAACAGAGGAAACTGTGAACTAAGTACTTGAAAGATAAATCATATATAATTTTTTAGATACCAGTGAGACCTCTGAGTATATCTGGGCGTTTTGGATGGCAGAGAGCAGCTGGTTCCATTGGGCCTCATGAGTCTTCAAGGCAATTGTGCTTTCCAAACTTGCTTACAATCTGCTCAATGTGCCATGAAGTTACTTCACTATTGGCAAATGCAGTGGTATCAAACAAACAGCTTTGCTCTTCTACTTCTAACAGAATTTTGAAAAACTATAAATCTCCTTGCACATTTTATATTGACATCCAAAATTCTTATTATAAGGAAATGGTTACAAGTAATGCAATTGCCATTGGATTATACACATTGAGATATTAAAATAAAACTATTGTATCACTTTTTAAAATGTGTCCAAGGGCATATAAATGCAGTTATCTACTAAAATGCAATACTCTGTTTTAAAAATATGTGAATAAGCTCCTCTTAATAGTTGGAAATTTTATCTCTTTCTCCTAGAACTGTGACTTCCATTTTTCTCTCAGAAGTAGTAATGTAAAAAGCTTTATACTTAATGTTGTTTATTGAGTACTTATTATATATCTTTTAAAAAAAGATATGTATTCCTTATCATGAAAGTTCTAAAAATTAATTTCCTGTGACCATAAGGCACAAAGTTTTTAAAAAATTTTTTTAAGTTTATTTATTTATTTTGAGAGAGACAGAGACATGCAAGTTGGGGAGGAGTAGAGGGAGAGGGGGAGACAGAATCCCAGGCAGGCTCCATGCTGCCAGTGCAGAGCCTGCCATGGGGTTCAAACTCACAAAACCGTGAGATCAGGACTTAAGCCGAAACTAAAAGTCAGATGCTTAACTGATTGAACCACCCGGGTGCCCCAAGGCACAAAGTATTTAAAGACATTATTCTGGATTGCATTATCACTACAATTATTTTCAGTGCATGATTAATAAGAACAAAATAAGTACATTAAAATTTTTGATAATTATTAACAAAGAAAGCAAAATTTTATTAGAAATAACCTTACTAATGACATACATAAGGCATGTCTTTTTCCACTCAATTCATGTATCTATGAGTACTGTTTCTTGCTTGGATGGAACAGGATTGGCATGAATTTTATTTTATTTTTAAAGCATAAATGCTGATAAATCTTTTTCATACAATTAAGTATATGAGAATGGAAGAAGTTTGTTATAGCAGTATTACTCAGTGTGATGTTATAGAAATATTCACTCAGTTCTTTGATTTTTTTTTTTGTAGTAAATGCCAAAATTCACATGGTGAACTTTTATTGAGATTAATTTTAATGATCTATCAGCTGACAAGTTGATTTTAGTCCTCCAATTTTGCTAAAAGCAAAGCATCTGAAACTACCTGATTTACAAAAGGTTTTGTTATACTGACATTAGAATAATTCATTTTCTCAGTACTGCTGCAGATATTTGAAAAGGTTTCTTTGTATCCCAGAAGTTTTGACATTTGTGGGTCATGAACCATGACATAGTACGATTCTGGGTAGGTAAAGACTTATGTCTGTCCTTTGTAAAGAGAGAGGAGATTGTAAAAGAACACCACAGACATATTCTCAGGCAGATCAGCTTCAGTAAACAGAATGTATGGAAACTGAGAATTTAGTAATATAATTATCTGTAAAGCCATTTGAATACCACTGGATTAACGGACCAACTGTGGGAGTTGAATGAAACATCCTGATAAACAGGATCAGGAGGAGGGTGATCACAAGCTGCCACCATTCACATTGTCTTAATTATTGTTACTTGTCCCAGTTTAGAGGAAAGCTCCAAAAATGGCCAAATACAATGGCTTTTCATTGATGTCTCAGAAAATTGCTAAGTCAGTAGGAGAAAATAAGACATGTCTTCAACTTTTATCATTTGGAGATGTTTTTCTTATTTTTTGAAACTAGAAATCTATAGTGTTTGCTGAAAGCAAAAAGGTTTGCATTATTTTGCAGGGATAAATGATATGAGGTGGCAAGAATATGAGATAGGCAATGTTGATTTTGGGGATTTCTCACATCCTGTTTTAGCATATGTTTTCTTTTCCCAGATTCTTCAGTTCTTCAACTCTTGAGTTGCTACAATGACCCACACACCCCCAACCCCTACCCCTATGTCCAAGCAACTGAATTTTAAGAGAAAATTCCTGGAGAGCCTAAAACCTTCAAGTAACAAAGAATGCAAGATAGAGAATAGTAACACACAGTTCTTTTGGACTAAAATGTCACTACCTCAAACATATTTCATAGATAACGCTCCTTATTTCTTTCTTCCATGGGCAGCTCTGTGCAACTGAGGAAGATAAGTAAGGGGCAATATTAGTTTCTGTGTGCTGAGCCAGTGTATATTATGTATAAGTAGTATTTTTGTAAGCCAAATAGATTGATTTCCAAGACTGGGTTATTTATTTTTACGTATTTTTTTTAAATTTAAATCTTAGTTAGTTGACATACAGTGCAATCTTGGTTTCAGGAGTAGAATTCAGTGATTCATCACTTACATATAACAACACCCAAGACTGGGTTATTTAGATCAGATTCAGGTGATAAAAATATTGTATATCATATAAAACTGAAGACCGTGAGCAGATACTGACCGCCGAGAATGTTGTGCCAAAAAATTAATGAATGGATGAAATTTGGGTTTCTGACATCACCTTGGCTTTTAAAAAGGAGTTGTGAGCAGTAGTAGTGATAAGCAGGCTGAAGACTGTTGCGTGTTAAGTCTGAATAAACAAAATGGTAGGAGCAGACTGAATATGAATAGATGAAGGGTTTCTTTAGGGCTAAGCTAAAGCACACAGCAAAGCAGGATCTTCATTTATGATTATATAATTTGGTTTGGGTTCATTACCCTTGAGAAGAATCAGTAAATATGTGTATTTTCATTAATCTTCCATGCTATATTTTAAGTGAAAGCCTGTGCATCGATTAATTAATTAATTTATTTATTTTTCAATATATGAAATTTATTGTCAAATTGGTTTCCATACAACACCCAGTGCTCATCCCAAAAGGTGCCCTCCTCAATACCCACCCCCCACCCTCCCCTCCCTCCCACCCCCCATCTACCCTCAGATTGTTCTCAGTTTTTAAGAGTCTCTTATGCTTTGGCTCTCTCCCTCTCTAACCTCTTTTTTTTTTTTCCTTCCCCTCCCCCATGGGTTTCTGTTAAGTTTCTCAGGATCCACGTAAGAGTGAAAACATATGGTATCTGTCTTTCTCTGTATGGCTTATTTCACTTAGCATCACACTCTCCAGGTCCATCCACGTTGCTACAAAGGGCCATATTTCATTCTTCCTCACTGCCACGTAGTACTCCATTGTGTATATAAACCACAATTTCTTTATCCATTCATCAGTTGATGGACATTTAGGCTCTTTCCATAATTTGGCTATTGTTGAGAGTGCTGCTATAAACATTGGGGTACAAGTGCCCCTATGCATCAGTACTCCTGTATCCCTTGGGTAAATTCCTAGCAGTGCTATTGCTGGGTCATAGGGTAGGTCTATTTTTAATTTTCTGAGGAACCTCCACACTGTTTTCCAGAGCGGCTGCACCAGTTT
The DNA here is from genome assembly GCF_027475565.1 of Acinonyx jubatus. Lineage (NCBI taxonomy): Eukaryota > Metazoa > Chordata > Mammalia > Carnivora > Felidae > Acinonyx > Acinonyx jubatus. The sequence continues at coordinate 209,687,256 of NC_069380.1, forward strand.
GCATTCCCACCAACAGTGTAAGAGGGTTCCCGTTTCTCCACATCCTCTCCAGCATCTATAGTCTCCTGATTTGTTCATTTTGGCCACTCTGACTGGCGTGAGGTGATATCTGAGTGTGGTTTTGATTTGTATTTCCCTGATAAGGAGCGACGTTGAGCATCTTTTCATGTGCCTGTTGGCCATCCGGATGTCTTCTTTAGAGAAGTGTCTATTCATGTTTTCTGCCCATTTCTTCACTGGGTTATTTGTTTTTCAGGTGTGGAGTTTGGTGAGCTCTTTATAGATTTTGGATACTAGCCCTTTGTCCGATATGTCATTTGCAAATATCTTTTCCCATTCCGTTGGTTGCCTTTTAGTTTTGTTGGTTGTTTCCTTTGCTGTGCAGAAGCTTTTTATCTTGATGAGGTCCCAGTAGTTCATTTTTGCTTTTAATTCCCTTGCCTTTGGGGATGTGTCAAGTAAGAAATTGCTGCAGCTGAGGTCAGAGAGCTTTTTTCCTGCTTTCTCCTCTAGGGTTTTGATTGTTTCCTGTCTCACATTCAGGTCCTTTATCCATTTTGAGTTTATTTTTGTGAGTGGTGTGAGAAAGTGGTCTAGCTTCATTCTTCTGCATGTTGCTGTCCAGTTCTCCCAGCACCATTTGTTAAAGAGACTGTCTTTTTTCCATTGGATGTTCTTTCCTGCTTTGTCAAAGATGAGTTGGCCATACTTTTTTGGGTCTAGTTCTGGGGTTTCTATTCTATTCCATTGGTCTATGTGTCTGTTTTTGTGCCAATACCATGCTGTCTTGATGATTACAGCTTTGTAGTAGAGGCTAAAGTCTGGGACTGTGATGCCTCCTGCTTTGGTCTTCTTCTTCAAAATTACTTTGGCTATTCGGGCCTTTTGTGGTTCCATATGAATTTTAGAATTGCTTGTTCTAGCATCGAGAAGAATGCTGGTGAAATTTTGATTGGGATTGCATTGAATGTGTAGATAGCTTTGGGTAGTATTGACATTTTGACAATATTTATTCTTCCAATCCATGAGCATGGAATGTTTTTCCATTTCTTTATATCTTCTTTAATTCCCTTCATAAGCTTTCTAGAGTTTTCAGCATACAGATCTTTTACATCTTTGGTTAGATTTATTCCTAGGTATTTTATGCTTCTTGGTGCAATTGTGAATGGGATCAGTTTCTTTATTTGTCTTTCTGTTGCTTCATTGTTAGTGTATAAGAATGCCACTGATTTCTGTACATTGATTTTGTATCCTGCAACTTTGCTGAATTCATGTATCAGTTCTAGCAGACTTTTGCTGGAGTCTGTTGGATTTCCCATGTATAGTATCATGTCATCTGCAAAAAGTGAAAGCTTGCCTTCATCTTTGCCAATTTTGATGCCTTTGATTTCCTTTTGTTGTCTGATTGCTGATGCTAGAACGTCCAACACTATGTTAAACAACAGCGGTGAGAGTGGGGATCCCTGTCGCGTTCCTGATCTCAGGGAGAAAGCTCTCAGTTTTTCCCCATTGAGGATGATGTTAGCTGTGGGCTTTTCATAAGTGGCTTTTATGATGTTTAAGTATGTTCCTTCTATTCCGACACTCTCAAGGGTTTTTATTAAGAAAGGGTGCTGGATTTTGTCAAAGGCCTTTTCTGCATCGATTGACAGGATCATATGGTTCTTATCTTTTCTTTTATTAATGTGATGTATCACGTTGATTGATTTGTGAATGTTGAACGAGTCCTGCAGCCCAGGAATGTAGTCCACTTGATCATGGTGAATAATTCTTTTTATATGCTGTTGAATTCGATTTGGTAGTATCTTATTGAGAATTTTTGCATCCATATTCATCAGGGATATTGGCCTGTAGTTCCCTTTTTTTACTGGGTCTCTGTCTGGTTTAGGAATCATAGTAATACTGGCTTCATAGAATGAGTCTGGAAGTTTTCCTTCCCTTTCTATTTCTTGGAATAGCTTGAGAAGGATAGGTATTATCTCTACTTTAAACGTCTGGTAGAACTCCCCTGGGAAGCCATCTGGTCCTGGACTCTTATTTGTTGGGAGATTTTTGATAACTGATTCAATATCTTCACTGGTTATGGGTCTGTTCAAGCTTTCTATTTCCTCCTGATTGAGTTTTGGAAGAGTGTGGGTGTTTAGGAATTTGTCCATTTCTTCCAGGTTGTCCAGTTTGTTGGCATATAATTTTTCATAGTATTCCCTGAATATTGTTTGTATCTCTGAGGGATTGGTTGTAATAATTCCATTTTCATTCATGAATTTATCTCTTTGGGTCATCTCCCTTTTCCTTTTGAGAAGCCTGGCTAGAGGTTTGTCAATTTTGTTTATTTTTTCAAAAAACCAACTCTTGGTTTCGTTGATCTGCTCTACAGTTTTCTTAGATTCTATATTGTTTATTTCTGCTCTGATCTTTATTATTTCTCTTCTTCTGCTGGGTTTAGGCTGCCTTTGCTGTTCTGCTTCTATTTCCTTTAGGTGTGCTTTAGATTTTGTATTTGGGATTTTTCTTGTTTCTTGAGATAGGCCTGTATTGCAATGCATTTTCCTCTCAGGACTGCCTTCGCTGCGTCCCAAAGCGTTTGGATTGTTGTATTTTCATTTTCGTTTGTTTCCATATATTTTTTAATTTCTTCTCTAATTGCCTGGTTGACCCACTCATTCTTTAGTAGGGTGTTCTTTAACCTCCATGCTTTTGGAGGTTTTCCAGACTTTCCTGTGGTTGATTTCAAGCTTCGTAGCGTTGTGGTCTGGAAGTATGCATGGTATGATCTCAATTCTTGTATACTTATGAAGGGCTGTTTTGTGAGCCAGTATATGATCTATCTTGGAGAATGTTCCATGTGCACTAGAGAAGAAAGTATATTCCGTTGCTTTGGGATGCAGAGTTCTAAATATATCTGTCAAGTCCATCTGATCCAATGTAACATTCAGGGCCCTTGTTTCTTTATTGACCGTGTGTCTAGATGATCTATCCATTTCTGTAAGTGGAGTGTTAAAGTCCCCTGCAATTACCACATTCTTATCAATAAGGTTGCTTATGTTTATGAGTAATTGTTTTATATATTTGGTGGCTCCGGTATTCGGCACATAGACTTTTATAATTGTTAGCTCTTCCTGATGGATAGACCCTGTAATTATTATATAATGCCCTTCTTCATCTCTTGTTACAGCCTTTAATTTAAAGTCTAGTTTGTCTGATATAAGTATGGCTACTCCAGCTTTCTTTTGGCTTCCAGTAGCATGATAAATAGTTCTCCATCCCCTCACTCTCAATCTAAAGGTGTCCTCAGATCTAAAATGAGTCTCTTGTAGACAGCAAATAGATGGGTCTTATTTTTTTATCCATTCTGATACCCTATGTCTTTTGGTTGGCGCATTTAATCCATTTACATTCAGTGTTATTATAGAAAGATATGGGTTTAGAGTCATTGTGATGTCTGTATGTTTCATGCTTGTAGCGATGTCTCTGGTACTTTGTCTCACAGGATCCCCCTTAGGATCTCTTGTAGGGCTGGTTTAGTGGTGACAAATTCCTTCAGTTTTTGTTTATTTGGGAATACCTTTATCTCTCCTTCTATTCTAAATGACAGACTTGCTGGATAAAGGATTCTCGGCTGCATATTTTTTCTGTTCAGCACATTGAAGATCTCGTGCCAATCCTTTCTGGCCTGCCAAGTTTCAAAAGAGAGATCAGTCACGAGTCTTATAGGTCTCCCTTTATATGTTAGGGCACGTTTATCCCTTGCTGCTTTCAGAATTTTCTCTTTATCCTTGTATTTTGCCAATTTCACTATGATATGTCATGCAGAAGATCAATTCAAGTTACGTCTGAAGGGAGTTCTCTGTGCCCCTTGGATTTCAATGCCTTTTTCCTTCCCCAGTTCAGGGAAGTTTTCAGCTATAATTTCTTCACGTACCCCTTCAGCACCTTTCCCTCTCTCTTCCTCCTCTGGGATACCAATTATGCGTATATTATTTCTTTTTAGTGTATCACTTAGTTCTCTAATTTTCCCCTCATACTCCTGGATTTTTTTTTTATCTCTCCTTTTCTCCGCTTCCTCTTTTTCCATAACTTTATCTTCTAGTTCACCTATTCTCTCCTCTGCCTCTTCAATCTGAGCCGTCGTCATTTCCATTTTATTTTGCATTTCGTTTAAAGCAGGAGTTGGTGGGCGAGCTGCTGTCAGACCTGATGTCTGCCCCCAGCCCTTCGCTGGGGCCACAGTCAGACTGGTGTGTGCCTTCTCTTCCCCTCTCCTCAGGGCGGGATTCACTGTGGGGTGGCGTGGCCCACCTGGGCTACTTGCACACTGCCAGGCTTGTGGTGCTGGGGATCTGGCGTATTAGCTGGGGTGGGTAGGCAAGGTGCTCGGGGGCAGGAGGGGCAGGCTTATCTCGCTTCTCCTTAGGTGATCTACTTCAGGAGGGGCCCTGTGGCAGCGGGAGGGAGTCAGACCCGCTGCCAGAAGGGTGGCTCCGCAGAGGCACAGCGTTGGGTGTTTGCGCAGTATCAGCAAGTTCCCTGGGAGAAACTGGTTCCCTTTGGTATTTTGGCTGGGGGATGGGCGAGGGAGATGTCGCTGGCGAGCGCCTTTGTTCCACGCCAAGCTTAGCTCTGTCGTCCGGGGCTCAACAACTCTCTCTCCCGTTGTCCTCCAGCCTTCCCACTCTCCGAGCAGAGCTGTTAACTTAGAACCTTCCAGATGTTAAGTCCCGCTTGCTGTCAGAACACACTCCGCCCAGCCCCTCCGCTTCCTCCAGCCAGACTCGGGGGCTCTGCTTGGCCAGTGGGCCGCCCCTCCACCCCGGCTCCCTCCCGCCAGTCCGTGGAGTGCGCAGCACCTTGCCGCCCTTCCTACCCTCTTCTGTGGGCCTCTTGCCTGTGCTTGGCTCCGGAGACTCCCTTCTGCTAGTCTTCTGGCGGTTTTCTGGGTTATTTTAGGCATGCGTAGGTGGAATCTAAGTGATCAGCAGGACTCGGTGAGCCCAGCGTCCTCCTACGCCGCCGGTACCTCCAATAAGCAAATGATTCTTATTTCGTCTCAAATTTTTTTCTGTGAAGCTGATTTGTGTTTGCAAATGGAAAAAGCAGCATTAATTGGCATGCCTCATTCCTGTAGGAATGGTGTATGATTTAGAATCCAATCTTTGGACCTTTAATTAATTGCTTGATTCTCTATCTTCTGATGTCTTAGGATATAATGCATGAGAATGGGTTTTTTAAAAAAATAGGATCTATTCTGGAAATTCTTCATAGTAATGTAAGAATTCTTCAAGTTAATGTCAGAATTTAGTGACTTAGATAATTAAAAAGATAATTCAAAATCATTTGTTTTTTCAATCAGTTATATATTTATAAAATATTTATAAATATTTATAAAATTAGATATATCTTCACTAACTTGCTTTATTTAGATTAATTTTACTTGGGGGTTATCTTACACAAGTCTCTGAGATTACAAATATATTATGAATACCCCCACCCAGATAAAGCATAACTTCCATATTAATTTTTCTCAATATTTGGTAAAGGAGATTGTTCTCTTCATTTTTACTATCATGAAAACATGAATGGTTTTAGCATGCTGCGTATAAGGGGTCAAAAATGTGCTAGACAGCTTCCATTCGCCTCTCCAGATCTGTCTCTTCCCATCCATATCTAGCTTCTCCCTGCTTTCACTCTTAGAGGAATGAGTGTGGTTAATAAAATGTGGTCTTCTACCTTCTGGATACTTTTGGGGGGAAGAATAAAATGGGTGAAGGGGAGTAGGAGATACATGCTTCCAGTTGTAGAATGAAAAAAGATATAGCAGACGGAATATAGTCAATGATATTATAATAGCATTGTATGGTGACAGATGGTAGTTGCATTTGTGGTGAGCATATATATGTTTAGAGAGATGTTGAATCACAGAGTTGACGCCTGAAACTAATGTGACATTGCATAACAACTATACTCAAATATTTTTTTGCTTAAGCATTAAGAAAACCAAGAGAGAGATTTTTTAATTAGTAAGGCAAATCTCTTAGGTAATTATCATTTTTTGATGAGTTCATAATGACCCTCATTCTTTTATATTCTCTTAGATTGTAGTGAGATTAGCACACATTGCTAATGACTTGAGAGAGCCAAGAGTCAATCCTGTGAAGGATGGTTTTCATCCTTTTATGGCCACAAACTTTATTCCTAACCTGGCTGTGCACTACTAGTTATAAAGAAGACTAGACAACAAAAAATAAATCCATCACCACTGGAAGGGAAATTCTACTACTGGGATTCAAAGATACCTTAGACATAGTTCCTACCCTCTTAGAGTTCATAATCTAGTAAGTGAGAAGAACAAGTAAACACAGAATTACAATTAGTGGTATAATAAGGTATGTACCAGGCATAGAGTACATAAAAATAGATTTTTTTTTATGAGAGTGGTTTTGGGGTCAGGAAGAACTATTGAGTGGCGGTAACCTATGGTATGAGTTCTGAAAAGTCAAGAGTAAGGAGGCAAAGGGAAGGGTAGGGAGATAGGGGGGGTTGCATGGGATTATGAGGAGTGGCATATTAGAGTTGGAATGATAAGGTAGTTAGATTGCGACACATAGTTGTCAACAACAGCTTGTGTAACCTTTACAGTTCTCATGCACCCTCATTCAACCTATTCGGTAGGCAAGGCAAAATATCATCTCTATTTATACTTAAAAATTATATAGTTAGATTTGAATCCAGGTCTGGTAACTCAAAGTTCTGTCTTTTCAATATGCCATTTTGGCCAAGGCTGTACTAAAGTGAAGAGTAATTCGGACCATCTTAACTGATAAATTGTTCAATTTTTCTTTCTGAGAATTATACTTTTTTTGAGATGTACCATGTATTCCTTAACTTTGTACTGTCAGCAGTTCTTAGTGTAATTTTATACTTAAAAGAGATGGCCAATCATTGTTTTGATTTTAATTGAATTTATATATAGGTATTCTAAACTTCTCTTGAATGAAAGTCTTAGCTAGGACTTTCTGCTTTTGCAATCCTCATTTTAGTTCATTCCAGTCTATTATTACCTTTACAAGTGTTACTGTGCATTAGAATTTCACTCTCAGAATCTAAACTTAGAACTTCAGTTCTCCTATTCTCTAATAAAATTCTCTTTTGCCTGTAGTAGAGAGATCCTTTTCAAATACATTTGTGTAGAACTTATCCCACACATGTGTTCTTTTTTTCCCTCTATCCATATTCTCCACTCCAACAAACCTAGACAAAGAAAATTATGCATTGTCTTGGCAAGTGGTCTTTGTTATCAGGTTTCATTTGTTGATGTACCAATATAAAGAGTAGACACTTGGGTTTTCCTGTGAAGACTTTGGAGTGACTGTATCCTGTTTCTAACACTTGCTCTTGGCTAGGGAAATGATGACATTTTTTTCAGTGGTCTTCATTTTTTACTTCTATTTGAAGTTGACAAAAAAGGAAACTATATGGTTGGTCTGGAAAGGAAATTAGAGATCATTTGATGGTGACCTGATGTTAACTGAGGACAGGGCTGAATTTAAGCAGTAGAATTGGTTTATACTGATTACTCCTCAATTTCCAGCCTTTGAATTGTGTTGACATTCACAAGAACTATATGGGGCCAATTTTGTGTCAGAAAATCTTAATTTCCAAAAAATTGTATGGAGATACATCTATGGAAATGATTATATGACTCTGATGGCTCACCTTCTTCACTGTACTGTGGGAGAGCAGTCCTAAAGGACAAGCTGCATCAGTCATCACTGGAAAAGCCTGTTATACCCTTCCCTGTGTTGGAGAGGCCCCTGCTGTGTGCTTTGCCCGTATCAAATGTTTCTAGTGAGGAATCCACCATTTCTCTTGGAAGCCTTTCCAATTTTGTGTCCATCACAGCTTTTTTTCCAGACAGAGAGACTTGTTTTTTTGCAGCTGTGTTTGGCCAGATGGTCCCAGGGGGTCTTTCTCCAAGACTCATCCCCATCATGTCTGATTATTTTGTGCAGGCTGCAGACCTCTGTTTTGGACTGGGGAGAAGAAAATGGAAAATATTGTCAGCTTAAAGATTAATGTTTTAGTGTTACACTTTTATTCTTAGTTAAGCCTCCAGGATCCCTGTCATTTGTTCGTTACAAATGACAGATATCAAACATAGTAGCATCTAGCTCTACTTTTTATCAACACTTAGTTCCACAGTGACAAGCTGGTACCTCTAAGACCCATCCCTAAGTCCTCACCACTGTGGTTACATCATCATGGGGATCTAGTGTCATAAGTGACATGAGACATTCACTTGATCATTATACGAAATGTTCTTGGCCTCATTTTTAAGCAGTGCTCTATTGGAAAATTATCTATAATTTTCTGGCTGCTGTCATTCTTGGGTCTCTGCTTTCCATAACTTTTCATTCCTATTGAACAGCTGTGCTTCTGATTAGTTTTCTCTAGAGGTATTAACTTTTCAGCACTCTGTACAAGGAAACTTTTGAAATGATGGGAACAATGGGCCTATCCTTGGTTTCTTAAAGCCAGTTAGTCTGCTATGGTTCAGAAAAATTCTGGAAGAGATCCGAAACTAAACAAAAATAAGAATTTGCTTAGACTTTCTTAAAACAAATCTGAGTCTGGCACCATGAAAATTGTGATTATCCCTTTGGAATATGGAATAATCTCATGTTTACTTGTAGATATTTCTTTTGTCTATTTTTCATATATTTTGAGAAATGAATATTTAGTTATCAGTAACACATGCTAGTTTTCTGAAGATTTGAGCAGAGAACCCAAGTTGCTAAAAGTAATTGTACATAACCACTTTTGACATATTTTCCTGGACCATAAAATTTAGGTCAGATTCCTTTGTTACATACTCTAATTGAATGGCATTTCCTTCATAACACTTATTGTTCATTTTATTAAAATAAAAACTGCCTTATAAATTTCTTCTTAAATAAGAGTATATCATGACTATTAATAAATGAGACTGTTTTTTAATTTTATAACTTTTATAAGTTTATTTAATTTGAGAGAGAGCGAGAGAGAGCAGGTGAGGGGCAGAGAGAGGGAGAGAGAATTCCAAGGAGGCTCCTCACTGACAGTGCAGGGCTCAAACTCACCAACTGTGAGATCATGACCTGAGCCCAAATCAAGAGCTGGACACTTAATTGACTGAGCCACATGGGTGCCCCCATAAATGAAACTGTTTTAATTTCACAAACACTACTTTCTTTCCAGGAAACTTGATGAGGGAATATATTTCTAATGTAACATATGGAATGCAAGCATAAACCACTACTTAGAGAAATGCTGACATGCAATTATAGGAAGTTATATGAATTTGCTAATAGATCTTCCTTTCTATGGATTTATACTAGGATTGAATGCTTAGCCCTTGCTTCTACAACCAACAAAATGTCAAGTTTCTTGATGAAGAAATGACTGACCCAAGATTGATTGATTACACTACGTATATGTAGGTAAAAAGAAGGGTTGATGTACTTTCTAATTATCAAGAAATGTTTTGGGGAGAAAGTAGAATTTGAGGTAGACTTGGTCAGGATTTAGTATTGTATAAAGAAGGCGGTCATTACCAGTTAAAGCCCAGAGGAAGAAAAGAGTAGTATGGGTTGAGAAACGAACAAGATTTCTGACTTTATGAGGGTTTGTGTAATGGTTGGTATCTAATACGTGGTAGGGGCTTGTTAACTATTTTTTTGAATGACTAAATGATTTCCAAATCATAAATTCCCCTTTTCCAAAATTAAATTCCATCCACTGCTTCCTGCTATAAGTATTCTTTTTGGTCAAAAATTTTTTCCACCATGGTTATACATATCTGTGATCTATTCATTAGAGTATCTTGTCAGGTCAGCAAATTTTTATAGTCTAGTTAGGTCTTGTTTTTCCACTACAAACCCATGTTAAGACATCATTCTCCATAGTACTAGCCCAGAAATAGTCCAATTTGTCTTTACTTTTGAAGTGTGTTGTTTAGTAAGTTTAAGTTAAATTTCCTAGATCCTTCATTTTCAAATACAAACATGAATTCTGTTAACTGAGGCTATAAAGCCCCCAGTTACCAAGTGTCAGTTTGAACTAACTCTAGATTTCTGGATCATCAGTCCTGTTTCCTTCTTGAATTTCCCATAGATTTTCCATTGCTTTTTGTATTAGGCTTTGTTGTTGTTGTTGTTGCTGCTGCTGCTGCTGCTGCTGCTGTTGTTAAACACAGAGTTGTTCCTCCTGCCCCTACCACCATGCACACACAGATGCCAGGAAGAAAGAAGTATGATTGATAGGAAAATGAAAAAAAGAATGTCTAAAATACTGGGATGAGATGACTGCTCTTATCATCTAACAGAATTCTCATTTCCTGCCCTGAATTATTTCTTCCCATCAAAATAGCAACAACTGTAATTCTAGCTAAGGATGTATGAGTGTGTGGGTGTGTGTGTGGAGGCAGTGGGAGATATTGGAAAGGACTAGAAAAAAAGAGGATATGAAACTTTTGTCATTTCCTGTTTGTGAATCTTTCTTTTGGTTATGGTGGTTGGAAGGGGTGAGAATCTTTGGACCTCTGTGGTGCTCGTGGTGGTGATGGGGAGTGTCGAAACCATCAACTGAGCCAGTATGGCACATTGGATCAGAATTCTTTTGTGCTGGAGATAACATTAATAAATAATGGAAGGCAACCAGATGTGAAATATGAGCAGAGTAATCATGTGTTTCACTTTCTTATCCTAGGTGACTCTTCTTTGTACATATAGTCCTGAATTTGTTCTTTTAGCTTCCATATGAAACTAGTGAAATTTGAGAAGTTTTGATTTGTCAGAAAGGAAGTAAAGGAGAGGTGAAAAAGAGATAAATGATGGGTATATCAAAATGCTATCCTAAGCACTACATTCAAATTTTCAAAATATTTATCAATTTGCATTTAAAAGATTTATTTGTACACATATAGAAAAAAATAGTAGATCTTTGATTTGGAAGAATTTGGAAACAATAGGGATTTGTTTTTTCATGAGCCAAGATAGATTTTTGGTTTTTCAAATGATTAATTGCCTTGAATTGCTTAAAAAAATTATTTTCCCACTTCTGTGATTTTCTCATGACACAATTTGAGGGAAATAGTATAAATAATATCCCTCTGCCAAATTTTAATTATTGAGTGGTACCTATTAAAAACAATTTTTTCGTGGATCTCTTCTTTCCCCTTTTCTGTAGGAATAAAAATTAAAATTTAAAAGTCCTGGCATTTTAGAATGCTGAAAATAACATCAACTCAACATTATTATATGAAACATCAAAAATTTTGGGAATATGGTATTTATAGATGTTCTGCATTTCAGTTATACATGATCCAAATTCAGTGTTAATGCTACTGTGCTTACAGTTTGATTTTGGATTTACTTCAATTTCTTTACCTTTCATATTTCATTAAAGATACACTCTGACTTTCTAGTCCCTAGTAGTCCCTGATAACAGTCCCTCCCTGCTCTCTAAGAAACCTCGCCCCTTATTAATGAAGTCCAGATCTGAGTTCACTAATCAACATTCCCAGAAGCCATGCCTGCGGGTGGTTCTTCATTACCCTTTACCTCTGAACCAGGATGGCCAGAAGTGGAATTCTTCAAGTGAATTGGTCCTTTTAGAGAATTCTTTCAACTATAGTTACGACTTTTTTTAAAAATCTAAACATATAATGAAATCTCCTTTGGCCATATAAAAGACCAGATTTTCAATTCAATAACAAGTAAAAGGGTTGGCATATTATGTATCAAATAAGTGCCACAGGAAAGCCTGGATTTTCTAAGATAGGAAGAAGTATGCAAATCCTTAATATCACTTGCATTAATGGGTTGCCAAGTTGTCATAAACCAATTATTCTTATTAAGTAATGAGTACATATTATGAAAATTCTTTCCCATTTTTTTCCCTTTATATAAATATCCTGTTAAAAGTTTTAGTCAAAACTGCTTTCTAGCAAGTGTTTATGATGTGATATGCTTTAGAAAAGCACCTCTTACTTGTGTTATGCTTGTAGTAAGCATTTTTCTTCTCTTGTTTTATCTAATATGTTTGAAAATTTTGTCTTTGAAAACATAAGTTTTCATTACTATAGGGATACTACATTATGACTTTCTTTTAATGGTTCATTCTTTTATTGACTTTAGTATTTACAAATATAAACTAATTCATATATTACATTTTAATGAAGTATAGCTATACTAGCACAAATTTAAGATTCCTACAAGACATTTATGAAGCTTGAAATCAGTGTAAGTTTGATTCAGTTGCAAAATAGCAATTGAATACCTACTATCACTGTCTGAAATTATGTAAAACAAGATCTTTATTTTATTTTTTTATCACCTCCTTCTGGATTATTGAGTTTCATGAGAGCAGAACTTTTCATTTTTTTCAACTGCTAGATTCCTAGCACTTAGTAAGCTATCTATAAATATTTGCTGAATGAGTTCACTTATTAAAAAATGTTTATTGTGGGTCTATAATGTGCCAAATATCTAGGCACTGGTGATAACGTACTGAATAGGCCAATGTCCTGGGTTTTTGGAATTTACTTTCAAGTGGGAAGAGATAGATAATAACAAACAATTAAATATGTATATGTCTGATGTTGATAAGTACTAAGAAGAAAAATAAAGGAGGGCAAGGGGATAGAGTATAGGGTGGGGAGAGAACTGCAATCTTGGCTAGAGAATTCAGTGAAAGCCTCTCCGAGAAGGTGAGAAATGGGTGATTGTTACTGCCCTGGTGCCACTGCCACTAGAAATACTGAAAGAAAATGTGAACGACCTAGTTTTTCGCCGTAAGATGGTTATAATCTGAGGCATAGTCCAGACATATTACATATCGTATACTTAATGTACGAAGATAGTGCCATGCATACAGTGCTATGGAAACAATGCTTGGAGAATGGAACACAGCCAGATATTTTTAGCGAATAAAGTTTATGGTGGCTGAGTGGTAGAGAAGTAGAGATAGGCTAAAAATATAGAACTGGGTCTAGGCTTTGAAGATTCTGCCAGATTAAGGACTTTGAGCTTCAGCCAGTATGTGGGGGTGGGGGGGAACTGATGGTAGGTATTTAGACCTCAAAAAGGAACTCTTAGATTTGTATTCTAAAATAAAAGCTCAATGGAGGATGGACAAGGGGGCATGAGATTGGATGAGCTGATGTTTTAACAAAATATCTGATCAAATATTACTTGAAATAACAGACTGTCAGTTGGGCTAAACCCTTTTTTCATCCAAATGAAGTGTGTGTCAGAGGTGGAGGGGGGGTTACAAGATTATTTTTTTTCATTTTTTTAATATGAAATTTATTGTCAAATTGGTTTCCATACAACACCCAATGCTCATCCCAAAAGATGCCCTCCTCAATACCCATCACCCACCCTTCCCTCCCTCCCAACCCCCATCTACCCTCAGTTTGTTCTCAGTTTTTAGGAGTCTCTTATGCTTTGGCTCTCTCCCTCTCTAACCTTTTTTTTTTTTCTTTACCTCCCCCGTGGACTTCTGTTACTTTTCTCAGGATCCACATAAGAGTGAAAACATTTGGTATCTGTCTTTCTCTGTATGACTTATTTCACTTAGCATAACACTCTCCAATTCCATCCACGTTGCTACAAAAGACCATATTTCATTCTTTCTCACTGCCACGTAGTATTCCATTGTGTATATAAACCACAATTTCTTTATCCATTTGTCAGTTGATGGACATTTAGGCTCTTTCCATAATTTGGCTATTGTTGAGAGTGCTGCTATAAACACTGAGGTACAAGTGCCCCTATGCATCAGTACTCCTGTATCCCTTGGGTAAATTCCTAGCAGTGCTATTGCTGGGTCATAGGGTAGGTCTATGTTTAATTTTTTGAGGAACCTCCACACTGTTTTCCAGAGTGGCTGCACCAGTTTGCATTCCCACCAACAGTGCAGGAGGGTTCCCGTTTCTCCACATCCTCCCCAGTATCTATAGTCTCCTGATTTGTTCATTTTAGCCACTCTGACTGGCGTGAGGTGATACCTGAGTGTGGTTTTGATTTGTATTTCCCTGATGAGGAGCAACGTTGAGCATCTTTTCATGTGCCTGTTGGCCATCCGGATGTCTTCTTTAGAGAAGTGTCTATTCATGTTTTCTGCCATTTCTTCACTGGATTATTTGTTTTTTGGGTGTGGAGTTTGGTGAGCTCTTTATAGATTTTGGATACTAGCCCTTTGTCCGATAGGTCATTTGCAAATATCTTTTCCCATTCTGTTGGTTGCCTTTTAGTTTTGTTGGTTGTTTCCTTTGCTGTGCAGAAGCTTTTTATCTTGATGAGGTCCCAGTAGTTCATTTTTGCTTTTAATTCCCTTGCCTTTGGGGATGTGTCAAGTAAGAAATTGCTGCAGCTGAGGTCAGAGAGCTTTTTTCCTGCTTTCTCCTCTAGGGTTTTGATGGTTTCCTGTCTCACATTCAGGTCCTTTATCCATTTTGAGTTTATTTTTGTGAGTGGTGTGAGAAAGTGGTCTAGTTTCATTCTTCTGCATGTTGCTGTCCAGTTCTCCCAGCACCATTTCTTAAAGAGACTCTTTTTTCCATTGGATGTTCTTTCCTGCTTTGTCAAAGATGAGTTGGCCATACTTTTTTGGGTCTAGTTCTGGGGTTACTATTCTATTCCATTGGTCTATGTGTCTGTTTTTGTGCCAATGCCAAGCTGTCTTGATGATTACAGCTTTGTAGTAGAGGCTAAAGTCTGGGATTGTGATGCCTCCTGCTTTGGTCTTCTTCTTCAAAATTACTTTGGCTATTCGGGCCTTTTGTGGTTCCATACAAATTTTAGGATTGCTTGTTCTAGCATCGAGAAGAATGCTGGTGCAATTTTGATTGGGATTGCATTGAATGTGTAGATAGCTTTGGGTAGTACTGACATTTTGACAATATTTATTCTTCCAACCCATGAGCATGGAATGTTTTTCCATTTCTTTATATCTTCTTCAATTCCCTTCATAAGCTTTCTAGAGTTTTCAGCATACAGATCTTTTACATCTTTGGTTAGGTTTATTCCTAGGTATTTTATGCTTCTTGGTGCAATTATGAATGGGATCAGTTTCTTTATTTGTCTTTCTGTTGCTTCATTATGATTGTATAAGAATGCCACTGATTTCTGTACATTGATTTTGTATCCTACGACTTTGCTGAATTCATGTATCAGTTCTAGCAGACTTTTGCTGGAGTCTGTTGGATTTCCCATGTATAGTATCATGTCATCTGCAAAAAGTGAAAGCTTGCCTTCATCTTTGCCAATTTTGATGCCTTTGATTTCCTTTTGTTGTCTGATTGCTGATGCTAGAACGTCCAACACCATGTTCAACAACAGTGGTGAGAGTGGACATCCCTGTCGTGTTCCTGATCTCAGGGAGAAAGTTCTCAGTTTTTCCCCATTGAGGATGATATTGGCTGAGGGATTTTCATAAATGGCTTTTATGATGTTTAAGTATGTTCCTTCTATCCCGACTTTCTCGAGGGTTTTTACTAAGAAAGGATGCTGAATTTTGTCAAATGCCTTTTCTGCATCGATTGACAGGATCATATGGTTCTTATCTTTTCTTTTATTAATGTGATGTATCACGTTGATTGATTTGTGAATGTTGAACGAGTCCTGCATCCCAGGAATGAAGTCCACTTGATCATGGTGAATAATTCTTTTTATATGCTGTTGAATTCGATTTGCTAGTATCTGATTGAGAATTTTTGGATCCGTATTCATCAGGGATATTGGCCTGTAGTTGTCTTTTTTTACTGGGTCTCTGGTTTAGGAATCAAAGCAATACTGGCTTCATAGAATGAGTCTGGAAGTTTTCCTTCCCTTCCTATTTTTTGGAATAGCTTGAGAAGGATAGGTATTATTTCTGCTTTAAATGTCTCATAGAATTCCCCAGGGAAGGCATCTGGTCCTGGACTCTTATTTGTTGGGAGATTTGTGATAACTGATTCAATTTCTTCGCTGGTTATGGGTCTGTTCAATCTTCTATTTCTTCCTGTTTGAGTTTTGGAAGTGTGTGGGTGTTTAGGAATTTGTCCATTTCTTCCAGGTTGTCCAGTTTGTTGGCATATAATTTTTCATAGTATTCGCTGATAATTGCTTGTATTTCTGAGGGATTGGTTGCAATAATTCCATTTTCATTCATGATTGTATCAGTTTGGGTCATCTCCCTTTTCTTTTTGAGAAGCCTAGCTAGAGGTTTATCAATTTTGTTTATTTTTTCAAAAAACCAAAAAAAAAAAAAAAAAGAAAAAAAAAACAAAAAACCAACTCAAGTTTCATAGATCTGCTCTACAGTTTTTTTAGATTCTATACTGTTTATTTCTGCCCTGATCTTTATTATTTCTCTTCTTCTGCTGGGTTTGGGGTGTGTCTGCTCTTCTGCTTCTATTTCCTTTAGGTGTGCTGTTAGATTTTGTGTTTGGGATTTTTCTTGTGTCTTGAGATAGGCCTGGATTGCAATGCATTTTCCTCTCAGGACTGCCTTCGCTACATCCCAAAGCATTTGGGTTGTTGTATTTTCATTTTCGTTTGTTTCCATACATTTCTTAATATCTTCTCTAATTGCCTGGTTGACCCACTCATTCTTTAGTAGGGTGTTCTTTAACCTCCCTGGTTTGGGAGGTTTTCCAGACTTTTTCTGTGGTTGATTTCAAGCTTCATAGCATTGTAGTCTGAAAGTATGCATGGTATGATCTCAATTCTTGTATACTTATGAAGGGCTGTTTTGTGACCCAGCATGTGATCTATCTTGGAGAATGTTCCATGTGCACTCGAGAAGAAAGTATATTCTGTTCCTTTGGGATGCAGAGTTCTAAATATATCTGTCAAGTCCATCTGATCCAATGTAACATTCAGGGCCCTTGTTTCTTTATTGTCCGTGTGTCTAGATGATCTATGCATTTCTGTAAGTGGAGTGTTAAAGTCCCCTGAAATTACCACATTCTTATCAACAAGGTTGCTTATGTTTGTGAGTAATTGTTTTATATATTTGGGGGCTCCCATGTTCGGCGCATAGACATTTATAATTGTTAGCTCTTCCTGATGGATAGACCCTGTGATTATTATATAATGGCCTTCTTCATCTCTTGTTACAGCCTTTAATTTAAAGTCTAGTTTGTCTGATATAAGTATGGCTACTCCAGCTTTCTTTTGACTTCCAGTAGCATGATAGATAGTTCTCTATCCCCTTACTTTCAATCATGAAGGTGTCCTCAGGTCTAAAATGAGTTTCTTGTAGACAGAAAATAGATGGCTCTTGTTTTTTTATCCATTCTGATACCCTATGTCTTTTGGTTGGGGCATTTAGTCCATTTACATTCAGTGTTATAGAAAGATATGGGTTTAGAGTCATTGTGATGTCTGTAGGTTTCATGCTTGTAGTGATGTCTCTGGTACTTTGTGGTCCTTGCAACATTTCACTCACAGAATCCCCCTTAGGATCTCTTGTAGGGCTGGTTTAGTGGTGATGAATTCCTTCAGTTTTCGTTTGTTTGGGAAGACCTTTATCTCTCCTTCTATTCTGAATGACAGACTTGCTGGATAATGTGTTCTTGGCTGCATTTTTTTTTCTGTTCATCACATTGAAGATTTCCTGCCATTCCTTTCTGGAGTGCCAAGTTTCAGTAGATAGATCCGTCATGAGTCTTATCAGTCTCCCTTTGGAAGTTAGAGCCTGTTTATCCCTAGCTGCTTTCAGAATTTTCTCTTTATCTTGTGTTTTGCCAGTTTCACTATGATATGTCATGCAGAAGATTGATTCAAGTTACGTCTGAAGGGAGTTCTCTGTGCCTCTTGGATTTCAATGCCTTTTTCCTTCCCCGGTTCAGGGAATTTCTCAGCTATGATTTCTTCAAGTACACCTTCAGTACCTTTCCCTCTCTCTTCCTCCTATGGAATTCCAATTATATGTATATTATTGGGTTTAATTGTTTCACTGAGTTCTCTAATTCTCCCCTCATACTCCTGGATTTTTTTTATCTCTCTTTTTCTCAGCTTCCTCTTTTTCCATAATTTTATCTTCTAATTCACCTATTCTCTCCTCTGCCTCTTCAATCTGAGCTGTGGTCACCTCCATTTCATTTTGCATCTCATTTATAGCATTTTTTAGCTCCTCCTGACTGTTTCTTAGTCCCTTGATCTCTGTAGTAATAGATTCTTGCTGTCCTCTATACTTTTTTCAAGCCCAGCAATTAATTTTATGACTATTATTTTAAATTCATTTTCTGTTTCATTGCTTAAATCGTTTTTGATCAGTTCGTTAGCTGTTGCTACTTCCTGGAGTTTCTTTTGAGGATAATTCTTCCGTTTCGTCATTTTGGATACTCCCTGGAGTGGCACGGAACTGCAGGGCTCTTCCTCTGTACTGTCTGGAGTTACTTGTTTTGGTGGGTGGGGCCACAGTCAGATCTGATGTCTGCCCCCAGCCCACTGTTGGGGCCACAGTCAGACTGGTATGTACCTATCTTCCCCTCTCCCAGAAGCTGGCCTCACTGTGGAGTGGTGTGGCCCCTGTCTGGGCTACTTGCACACTGCCAGGCTTGTGGTGCTACTTCGATGGGTTCTGGTGTATTAGCTGGGGTGGATCTGCAAGGTGCACAGGGGTGGGAGGGGCACCCTCAGCTCGTTTTGCCTTTGGTGGTCAGCTTTGGGAGAGGCCCCTCTTCCGTGGGCCTCTCGTCTACGCTTGGCTCCAGAGAGCCCGTTTTGCTAGTCTTCTGGTGGTTTTCTGAGTTATTTAGTCAGACATGGGTGTAATCTAAGTGGTCAGCAGGACATGATGAGCCCAGCATCTTCCAATGCTGCCATCTTCCTCGTCCTGCAAGATTATTTTTAATTGTAGAACTGGATCGTTCTATGAGTCATAAGAAAAAAAAGTAAATAATATGTGATGATGAAAATTCTAGCTGAGGTGCTAAAATCAAGAGAAAGATAAGAATAAAGATTTATAATCTTATAATTATAAAATTATTATAATTTGTGCAGGGGAAACAGTTTGTCTATTTACACTTGTTTTTCCTCTTTTAATCCACATGGTGTCATTTTTTACATGTGTTTTATGAGAGAAATTATTTTTCTTTCATAGGCAATAGTGATGACTCACTTTATCCCTTTTGAGTATTAGAGGCTCTGATTTCATTCAGGAGATTTTCTTATTCACCAGACAGTGTATTAGACATTTTTTTCTAGTTTGAACTTGCCTGCGGAAAAAATTTCGTAAATATATTAGCATTGCTTATACTACCCTCACATACAAAATTTAGTTAGCAAAAACTCAACTTGATGAGGAACCTGTAGTAGTTTTCCTGGGGCTTTCGGAACAAAGTGCCACAGACTGGGTGGCTAAAACAACAGATTTTTTTTGTCTCACGGTTCTGGAAAGTAGACATCTAAGATCAAGGTATAGGAGGTGTTATTTCCTTATGAGGGCAGTGAAGAAAATATCAGTCCAGCCTGTCTTCTTGGCTTGTAGATGACTCTCTTCTTCCTGTTTCTTCATAGGTCTTCCCTGTGTGTGTTTGAATTTCTTCTTGCAATGGGACGGTAATATTGGATTAGGGCTCCTTCAAATGACCTTATGTTAAGTAACTTGATTACTTCTGTTAATGACCCTGTCTCGAAATATGGTCACTTTCTGAGGTTTTGGGTTTAGAGTTTCAACATACAAAGTTTGGGGAGTGGAGAGGACACAATTCAGCTCATAGCAAAGTCTAAATATTTTTCTTTTTTCTCCATATCTCCAGTATCCCTAAGGTGACAATTTTCGTTTAAGTGACCTCTGTCCTTTCACAGGAACTTCTGGTTTCTTGCTTATCATCACTTTTCCTCATTAGCAAGGTCATTAAATATCTGGCTGCATATTACTGAAAATTTTGGGGGGGATAATTTGCTTATAGTCTTCACTAATTATTTTAGCTTACAGTCATGTTTCCTTCTCTGATTTTCTGTAGGACAGCCATGTATGATTTAGTACTTTAATCATGAGCTTTTTTTTTAAATCGTGGACTTTTTTTTCTTCATTGCAGATTTGTAAATGTTTTTTTAAGATTTTGCATATCTCGAAAGCTGGTATGCTTCTGGTGTTTTTTTTTCTCTGTTCTTCAAAATATTTAGCATAATTTCAGGTCCCCAGTTGGTACTTGAGGAATTTGTTTACAGACACACTGTAGTGTAGTTACCCCAGATTTTTAAATGAGAGCTGTGGAATCTGAATTATGAAGCTTGTAGTAGGAAAAGGCTAAACTGGGGGAGATAAATGGCATAATGTGATGGAAAATGAACAGAATATTTGTGTTTGAATACTGACTCTGCTGTTTGCCCACTTTGTGATTTTAGAAAAGTTACTTATCCTCTCTGAACCACTTCCTCATCAGTAAAATAGGGATATTATTAACAGCTAGCTCATAAAATTACTGTGAAGATTAAATAGGATGCATGCAGTATTTGGGACAATGTTCAGCATATGTGATTCAATCATAAAATGCATATTACTATATTCATACTTTAACATTTTTGAATTCAGAATGTACTATATAATTAGTGCCAAAGAAAATTTGCCATCCTTCAGACAGGAAATTGGGTGTAACATAGTCCTTATATCTATATGTGTGGACTTACTCATGCAGAGAATATAACTACTCACCCAGTTGATGCTTTGTACTAATAGCATAAGCTTAAATTTGGAAGTCTAATTATTGCTTGAAATGTTTTCAGAAGGATTATGTTATGATCCTTTGACATAGCTTAGACATCAATAGTTATTGTGGAGTAGAAGATCACCTATCAGACGCCATATAATTCGATTAAAGACAATAGAAGTTTTCAGATTTTTTTGAAATTCATTGTATAATTTTCAGAATTAGTAACAGTTATATTACCAGTTCAGGAATAATGAAGAACAAACACTAAAGCTAATCCTATGGAAATAGTCAACCCAAACTGCAGGACATTCTGCAAAAGAACTGCTCTTAAAATATATCAGTCTCAGGAAAAGCAAAGAAAGTTGAGAAAGTATTTAGGATTAAAGGAGGCTAAACTGGCACGACAACTAAATTGAATGTATCCTTTTGGATTGAATCTCGAATTAGAAAAAATAAAATTACTGTAAAGGATAGCACTGGGTTAAATGGTAAAATTTGGTATGGACTTTTTTTCTTAATGTTTATTTATTTTAAGAGAGAGAGAGAGATAGAATGGGGGATGGTAGAGAGACAGGGAGAGGGAGAGGGAGAGAATCCTAAGCAGGCTCCTCACTGTCAGCGTACAGCCCGATGCGGGGCTTAAACTCACAAATTGTGAGATCTTGACCTGAGCCGAAATCATGAGTTGGACACTTGTAACTGAGCCACCCAGGTGCCCCATGGTGTGGACTTTTTGATAATAATATGGTATCAATGTTAAATTTTCCATTTTTTTACTACTATACTTACTAGATTTATATAATATTATTGAATATTGTAATTCATCTAATTATGCTGAATTATTTAAGAGTTGTCACAGATTGAGTTCCCAGAAAGTCTATGAGAGGCCACCACTTGTGTAGAGTGAGAAAGTAGAATTAGGTTGAGACTGGCACTGCAATGCTGCCGTAACAGAGAACTCAGCTGATGAGACAAGTCGCTCTGAAGCTGAGATGGCCTTATTGGGCTGTCCTGAATTTGAGGCCAGCAGGGAAGACGTTTATATCATTGCTTCGGCCAGTCATTGGGTATAAGATGTACCAGGGAAGAGTGTATGATCTTTGTCAAGTTGGGTCTCTTTAGCCAAGGATAGTTTCAGACGGGGACTCAGTTGCAAGCTATTCATTGCCAAACTCTTGTACATGTGAGACCACAGTGTCCACTCTGGTCATGGTATTTGCAATTTACTCTAAAATGACTCTGCAAATGACATATTCTATAAAAATATAAATAAAAACAAGAATAGAGTATATTATGGTAAGCAAAATAAGTCAGTCAGAGAAACACAAATATCATATGGTTTCACTCATATGTGGAATTTAAGAAACACAACAGATGAATATGAGGGAAGGAAAGGAAAAATAAGGTAAAAACAGAGAGGGAGGCAAACCATGAGACAAATACAGAGAACAAATAGAGTTGCTGGAGGGGAGGCAGGGGGATGGGCTAAATGGGTGATGGGCATTAAGGAGGGCACTTGTTATGATGAGCACTGGTGTTATATGTAACTGATGAATCACTGGGTTCTACTCCTGAAACTAATACTACACTGTATCTTAACTAACTTGAATTTAAATAAATTAATTTTTAAAAAGGAATGTGGAAAAGCAGGAAAGGGAAAGTTAAAATTGGCAAAATACTAAATAACTGGTAAAACTAGGTGAAGAGTATACTGTTCTCAATTTTTCTGTAGGTTTGAATTTTTTATTTTCAAGAACTCAAAAGCTTAAAAAGTGAAATTCCCTGATGATTCCAATATACCACCAAACCAGGGGACTATAAGACAGAGTCATATTTAGAATTCATTTCAGCTGTAAAATGATGGGACTCTATGACAAGATCAGATAACTCATGAAGCATTTGCTTAGACTCTTGATTCTACAGAACCACAGCATACTTCCTCTGTGCTTTTTTTTTTTTTTTGACATGAGTTTGCAAACTTTGGTGAATATTATTCAATTAAGTTGGCTTGACGAATTGTGACACCAAAGTGGGATTGAAAAACCAAAACTGTTCTTTTTTTTCCCATTTTGTTGATCAACAGTACACAAGTTTCTGTTAAAGATAAATCATTCCAAATTTGTGGAAAAACAGAGAAGCTAAGAATATATTATGTAAATTTAAGATAAAGTTACTGGATCTTTCAGTTAGTAAAATTCTGTTGTGGTCGATACATACTGTCAATACTTTCTTGAAAGACTGCTCCAAGATATCTTTGTCTTTATTAAAAGTCAAAGGAATATGGCAGGCAGAGGTAAATTTATCTCTTTAATTGTGAAATCTTTGAGATACTTGTTTATTACGAAATAGTTTTTAAAATAAACAATATCTTAAAGATTTAAAATAAACAGTATTTCTTTGTTGTCTTGTATCTTTATCTCACTGGACTGAAATGTATCTGAAATACCCCTGGTTTTAGGTTGGATGATGGTCATGTCTTCCCACTTTGTTCTCAATGTTAAATTGAAAAGAATACTAAGAACGGTTGTTTCCTTATGAAAGGTTGGGTGGCTCCTTTATTACAGGGATCTTGAATGCATTCAACAAACATTTTTTTGAGAATAGGCTCTGAAGCCAGTCTGCCTGGATCTGAATTCCAGTTTTAACACATAGCAGCATGTCCTTGGGAAAATTACTTAACTGCTGTGTGTCTCAATTTCCCCATATATAAAATACAGGTAATAATAATACCTATGTTATCGAGTTGTTTTGAAGATTAACTGAGTTAAAATATGTAGAATGCCTGGCATGTAAGTGCTTAATAACTATTGGATGTTATTATTGTCATCATTACTAGGTATCTACATTCTGTACTAGACTCATATATTTTAACTTATATCACTATTATTTCATTGATTTTCTAAAAATGTAGATGCAAGTTAAGTAATTTAAAACCTGAAATTATCTAGGTCATCTAGTTAGTAAGTTGAAGAGCTGGAATTCAAAGTGCAAGCCCAGTTTCTTTTCACCATTGTGGACTCATGGGTAGGTGAATGTATTTCTCTACCATATGCTACAGATATGTGTATCTGTGTACATTGTTTCCTATCAGATTAGAAGTCATTAAGAATGAATTCTATTTTTTATTCATATTTGTGTCCCATGCAATAGCTAGTTTAGTGCCTTGAAGATAACAGTTGTTCAGTGATTATTTATCCCCCAAATTCCTAAACAAAAGTACTATTGATTCTTAAAGGATAGTTGATGCTTGTATTTTGGTTTTACATATCTCTATTCCCACATTTAGTAAGGATGCAGCAGATCCATTTAAGCTTCTCACAGGGAATTGGCAAATCTGAACTTTGCTCTTTCCAACAAGGAAGTTTAATGGTTCTTTGATTCCACTATGGTTTTGTGTGAAACAAGCCTCGTTCTTTGCCTTTACATAGATTATTGTTAAAATGTTAGTGTGACTAAGCTTGGTGATTATTTCCTGATTCATAGTTAGGTCTTTTGATTTAACTAACTTTACAGCTTTGTATTATTATTGTTCTATGAATTTATTGCCATTTAGATGATATCCTGACATTTCTTTGGACTTCATTTACCTTATCTGCAATATAAAGAGGTCAGATTAGATGGGCATCTAAAATATGACTATAAATTATTGCTTTCTATTAGAAGAGAACTAACGGGAACTAATTACAATGGGAACTAATTTATTTCCATACCAACCAAGGCTATTTACTTTCAGATTAACAAATCAGATGGATATTAGTTTCGCTTGGTTGTTTGAGTCCTGCTGATTTGTTTTTGTCAAGAAGTTCAGTATTCTGAATGTGTTGCTTATGGGACCATTTAGGTGAACTGGTGTGAATTGATTAATTATTGATTTTAATATGAATTATCTGAATACCTTGATCAAATTTGTCAATGTACTTCACCTTAAATACAATATAGACAGACTCATCATTAGGATCCAAGCTATGAACTGTATCCCTCTCTCTTTTCTTTCCTCATTCTTTCTCCTCACTCTTCCCTTTCTCCTCATACCCTCTTTCTGCCTTCCTTCCTTTCTCCCTCCTCTCTCTCTTTTCTTCTCCACTCCTTTATTTTCTCCTTATGCTTTCTTTTCTTCCTCCCACCCTTCCTTCCTTCATTCATTTCTTCCTTCACAAGTTTAGTGAGAACTCATTGCCAGGCACTGTGCTCAATACTTAGCGTTCAGTCCTTAAATAATAACTGCCCTTGTCCTCAAGGAGTCTAGCCCAGTAGGACAGACACTTTTTAAAAAAAAATGGATGCTAATTGTGAAATAAGTTGGTAAGTATATCAATATCAAAAACATTGGTACATGCTGGTAGAGCTAGATAGGGTTTAGGATTAGGAAATGCATCCCAAATGAGGTGATAAATGGATTGGAACTAGCCAGGCAAGGATGAGTCATGGTGCTAGAAGGGGAAAGTGGGTACCTTAGAAG
Source organism: Acinonyx jubatus (assembly GCF_027475565.1). Lineage (NCBI taxonomy): Eukaryota > Metazoa > Chordata > Mammalia > Carnivora > Felidae > Acinonyx > Acinonyx jubatus. The sequence continues at coordinate 209,712,401 of NC_069380.1, forward strand.
CAGAACAAGGTTGCAGTGGCACAAGGTCAAGAGACAGTGGTGTGGGAGCTAAAGTTAAACAGGGAAGTTAGGGGAGATGAGGCTGCAGAGTAGGGAGACACAGAGATCCTTCTGTGATCTCATTTCATATAAAGTAGCTTGCACTTAATATTGTGGATGAGAGGAAACCACTGACGATAGTTTAAGCTCCATGGTGACCTAGTGAGAATCTTTTTTAGGAGCAATGAATTCCATGTGATTCAAGCAGCTAGATTTATCTGATTCTCAAGTGTGACTAAAATCATGGTTTCTGATTTTATAAAAGAGGGATGCTAATTTATAATTTATAGCCCATAAAGATAATGAAATTGATCTGTGTCTCAAAAAGTACATTTATTAACATTAATAAATGGTGTTTAATGTGCATTAATTAACAATAGTGGGATGCCCTGCTTTAAGGAAATCTGATCTATATTAAGGCAAATTTGCAAATCAGAAAAATTGGAGAAGTATTGATAGTACTTTTTGGTGTTCCCCCCCTGCCCCCCGCTTTAGAAAGCAGAGAAAACTTCCTGTTAAGTAGCGAGTTCCTTTTGTGCATTTTGAAAAGTAAATTTTTATACTGAATTCATTAGGAAAAATAAGTTACATAAAATGAAGTTCATTTAAAAGACTGTTAAGGATGTTTATGGAATATAAAAAGTCATAATCTCTATTTTTGAGAAGATTACAATCTAATGATAAAACAGTCTCTTCACACCAACAGGATATCTGTTGCCTCCTTTTTTCCCTCAGTTATTCATATTTGTTCTTTTTTTTCTGGATAGAATTGAAAAACATTGAATGGCAAAACAGAGGGCTTCTCATTTGTTAGCATTCCCTACATGTCACCCTCATTTAGAAGTCAATTTCTAATTTTTACAGAGAATCTACTGTTGCAAGAAGAATGTGTGTTCATTAGGGAACTTTTTGGGTAAGAGCAATTAGATTTAATTCTTGAACTTTAAGACATAAAGCTTGTAGAGGGCACTGAGGCAAAGCAGTGATAGGTGGTCAACATATGTAATTTATTTGGCACTGAACCATCTAGAAACAACTCAACACACTAGTTAGGGTTTCACATCTGTTTGGCATATACCTTTCTCTTCTTTGAGTTTCATGATTGTTCTTTAGAACCTTAAAAAGAATACTAGGTATATTAAACAAAATATGCCTATCCAAACATTTTTGAGAGGCCAACCCCAGCCTATCAAATTAAGGTTCTTGACTTATGCTTGCTTCTCTTAGTATAACACCCATATGGTTTGAGGGAAAACCTGCCCTTTAAAAAACAGGGAAGACTTTCATGGTTTGGTTTGTCAAACTTCTTGTAGTGCTCTGAATTCCATTAAAACCTCCCATCCAGTTTTGCAAAGTGCTCTTTTCCTCACTTAAAATGCCCACATGTTTTACTCCATGTGTTTCATATTCATTTAGACATCTCACATAGCTGGAGTCTAAGAACTACTTAGTCTCCAAAAAGACCTTTCCTACTAGCATTTGGTTCTTAGAAATAGAAAGTTAGACTTTGCCAAATGCAAATGAACTCCAGACCTTTGTTTTTCTTTTCTTTTCTTTTTTAAATATGAAATTTATTGTCAAATTGGTTTCCATACAACACCCAGTGCTCATCCCAAAAGTGCCCTCCTGGTGCAGCCGCTGTGGAAAACAGTATGGAAGTTCCTCAAAAAATTAAAAATAGATCTACCCTATGACCCAGCAATAGCACTGCTAGGAATTTACCCAAGAGATACAGGAGTGCTGATGTATAGGGGCACTTGTACCCCAATGTTTATAGCAGACCTTTATTTTTCAAAGGGGCTTTGTAAAACTGGGAAAAACCTCCATGTCCCTATTCTTATTCTTGAGATATTCAGGTATGGTAGCCTTTCTCAAAGTGTGTTCTCTTCATATCACAATCCCACAGGGTTGTTAAAAATGCCTCTTTGTGGGCCCCAACACAAATTTACTAAATTCAAATTCCTGCTTGTTTTACATAGTGGGATTCTTTGGAATGTACTAAAGACATACAGTAGCTCCTCAATAAGTTTTAACTATCATCATCTAAATGCTCCAGACATCTTTTTGCTTCTTGATTTTCAGCTTTAGGTGTTAAATCCTATTATTAATCCTTGTACTACATAATCTTTAAACTCTTTGTTCTGAGAGTCTGTGATTCCATATGGAGTGGTTTTCAATGAGGAAAGATTATTGGTTAAGAGTTGCATCCACTCTTGGCTGTGTTTTCTAAGAGAAACTTAGCTTCAAAAGTAGACTTTTAAAATTTATCATGGACTATTTAGTTTACTATTGTATCTCCAGCACCAAGTATGGTACTTGGTACATAGTTGATGCTCAGTTATAATAACAGTAATATTGTTGAATGAATAAATGAAATGAGTAAATACTACAAAATATGCTACTTACACACTCACTCATCCGCTCCTAGATCTGCTGTAATTCACAGATTAACCTCAACTCTTTAATTTTGGTCATTAGTCTTCTGAACAGTTTAACAACTTAGAAAATCAAGTTATAACTTGTATAAAAGGCTCTAACAACAGTTTTCAACTTTAGTTTACTATTTTAATAAATGTACTGAGTGAAGAAACACCTGGTTGGGTGCCATTTTTTACTTTATCAGAAATTAAAAGAGGATTGGTAGTGTATTTCATGGATAGATTTTAATATGTTTATATTGGGGGATTATGTGAATTCTTAAATTTGAATTTTTAAAAATATTGTTAAAGAAGAAGTAAGTGGAAGAGGTGATTTAAATCTGGGTGGTTGTAGAGAGAATGACCTGGGAATGAATATGGGGAAAGAGATTAAAGTTGCTTAAAAAAATCCCACTGCTACATAAACCCTAATAGGGCGAAAGTGCTCACAATAACTTGTTAATTTTTTTCATTAAGAAATATTTAGAGCCATGGGGTGCCTGACTGCTCAGTCAGAAGAGTGTGCAACTCTTGATCTTGGGATCATGGGTTTGAGCCCCAGGTGGGATGTAGAGATTACTTAAATAAACTTAAAAAAAAAGAAATATCTAGAGCCAGTTATGAACTGTTGTGACCTCTTTGTTGTATTATATGCTCAGAAGTAAGTGTAGTCTTTTAAAAACTTATTTCTGGGAATCAGGAATAAGAAATCCTTTGGTTCTTTGTTGTCACAGCTACTCATCAACCACTAATTCTGGAATTAGCCTGTTTGTTATCGTGTTATGATAGCACTCAGTATTCGAAAGTTGGATGAGGTAAAGAAAATACTGCTTTCTCTTTGTTGTAAGTCATGTACCTATTTTTGATGTAACTATAAAATCAATAAAAAATAAGAGTTTCTAGGCCCAAACTAAACGTTACCATTTTTATTTGATAGTTACATCAGTTATAGGTAAGGCAATCCAACACTGTACCTTACCTATATTTATGTTGAGTCTATATAATTCATTGAGCACAGCACAGATATACTTCTGGGAGACGGAGGCATTAATTTTGTTGTTATTGTGGCATTAGAATGAGTTTTGACTTTGAAGAATCAGAAGTAAATATAGGACTGAAATCCAGGCTTTTTCAAATTACCTTGATACCTTGAGATTTTATTTAGTCTCTTTGTGCTCTAGTCAAGTAGGAAAAATACAATGGGAATAATGCTATCTTCCCTATTTTATAAGGTAGTATTGAAAATAAGAGTGAAGTAAAGCCTGTACTCTTTAAAAATTAAAACATTGTGTGAATCTAAGATTGTGCTATTATTAAATGTTTTGGCTAATGCTGATAGTAATTTACAACAAGCAGATCATTTATATTTTCAGTCCCCGTCATGTTTGTTAGGATTATAGAGGCAGAGATGTAATAATATTGGCAAATTATAGATATTTCTCAGACGTATTTTTCAAAAGCAACTATTTCTGGAAGAAGTGTAGAAAGTGATTCATCCATACTGTGGAAAATGTATTTTTCCCTAAAAATAAGAATTCATTTGTTGGGCATGTAATCAATAAATTCTGATTAAAACCAGTTTAGCACTTTGTTTTTAATCATCTTTTTCAGCTACTGGTTTTTGGCCACTTATTTTTTTAAGTTTATTTATTTTAGAGAGAGGAAGAGGGAGAGAGTGCACGCGAGCAAGCACCAGTGGGGAAGGGGCGGAAAGAGAGGGAGAAACAGAATCCCTAGCAGGCTCCACTGTGTCAGCACAGAGCTCAATACGAAACTCCATCCCTTGAACTGTGAGATCGTGACCTGAGCTGAAATTAAGAGTCCAATGCTTAACTGACTAAGCCACCCAGGAGCCCAGTCCTTGTCACTTATTTATTGTGTAGTTATTGTTTTTCCATGTGTGTGCTGAATTTTGTGGGGAAATATGGAAACATTAAGACACATGCTACTTATGTGGAAACAGTTTGCAACCTTATATATTTTGCATTTTTATTAAACAGTTTTTTGGAGATAGTTTTCATACTCCCACCACCCCACCACAACCACCAGAAAAAAAAAGTTTTACAAAGCCTAAGGGATCTAGTCTGTTAAAATTCCTTTGACTTGATTTCCCTGTTAGGATATTCACCAATACAAATGATACCCTCTTAATTTTCTGACTTTTTCATAAGCCAATAATTTCTATTGATGGTTACTTCTCTGTTTTGCATTTAAAACAGTTGTTTCTAATACTATGGGACACTGTAAAATGTTGAAATGGTTTCTATATCATCAGAGTATGATTAATTTTGCTGAATTTAATTTTAAGGTTAAATACAGTAGTTTAAGCTTCTTATCTTCATAATTGTAATCTCCTGGAGGGAAGATCTATGTGGTTTACTTTCTTGTGTACCCCAAGCATCATGTCTTGTGTATAAAATGATATTATTTTTTCTCAGAAGCTAAAGACCTTATTAGGAATTATTATATACTTACATGAAATTAACAATAGTTGCATGAAATACAACATTGTTTAATTATACAAAGAAAAAACCAAATTTAAGTATTAAAATTACAATATCCATATGAAGTAAAGAATTTCAATTTATTACCTCAATAGGCAATTTTCCTTCCACCCTAGTAGCTAAAATGCTGTTTATTGTAAAAGATGTTGAAAGAGTGAATAAGTACACAAGAATATGGACTTGCTTCTTTCTAGTATTTAAAATTCATTACTCTTTTTAGTATTGGCTGACAATTTCTATTAAGTTAAATGTTTGCTGTGTCACAGACTCTGGCACTCAACAGGCACTCAGCAAATGTTTTTATTAGTTGAGCTAAAAATTTAAGTTAATAAAGTAACAGATGAGAACACACACACACATCACCATTACCACCAACACCTGGCACAAATCTCAATGAAGAAAAGACACAATAAAGGTGAGTTTCTTGCTTAACCACCCCCTATCCCGTCACATGTGTTCTGTGCTTCATAATTTTGCTGCAGGAATCCCCTATTGAGTTTCTTTATTTAAAACCTCAGGTTTGTTGGTAAATATGACAACAGAGGGCCTGGTTCTTGGACTAAACTGCAAGTAATTATGATTGAATGTCCATGAATGGTCTTTCACATGAGGGCCAGCAGGAGGTATAATGGAGTAGGTCGAAACATGTCAGATCCAATACTTGGCACTTTTCCCATTTTGCTTTGAGATTTGCTAAAACCTTTGTCTCAGTGAACTTTCACTGAAGTGTTGCAAAAGGAAATAAAACATGTTGATGAAGAGTCTGCTCCAGTATTATGTCTTCTTTCTCAAAATACACTATTTTTTTCAGGACAAGACTAATCACAGCATGAACTTAGCCATAATTATACTGACTCCATTCACCTTGTGCAATTAACTGGATAATTGCATGAATGTGAGCATTGCTTTAGCCAGCCTTTCCCCCATATAATTCTACAGGGGATATCCTCTTCAGCTGCAGTGTATTCTTCTGGGACCTAATTATGATGTCTTTTGGAATCTGGCCCGAGTATAGGAATTCAAGCTGGTTTTCCAGGACGGAGACCATGCAGAAATCCCAATTGGGTTCACTAGAATCCAGTTGTAAGCATCATGCTACTCAATTGCATTGTAATGGAGTAATCCGTCACAATTCTAATTTGCATACTAAAATTGACCGCTAAAATGTCTTGACTATCCAACTTCTCCTTCAGCAGACCTGAATGTTGATATTTATTGAGTGTTGACTAATAACGTTTGTAAGGTTAATAGGCCTTATTGTGCTATTAATGAGACAAGGTAATTGCTCTTGGTATGGAGTTATAGCAAACTGGCAACAGGCTCCACCCTGGAAGAAGGACCAACATAGTTAATTTAGAGATTGAAATTATTTCTTCCCAAGGTGAGTCTTGTGGTGATAGTCTAAAATCTGAAGCACTGGTCAGAAAAATTGAAGATGTGTAAACCATTGCTTTATATTTTGACTGAGTGGAAATAAATGAAAGTACTTGTTACTTTTCATATTTCCTCTGCTTGTCTTATTAACACTTTAGAAAGAGACCACAGATGATAGCCACAGCATCTTTCTGGGGGAATTCTGCTTTCATGGATTAGCGTTTTTGAGTTCATTGAGGACAAAGTATTATCATTTCATAAATCATTCACTATCCAAATTCTTCTTCCTCTTTAAATGGTGAAATATTCACCAGAGAGAGAGGGATGTGTAGGAGTAATGTATGGAATGAACAAATATGGCTACATCGATTCCATTATGGAGTTGAGAATAAGAATCAATCTAGTTATTTAGTTGTAGTTGTATATTTGACTTTCTAGCTTAATGGCAGCTTAAGCTTTTGCTAACCCCTGAGTTATAGTCCCCAGTTTTGCTTCTCGGCCCTTCTTTCAACCTGTGTAATAGAATTCCCTCTATTTCCACATCCCTGTTTTGTTGGTTGGACCCTGACTGACGGGAATAGGTTCTGTTTTATTTTATTTTTAAAAAATATTTATTTATTTTGGGGAGAGTGCAGGTGGTAGAGGGGCAGAGAAAGGGGGACAGGGGATCTTAAGCGGGCTGTGTGCTGACAGGCTGACAGCAGCGAGCCCGATGTGGGGCACGAACTCACAAACCTCGAGATCATGACCTGAGCTGAAGTTGGACACTCAACTGACTGAACCATCCAGGTGCCCCAGTTCTGTTTTATTGATGGAAAGAAAAAGTGGGAAATAGTTGAAGAAGAGAAACATAGAGATATAGTTTATGAATTGATAATGTTTATGTTTAGGACTGGCCTGTGAGTTGTCACCTTCTTCCTCCTGTTAATTCCCTAGTCACTGCTTACTTACAGTAGTTTGAAGGACCTGAGGTGGACACCTCAATTTGTCAAGTCTTCAGTGGTAGTTTTCATTACAGACTCTACCCCTGCTCAGTCATCTGACTCCCAATCAGTTCAGTTTTCCTCCAAGGGGATATGGAGTTTAATCATAGAGGGCTCCTATATTTTCTCTGTAAATGCAATCCATGGAGAAGAAAGAAAGAATTCTTAACAGTTCAGTGTGGGAAATTAAATATTCAGTCCAAATGAATTTTCTCGTTCCTCCATAGAGCAGCATTTATGAAATTCAGACTTCATTTAGCATGGTTTTTGATTCTCCAACCAAATCATAATATCAATAATTTTTCTGCATACACTTTGGCTGAAATTTTCTCCATAAATAAAGCTCCTACTAAAATGACTTCCTTAATATGATGTTAAATGTGATTAGTTCACTGAAAAACCACAGAAAAATAATATTTATATGATCAACACTATAAAGGTAATGCCCCAAATACTGCCTGGTCAGATGAGTGCTCTATAGAAAGCAATGTAAATGCTCTTTACAACTCTGCCTTTAAAGAGATCTGAAGAAACCATGATGGTTTCAGCTTCTTTATCATAAAGGTTGATTCTGTGGTAAATCTTGTTAAAGAATGACTTACTGAATTGTGTCATAAAGAAACTGTAAAAGAAGTATGACATCCAACAATTTGCCCTCTTTATGCTTATAAAACCCCAGCATAATTGCATGTCTTTAAGATGTATATTTTGTCTGTGGCTTTAAAGCATACACAGGATTGAAACATTCAGTTATTCAAGAGACAATTCAGTATCAAAGATTTTGTAGAATTTGGAGAACTGAAGGCCAAGATAGAAACCAAGATGGGTATTGTTCTTATCCTGGAAACCTAGCCCATTTCCTCTGAGACAATCTTGAATTGTTAATTGCCTTCAATTTAATGCATTTATGTTTCATATCAAAATCTCAGGTTGAATGGGACTCAGATGACCTAGGGCTCACTTTATGAACACCTTAACATGAATTAGAATTAGGATGTGCAAAGTCAAGAATAGGCGACTAAGTGAATATAGGTACTTTCTTTGGCTCACAGAAGAACTTGGACAGCCAGGTGCATTAATGCTCTGTGGGCATACATGCATGAAAAGCCTTATGTAAGTATCAGGTGCCAGCTGGTGATGATGGTGTATTAAAAATCGTCTGATAGGTGGTAACACAAATCCAGGCTCCTCGTAAAATAAGCTTACATATTTTTTTTGGTAGGAACCAACACTAGGCTGGACAGTTAATGAGCTCCAGAGTTGTTTATTGGTTACTCCTGGGAAGCCTAATGAAGTAGTTCAGTCATGCTAAGATGCTGTTTGGGTGGTGCTGGAAGCTTACCCAGCCTCAGTGCCCATTTTTTCCCACAGTATGGTGGATATTTCCATGAGCCAGATGTCTGCATTTTTTAAGGGGGCTCATTGAATGGAAATTGGTGAACTTTGTTTGTGCCTTCATTTTCTTATCATATTTTGTTGGCCAGAAAGGAGAGCGGATTTATTGGGTCAGCTGGATGGCATTAGGTCAGAGGCAGATGGGAAAAGATGGTCTTTGCTAAAGGGTCTCAGCCAGCTTGCAAAAGGCTATGCTGAGAGGATGAAAGATAAGCAGACTTAACAAGTGCAGGGAGAGGAAGCAGCACTTCCTTCAGGCAATTCTCAGAACTGTTTCTAAGCTGTTTACTTCCTATTTTGATACCTAAAGCAATAAGGAACAAGGTCTCTGGACCAGTCTTTGGTTGGCCTTGTCCTGAGCTTGTTTATCCTCTCTTTCTGTCAGGAAGCAATTGTGATAAGCCTCTGGCACTGCTCTGGAAGATTTTTTTTCCATTTTGTATGTGGCTTTTGATTGATCATGTTGTGAACACAGTGCTCTATTCTTGGATTGATTTATTAACAGAGTTCAAAGAACCTCCACCATTTAGAGGGTTTTTCTCCTTTTGCTTAAAGAGAAAGGCATTATTTGCACCTCTAAATAAGGGCATTTCCAGGCTTTCAGTTCAATAACTGATGAAGATTGAATGGCTTTGTGTCTAGGGGTCAATGTGTGTACATCAAAATGTATTATATGTGCATACACTTGACATCTGATTTATTGGCCTGCAGCATATTTGTTTTTTTCTGCTTGGAAATTGGAACATGAAAGACTTCTTAAAGAAAATACTGGTTTGGACAACTGATTTTGAGGCTCTAGGGTTTATTCAAAGAGTTTGTATTATTTTCTACTATAAGGGGATCCCTTCTTTTCTTCATGCTAAGCCACTTCCCCTTCTATAGCTTTCCCTTTACAGTGGTCCTGAGCTATACATGTTTATTTTGAATCATTGGTTATTATTGCATTGGATCTGTATATATACTCCACCTGCTTTGGTCCAGGAATTTGATATGCTTGGCCCCACTTCAAATATTGTCAGCACCCTGTGCATTTAGAGCTCTATAAAAATATGAAATAACAACCACAACTTTATGAGCTGAAAACAGCTTTTCTCACCACACTTCTCAGTGGACAACAGCAATTTCCACATTTGAAAAGCAACCAATATTAAACATCTTTCATTATCTCCATGCTACTTGCAATAAAACTGATATAATGACAAATGGGAAGCATCCTCTTTCTGTTTTGAGAAGATATAGATCTAAAAAATACTTTTCAAAGTCAAAATAAAAAGAATATTCAATCTGCCCAGTAATGAGAATGCTTAGAAAGCTCAAGTTCAGCAGCTGGTATCACTTGTCATATTTATTTTCCCTTCTATACCTTGACCAGTAACAGAGGAGTAAAGAGAACAGAACACAGATGAGATTAGTTTCTTTAAAAAAAAAAAAAAGTGACCTTCCTACAACTCAAAGCAGCTTTGGTTTCTGGGAATGCATCTCAAATTCTGAGGAATCATCAGATAAGGCAATTGTGACACACTGGATTAAATAAACAAATTAGACATTATACTAAACAAATTAGGGAAGTTATACAAGGATTCTGGTAATGACCAAAAAGTCTGGTAATGACTTTTATTAAGTCATTTTATTCAGTATGGCCATATGTCATGTTGAGTCAACAAATGTTAGTCCAAGGACTGTTGCTGTTTTGTTGTCAAGTTCTTACTGTTTGTAGTAAAGACGGACACAATAGTGAGTTGTTCAGAAGAGTAATTATTTAAAACTTATGTCATTACTTTCTATTTTATGGGCATTAAATGCATCTTCTTTTATGAAATGTTTGTGACAGTAGGTAGTCATATGGTCTATCTCTTTACAAAAAAATAGAAAAATATTACATCCCAGCGTTGGTCACCAGAATTTCTGGTGAAATGTAAAAGTCTACTATCGTCTTAGACCTTTTTCTAAGTCTATTTTCTAAGTCTAACAGGTATTTACTTGCAAGGAGACAGCAGTAGCTCTGAGCAGGCACCTGTGATGTCTCCAGTGAAATGTGGAAAAAGTGCATTGATTCATCACGTATATGAACTAACACAGTGATAAACAAAAAAAGGGGTGAGTTGATATACCAACTGAGTAAAACTTTACAAATATTCATTGAAGTACATCATAGATAAAGATCTGGGAACATATGCTGGGACCCCACAAAAGAAAACGTTGTCCAAGCTGACAAGTAGGATTTCTGGAAGTGATAGCTTCGGTTACATGACCTCCTTACCTCTGGTGTCCATATTATAGCAGATCATCAGCTGCAGACAGAGGACAGCTGCCTGAGTTCAGCAGTACACAGCCTCTGTTCTAGATTAGACTCTATTCACAAGAGGCAGCTTCCCTGGGTCCACAAACAGCTCACTGGCTCTAAGAGCAAGGTGTTCAGATTGAACTCTGCCAGCAGGCCGTGTGAGTAATCATCCAGTATTTTGAGATGTGATGTTATTTATCAGATTATGTATTGTGTGGTGAGACTTGAGGAAGCACCTTTGAGCAACAAAATCAGGAGACGTGAGTTCTCTTTTAGGTTCTTTTTCCAAGTTGCTGGTGTAACTTCTCTGGACTTTGGTTTACTCGTTTATAAAGTGACAAAGTTGTACTAGGTCAGTGTTTCTAGTCAATGTCTGTTTACTACTGACATCAGGCTCAAAATGGTTGTACAAATGCAGATTCCTGGGCCCATCTGGCCCCCATTACATCAGAATTTTGTGGTAGTGCCCTGAAATCGCCTTTGTCACACTCTCTACCTCTAGATGATTCTTTCACAAGCACAAGTTTGAGAAATACACTGTTGGACTAAATATCGCTCTAAGGTTCCTTAGAGCAGGTTGGCGCTTCAGAAGTAAAAATTCTCCCTGCCCCATGAGCTGAGGGATCTTCAGGGGTGTTTTGTCCAACTAAACTTTTGTAGATAAAGCATTTTGGAATTGAGTTATCTCCAGTACTTTCAGTTAGGAAGATTGCATACATTATAGAAAAAACAAACAAAAAAATGCCCTCAAGGGGGAACACCAGGTTTTGAAAGCACAAATGGCCTTGCATTACTTTTCCCCACAGTCACCTTCAAAAGAATCCCTTATAGGTCCTGACTTCCTCTCTGTGGGCCATGGGTCAGTCTGTGCCACAACCCTGCAGCCAGGTGATTTAGCTCTTTAGGCTTTGGTTCAATGCTGGTAAGAATTCAGTTCTTCCTTGACTCCTTCAGACTAAACATTTAAGTTACAAGCCACATAAAACCATTTGGTAGGGATTATAGCTAGGGAAATTCAGTTCACAATCTGACACCTCATAAAGCTTTATTTTAGAGTTTGTGGGGTTTGTTGTATATAATTTATTTTTTTGGCCTTAAGCAAGCACCTGGATGTGGGTTTTTCTTTTTCTGGATGACAAAATAAAATGGGGCTCAGTTAATTTCTCCCCTTTAAATGCTTTATGATCTCTGCCTCATTTTATTTGGACTTAATTGGGCTAGCTAGGACCATTGCAAATACAAAGCAGCTGGAGGAGCTTGGGTACAACCAGATGAATTTGAGGTTTCCTTTATCCAGCATATAGAGTGGTATACAAGACTCTAATTTTATGTGTATATTTTGGTTCTCTAGGACTCCTTTTCCACATGATAAATATGCTGATTAAATCCATGAGATGATCTTGGTTCCAGTTTTTATAATTCTATTCTCATTATTCTAGACTGTTTGGCAGCATGACTTATAAAAACAACAATAAGATTGTGGAATATAAAATTGGAAAGAAAGGTATATAGGTTCTCTAGAGAAAGGAAATTTGAAATATTCAAAATATATAAAGTTAAAAGATAGATTTAATTTCTATATGGATACAAAGGGAAAAAATCAGGACAGTTGGGTAAACATTATAGGAGTTAGATCTAAGTTCAAGGAATGGAAAAACTTTTCAAATATTTGCATTGGTTCAGTAATGGAGGGGAATACATTAGCTTTCAGGGCAGTACCTTGCCCATCACTGGGATTGTTCAAGCAGACATATATTTACACATGTCTCAGGAATACTGTAGAGAATATTCCCATGATGATATGAGATTAGACATTGTCATATGATTTAATAAAATAATGGTTAGGTAAGTCACAAAAATAGATGGACTGTTCAGGAGTGTTAAAAGAACTATGATTTTTTTTTCAAGAAAAGAAGACAATGGCAACAAGAAAGAAGATATAAAACATTATTATGTATATAAAGACCACTGTCATCTGGTCTTTTGTGTTTGCTGAGAAGTAAAAAGAATAGAAGAGAGTTTAGATTCCAGCAGCTATTTTTTGTTCTAGCTATTAGAAAGCACCCATTGGAATAGTAATTAAACAGCTCTACATCTGAGGACTTGCAATTCATTTCATAAGTGTTTACTGAACTCTACTATATACGAAATATGTGCTGAGATGAAATAGCATGTGAGTTTTAAAAAGGCATGCTTATTTTTAAGGAGAAAAGATATAACAGTGCTGTTTTTATTAGTAATATGTTCTAGAGGGGGGAGCCCTTGTAAAAAATGGTAGTTTGGTTTTGACACCACTTCATTCCTCTTTTAGTTACTTCTCCTCCTGCCTTTAGCAACTCTTTCTCATTCATTTGACAAATATTTATTAAATATCTACTAACTTCAGATACTATTCAAGCTATAAGAATATATCGATGAACATCAGAGACAGAGTGAGTGGTGCCTTGAATCTACATTTTGGTTTTTTTGATTATCTAAATTCTAAAATGAGTTTACCTCATCAGAAGCTCAACCTCTACCTGCCCCCTGAAACACATATTAATATGTTGTCAACTCTGTTCTTCACAGTAACTGGAATAAGTGGAAGGCATGTCAGGTATGATCAAGGGTGCAGAGACAGAGCATCAGCACTTAATATGCTGGCAACATTCACTTCCTCCACTTTAACGCTAAATAGAAATGTGATACACTTCATAAACACATTGGGTTATGGACTGGCTTGTGCTGCTCCTCGATTCATGTGTTGAAGTCATGAGTCCCAATATATCAGAATGTAATTGTATTTAGAGACGGGTTCTTTAAAGAGGCAGTTAATGCAAAATGAGGCCATATAGGTGTTCCCTAATCCAGTATGACTGGTGTCCTTATTAGAAGAGGAGATTAGGACACAGACATATAAAGAGAGAGACCATGTGAAAACAAAGGTAGCCATCTACAGACCAAGGAAAGAAGCCTCAGAAGAAACCAACCCTACAAACACCTTGATCTTGATTCTAAATATGCAGAACTATGAGAAAATAAATTTCTGTTTAATCCATCTAGACTGTTTAATCCATCCACTACTTCATTATGGCAGCCCTGGCGAACCTAGTACACACACGGTAGGGGAGAGTCAGTAGGACATGATTTCAAAATTTTTTATCATATAAAAATAAGGCTGCTGTAATTCCATCTACTGCCCCACATCTTCTTCCCCATATACTTGCTTTGACATCACTGATGTTGGAAGTCAACACCTGAAAACTTTACCCTCATTATCTCAGATTTTCCAGGGATTGGCATTGCATGCCAATCAATGTCTGTCTAGCATATCAGTGATTCCCTGAGGAAGAGGCAGGTTGGTGAGAAGGAATTTGTAATTATCATTATTTTTTAAGTTTCTGTTTAGAGGCATCCCACTGAGGTATGCACAAAAGATAGATCTGGTATGTCACTACAGGCATGTTCCAGCCTTCAGGATGCAAAAAATCCTCCTGAATCTAACTAGATATGGAGTCAAAGTAAAGAACTTCCTTCCCCAAATTGACTGTGGGAGTTTTGTGTATTTATTTGAGTGAACTGGGTAAGTTGACAGTACCAGCCAATCTACAAACTCAAGCTGTGATTTATACTTTGGTGGGAAGGAAGAGCAGCTTTAGAAACTCAGACATCTTCTATATATGATATGACCCTGGTCCTTGTTGGCCAGCCCCTTCTGAGGCAACAGTGTACATCTGCAGTGATTTGTGCAGGCAGAATCTGCGGCTTGGACATATTGGTGTGACTCCTTTCTCCCTGTCCCATGCACATCTTGAGGATTAGATGGCAGAGCCCACCCACCATAGTGGTCCCATGAAGAAGGGTTTTGTTACCTGTTCATTCAAGGTAATGAGGAGGAGGTACTATTTTTTTTTGAAATAGCTGCTTTAGAAGCAGAGGAACTGCTGAGTTTTTGGTTTTGTTTTTGAGTTTAAATTGAATAATTTTTTTTTTAAAAGAAACAGAGGAAACAGCTGCAGGGAGAAGCATTTTCCAAGAAGGTTATCCTAGGTCAAATGTCATTGAGGATGTAGCATGAAGAGGAAAACCTTGAACAGATCAGGAGAGGTCTGGATTTAATCCCAACTCTAGCACAAGAACACAATGATTGGACAGGTCATTTAGACCCAGTGTTTCTTCCTAAGAAATTTAGCCTGTGAAGAATAATAATGGTAAAAATTAACATAGTGCGTATACCTAGTCAAGGACTAAATGTTTTACATTTATTATAACTCAGTCCTTTCTAGGGTTCTGAAAGCCTGTTGTCTTAGAATTCTAAAATGCTTCCCGGGATTCCTGCCCCCTTGTATATACCTGTATACCCTGTATGATCTGTTCCCCCCTCACACCCACTTCAGTATTAATGAGACTTATAAATATGAAGGTTATGCTCCATGATTATTTTATTTATAAGGTGAAATAATTTTGTAGATGTTACTAAGGTCCGTAATCAGCTGGC
Source organism: Acinonyx jubatus (assembly GCF_027475565.1). Classification (NCBI taxonomy): domain Eukaryota; kingdom Metazoa; phylum Chordata; class Mammalia; order Carnivora; family Felidae; genus Acinonyx; species Acinonyx jubatus. The sequence goes on from NC_069380.1 coordinate 209,727,874, forward strand.
TCTGAGTTAATCAAAAGAGAGATTAGCCTAGATGCTTCTGACTTAATCAGATGAGCCCTTCAAAGGGACTGGGCCCATGCTGACAGAACTGTAGTGTAAAAAGGATTCATCTACTGGTCTTGATGTAGCAAACTGCTATGTTGGGGAGAAGGCCACATGGCAGGAAGAGCAGGCAGCCTCTAAAAGCTGAGAATGGCCCTTTGATTTACAGTAAAAAAAAAAAAAAGTGGCAACCTTAGTCATGTAGTCACATGGAAATGACTCAGAGAAGTTAGAAGCAGATCTTTTTCTAGTTAAGACCCCAGACAAGGATATATCCAGTCAACACCATGATTTCAGCCTTGTGGGACTCTGAGCGTAGTAAACATAGGCACTAAAATGTACTTGACTGCTCACCCACAAAAACCATGAGATATACGTTTGTTTTAAGCCGCTATATTTGTGTCCACAGAAACTGCTGTTTATGGCACTTTGTTCTGCAACAATAGAAAACTAATACACCTGTGCATTATTACTTCCATTTTACAATAAGGAAATTGAGGTACAAGGTAGACTAAATTGCCTAAGGTTATGAAGTCAGTAAGTGTAGAACTTGGATTTGAACCTGGATTTCTGGTTTCAAAGTGTGTGCATTAAGCTCCGCCACCTGCCTTCTCTTTGTTTCCCTCTCCCCGCAAGTTGCCATGGCTAGAGTAGATATAGGACACTTCCCTCTGGTATAGTTAGTTGGAAAGTCATTTTGAAAGTAGTAACTCTAGGTCCCTGGCCTCTTGCCAGTCCCCCACTCTGTAACAACTCCCTTTTTACATAGATGGGAAATCCTAGGCTTCATTCCCAGAGGGCCTTTTTTTTTTTTAACACTTCTCTTAAAAAAAATCTTCAGTTTTGAATTATAGCCCTGTGGTTAAGGGAAAATGACATTTACTGGGGAAGTAACTTGTTATGGTCTTAGGTACTCTGCCAGCTGCAATGAAAAGGGGGCTTTTAAATGTCATTTATACATTAAGAATGATTTAAAGAGACACTGAAGAATATACCCAGCTGGCATTGCCAAATCTGTAGGCGTTATATCCACAAGTATCTTGGGCTAAAATTTAATTTGTTCTTTTATGAGTGAATAGAGTATATTTTGCCCCATGTCTGAACTAAAATGTTTTAAAGTTATACTTCATTTAAAAGGATTCATGGAGACATGCCTGATCTACAAAGATATAAAAGAGTAGACAGAAACTTTCATTGTACACAGAGTCTCTTTTTGGGGGGAAAATAGTAGGAAAAAAATGAGGCAATATTCTTTTAAGTATGAGGACTTAACCTGGATGAGTTTTCTTAAACTTTTAGAAAACGGAACCTCCTCTAATTTAAGTAAAAAATGACTGATGTTCAGGTAATGATAGCAGTCCAGATATCAGAAGATAACCAGGTGAGTAATCCAAATTACTCAGCAGTGGTGTTGAGTCATGATGTGGCTGGTTTGATCTGATCCCTGTAGAATGAGGGTTGGAGGAAGATTATAAAATCTTGAGGATATAATGGTACCACTGCAATGAATTTTAGCCTCTGCCAATTAATTTCACCTATGGTCATGAATATATTAGCATTATATATCTCTGTAATTTCATATTTGTCATTCACTATTTTTGCTTGTAAAATGCAACTGAGAATCCCTCTCCCATTAACCTTCAGTTATCCTAGATATAGCCTTTGTACTTGCTTTGTAAACAATGGCAAAATACTGATACATTTTCTACTTTCTGAGTGTAATGGATCACAGACACATTACAATGAAAAGGGTCTTTATAATGTAAAGTGACATAAGAGTCTTGGTATCAGTGGGCTGTGTACATTGAGTTGCTTTCATTACAAATGATGAATTTGGGCCAAATCATCTAATGCATTTTAGTCTTCTCTGGGACCAAGAGCATGAAGCACTTTGTAAGATTTTCATCAGGAGTGAGTGTGTTGTGTAATGGCTTTGGATACCATAGAATGATACCATAGGCTTTCAGAAATAGAGTCAAAAGTGGTACAGAGGTGAAGCTATGACTAGTTGGTTAAGAAACTTGAAATGATGGTTAAGAAACTTTTTAATGATGCTAAAGATTGGATTTAAAAAAATCTAATTGAATTTAGTTGTATTTCTGTGGAACAGGGCCTGCATCTTAATCATGCTGCCCCAATTCCCCCCTACCCCTGACATAGCAAGCTCTCTTGAAGGCAATATCACCTACTTAGGATTATTGTGATGAATTTAGAAGGTAATTCATGAGACTACACCTAACACAATGTCTGGCACCTGTGCAGTTATTCAACTGATAGTGAAATTTAAAAAACAAACAAGATTTTATTGCATACCCATTGAATGAATAAATGCAGATATAAAGCATTTTAGATACTTATATTGATGAGTAAGCATGGGATTTTCAGTAATGTGACTATATTACTTTTTAAAATAGAAAAACATTGTTTAAGAAAAGTCTTGCCATCACCATTTGGGGCCTTGAGACAGCCAAATCCTTCTGGATAGAAAGGAATTTACATAGAGGGAATATTGGATAATTGAAGAACCTCCTGCTAAGATAAATTGGGCTATACCAAATTAGGTAATCTTTAATCAAAATATATAATAACACAAAATAGGGCAAAATAGATGAAGGGCTTTAAGAGGTACAAAGTTCCAGTTATAAAATAAATAAGTCATGGGGATGAAAAATACAGCATAGGGAATATAGTCAATAATATTGTAATAGCTTTGTATGGTGACAAATGGCAACTACACTTATTATGGTGAGCATTCTGTGATGCATATAGTTGTTGGATCACCATGTTGTATACCTGAAACTAATAGAACATTGTATGCCAACCACACTTCAATTAAATACTATTAAATATTAACAAATTAAATTATAATACGTATGTATGTTAATTCAATTGTATATGTATATACATATATACATATATATGTTATATATATAATATATACATATATACGTATATACATATACATATTATATTATATATATTATATATACATATATAATATATATATACATACATATATTCAAATTGAATATATAAATATATAATTGTGTACACATATATATAATATATATCATAAAATTGCATACATTTGTATATAATATACACAAATAAAAATAATTTCACAAAGGTGTTCTCTGCGTTGAAATATCTGGCTCAGAAGCTTAGTTAGAATGGTATCTACATGGATAATGGACAGTGTTGTTGTTGTTGTTTTTTAATTTTAATTCTGTTTAATTAACATACAGTGCAATATTGGTTTCAGGAATAGAATTCAGTGATTCATCACATATAACACCCAGTGTGCATCACAAGTGCCCTCCATAGTATCTATCATTCCCTTTGTCCGTCTTCCACCCACCTCCCTCCGTCAACCCATAGTTTGTTCTCTATCATTAAGATAGACAGTGTTTTATTATGTACATCAGTTAAAATCTAACTCAAGCAGAAGGAAAACTGGGGGAAAAAGCCCTCTTTCTCTGAGAACTCTGCCTGTGGCCTATGGTCAAATGCACTTCTTGATATTCTTGTCTATGTAAAAAGAAATTAGTTGCAAGGATATTGATTACGTCCCTCTTCTATTTCAGGAGCCATAACCTTGCCCTAACTGGCAAACAGGTCACAGAAGGCCAGTCATATTGTGTCTAAGTTCTTATAAAATTGAACAGTTTTATTTAATTATCTTCACTGGACACTTTTGATATATTTTCTTCTTTAAATTTTCTTTTTTAATGAAAGATTACATTTGTCACTCAGGTGTTCGGGCCCTTTAACCACAAATCACTGTCATCCTCATTGTCTGAGGAAAATGGAAACAAATATTCGGAAATGAGGGTGGGTAAGCCTGAGCCTTGGTTTAAGTAGTGGAAGGAAATGTAGTTAGTTTAAGCATAGAGGAAATCTTTCTTAATGAAACTGGATTGATTCCTTTCAGAAATAAAAGCCAAAAATGCTCTGTGGGGAAGGTGAGACACTTAGTGACAGTTTGCTTAGCTTTCAGTACTGTGGTAAATGGTAGCTTGCTGGGTGAGAGCAGTCAGAAGGGACTCTACCACCAGGAGAATGAGTGGCTCAGCAGAGGGCATGCCCTGAGCAAATAACAAGAAAGTTTGACTTCCACAGCTGTACCCTCACTTCCCACAGCCTCCTAATGCAACCTTTCCCTCAATTCTACAGTTTCTTTTTGCCATTCTTTCCAAAGACTTACAAAGTGTTGGGTTCCAAATATGTTTGTGTAGTGTTAAAAAAATATTATTTCTCTTAAGTAGTATATGAAATAGGCTAAATTACTACCCCTGTTTTGTCTCATTTCATTTTGCATCCTTCCCAGAGGAAATTTATACCACTATAAGACTGCATGCCCTAGTGTTTGTCACACACAGAACCTACCAGTCTCCATCATTTTTTCCAAATTTTGTTTTTGTTGTTTAAATAGGACTCTGTCAAACTTAGCATTATACTGAAATGCAACAATATGACCTCTAGGGGTTGCATCTTTTTTGAAGAGATAAAGATAGGTAGTAAAGAGGACAGATTACAAAGTATGGCTTCTGTCCAAGTGAAAAGTATTCCAGAATAGCTCTAAACCATCAGGAAATGCAGCAGCTTCAGTCTAACCTGATGAAGAAATGCATCTCAAATAAGACTCTTTTCTAATTTTTTAAATGTTTATTTATTTATTTTTTAGAAAGTGGGGTAGAAAGAGAGAGAACTCTGCAAACAGGGGAAGGGCAGAGAAAGAGGGAGATAGAGAATACCAAGCAGTCTTCTCACTGTCAGTGCAGAGCTGGACACAGCACTCAAATTCACGAATCAACCTGAGCCGAAGTCAAGAGTGGGATGCTTAATCAACTGAGCCACCCAGGCACCCTGACTCTTTTCTGATTTCTAAAAATGATTACGTTTAACTCATTATTTTCCATCTTGGGTGTTATCTGAGTAGTAATTAAAGGAAGAACTTTGGATTTGTAGACCTGAAACTAGTTATTATTAGTATGCTGCTCCTCTCTACCTCTTCCAGATCACTTACACCCCCTCTGCTAAATTCTATGCCTGGGAAGCTTTTGGTTACATCATCTGGGATCTGAGATCTTTGCTTTCTAGCTTCTGGTTTATTTTGGTCATTGATAGGCATGGCAGGGAATGGGAGGGTGAGAAGAGAGAAGGATCAGGGTATTTCTTCTTTGACTTTACCTTGCTTTGCCACAGTTCTGAAAGTATCTAAATCCATCATCCTGTCAGACAGCCTCTCTTTCAAAGTGGCAGCTCTCACCAGGCTTTGGCAAAATTGTTCTCTTGTTTTCAGGCCTGGATTAGTTGTGGCTTCCTGCTTTTTAGTCTCTGTGTGCTTTACTACTCCTTTTCGGCCCCTTACCTCTGCCCTTCAATAAATTATTTTCAGTGAAACCCTGTAGATATGCCATCTGTTTCCTGTCAGGACTCTAACAGATACATTCAGGTTCTTGGACAAGTCAGATAGTCTCTTGACCTTTTATTTTCTTCATCTGTAAAATTATGTAATACCTATATTGCCTACCCTGAAGTGTTGCCAAGAGGACCAATAATGCATGTGAATTTGTAAAGTGTCATAAAAATGCAGTGTATGAATATCAATTCATATGTTAGTATTGAATCTCCAATCAGTTTTCCTTAGATACTTGGTATTTTTTGTAGCTTCTCACCATGGTAAACTGATACAAGCTTTGGGGTTGCAATCTTGGGTTGACCAAAGACAAACAGAAGCATTCCAAAGCTAAATATAAGCCATCCCTAGGTTTACCATGTTTCTGTTCCCTCCTCAGCAGCATGTAATTCAGAACTAGGAGGACAATATAGAACATCCTAACATACCTTTGTTCCTGCCCAGCATTTTTTACCCTTGATAATGGTTTTGTCAGACATTATTTCCTCATGGTGCATCTTGTGTTTGTCTTGCCCCTCTTTGAGATTGTAAAGCTTCTTTATAATGTTCCTGAGGATAAGGATCATACCTCATTTATTTTTTATGACTCATAGTAACTCACATGCTGTTATGCATATATTTGATAAAGTAGACAGTTGGGAAATAAATGGCTGAGTGTTCAGTGCACACTTGTTGATTGAGACTTCCCAAGCCTGATACCAGGCATTTACTGGTTTTACATGACAAATGTAAACTTGGTAATTACTATGACCGTCTCCTTGCATGGATGGAAAGTATTTAACAAATGAAGATTTTATGGATATCTGTTGTGTTTTATGTGTGTCTCTTATTGTGATTTGGCACATGCAGGAGTTTAAAAGTCAAGAGGAGAAACTCCTTTTCCTTGTCCCCATCTTACTAAGTTGGAGCATAGTAATATGATCTTACAAAACAAAATAAAGGTTGATAATGAAAACAACTAATGGTTTCTCATAAGCTTTACTAAAAGTCATTAAAAAAAGTCATGCTACTCATGAAAATTTAACACACTCATGTATTATGCTCTTCACAGGTAAATCCAAACCCATGTGTTCAAGAGAAGGATTTAAAGTTTTAGAATTATAGGCCTGAGAATAGTGACTGATGGTTTATCCACTGAACTAGCTCTAGAAAGGGCATATGGACAATGGTACCAGAGGTATTTGGCTCACTGATCCTTCCTTTCTTTGTTTTCTTACTTATGAATTGACACAATGCACTCCAGAGAACCCTTGCTATTTTTTGTTCCCACATTCTCATTCCTTCAAAAATAAAAAGAAAAAATAACTTAGGTAATCAGGGACCTATTAAAGCCCTTGGGAAGTCCAGACTGATCCTACTAATTTCTCTCACAGAGACTCCATGTAAAAACAAAATTAACAACCTGATTAAAGGGATGGTATAAAAATCGCTTAACTTGCTGAGGTCACCCAGGGTGCTGAGGAAAGTAAAAAAATACCTAGACCCTAAAATATCTTTGGTATGAAGAAGTGGCCAGATGCAGAAGATTGTAGGAATATATGTGTGTATGCATTGCACAAGGATAGAAGAACGTAAGAGAGATTTTTATGGTAGATTAGCACCTGACCAACAGTAACACTTTAGTGAAAAGTGAAAAATAAATATTGGGAACACATTTACAGAAGGGAGCATGGGACTTCTGGGAAGTTCCAAAGGGGAGAAAAGCATGTATAAGTGTGTTAAATTTTTAAATTATTTCTTTCAGACAATAATGCCAGAGAAGTTTAGAAAATGGAGTGATTAAAATGGAAGGAACCATCAAGGAACATTCCTTGGAGAAGATGAGCCTGAAACTGTCCTTCAAAGGGTTAGATTGGTGAACAGCAGAATGATGGGGATGACGAAAGGCCACATACTTTCCCAGGGAAAGATTTATACCTTAAAGAAAACTGTTTAAATAAAATGTCTAGCAAAAGGGGCTAGAGGTGATGAGGTGATGCTGGAGAGACTTCTCTCCTTTGTTCCCCTCCTGATAAACACAGACCCCTGGGCAAAGAGACTCACCCCTCAAGATGGTCAATGGTGATGAGGCAGAGGAAGCAGTCACTCAAGGTTTTCTTAATGGAGAGGATGATGGGAGTGTCTTAGTCTGCTTGGGAAGCCATCACAATGCCATAGATGGGTGCTTTAAGCAGAAATTTATTTCTCACAGTTCTGGAGGTTGGGAAATCCAAGATCAAGGTGCCAGAAAAGTAGGTTTCATTCTGAGGCCTCTTTTACTGGCTTATAGGCTGCTGCCATCACTGTTTGTAGTCATATGACCTCTTCTTCATGCAGGTTCAGAAGGAAAGTGAGCTTAGGTCTCTTCCTTTTCTTATAAGGACACTAATCACATCATAGAGGCCTCATCACCATAACCTCATTTAAACCTAATTATCTCTCAAAGGCCATATCTCCAAATACTATCACATTGTGGGTTAGGGCTTTACTATATGAACTGGGGTGAAATACAAACATTCAGTCCACGACAGGGAGTCAGGCAGTTCCTTGGGAGGGACCTCATTATTCTTTGAAGAGCATTAGGAAAAGCTGTCCTGTGAGAGAAGGAAAAAGTAGACAGAGAGTGAGGTAAATAGTATAGTCCTGAGTATATGGGTATTTAAGAAACTAGGCCCAGAAAAAATAGATGAGCAATTTTAACATATCTAAAAACTGTAATTGATCAGCCATAGGAACTAACTAAGAAGACTGGCTAGTCAGACAAAAGAATCAGAATTTGCAAAAGGTAATTGGCTAGGGAAAAACAAAGGTGGGGTCTTATTTCTGCATCTAGAATTCAGATGGAATTAATTTCAGGGAAGGAGGAGAAAACAAAATCACTTCAGAATGTTTTGCTTCCCAGGGAAGGACACTGTAGGGTTGCATAGGGAATGGCCTTTCTCATAAAGGTCCAGGAATTAATAGCAAAGAGATAGCTGCAGACTGAATGCAGAATGATGCAAATTCAAAAAGGCATGGGCCTGGAGTACTGGAAGGAGACAAGTATGTTGTGATTACTGGCAATGGCAGAAATGGTAAAAGATTAACCCTGTGCTATGGATTTAGGACAAGGGTGTTTTTGTAGAGTAGACAAAGAGTCTTGACCTAACCATCACCCAGGCACCCCTAATACATTATTCTTTTTGAGTTAGGTTATTAGTTCAATTTCCCAGAAGCTTAAAATCACTATTTTAACTAAAAATAAAATAAATAAAATAAAATAAAATAAAATAAAATTGGATTAAATTAAATTAAAATAAAAACAAAACTAAAGGTTCTTAATTTGTAATGGTGAAGTATCTCTCCTGGTCTTTGTTGTTTTCTTCTTAACACCATCTGAGCATTAGTAACTTGTTGAAAAGTACATCATCTGATTTTACCTTTTTTTTAGTGTATTTTGTTAAGTGAGACACAGATACTGGGTTTCTTCAGTATTTTATATGGCTTTTAGAGTCCAACTGGAAATGTTAGCAGATGACAAGATAATAATAAACCTATACGTTTCTGAGAACATATAGATTCTTCTGGAAAATATGTGAGTACTTTCACTGAAGAAGGCTACTGCTAGAAAATAAAGAAAAGAAGACCATGCTCTCATGTGGTCCTGTTGATTTAGAATATAAACAAAGCCATTAATTCTTAAGTCTAACTAGACTTACCATCTCAAGTCTGTTTTCTCCAGCAAGGAACCCAATGTCTGAGTCTAAGACTAATTGGTACAGATAGCAATGGATACAAAAGATAAACATGATTTATTCATAGTTTTAGAGCTAACAAGGACCTGAGACATCATCTGGTTGAGATGATCAGCTCATCATTCCAGACCTGACGGCTCATCAAATCACATGGAGAGCTTTTATTTTATTTTGTTTTACTTTTCAAATTTTTATTTATATTCTAGTTAGTTAACATACGGTGCAATATTGGTTTCAGGAGTAGAATTCAGTGATTCATCACATACATACAGTGCCCATTACTCATCATAATAAGTGCCGTCCTAATACCCATTGCCCATCTAGCCCATCTCCCAGCCCCCTCACTTTATCAATCCTCAGTTTGTTCTCGGTCTTTAAGAGTCTCTAATGGTTTGTTTCCCTCTCTTTTTTCTTTTTTCCCCTTCCCATCTGTTTTTTTTCTTAAATTCCATATATGAGTGAAATTATGGTATTTTTCTTCTGCCTGACTTACTTCGCTTAGCATAATACACTCTAGCTCTTTCCACATCACGGCAAATGGCAAGATTTCATTCTTTTTGATGGCTGAGTAATATTCATTGTATATATATATTGAATACACACACACACACACACACACACACATATATATGTGTGTGTATATATATATATAAATATACACCACATATTTATCCATTAATCAGTCAATGGACCTTTGGGCTCTTTCCATAGTTTGGCTATTGTTAATAATACTGCTATAAACATTGGGGCACATGTACACCCTTGAATCTGTATTTTTGTATCCTTTGAGTAAATACTTAGTAGTGAAATTGCTGGATCATAGGGTAGATCAATTTTTAACTTTTGAGGAACCTCCATACAGTTTTCCATAGTGGCTGCACCAGTTTGCATTCCCACCAAAAGTGTAAGAGGGTTCCCCCTTCTTCGTATCCTTGCCATAGCTATCATTTCTTATGTTGTTAATTTTAGCCATTCTGACAGGTGTGAGATGGTATCTCATCATGGCTTTGATTCATATTTCCCTGATTATGAGTGATGTTGAGCATCTTTTCATGCGTTAGCCATCTAGAAGTCTTATTTGGAAAAATGTCTATTCATATTTTCTGCCCATTTCTTCACTGAATAATTTGTTTTTTGACTGTTGAGTTTGATAAGTTCTTTATAGATTTTGAATACTAACCCTGTGTCAGATATTTTATTTGTAAATGTCTTCTCCCATTCCTGTATGCTGCATTTTAGGTTTGTTGATTGTTTCTGTCGCTGTACAGAAGCTTTTTATCTTGATGAAGTCCCAATAATTCACATTTGCTTTTGTTTCCCTTGCCTTGGATGACATGTCTGGTAAGAAGTTGTTCCAGCCAAGGTCAAAGAGGTTGCTGCCTGTGTTCTTTTCTAGAATTTTGATGGTTTTCTGTCTCAAATTTAGATTTTTCATCCATTTTAATATATTTTTTGTGTATGTTGTAAGAAAGTGGTCCAATTTCATTCTTCTTCTGTATGTTGCTGTCCAGTTTTCCCAATGCCATTTGTTTAAGAGACTGTCTTTTATCTATTGAATATTCTTTCCTTTTTATCAAAGATTAGTTGACCATATAGTTGTGGGTCCATTTTTGGGTTTGCTATTCTTTTCCATTGATCTATGTGTCTGTTTTTGTGCCAGTAATATACTGTCTTGATGACTACAGGTTTGTAGTAGTACAAACAGTAGTACAGCTTGAGGTCCAGAATTATGATGACTCTAGTTTTGCTTTTCTTTTGCATAATTGCTTTGGCTATTTGGGGTCTTTTGTGGTCCCATACAAATTTTAGGATTGCTTGTTCTAGCTCTGTGAAAAATGCTGTTGGTATTTTGATAGGGATTGCATTGAACGTGTAGATTGCTTTAGGGAGTATAGACATTTTCACAATGTTCTTCCAGTCCATGAGCATGGAATGTTTTTCCATTTCTTTGTGTCATCTTCAGTTTCCTTCAGAAGTTTTCTATAGTTTGCAAAGTACAGATCTTTTACATCTTTAGTTAGGTTTATTCCTAGGTGTCTTATGGGTATTGGTGCAATTGTAAATGGGATTGATTCCTTGATTTTTATTTCTGCTGCTTCATTATTGGTGTATAGAAATGCAGCAGATTTCTGGATGTTGATTTTATATCCTGTGGCTTTGCTGAATTCATGTATCAATTCTAACAACTTTTAGGTGGGGTCTTTTGCGTTTTCTACATAGAGTATCATGCCGTCTGCCAATAATGGAAGTTTGACTTCCTCCTTGCCAATCTGGATGCCTTATATTTTATGTTTGTTGTCTGCTTGCTGAGGCTAAGAATCCCAGTACTATGTTAAATAGTAATCATGAGAGTAAACATCCATCCTTGTCTTGTTTCTGACCATAGAAGAAAAGCTCTTAGCTTTCCTTGCTGGGTCTTTTGTATGTGGCCTTTATGATGTTGAGGTATGTTTCATTTATCCCTACTTTATTGAGGGTTTTTGTCAAGAATGCCTGCTGTATTTTGTCAGCTGCTTTTTCCTGTATCTGTTGAGAGGATCATATTGTTCTTAGCCTTTCCTTTATTAATGTGGTGAATGATGTTGATAGATTTGTGAATGTTAAACCACCCCTGCAGCCGAGGAATAAATCCCACTTGATCATGGTGAATAATTCTTTTAATGCACTTTTGGATTTGTTGAGAATTTTGTTGAGAATTTTGGCATCCATGGTTCATCAGGGACATTGGCTTGTAATTCTCCTTTTTAGTGGGGTCTTTGTCTGGTTTTGGAATCGAGGTAATAGTGGTGTCATAGAATGAGTCTGGAAGTTTTCTTTCCATTTCTATTTTTTGGAACAATTTGAGAATAATATGTATTAACTCATCTTTAAATGTCTGGTAGAATTCTCCTGGGAAGCCATCTGGCCCTGGGCTTTTGTCTGTTGGGAAATTTTTGATTGCTGATTCAATTTCTTTGCTGATTATGGGTCTGTTCAAATTTTCTATTTCTTCCTGTACAGTTTTGGTAGTTTGTATGTTTCTAGGAATTTGGCCATTTTTTTACTGATTGCCCATTTTGTTGGCATATAATTTTTTCAGAGTAGTCTCTGATAACTGTTTATATTTCTGTGATGTTGGTTATGATCTCTCCTCTTTAATTTGTTTTATCTATTTGGATCCTTTCTCTTTTCTTTTTTATATGTCTGACTACAGGTTTATCAATTTTATTAATTCTTTCAAAGAACCTGCTTTTAATTTTGTTGATCTGTTCTACTGGCTTTTTGTTTTGTTTTGTTTCTATATTATTTATTTATGCTCTAATCTTCATTATTTCCCTTCTTCTGATGGCTTTAGGCTTTATTTGCTGTTATTTTTATAGCTCCTTTAGATGTAAAGTAGGTTGAGACTTTTCTTGCTTCTTCATGTAGACCTGTATTGCAATATACTTCCCTCTTAGGCCTGCCAAGAAAGCATCCCAAAGGTTTTGGACTGTCATGTTTTCATTTTCATTTACCTCTACGTACTTTTTAATTTATTCTTTAATTTCCTGGTCAACTCATTCATTCTTTAGGACGATGTTCTTTAACTTCCATTTGAGGGCTTTCCAAATTTTTTTCTTGTGATTAACTTCAAGTTTTATTGTGTTGTGTTCTGAAAATATTCATGGAATGATCTCAATCTTTTTGTACTTGTTATGGGCTGATTTGTGACCCAGTATGTGATCCATTTTGGAAAATGTTCCGTGTGCACTCGAGAAGACTGTGTATTCTGCTGCTTTTGGATAAAATGTTCTGAATATATCTGTAAATCCATCTGGTCCAGTGTGTCATTCAAAACCATTGTTTCCTTGTTGATTTTCTGCTTAAATGATCTGTCCATTGCTATAAGGGGGTGTTAAAGTCCCCTACTATTGTGTTTTATTATCAATGAGTTCCTTTATGTTTGTTATTAATTGATTTATACATTTGGGTGTTCCAAGTTGAGGGCATAAATATTTATAATTGTTAGATCTTCTCAATGGATAGACCCCTTAATTGTGATATAATGCCCTTCTTCTTCTCTTGTTACATCTTTGTTTTAAAATCTAGTTTGTCTGATGTAAGTATGGCTACTTCAGGTTTCTTTTGACATCCATTAGCATGATAGATGGTTCCTCATCCCTTTATTTTCAATCTGCACGTTTCTTTAGGTCTAAAATGAGTCTTACAGGTAGCACGTAGATGGGTCTTGTTCTTTTATCCATTCTGATACTCTGTGTCTTTTGATTGGAGCATTTAGTCAATTTACATTTAGAATGATTATCGAAAGACATGAATTTAGTGCCATTTATTACCTGTAAAGTTGGTGTTTCTGATGATGTTCTCTGTTCCTTTCTAGTCTTTGTTGCTTTTGGTCTTTTTTCCCCCCACTCAAAGAGTTCCCTTTAGTATTTCTTACAGGGCTGGCTTAGTGATCATGAACTCATTTTAGTTTTAGTTTTGGAAACTCTTTATCTCTCCTTCCATTCTGAATAACAGGCTTGCTGGATAAATTACTCTTGGCTGTGTATTTTTCCCATTCAGCATGTTGAATATATTATGCCATTCTCTTCTGGCCTGCCAAGTTTCTGTGGACAAATCTGCTGTGAACCTTATCTGTCTTACTTTGTAGGTTAGTTCCATTGCTGCTTTCAGGATTCTTTCCTGTCTGTGTGTTTTGTGAATTTGACTATAATATGTCTAGGTGATGCCTGGCTTTTGTTGAATTTAATGGGAATTCTCTGTGCTTCTTGTATTTTGATGTCTTTGTCCTTCCCCAGATTAGGGAAGCTTGCAGCTATAATTTGCTCAAATAAACCTTCTGACCCTTTTTCTTTCTCTTCATCTTCTTGGGCTTCTATGATACAAACGTTATTACGTTTTAAGAAATCACTGAGTTCCCTAATTCTGCCTTTGTGATCCAATACCTTTCTTTCCCTCTTCTCTTCAGCTTCATTATCTTCCATAATTTTATCTTCTATATCACTGATTTGTTCCTCTGCTTAGTTCATCCTCATTGTTATAGCATCCATTCAAGATTATGGCATCTTGGTTATAGCATTTTTAATTTCAGCCTGACTAGATTTTAGTTCTTTTATCGCTGCAGGAAGGGGTTCTCTAGTGTCTTCTATGCTTTTATCAAGCCCCACTAGTATTCTCGTAATTGTTGTTTTAAATTCTGGTTCAGACCTCTTACTTATATCTGTACTGATTAAATCCCTGGCTATTACTTCTACTTCCTGTTCTTTTTTTTAGGGTGAATTCCTCTGTTTTATCATTTTTCCCAGGAAAAAAAAGAAAAAAGCTTAATCCTAGGTGTGTTTTTATCTGCCTGTTAAAAGAAAGATCCAGAAAATAACAGTAAATATATATATATATTATATTTTTAAAAAATTTTTAAATTATAAACATAAAAAGCAAGCTAGATCCTATTTCCCATAGAACTGAAGCTTTGCAGCACTCCATGATCAGTAGACTTGCAGCACTCCATGATCAGCACTCCATGGTCAGTAGACTCCATGATCAGAATAACATCTGGTGAGGTGTTAGTGTTGGTCTTCTGAGCGAAGGGCCCTTTGCACTGCTTCTCAGGCCCACTTGCCCTGGTAGAGATGTACCTGCAGTGTGTAGCAGGGTGGAGCTTGATGTATGCAGCTCCAGTCTCCACTTGGTGGCACTGTTTAACTCACTGAGGTAGGACAGTACAGATAGGGGGTGGAGATGGGGGTAATGGTTTCACACTGCTCTATTCTCTGTGGAGTGGAGAGCTCCTACTCATCACTCTTCAGGAAGCCCTCACAGAGTCACCCCTCTTATGTCCCCAGCTTCTGTCAGATCCCTGCCTTCACCCTGTGTGTGAGCTGTTTTATCTCAGGTGCAGGGCTGGGTTTCTAAACTCCAAATTTTAAGGTCTCAGTGCAGCTCCTGAGCTGATCCTTTGGGGGAGGCTCTTGATGCGCTTTTGCCAGCCAGTCCCAGGAAAATGGTCACATGACCATGCAGTGGGTTGGAGTTTATGGCAAAGTGGAGCAAGAAAGCCAATATCAAGAATTGCTGGCCACAGTCTGTGTCCTGCTCCTGTGCCTGGGAACAGTGCAGCACGTTGGCATCACCTGTTCTTCTGTCCTCAGAGAAGCCTTGCCACCACTCCTAAATGTGCTCTGAGCAGGGGAACCATTCCTCCTTGTGTGATCCTGGGGATCCTGAGACCACGCTGCCTGCTCTGGGTCTCTGCTCTGCTTCCCACAGGAGCACCTCTAAGTCAGGCACAACACCAACAGTGGCAGACTAATAAAACTTCAGATTTTGCTCTCTTCTGCTTATAATACCTTACAGTAGTCTCTGTAAGCAGGGCTTCCTCCCCTCTGCAGCATCTGCAGTACCCACAGTTCTTGTCTCCCCCAGGTCAACTCTCCACAACTCCTACCTGCCATGATTCTACTGGTAGACTTGAGGCTTTGTTCTTTCAATCCTCAGACTGATTTCTTGGCTGTTGAGAAGGAGTTGATATTTATCTAGCTGTGTTCAAGGGATGAGATAAGCCTAGGGTCCCCCTACTCTTCCTCATCTGAACTCCTCCTGATGGAGAACTTGGAAAATACAGATTTCTGGTCCTCACTTGTGAGATGTTCTGGGAGAAGGATCTAGACAATTAGATTTATTAAAGCCTCTAGGTAGTTTTGATGCCTAGCCAGGTTTGGAAACCACTGATCTGGTGAAGGCTCCTTGACTTCCAGATGCATAAACTGAGACACAGAAGGTGAAGTGACACTGAACTTGAGGTTGGCAGGGCCAGCATCAAAACCCTATACTTCTGAGGTACTGTCTTCAGTGCATCTGTATTAAATCACACAAACATAGGTGGTATTTAAGGGATCTTTCATAGCTATAGGAGACAGTAAAATAGTGAAAGATATCTAACTGAAACCAAAGACTTAAAAGACTGCTATGAGAATCTGGTGAAATGGTATTTTAATGCTTCATAGACTGTGAAGTGGTAAATCAATATACATGTAATAAGGTACATGCAGGGGAGTAAAGTTGTCATATAAAAAAAATTTAAGTAAGAGGAAAATTAGAACCCTTGAAATGAACTTGATGGTACATCAAAATTTCTCCAACCTTTTTCGATTTCAGAGAGTCACAGTGTACAGTTGAGCAGGATGATCTATAGGTGCTTTTTATCTGTAGTTTGTGTTATTCTCTAAGATTTGTGGATCAAGCATTGAAACTTTTAAGCTCTTCTAATCATTTGCTGCTTGAGTATTCTGAATCCAGTTTCTATCATTTTTTTAATTTGGTGATTAAAAAATATTACAAAATTTTGTTCTGGCTTTAATATTTTGTAATTTTTTTCTCTCTGCTGACTTTGTAAATCTCTTTATCATCTTCATTTCTCTTGTTTTCTGATTCTGCTTTGGGACTTTCCTCATTTTCAACTCTTTTCCTATTTTGTTTTTTAATTCAATAAATATTAAGGATCTTTTTATATATATTACTCTGCTAAGTACTTGGGATATAAAAATGAAGAGTACAGTGTTTCTGACAAAGAACTCACATGGTAGGAAGGAAGAAAGCCATGTAGTAAGCACAACATTGATTGGTTGATAAAGGCTAAGGTAGTGACATAAACAAAGTGTCATGCAAGCATTTGGGAAAAAGGTTAATTCTTCCATGGGGGTAGAAGATACTCGGGATATGTTGAAATTTATGGAGTTTAAGGGAGTTGAGTTGCATGTATAGAATGAGTAAGAGATACTGGGAGAGGATTTCAGGGGACATATGGATAAAAGTGTGAAAGTGCCTAGTATATTCAGGGAATAACCACTAAAAGTAGAGTGGGGACTACAGTTTGGTATAGAGAGTGGGGTACTTGGATTAGGGAAGGAAAATTAGAAGGAAGCCTCTGAAAAGGTGAGAGAAACATGGTAAGATGTGGATTTTAGAAAGATTACTATGACAGAAATGTGGTTGTGTTGAGGGGCCTAAAATGGAGAGGAAAACCAGTCTGGAGGGATTGTAAATAATTCTGGCCATAGATGAAGAGAATCAGAAGACAGTGACATGGTTAATAAGGAAGGGGGATATAAGAGAGATGATCTGAGAGACTTTAGTAAGTTTCTACCTGAAATGAAATTAGCATATCCATTAACAACAAAGAAACAAAGCTACCTGTAGTTTTAGGATTTTTTCCTTTCTCTTTCTTCTTGCCTCTCTTCCTCCTTTGGTTTTAATTTATTTCAAGCCTTTCCCTTTTGCAGAGGGATCATATTAATGTGAGTTTCTAAAAGATCATTCACTATGCAAGGCCCTAGACCATCTGCTTCCTGTTTCTCTTTTATTTTTCCTCCTCTCCAGCATACTGGTTCCATTGCTTTTACTTAAATGTCTTAAACATATAAGGGACTCTGCATTTGCTATTTATTCTACTTAAAATGCCCTTCCACCATGTATATACATGACTCAGCTTTCACTTCATTCAGGCTGGCCTGCGGACTACAGGATAATAAACGGGCAAATCCTCTCCCCCGCTAGAATATGAGGTACTATCCATTTTCTTTCTTCTTTAGTTATTTAATGTCATGTTGGGGTTTGAGTGTCCCTCTAGAGAGAGAGGTTGTTCTCTACTCAAATGGATTCCTAAGGGCTTTTTCAAATGAAGCAAAAGGGGCCTGGGAATGGGGGTATCTTAACATTAAGGTAACAGCAGATACTTTCTTTCCCTTTGTACATAGTATTTTCATACTTCATGCTCATCACCTCAGGCTTTATACATGGAATCCACTAAATGGAGAGAGTAAGGGTTTTCTCTTCCTTCCTAGAGTGGGTGAGGGTTGGAGAAAGTATGTTTTTAAAGAAATGTAAATTTAATAGCAAGTTTCTCTAAAATAACAACAACAACTAAAAACCTCTACAAACCTTCCCTGGTTGTTAGATATGTTTCTTCTGTCCCCTGATCTATATTTTCCTTTCTACCTAACCTCTTAGATATATACATGATTTTTTTATTGTATATTTCCATGTATTATGGAATGTGAGCTCCAAAGGTTTTTATCTCCAACTTCTAGAATACTATGTGGTTCATAGTAAGAATTCAGTAAATATTTTATAAAGAATACCTATGTAAGATTGATTTAATTGTGAACCTGGTTAGAGTATTTATTTGTGATCGTGTCTCTTTATACGAAGACAATGTTAGGATTACTTCCTGGAATTCCAGGTCTAGGATAGTAGGTTTTGTTTTCTTGGCCAGTTGCTGTTTTTCTTGTTGTTGTTCTTGCTATTTTCATTCTTTAAATGTATGTGTATCAGAAAGATAACATGTATCAATAAGCAACTGGGGTCTTAGTATAACTCATGAAATATTTAATTGATTTGTTTATAATTTTGCTTAGACTATAAAGTATGAATGTGTGTGTGTGTGTGTGTGTGTGTGTGTGTGTGTGTATTTATGGGTTTGTTGCGAGATGGGAAGAAGGAAATAGTATATGGGAAGAGCTATTGCCAAAGAAATAGCTGTGATTCTTCAAGAATTTATTGACATATTTGATGAAAAAGGCTTATAAAAGCACTTGCAAATTTTTGGTTCAGCAAGGATTTTTGAGCAGCATGTGAGACCCTGTGGGGAGGAGGGCACTGGATCCATTATATTAGAGGATTTACAGTCTAGTTACATATGCAGGCTATACGGTTATCCTGAGCTGTACTACAAGGCAGAGGGTATTAAGGGTTACAACAGGAAAACAAAGTGTTCTCAGAGGAAGCAGAGTGGAGAATGAAGCCCAAACTAATAGAGGTGACTATGTGATTATGTGACTTATTAGCAAAAGGATGCCAATAGAGAAGTGATAAGAACATTTTAGGTTAGTTAGGGAAGGCTTCAGAAGGGAGGGGAGGAAAATGTGGCACCCATTCAAAACATAGGGGAGAATGACTGTTTCCTGTGTGCTCTACTTCCTGTCAGACAGAGGCTTCTCTCTTTAAGCCTGCCCCTTGTCAAATGAGGAGTAACCCTAGAGGATATGCAAATGGCTCTTTAAGTTCTCTAAATTCTTCCAAGGTTTCTTGTAGTTGATTATAGGAGGAAAAGAGTTTCTAGGTTAGGATATTTGCTGTCTACTCGGGAAGTAAACTAAGAACCTGTGTAACTGTATAATAGTGTGGGGAGCTGCTTGGGTAATGTTAACATTGTCAGGCAGTTCTAGGAAGGAATTTGTGTGGGTCTGAATCCTTTTGAAGACTGGAAAGCCCTAGGAAGGACTTGGATTTGTTTGCCAGTTTACCACTCCCCCAACCCCAGCCGTCAGTGTGAGAAAGGTTATCATTCCTTGGCTTTCAAGGTTTTCTCTGAGAAAGATCTTTTTCTTTGTTCTTTTTATGCTACAGGCCCTAACAAAAGCACTCAGTACCACAGTTATGGAACAGTGACACTCCAGACGCAGCACATGGGTAGCTGAGCGAGTCAGGCTGGTATGGACTAGCTTATGGCCTAATTATGGAAAATAAAACAAGATTGCTTTAGATTTATGAAAACTGGAAGGTGCTGTTGCTGCACATGAACAGAAAATCCTTGCTTCCAGGAACCTGTGTTCTCATTTTAACATGAAGACACAAAGTGAGCTTCACTATAACTTGCCTTTCTAAGGGAAATAATGCTTTCTCTCTTTAGCCTCTTGCTTCAGTGAGTTAGAGCAATGAGTGGGCAATGAGGGTATAAAAAAGAGGCTGGACACAGTGGACCTGTTCACTAAATTATCTTCTGTCTACAGGGAAGGCTGCTGCTTTCAGTATATTCCTCAAAGGAAAAAATATATTCCTCAAAGGAAAAAAAAATTGTCAACTTAATCAAGTTGAAATATTACCTTGTAGTAGATTTAATAATAAGGAAATGGACTTATTTCCAGTGGTCACAGCACTGAGGGCTTGGGCAAGGCCAGGTGTTTAGGAATGATCTGATGTATTGTGTCCTGAGTTTATCTGTGTATTTGCAGATAGAAAAGAAATGGTTGGAGAGCATGTTGGTCCTGACAGTAGTATATAGAGGGAAGTGCATGAATAATGCAGTATGAATGTGTATGGCAGGGGATGGCATATCTACATGTATAGGTCTGTTTAGCAGACCAGTTAGAGTATAGGTGCTAACAACAAATTCGTGAGCTCAAAATTTTTCACTTACTAGCTGTAGGCCTTAGGCAAATTACTTAGCCTGTTTAAGTTTCTCTTAGACTCTCTGAGTTTGTTATTCCTCATCTGTAAAGTTGGAATAATAACAGTACAAATCTCATAAGGGTTTTGGAGTATTAAGATAATTCATGTACTCAGCCTCAAATAAAGGCTTAATAAACAGGAATCATTATGAGGAGTAAATATACCTACTGCAGCTGACATTACTAATTATTAAGTAAGGCTGTCAGTGGGATGAATGAATTTGGTGAGCAGAGCAGTGAAGATACTTATTTTCCTTTACTTTCTGTCCTGTAACTCATAGCACCATTAATAATACAGTTTTCAATAATTTTGAACCTACTATATGTTGGACAGAATTCTAGAATTTTTTTAATTAAACTTTTTATTTTAGGGCAGTCTTGAATTTACAGAAAAGCTGCAAAGAATGTATGGAGTTCTCATGTACCTCCCCCCACCACCACCCCTTTCCCCCAATTATTAACAGACTTCGTTAATACAGTGCATTTGTCACAATTAACGAACACCGTATTGACACAATTGTTAACTAAAGTCCATATTTTACTCAAGTTTTCCTTTGTTTTTACCTAATGTCCTTTTCTTTTGTTCCAGGATCCCATCCAGGATAGTGCCTTACATTTCATCATCGTGTCTCTGTAGCCTTCTTCTTGACTCTGGCAGTGTCTCAGACCTTCCGTTTTTGATGACCTTGACAACTTTGAGGAGTACTGATCAGGTATTTTCTAGAATGTTTTTCTGTTTGTGTTTGCCTGATATTTCTCATGATTAGACTGGAGTTATGGGTTTTGGAAGATGACCACAGAAGTAAAGTGTCATTCTCATCATATATCAAGAGTACGTAGCAGCAACATGGCAACACTGTTGATGTTAACTTTGATTTACTAGCTTGAGGTAGTATTTGCCAGGTTTCTCCACTCTTGTTACTCCTTCCCCTTCCCCTTATTCCATTCTGTATTCTTTTTTTTTTTAATTTTTTAAAGTTTATTTTTGAGAGAAGGAGAGAGCATGAGTGGGGGAGGGGCAGAGAGAGAGGGGGAGACACAGAATCTGAAGTGGGCTCCAGGCTCTGAGCTGTCAGCACAGAGTCTGACGCAGAGGTCAAACCCACAAACCATGAGATCATGACCTGAACAGAAGTCAGACGCTTAACTGACTGAGCCACCCAGGCACCCCACATTTTGTATTCTTTTAAATAAAGTTACTATGTGTAATTTATGCTTAAGGAATAGGGGATTAAACTCTACCTCTTTGAGGATGGATTATCTACATAAATTATTTGGAAATCTATACAGGAGATTTATTTATTCTCTCCCTCCCCCATTTACTTATGTATTCAATTTTTTATATTAATATGGCTGATATGGACATTTTAACAATATTAATTCTTCTAGTCCATGAGCACAAAATATCTTTCTGTTTATTTGTGTCTTCTTTTATTTCTTTCATCACTGTCGTATAGTTTTCTGTGGAAAAATCTTTCACCTCCTTGGTTAAATTTATTCTTAGTATTTTATCTTTATGATGCTGTTGTAAATGAGATTGTTTTAATTTCTCTTTGTTTTTTCTAAATTGATTTTGTATCTTGCAACTTAGTACTAAGTCTATTTATTAATCCTAACAGTTCTTTGGTGGAGTCGTTAGGGTTTGCTATATATAGCATCATGTCATCTGCAAATATGAACAATTTTACTTCTTCCTTTATGATTTAGATACCTTTATTTCTTTTTCTTGCATAATCGCTCTGGCTAGGACTCCAGTAGTATGTAGAATAAAAGTGGCTAAAGTGGGAATCCTTGTCTTGTTTCTGATCTTAGAGTAAAATCTTTCAGCTTTTCATCATTGAAAGAGATATAAATTATGGGCTTGTCATATGTGGCCTTACGATACTCCCGTTAAGTGCCAGGGTTCTCTAATGTTCTATCTTCAGGTCTTCTTTACTTTCTCTACATAATCCAGGGTGATTTTATGGTATCAGCAACTGTCTGAATCTTCTGGCTTTGATTTCTATTCTGAGTGTCAGATTCTGTTTATAGCTATAACTGGATAGCTTCAAATTGAATTCAGTATCTTTAAATTTGAATTAATTGTCCAAATTCTCTTCCCAATCTCTTCCTATATTTCTTATCTCATTTATGAGTTTATCTCCTATGTAGTTTCCCATATTTTAAATGTTAAATTCAGTATATATCCAACTCTTCTTATTACCTTTACCTGTTCCCAATATTTATTGTTTATAAAATCCTATAGAGTTTATACTTGGAATATTTCTCAATCCAGCCCTATTCACTGTCCCCATGTGGGTGTATATTATAAGTGCCAGTGAAACCTAACAGATCCTAGATAAATGTTGTAGGCTTCTAAATAGAATTCCTGGGTCCAGTGTCTCCTGCTTTTAGTGTACCCTACACACTGATGCCATAGTGATTTTACTATATCAGAACTTTACATCTAACCTATATTCCTAGAACTGTTAAATAGCATGGCTTGAAAGTTACTTCCAACTCTGGATCCCATTTGACATCTACAGATTTTTCCAATGCCATTTCTCCCTTTCCCCACATCTTAAAATTAAAGCTACACAGAACTTATTACTACTAGTGAACATATGTTCTTTTGTTATTTGGAGATATTTGGACATATATGGAAGAATTTCTGCCTGAGAAATATTCACCTTCCTCTGCCTTGGAAGACTTCCTTTCATTTTTTTAAGACCTCACATACATATCAACTAGTGTTTACTGAGAGCCTACAATATGCAAAGAACTCTGGCAGCTAACATAATTTAATCTTTGTGCTATCAGCAAGTTTCTCTATACTAAGCATTTTACTCTTTTTACCTTTTCTAAAAATCTAAACATTCCTAGGAAAATAGAGTATTAAATATTTTATATATTAGTGAGATTTAATCCATCAAATTGTTTTCTCCAGTAACAGGAAGGTCATGTGGGAAGAAGAAATAGTGATGAGAAGGAAGAGGGGATCAAAGAAAAAGGAAATAGGAGTTGATGGAGAATAAATAGCCTGTTAAAATTTTGTCTAGCCTGGCAAAAATGCTATTCCATAAGTGGTGTCTACTCTTAGCTGGATGATAGCAAGAGAAAAAATTGTCAAGGCACAGATAAGGCTGATCATCCCTAAGTTGGATCTGAATGTTCTCAGACATGTGTATAGTATGTCAAAAGTAAAGGCAAATCTAGAGTTTTAAGGGAAAAAATGGCAAAAATTTATAAAGTTTCAAACTTACAACTCTTGGAATATGGTTTTGTGGTCAAGATTTCTCTGTGTATTGGGGGCCTTTTAGGATAAATTTCAAGGTTAGGGTGAAGAATCAGACAATTTGGAGGGTACCAGGTATCTCTGGACAGAGTATGCAATTTCAGATGTGCTATGTAGGAAATAGGAAGATGTGGAAGGCAGACCTTCTTTTGGTTGGAATGGACCATAGGGATAATGTAATTCAGCTCCTTCATTTTGCAGATGAAGAAACTGAGACCTTAGAATGTTATATTTCTTGAGTAGATCTCAGCCTTGCTGCTACAAGTGAGATAGGGAACTCCTTCAATCTGTTCTGTTTTTCTGCAGATAAAATTAATACCAGGATATTGCATAGAAAATGATAACAATAGCTTACATTTGTGTAGAGCTTTGTTTATAAAATTCTGGGCACATTATTATCACAGAGTGCATAATGTTTCTGCTTTTGAGACACTTGCTAATGTGTGGCCATATAATTTATTATCCAAACCAGGACACTTATGAGAATGAAAGGGGAAGCTATAAATAATTATGTAGGAACAACAGGCATAAACTGGGAGGGTTCCAAGAACCCCTGGATATGTGGTCACCTGATTGTTAATTCATCTAATTGCAGAATTACCAAAACCAAACTACAAGTTAGGTTAAAAAGTGAAACAGTTTGTGAGTTATAATGGGTCAAAAGATCAAAGTCTTAAAGATGGCAACAGCTAGAGTTGTGGTTGTACAGGAGGACCAAGGATTAATTGCCTCTAAAATCAGTGGGACCGAAGATTTACGGTTCTCCAAATGAAGTAGATAATACAAAGACACAGAACCTGTAAAATCAAATCTCTGGAAGAGAAGAGAAAGACAAAAAATTGAACTGTGTATGTTAACTTAATACTATTATTAAAAACAATACATAGGTATAAACAAAAACTACACCTATCCTTTTCAGAATATGTTTCTTAAAGCATCTTAACCAAGGTGAAGATAATGTGCATGCACATATATCCTCAAAATCTCAAATGAGGTAACTAAATCATAAGTGTAAAAAATACTGTATGTTAACAGGGTTAAATGAACACAGAATACACTCCAAATTCTGCATTTCCTAAAGTTTTCTAACTGTGATGTTTCTTTCTTATTCTGAGGTTAACTGGAAAGTCAGGAAATCACAGCAGATCATATTTATTTTGTGCGTAACATTACATTTAGGTTTCCTTGGTTCTCATCTCTTTTGGCTTAATACTCTGCTCACATTGTTCATTGTGGAGAAATGTAATTTTGTATTAGTTGCTTGTATTTCTATTTTACTGTGAGGACAAATAATCAAAAAATGTGTGTGTTGTTAAAAATGAACAGTTCTATGTCTATTATCATTAATAGTATCTTACATATGTGTAGCATTTTATATTATAAATGCTTTCATATACATTAGCTTATTCAAATGGCACACAGAAATCCTTTGAGAGAGGCTATATTATCCCCCTTTTAGGGAGAAAGAATCTTAGGCTGAGAGCTTATTGACCCGGTTGGAACCAGGGTGTGTCTCTCATCTTATATGTTTGCAGTAGGATTTCCAGAGAAGACTATGTCTGTCTCATGGTTCCAGTTTCTTCCAGAAATCTCCAGCTCATAGGCTTTGTTAAAACTTCTTCCTCTCTTTGCCTTCCAATCCTATGGAGTGATAAAGGCTTCCTGTTCTTGTTAATCTCTGGATTGCTTCATGGTCCCTGTTTAACCTTTCAGCACTTCCAACATATTTGAGAATAGAGTTCCAGAGTTTGATTTCTGTGCCTGCATCCTGATTATTCTAAGTACTTTTACATATATTAACTCTCTAATCTATATATCAGTTCTATGAAGTAGATAGTATTATTTTACCCTTTTTAGAAATGAAGGCACTAAGACATTGTTTGTTCAGAGTTCAACAGAAAGTAGTGGCCTGAACCTAAACTCTTAAACACTAAATCACATTAGCTCTCATTAAAATCAAGCCATTCACCCTTGACTCCAAACATTTCTAACTGAAGAATTCTTTCCTGAACTCTGAGCTCAAGGTCATTGACATCCTTCCAAATGTATCTGGTGATGCTTCTATTTTTAGCAGGGCAAGTGGCCAAAAGACTGCTTACATTACCTTCATGAACCCCTGAGATCCATTTTGCTGTCTCCTTTTTATGATTTTTTTGTTCCCCTCCTACAGACCCCCTACTAGAGTCACTCACTGGTTTCTCTTGGTCCTGTTAGTATACTCAGGGTATCCACAGGTTGCTCACCCATTTTGCTTTTGCTCCCTATTTCATAGCTGCCCTCTGTCAGTTCCACTGGTGCAAAAGGACAGGTCAGAGATACATTGCATAAGAACACATTAATGATTCTAATAATGAATTGAATACTTCAAGAATAAGAGTCTATCTCTGCCATCTTTCCTAGCACATTTTAATAAATATGTACTGGCTCTTCACTTAAGAGTCTATGAATATTCTGTGTAATTTTAGATTTATTATAAATATTTATATTAATTTCTGTTTTTTTTCCTTACTGTCTTGTTTTAAATATCCTTTCATTCTCCTTCAGGTGAACTCTTACTTCTCTTGAAAGGCAAGGTCTTGCTTAAATGCTATCTATTCTGGTAATCTTCTGTGACTCCACTACCCACTCCCTTATCTCTGTCGTAAATATAATAAGTCATCTCTCACCGTTTGGTTCCATATCACCCTGTTCACCCCTCAAATCCAGTTCTCAGTGAGTGCGTGTCTGTGTCCCAAATAAACTTGACAGTAGAGAGTACATCTTTGCTTTTTTGTTTCCAGTCATCTAATACATATTCAGCAAATTTTGGAATTGAGTCAGAGCAAGCAATTCTGTTGACTTCTGCCCTAACAAATCTATTTGTTGATGACAAGTAAGCAACATTTAGTGAATGCTAAGCAGGTGAAACTATCTTTCTTGTAAATTTGGTTTGTGCTATTTTAATCTGATATGTTATAAAATGGGAGATTTGGTTATTTCATAACTAATTTGTATTCAAGACCCTAAGTTCTAACCCAAAATTGTGAGGTGGGCAATGGACAAATGTAATTGAATTAATCTTTTTCTAATTTCTTGGTTTTTTTACATTAAAAAATTACAGTTTAATCAAATTACAGTTATCCAGTTGTAAGAAATAATACAGAGTTCACATTTTTAGATTCCACAGTATAAGATCCATTCCACTGTATGAGATTATATAGTATTTGCTTCCTGTATGTTTGGATTATTTTACTGAGCATAATGTCCTGTAGATTCATCATGTTGTCACAAGTTATAGACTATTTTCTAAGGCTGGATAATATTCTATTGTGTAAACATACCACATTTTCTTTATCCATTCGTCCATTGACTGACACTTAGATTGTTCTTGTAACTTTGCTATTATAAATAATGCTACCATGAACATGGGGGGTGGTGCAGATACTTCTCCAAGACACTGATTTATTTCCTTTTTCTATTTCTTGTAGACAACCACCTCACAATATCATTGTGAGGAAAGATGACTGAATGATAGCAGAATATTGTTTTGGAAATATAACTAAATTCCTATGAATTATTCAGTAATGGAGGATAGGCATTACTGAGTCAGCAGTGGGTTATAAATTGGCTTATGTTTAATTGGCACTATTTAATTTGGGAAGAGTTTACTGTTTTGGTGGCAGGGAAAAGTAATCAACATGTACAATCTTAGTGTATGCACACACAGGTTGGGTATTACATGTGTGACGTACCACAAGATGGTTAATTACTTATGTGTATATTATAAAGACCATTTACCAAATAGTTAAATGGTTTATGGATGGGCTAATATGAGTTAATCATTGAGAAGTTTGCAATTTCCAGACCAATATATTCCCAGTCTTACTACCTTTGAATAGTTTATGTTGTTGATCATTTACCAAAGTGTTTTAGTAGCTAGACAGATCCATTGTAGTAGTACCAAAAAAGAACTATTTATTTGTTGACTTGCTTATTTACTTATGGTGGGTCATCCAGGTAATTCAGAAAACACAATCAGAGACAATAATAGACAATAATAGTGACTGGTCCATATTGTTCTCTAATTTTAGGCCCATAAATAGCAGTGTTCTTTTTCATGCTTTCTGTAGCTTACATGATGGCCAGTGAGCCAGTTCTTTTCCTTTTAAAATTTTCAAACCTATTTATTTATCCCAACATGGTCTGTGGTCTCTCTGCCATTAATTTGTGTTAAGGTGAAAAGTTTAGGCCCATGATGCCTTTTAAAAAGCATCCAAGTGATTCGGCTACGAGTACAGCAAGAGTGCTAAAGAAGAATTTCTTAATTTGTGAAAATGAAGATTTTCATTGGTTGGAAGTGAGAGAGCACTCAAATGAAATGTATGAGAGATCAGATTATAAAGCTCAGCAGGACTTTAGACATGGGTGGAGGCCTTTTGCAAAGGACATTATAAAGGACGGTGTAAACATTGCTACAGCTGGGAAGAAGTCACCACCAATTGTACAAACGGAGGCTACTCTGATATGATCAGTACATCATGGGACTTTACAATATCTGAATAGAATGAAATAACAGCCAGGGTAAATAAATAAGGAAGGAAGAAATGCATCTCCATAGAGACTAAAAATGAAGCATGCTCAAACATACATATAAATACAAATACAAATTTATACATACATAGTTACTGTTTGTTTTTATTAAAATGAATACACACTATGTGCATTGCTCTGTAACTTGTTTTCCTCACTTAATAGCCCCACACTCTTTAGGGCTGTGTTGCTACTCACAGAGGACAGCAGCGTCTCCTCAGGTCTGACTGTCTCAGTTTCAGCTACTTTCATACAATCCAAATGTGGTAGGCAGAATACTGGCCCCTAAAATTTGTTTACATCATAATCTCTGGCACCTGTGAAAAAGATACTCCATGTCCAATAACAGTGACTTCTTATTTCTCTACAATTCTCTCTGTCTTTGGAAACCAGTAACCTACTTTCTGTCTGTATGGAATTGCCTATACTGGACTTACATATAAGTGAAATGTCTTATGGAATGTCTTTTTTGACTGTTTTTTTTTTTCGTGTAGCATAATGTTTTCAACATTTATCCACATTGTAGCATGTATCAGTACTTCATTCATTTTTATTGCTAAATAATAGTCATTGTTTGGTTATACCATATTTTATTTATCCATTTATCAGTTGATAGAGATTTAAATTGTTTCCACTTCATAGCTATAATGACTAATGCTGTTATGAACATTCATGAACAATTTTTTAAAAAAAAATTTTTAATGTTTATTTTTGAGAGAGAGAGAGAGAGAGAGAGAGAGAGTAAGAGACAGAGCTCAAGAGGGGAAGGGCCAGAGAGAAAGACATACACAGAATCTGAAGCAGGCTCCAGGCTCTGAGCTGTCAGCACAGAGCCTGATGCGGGGCTCGAACTCACAAACTGCAAGATCATGACCTGAGCCAAAGTCAGATGCTCAACCAACTGAGCCACCCAGGCGCCCCTCATGAACAAGTTTTTGTGTGACAGTTATTTCTCCAGGTTTAACCTAAGTAGACAATTGCTGAGTCATATCATACTCATGTTTATGCCAAACTGTTTTCCAAAGACCCTGCACCATTCACATTACCACCAGCAAAGTATGAATTAACTAGACATTTCCTCAGTCTGAGGACTCCTTTCTGAGAAATGATGATAACATCTTGAACTGAAATGAGGAGTAACATAAAGCATTTAACGGAGATTCCATTTAGGGAAATGTACCACTGACAGTAAATACATTTTGAAGCCTGATTTTATTACGTGCTTAGTATAGATGAAAGACTATGGAATAATGATGCAGTTGTTCCTCAAAACTGCTATGTCTGTTTCTACACAGATCAGAGAAAAGTAGCATGTAGACAAAATATTTCATTTTAGTTAGTGTTTAAAGGCAGCTTGACATTTTTTCCAAGTTTAACACTAGTTTTTTAATATTAGATAACTCTTCCCCCAGTCATAAACATAAGTTCTCACCTTCTTCTAGTTGCTTTTGTAGAACAGCCAAACGATCTTTAATTTGCCCAATAGTGACTCTAACACATGCACCCCATTCATGGGATTATTTTATGAATATTCTAAACTTATTAAAATGTTTTTGTATGAATTTACGTATTTCATATACTGTTTCTGATGTGAAAAATCTCAAATTCTTGCCACAAAAATCAAATATTATTTTTTATATTATTTTTCTAGAAGTGCTTTTATAACTGTTTATTGCATATGGTAATAATATAGCTCATTAATTATATGTCATGGACGTTCATGGAAAGAATGATACTGTGTTGAGTTCTATTTGCTCACTCAGAGATTTGTGTGAATGTTAAATTTTGCTACTTTTTAAACTGTAGCTAGGAAAATGAGTGCTGTTTTGCAAACAAATTTGTAAGGTTAGAACTGTTGATATTTTGATGCACACTGGTCAAGCAGAATAGTGTTGAAATTTGATTGCCTTATGCGTATACAAACATGACATAAACACAAACACAAAAATTAAGTAATTGACTTTTTTCATAAAATTCAATAAAATGAGTCAATATGGATAGAGATTTATTAGGACTATGAAGTCCTTAGACCAGTTTTAGCATTGTTCAATCTCATTGTGCTCTGGGTATGTCATGTATATATAAATTCAGTGTGAACTTAAATCTTCCTAGAAAAATGTATCCAGAAACATACTCACTAATGAACTAAGCTATTCCATTGTACTGACGGTGTAGTTTTATTTTCAGATTTCACTAAATCTAGGATTCTTTCTAGTGGAAGATATACCCTATAGAAGACCAAGAGAGAAAAATATGCTAACTAAACTATGATATAATGCTTTATTAATGCTTAGAATTTTAATTTTATGTATAATAAAAGAGCTATTTTAGGCTCATTCATATATATTTTAAAAATTATTTTGGGGGGCACCTGGGTGGCTGTTGGTTAAGCATCTGACTCTTGGTTTTGCCTTTGGTCATGATCTTACAGTTTGTGGGTTCTAGCCCTGTGTTAGACTCCATGCTGACAGTGCAGCACCTGCTCGAGATTCTCTCTCTCCCTCTCTCTCTCTCTGCTCCTCTGCTCACATGTGCTCTCTCTCTCTCTCAAAATAAATAAACTTAAAAAATTACTCTTGAACATTCATGTGAAAAGAAAATGTGAACAAAGTACGTTTATTATACTCCTCAAATATCTTTGCATTCAAAGTTCAATTCCTCTGAATCACTTAAAATTCAGAGTTGTCACACATATCATTTTTTGTGTCATCGATAATATGGGTATTATTGCCTTTCTTCAAACAGTGTTCTAACATCCTCTCCGGTATTTTCTTCCTAATTGTGGACCCTCAATATGCCAGTTTTGAAGTTGGCACATTCTTGTCTTGCAGATTTCAGTAAAAGGTGTATACTTAGACAACAAACAGCCCCTTTCTGGCAGAGTTTATAAGATGCCATCTGTAAGAACAGATCTTGATTTCTGAAATGTTAAAATATGGGCAAAGGTGTGTTTTAGAATCAATGAAGTATTGTATTAATATTACTAAGTTTCATTATAATTGCAATTATTTATTTTTTAGTAGTTAGTACATTTTATTTATTTATTTATTTATTTATTTATTTATTTATTTAGAGAGGATGAGTGAGCGAGTGGCAGAGAGAGAGAGAGGGAGAGAGACGGGGCTCAAGCTCACCATAATAGGGCTCATGCTCATTCGGGGCTTGAGCTTACCTGAAGTGGGCTTGAGCTCACCCAATGCAGGGCTCAAAATTACAAACTGTGAAATCATGACCTTAGCCAAAGTTGGACACTCAACTGACTGAGCCACCCAGGCACCCCTATAATTGCAATAACTTAAAAATTGTGGCTTCACTGCATGCCACATTTGTTACCATACTATCTAGATCTCCTATGAGTAAGACCCTGCCATATAAACAAAGAAATGCCCATGCCAGAAGAAGCTTATTTGCAAAACAACCTGCATTTTAGAGTTTCATCTTGTGACTTATTGAGGCTCATGGCACAGATCCTTACGAGGAACTGCTGACCTACAAAAGCAAAGCAGTGGGAGGGAGTTCCAGGGATTCAGAGACATTCAGGAATAAGTAAGAAATTTTCCTTTCTTGTACTCCATTGAGGAATCTAATTATAGGGTTTTATGTTATTTTTAAATACCTAAATTCTGGATTTTGTCGCATTAGTAAAAAATTTCAATGGTTCTGACATGATTTAACAATGGAATTGCATGTAATCTTAGGTTCACTGTTATATTTTAGGTATTGACAAAAGAAATTTCCATATGTTCAACAGATTTTGAATTTCTTCAGCATACCTAATTTGAAGCCATTATTTTCAAATCATGTCTTGCTTTGTCTGTAACATTTTAGTGCTTAATGACATGTGTCTTTATTTTTTTGATTTTTTTAATGTTTATTTATTCTTGAGAGAGAGAGAGTGCGTGAGCAGGGGAGGGACAGAGAGAGAGAGGAAAACACAGAATCTGAAGCAAGCTCCAAGCTCCGAGCTGTCAGCACAGAGCCCTACGTGGCGCTTGAACTCACAAACCGTGAGATCAGGACCTGAGCTGAAGTCAGACACTTAACCAACTGAGCCACCAAGATGCCTCAGTGGCGTGTGTCTTTAAATTGCCAAATGTACCGTGAGCTAAGCTTTGGCTTCAAGTGCCTCTGCAAAGGCAGTCATAGCATACTATACCTTGGTTATAGATGTTTTTAAAAATTACTGTATTTTTTTGGTTACTCAAATATTTTTCACATTGGTTCTTAATCTTGTTTGCCCTTAAGAGAGTGTAGTTCTCTCAATGGGCCCCCAAGTGTTCTTCACAAAGGACAGCGTTATAGCTGGCTCCTAAAAGAGACTGCCTCTTTAGACTGATTTTCAAATAATTATCTCCTTTAGAGAGATTTTTAGACTCTTCATTCCTCTCTTCCCTTAATGTTTAGCTCTTACTCATATGAAGCTAAGTCTTGTGTATCCTTGGATGGCATTCACTTTGTGAGGGATTCAGATTTATAAAATTAAAGCAGAATTCAAACAATAGAATTTTCTGAGTGTAACATTAGCATCCTTAAAATGATGTGCCACTCTGCTTTTTATGAAAGAAAAAAATGGCCAAACTTAGTCAGTTTTATTAATTTGAGTCAGACTAACAGTCCAAAATCTCATTGACATATCACCAAAAAATCTTATTTCTTGCTTATATAAATTCTTAGGGTTTGCCCGCTCTTTGTGCCTTGGCTCATGGAAGCCAGGCTCCTTCCATCTTGTGGCTGTATTTCTCTCTCATTCCTCTGAATCCTGTTCATTCAGACCATGCATGGGAGAATAGAGAGTCTCACATGAGATAGGATTTTATAAGCAAAGCCTAGAGGTGTGTACATCTCTTTCATTCACATTCCAGTGATCTGAAGTCAGTCACATCATTACACCTCACTGCATTGGAGAGTGGAAAATGTATTTTAGTTGTGTGCCCTAGAATAAGAGAACACTATGTGTAATGGTGAGCACCACCTAACAATACCCTAGTCATACCCTCCAAATGTGTTGAAAACATCCAAATAAAATATATTATTTATCATATATTAATAAATATGAACATAGATTCAATATCTGAGGGGAAATTAGAATTAGATTGATAATCCTTTTCTCAATTGAAAATAAAGGTCAACATAAAATATCTTGAGAGGATTTCACATAGTAAATGCATCACTAAGGCAATATGTGATTTTGTTTATTATGTAGATTCATATTTAAAAACTTTTAAAAAGGGAAAACAATTTGAGAACAGATTTAAAAGAAACAACTCTAGGGAAAATGGTTTTTAAAAATCAATTTTGTGTTATTTAATACCTGATTACCTGGTTGGGGGATTCCAGAATACTTGATTTTCATCATATTTGCTATAATGCCTCCAATAGACATGTGTGGATTACACATGCATCCCCTGGAAGAGAGAAGTGATAGAAATATCAAATATCTAATATAGTTAAAAAAAAGTCTTAAAAATGTTTTAAAATACTTCTTTGCTTCTAGAAGCAAAATACTTCTTATCAAATTTACTCTGCTCTCCCTGACATGACTAATTAAATATTGGCTATAGTTTTCAATACCCTGTTGTTAATGAACTGTGAATGAAAACCCATGGTAGGTATTGTCCCCAGTACTACATCCTCATACGTCAGGATAGACCTGATTTTCCCAATCATTAGTTCAAGGAAGCCCACAATAGGGTTCACAGAACCCACCATAGGGTTCAAACCACAAACTGTGAGATCATGACATGATGCAAAGTTGGACGCTTAACCAACTGAGCCACCCAGGTGGCCCCAAACCACAGAGATTTTAAAACAGAGTGAACAGGGCACCTGGGTGGCTCACTGGTTAAGTGTCCGACTTCAGCCCAGGTCATGATCTCACGTTTCATGGGTTTGAGCCCCGCGTCAGGCTCTGTGCTGATAGCTGAGAGCCTAGAGCCTGCTTCAGATTCTGTGTCTCCCTTTCTCTCTGCCCCTCCCCTGTTCATTCTCTGTCTCTCAAAAATAAATAAACGTTAATTTTTTTTTTAAACAGAGTGAACAATGCGGAAATTACATAATTTGGAGACACCTGAGTAGACAATTATAACCAAAGTGGAAGCATTAGTAATTGGGAATAGACTATTAAAAAGTTTGGAAAAAATAAAAATAAGACCAGATATTGGACCATTAGAATGCCTAGCTAAAGAGTATGGAGCACAGACTATTCAGAAATTCTTAGAGGCTTTTGAGCAAAGACATGACAATAATTAAAAATTATACCCCCAAATTACTAATGTGCACTTGATAGGAAGGGCTCAGAATTTCATTGTTTTTGATATAAGAGTCAAAAGGTAGCATCAGAATCTAAAAAAATTTTAAACTAAATTTCTTTTATCTATTGCATTATTTTATACATAATATTTATGAGAAATAAAGTTGAAGGGTAGACTATATAAACGATAACTTTCCCATTTTATAGAAGTAAAACTTACACACGCATATGCATGTGTATATATATGTATAGAGACAGATTAAAAGATTAAATGAGTTCTATATCACACATTTAAGTCATAAGAGCACACAATTCAGTTATAAAAGAGCGTTTTGCCTGAAACCCAGGTTTCTACATAATCGCCCAGATATCTCTTTCTGGATTTAAATTGTGTAGGCGTTGGATCGGGACTTAAAATTCATTATTACTCATGCTATTAGACCCAGAATCTTTAATTTTCTGTCCACCTGGCTCAGTGGGTAGTAAAACCTGGGAACAGAAAATTGAATAATTGTAACCACCATTCCTAACCACATGTGCCTAACCACATGAGAAACTGAGAAAGTTTCTCTGACCAAAAATAAACTCGCCAACTGTTTATTTAGAAGACAAAGTGTTAGTGTCTTTATGTTTCTCAACATTTTTGTGAGTAGCACAGTAAGAGAGCCCAAGGGCAAGAACAGAATATCTTGCATCATGGAGAGAGAGTTCTAGCCTATGAAAATGTTCTGGAGAGGGAGGAGTTTCTCATCTTCCTGGACCCAAGAAATTAGGATTTCTTTAAAGGTAGGATGAGCCTTCTGTTCTCCCCAAGACTGATAGAGTACACTGGTTTTTGTGGCTAAGAGGCTTGGGAACAAAGACACTTCCTCCGGGAGCCCAGACAGGGAACTGAAAACTTGCCATGTAGCAATATTTTGCTGTATCGGTGCCACTTAAACATACATTAATGGCTGGACCTGAGTCTTAAGGTTTATAGAGTCTTGAGGGAAGTATACAAAGAAAAATAGTAACATAAGTAAGGGACATAGCAGCCAGAAAGAAAAAAGAAGAAAATCCAGAAAAGGCAACTTCTTTTTAACAGGATTGTAAGAGGAGATAGCTCTATTTGAGTAATAGGTCTGATGGATAATTTTATGTGTCATCTTGACTGGGCCATGAGGTCCTCAGATATTTGCTTAATTATTCTGGGTACCCCAATGAGGTTGTTTTTGGATAAGATTAATACTTAGATCAGTAAACTGAGTGAACCAGATTGCCCTCCCTCATGTAGGTGGACCTCATACAATCATTTGAAGGCCTGAATAGCACAAAAGACTAATCCTCCCCTGAGTAAGAGGGAATTCTTCCTGACAATGCTTTCAAACTGGGCTATTGACTTTTTTTATGCTTTTAGACTAGAACTGAAACATTGGCTCTTCCTGGGTCTTAAGACTACCAGCCTTCCCACTTGAAACTATACCATCAGGTCTCCTGGTTTTGTATCTGTGTGTGTGTGTGTGTGTGTGTGTGTGTGTTGTGTATCTTTGTACATCCTATGGTTTCTGTTTCTCTGGAGAACCTGGATCAATACAATAAATAGCACATGTTAAAAAAAAGAAGCTAAAATGCACAGGTTTTTTATTTTAAATTTTGAATAATTGAGTTGGAAAGGTGGTGACTATTGATAACAAGTTAAATTAAGTGGCCTTAATTACTGATCTAAAGGGTGAAACATCTCAAAACTACAGTGAAAAATATAAAAAGAAGAAAATTATGAGGAAAAAGATAAGAATATTAGAGGATGTGTCCATGACACTTAATAAGTAGAAGTTGAAGGAGAAAAAAGCAGCAATAAAAGTAAAATAAAATGACACTGGATTGAAGAAAGACTTGAGTTAGCAAACTGAAAGAGCTCAATGCATTCTGGGAATATCTGATAAGAAAAGTCATACATAGGGACATAGGCCTGTAAAATTCCAAGAGTCTAAAATTTAAGAAAAATACCATAAAAGCTTTCAGATAGAATGTCTGAATAATTCACAAAGGAAGAAGAATCCAATTAGAATCAGGCCTTTTATCTCCAATATGAAAAACTACACAGTGGTGATGCTTTCTACAGGCTGCTCAGAGAAAAGAACTATAACTTAAGAATCCTGTACCTTGGTAAGATATCATAAACATGTTGGAATAAATGTATTCCAGCTAAGAAAATACTTGAGAAAATAACTGACACCAAATAATAAAACCCAGAGACATTAAGATAGGTGTAAATAAAAAAGAAAGGAAAATGGTAAGCAAAATATTTTAAAGGAAAATATAACAATAATCTGGAACTAAACACTAAATAATTTCAACAAAACAGAGAGAGTTGGTTGGGGGTGGAAAGAAGGTTAAGCAGTATCATCCCAAAGTTCTCGTCTGGATCAGACTACAATGAGGAAGCAAAAGCATAAAATCTCGGTTTATTGGATTGGAGAAAAAGCAGTAAAGAGAAATAGGTTTTTGCTTGTTTTTGCATAAAATTAGAGAAACCTATTTGTTATGGGGTTAAAAAAGAAAGATATACACCAATAAGTTGAGAATATTTGATCAAGTCATCAGAAATAAGAAACAAGAAGGGGAAAGTAAATAGTAAACATAAAGTAAAATGGAAGAAAGAAATCAAATATACTACTTGTTAGTGCTAATTAAGAATGAGCATACTTGTGCATACCAAACAACAGAGCAACTAAATATATAAAGCAAAACAGTAAGAATGTATGAAGTAGATACAATTGTAGTGATATATATATGTGTATATGTATACATATATCTTCAGAATTAGCAATAAGAAAATGATAAATAAGGGCATAGGAGAATTATATAATCAAAAATTCAAATTCATATATAAATTAAAACCTTTACTCAAAAAGCAAAGATAGATTTGTTGTCATATCCAAAACAAAAAATTACCTCAATCAGTGATCATGTGTTTGGCCACAGATAAAAACCTTAGTAATCTTATATCAAAGCAGAGAATTTTATTGCTACATTTTCTGGTCCTAACATAGTAAAATTATAAATAAATAATAAAAAAGTGATCTAAAAGCTTAACTACTGGGAAATAGAATAAGACTCCTAAATATCTTCTGTTTAAAAAAGAAAATGAGATTATGGAATGAACATGAGATTACTTTAGAATTAAACCCATGGGATACAGCTAAAGCTGGGCTCAGAGGAAAATTTAGTTTTAAATGCGTTAATTAGTAGAGAAAAAAGAGTAAAATACAGAGACTTAGTAATAATCAAAGGAAATCATGAATGCAAAAATAAAACCAAAAATATATTTGGAGAGCAATGATATATATATAAAAGCTGAAAAGATACAACATGTAATAGCAAGAATGGATAAATGTATTCAAAACCAGCTTTTCAATAAAGCTGATAAACTCATTAAGATTCTAATTAAGAAGAAAAAGAGCTAGCAAACAAATACAAAGCTAGAAATGAAAAATAGGATCATGATTACAGATATAAAAGAATTATATAAAGAATATGTATGTGCCTCTGTGGTAACAAGTTTGAAAATCTAGAGAAATGAGTGATTTTCTAGTAATTGCTATTGGAGAAGTTTAATCAAAGAAGTAGAAAACCTGAGTTGATGATTTAGGTAGGACAGATTGAAAAGCTGTTTAAAGGTCTTCCAATGGAAAATACCCATGGAAAACTTTTTTCAGAATTGATTTTTATTTAACCTTTAAAGATTAGAAGTTCCATTGTAATATAAACTATTTCCAATCATGGAAAAAGAAAGCACAACCTAATACAAAACCATGCTGCCTTGGTACCCAAGAAAAGATAAGTAAAGAAAATTATAAATAAAAGTTATATGAGATTTTGTGTACACACACGCACGCACACACACACACACACACACACACACTTCAGGGTCTTATCAAAAGAAGACAGCATTACTAAATAGAATTTATTCTAGAACTGTAAATATAGTTCAGTGTTAGATATTTTGTCAACATAAACAATTATATCAAAAAATTTAAATTATAGAAATATATCAATAGGGACTGAGAAGGCTTTCTTTACCTTTTGAGAAGTTAAGTATTCTTCAACATGTATATCAAAACCCAACAACCAACATGATCCTCTCTAGTGGAACCTAAAGAATTTTTCATTAGAATTAGCAGTAATATAGGGATGCTTGCTGTCAACATTTTTCAAAATTAATTTAAAGCTTCTAGTACATGCAATGAAAAAAGTAATGAGATAATTAGTATGATTAATAACAAGAACAAATAAAATGTCTTGCTGATGACCTGAGTTAATATCCAGAATCTAGCTAAAAGAATTAGAAAAACAAGGGGCGCCTGGGTGGCTCAGTCGGTTAAGCGTCTGAAGTCGGTGCAGGTCATGATCTCGTGGTTCCTGAGTTCGCAGTCCTGCATCCAGTCCTGAGCTAATAGCTCAGAGCCTGGAACCTGCTTCAGATTCTGTGTCTCCCTCTCTCTGCCCCTCTCCCACTCACACTCTGTCTCTCTCACAAATAAATAAACATTAAAAAAATTTTTTTAAAAAAGAAGCAAAACAACTACTGTACTAGAATTGAAAATTTTCTAAGATGTTAGATGTTAATTTTCTAAGATGTTAGATGTTAATTAACATTAATGAAAATTAACAATTATCTAATTAATATCAATATTAATAAAATTAATTATCTTTTAAAATATTAAAATAGAAGCAATATTTAACATAAAATATAAATATATATAGCAATATAAAATATATAGCAATATTTAAGTATATAAGCTAGTATGTACAAAATTTAATTTTATAAAAGGTGATATTTTAGTTCAGTGGAAAGAGAATAATTTATTTAATAAATAAAGAATGTACAACTGACTCTCCATTTGGAAGTCACTACCTAAAACACACATATATAAAAATAAATGCAAAGTTTCCACTTTCAGCATGATAGTGTGAAAACCTCCAAGGACCTGCTCATTAGGTGCCTGTGAAACTTGTGAAAAGTATTTTTTAATTTAAATTCCAGTTAGTTAACATACAGTGAAATATTAGTTTTAAGTGTATAATGCAGTGATTCAACACTTCCATACAACACCTGGTGCTCATCACAAGTAGACTCCTTAATTCTCATCATCTATTTAACCCAATCCCCCACCTATCTCCCCTCTGGTATGCTAAGTAAAATAAGTCAGTCAGAGAAAGACAAATACCATATGATTTCACTCATATGTGGAATTTAAGAAACAAAACAAATGAGCAAACTTACCAGAGTGAAAATTATTTTTTAAAAGAACAGTTTAACATGTTTCTGAAAATGGCCCTAAGGGTATACTGCAAATGAAGAAACATTTATTCGCAAAAGTGTACTAAAACTTGATAAGAACTGCAAAAGTTTGTGATATTTGAACAAAGAACCATGCCCTCTCCTAACTCTCCCAGCTCAGTAAGACAGAAACTATTTTTGAGACTGGTACAACCAAGAACACAAGGCTCTCTCTTCTCTAAACTCCCAGCCAGAGGTCTGCCTTCCTGGAAAACTCAGGATTTAAGTATTTTTTATTTCTTATCCCACCTGCTCATTGCTGAGGCTAAGTTCTAGCTGAGTGCAGCTGAAAAATGGGGAGGCTCTCTTTTTCCACTCAACTCCCACTAATGAGACAGAATTCTCTACTTTGGGTATGGTTCTGGGGAGAATACTGGGGCCCACCATTTCATGGGCTGGGGGTTTCACACTGAGAGAGCCCAGAACAAGAGGTTTTTGATTCCTGCGTTCTTCCTTGGTGAATTTCACCGAACATTTAAAGAAGGGTTAATACCTATTCTTCTCAAACTATTCCAAAACACAGAAGAGAAAGAAAAGCTTCCAAATCTATTCTATGAGGCCCATGATACCCTCATAGACCACTTATGATACCAAAACCGATAAAGATACCATAAAAAAAGAGAACTATAGGCCAATATCCCTGATAAACATGGATGCAAAAATCCTCAACAAAATATATGCAAAATGAATCCAACAATACATTAAAAAAATCATTCACCAACATCAAGTGGGATTTATTCATGGGATACAGGAGTGGTTCAATATTTGCATATCACTCAACATACTCTATCACATCAACAAGAGAAAGCATAAGAACCAAATTATCATTTCAATAGATGCAAAAAAGCATTTGACAAGGTACAACATCCATTCATGGTAAAAACCCTCAACAAAGTAGATTTAGAGGGAACATACCTCAACATAATAAAGGCCATATATGGAAAACCCACAGCTAACATCGTACTCAATGGTGACAAACAGAGCTTTTCCTCTAAGATCAGGAACAAGAAAAGGATGTCCATCCACTCTCACCACTGTTATTCAACTTAGTATTGGAAGTCCCAGCTACGGCAATCAGGCAAGAAAAAGAAATAAAAGGCATCCAAATTAATAAGGAAGAAGTAAAACTGACACTTTTTGCAGATGGCATGATATTATTCCTAAAGACTCCACCAAAAAAACTGCTAGAAGTGATAAATGAATTTAGTAAGGTCAAAGGACGCAAAATCAATACACGGAAAACCATTGCATTTCTATACACTAATAATGAAGCTGCACACACAAAAAAATAAGAAAACAATCCCATTTACAACTGCACCAAAATTAATAAGATATCTAGGAATGAACTTTTAAGCTTGGCTGAAAAATATAAGACATTGAAAGAAATTGAAGACGACACAAACAAATGGAAAGATATTCCATGCTTATGGATTGGAAGAACAAATGTTAAAATGTCCATACCTCCAAGGCAATCGACATACTTAAAGCAATCCCTATCAAAATAGCAACAGCACTTTTCACAGAACTAGAACAAATAATCCTAAGATTTGAATGGAACCACAAAAGACCCTGAATAGACAAAGCGATATTGAAAAGGAACAAAAACTAGAT
Source organism: Acinonyx jubatus (assembly GCF_027475565.1). NCBI lineage: Eukaryota > Metazoa > Chordata > Mammalia > Carnivora > Felidae > Acinonyx > Acinonyx jubatus. The sequence goes on from NC_069380.1 coordinate 209,769,279, forward strand.
GTATCAGAATTCTAGATTTCAGGATCTACAAAGCTGGAATAATCAATCAGCAAGGTACTAGCACAAAAATAGACACATAGAGCAATGGAACAGGAAAGAGAGTCCCAAAATGAACCCATTTCATTTGGGTCAATTAATGGGTAATGGTCAATTAAACTTTGACAAAGGAGACAAGAACATGCGATGGGGAAAAGACAGTCTCTTCAAAAAATAGTGGTGGGAAAGCTGAATAGCTACATGCAAAAGAATGATGCTGGACCACTTTCTCACATCATACACAATAGTAAACTCAAAATGAATTGCAGACCTAAATGTGAGACTGGACACCGTAAAAATCCTAGAAGAGAGCTCAGGCAGTAATTTCTCTGACATCAGTTAATTTCTCTGACTTCAGTTGTAGCAATATTCCTCTAGATATGTCTTGAGACAAGGGAAACAAAGCAAAAATAAAGTATTGGGACTACATCAAAATAAAAAGGCTCTGTTACAGCAAAGGAAACAATCAACAAAATTAAAAGGGAACCTCAGTAGGTTCCGTAAGAGAAGATATTTATAAATGATCTCCAAAGAAGATATCCAGATGGCCAACACTCACACGAAAAGATGCTCAACATTTCTCATTATAAGGGAAATGCATATCAAAACCACAATGAGATATTTCTTTACATCTGTTATAAGGCAAATAAAAAAAAAACAAACACAAAAAACAACAGGTGTTAGAGAGGATGTGGAGAAAAAGAAACCCTCACCTCATCCACTGTTGGTAGGAATGCAAACTGGTAGTCACTGGGGAAGAGAGTATGGAAGTTCCTCAGAAAATTAAAAATAGAACTACTCCATGATCCAGTAATCAGACTACTGGGTATTTACCCAAAGAATACAAAAAATCCTAATTCAAAAGGATATATGCATTCCTGTGTTTACTGCAGCATTATTTACAATAGCAAACTAAGGAGGCAGTCCAAGTGTCCATGTATTGATGAACAGATAAAGAAGATGTAGTATATGTACACAATGGAATTATTTAGCCACAAAAAAGAATGAAATCTTGCCATTTGCGCATGGATGGAGCTAGAGAGTATAATGCTAAGTGAAAGAAGTCAGTCAAAGACAAATACCATACGATTTCATGTGGTACCATATGATTAAATGTGGAATTTAAGAAACAAAACAAATGAACAAAAAAGACAGAGATAAACCAAGAAACATAATTATAGAGAACAAACCAATGGTTACCAGAGGGTGTTGGGTGGGTGGGGGAGGGTGTGGGAAAAATGGGTAATGGGGATTAAAGAGGTCCCTTATCATGATAGGCACTGAATAATGCATAGATTTATTGAATCACTATATTGTACACCTGAAACTCTATAGCACTGTATGTTAACTCTACTGGAATTAAAATTAAAAACTTTTAAAAAATAAATAAAAACTTTAAAAAAGAAATGTATAGGGGCTCCTGGGTGGCTCAGTTGGTTAAGTGTCCAACTTCAGCTCAGGTTATGATCTCATGGTCCATGAATTCAAGCCCCACATCAGGCCCTGTGTTGACAACTCAGAGCCTCGAGCCTGCTTGGGATTCTGTGTCTCCCTCGCTCTCTGCCCCTCCCCCACTCATTCTCTGCCTCTGTCTCTCAAAAAATAAATAAACATTAAAAAAATTTTCTTTAATGTATAAAAGATGAAGATGTGGTACCCAATACCAGTACTGAAAACTGGGTGTTGTGTATTCCATGCTATTTCATCTTAGTGGTAGTAGTAGTGACAGAGAGGCCTGGTGAACACCATGATAATGACCATAGTTTACAGTAAACCATAACTTCGTTTTCCTTCATAGTCTGCTAGTAGTTGGAGGAAACACTGAATTTGCAATAGAAACATTTGTTCTGTGATTTTCTTTTAGTTAGAAGATATTCTCCCCCTGCCATTATCTTTAGAATTGGAAAATAGGAGACAAAAGGATCATTTTGGAAAATTCTGCGCTAAACTTTGAAGTTGTTTTTAATGTTTATTTATTTATTTTGGTAGAGAGAGAGCACTTGCACACGTGCAAGCAGGGGAGAAACAGAGAGAGAGAGAGAGAGAGAGAGAGAGAGAGAGAATCCCAAGTAGTCTCTGCACTGTCAGCATGGAGCCTGACATGGGGCTCGTTCCCATGAGCTGTGAGATCATGAGCTGAGCCAAAATCAAGAGTCAGACACTTAACTGACTCAGTCACCCATGTGACCTTAAACTTTAAAGTTTAGTTGAAAATATTTGAGAAGTGGACCCATGACAGTGACTATGCCCTCAGTTAATTTGGACAATTTCAGGAGTAAAAGGTTTAATCAAACCATAATTAAATTTTAAACTTTTAATGGTTTCATACATTTAAGGCATAAATTCCATATAGCTATGGATAATTTGTTGTCTTTTCCTTAGTAGGATTCATTATTGATTTTAGGACCTAAATTGGATTGAAGAATGAGTACAAATTAATTGTTCTAGCTTGAGAAGAATGACAAATATTGTGGAATGATATTTTTAAATTTATACTATAAGGGATCATAATTTTTCTTTATAATAAAGAAAATAAATAACAACAAGGGTAATTGTTATAGTATTATTACATATGAATAATACAGTTAGGTTGAACACAATTTGTTAATCTTTGTGTCATACAGTATTTGTAAAATTGCTTTTTTATTCTCAGTAAGAATGTGTCTAATTTTTAAACGTCAGATAAATTTTCTAATTTTAGTGATGATCAGAGGAAATTAATGAGAAGTATTTGGTTTTGTATGTCATGCAAACCATACAGGTTTTGTTTTGGTTTTGATACCTGTTGTACTCTAGAAAACAGTTGTTCAATAACCCAAATTGTACTTACTGCTTAAGTATACTTAACCAAGAGATGGAGTAGATTAAAAGGGGAGAGGAAGAGAGAAATCTCAAAGGGATATTTTGATCTTTACAATGAAATAGCAGATTACTATTGCTTTACTATCAAATAGATACAAATAAATGACAACCAGGCAGCCTGGTATCATACGGGAGCTTTCTAGAAATGAAGTATCTCAGACACCACCCCAGACCAAATGAATCAGAATGCGCATGTTTTTTAGGTTTATTTATTAGGGCGCCTCGGTGGCTCAGTCGGTTAAATGTGGGACTCTTGATTTCTGCTCAGGTCATGATCTCACAGTCATGAGATTGAGCCAGTGTCAGGCTCCAAGGGTCAGAGAGAGAGAGAGAGGGAGGGGGAGAGAGAGAATCCCAGACAGGCTCCATGCTGTCAGCACAGAGCCTGATGTGAGGCTTGAACTCAGGAACCACGAGATCATGATCTGAGCTGAAATCAAGAGTTGGAAGCTTAACTAACTGGACCATCCAGGCGCTCCAAGATCATATGATTCTTATGTATTATTCAGATTTGAGTAGCTCTGGTTAAGGTACCTCTACTCTGCAGTATTTACAAGTGCTTTCTACATTCTTGGTATTTTGCTAACTAAGGAATTCTACTCCATTTAAAGCCTAAGAGCCCAGCACTTGCATTTATTTATTTATTTTTTAATTTTTAATTTTTTAATTAATTAATTTATTTTTTAATTTACATCCAAGTTAGTTAGCATATGGTGCAACAATGATTTCAGGAATAGATTCTTTAATGCTCGATACGCATTTAGCCCATACTCCCTGCCACAACCTCTTCAGCAACCCTCTATTTGTTCTTCATATTTAAGAGTCTCTTATGTTTTGTCCCCCTCCCTGTTTTTATATTATTTTTGCTTCCCTTCCCTTATGTTCATCTGTTTTGTCTCTTAAAGTCCTCATATGAGTAAAGTCATATATTTGTCTTTCTCTAATTTCACTTAGCATAATACCCTTTAGTTCTATCCATATAGTTGCAAATGGCAAGATTTCATTCTTTTTGATTGTTGAGTAATACTCCATTGTATATATATGCCACATCTTCTTTATCCATTCACCCATCGATGGACATTTGGGCTCTTTCCATACTTTGGCTATTGTTGATAGTGCTGCTATAAACATGGGGGTGCATGTGTCCCTTCGAAATAGCACACCTGTATCCCGTGGATAAATGCCTAGTAGTGCGATTGCTGGGTCGTCGTAGGATAGTTCTATTTTTAGTTTTTTGAGGAACCTCCATACTGTTCTCCAGAGTGGCTGCACCAGCTTGCATTCCCACCAGCAGCACAAAAGAGATCCTCTTTCTCTGCATCCTCGCCAACATCTGTTGTTGCCTAATTGTTAATGTTAGCCATTCTGACAGGTGTGAGGTGGTATCTCATTGTGGTTTTGATTTGTATTTCCCTGATGATGAGTGATGTTGAGCAGTTTTTCATGTGTCTGTTAGCCATCTGGATGTCTTCTTTGGAGACGTGTCTATTCATGTCTTTTGCCCATTTCTTCCATGGATTATTTGTTTTTTGGGTGTTAAGTTTGATAAGTTCTCTATAGATTCTGGATACTAACCCTTTATTTGATATGTAGTTTGCAAATATCTTCTCCCATTCCACTGGCTGCCTTTTAGTTTTGTTGATTTTTTCCTTTACTGGGCAGGAGCTTTTTATTTTGATGAGGTCCCAGTAGTTCATTTTCACTTTTGTTTCCATTGCCTCCAGAGATGTGTTGAGTAAGAAGTTGCTGCAGCCAAGATCAAAGAGGTTTTTGCCTGCTTTCTCCTTGAGGATTTTGATGGCTTCCTGTGTTACATTGAGGTCTTACATCCATTATGAGCTTATTTTTGTGTATGGTGTAAGAAAGTGGTCCAGGTTCATTTTTCTGCATGTCCCAGCACTTGCATTTAGATAAAAGGCTTTAAGTCTGGGGCACCTGGGTGGCTCAGTTAGTTAATTGTCTGACTTCGGCTCAGGTCATGATCTCACAGTTCGTGGGTTCAAACCCCGCATTGGCTCTGTGCTGATACTCAGAGCCTGGAGCCTGCTTTGGATTCTGTGTCCCCTATCTTTCTGCTCCTAAGCTCTGTCTCTCTCTGTCTCTCTCAAAAATAAACATTAAAAACAAAATTAAAAAACCAAAAGACTGTAAGTCTTAAGCAACAAAAACACAGGGCTTCTGTGTAATCTAAGGCATTATTGAATAAAAGAGAAAGATGTATGCACCAGGACCTCTATTTCCTTTAAAACTGAGTGAGCCATAGAAGTGACGATTATCCCACATGTAATTAAGCCAATTTCTTCAGTAATACAGAGCAAAGTAATTTAAATTTGTTGAGTCTTGTATTTAACTTATGGCTGGAAGTTCTAGGCATAAAAGTCATTATGCAATTTTGAATGGATCTTATGGGTGATGTCAGTTTTTATAGACACCTGTGTCCCAAGAAGGAGTGCTGTGTCTGCCCGGCATACTTCTGAAATCCTGGCTTCATTGGCTGAAAGGAATGTTTGTGGTGAGACTATGTTTATTCAGACTGCCTGAGGTTACTCTGCTAGTTCTTTGTTTTAAACTCATGATAGAAAAGATAAATTTTAAGGAAAATCTTTAAAGTATGCATATATGGGCTTGAGAATTAAGTATTTCATTATCATTATCTGAGGACATTTGAAGAACTGGTGATATGTTAAAAGGGTCTTACAGTTACTAAATGCAAGACAATAGAGGGTGTATTAGCTTAAATATTCTAGACAAATATTAGCAGATCAAATTATGTTACTGTGAGCCAGGTAGCAAACAACTTGAAATCTATTGATGCAAGTTGTGGTTACATTAAGTTATTAATTAAATAGGAATTTCATCCTCCAAAATTCCATATCATCTGTGGTATGTATGATGCAAGTCGGTACTGCAAATGCCAAGGTGTTGATCTTAATAGTGCAATTTAAGCAATTTTTTTCAACAGGGCAGTTTAATTTTCTTCCAAGAAATATCTACTTTCTGCTAAAAATCTTTCTACCTGCCTAATATTTTAAACTTAATGAAACTAATTGGCAGCAATTTTTGTAAAAAGCAGTATTTTCTAATGTAAATGCCATCCAGCTAAAGACCACCAGGAATAGGTCTTTAATTGAACAAGTTTGCTTTATTACTTGATACAGTAAGAAAAGATGCACACCATGGAATCACTGGGTGTCTCTGTAAGCAGACTGTTATAGATTAAATGTTTGTGTCCCTTCACCAATTTCATGTTATGAAATCCTAACCCCCAACATGTTGGTATTTGAAGATGAGGCCTTTAGGAAGTAATCAGGGTTAGATGAGGTCATGAGGGTGGGATCCTCATGATGGGATTAGTGCCCTTATAAGAAGAGACACCAGAAAGCTTGCTCTCTCTCTCTCTCTCTCCCTCCACCATGTTAGGACACCATGGGAAGGCAGCCATCTGCAAGTCAGGAACAGAGTTCTCACTAGAAACCAATCAGGCTGACACCCTGTTCTTAGACTTCTAGTCCCCAGAACCACAAGGAAATAAATTTCTGTTGTTTAAGCTATCCACTCTATGGTATTTTGTTATGGTAGCCTGAGCAGAATAATACAAGCGTGTTTGAAAGAATCTATTATAGCATTTGGGCATTGGTTGGGTGATTTGAAGGAGGAGAGGTTTGCTCTGCATAGGGTACTGTCAGAAAGTGGGGACAATTCCATAACTGGTTTTCTCAATAAGTGGATAGGGCAGACAAAAGAGTAGGTAAAGCTGTAAGTGGTAAAGAAGCAGCAATCATTCAAATTAGCCAGGGTAGAGGGATGTTTGATATTTTATGAGTGTCACAGTCGCTGTGATTTGTCTGTGCTTAGATTGAATTATGAAGTGACATCATTTTGTCTCACACTGTCATGACCTCAGAGTGACTTTGTCTGATATTGGTATCATGTGAGATTTTTTATGTCCAGCAGGGAAATACATGGCATAGCTGTGAGCACAGGGCCAGCTTCTTAACAACAAGCTTATTAGCTGTACATGCCAAACCATTTGCCTGATTCTGATTCCTAGTTTCTTCTTTTTCACTGACCAGAAAGTTTGTTTCTAGATGTTTTAGAAGATTTATTTCTTCCAATAGTAAAGATATTTTATTTTTAAAAAGACATTTTTAAATTTAGGGTCTTTATACAAGCAAATATTAAATAAGTAATAAGGTCATATTTTTAAAATCTTAAATTTCTTTCTTATGAAAGAAAACTTAAATAACATGTAAATCAATGACTCATTTGATGCTGGTGTCCTCTCTTTGACATACTTGCTTAGGAGTTGCCCAAAATATATTGAAATATTTCCAATACAGTGAAACACTTGGATGCCTGAGACAGTGCATTCCATAAATCAGACAGTTCAGCTACTCCTTGATTCCTAATATCTTCTATCCATGGGCTGTTCTTATACCCCTTCAAGCAATAAAGAATAAAACTAATGTTATTCATAGGAAAAGTATTTTCATCAAGAAAAATAAAACCACATAAGTTCAAATTAAGAAATCTTTTTTGAAAGGCTACAACATACCATCTCAAAGACATTGATAAAAAGAAAATCCCCATTGCATTCTGGCAAGTTAAGCCTCTTCCTCACATCTTCCAGAAATTTATATCATCTCTCTTTTCTACTTCTCGTGGAGTATCTTTCTCATTTTTTAAAATTCTTGCCCATGATCTTTCTCTATTTCTGTTTCACTCACAACTTCAGCCAGCAGATCACTTTGGCTTATCCTGGTACCAGCTCAGAAGAAACTGGCATCCACAATCCATAGTATATTTTATCTTAAGGAATTATGAACATCTAAGTGACTCAGCCTTGGGCCAGTTCAAATTTTGAGATGAGGGAATCTGCTTGGATCAGTTCAGCATATGAATTTCCTTGCTCTAAGTCTCATCTAATCATTGTCCTCATTCAAACTTGTAGTCAAGGGCCAGGCTTGTATTCATTACAGAAACCTAATTCAGGCTCAAATAATTATTTATATACCAGATTAAGATAAAGACTATGAAAATACAGTTTACAGAAAAGGAAATGTAAACAGTTCCTAAATCTATGAAAATGCTTAACTTACTCATGATATAAAATAAAACTACACTCTAATGCCATTTTTTACCTGTAGAATTATTAAGAATTGAAATGCTAGATGTGTTAGATAATATACTATATTAGTGAGGCTGGGAGGAAGTAGACCTTTTCATACATTGCTGGTAGGAGTGTATATTAATACAGTTTCTATGGAAATTAATTTGGCAAAATGTATTCAATTTTCATCAGTAGGAACTGATTAAGTACACTGAGATGCATAAAATGAAATGAAAAACTTTGTAAATAATAAAGGACACACTTCATCTAATGAAATGTAAAGATTTACAAGATGTATTGCTAAGTGAAAAAAATCCAATTGCAAAGCATTATATATATTAGTCTACCATTTATATAAAAACAAGGAGTGGACAAATAACTATATATATGTGTGTGTGTGTGTGTGTGTGTGTATGTGTCTGTATATATATATGTATACATATATATGTGTATGTGTGTGTGTGTGTATATGTGTGTATATATATATATATATATATATATATATATTACATTAAAATTTCTGGAAGGACATACAAGAACTAAATATTAGTAAGAAGTGACAGAAGATAAAAGTAGGCGGGAGTGAATATATCACTCATTCAAAAATTAGCTAACAAATAATTTTATAATAGAATAAATAGAGCTTCTGGTCACTACAAAAATTGCACTTGTTTTAATGTGTATCTCCCCATATTCCTTCAAATATAATACAGAACAACAAAAGAACAAACTACACGTAACTACACTCCAAGCATAACTGGAAGACAGAGAACATTCAAAGTCCAAATTACTTTTACATGTATATAATATATATTATACATATACATTTACATATATGTACATATATGTATATTTAAATGAGCTGTCTCTCATGCTCTTCCTGTAAGTCTACAAGCCTTCTTGTAGACTTGTACACTTACACTACAAGAAAAACTGCTGGAAAGAGAGTAGAAGAAAGCTAGTGATGGGTCAAAGATCGATAGAAAACCAATACCAGATAGGAGAAAGTTCACCCTTATGTTGAAATGATTGGAAAAATATGCTGGTAGATAAGAGCACTGACCACGTTAAAGAGATTTAAAAGTCCACACAACTCCAGGTGGCAGTCTTTGTAAGACATTGCTTCTGGGGGAGAAAAAAACAAAAAGATAAGGGAAAGGTACTTTTGGAGATTGGGTAGTGAAGTATAAAGGAAGCAAAAAGAAATGTTAGGGTCTTACAATCCAAAAAGTAATCCACAACTGGAGGACACACCATCCCTCCCCCACCTTACTCAGCAACCCCCCCCCCACACACACACAAAATTCATTAAACAAGGTGGGTTCTGCTACACTGACAGAAGAGGGCACCATTGAACTAAAAATATTGGAAGCCACCACAGATTCACAAAATAAATAAGAGAACAGTGAATAAATCTATTCAAAGCTGCCATAAGATAATAAAATAAGAATAAAAATATCTCATTTGATGAGAAGTTGTCCCAGAGAGCATGAAGAAGATAAATTGCAATAAGAGAACTCCAAATTGAACTTAGAATTCTAAACAAGTACTTACAGATATGAAAACATTAAAGACAGAAATAGACAAAAAGTAGTTAAAAGGAATTGATTAAACTCAATAAATAAATAAAGAAAAAGAGAAAATTGTCATAAATATGATTATACAGGGTACTCAAGGGAAAACAGACTGAAGTTAAATTTTTATGACACATTGAAATAGGAAAAAAAATGAAAAGTGACACACAAAAATAAAAAGGAACAGAGAGAAAGTGGTTGAAATGGAAGACAGGCAAAGGAGAGAGAGAGAGAGAGAGAGTGTATAAATTGGAGTCCTTAAAACAGAAAAAGGAAACAATGGGATAGAATTAACTCACAACTGTAATCCAAAATTTTTTTCTAGTTACAAATGAAGATCTGAGCTAATATATTGAAAAGGTTCAGTGTGTACTTGAGAAAATGGGCCCGGAATGGCCAGCTTTGAGACATGTCCAAGTAAACTTTTAGATTCTAAGATCTAGAAAAAAATTTTCTTAAAGGCACTTTTTCAAAAATATCAAATGACTTGTAAGGAGGGAAAAATAGCCTGGAGTCAGACTTCTCCAAAACAACTTACAAAATAATAGAGATCGACAGCATAAAAATGAAACAAAACAAAAAACTAGGAAGAAATTGTAAACCAAAGATTTTGTATTCAGATCTTAAGAAAATAGAAAAACAATCTGCTGGAGGTAGGGTTTATTTAAATAAAGAGATAACTGAGAAAACTTCAGCAAAGTGGTTTATGGTAAACATTTAATATATTTTATTGTATCTCTAGGACTAAAACAAATATAGGTAAGGGATGGATGTATAATTAGAAATATTATAATTCTGACAATGTAGAAATGATGTGAATAAAATATGGGAGGATTAAAGAGAGTTAAAAATAAATAGGAAAGAAGAATAAGGTCTTGGTAGTATATTCTCTATATGGGAGTTTAATGAACCATTAAATCCTAACAAATCAGATAATAACAGGCAACTAAAAAACTAAAAAGTTTTTTGCTATATATAGCCAGATAAAGGGCTAATATCCTGAATGTATAAAAAAACTCTTAAATGAGAGGGAAGAAATACCAAATGCCTGATAGAAAAGTAGGTAAAAGATAATTAACAATTTACAAAAAGAGATGTAAAAATCACCCTAATTAAAAGCCATTCAACCTCATTCCTAAATAGAAGAGATATAAATTGAAATTACACAAATATGCCATTTTCATCTTTCAGATTGGCAAAATTAAAAACTATGAAAACATATTTGTTGGGAAAGCTGTCTGCGATCCAGCACTCATATATTGCTAGTGAGACAATTTCAAACATGCAAATCAGTACAACCTGTGGAGAAGGGGATTTGCCAATAGCTAACAAAAGCACTTATGCATTTATCTTTCAACCCACATAGCCCTTTATAGGAATCTATCCTTAACGTATACACCCAACAATTTGAAAATACATATGCACAAGGTTATTGACTACAACATTGTTTGTAATTACAAAATATGAGAAACAACCTAAATGCCCCTATATAGAGGAGAGGTTGAACAAATTATGGTATTTCTCTCCAAAAGAATACTATGCAGCTGTAAAAAGAAAGAGGAAAATCTTCAAGCTCATAGAGAATGATTTGGAGTATACATGATTTATTGAAAAGCAAAATATTAAAGAGTGTCTGGCATTTACTGAATTGTGTAAGAAAAAAAATATTTGCTTATTCAAGTATTCCAAAACACAGGAAGCATAACCAAAGACTGTGATAGTTACCACCAGGGGTGGTTAGGAATGGGGTAGAAAAGAATGGGAGCTATACAAATGGAATAGAATGTATGGGTTAGGGGAGAGACAGTTCTCTAATTTGCACTATGTCATAGTTCTGAGTTTCAGTACCAAGATGATGTTTCACATTCTAGAATGAATGAATGAATGAATGAATGAAACCAATAAGGGTTGGGCAGGGGAGACCAAAATGTATCCAACAGAAACAAATGAGAGCCTAATTGTATTCCAAATGAGTAATATAACTACACTGAGTGGGAGTGAGATGGATTAATTCTGGGAATTTTTGTGCACTATATTTTGATTATATACCATAAGGTTACATAAAAAATAACTATAAACAAATATTGATTCTAGTTACTAGGTTTGTTTTTCATAGGTGTTTAGGTTAACAATTATGAAATATTTGAAGTATATTCTAGTACTGAGCAAATAGGTAAATATAGTGTGGGTTATAAGAGCCAGCTTTCTAATTGTCACAGAAGCAAATTACAGAAATGGAAAGGGAGAAGACTGAAGCTTTTGATGTTATATTGGAATTGGAGGTGTCAGTGTGAACTCATGGTTTTAAAATATAACGATAGATATAGAAATAGTTATCGATGCATATATGTATTTAGATATTTTCTATCTCTGTGCACTGAGATGACCTCAACATAATACACTCTAGTACTAATAAGCATCCCTAGCACCCAGATACTGGTTTCTAAATACCATTCTTCACTAAAAAGAACCAGGGATTGTTAGAAAAATAACTGATTCCAGAGGTAGTGTAGCAAAAGTTGAAGTTGAAATTAGAATAACTTTTTTGTGTGGGTGCCAGTAGGTAAAGAAGTGCTCAAATAGTGATAGACACATAGCATAAAGGCACAGGAACTAGTTTGAAGAGCTCTCACTGGCCAAATCTTGGACAATTGAGCATCAAAATGTATTAAAATCCATAAATTTTTACATATATAAATATATAAATGAATATATAAATAAAAGGAGGATACAATAACTTCCTTTCCAATTGTAAAATATCAAATAGTAAATATAGAAGAGTGATGGAATTGTAAAAAAAAATGAATCAACCATAGTAATAAATGTTTCCATTAAGAATCATCAATAGGGGGAGCCAAGATGGCAGAACAGCATGGAAGTGTTTTGTGTGTCTCACATCCATGAAATACAGCCAGACCAATACTAAACCATCCTGTAAACCTAGAAAATTGATCTGAGGATTAACACAATGGTCCGCACAACCTGAACCACAGAATTCAGCAGGTGTGTGGCACAGAGAGGTGAACTTGGGGAGAGAGAAGCCACGGAGGGCAGGGAGCCACTTTTGTGTGTGGTGAGAGGATGGAGACGGGTGTGTGTGTGGGGGGTGTGTGGGGGGATAATGTGGGAAAAGCACCCTTCCCCAAAAGCAGCTGGAGACAAAGTGTAAAATTGATTGGAAACAGCTGCAGGGACTGAACCAAAAAGAGAGACAGGAGAAAGGAGAGGGTTTAAATTCCATTAAGACTGTAAACAGGGGGAGCACAGAGTGTGAAACTCCACAGCTTGATACCTGGTGGTGCTCTGGTGGGAAGGGCGAATCCCCAGAAGCAGAGTGGGGTCCAGAAGGTTCTCGGGCCACATGGGGAGAAGTGGTTCCACTGCTGGAAGGACATTTGGTAGAGAATGTGAGACCACCAGGTTCCAACAGACCCCAGAGAACAGCCACATTTGCTGGTGCTGGAACAAGGTCATTAAGGGTGAAGCCTGGTGCCAGGTGTGTGTTGTGATTTTTCATAATCTATGAAGCTGCAGCTGCACTATCTTGCAAACTTTTTCTGGGGCGGGCTGGCACCTGACCACAGTCTCTGGGCATTGGCAGCAGCATGGTATTGTGAACATTCCTGGGTGCGGCCGGCACCCCGCCATTGCTCGGTAAGACCCTCCACAGGGGGCGGAACTGGTCAAAGCCACAGTCCCTCAGAAGTAAGGGGCTGGGGAAGACAGCCGCATCTGAGACAAAGCTCAGGAGAGAGGTACTACCTGGGGCTCGGTCATGGACAGTGTAAAAGCGGGGAGTGGATGAAAGCCAAAGACAAAGGATAGGTGCACAATTGCTGATGGGGAGAACAGAGTTCCCATATTACAGACTGGGTAGCTGGGTGGCGCCATTTTCACCTCTCCCACACATGCGCATACACCTAGAAGCACCACAACAATCCACTCCAGTAGGCTAGCAGCACCATCTAGGGGAGAATGGGCCATATGCTAAGCCCCACCCAACTGGGCCAACCTCGCTCTTGAAGAACACAAGTCTCACCAACTGCTTAGTGTATGGACTATAAAGCGCTTCATAGTTTGACTTGTAGGGGAAAACGAAATAATTTTAGTAGTATTTCAGTCTGTTAGCAGGTCCATCTATTCAATTTTCTTTCTTTTTCTTTCCTCTTTTTCATTTCTTTTCTTTTTTTGAATACAGAAAGAGAAAAAATTCATTTTTATTTTCAATTTTTATTAAAAATATTTTTCTTTAAATTTTACTATATTTTTTACTTTGTGTAAATTTTTTCAAATTCTGTTTTATTTCCATCATTTCATTTCAGTCTACTTCAGTGTATTGATTTTTTCAAATTTTCAAATGACTTCCTTTTTTTCTTTCTTTTTTCTCTTTTCTTTTCTTTTTCTTGAATACAGAAAGAGACAAAATTCAATTCTATTTTCAATTTTTATTTAAAACATTTTTCTTTAGGGTGGCCGGTTAGCTCACTTGGTTAGAGCGTGGTGCTAATAAAACATTTTTCTTTAATATTTTTCTACTATATTTTCTACTTTTCTGTAAATTTTTTCAAATTCTATTTTACTTGCATCATTTCATTTTAGTCTACTGCAGTGTATTCATTTTTGTCAAATTTTCAAATGATTTCCTTTTTTTTCTTTTTTCCCACTTTTCTCTCTAATCTATCAAGCCACTTTCAACACTCAGAACAAAACACATGTAGGATCTAGCATCATTTATTCTATTTTTTGTGTTGTGTGTATTTTTAATTTTTTAATTTTAATATTTTTTCAAGTTTTAATTTTTTTATTTTAATTTTTTCTACATCATTAATTCCTTTTCTCCCTTCAAAAGGGCAAAACAAATGAATTAACCCCAAAAGAAAGAGCAGGAAGAAATGACAGCCAGGGACTTAACCAACACAGATGCAAGCAAGATGTCTGAACCAGAATTTAGAATCATGATAATAAGAATACTATCTGGAGATGAAAATAGATTACAGTCGCTCTCTGTGGAGATAAAAGAAGTAAAAACCAGTCAGGATGAAATAAAAAATGCTGTAACGGAGCTGCAATCACAAATGGATGCTGCAGCAGCAAGGATGGATGAGGTAGAACAGAGAATCAGTGATATACAAGACAAACTTACGGAGAATAATGAAGCAGGAAAAAAAAGGGGAGATTAAGGCAAAGGAGCATGATTTAATAATTAGAGAAATCAGTGACTCATTAAAAAGGAACAACATCAGAATCATAGGGGTCCGAGAAGAAGAAGAGAGAGAAATAGGGGTAGAAGGGTTATGTGAGCAAATCATAGTGGAAAACTTTCCTAACCTAGGGAAAGACACAGACAACAAAATCCTGGAAGCACAGAGGATTCCCATTAGATTCAACAAAAACCGACCATCAATAAGGCATATCAAAGTTAAATTCACAAAATACTCAGGCAAGGAAAGAATCATGAAAGCAGCAAGGGAAAAAAAACGTACTTAACCTACAAGGGAAGACAGATTAGGTTTGAAGCAGACCTATCCACAGAATCTTGGCAGGCCAGAAAAGACTGACATGATATATTCAATGTGCTGAATCAGAAAAACATGCAGCCAAGAATTCTTTATCCAGAAAGGCTGTCACTCAAACTAGAAACTAAAAGTTTCTGAGACAAACAAAAATTAAAGGAGTTTGTGACCACTAAACCAGCCCTGCAAGAAATTTTAAGGAGGACTCTCTGGGGGGAGAAAAGATGAAAATATAAATAAATAAATAAATAAATAAATAAATAAATAAATAAATAAATATCAAAAGCAGCAAAGATTAGAAAGGACCAGAGAACACGACCAAAAACTCCAACTCTACAAGCAACATAATGGCAATAAATTTATATCTTTCAATACTCACTCTAAACGTCAATAGACTCAATGCTCCAATCAAAAGACATAGGGTAACAGAATGGATAAGAAAACAAGATCCATCTATATGCTGTTTACAAGAGACCCACTTTAGACCTAAAGACACCTTCAGATTGAAAATAAGGGGATGGAGAACCATCTATCATGCTAATGGTCAACAAAAGAAAGCCAGCGTAGCCATACTTATACAATCTAGACTTTAAAATAAAGACTGTATCAAGAGATGCAGAAGGGCATTATATCATAATCAAGGGCGTATATCCACCAAGAAGACCTAACAATTGTAAACATTTACGCGCCAAATGTGAGAGCACCCAAATACATAAATCAATTAATCACAAACATAAAGAAATTCATCAATAGTAATACCATAATAGTAGGAGACTTTGACACCTCACTCACAGCAATGGACAAATCATCTAGTCAAAAAATCAACAAGGAAACAATGGCTTTGAATGGCACACTGGACCAGATGGACTTAACAGATATATTCAGAACATTTCGTCCTAAAGCAGAGGAATATACATTCTTCTCCAGTGCACATGGAACGTTCTCCAGAATAGATCACATACTGGGACACAAATCAGCCCTCAGAGTACAAAGATATTGAGATCATACCATGCATATTTTCACACCACAATGCTATGAAACTCGAAATCAACCACAAGAAAAAAATTTGGAAAGTAACAAATACTTGGAGACTGAAGAACATCCTACTAAAGAATGAATGGGCTAACCAAGCAGTTAAAGAGGAAATTAAAAAGTACATGGAAGCCAATGAAAAAGATAACATCATGACCCAAAATCTCTGGGATGCAGCAAAGGTGGTCACAAGAGGAAAGTATAATGCAATCCAGGCCTTCCTAAAGAAGGAAGAAAGATCTCAGATACACAACCAAACATTATGCCTTAAGGAGCTGGAAAAACAACAGCAAATAAAACACAAAACCAGCAGAAGACAGGAAATAATAAAGATTAGAGCAGAAGTTAATGCTATCGAAACCAAAAAAACAGTAGTACAGATGAATGAAACCAGAAGCTGATTCTTTGAAAGAATTAACAAAATTGATAAACCACTAGCCAGTTTGATCAAGAAGAAAAAGGAAAGGACCCAAACAAATAAAATCAAGAATGAAAGAGGAGAGATCACAACCAACACAGCAGAAATAAAAATAATAATAAGAGATTATTATGAGCAATCATATGCCAATGAAATG
This sequence comes from Acinonyx jubatus, assembly GCF_027475565.1. Taxonomy (NCBI): domain Eukaryota; kingdom Metazoa; phylum Chordata; class Mammalia; order Carnivora; family Felidae; genus Acinonyx; species Acinonyx jubatus. The sequence continues at coordinate 209,785,981 of NC_069380.1, forward strand.
GACAATCTGGAAGAAATGGACAAATTCCTAGAAACATATACACTACCAAAACTGAAACAGAAGAAATAGAAAATTTGAACAGACCCATAACCAGTAAGGACATCAAACCAATAATCAAAAATCTGCCAAAAAACAAGAGTCCAGGGCCAGATGGCTTTCCAGGGGAATTCTACCAAACATTTAAGGAAGAGTTAACACCTATTCTCTTGAAGCTGTTCCAAAAAATAGAAATGGAAGGAAAACTTCCAAACTCTTTGTATGAAGCCAGCATTACCTTGATTCCAAAGCCAGACAGAGACCCCACTAAAAAGGAGAACTATAGACCACTTTACCTGATGAACATGTATGCAAAAATACTCAACAAGATGTTAGCCAACCGGATCCAATAATACACTAAAAAAATTATCCACCATGACCAAGTGGGATTTATACATGGGATGCGGGGCTGGTTCAATATCTGCAAAACACTTAACATGATTCATCACATCAATAAAAGAAAGGACAAGAACCATATGATCCTCTCAATAGATGCAGAGAAAGCATTTGACAAAATACAACATCGTTTCTTGATAAAAGCCCTCAAGAAAGTAGGGATAGGAGGAGCATACCTCGAGATCATAAAAGCCATATATGAATGACCCAACGCTAATATCATCCTCAATGGGGAAAAACTGAGAGCTTTCCCCCTAAGGTCAGGAACAAGACAGGGATGCCCACTGTCGCCACTGTTATTCAACATGGTACTGGAAGTCTTAGCCTCTGCAATCAGAGAACACAAAGAAATAAAAGGCATCTAAATCAGCCAGGAGGAGGTCAAACTTTCACTCTTCGCAGATGACATGATACTATATATGGAAAATCCAAAAGATTCCACCAAAAAACTGCTAGAACTGATTCAGAACAGCTATCATTAACAACTCAGGCAACAACTGATGTTGGTGACGATGTGGAGAAAGAGTATCTCTTTTGCACTGCTGGTGGGAATGCAAGCTGGTGCAGCCACTCTGGAGAACAGTATGGAGGTTCCTCAAAAACTAAAAATAGAACTATCCTACGACCCAGCAATTGCACTATTAGGCATTTATCCATGGGATACAGGTGTGCTGTTTCGAAGGGACACATGCACCCCCATGTTTATAGCAGCACTCTCAACAATAGCCAAAGTATGGAAAGAGCCCAAATGTCCATTGATGGATGAATGGATAAAGAAGATGTGGTATATGTATATACAATGGAGTATTACTCGGCAATCAAAAAGAATGAAGTCTTGCCATTTGCAACTACATGGATGGAACTGGAGGGTATTATGCTAAGTGAAACTAGTCAGAGAAAGACAAAAATCATATGATTGCACTCATATGAGGACTTTAAGAGACAAAACAGATGAACATAAGGGAAGGGAAACAAAAACAATATAAAAACAAGGAGGGGGGACAAAACAGAAGAGACTCATAAATATGGAGAACAAACTGAGGGCTACAGGAGTGGTTGTGGGAGGGGGGATGGGCTAAATTGGTAAGAGACATTAAAGAATCTACTCCTGAAATCGTTGCACTGTATGCTAACTAATTTGGATATAAATTTATGAAAATAAAAAATAAAACAAGTTAACAAAAAATAAAATGAATGATTGCTTTTTAAAAAGAAATAAAAACTTAAGAAAAACAAACTGTAAAATTTGAGCAAAAAATATGAAGACACTTTAGCAAGGAAGGAAGATATGCGTATAATAAATGAGTACAAGAAAAGATTCTGAACATCATCAGTCACTAGGCAGTTATCAAATGAAACCCCACTGAAACACCACTAGCTAAAATTAAAGAGACTGGCCATACCAAATTTTGGTGATGATATGGAGTAACCAGAATTCTCATTTCCTAACGCTAGTAATTTTAAATAGTACAGGCACTTTGAAAAACTCTTTGAAAGTTTTTTTGTTTGTTTGTTTGTTTTACATTGAGGTGAAATTCATATAACAACATTAATGCATTTAAGAGTCCAATCCAATAGAATATTCGTTTTTCTTAATTTTTTCATTTGAGTATAGTTGACACACAGTGTTACATTAATGTCAGGTGTATAGCATTGTCATTCAACTTCTCTGTACATTATGCTATATTCACTTCAAGGGTAGCTATCATCTGTCACTATACAACACTATTGCAGTGTCATTGACCATATTCCTTATGCTGTGCCTTGTATTCCACAGTGGCTGCAGCATTTTATAATCCTTCCAACAATGTATTAGGGTTCCAATTCTCCTTATCATCACAAAAACGTATTTTCCATTTTTTTAATTATAGCTATCCTATTGGATAAGAAGTGGCATCTCATTGTGGATCTGTTGTGCCAGCATTAAAAAAAAAAAATTACACATACACCTACCATACCCTCTAGCCATTTGCAATATTATAAATTTCCCCAAAAGAAATGAAAGCATTTATTCACAGAAAAACTTGTATAAGAATGTTTGTGGCAGTTTTATTTGCTATAGACCAAACCTACAAGCAACCCAAATGCCCACCAAAGGTGAATGGATAAGCAAATTACAGTATATCCATATATTGGAATACTAATGAGCAACATGGATGTATTTTTAAAATGCTGATAGAAGGAAACCAGTGTATTTCATTTACATAATGGGCTAAGAAAGCACATCAGGTGTTCCCTGTAGTTGTAGATTTAGGGGTGAAGAGAGGAAGGCATTACAAAGGGACTTGAGGAAGTGATGGTTAGGTTCATTATCTTGATTATGATGATGATTTTACAGGAGTAAACATATATCAAAACTCATAAAATTTTCCACTTTTAATAAGTGCAATTTATTCCAAATAAATTATTCTAAAAAATGCAGACACCAGATTAAATCATGCATTCTTTCCTTTCTCCCCTTCTTACTAGTTCTGTATTCTAGTGAAGATACTCCATCCTTTCTAGCAGAGCATTCCAAGTCTTTCCTAGAATAGTTCTGATCTAGAGTTTTAAGCTTAAACATTCTTTATATCCCTTTAAAGATTTTATACTCTATCCCATATGAGGATGCCCATCTAATGCTATGCTCTCCTGCTTATTTTTGTTCCTTCAGTGTTTTCTTTTGAAATCCTCCCAGATTAATCACAAATGTCTTTTTCATACAGGCAGTGCAGTTTTAAGAAAGAGGAAGATGCTGTGATAAGAAAGACTGGTTCAAATTCCAATCTACCACTTGTTAGCTTTTGGGAAAATTACATAAACCTCTCTCAGTTTCAGTTTCTCAACATGGAAAATTGAGAGGATGTCATTTTCTTAACTTTTCTGTAGGCCAAATGGAAATAATATTGAGAGTTTTAATTCTTTTCCCTCCTTTCCGTTTCTCCGAATTTATTTGATACTTTCTCTGTGATTCTACAAAGGGAGACTTCTAAAGGTTTGTTTCAGATAAGGAATTAAAGGAAGTTTGTGGATCCTGCCCAAATGTAGGTCTGAATTTATGAATGAAAACTAGAACTCCCATAAACCAATCAGTCATTAAATAGACAGAAAAACTACTGGCTTTTAACATTTCTTATAGCATTTTATGTACGCCCTTATGCTACCGTAAGCACACAGAACAGTTACTTAGTTGATGAGCTTGAGTGAGTGAAAGAATGAAAATTGAATGACATATTGATGAATAGATTCAGGATAGAAACTTTTATCTGTGTAGTTTCTGGGTCAAATAGAAAAGCAGACTGCTCATTATTTTACATTAGAACTCTTGCAATATATAGAAACATTTTTCTTAGGTATTTCAACACCTTTCACAGAGTTAACTATTGAATATAGATGTCAATAAAAGAAGTGGTTACATTTTTAAACAAGTTAATTAGATTTCATCAATATTTCATCAGTATTTTCATAGCAATGAAAGGTTATTTAATTTTATTGGTGGGGAGTCTATTTAAATTAACACAAAGTAATAAAATTTTTGTTCATGAAATACTTGCACCCTGACAAAGAACTGTGAAAACAGATGAACTCTGAAGTCTCAGTGGCTAAACACAATAGAATTCTATTTCTCACTCAAGTTACATATCTAACACTGGTCAGCAGAGCAGCTCTGATCCACATAGTCACTCAGAGTCTGAGGATGACACACTCTAGCATCTCAGTACAGGACCTCCATATTTTTACATTAGATGTGAGAGAACAGAGAACCCATGCCCTCTCTTGTTTGCTCTTAGAAGTGTTAAAGACCATTTCTACTCTATAGTCCCTTGGACAGAATATTGTTGGTACACAGTTCTCCTTGGGTATCTTATGTTTCTGCACATCTTGCAAACAGAATTGACTTATTTTGTTCTGGACTATCTCTCCAAAGATATTTGTACAGTGAATAGCTTTAGAAAGATATGTTTCTCACTCTGGAGTGAGGCGCAGACATGCTTATATCCCAGTATAAAAACTTTGGGTTTCCTAAATTCAGGGTTTCCCTCCTTGTAATACAACCTATGGACATCCATCAGGGACCATTTGTAGTGCCCTTATGGGACTTGAGGTAAGGGAAATTAATGCAAAAAAAATGCTGGTACTCTGGCTCTTGCTATTGCTGCAATAATCTTCACTTCTTCTCTGCTCTGGAGTCTTGTTTTCTTCCACCAGCATCTGTAAGACTGGTGATTGAACTTACTACCTTGTAGGTAGGGTAAAATTTCAGACCCATCTTGATTCCTGACAAATGTATATAATAAACATATCTTATACACAACTGAAAATGGTTAATAAGAACTCTAAAGATTCATTATTTAACAGATGTATGTACCTAGTATAGTGAGATATGATACCAGGTATTAGAGAGTGTGAAGATAAAAAGATTGCCTTTGTACTTGGGTTTCTTATTGTCTATTTGGAAGACATATATGGAAACAACTATTACAACACAGTATCAGAACCATTGTAATAGAGTGATGTGCAAAATAAAGTGAGATTTTAAGAGTTAAGAGTGTCTCAGTCCCCTGGGAGGAGGCTTTACATTGAGGAGACAGTATTTTAACTGAAGTGTGAGATGTATACAAGTTCACCAGATAGTCAAGTAAAAGGATAAGACTTCTAGACTGAGGGAAAATTATGACAAAAATCCCTGAGGTATGTCCTGTTTGGGGAACTGCAAGTTGTTCAGCATGGATGAAGTTTTAAGTGCAAGGAAACAGAGGAGGAATATGAAAAGTGTGGTTTGAGAGGTAAGCAGACTGGACTGTGAAGGTTTTTATATGCCACACAGAAGACTTTGGTCATGGTCCTTTAGGCCATGCAGAACTATTTAGCTGCACTTTAAAAATAATAATAAAAGGAATTTGTGGTAATAAGACTTTCAAGAGGATTTTAAGGAGCAAATCTTATTCTTTCTAGAATAATAATTTACTAAATTACTATGCTCACCTTCCTTTGCATATAAGGTCATTCTTTTATTGATGTTCTGAGTTACTTTCTACTTGCAATTAAATAACTTTTCTGTAATATTGCATATTGCCTTAAAGTGGACATTTAAACCTGTTTTGAAATAGCAACTACATAGCCAAGCTATGACACAGCTGTATCCTCAGAAGTGAGTTATATTCATTATATCCTAATGCTAGTGAGAAAAGAGTTGTGACATTTTATTAAATAAAATTATATTAACTCCTTTTTCAAAGGAGGCACAGTCTTTACTAATTCTATGATTGTTTTTTCTCTTTTGGAAGGCTGATCTTTTAATTTAATTTTTATATACTATTGTGATAAAATGTATTTGGATTTCTTCTAATAATATTTCTGAAAAGACTTAAGATGAAATATAGTTGGCATTCATCTGTATATGTTAAATAGGTTAAATTCAACTTGGTGTTTCAAAAAATAATGTTTACATTTTCCTTCAAGATATACTGGGAGCTTTTCTCTTGAAGAACAGAGTTTTATGGGGTGCCTGGGTGGCTCAGTTGGTTAAGCATTTGACTCTTGATTTTGGCTCAGGTCATGATCTCACAGTTCATGGGATCTAGCCCCGCATTGGACTCTGCACTGAGAGTGTGGAGCCTGCTTGGAATTACCTCTCTCTTTCCCTCTCTCTCTGCCACTCTTTTGTTCTCTCTCTCTCTCTCTCTCTCTCTCTCTCTCTCTCTCTCTTTCAAAATAAATAAATAAATAAACTTAAAAAAAAAAAAAAAGAAGAGAGTTTTCCTTGAAGTAAAGTCAAACAGGTGCTGGAAACCCAGGGCATGCATATATTCCTGGTATTTGTTCAGGCACTTGCCAAGTCCATTCAAGAGTGACATACTGTCCTTTGCTGTTATTAGAATTTACAAATGTAAGGTAGATACCATTCTACATAGCTGCTGACCTTTCAGCTCTTTTTGTTACTCTGGGAAAAAAGAAGTAAAGGAAAAAAATCTATGAGAAGGCAGGACAAGGTATATCTTACAAAATTAGACTGGAGAGCCATGTTGGAGTCATAGAGGTGATGTCATAATATAGTAATCTCTTATTATAGTGTGAAATACTCTATTGACTCTCAAATGATGATTCATCCTGGAGCTTTACTTACATCCCATTAGAAGACTGTCTACCTGTTATGATTTTAAGAACACTACATGGGCACCTGGGTGGCTCAGTTGGTTAAGTGTCAGACTTTGGCTCAGGTCATGATCTCACAGTTTGTGAGTTCAAGCCCCGTGTCAGGCTCTGTGCTGGCAGCTCAGAGCCTGGAGCTTGCTTCGGATTCTGTGTCTCCCTCTCTCTCTGCCCCTCCCCCACTCATGTGCTGTCTCTCTCTGTCTCAAAAATAAATAAAACATTAAAAAAATTTTTTTTAAAGAATGCTACAAAGGACTTCCTGCCCAGCGATATAGTTTCCTAACTATTCATTGCTATATATTGGTAAACAAATCATTCCACAATTAGTGATGAAGTTTAAGGTACAGATATCCTTAGGTGAGGCATTTCATACCTAATATGTACCTAGGTAAGGCATTTTGTACTTAATATGTCCCTAGGTGAGGCACTGTATACTTACATTGTACTATAAATGCATTGTAAATGCAAATTTTGTTCATTATGGTAAGGATAAGTTACTTGGGTATCAGTTATATGGAGAGGGAGGGGATTTGGAAGATGCAATAAAGGGAAGGTGGAGATTCCAAAGACAAAATGATATTAGCTAATATTTTTGAAGTTTTAAGGAAGTTTAAATGAGTTATCTCCTTTAACCCACCTCAACAACACTGTGAGGTAGTTACTATTCTTACCCCCACTTTAAAAATGTGGCAACTGAAGTACAGGGAAATCAAGTAACTTTTCCAAGGTTACATAATTGGTAAGTTGTTGACATTCTAGTCCAGACTGACACAAGTGCCTGCACTCTTAACCACCATCTTGTACTTCATTTATGTCACAATTTTGTGCATGTATCCTGTGATTGAGAGCTCCCTGCGTGGCACAGAGTGGTTAGCCCAGCAAGCTACAGTCAATTTACCAAAGGAGTGGTTGGGTTTGTATAATAAACATATAAAATAATGTGAGATGATAGAGAAATTCCTTTGTCCCTTCACCAGCTTTCTAAGTTCTTCCTTCATTACTGTAAATAAAAAAAGATTCAGTAAATGTTTGAGTAAATAAATAACTTAAGAATCAAGGTTGTAGTTTGTGTTATAAGATATTGCCAACATACTTATTAAATTTCTAATTTCCTAGAGAAGAGCGGTACCTTAAGCTAGTATTCATATATTTCTCATTGAAAGAAGTAAGGGAAGCTTGATGGAAAAGGCTTTGCATATATGAAAAGAAAGCACTCTGGGGTAGAGGAGATATTCCTCTATTCATTTTTATCTCTTTTTTCCTTTTATGTGGGCCAAAAGCAAACTGGGTTATTACAGTGAGTTTTCCATTCTTCTATTCTTAAATTTTCCCTTTCTGTGCCAAGAAGATTCTTTTTCTCTAACCTAGGAACAGACCTACCTTCTACTTTGCCCCTTTTCAAGCTAAAGAGTGAGGGGAAAAGTTCTGATATGTCAAGATGTTTAAGAAGCCAAGCTTTAAAGTCAAACTTGATTTGGAATCCCGAGTCAACCATTTGCATGACCTTGGGCAAGTTATTAATGATTTGGAAACTTAATTTCCTCTACTATAAAATAGGTGTATCAAATGTGAGTAGTTACAGCTTTATGTAACAAAACTTTCAACTGTCAATGGGTTCATTTTCCCCACTCATCCATAAGCAGCTGCTGATTTGGGTGCACAAGCTTGAGGATGTCAGGGCCAGCTTCTCAGCCATTCTCTAGGCTGCTCCCCAATTCTTTCACCTCAAGGCAATAAATTGCTGCAATTCGAAGCATTTCATTGTGTTCAAAGCAGGAAGAAGATAAGAGTGGTAGTAATAGTATTGCTGTCTTTCTTTTTATGTTATCAGAAAAGCAAAATTACCTCTAGGAACCCAAATTTCTACTGCCAGAACTGTGTCATGTGGTCACTTCTACCTAAGGAATTTGAGAAAACAAGTATTTAACCCTCCCAATGGGATTCAAAAGTTGATGAGTGAGTCAAACGTTTATGTTACAAAGGACAATAATAGAGTATACCTGATTGGTTAAATATTAAATTAGATGTTATATAAAGTGCTAATTCTATGCCTATTGCATAGAAGGTACTAAATAACAGACATCTTTAGTTATCATTGTCATTTCTTATATTATTTTTTTTTTTACCACTACCAGGAAAGATAACACAAACCCTCCATAGACTCTCCTCTAGATAAAATCCAAAGTCACAGATTCTGCTATGTCACAGGCTTTTTCATTTTCTGTCCAGGCTCATCTCTGGCAGCTGTTTCACACTTGGTACAGTAATACTAACTGCTTTAGTAAAAACTAACTGCTTGGAATTCCTTCCCATACAGACAATTCTGGTTCCTCTGCTCATTTGTGTCCCAATTCCTTTCCATTCTTATTGGCTTATTTTGCACTGACTCATCCTTTAAAACTTGTATAGGTTTTACCTCTCTGATGACTCCCAGCCCCACCCAAAGCGAGATGAGTGCCCCTCTTCAATACTTTCTAGTACACTGATTGCATCACTATCACAGACTTTACAAGAGAATAGGAATTTTCTTTTGATGGCCTCTTCTGTCCTTAGTACATGATTCTTAAACTCAAATAAATTCTATTGAGTTTTCTTTAATCTTCATTGCCTTCTGCCCAAAACTCTTTATAAACATCTCTCTCATCTCTCCCCTTCTCCCCTCTCTCAAGGGTAATGATCACCTTTTCAAAAAATAATAACTGGATCATGATTTATTTCTTGGTGCTTTAGAAAATAAACATTTACTTGGCTAGCCTGAGCTCCTGTTGATTCTGACTGCCAGTAGCAAGGAGTTAAAAATGGAACTACCTAAACTAGCTAGAGAGAGAATCTCTGTTCTTTGAGCTTTCTGATAGTTCAATTGCCATGGAAACAACCTTTCCCCTGTGTTAGTTCATTAGGATTTCTTTTTTCCTTAAGTAATTTGGAGGATGGCCATGTTCTACAGTAGACTACTTCGTGGGAAAGATCATACTTGACATCCCTTTCCTTATGCTAAACTCTGCAGCAAACAGAAAAGCAGCATTCCTTCAACATACTACACTCCATTTTAAGGCTGAATTATTACATCAGGTAATTCATTTGATTAAAAATTAATTCGTGCTGGAGTGTGTATATGAAGTAAGAACAGAAATAAATTTCTAAATCAAAATCATTCAATAGCTTTTATTAATCTATGTAGTTAGGCTACAGTCTTACTTTATATTTATATCAGATACAAGTACCACATCCTCTTACAGAGAGAGAATCAGCCTTCCATGATACTGTCCAGGGAAGGAATTCTCTGTCCCTTGAGAATCTCTGAGATGAAATACAGATAAGGTAAAGCTTTTTGTAGATGACTGAAGTTATGTTTTCAACTAGTTTGGGGGGACTTTTTCTCCTGAAATAGGAAGAGTCACAGGACTGTGTTAAAAGTTTTCACCTGATTTTGATCAGGGCAGAATGGCCATAATGGATTCATTTAAATTACAAACTTTGTTTCTATGGAGAAAGCTCTAGAATACTATGGTATATGCCTGAGTTTGCTAACAAAGGAATTAGAAAAATTAATCCCTATCATTTTGTGAGACAGAGATCAGTAATAACTTGATTACAGCTGATTTAAAATGTGACTATTGGACTTTGAAGTTCAGCCTGCCATAGACAAACCTGCAGATTTGGCAAAGTGGGCCTCCGCTTCTGTAATTTCCATAGATTGAATAATTAGGACCTAATCATTTCTTTCTCTGTTAAAACTTATTTTTAGGAAATTATCTGAAACTTCATAATTTGAAGTCCAGATTATTGCTTATAGCTAGAGCATTGTCACTTGAAAAGAAATCAACATTTTTAGTTTAAACTGAAGTAAAATTTAGGTAGGAGAGAAGCAGCTATACTCTCCCTTAGCTATAGGTGATAATCATGCCTCTAAATTTGTGATGTTTAGAAATAGAAATAGACATGATTTATTATTAATTAATTAATTAATTAATTTTAAACATTTATTATTCTAAATTCACGTCACTCCAAAGGAAGTTTGGATTCTCATAGAAATGTGATAGCTTTTCTGGTCAATAACCCTTCTGTAAACAACAGATGGATTATTAAGAAAAAGGAGCTTATGGGGTTGATTAGAACAACTTTGACCACATATTTTGACAAATGAACCTATGGAGACATATTATAATGAGTGGTTTAGAAAGAATCTTCAGAGCTGAAATTCAATACCAGATGTAAAAACAGTCCATTTATCAAAGACTAAGTTTATCAATTACTAAATTAATTCTATAATAATTGCTAAAACATTGATTTTTTTTTCCAGCTTTGAGACATAATTGACATATTACATACAAAACATTAATTTAACTTTTCAAAACAAGTGTCATTCATTCAGCATTCAAAAAAAAAACAACAACCTTTGCTTTTACACTTACTATGGTCCAGGTACTCTGCTAAATGTTAGGAAATAAATATGAATGCCTTACAGAGCCCATAGTCTAAGAGAGGAAACAGAAAAGGAAATAGTTGCAATAAAATGCAGTGAGAGTCTTGCCCAGAAGACTAATGGCCAAAGTTCATTTTACACAAAAGAATCAGTCCAGGAAGAGATTCTTCTTTGTAATGTATCTTATCTACAGAAAATAGTCAATAAATGTTTTTATAGATGCTTATGATATTAGAACTAAGCACTAGTTTAAACCTGTTATTCTTTTTTTTGTTCTTTCTTACATTTCCAGGCTTAAAATAAAAATCGTTTTGAGGGATATGAAATACATATATAAGTTCTTTATAATTTGTAAACCATGATGCAAATATATGGCATAATTACAAACATTATTTGTCATATCTTTGAATGCAACCGTGCTAGACTGATTTTGGAGACTTGCCTACAATGTTCGCTTTTTCTGGAGATATACAACAGGGACCAAAACTATTAGACACAATCAGGCAAGAGAAAGTATTTATGTAATAAATATAAATACATTTCTGGGAGTCCCCTGCTTTTTGAACTGTTTTTTTTTTTTTCTGAGATAGCCAGTATGCTTGTTTTTCCATAGCAAGGAGACTACTTCACCTCATCAATACCCAGCTTCTGTCTCTCCCTGTCTATTTCCTTCCCCCACCTGTGCACACTCTCCCCACCAAAATACATAAACTTTAAAAAAACAAATAAATAAGTAAATAAATTTATTGTCTCTAAATCACAAACTTCATAGTCAGTCTTTAGATTCAAATCTTTGTAGTTGCAGAATACCCTGCTGATAATTTTTTCTGTGAACATTATCTAATATTAATTTCCCTTTTCCAAGAGTAGCACCAACTCAATCCCTCCTGACTTTATCATTTATGGACTTTAAATTTCATTTTGCACTTCTTGTTGAGTTCAGCTGCCTCATCTTACTCTTTGCATAGGGTAGCCACCCGAAATAAGTAACATTATTTTTGCTTTGAGAATATGTTAGAAAAGTGTTTGTCTCAAGACTGTTAGCTGGGTAGTCACTTCTATATCTAGTTATATAGCAGCCTTCTTAACCATTTAAGTGAATAGAATAAAAAAGCAGCCTCCTTTTATAAAGTGATCTGAATGATGTGATTACTGACAATAAATATAAAAGGAATAAGGTAGGTTGGAGTAACTGTGGAAAGCTTCACAAGGGAGAACAAGTTTGAGATACACTTTGGAGTATGTTGTGTTCTTCATTCACAACTCTTCCTTCTTTCCTCCCTTCCCGTAGCCATGATCCTGCCCTCCTTTATGACAGGATTATACGTACATGTTCCATTGATGTTGGGCTTAGTTATGTTAATTGCTTTCACTCTGAAATGTAGGCGGAAATGGTTGATTTAGTGCTAGTTCTGAACTAGGCCTAAAGAGAAATCGTGTGTTTCTTCTTACTCTTTTGTGTCTCTGCCAGTGCCATGAGAAGAGCATGTCCCAGTTCACTGAAGGCTATAGAGTGAGTCATCTAGGACAGACTTGAAACTCTGGCAACTTGAAGCCAAACCCACCTGAGCCCAGCAGAGATCAGCCAAACCCAATTGACCTATAGACTTGTGAGAAAAAAAATAAGTATTTGTTGTTATAAGCCACTGAATTTGAGGGCTGTTACTTGATATTATGGCAGCACCACCTGACTAATGCTAACATATTGTAAGAAATGGTTAGGTCATGAACTAGTAGCCTCTTCCTTTCTGTTTCCACTGTTACTGCCTCCATTCAAGCTTTTATCCTGCCTCTTTGGATTGTTTTAAAAGCTTCCTATTTTTTACCACCTGCATTAGTTAGGGTAGCCCAATAGCTATTAGAAGTTGATCTAAAATTTATAGTGTTTCAAACACAATACAGGTTTACTTCTTGCTCACATTTGTACACTATTATCATAGGTACATGGTTTCCTCCTTCCACACAGTCTTTCAGGCCTCCAGACTGATGGAGGCTTGTCTGTTTTGTGTTGTTTTGTTTCACATTTATCTTATACATGCAAGAAAGCCAAGAAAATGTAGCTTTAACTGTGGGGACAAGAAAAAAAAATATTAACATTCATTATTATGAGCAATTTATTATCTCTGCTATGTCATCACTTATTTAACATGCTTTGATCTAGAGTTATTGGTCATAAAAATTCAGTGTGATATTAATTATCTGCTTAAAATCTATGGTCTTAGTTGCCTGCAGTTTCAGCATCAAATTTAGCATATTATTTCCATATAAACAGTTTCTGTTTTCATCTAGTACTAACACTGAAGAACACATGAAGCTGGCATCTGTTTGATTAATTCAGTACATAGTCCTGTCATACCAAAACATTAACAAGCAATCTAGAAGTTACCTACAGTTTCATGGGAGAGGTAGAGGTCATTCACTGCATGGCAAACAACTCGATAAATACCCATCACAGTTTTCATTCTCTTCTAGTCTTTTGTCAGCTGTGTGACCATTTATGGGCTTTTTTATTTTTTAATCCCTCCCAGCATGAAGGACCTATAGCTTCCCAGTTCCTCTGTTCTATGCCTATAAGTCTCTTTATCCATTCCCTTTCTTATTTATTTATACTAAACTAAATATACCAAACATGCATGGTCATACTCATCAACCCATTCAAGAAAATAATAAAGACTTTTCAGTTGCTGTTTCCACCATCCTCAGAAAGCAGTGAGGGATCACAAATTATATTTTCCCATGATACAAGCAAGACCTCTGTGTTTGGCTCATTTCCCCTTTTAAAAATTTTATCTCCATCTTTTCCCCTTCATGCCTCCTATATTCCAGTCATGCTGACCTCCTCACCATGTCTTGAACACATTTTGGTTTCTTCCTATTTCTGGAGCCTTTATAGAGAGCACATTTTCTTCCCAGAAGCCTTTTTCTTCTACTCTGCATGTCAAGATCTCATAAATATGTTAAGGGCTACTTCAAGTATCTCCTTCACTGGGTAGTCTTCCCTACCTTTATTCCACTGCCCAACCTTCATAGAATTCGTTGTTTTTCTGTGCTCTTGTAAAATTCTGTACACGCCTCTGCTGTATTTATTATATTGTTTAATATGTTATGTATCTAGTTCACCAGAATAGAGACCTTGTCATCTTTGAATTCTTAGCATAGTACCTAACACGTAGCTTGAAACACAGTTTCTCAGTAAATGTTTGTTGATGCAAGAAAAATTTGTCCGAGAGCTGGAAACCTGGCCAAGAGACAGGAGGCTCTCAGTTCATGACCAAAGGTTTAGTAACTAGTCTGGAACGCAGAGCTCTCCCATGAGGGAAGCCCTCAGAGTAACTTTAATTCTTTGCCCCAAAGTGCTATCATTGAAGGGAAAAAAATTTGGAGCATTTTAATATGCTAGTTTCCAACAACTTCTTAAATTACACTTTCTGTGAAGAGAAAGCTGAAGGGAAGAGGAGATTGAGAGAAAGGAGAATACTGAGCCAGAAGCTAAGGACATTCCAGAAATGTTACAAGAGTTAAAATGTGTAACTTTCCCCCTCACTTATGGATTTACATGAATTTAATATAGCTTGACCTATTGAACCTATCTTGGGTTTCCCTGTGGAGGCTGTCTCTTTCAGGCCAAATTATCTGTCTAATGTAGCAGATAAAGAAATAATCATATATCCCTACCAGTTCAATGAACATTTCTGAATTAATAAAATAATCCAGGACCTAAATTTTCTAGTGTAACAGTAACAGACAGCAGCATGAATCTTTGCACAGAAGAACACTTTGAATGTGTTGTCAGTGTCTCAAGTTCCTTTCTTATCATTTTGGCCTTAATATTGAAGCTGACCAGAAATAGGTGAGTAAAATAATATCCCCTAAGTCTCTACAAAGCAATTATGATACATCCTCCAGAGAATTAGGCAATAGAGACATAGACAGGATATGAGGAAGCCCTGTTAGGCTAACTGGAATGGGAGTTAGTCAGAATATTACTTAATGTAACTTTTGCTGCTGTATACAAATAAATTTCCAAATCTTAATCTTTGAACACAAAAGTGTATTTTTTCATCATGTTGGGCAGTTCACCTCCAAATAATGATTAAGGGATAATGTTGTCCTGACTTTCTTTCAGTGGCTTCTCCCATCCTGTGACTCTGGAAAATTTAACATAGGATTCCCAAGATTGCCCTGGGGTTGCCTCCATCCAGAAGTGAGAAAGGGAAAAGTTCATAGGGAATCTCGTATGGCGGTTCTTACAGGCCAAGTCTGGAAAGGGTGCATATTACTTTTGTGTCCATTCCTTTGGCAAGAAGGTTTACACAAGGCCACGCCTAAGTCCTAGTAAAGCTAGAAATGTGGTCAAAGACTATCCTTTCAGGAATAATTTTTATAGTGTGTTATGAGAAATGTAGTTGAACTATTGTAAGGAGAAGGAAATAAGTATGGCAGACAATGTATAATCCATTGATAAAATAAACATGGTGTAAAAAAAAAAGAATAAGAAAAACTTAGCCAATCCTCATTTATGTGGACTACAGATTTATAAATTTGCCTACTTACTGAAATTTGTATGCAACCCCCAAATCAGACTTTCAGTGCTTTCACAGTTATTTGTCGATACGCACACAGCCGCACAATGTTTGAATCACCCAACTGTGCACATTACTAGCTGAGGTTGCGTAAGGTGATGACCTGCTGTCATGTTTCAGCCCTTATATTATAAACAAGTGTGCTTTTCACAGTCTATTTAGTGCCATATTTTTTTCATTTTCTTTTTTTTTGTTAATTTTGTTGGTGATTTCACCTGTTAAAATGGCCCTCAAGCATAGTTCTGAAGTGCTACTTAGTGTTCTAAGCACAGGAAGGCTATGATGTGCCTTGAGGAGAAAATACATGTATTAGGTAAGCTTTGTTTAGGCACAAATTACAGTGCTTTTGGCTGTGAGTTCAATGTTAATGAGTCAACAATAAAATAAGTCATCAGCAAGTAAATAAGATATCTTTAGACAGAAACTCACATAAAACAAGATTGCATATAGACTGTTTGACCTGAGGCTCACAAAACCTAACTTTGTATTTCTTCTAGGGGCAGTGGTTCAGTATTTGTGAATTCAACATTGAATTCATGTTCATGGTGACTTTATATAATATAAGTGTCATAAATAACAAGAATCAGCTCTGTGTGTGTGTGTATTTTTCTTTCCCTCTTATATTTTTTTGGTCAGCCACTGCCTGTTGCCTATCTCAAAAGGCATTCCCTACTTGCCCCTGATGTCATGGTTTTGTATACTAACAAGACCCTGATTTTGTTCACATATCAGGCAGAGTAACTTGATCATAGCTACAATTAGCCCAGTACCGAGTTTTACTTAACACACAGTTCTAGCTGACAAAATATAAGGAGTCTGTTTTGCACTGCCTTCCATTTTCTCCTACCTCCCATATTGTATGAGGAAGTGTTCCAACCATTTTGCAACCATGAGATAAAGGCCAAGAGAACTCTCCAGATGTTAGCTTAATTGAGCTTCTAGATCAATAACAGCAACTGCTTCATATTTGTGCAGAAGGTAAGTCCCTATTTTTAAACTATTATCAGTTTCTTCTTTTCTTACTTACCAGAGTGCTTATGGCCAAAAGTATTGCTACTTACTCACATAATATTTAATCCATTCAACAAATGCTTGCTAAGTGTTTACCATATGCAAGCACTGTTAAAATCGTAGATATTCATAATGAACAAAACATATAAATTTATACCACATGAATAGGAAAAGATTTTTAAAAAGGATGAATTTATTTCATATGCTTATTGGCTCTTTTTATATCTTCACTACAAACATCTGTATTCAGAATATTTGTCCATTTTAATTGGTTCTTTGTCTTTTTAAATTATTGAGTAAGACATGTTGTATATTCTAAATAGAAAACCCATCCCAAACATACGATTTGCAAACTTCTTTCATTCTGTGAGTTGCATTTCTTGAGAGGCATTCTTTGAACTCCAGTAAAATGTTGAATAGAAGTAGGGAGAGCTGACATCCTTGTCTTGTTCTTCATCTTAAGGAAAAGGATTTAGTTTTCACCATTTAGTATGTTATTAGCTATAGGTTTTTATTTTTCTATATCCATAAGTGATATTAAGGTTAGTAGTTTATGAAACTATAATATTTATAGTCATGTAAAAGGTCAGTAGTTTTCTTATCTTGTGATGTTTTTGATTAGATTTCATACCAAGTTGAGAGCAACCTCAAAGAGTGAATTGGGAAGTGTCCCTCCTCTTTTTTAATTTTTGAAGAATTTGTGAAAATCATTATTAAAATGTGTCTTCAAATGTTTGGTAGAATTTACTAGTGAAGTAATCGGGGCCTGGGCATTTCTCTATAATAGGTTTTTATATTATTAAATCAATCTCTTTACTTGTTCTAGATCTATTTAGAATTTTTCTTTTCCTCTGGAGTCAGTTATAGTACTTTATGTCTTTTAAGAATTCACCCATTTCACCTAAGTCATCTTATTTATTTGGCATGTAACTATTCATAGTATTTCTTGATAATCTTTGTTATTTCTGAAAGGTCAGTTTAATAATATTTTCTTTATTTTTATTTTTATTATTGAAGTGTAGTTGACATACAATATTACATTAGTTTCAGGCATAAACATAGCAATTCAGTAATTATGTACATTACTCAATGCTCATCATGATGAGTAGTCACCATCTGTCACCATACAATGTTACTACAATATTATTGACTATATTCCTATGCTGTACTTTTCATCTTTGTGACTTATTTATTTTATAACTGGAAGTTTATAATACTTAATCCCTTTCATCTATTTTGCCCATTCCTCCAATCCCTTTCCTTTTGCAAACCATCAGTAGTGGTTCACATTCCAAGCACCACTTATTGAAGAGACTGTCTTTTCCCTTTTGTATATTTTTGTATCTTTTGTCACAGATTAATCATGAGTTTATTTCTGGGCCCTCTATCTTGTTCTGTAGATCTATGTGTCTATTTTTGTGTAGTACCATACTGTTTTTATTACTACAACTTTGTAGTATATCTTAAAATCTAGGATTGTGATACCTCTAGATTTATTCTTTTTTCTCAGGATTGCTTTGGCTATTTTAAGGGTCTTTTGTTATTCCATTCAAACTTTAGGATTATTTGTTCTAGTTCTGTGAAAAATGCTATTGGTATTTTGATGGGGATTACATTAAATCTGTATTCTCTTTGGGTAATATGGACACTTTGACAATATTAAATATTCCATTCCATTAAAGAAATTGTGGTTTATATACACAATTGAATACTACGTGGCAATGAGAAAGAATGAAATATGGCCTTTTGTAGCAACGTGGTTGGAACTGGAGAGTGTTATGCTAAGTGAAATAAGTCATAGAGAGAAAGACAGATACCATATGTTTTCACTGTTATGTGGATCCTGAGTAACTTAACAGAAGACCATGGGGGAGGGGAAGGAAAAAAAAAAAGGTTAGAGAGGGAGGGAGGCAAACCTTAAGAGACTCTTAAAAACTGAGAATAAACTGAGCGTTGATGGGGGTTGGGAGGGAAGGGAAAGTGGGTGATGGGCATTGAGGAGGGCACCTGTTGGGATGAGCAGCACTGGGTGTTGTATGGAAACCAATTTGACAATAAATTTCATATTTAAAAAAAATATAGTCAAATACAAAAAAAAAAATATCCCATTCCATGAGCATGGTGTGTCTTTCCATTTGTTTGTGTTATCGTTAGCTTCTTTCATCAATGTCTTATAGTTTCTGGAATATAGCTTTTTCACCTCCTTTGTTAAATTTAGTCCTGATTATTTTATTCTTTTTGGTACAATTGTTAATGGGGTTGTTTTCTGATTTCTCTTTTTGTTACTTCATTATTAGTATACTAAAAATGCAACATATTTCTGTATATTAATTTTGTATTCCACAAGTTTAAATTCATTTATCAGTTCTAATAGTTTTTTTGGTGGCATTTATAGGATTTTCTATATATTGTATCATGTTGTCTGCAAATAGTGACAGTTTTATTTTTTCCTTACCAATTTGGATGCCTTTTTTTTTTTTCGTGTCTGATTGCTGCAGCTAGGTCTTCCAGTACTATGTTGAATAAAAGTAATCAGAGTAGATACCCTTATCTTGTTCCTGATCTTAGAGGGAAAGTTTTCAGTTCACACCATTGAGCATGATGTTAGCTGTGAGTTTTTCATAGATGGCCTTATTATATTGAGGTATTTTCCCTCTAAAATCACTTTGTTGAGAGTTGAGAGTTTTTATCATGAATAGATGTTGTATTTTGTCAGATGCTTTTTCTGCATTTATTGAGAAGATCATATGGTTTTTATCCTTTCTCTTGTTGATGTGATGTATCACATTGATCGATTTGTGAATATTTAATCATCTTGCCTCACTGGAATAAGTCTCACTTGATTGTGGTGAATAATCCTTTTTTATGTTTATTTATTCATTTTTGAGTGAGAGGGATAGAGAGCGAGCAGGGGAGGGGCAGAGAGAGAGGGAGATAGAGAATCTCAAACAGGCTCTGCTCTGTTAAGTGCAGAGCTTGGCGTGGGACTGGAACCCATGAACCATGAGACCATGACCTGAACTGAAATCAAGAGCCAGATGCTTAACTGACTGAGCCACTTAGGCACCCCAACTTGTGGTGAATGATCCTTTTAATGCATTGTTGAATTTGATTTGCTAATATTTTGTTGAGAATTTTTGCATCTATATTCAAGGATTTAGGCCAGTAGTTTTATTTTTATCTATTATTATTTTTTTGTAGTGTCTTTGTCTAGTTTTGGTATCAGGGTAATGCGAACTTGTACAAGAAATTTGGAAATTTTCCTTTTTCCTGTAGTTTTTGGAATAGTTTGAAAAGGATAGGTATTACATCCTCTTTAAAAGTTTTGTAGAATTTGCCCATGAAGCAATCTAATCCTGGACTTTTGTTTTTCGGAGTTATTTTATCACTGTTTCAATCTCGTTACTAGTAATTGCTCTGTTCAAGTTTTATATCTATTCCTGAATAGTTTTGTAAGATTATATGTTTCTAGGAATTTATCCATTTCTTCCAGATTGTCCAATTCGTTGGCACATAATTTTTCGTAGTATTCCCTTATAATTCTTTGTGTTTCTGCATTTTGGTTGTTATTCTCATCTTTCATTTCTGAATTTATTTATTTATTTGAGTCTTTCTTTTGTTCTTTATGAATCTGGCAGATGGTTTGTCATTTTGTTTATCTTTTCAAAGAACCAGCTCTTGGCTTCATTGATCTTTTCTATTGATTTTTAGTCTCTATTTCATTTATTTCTGCCTTAATCTTTATTATTTCCTTCCTTCTACCAATTTGGGGCTTTGTTTTTTCTTTTTCTAGCTTCTTTAGGTATAAGGTTAGATTGTTTCTTGAGATTTTTCTTTTTTTTCAGTTAGGCCTGTCTTGCTATAACATCCCTCTGAGAAATGCTTTTGCTGCAACCTAAAGATTTTGGACTACTGTGTTTTTACTTTTGTCTCCATATATATTTTAATATCCTCTTTGATTTCTTTGTTGACTTATTGGTTGTTCAGTATCACGTTGTTTCATTTCCATATGTTTGTGCTTTTTCAGTTTTTCTTGTAATTGATTTCTAGTTTCATACTGCTGCAGCAAGAAAAGAAGCTTGATATGATTTCAAACTTCTTAAAATTATTGACACTTGTTTTGTGCCCTAACATCTGATCTGTCCTGGAGAAAGTTCCATGTTCACTTGAAAATCATGTTTATTATGCTATTGTTAGGTGGAATGTTCTGTATATATCTGTTAGGTTCATTTGGTCTAATGTGTTGTTCAAAGCCACTGTTTTCTTACTGGTTTTCTGTCTCAATGATCTATGCATTGATGTAAGTGGGATGCTAAAGTTCCCTACTGTTATTGTATTATTGTATTCTCCCTTTCTGTATGTTAATGTTTATATATTTAGGTGCTCCTATGTTGGGAGCATAGATATTTATCCTCTTCTTAGATTGATACCTTTGTCATTATTACACAATGCCCTTTTTTGTCTCCCGCTACAGTCTTTGTTTTATACTCTGTTTTGTCTGATATAAACATTGCTACCTTGCCTTTTGTTGTTGTCTCTCATTCAGCAGGCTGCCTTTTAGTTTTTTGATTGTCTCCTAATTTGACCTCTGTGGGCTCACTTTTCATGGGGCTCTTTGTGATTCTTGGACCTGGATTTCTATTTCCTCCCCCAGATTAAGGAAGTTTTCAGCTCTTATTTCTTTGAATAAGTTTTCTGCCCCTTCTCTCTCTCTTCCCTTCCTGGGATCCCTGTAATGCAAATGTTATTCATTTGATGTTGCAGAGTTTTCTTAAGCCATTCTCCTTGTTTATTATTCTTTTTTTCCCCTTTTTATTATTCTTTTTTTCTTTTTGCTGTCTGGCTTGGTTGCTTTTTGTTACCTTGTCTTCCAGATCACTGATCCATTTTTCTAATCTACTATTTTCTAATCTACTATTGATTCTTTCTAGTGTATTTTTTATTTCAGTTACTGTATTCTTCAGCTATGACTGGTTTTTTATATTTTCTATCTCTTTGTTGATGCTCTTGTTGAATTTGTCCACTCTTTTCTCAAAAGTGGTGTGTATCTTTATAATCATTACTTTGAACTCTATCAAGCATATTGCTTATCTCCATTTCATTTAGCTCTTTTTCTGTGACTTTGTCTTCTTTGTTCATTTGGGATACACTCCTCTGTCTCCTCATTTTGTCTAACACTCTGTCTTTGTTTCTTTGTATTAGGTAGTTCAAATATGTCTCCTAGTCATGAAAGTAGTGGCCTTGTGTCAAAGAGTTCCTGTGATGCCCTGTAATCCAATGCCTCCTGGTCACCATACCAGACACTCAAAGGGGTATCTCCTATGTGGGCTTCATGAGCCCTCCTGTTGTGGCTGAAACATGATTGCTTTGGGATCACTGGTGGGTGAGGCAGGCACTTTGCCTAGCTGTCTGCAGTTAGCCTCTGTGACAGCTGCAGGCACACCAATTATCAGGGCTTGCTCCCTCGGAAGTTCCTGGCTGCAGGAACTCTGGGCATGCTGGTGTTTGGGGTTATTTCCTCCTCTCCATGGCAGAAGTCACTTAGGAGGAATAATGGTCCTAGTCCTGGCCAGGGCTGCCTGCTGTTGTGGAAGGCAGGGACCACTTTGGGGGTGCCTGCTGCCTGCTGTAGGTTGGGTGGGGAGGGTCTGCAGAGGAACACCAGAGTGGGGCATGCCATACTAGCAAGGTTGATGGAGAATGTTAGAACTGGTTCCCATAAGCATCCCATTTTCTAAACTGTGAGAAGGCAAGAAAAATGGTACCTACCAGCAATTTTGTTTCTGGAGAAATCTGCAGATCCTTGCTCCTCTAGCATACATCCTGACTAGTTAATAAATGCCCCATGTGCTTTTCTTTTTTTTATTAAATTTTTTTAACATTTATTTATTTTTTGAGAGACAGAGACAGAGCATGAGTGGGAAAGAGGCAGAGAGAGAGGGAGTCACAGATTCTGAAGCAGGCTCCAGGCTCTGAGCTGTCAGCACAGAGCCTGCTGCGGGGCTCGAACTCATGAATAGTGAGATCATAACCTGAACAGAAGTTGGACGCTTAACTGACTGAGCCACCCAGGTGCCCTTGCTTTTCTTTATTTAAAAAAATTATTTTTTAAGTTTTTATTTTGTTTTAGTTCTAGTACAATTGACAAAGTGTTAAATTCATTTCAGATGTACAATATAGTGATTTGACAATTCTATACATTACTAAGTCTTAATTACAATAAGTGTACTCAATCCTCTTCACCTATTTCATACATCACCCCACCCACCTCCCCTCTGATAACCAACGGTTTGTTCTCCATATACCCCAGGTGCTTTTCAAACTGCTTCTTCTGTGCTGTGTTTCAGGCAAGGTCATTTGGTGTGCTGACCCTTTAAGGGCAGAGATTAGGTTTTCTATCACCCTTCAGGTCTCCCAGAGTTAAGCCCTGCTGATTTTTAAAGCTCCTAGAGGTAAGCACCACTGACATTCAAAGCCAGACTATGGGGTCTCATCTTCCCACTGTGGGTCCCCAGGGCCCAGGGTGTCAGGTGTGGATCTGATCCCCTGGCTCCTCCATGCTTGTGATGGCCCTCCCATTTGTGGTTAGTTGACTAGGAGTCATCTCCACCCCACCTATCCTTTTTGATGTGACTTTCTCCCTGTAACTAGCTGTGAGTGATCTGTTCTGCCCTTCTTCAGGTTGTTTTCAGAATTCACTTCAATAAATGTAGATGTTGCCTCAGTATGTCCACGAGATCCTCCTACTCTGCCATCTTATTCATTACTTATTTTTGTTTTGGCTTTAGTTTGCTCTTCTTTTCCAGTGTCTTAGGTGAAAATTTATTTTATATCATTTAGGTCTTCTTTTAAATGTAGGCATTAACCACTAAAAATGTACCTAAATATTGTTTAGGTGTGTCTCTTGAGTTTTGGTGTGTTTTGTCTTCATTTTAATTCATCTTAAAATTTTTTAAATCATCAGTGTAATTTATTCTTTGACCTGTTGGTTATTTAGGAGTGTGTTGTTTAATTTGCACATATTTGTGGATTTCCCAAGTTTCTTTCTGCTCCTGATTTCTAATTTTATCTCCTTGTACTCAAATTCACTTCATATAATTTCAGCCTTTTTAATCCTTTTAAACTTGAGGCATATTTTATGGGCTAGTGTATGGTCTATTCTAGAGAATGTTCCATGTACACTTGAGAAGAATGTTTATTCTGCTGTTGTTGGGTGGAATGTTCCGTAGGTATCTAAGTCTAGTTAATACACAGTGTTGTTTAAGTCTTTTATTTCCTTGTTGGTTATCTATCTAGTTGTTCCATTCATTATTGAAAGTTAATACCCAGCTATTGTTGAATTTTCTACTTTTTCCTTCAGTTTTGTCCATTTTTGCTTCACATGTATTATGGCTCCTTGTGCATATCTGATGCATGTTTCATTATATACGGTTATAATTGTTATCTAATCCTGTATAATTGACCCTTTTTATCATTACAAAATGCTTCCTCCTCTCTCTAGTAACACTTTTTTTTTAATTTTAAAGCCTTTTTTTTCTGATATTAGTGTATACATTGCAGCTTTCTTGTGGCTCCTGTTTGCATGATACATCCTTTCCCATTCTTTTACTTTCAATCTATTTGTATCTTTTAATCTAAAATGTCTCTTGTAGAGAGGAGTTAAGAGGAGAAGTAGGGGGACTATGGGTTTTCCTTCTCCCTCAAACACAACTGTATTGAGGTCAGATTACTTATAGCACCCAGTAAATAGATCTGCAGAGCCACAAAAGGATCTTCACAACTGGAGGAAGACAGCTTGGCAGATGTGAAGTGCATGCATCTTTCAGAGCTCAAACCCTGAGGTTTTGGAAGTGTGTCTTCTCTTAGCAGAGCTAGGCACCCACTAAGCAGACTGTTGTACCCACTCCTGGGGAGGAGAGAGCTAGCCCTAGAGTCCATAGCTTGGTGTAATGATCTCCAAGGAACACTAGGAAAGAGCAGTCCCCTTCCTGGAGGACTTTTGGAAGAGGGTTTATTGCCTCCCCAAGGACAAAAGACCCTGCAGGTGCCAGCCAAAAGCTTTTCATCAGCAAGGTGGAGAAACTTTACTCCGGAAGAGGGGAGCAGATCCATGCCTTGCTGACACTTTAAGACTTTGAATTTTGAATCCCAGCCATACACCAAGAAAAAAAAAAATAAGACACAAGAGAGTTGTGGCGCAAGTTGAGCTGGCTTCCCTCGCTAACCTGTCAACAGTTGGTGTTGAGATCACTAGTCTGAGGACAAGAGATTGGGGTGTCAACATTTTCCCTCCAACATGGTAGGACTTCAGAGAGTAACACAATGACCCCCAGCGGAGGCAAGACCCACTTACACCAAACCTGCCCCTCCATGCCTAGCAATTGCTTCTTTACTGGGACAAGACTGACACTTAGCCAATGCAGCTAGCCTCTCCTCCAGACCAGAACAGCCCCCAGCCCCCAGACACCAATAGAAAACTCTTTTTTTTTTAACCTCCTTTTTTTTCTTTTGGAATCAGGCTCATAGTTTCTGATTTTTTTTGTCATTTCCTGTTATCTTCATTTTTTTCTTTGATCAGGCTTTTTTATTGTTCTTTTCATTTTCCTTCTTTTCTCTTTTCTTCTGCTTTTTCTTTTTTCCCCTCCTTTTTTTCCCCTTGGAATCAGCCTGATAGTTTTTTGATTCTGTGTTTGTTTGTTTGTTTGTTTGTTTTTGTTTCTGTTCCTTTTTCTCTTTTTATGGGATCAGCACCCCCCCTTTTTTTTTCCAGGATTACTTCAACAAATGAATTAATAAAGCACACCTAGTTAAAGGTCCAAACACTTCAACACTGCAGTCAGGGAGGAGCTCTGCAGAGGACTGACCAGTGGGAAAGAACAGCCAGAACACAACAGCAGAGTACACACAACATACACCAGAAACACCTCCTGGAATGCCAGGCCCTGGGCAATGTATGACCCCTTTTTAATATAGTAGTGCTGTCGGATGCAGGAAATGTAACAACCTTTTAAAACATGCAAAAGACAGAAACTTAGCTAAAATGACAAGAGGGAGGAATTCTCCCCAAAAGAAAGGTCAAGAAGAAATCACAGCCACAGACCTGCTCAAAATACGTATAACCAACATATCTGAACAAGAATTTAGAACAACAGTCATAAGACCACTAGCTGGACTTGAAAAAAAAAGCATAGGAGACACCAGAAAAACCCTTTCTGTAGGGATCAAAGACCTAAGAACTAGTCGGGATGAATGAAAAAAATGTTATAACTGAGATGCAAAATAAAGTAGATGTAGTGATAGGATTGAAGAAGCAGAGGAGAGAATAGGTGAAATAGAAGATAAAATTATGGAAAATAAGGAAGCTGGAAAAAAGAGGGAAAGGAAGTTACTAAATAATGAAGGGAAGCTTAGAGAACTAAGTGATTTCATGAAACAAAATAATATTTGAACCATAGGAGTCTGAGAAGAAAAGTGATAAAAGGGGCAGAAGGATTATTTGAACAAATTATAGCTGAGAACCTCCCCAATCTGAGAAAGGAAACAGGCATCCAAGAGGCACAGAGAACTCCCTTCAAAATCAACAATAACAGGTCAACACCATGACATACCATAGTGAAATTGGCAAAATACAAGGATAAAGAGAGCATTCTGATAGCATCTAGGGACAAAAAGGTCCTTAACCTACAAGGTTAAACCCATGATGTTAGTAGAAGATCTGTCCACTGAAACTTGGCAGACCAGAAGGAAGTGGCAGGAAATATTCAATGTGCTGAACAGGAAAAATAGGCAGCCAAGAATACTTTATCCAGCAAGGTTGTCATTCAGAATGGAAGGAAAGATAAAGACTTTCCCAGACAAACAAAAACTAAAGTAGTTCATGACCACTAAATCAGCCCTACAAGAAATATTAAGGGGGACTCTTTGAGTGGAGAAAAATAGGCGCAAAGACTACAAAGGACCAGACAGCAGCACCAGGAACACCAAATCCACAGAAAACACAATGGCATTACATTCATATCTTTCAATAATCACTCTGAATGTAAATGGACTAAATGGACTAAATGGACCAAAAGACTTAGGGTATCAGAATGGACTAGAAAAAAAAAAAAGATCCATCTATATGCTGCCTAAAAGAGACTCATTTTAGACCTAAGGACACTGGCAGATTGGAAGTCAGGGGATAGAGAAACATTTGTCATGCTAATGGAGGTAAAAAGAAAGCCAGAGTAGCCAAACATATGTCAGACAACTAGATTTTAAAACAAAGACTGTAATAAGAGATGAAGAAGGGCATTATATCATAATTCAGGGGTGTACCCATCAAATAGAGCTAACAATTATAAATATTTATGCCCCTGATATAGGAGAACCCAAATATATATCAACTAATCACAAACAAAAGAAACTCATTGATAATAATACCATAATAGTAGGAGACTTTACTACCCCACATACAACAATGGACAGATCATCTAACCAGAATATCAAAAAGGAAATAATGGCTTTGAATGACATACTGGACTAGATGGACTTAACAGATATATTCAGAATATTTCATCCTTAAGCAACAGAATACACATTTTTCTCCAAGGCACATGGAACATTCTCCAACTTAGATCAGATACTGGGTCACAAATCAGCCCTCAACAGGTACAAAAAGATCCAGATCATACCATGTATATTTTCAGATCACAACACTATGAAACTTGAAATCAACCACAAAAAACATTTGGAAAGCTCTCAAATACATGGAGGTTAAAGAATATCAACAGATGAAGGGGTCAACCAGGAAATTAAAGAAGAAATTAAAAAATACATGGAAGCAACTGAAAGTGAAAACACAACAATGTCTTTGAGATGCAGCAAAGACAGTCCAAACAGAAAGCACATTGCAATTCAGGCCTATCTCAAGAAGCAAGAAAAGTCCCAAATACACAACCTAACCTTACACCTACAGGAGATAGAAAAGGAGCAGTAAATGAAGCACAAAGACAACAGAATAAGGGAAATAATAAATGTTAGAGCAGAAATAAAAGATATAGAAAGAAAAGAAATGTATATATATACATGTGTACAATGGGATACTACTCAGCGATGAAAAAGAATTAAATATTGTCATGTGCAACAATGTGAATGGAACTAGAGTGTATGATGATAACCAAAATAAGTCAGTCAGAGAAAGACAAATATATGATTTCACTCATATGTGGAATTTAAGAAACAAACAAGATAAACATAGGGGAAGAGAAGGAAAAATTAGATAAAAACAGAGAGGGAAGACAACCAAAAGAGACTCTTAAATAGAGAGTACAAACTGGGGTTGCTGGAGGGGAGGTGGGTAGGGGGATGGACTAAATGGGTGATGGGCATTGAGGGGGGCACTTGTTGGGATCAGCACTGGGTGTTATATGGAAGTGATGAATCCCTGGGTTCTACTTTTGAAATCAACACTGCACTGTATGTTAACTAACTTGAATTAAAAAAAATAAATTTAAAGTATTAATGAATTAATTAGATGTCTCTTGTAGACAGCATATAGTAGGATCTTGTTTATTTATTCAGTCTATGCATTTTGATTGGAGTATTTTATCTATTCATATTTAATACTATTATTGATATAGTTGCCTGAACATTGATATAGATGTCTAAAGTGATTTTTTTTTTCTTTTTGTCTGATTCTTTTTTCCTGGTCCTTTTTTTTCCTTTATTGCTTTTCTTGCATTAAATCAGTGTTTCTAGTATAACATTTTAATTCCTTTCATTATTTTTTACTCTATGAGTTTTTTTCTTTTTTAGTGATTTCTGTAAGGCTTGCCATATATATCTTAACTTATCAGAATCTACTTCAGATTTATACGAAACTAATTCCAGTGGAGTAGAGAAACATTATTTATATATAGCTCTAGTCCTTTTTCCCCTTTTGCTGCCATTATGGTTGTACATATTACACCTATATATGTTACCAATCCTAAAATGCTTTCTTACAATTATTACTTTAAGTGTGTCCATTACAGAAGCTGAGAAAAGAAAGAAGAGAAAGTACATATTTATAGAATTAAAATGTTGACCTTTGTTTACCATTTGTTCCTATGAATTCAAGTTACCATCTGGTTTTATTTCCTTACTTCAATACAACTTTGGTTCTACCTACATCCTTTTAGCTGTTATTGTCAATAGTTGCATTTCTATATGTTATAGGCTCAACAATATACATATTCATTTATAAAATTGCTTTTTAAGTTAGTTAAAAAATACTTTTTTATAGCTTCATTATTACCTTTACCAGCACTCTTTGTTTTTTCATATGAAATCTTGCCATTTGCAACCATGTTGATTGAACTAGAGGATATTATGCCAAGCAAAATTAGTCAGAGAAAGACAAATATATCACTTCACATATGAGGACTTTAAGATACAAAACAGATGAACATAATGGAAGGGAAGCAAAATTAATATAAAACAGGGAGGGGAATGAAACATAAGAAAGTCTTAAATATGGAGAACAGAGGGTTACTGGAGGGGTTGTCGAGGGGAAATAGGCTACATGGGTAGGGGGCATTAAGTAATCTACTCCTGAAATCATTGTTGCACTATATGCTAACTAACTTGGATGTAAATTAAAAAATAAATAAATTAAAAACTGCAAAAAAAAAAAAGAAATCAAATTAATTACTACCTGGGGTCACTTTCCTTCAGCATGAAGAACTTCCTTTAGTATTTTTTGTGAGAGGGGTCTGCTACCATCAAATTCTGTCAGTTGTTGTTTATGTGGGAATGTATTTATTTTGCTTTAATTTTTGAAAGATCATTTTGCTGGATGTTAAATTACTGGTTTACTTTTTTTTCTTTCTTCTCATTTAATATATCTTCCACTGCCTTCTGGCCTCCATTATTTCTGATAAGAAGTCATCTGTCATTCATATTGAGGTTCCCTTTTGTGGATTAACTCTTGTGTTCCTTCAAGATTTTCTCTTTGTTTTTACATAGTTTGATTTTGATGTGTCTGCATGTGGATCTTTTTCATTTTATCTGACTTAGAGTTTTTTTAATTTCTTGGATGTTTAAATTAATATTTTTCAATGAATTTGGGGAGTTTTAAACTATAATTTCCTTGACTATTCTGCTCCATTCTCTCTCTCCTCTCTTTCTGGTGCTGTCATTATGCATATGTTGATGTGCTCCATGGTGTCCCATATTTATCAGAAGCTCTATTCATTTTTCTTCATTATTCTTCAGACTGCATAATATCCATTAATCTCACTTCAGGTTCACCAGTTCTTTCACCTCCCAGTTCAAATCTACTTTTCAGTCTCTTTCAAGAATTTTTCATGATAGTTGTACTTTTGACTTTAGTCTTCCTATTTGGTTCTTTTGTAGAAGCTACACCTTTTATTGAATTCTTTATTTAATAAAACACTGTCACTATAACTTTACCTCTTTGAGGATGATTTCCTTTAGTTCTTCAAAAATAGTTATAGTGATTGTCTTGAAGTCTTTGTTATGTTTAACATCTGGACTCTGTCATAGGTATTTCTCTTGCCTGCTTTTTCCTATATATGAATCATACTTTCCTGTTTCTTTTAATGTCTCAATTTTTATTGAAGGTGGACATTTTAGGTAATATTGTAGCAATTCAGACATGATTTCCCTCCATCCTCTTTTGGGCTTCTTTATGTTGATTTTTTTTTTCATTTACTTGTTTAGGGACTTGGCCAAACTATTTCAGTGAATTCTATTTACCCTGCAGTGTGAAACTTCTAATGACACTCCACAGAGGGTACAGCCTTGGGCATATGCACAGTCACCCTGAGATGACAGTGGCTTTGGAGGGTTCTCTTTGACTATCTCTTTCCATGATCTTTATTGTTAAGTTGTCTGCTTCATATGATATGATATCACACTCAGCTATTTGGCTCCATTAATTTCAGGCAGATTGCTCTATTTTTTTCCAAGAGAATTTCTAGGCCATAAATTACTCCATAGTTAGATTAAATTACATTTGGGGAAGGGTAGTTTTTGAGACCAGTGTGAGGTTTTTTCTGCCCAAAGAAGGTTCTTATCTGTCTCTTTTCCTAGTTCTCTCTGGTAAACTAGCTGGTGTAATGTTTACTTTGTTGCTTTTATAAAACTATCAGCCTCCTCTTAACTTCTTACCATAAAAATCCCCATTGTTTTCAAGAGTTCCCTTAGGCTTGAATTTCCCCATAATGTTTCCAATAAAGCCAAATATTTTGGTGATAGCTTTAGAGCTCACTGCCTCTCCCATTAAGAAAAATTTCTGACCCACTACTTCATGTATGCTCTACTGTGACAGTGTATTCATTTCCTAGGGCTGTTATAACAAAGTATCATAAACTGGGCAAACAACAGAAAATTATTGTCTCACAGTTCTGAATATCAGAAGTCTGAAATCAAGTTGTCATTAGGGTCTGTGAAGGTTCTAGGGAAGAATCTGTTCTGGGCCTCTCAGCTAGCTTGTACCTTGGCTTGTGGTAACATAATTCTAATCTTTATACAGTATTCATTCTGTGTGCCTATGTGTCTGTCTCTTCATATGGCATTTTTTTATAAGGACACAAGATATTTTGTATTGGGGACACCCTAATCTCATCTTAACTTGATTATGTGTACAAAAACCCTATTTACAAATAAAGTCATATTCACAGATACAAGGGATTAGGACTTCAGTATATCTTTTGGGGGGATGAAAAACCCATAAAGCAAGAGAATTTAGGCAATACAGTCTATAGGGATCAGCATCTTAGGGCACAAAGCAACAAGAGAAAGGTAGAGAATGGACCTGGTGGAGGAGGATAATGGTTGATGCAAATGGAGACTAACCAGCCTGTCTTCTCTAAGAAATTGTTCTTATTCCTATTATAAATTGGCATTTTGTGTGCTTATTCTTCTGGATGTGAAAAGTTGAGGACAATATTGTCTCTTTAATCAAATCTCTACCCTACAGGTTACTGCTAAAGTGGCTAACTAGCTTATCGAAATGACACCTCTGCGTCTTCACTTTACAATTATAATAATTAGTTATTGCACGACTACTCACTAAAGAACTAAAATTTATTGAGTACTTACTATGTGCAATGGAATACAAGGCTCACTTATTCAATTCTCTTAATAATCCTGTGAAATATCCCCATTTTACAGCTAAAGAAACTAAAGCAAAGAGAGAACAACTTCAGTGTTCCCCAGTTAGTAAGTTGTACAGCTGAGATTTGAACTGAGGTCTTTATGGTGCCAGAGTCTATTCTATTTCCTATAAACATGCTGCCTTTCTGATTATTGATCTCATAGAGCAATGACCAAAGGATGTTCATGATAATTCAGTTAATAGGTCTTTGGTTAGAACCTTATAATATTTTATATGTTGATAGCCATTGTGGAGAACATAAAAGAATTTACCAAAAATAACTCATTGCTTCTGGAGGCATGTAATCTAATTTTTAAAAATAACTTAAATAATAATGTAACACTACATAATTAAGTCCCAGAATAACATTTTTGAGTTATAAATGCTGCTAGAAGTCAGAAATCAGTAAGGACTTTATATAGATGTAGATGGCTTCATGGAGATTAAATAAGTTATACAGAGGAACATTTTAGGCAAGAGATCTACCATTAGTGAGCATATTCAGGCAGGAATGAGTGTAATATATGTAGGGATAGAGAGAAGACAGTCTTGTGTGGAAGAGAGAAGTGGAATGAAAGAAAATAGTGGCAATAAGTACTCAGGAAAGACCTCAGACCTCAAACAGCTGATTAATATGTCTGAACTTGGTTTGTTAGGCATTACAGAAATATGGAAGGTGTTGTATAATACTGACTTTAAAAAAAGTGATTTACTTAAAATAAATTTGCCGAGGCCATGTGGAAAGCCAGAATCAAATATAGGGGTTCGTTTCTTTGGTTCAGAGATGCTAGCCAAGGGTTATCAGTATGCATTCCCTAGCTAGGTCAGTACTATAGACCTTGAGAGCAGCACTTGCTGCAGGCAGCCTTTATGCTTCTACTTATGAGTTGGAAATACCCTGTCTTTTGCCACTTCCTGGATCTATGATACTAACCTGTGTAAGCCATAATGAGAGTGGTAGAGTTTACAGATGCACATTTTCAGGGATTTTATCACTCTTAAGCAAACAGTTTAAGTGAATTTTGTCATGGACTTGTGAAGAGCCAGGCTCTCTTTTAATGTTTAAAGTATTAATTTTTAGCATTTTGGAGGAAAAGGTGCTTTGCAACTTGGATTGATTCTGTTTATGACCGCTTTGGTTTTATTCTAAGTGTCTGGAATACCTGCTCAGAGATTACCATCTTAAGGGCTCAAAAGGCCCAAAAGACCTTACCACAACTGGCAGCTCTATCAACATCCAGTTGTGGAAAACATAACAGGATTCTGTCACTATTAGAAGAGCTAGTGCTGTTTATATCACATGAAAAGGTAGCCCAAAGTTATCACTCATACAGCATTGGTAAATTCGTCACCATATGTGGTTTTCCTCAATTGCTGATGAAGTACCTCCTTTAGTGACGACAGCAAAGGATAAAGTTCAGACTCTTAAACTTGTATTCAACATCCTTTATAATGCTTTTCTTGCTTTCTTTTTACTACTTACCTACAGGATTCCCTGCTCTGATCAAACAGCCCCATTGCCCAAACTTTTTACTTTCTCACCATTTAGAGATGGCATTTATTCTATCCTTCTATTTAGATGCCACATAACCTTTAAGAGACAGTATAAATTCTGGTCCTCCTTGAGGACAGCTTCATAGAGATTGTGGGCAGTCTCCTGTGTATTCCTATGGTGGTGTTCTCGATATAGGATCTATTTTACATGTTGATCCAGGTTCCCCTGAAGAATCTGTGTAGTGTGTGACATTTATGGCTTTACTACAGTACTTCATCATGAGTGGCTGGTGTGGTAGGAGGGGAGTGAAGCTAACTAGGTTAGGCTAGCTGACCAAGATTCGCAAACTAAACTTTCTTGATCTTTCCCCTGGCCGTAGAAAAATGAGCTTCTCCAAGTAAACATAACTTTTCCACAAATGCCTGGTCTTTCTAGAAAGCTGCAGGGAGCTAGCAATATGCTCCTGTTTTTCTGCCTGATATTGTAGTTTCTGCCAGATAGTATAATCTATCCTAACGACTGTGCCAGCATCATGATTACTATTATAGTACTCTTCTTGGTGATCCAGATTTCTTTCAGCAGGAATGGAAGATGCTCCCACTCTAACCAAGAATGATAAGCAAGAGGTACATATGCTGGCCTAAGGCCAGTAAAAACTAGAAACTTCCATCAGTCATTTAATCTCCATGATGACTTAAGAGGATATTCAACTTTTATTTCCTATCTTTTCTCCCCTCACACCCTATTATTTACTCCATACTTTTGGTTATAATGACTCAGAATTGCACTACACATAGAAAGAAATGGGATGCTGCTGTTTTTATGAATGCTTCTGGGTGAAATAGGTTTGGCGTGTGTCTTGCCATGTGACGTGTCTTGCCACCTGATGTTGTAACTGGTTTATAGGAGATGCTGCTTCTGAGATTGAAATCATTACAGTCTTTTTCCTATGGCCTATACAGACAGCGAATCCAGTACCTTAATGAATGAGACACAAGTATCTAAAAGACCTCAAAAGCCAAATGCCATACAGTCCCATCTTTACCAACTAATAAGCTAAAATGTAGATATAACATTTTTCTTTTTTGATTTAAAATTTTTTTTTCTGTCTTGTGACAATATGCTGTTAGGATGGTAGAAACACATGCACATTCAACTCTAAACTCTCAGGGAGGTTTGATACTTAGTTTTGGAAAAGGCCCATCAAACAATCACCACCAGCTCATCATGTGCTATGAAGCCTCAGGCCTGGTAATTGGAAAACACTCGAAGAGGTTAGACTATACATAAATATTTGTAGCCTGCTGGGGTGTTTTCCCAATTGTAAAAATGTTAGAGAAAATATGAAGAAAATGTGCACCATTTGCTTAGAGAAAGAATGCTTTATATTCTATGCCAATGTCTCTTTCTTTTACTTTCTTACTTTTTTTTTAGTACTAGGAATTAAAAATATTTGGTGCGGCCTTAGGTAGAATATGATCCAGTGACAAAATATAATTGTGAATTTGTTTAGCTTCTAATCTGTTTTAACTATTTTCTTTACCTCTGTGCACAATTGGCTCCTGGGTGAAGAACCTCACTTGTTACCACCCACCTTCTTGATTGGTATTGACTAAATCATAATATGGGTCCTCCTGGGGGATCTTCTGTTGAGTAAAGTTATTTCCTTTACTGGATCCTTCCCAGTATGGTGTCTGTAAAACATTCTGAATTTTTTGGTTGTTATCAAAACAGTCTCCTAAGCCCACGGTCTGGGTTCTGATTTGGATTGGAGAGTTGCAGTTTCATAAGGATCAAATGAATGTGCATTTCTGGAAGGAAGGAACATTTTTTGTGGTCACGGCAAATGCCACTGGACATCACCAGTCTTAGACTTAGGGGCATCTGAGAAGAATGTGATATTTTTCCATATTTTAGCTTCTTACTTTTTAAAGCTAGGTTCCTTGAGTCAGTGGCATGTTCTTATGCTGGAATGATTTTTTGCTTAGTGTGCTTATAGATATTCTTGGTCATACTTCAGCCCCCAGTATTTGGGAGTTCCCTGAATTAACTGCGTATACTGACTCTGGCCTATGTAATTGTTGAAAATGAGAAATTGGATGCAGATGTATTGCAGTCTGAGCTCAGATTCAGGCACTACTCTCAAAGTTAAGAAAAGGACAAAGGGAGGGTATGAATAAAGACAGTTCACCAAGGATCAGGCTGCATCATTTTTTCTGTGTCTGGTTTAATGAATCTCAGGATTTTCTTGAAAGAAAGAAATGGAAATTGTGGGGGAAAGCATGGATGATTTGGTGGTGGAATAAGGAGAAAGGAATAAAAATAAATGAGGATGTAGATTAATTTGGTAGTGGATCAGGAAACTTTGGTGGAAGATACACATTTCTAAGAACGTCTTTTTATGTTATTTGTTTTGAAACAATTTCAAACTGGGAGAAAAATTACAAAAATAAAAAAACTTCTATATTTCCCTCATCCAAGTTCTCCAAATGTTAACATTCTACCACATTTGTTCTCTCTCTCTCTCTCTCTCTCATCCTCCAGTGTGTATTTTTCAAAAAACAAGAATACTCTCCTACATAACTAAATGCCAACATCCAAAGAAATCAGTAGTCATACAACACTGTCATCCAACCTACAGACTCTATTTGGATTTTGCCAACTGTATCAATTGTATCTCTTGTTCCTTTCTGGTCCAGTGTTTGTATGGTTTTAATTATCTTGACTTTTAAAATAGTAAGGACTTTCATTTTGAAGGGTATTGCTCAACCTGGGTCCATCTGATGTTTCCTTGGGACCAGTGTCAAGTCCTTCTTTCTTGGCAGAAATATTACAGAACTGATGCTGTGCTCTTCGCAATGTGTGACATTAAGGGTGTGCATAGTATCTACCCATCCCTCTACAAGTGAGGCTAACCTGATCACCAGACAAGTTATTGTCTGCCAGTTTGCTCCACTGTAAAGTCACTATTTCCCTTGTTGGTAATGCCCCAAGTATTTGGGGTAGGAGGAGGTATTCTAAGTTTATGCTAATATCTTTACTACAGCAAAGCTTCATCTAGAAGCCTTAGTATCCATTCAAGAATCTCTTCTGAATAAACCACCACTGTGTTGCCAAGTCTATCTTTATTATTTGGCACCCAAAATAAGGTATCCCTTTGTATTAGTCTGGCTTCTTCAGAGAAACAAAGCTTCTGTAAACTGAATATTTGTTTCCCCCCCAAATTCATATCTTGGAACCCTAATCCTCAGTGTGATAGTATTTGGAGTTGGGACCTTATGGAAGTAATTACAGTTATATTAGGTCATAAGGGTAGGGCCTTCATGATGTTATTATTGCCCTTATAAAAAGAGAAGGGTACATGGGATCTCTCTCTCTCTTTCTGTCTCTGTACATACCAAGGAAGGTCATGTGAGGACATTACCAGGAAGAATCCCTAAGCATGAACCCAGCCATGCAGGCATCCTTATCCCAGATTCCTAACCTCCAGTATTCTGTTATATCAGCCCAAACTGATTAAGACAAGAGCAAATATATGTAAAGAGGCTCATGTGGTTATGAAGGCTGAGGAATTGACTCATGTGGTTGGTTATGAAGGCTGAGAATCTGCCTGATGATCTGCAGTCAGCAAGTTGGATACCCAGAAGAGCCAATGGTATAAGTTCCAGGCTGATTTCTAAGTCCTTATAACCAGAAGAGCCAATAGTATAGTTTATAGTCTAAGTCTGAATCCAAAATCAGGAGAAGACCAATGTCCCAGCTCAAAGACAGGCAGAGAAAGTGAACCTTCTCTATTCTGCCGTTTTTATTCTAGTTAGAATAACAAATTGGAAAAAGCCAATCCACATTAGGGAGGGCAATTTGCTTTACTCATGCTGCTTATTCACATGTTCATCTCATCCAGTAACACCCTCACAGACACACCCAGAATAATGTTTAACCAAATAACTGGGCACACCATGGCCAAGTCAAGTTGACATATAAAATTAACCATTGTAAGTTCAACCCTTGTCATCTTGGAACCCATGAACATCTTAAACCATATTGAATCCCCAAATAAAGACAATAAAATTCCAGCTAACATAGTACACCTGTCCTGCATACAGCCAAAACCACACTAACCCCTTACCCAGAAGAGGAGGTAAAGTCCTTGAGTGATGTTAACTCTTCTCCTTGATAACTATTAATTTAAATACAATACTTAACAAAGTATTGCTATGCAAAGTTAACAATACTTAATTGCTATGATATAAACCCAATAAATCTTCTGAGGGCCTAAGAGAAGGAAGAAAAGAAAGATTTTATATACAAACATATTCATAACAACATAAGGAAAAACTCATGACAAGTCCTCATTTCTATAACTGTTCACGTGGTTGTGGTTGATATTTACAACTAACTTCTTTCCCTATGCAGTTTGTATCACCTTTGCTATCAACAAGCACCTCAACTGGTTATGGTTCACTACCTGATGGAGTGACTCAAACCTTCATCCCAAAGAGTCAAGTTTATTAGTAAGTCCTCCCTGGATTGGGTTGTAGTTTTCCAGTGACCTTAATCACAGGTAATGGTAATACTTAGAAATGCCCTGATGTATCTTGCATTACTGCAAACATACTCTTGCTTATCTCCATTGTGTATTAACAGTCCAATTTTTCTTTGGTAATCAGGATTAGTCACCCCAGACAGCACAGTAACTGCCTATTCTTTACCTGTTGATTCACAGGCATGCGAAAACCCAAAGGGGCTAGATGATAGTCTTCACTTCCAGTTCAGTGGAATCATTATTGTGTCCCTTGGTAGAAGCATCTCTCCCTTTGTAACTATGACCTCTAGGCTAGCAAAGGATAATATCATGGGAAGGAGAAGCAAAAATTTTGGTAGTAGGTCACTTGAGGTGATAGAAGTGCGACTCTAACTTCCAACTCTTGACTCTTGGACCCATGTACTGCGGTGCTGACTCAGAGTGTGTGTGTGTGTGTGTATACACACACACACACACACATATATATATATGTGTGTGTGTGTATATATATATATATATATATATATATATATATATATATCCTTCTGGAGAACCTTGCCCCAGCCCTGCAAGTATTGTCTGGTATTGTAACTGAGTCTTCAAAAAGCCATTTCACCATTCTATCAAAACAGCTGTTCAGAATAGTGAGAAAGATGGTAAGGACAGTGAATTCCATGAACATGGGCCTATTGCCACACTTATTTTGCTTTGAAGTGAGTTCTTTGATCAGAAGCTTGCTATGTGGAATACCATGATGGCAAATAAGGCATTCTGTAAGTCCACAGGTGGTAGTTTTGGCACAATCATTGCATACAAGGAAGGCAAATCCATATCCAGAGTGAATGTCAATTCACATAAGAACAAAATGCTCCCTTTTCATGATGAAAGTGGTCCAGTGTAATCAACTGCCACCTAGTAGCTGGCTGATTACTCCAGGGAATAGTGCCATAGGGGAAACTTGGTATTGGTTGTTGATGCTGCCAGATTGGACACTCAGCTGTGGCTATGGTGAGGTTGACCTTGGTAAGTGGAAATCCATGTTGCTAAGTCTGTGCATAACCTCCATCCCTACCACCATGGCCACTTTGTTCTTGAGCCTACATAGAGTGATGACAGGAGTAGCTGGGGAAAGAGGCTGACTGGTAGCCATGGAATGAGTCATCCTATGCACTTCATTGCTAAAAATCCTCCTCAGCTATGGTCACTCTTAGGTGAGCATTCACATGGGACATAAATATATCTTCATGTTTTTTTTCCCTATTCAGAGGGTCTTTCCACATATATCTTCCCTAAATTTCTTTGTTACCAATTTTGTAACCATGTTCTTGCCAAGTCCCTGGCCTTCCAGTCAAATCATTGCCTACAGCCCATGAATCAGTATATAATTACATACCTAACCGTATCTCTTTCCAAGCAGAGTGAACAACCAAGTGCACTGCTCAAAGTTCTGCCCCCTGGGAAGATTTCATTTCACCACTATCCTTCAGGCAATATCCCAGAAATGGACTATAATGCTACAGCTGTTCACTTTCTGATGGTACCTGTATGTCATGCAGAATCATCTGCAAACCAGACCCAAGTCTTCTCTTCTGTTAATTGAATGTAAGGATTGAATGAGGTCATAGGTACAGGTTGGGTTAGTGAAGTCAGTGTAGCAGGAATGGGAGCATGAACATTTGAGCCACTTATTCATTTAACTTATTTGTGCCTTCAAGGCCTCCTTGAGCCATATCACATATATACTACTTCTATTTGATGATGTAATGCTTCTGTGTATGCTCAAATTTATGTCTTGGTGATTCAGATAACACCAAGTTCATAACCCAGGCTGCATAGTAATTTGATGGCCCACATGACTAGGCATTCAGTCTCTACTACTTTCTCAAAAGGATAGTAGTTTTCTGTGGAGAATGGTAGGACTTTGCTCCAAAATTCTAAGGGCCTATAGTGTATTTCACCTATACGGACCTACCAAAGGCTCCAAACAGTATCTGTATCCGTCACTGACACCTCAAGCACCATTGGATTTGCAGGATCATGGGCTCAAGTGGCAGAGTAGCTGGCATTGCAGCCTGACCTGTTATAGAGCTTTCTCTACTAATCACAATCAACATCAAAATTAGCAGCTTTTTGGTTCACTCAGTAAATGGGCTGAAGTAATACACTCAAATGAGGAACTGTTGCTTCCAAAATCCAAAGAGGCACAATAGGAATTGTGCCTCTTTTTGGGTTGTAGGAGGGGCTAGGTGCAACAACTCATCCTTCAATTTAGAAAGGATATCTTGACATGTCCTTTACCATTAGACTCTTAGAAATCTCACTGAGGTAGAACCCCTGAATTATTGTTGGATTTATTTCCTTCTCTCTGTTATGCAAATGTCTTACCAATAAATCTAAAGCAGCTGCTACTTCTTGCTGACTAGATCCAGTCAGCCTAAGGTCATCAGTGTAACAAACCAGTGTGATAATCTTGTGGAAGGGAAAGGCAATCAAGATCTCTGCAAATTGAATTATGACACAGGGCTGGAGAGTTGATAATCCCCTTAGGTAAGACAGTGAAGGTGTATTGCTGTCCTTGCCAGCTGAAAGCAAACTTCTTCTGGTGGTCCTTATTGACTTGTATGGAGAAAAAAAAGCATTCGTATGCCAAGTAAAAGGATATGTTAATTTGCTCAAGCAATGAAACCACATCTGATACAACAGCTGCAATTGGAATCATCACCTGGCTAAAATTATGATAATCCATGGTCATTCTCCAAGATCCATCCTTCTTCTATGTAGACCAGACAGATGAGCTGAATAAGGATGTGGTGGGAATCACCACCTCTACATCTTTTAAGGTATTGATGGTGGCACTAATTTCTGCAGTCCCTCAAGGAATGTGGTATTATTTTTGGTTTACTATTTTCCTAATTAGAGTCAGTTCTAGAGACTTCCCTTAGTCTTTCCTGCCATAAAAGCTCTAAGTCCACAGGTCAGAGAACTAATGTGGGAATCCTGCTAGTCGAGCACACAGTGTGTCTATTCCAATTATGTGTTCTAGAACCTGCAGAGTTGACCACAGGATGGGTTTGGGGACCCACTGGGCACACTCAGATTTGGACCTGAGCTAATATTTCACTGATCACTTAGTATCTACATGGTTTGGTTTGACTAGTGAACTACAATGACATTTAGGTTTCCTGGAATTCATATCAGTTCAGAGCCAATGTCTAGTAGTCCCAGAAAGGTTTGATTATTTACTTTTCCCCAGGGATTTATCCTGATTAAAGGTATAGGTCCCTTTGGAAAGGGATGGGAGAACTGTTAATGGTATAAATTTTTATCAGGCCTCCTCTTCATTCAAGGGGCTTTGGGTGGTTAACTGGTTCGAGTCTGGGAATTGATTGAGGGACTGTGACTCTTTGTTTTTGTTCAGGTTAAACTTTTGTTCGCTTGACCTAGAATTTTTCTGTTTATACAATCAAGTAAGAATTTAGTCATTTTCATATCTCTTCCACTTTTAGGAACACCACAATCAGATACAAAATGCCATTGGTTTACATGAGTCAGACTGTTCTAATTGCTGCTTTGATTCTGTCATCTATTACCATAACCATGTCACCCTTGCCTTTGGCGATTGAGTGCTACCACTTGGCCCCTGCCTCCCCGTTACTCCCCGTAACCCAGTTACTCCCACTGCATTTAGGTTTCCCAATTCAGTGACAACAGTTACCACTGTAAGGTCTGACCTGTAGAGAAGAGCTGTCATAGAGTTCTTCAAGGATGCCAGGATTCTTCTTACCAATTTATTTCTCACAGTAGTGGTGAAAGGCATGCCTTTTAAACCCTTCCATTGTGAGTGAGTAGGTTTTAAATGACAAATTTACTCCAACATTCCAATATTTCTAAGCCTTTAATCCCTTTCCATTAAACCAAGGCAGGTCTGACATTTCCAATTTATTCACCATAGGCTGGCCGCCTTTTAGTCCATGTTTCAGCCAACCAACCAAACTATGAGAGTCCTTCTTCACTCCCCACGGTACAGCATTAAATGCAGAACCTCTGCTTAGTGAAATTACTTAAGTAAATTCAGCCTGACCCAAATTTATGCTCTTTTCACACCCTCAATATTGTTTTACACACATATTCCACAGATTTCTGTCTGTATAAATTAGGAAACTTAAGTAGTTCTTTTGGAATGTAGTACACTTCCTTATGAGTTATACCTCATACCTCACCTTTAGGGGTCTGCTGCAAGGAGTCTAGTTATAGGTCAAAAAGCAAAGAGAGGGTGGGGCCTCTGTGTGGCTCAGTCAGTTAAGTATCTGACTTTGGCTCAGGTCATGATCTCGCACCTCGTGAATTCAAGCCCCACGTCAGGCTTGTGCTGACAGGTCAGAGCCTAGAGCTTGCTTTGAATTCTGTGTCTCCCTCTCTCTCTGCCCTTCCCCTACTCATGCTATCTCTCTCTCTCTCTCTCTCTCTGAAAAAAGTTTTTTAAAAACTAAAGAAAAGAGGGTTTGTGGGAGTGGGTCATGAGGAGAATCAGCATTGCTTGTATGACAAGTACATCAGAGAAGGCCATTACAGTTTCCTCAGGCAATGCAGAGTTAATCCTCGCAGAATAGGGCAGAATGCGGTGAGTGGAGAGGCTGCTGCTATCACTTGGGAGTGGGGAAGCCACTGCTACTGGGATGGGGAGGCCATTTCTATTGAGTGTGGTGAGACTATTTCCACTGGGAGTAAGGAGGCTGCTTCTACTTAAGGGGGTAGAAAGGCCGCTTTCACTGCCAAAGAAGACTCATCAGACTTTAGGGGCTCAATGTCACTAGCTTCAACAGAATCTTCCCACATAGCT
The DNA here is from genome assembly GCF_027475565.1 of Acinonyx jubatus. Taxonomy (NCBI): domain Eukaryota; kingdom Metazoa; phylum Chordata; class Mammalia; order Carnivora; family Felidae; genus Acinonyx; species Acinonyx jubatus. The sequence goes on from NC_069380.1 coordinate 209,828,570, forward strand.
TTATTCCAACTTACAGGAACCCATTATTTCCCCATCAGGTGTCCTCACTTTAACAGTAAACACCCTGTGAGAGTTGGAGTTCAAATTGTACTGAATTGTACTATAATTTAGCCAGACCCAGGATGAGATTTTGTCTTTAATTTTCAGCAATCTCAGTCCTGAAACTATAGGAGATAGGGATATCTTTCAGGGCACCCATAGAAGCTTTCAGGTTTTTATGCTTGAGCTGTGAATTCCAATCTCTGAGTTCATCCTTTTCTTTCACTATTTGTCCAGCTAATTACGAGCAACAATAATCTCAATATATTTGTTAGTTTTCCAAAAATGTTCAAAAGTGTCATATGCACAGTCTCCCAACTCCTTGCTTTTTTAAAAATATTTATTTTTGAGAGAGAGAGAGAGAGAACACATGCGAGGGAGGGGCAGAAGGGAGACACAGAATCTGAAGCAGGCTCCAGGCTCTGTGCTATTAGCACAGAGCCTGATGCAGGGCTTGAACTCACAGACTATGAGATCATGACCTGAGCTGAAGTCTGTCATTCAACTTACTGAACCACCCAGGTGCCCCATCTCCTTGCTTCTTATAAATGGTTGATTGAAGTATCCAATAGAGATAATTTGTATATCTGTGTTGCCAGATCGTATCATGGACTATCGGTGCCATCTTTACTTCTGGAAATAGAGTCATTAGTGTCTCTAAATTTAATCAGGTTAGAGATGCAATTCTGGAAAGCCTAGAACCAATACAGAAAAAAAATGCCCTTAAAATTTTGTTCTAGTCTGGGGTGCCTGGGTGGCTCAGTAGGTTGAGCATCCAACTTTGGCTCAGGTCATGATCTCATGGTTCATGAGTTTGAGCCCTGCATTGGGCTCTCTGCTCTCAGCACAGAGCCTACTTTAGATCCTCTGTCTCCCTCTTTCTCTGCCCCTCTCCAGCTTATGCTTTCTGAGTCTCTCTCTCTCTCTCAAAAATAAGAATAAACATTAAATTTTTTTTAAATTTTAGTTCTAGTCTGTGTTCTCCAGAGAAACAGAACCAATAGGATGCAAGACACACACATACACACACACACACACACACACACACACACACACACACACAGATCATGGGAATTGTCTTATGTTGTTACAGAGGCTGAGAAGTCCCACGGTCTGCATTTGGTAAGCTTGGAGACTCAGGAGAGCTCATAGTATAATTCCAGCCTGAATCTAAAGGCCTGAGAATCAGAATTGCTAATGGTCTAAGTTCTAGTCCAAGTCCTTTTGGTTTTTCAGTCAGGCCTCCAGTGGATTGGATAGGCCCATCCACATTAGGTAGAACAATCTGCCGTCCTCAGTCTACCAATTCAAATATTAATTTCATCCAGAAACACCCTCACAGATGCACCCAAAATAATTGTTGGCCAAATATCTAAGTACCCTGTGGCCCAGTCGAGTTGACACATAAAATTAACCATTGTGCTCCTTCTTTCTCACTCATTCATTTATACCAGCATAAATGCATATATTCTTGTTTTTTCAGTGGGTTTTATATATCTCACATTCATTACTTTGGTGCTGAAATTTTCTCATATTTGGTTTATGACAGCCACTTTCAACTGATATCTGTGTCACTTGACATGCTTGCATTTTTATTTTAGGGACTTTTTTTTTCTAGCATAACTATTCCAGGCCCACTTTATACTTTCTTTCCCCAGCCCTGAAATTTAGCTGTTTCCCTAAGAAGGCCTGATTTCTCTTAGCAAAAGATGGTGTTTTTAGAACTGAAGATCTTGGTATTTAATGTGCTCATTGTTACTGGAGTGGTATTGTTGCTAGATCCACTCAGCAGAGAGAGCTGGGAAAAATATCTTGTATATACATACATACACATATGATGTGCTTTTAAATCTACCTATGTATGTGTATATGTGTATATGTGTGTGTGTGTTTTAAAAAATGAGTTTCCACCAACATACCAATACTCTCAATTCCCATCCAGCATCTAACACACTGACCTAAGAATTTTCAAACACCGTACCTTTCTATATATGTAAATCCTTTCTCTCGACTCAAAATATTTACTGACATGTTCATTTTCACGTGTATTTAACCACTCTTCCAACCATACCAGCCATGTCCTCAAGACCCCAGCCTCACTGCTGCTACTTCAGTTTCAGTTTTTCTATCACCTCTTTGGCCCTTGAGCATGCTGCCACCTCCATGTCTCATGGTCACACTGCCACCTCTAAGGGGAGGCAACAGAAAGGAGCTTCAACAACTTCTTAGTATTATATTTTTAAATATAGTAAGCATTTAGAATATATAGATTTAATATTCACAGATTTAGATATCGATAAGAATTCCCCCAAGGTCTTTGTAAGAGTAGATAATTCTACTGAGGCATGAATTTACATTAAACATGCAGGGCTGTATTTAAGAGAAAGTCATTTACTGTGGGAGCTTTAAACACATCCACAAATTCTTTGCTAGTCTTCCCATGAATAAGGGCTAAGCTTAATGATTTGCCTTTAACAAACAGAATATGGCAGAAATGATACCACATTATATCCAAGGCCAGATCTTATAAGATGATCTATCTCTTTTCCTCTTGGGATGCTGTCTTTTGGAGCCATGCTATGAGAAACCCCAGGCCATATGGAGAGTCTACGTATAGGTGTTCTGGCCAATATCCCAGCTGAGGTCTCAGATTATATGATTACCAGCTTATGTGATGACTCCAGTCCCCAGCCATTGTATGACTGTAACCACATAAGATAACCTGAGCACAAACTGTCTAGCTGAGCCCAATTAATTCCTAGACTCATGAGAGAGAATAATAATGAAACATTTGTGTTTCCTGTAGGCTGCTGAGTTTTGAATGGTTCATTACACAACAGTAGATAATCAGAACATTTATCTAATGACTGTGTCTATCCACTTGTCCAGAATCTGATCTCAACACAGATTTGCCATTTATATTTTATTTTATTTTATAATTTTTTAAAGTTTATTTATTTTGAGAGAGAGAGAGAGAGGATGCACAAGCAGGGGAGGGGCAAAGAGAGGGGGATAGAAAGTAGGTTCTCTGCTGTCAGTCCAGAGCCTGACATGGGGCTTGAACTCATGAACAATGAGATCTTGACCAGAGCCAAAATCAAGAATCAGATGCTTAACTGACTAAGCCACCCAGGCACCCTGCCATTTATATTTTTGTATGGTAACTTATTTAATTCTTATAACAACTCTATCAAGTCAACATTAAAATCACCATTTTTTAGAGCTGAAGAGTCATATGTTATTGTGGAAACTTGAGAAATTAAGTCTCAGACAATGTTAAAGGGTCTGCTGAACTCATTTTTGTTTTTGTTTCTGTTTTTTTCAGGATCTAAAACCTTGATTATCTCAAAGACTTTTTCATTTATTCCCTTTGATTTTTATACAGCATTTGAAACCACACAGCATCATTTTCTTTAAGAAATTTTCCTTTTTTCTAGCTTCCATGCCATTATAATAGCCAGTTTTTTCATCCACTTCTCCAACAATTTCTTCTCTGCCTTCTTGACTCTTCTTTCTGCCCCCCATTTCCCACGGTGACATTTCCCAAGGTGAAATCTGAAGTATTCTCCTCTCTTTACAGTCTTTCCCAGAAGTCTTCTCTCACTACAATTATCATTTCTAAACAGATAAATTTCCCTATCTGTATTTATAGCCCTGATTTTTTTCTGTATTTATATTTTCCAGCAAATAATTCCCTCTTTAAAACCTCAATGTCATCCCAAAATACAATTAGCATCAGAACCACACTTTCAACTTACTTATCAAATATGACTCTGTCTTTTGACATACTTATTCCAGTCTTTGGCATCATTACTTTCTTAATATATCCAAAGTTTAAACCTTATAATCCTTTGATCAATCCATTTTCTTTTTTCCTTTTTTACACTGGGTGATGAAGTCCTGATTCTTTTCATCCTTTCTGTTATATTTGACATTACCCCTATCTGAGCAGTTGCCTGCTAACTGGTTGCTAGGCTTCCAACCTCTTTCTTCCCTAAGCTATCCTACTTATTACTATGAGTTCATATGACTAAAGTATTTTCATATTAAATCCTGATTGAAAACTTCCAAATGCATCTCCTTATTTAAGACATAAAGATTCTCCAGAACTTGACCACAACTGTTTTACTAATTTTCTCATCTTCACCTCTCAAATGTAATTCCAGCATCAGTTGGATAGGTCTGTTCACTGTCCCTTAAAATTTCTTGCACATGCTTACCTCTTTAACTTTGTTTCCTTTGCTTTCTAGAGTTCTCTCATTTTTTCCTATTTGTTCAACTTCAACCCTCATTGCATTCTTATCAGCTCAAGTGGTGATAAAAGGGCTTTGAAGAAAAATAAAACAGTATTGAAGGGAGATATGTATATGTGAGAGGTGGGAGGTATTAGTTTATATACAGTGGTCAGGGGATCCCTCTGTCTCAGAGGAGATCTGAAAGAAATGAAGAGAGATCCACAGATATATCTGAGAGAAGGCTATTCCAAACAGAGGAATCAGCAAATGCAAAAGCTCTGCACCAGAATGTTCTTGGTGCAGTCAGTAAAAAAGAAAGACCACAGGGCTAGGGTAGAATGAGCAAAGGGAAAGATTTGGACATGAGGTCAGGTAGGTTGGGGTGCAGCTTTTCCAGAATGGTGATGGTCGTTTTAAGGATTGTGGCTTGACTCTGTGTAAGAAAATCATTGGACTGGAGGATTTGGACATGTCATCTGGTTTATGTGTTAGATCAGAACTTTATCATGGTGTCCCTTCTCTGGAAATATCAGGAATCTGGAAACTCTCTATAAAATCAAGAAAACCTCCCTTTTAACAAAACTCATTTAACCTATGGATTATTTTACTATAAGTATAAATCGTAATATGTTCAATATTTGGAGATTTCAAAAATTTATGTGCTTGTTTCTTAATTTTTTTCTGCTTTTTTTCTTTGTTTTTGGTGTTTTATAACAATTTTATTCTCCAAAGTAATACATATACATAGTTTAAAAGATAAATATTGGTACAAGTTTATAAAAGAAATGGTGTTCCTGTCTTCTGCGTTTCCTACCTTTGACTCCTGCTCTCCAATCTAGCTTTTTATGTTGTTGTTGAGAAGTTTGATATTTGATTTCTACACTGTTACATTCTGTTTAATTAGCATGAAGTGAGGGTCTCTATTCACACTCTCAACTAATCCCATTCTAGGACATTCCCTGTTTTCATAGATATCTTGTGCCTCTAATTTCTGACCCTTTCTAGGTTTTGCAGTATAAACTATTTTGCTCTTACTTGGCATTACTTTCTGTTGGCACTTAAGTTTTAACTTATCTGCTCTGTTAAATTAGAGAGCACTCAATTATCTATTTTCCATCTTCCAAAGTTATATTTAAATATCCTGTTTTCTTAATTTTTCCACTTATTTTTCTTGTGGGCTTTATACTTCTTAGAAATTTCTTTATATGGATTTGTGGACCTTTCAGGGATTAATATGCCATGTTTAAAGGAAGTTAAGGATTTCAGAATTTTAAGACATAAGCCTATCTTTCCACCTTTGTTTAAAGAACTCCAATTTCCATATACAGTCTACTATAAAGTACATTCCCTCACAGTGCAAGTAATATCTGCTAATATAAAAGTGCTTTAAGATAAGAACTGAATTCATGAATATCAAATCAACACATGTTAGTCAGGGTCTACTAGGCATCAGGAGGATATAAAAGACCATATAATATGGTCTTTTCTTTTGGAGAACTTACCATCTTGTTGGAATGATAAAGCATACATACTATCATAGCAGAGAGTTAAAGAGTTTATTAGAAATATAGAAAAATACTAGAAATGGACTTGAATAAAAAATGGATTACTTAATTAAGTGGACTAACTAAGGTAGGTGATTCTGAGAAGAATGGGAATGTATGAGTAAAGACATGAATATAAGTTTAAACATAAAAACGATCAGAAAATAAAATACATTTGCAACACTGATACCTACCTATTTTGTCCACTTTATGTAATGTTTTTGGGAGGATTTTGAAGGTTGTAGCAATAATAAATTTCAAAGAAATGTTAGTGACCTTAATTATTTATAGTCATTTTAGGCCTTAAAATAGGTTTCTCTTCAGACAGATTTTTTTTGAGTTTTTCTGTTTTAGCTACATGATTCGAAGTGGAGATCAGCCCCTGTGTCTGGCAAAGCTAGACTTAATTGGATTAGCAAATGCAACTCTAGAATTTTAAATACCAAATTTGTGCACATTCTTGGCATTCTAAACCCATTGAAGGCATTTCGGAATGCTTAGAAGTCTCCAAAGGGTCCAGACTAACCAATCTACCCACTCGGGCAAAAATTTCAAACTAAGGAGACTACATTTTTATTTTAAAATGTTTTCCAATTTCTCAGTGTACCACTGCAGTTTAGCTCCTTGCTCATGAGCCTAAGTGTATCAGAGAATATACTTCTTATTCTCTTTTCTATCTCCCTGGATAGTTGCTAGGCTTTTATGTACCCATTTGCAATTTTCCCCATTTGTTAAGTGAATGTTAAATACAGTTACTGTATTCAGACATGTGAGTTCTCATCCAAATGTGATCCTCAGTGAAAGAATGTTAATATCCCTTTCTTCCCTTACTGCCCTCATCTTTACAATCCTGGGAGTTTAACTAACTTGCCTTTAGGAAGTTTAACTTTGCTGATAGCTTTCAATCTTCTTCAATGTTTAATTCAAATCTACTGTTCTGACATAAAGCCTTTCTCAATTCTAATATATATTTAACCCTACATTACCTGAATTGTGTTTTATCACAGATTTACACTCTAGCATGTACTACTTCTCTAATAATATGATATATATTTGATGTGATCAGTCCCCCTAGATTGATGAAGAAATAAGTTTCAAAGATGTCATATTATGTATAGCATGTAGTTTTGCTGGTAATTCAATCCTTTATTGGACATATATAAAGTAATTTTACTGCAACTGATTATAACCAGTCATAACCATGTTTCAATTGTGATAGTCTTAGTTAAAACCAACCATCTTTCAAGACATACATGTTTCCCTAAAAAAATACATTCTAAAACTAGGTTTTTGCATGTGAAAAGTATTTTCACCTCAGAAGTTAATTTTCCACCCCAGAAATATATTTTCATTTCAGGAATCTTGAAATTTATGGATAAAATGTTTTCAGTTGTTGAACTGTATGTTTGGTGAGTGGAGTTTTATGAAGAGACAATGAACATCAAAACTCCAGCCTAATCTTTAGCAGTTCTTTTGCACATATCTTCCCCTTGTACTCTAACTTAACTTTGAAGTAGTGGCTAGATCTAAGCAAAGATGAAATAACATGTGTATCTTTTTGCCTTTGCATTCTTACTTTCACATACTCTTTCGGTTTTAGGTTACTCTGGATTTAAAGACCAGTCTCTCTGCACTTTTTACAAACAGAGCAATAGACAAGGGAAAGAAGGAAGGGGGGCAGGTAAGAGGAGTGGGAAAGAAGTAGGAAGGAAATTGGTCGAGTCATATTTTTCATTGTTTATAGTTTTCTTCAAGAGGGTTAAGGAGGAAGGGTTAGATTTTAGAGCTTGGAGCCTTTTCTACCTTCTGTCTAGTTCATTCCTTGATTTTTTGGGAGTCATCAAGAAGTATTTCCTCTTGTCTTACCTAAAACACATCTATTTCTATGCAGGTGCTGGAAGCATAGCTTCTCCTCTGAAATGGGCTTTTAAAATCTTGTCTTGAATAAAGACCACCCTCTTCTTGCAAGTGAGTTTTCTATCAGCTGTCAAGGAAACTGAAGTTTATTGATATCCTTAGACTTTAAGATTCCTTAGCTTTTTTTGAACATCTATAGAAGTAACCTGAACACCCAACCTTATAAACTTATATCAGAGTAAAAGACACCTGGTCCATGGTTCATGAGATATCCTGTGGCCCTGTATGCCTTCAACATTTCAAGATAACGAATCATAAATATGGCCTTTTGTAGAAGAAGAAAAAATATATTGGGAAACGGTAACTTCAAGAACATTGCTTTGTGTTTGAAGTATCATGTATTATCACCATAGTAGTTAACATTTAATAAACATTTACTTGGGTTAGGTACTGGTCTATGTCCATTCCCTACAAAGATCATGTAAGGTCATTGTGTTTATTTCTTGCTATAACAAGTTACTATAAATTGAGTGGCTTAAAACTCACCTATATTCTCACATAGAGGCCAGAAGTTGAAAACCAAAGAATCTACAGGGCCATGTTCTCTTCGAAGGCTCTAAGGGGAATATCTGTCCTTGCCTCTTCCAGCTTCCTGTGGCCCAAGCATTTCTTGGCTTGTGAATACTGCCAATCTCCACCTTCAGGTTCACATGGCCTTCTCTTCTCCCTGTGTGTCTCTCCTCTGCGTGTCTCTTATGAGGGCACTGTCATTGGACTTAGCATCCGCTCAGAAAATCCTGAATCATGCCTCAAGATCCTTGACTTAATTACATCTCCAAAGACCCTTTTTTCCAAATGAGGTTACATTCACAGGTTCTGGAGGTTAGAACACAGACATATGGGGACTACCATTGAACCCACTACTGTCATTAAAACTTTTTTAATGGGTGAAGAAACCAAGGTTCAGAAAATCCACATAACTTGGTCAAGATTAGGTAAACAATTTGAATCTGGATTAATCTCTCACCAAAATCTGTGCTACTTTTATTACGTTGTCTCTTATGTGAAACTCTGGATTGCATGTTTATCTTGAGGAGAGTTGGAAATTTATAAACACAGTGAATCTTACTCTCTTTTCTTATTAGCCTGTGCTATTATCATCCTAGTGCCCCTCCAAGTAAACCTACCTTTACCGGGAGACATACCAGTGGAACTCTTTTTTGATAATATGCCTCAAGCATAGTTATCCCAGTTATCCCAAGTTAAAGCACTAATAAAGAGCATCAATTCCCCCAGCAAATCAATCACTGCACTGCCTAAAAACCAGTTGCCTGATATGTTTTGTCCAGTGTTAGCGATGTTTATGGCAAAAAGTCTAGCTTGGTACCATTTACTCCATGACAGCTAGAAGGTGAAACTCTATTTAGACAATTAAGCAGAGAAGTAGAGTATTCTATTTGTACTTTAGAAGGGTCACTCTGCAGTCACAAGTGAATTGGTGGGGAACAGGATTAGGGGCAGAAACACAAACATGTGACAGTGGCAGCAATCTTGGTGAAAAATTACTTCTTTAGTAAATATATATTTAGTGCTCACTACATTGTAGGCATGATTCTCATTTTAGTATTAACTTGCTTAATCATTACAAGTCAGGACCAAGTACTAGTATCATCTCCGTTTCATAGACTGGAAAACTAAGGGACACTGAGAATAAGTAATTTGACCAAGGTACATAGTAGGGCTGGAATTGAACCCAGGCTGCCCGACTCGAGTCCATGATCTTTAATACACACAATGCTATGGTAAGAGGCCCAGACTAAAGCAATAGAAATGAGTAACCTTTGCTTCATGTGCCTGAAAATGATGCGCTTCCCTTTCCAGACATTATTATCAGCAAACATTCTGAGTTTCCAGTGTGAATAAAATGATAACCTCGGCATCTTCGGGGATAAGGAAAGGGATTCAAAGCAGAAAAGATTCTCAGCCTACAGTCTAGATAAAGAATGTTAAAAAGACATAAAATCATGAAATAAGTAATCATCAAATTAATATACTGCAGAGGAACTCCTGAAGGGCTAAGCAGATGTTAAGCCACAAGTGCAAAGATAGGAAAGGCTATAAGTTATAAAATCAGAGTCTATTTTTATATAGGTTACACTTGACAATAGAAAGTCAGCCATGGTCCTGAGAACAATAGCCAGCAAGTCTCTGATGAGAACTTGCCTTATAATTTATGAAATAATTTGCCTCCAAACCAACTTCCCCAGCTATAAAATGGGACTAATGTTATAACAATCAAAGCATAAAACACTGAGTTAATTTTCATTGAAAAAGGACCATGAAATTCTCTGTAAAAATGCACTTTGGTGCAAATGCTGAGGGAAAAAGCTTAAACGAATTAGGAAATAATAAACCTACAGTATGAAAAAAATGATGAAAATTTGCCATTCTTGGGTGAAAGAATGAAACAAAATATCTGTTATTTTGAAATAACTTTATTTGAGAGGTCAGGAAAAATAGGAGCTGAGGCTAAAATCAAAACCTTCAGAAAGGTTGTGAGCTCAGAACATTGGGTTTAGGTCAACGTGTCATGTGTACTAAGTTAAGGGTGTCTTCTGAATTTTGGTGGCAAACAACCACTAAGATTAAAACATGCCATAAAAATCATGTTTTGAAAACTGTGGTTTACATTCGTCTGTAGAAAACTGGGTCCTGCTGATAGCCCAAATGTATGACTTAAGCCATCTGCTACTTCTGCTGATATGAAAGAGAATGACATAAATGTCACTTATAGCAGTGATCTCCTTAGCTCTGCTTAGCCCTTCAGGAGTTCCTCTGCAGTATATTAATTTGATGATTACTTATTTCATGATTTTATGTCTTTTTTTTAATTTTTTTTAACGTTTATTTTATTTTTGAGACAGAGAGACAGAGCATGAACAGGGGAGGGGCAGAGAGAGAAGGAGACACAGAATCTGAAACAGGCTCCAGGCTCTGAGCTGTCAGCACAGAGCCCGACGCGGGGCTCGAACTCATGGATCGTGAGATCATGACCTGAGCTGAATTCGGACGCTTAACCGACCGAGCCACCCAGGCGCCCCGATTTTATGTCTTTTTAACATTCTTTATCTAGACTGTAGGCTGAGAATCTTTTCTGCTTTGAATCCCTTTCCTTATCCCCGAAGATGCCGAGGTTATCATTTTATTCACACTGGAAACTCAGAATGTTTGCTGATAATAATGTCTGGAAAGGGAAGCGCATCATTTTCAGGCACATGAAGCAAAGGTTACTCATTTCTATTGCTTTAGTCTGGGCCTCTTACCATAGCATTGTGTGTATTAAAGATCATGGACTCGAGTCGGGCAGCCTGGGTTCAATTCCAGCCCTACTATGTACCTTGGTCAAATTACTTATTCTCAGTGTCCCTTAGTTTTCCAGTCTATGAAACGGAAATGATACTAGTACTTGGTCCTGACTTGTAATGATTAAGCAAGTTAATACTAAAATGAGAATCATGCCTACAATGTAGTGAGCACTAAATATATATTTACTAAAGAAGTAATTTTTCACCAAGATTGCTGCCACTGTCACATGTTTGTGTTTCTGCCCCTAATCCTGTTCCCCACCAATTCACTTGTGACTGCAGAGTGACCCTTCTAAAGTACAAATAGAATACTCTACTTCTCTGCTTAATTGTCTAAATAGAGTTTCACCTTCTAGCTGTCATGGAGTAAATGGTACCAAGCTAGACTTTTTGCCATAAACATCGCTAACACTGGACAAAACATATCAGGCAACTGGTTTTCAGGCAATTCACAATATCCAGTTTAAGTCTGTGATCCTTGAGGAGGAAAAGTCACAAAGTGAGTCCCACGATTGCCCAGTTCTGGATTACTGACGCAGTTAGAAAGTGGTGGGTGGGGCATCATTGAGAAAGGGAGCTGTCCCAGAAATCTGTGATGGACCACCTTAAGTCCATGACTGAGGAGTCCATGAGCTGTATATTCTCAGGACAAATCACTCACAGCTTAATAGCTACCAGCTGCTATAAGTGTGAGAGCTGAACAAAGATATTGGAGGTGAAACAATACCTACCGACATTGAAGTTCCAGCTTTGCCAGAGTAGAGATTTTTCTGTGAAGCCTCTATAACACCCCTGACATCCAACTGAGACACCAGAAAGGCATTTTGGAAGTAAGGACCATACCCTAGAGTAAGACCTACCATAAAATTGCCTTAAGAAATCCTAATACCAAGTTCTCAGGAGATCCATAAAGCAATAGAGTTTGGAGGTTGAGTCCCACTAAGTTAGAAGGGCTGACAAAATACCTTGGGTTTTCCATAGCTCTTCACTAATAAAGCATAAAATCAAACCTATACAGATTCTAAGGGATTAGCCATCAATTGAACTTGTTGCCAAATAGAAAGTGAGGAAAATAAAAACATAGAAATGCAATATATAGTTAAGAAAGAAAGTCAATAGAAACAGTTGATTTTCTGCAAGGTAATTCAATGGGAAAATGATAGTATTTGCAACAAATGATGCCAAAACAATTGTAATGTGATCTAAATGTACAAAACAATAGATTTCAACTCTTACTTCACACCATATATAAAATTAACTCAAAATTGATGTTATACCTAAATGCAAAGATGAACACTATAAATCTTTTAGAAACAAACATAGGAAAACAGAAAGATGAATAACCATAAAAGAAAATATTGATAAATTGGATGTCCTCAAAAATTCAAACCAATTGCTTTTCAAAGGGGAAACTCAAGAAAGTGAAATGGCAAGCAACATACTAAAAGAAAGTACTCATAACACATATAACTGACAAAGTACTTGGATATAAAGAACTCTTACAACTTAATGATAAAACAATCAACCCAATTTTTTAAAATGGCAAATGAAGTAAATACATTTTATAAAAGGCAAAATACAAATGGCCAATTATGTAAATAGATGTTCAACATTATTAGTCATTATTGGAAATATAAATTAAAATCATAATGAAATACATTTCAAAACTATAAAATGTCTAAAATTAAACAAATTGGTAATATAAAATATTGACAAGGATATGGAAAAACAAGAATTTTCATAAATTTATGGTGAGATATAAAATGGCATGACCACTTTTAAGAATAGTCTGCCATTTTCTCTAAAGTTAAACATACTTATCAAATGACCTAGCCAATCTTTTCTGTGGTATTTCCTGAAAAGAAATGAAAACTCATGTGCAAAAAAGACTTGTACATAAATGTTCATAGCCACTTTATTTATAGTGGCCAAACAGCCCAAACAATATTATAGGATATCATAAAATCGATACTAGTAAGCAATAAAAAAGAAATAAACTATTAATACATACAACATGGAGAAATTTCACAGATATGTTGAGTAAAGAAACCAAGAGTTCATATGGAAAAATATATTTATATTAAACTGTAGAATAAGTACAACCAAATCATAAAGTGATTAAAAGCAGAGCAGTTTTTACCCAAGTCAGAAGGTAGGGGAGCAAGAGAGGAGATGATTATAAAGTGATGCTAGCAAACTTTCCCAGGAAATGAAAATATTCTATATTTTGACTAGAGTGTGAGTTACACATGTATACATTTGTCAGAATTCTTTTGAGCTTAAATCTATGCATTTTATTGAATGTAAATTCAATTCACTTCATTAAAAAAAAATTAGACCCTTCATATCCCAACTTCCACCCCACTCTGCAGCCTAATCTCAAACTGTTTCATCTTGAACTTTAAATTTTCTCCATTTTAGGTATTTCTTACCTTCAAGTTTTTGCGTAAATTGTCCCTACTACTTGATAATCTTTCCACTTCTTTTTCATCTTGAGGAAAGTGTTTCCTTCTAACACTAGATTGGTTAAATGCTCTTCCCATCTGTTCCCAAAGCATTCTAGCATAATGCTCAGTAGAGAATATATTTTGTACATTCTTATTACATGTTATTGTTTTTGCTTGTTTGTCTGTCTTTCCTGTAAATGGTCACTTCCCTGAATATAAGAACTGTGTCTGCTTCGTTTGCCACCATACCTATCAGAGCCTTGGCTTACAGTTGGCACTTATTACATATTTGTTGAATGAATAAATGAATGAACGAATAAATGAACAAATGAGCTCACATAAACCTCCTGAAATCTTTAGGTAGATTCTCAGTGATTTCAACGTTCTGTTTTCTAAGTAAAATTAATTGAGGGCTTCCCCTTCTGAATGTTATTTTTGGTATGGCACCACACATTTTATTATAGGTATTTTTTTCTAAATGGTATTTCTCAGAAGCCATCGTTTTTGTAGGAGTAGTGAGTCACAGAAATGCAATTCTTGGCTGTGCCTTCCCCCACCATCCCGTCCCCCCCAGCTAGCCAGACCAAACATTCCATAGTAACCATGTTTTTGATTGTCTACAGGATTTCTGTCTGATTTAGATTGTCTATCAAGATATTGTATAGTCTTCTTCCACTCTGAAAAGTATAGCATATTTTCCCTTCTTATGTTCTCTGCTTTTTTGCAAATGCTTTTGAAAAATAAGTGCCTTACATATATATGTAAATATATATATAAATATATAAATATATATATATATATATATATATATATATATAGAGAGAGAGAGAGAGAGAGAGAGAGAGAGAGAGAGAGCCTAAAAAGATAAATTCTTATCTACTCTGCCATGGTTTCTTGTGTCTTTTATTCTATTTTGACATGGAGTTTCAAACCTTTTAGGAAAAACTATGCTACTCTTCATTCAATTGTAAGTATCAGAGAGAATATTAGGGTCCCCTTCTCAAATAGCTTAAAGTCTGGTAGGAACTTATAAACAAACCGTTGTCTACTCTATGACACAATAAAGTCATGTCCAGGTACTAGGGATTGGAATCTGCAACTCTGTGTACATTATATCTAGTTGTTAAACACTCTTCTAAGATAGGCATTAATAGTCCCACTTCACAAATAAAGATAATGAATTACAGGACATAGTGTTTTCAAAGTCACATAACTAATAAGTGGCAGAACCAAAATCTAGTCCTGTCAGAATTTTAAGCCTTTGTCTTTATATGTGTGCAGCATTGCTCTCCTAAGTGTAGGGAGGGAAGAAAATTAGGGAGTCAAGAATGAACCACAGTTTTCCAGCTAAGTAGACTGGGTATCAAGTGGTGGCATCCATGTTCTGAAACCAGGTATGCAGGTAGAGGGACATGTTTAGAGGAGAACATGGTATTTGGAGATATATGAAGATTAGTATTTAATGATATTGAGACAGGGATGCCTGTAGGCCATTATATTCAGCTACTTCAGGTGATGGAAATGAGACTTTGAAGCACAAGTTGTATGCTTGGGTTGGAGATGAAGGTGTGAACACCAAAGTACCTATGTAGTGGTACTTTGTGTATATATTGAATCACCCAGGAGGAGTATGCAGATTGAGAAGAGGCTTAAATGTCCAACTTTGATTTATTGGCCTCTAGATTCCTCTTGTATATCTTATATAAAAATCTCATGCATGTATCACAAGACATCCAAGAGATATGATATAAACATCATTGATATAAACTCCTCCAAGTTTACTACTTCCGTTTCTGTTCTCTTTGGAAGCTATTCATCACTTAACAAATGATAAAAATTTTTCTTTCTTGAACATGTTATGCTTAAAACCATTTCCTTTAATGCTAAAAAATGCAAGTGGACCTCAGAAAGACTGGAACTTAGAATTAGAAAGCTATAGGGAGAGCCAAGGATGACCTCACTCCATTTTCTATTCCTGCTTCTCGCTGTATGTCTGGTTCATCTTCTCTAAGCTCCTCTTTGTTCCTTCTGTCCTCTCTCTCTGCTCCCAAAGCTGACTGAAAAAATATGACCACCCAGAGTAGAATATGCTTACTAAGAATTTTCCTAGTCTTGAGTTCCTGTTGGTTTTCCTTTCTCCACATTGTGCATGTATTATTTTTAATCCTTACAATAACACTTCAAGACTGAAATTATTCTTTCTGCAATATATATGAGGAAACTGAAGCTGAGAGAGATTGTGGCCTGCCAGGTCACTGTCATCTGCTGGAGATTCAAAAATGAAAAGATAAGGCCTCTGTTTTCATGGACTTCATAGCCCAATATTGAAGCAGATATTTATCATTATAGGTACAGACATAAATTCTTATTACCAAATTCTGTGAGAAGTGCTGTAATAACTCTGTAAACACAGAATTGTATTAACACATTGTGTAATGCCTGGAGAAGCAGGGAGAGCACTGTATAAAGGACATTTGAACCAAAGTTGGAAGAATGTGTAGCTCTCTAGGAGGTACAAAAGGGGTAAATGACATTTTAGGTTGTAGAGGCATAAGGGTGTTTATTATAAACAGGGAAAGCAGTGCTGTCCATGTTTCTTTTTCAACCTATGGCTCACCTTTTGAGTTGGCAGCCAGAGCTCAGGTGTGCTTTATGTGAGCTTGGCTACAGCCTTCTAAAATGGTTCAAAATAATCAGATTTCTAGTAAGCTAGAGAAGAAGACACTTGAGACCCAATATTTGGCTCAATTGGTTAAATGTCTGACTGTTGATTTCAGTTCAGCTCATGATCTCGTGGTTCATGAGTTTGAGTCCCACAGCCTGCTTGGGATTCTCTCTCTCACTGCTCCTACCCTGCTCACTTTCTCTCTGCCCCTGCCCTGCTCACACACACTCTCTCTCTCTCTCTCTCAGAATAAATAAATAAACTTAAAAAATTAAGTCTCTCTCTTGCTTCTGTAGTTTTCTTTTTCTCTTCCCTACACACCCACCCCACCACAGTATAAATCAGCACAGACAACAATGTGGGATTTGGCAGTAATTGCTATTAGTTTTGAAAATGAATACATACCAAAACTTAGGCATTACAAAAGCTGTTTGTGTTGCACATTATACTTTGTTTTAGGCTATCCCCAGGTATATTCGTCAGATTATTTGTCAGATATATTTCTCCATCTTACAGTCTATATCATCCTGCTCTGTATAGAACTTTTAAAATATCCCACCAAATAAGATGACTCTGGATTCTGTACAGACTTATTTGGCAAGGTATGGGTTACAGCCTTGCATATGTCTCTTCAGAAATAAGGTTGAAATGTAGGTGCTGTCTATATACAAAGCAGCTGAAGACTGTAGCTTGCTATGAAGGAAGAAAAGTACTGACAAATTTTACTACTTATGAGGTGCATTTTCTCATAGCTAAGTATACCCTAAGAGATGTTTAAAAAAAAGTTTTTCCTTAAGCCATAAAAAAATCTTAATAAGCAAGAAAGCTTTAATGCATAAAACATGATATTTAAGTTTCAGTAGAATTGTACCTGAACATTTATTTATAAACTCATTCTATTCCTGAAGTTCTGAAGAAAGTCGATGGGTGTTTCTATAGAATTCTCTTTCAGCTTAGCATTTGTCAGTAGGACAATTCAACATGAATGTCTTTTCTGCATGCCATTTTATCAGAAATAGCCTTATTTTTTGAACCCTAGGTCTTGCTGGTTCAGGACATAAAAAATATTGCCTATACTAAATTATCTCATTTGATCTAATATAACTAAAAATTTACTAGTCCAGAAGGACTCAGGTAAATGCCAGCACAAATTTATTTAAGTATGTTACCCTACTGGCCCTCACCACTAATGGGGATGGCATACAATGATGGCATGTAACTTTTGCAAACATTTTTTGTCCAGGCAATTGTATGGGTATGTAATAAAAAATGAAAAAATATAACATATATTTGGTAAGGTGAGAGTATGTCTTCTTCACCATTACTGCGAGTCATACAGCCCCATCTCCAGAGGCATTTACCATATCCAGACTTCTCTGTCCTTCCAGAGATATTATGTACGTGTGTGTGTGTGCATGCCCATTCCTTTAATTCTATACAGATGGTAGCACACAATACACCTGTTTCACATCTTGCTTTTTCATTTAACACATGTTGGAGTTGTTGCCTATCAGTTCATGCAGATATGCCTCATTCTATTTAATTGCTGCCTAGGACTCCATTATTTCATTGCACCGTAATTTACTTACCAGATCGCTATTAGTGGAAATTCATGTTATCTCCAGTTTTTGCTAATATAGACAATGCTGCAGTGAATATACTTTGAATATATATGGGATTATTTGTCAGATATATTTCTGGAAGCATAATTTCTGGGTTAAATATGGGGAGTGGAAGTAAAGGCATTTTTTGAATAAAAGCTCAGAAATGATCAGAGATTTTATGTTTTAGCTTAGCTCTATGTCTCTTTCTCTTAGTTCTGTCTCTTTCCTAGGGATTCCTAAGCTGAGACTACAGTACATTTCATTCAACTTTACAGACTACTCTGAATTCTTTTGTCTTTTTATCCTGTCTGTCCCATCAATTATCAAATCTGGATTAATCAAAACATGTGCCTTCTTCACTATATACCTAGACTGCCAACTGTTTGGGGGAGACACATGTAATTTGGCTCTATTACAAACTTATGTTTCCTAAGATCATTTAGAGACTTCATACTATTCATAAATCCTTTTACTTACACCTAACTCATTGTTTCCTATTTCCAGCATTGGCCATTCCACTGGCTGATCTGTAGTTATAACTTTCTATCTTACTTTTACCACCACAGGAAAATGGCTTGGTTCCCTACGTATTACAGAAACACAGCTCATTAGCTAAGAACCCCCTTAATTTCTCTTTTAATCCTCAAAATTTCTACATGAAATCTTCTGATCTCAAAACAGGAGTTTCCCTTTCACTAACCAGTCCTAATCTTGCCATATTTTCCTATTCCCACTGCCTCTCTACTGATTTGTTTACTCCATGGTATAAATAAATTTTTAAAAATAAAAATCCACTCTCTACCCTTTATTCTCCTCCAGTGATTGCTTCCCATTTCTTCCCAAATAGCTTTCTTAAGACAGCAGGCCAAAGAATAGATATTGCCACCATGTCTAATTTCCTATATGCTGGCCCATTCACTGAAGAATGCCTCTACCACAGCACTGTGGTCTCCAGAAAATGTCAAATTTCCAAGACTTTTGAGCAGTCTTGGGCATCATCATACTTAAATATTCCCCCACATTTGACACTTGATTTTCCCCGAACCTCAACCCCTCCAACAAAATTTCTGTTGTTTTCATTATAATTTCACTTCTTGTTTTCCTTTCCTTTTTAAAAGTAAACTATTCTAGTTTCTTTCTGACTTTAAGTCTTTAGGTCCTGTGTTCCCTAAGATTAAGTTCTTAGCATGTATTTCTTCTCTTTTTTTTTTTTTTTTTGGTTTGTTCCCTGTTATTATGGCTTGAAGTCTGAATTCTTTAAATTCTTTAAATTTAAATTCTTTAAATTCTGAAGTCTAAATTCTTTAAATTTTTTTTGTTGTATTTGACACACAATGTTACATTAGCTTCAGGTATACAGCATAGTGATTTAACAACTCTATACATTATGCTATTCTCACAAGTGTAACTACCATCTGTCACCATACAGTACTACAAATTACAGTATCATTAACTATATTCACCATGCTGTATCTTTCAGCCTCGAGACTTACTCATTCCATAACTGGAAGCTTGTACCTCTCACTCTTCTCTGCCCATTTTACCTATCCCTCCAACCCCTCCCATCTGGCAGCCACCAGTTTGTTCTCTGTATTTATGGGTCTGTTTCTGCTTTTTTTGTTTGCTTTGTCTTTTAGATTCTACACATAAGTGAAATCATGTGGTATTTGTCTTTCTCTGTCTGATTTATTTTACTGATTTATTTTACTTCAGCACAATGCCCTCTAGGTTCATCAATGTTGTCACAAATGCAAGATCTCATTCCTTTTTATGGCTGAGTAATATTCCATTGTATGTATATACCACATCTTTATCCATGCATCTATTGATGGATACTTAGATTGCTTCCATATCTTGACTGTTGTAAATAATGCTGTAACCATAGGGATGCATATATATTTTCAAATGAGTATTTTTATTTTCTTTGGGTAAATACCAGTGATGATCCTTTATTTTAAAAACTTTGTCCCTTACTTTGTGGCTTCCTGACTCAATCATCTTCATTTGCATTGAGCCAATGGCTAAGATGATGATGATGATTATAACAAAGAGGAGGAAGAAGAGTTAACCTGAGCAATGGCATGTTTCAAGGTACAGGGGTTCTCCTTTTCTTTTGTTGTCGTGAGGAATGTGAATTTTGGAAACACTGAAGATATTCATTAAATAGAGAAAAGTTGTTGCTTCTGTATCCCAAAATAAGGGAACATGTGGTCACCAGATGTGATGAAATAGAACTCCAGGTTCTCACTGTTTTCAACTTTTTAACCTTTTATCCCAAACCACCAGGTCCCTTTTGCATGTTACCTCTGCCTAGAATACACCCATACCATTTCCAAGGCAATGTTTCTAGACTCTTGGCTATATCTTCTTTTTTTGGTCTCAGCCATTTGAAGCAGAACTCCAGTTTATAACAGTTGTAAAGTAATTGGGGTGATGATAGCATCAGTTATTATTTATCTGTTCAGCTTTCTTAAAGTTGAAGAAAATAAGCAAAGTTTTATGGAAATGTGTATTATCTTTACCAGTCACTGCTTGACTTTCCTCCATTCTGGAGCTCTAGGCCCATTTCACGCTCCTTTCCTGCTAGACCTGTGTGTATCTCCAGCTTTGGTCTCACATGCTGTATATCAGTGCCCAGCTCTACTGTTCCTTTCGCCAGATGCAGCCAGTTTTACAAATGAAATTATACATTTGAACCAGATGAGTTTGGCTTGGTGATTGGCCCTGTGCACAGTCTACAATTTGGGTCAGACTTATGAAAAGTTTGGTGAATTTGGCACCATCTTTGAGGAAGTGTGGACTGTCTTAAAACTCCAAAGAGAAACCTTTAGGATCTCAGACATTCCATCTTTTGTGGGCTTCCAGAAAAGGCCACCCTCAGCTGGCATGAGAGAGAGGGCTTATTTTCAAACTATTCAAGTCATGTTGTGACTAGAAGTTGAAGTCTGGTGCAAACCATGAAAACTGAAGAGATAATTTGAACTGATCCTGGAATAAGCAGCTTCACTCTACTGTGTAGTGACTCTGGTGTAGATGGTTCAGGAAGAGAATATTTCTACTGCTGAAGCATAATTTTATGAAAGAGTTTCTTCAAGCTATTTGTGTTCCTTAGAATAAATATCATTTCTAAAATGTGAGAAAAAATAAGGCCAAGTTAGTTTAGGGAAGACAATGACCTGATTCCTTGTATCAATTAAAATAGACTTATAGGGGGGCGCCTGGGTGGCTTAGTCGGTTAAGTGGCCGACTTCGGCTCAGGTCATGATCTCACGGTCCGTGAGTTTGAGCCCCGCGTCAGGCTCTGTGCTGACTGCTCAGAGCCTGGAGCCTGTTTCAGATTCTGTGTCTCCCTCTCTCTCTGACCCTCCCCCATTCATGCTCTGTCTCTCTCTCTCTCAAAAAATAAATAAATGTTAAAAAAAATTTTTTAAATAAATAAATAAAATAGATTTATAGGTTCCAAGGTGTGGGATACCTCTGTGCTGTTCCTTCTTGTTGGCTTCAATAGGAATGAGACTTAAATTAGGATCCCAGTGCTAAGGCCTGAGAATTTTTTCCATCTCAGATTTTCAAAGAATCATAAAGCAGCTTGAAAGAAAGCCTCACTCACTCACCCTTAAACCTCCACTGAAAAATAAATAATTGAAGCCATTGCTGAGCATGATTAATGAAGATACATTATAATAATTTATTATACTGTTTTTGGAGGGCTGTTTTTCCTCCATTTTTTTCTCATCTGTCTCCTATATTACCTCTACTACTACTCTGGAGACTGAGCAAAATGCAGATGTTAAGAACATAAAGATATCAAAAAGTTAGTTTTGGCTGAGTTAGCAGTGACCACATTACAGGTCTCAGAATTTCCCTCCTTCATGTGGCTTTTTTGTAAGTTGGACAATAAATTTACTAGTATGCAGTTACTTCATATATGATCCAAACATGCTTCATTGGATAAAAGGGAGTAACTGTGAATAGGTCTGCAGAGAACTTGTACATCAGACTCAAGTATGGATGGAGGGACCGAAGAATTTAGGTGAAACTTTTCAAATCTTACAAATACATTGCTTAAGACATTTGTAAAATTTTTAAATAGCAAAAAGCCATTCTTGTGCCTAATTACCACATATATGTTTCTACAGGAAGTCATATAAATTAATTATAATTTGTTAATGCTGGTGCTATTTACCTGACTATATCTCTACCTTTTGGTTGAGGTATTGCCTTTTTAACATTAAAGAACCTTCTTGATTGCACCACCTACCCCTTGCATTTATAAAGCCCTGATATTTAAAAGTGTTTAATTTCATACAGATGATCTGAATTCATCCTAAAACACTGTGCTAAAATGGTGTGTTTCTTACTTAAATTGTTAAAGCTCTTGTCTAGCCAATAAGAGCTTCTATATTTTTATCTCAAAAGAGTGTATTTAGAGCAATGATTCTTAACCTTAGCTTCACGTTAGAATCATCTAAGGAGCTTTAAAAAATTCTGATGCCCAGGCTGTAGCCAAGACCACTTAAATCAGAATTTTAGGACATGGCACCTAGGCATCAGTACTTTTCCTGGCTCCCTAGATGATTCCAACGTGTAGCCAAGATTGAGACTACTGATTTAGAAAGGTAGCATTTTGTGATGAAAAGAGCAAGGGCTTTGGAATCAAGCCAGTTCTTTGGTTGATATTCCATTTCCAGCATTTAATTCATTAATTCAAAAATATTTGAGCATCTAATAAAAAATAAAATGCCTAATATACACTAGAACATTCAATATATGGATAGAGTTTGTTATAGTAATGATAATATCTATTAATAAAAGTATTTTATGAATGGCATTATATACATATAGAAAACAAGTATATTAGTTTAATAAGATTGCATTTTAAGTGCCTTGCTATACTTCACAGTTAAATTATGTATGCTGTATTCATAAGGATGACAAAGCCAAATAGGTATATCTCACTCACCTTTGAGCACTTTTAACACCTTATACTTCCTTTAAGTGATTATTTTAATTTTACTTTGGAGTGTATACATATTATCTTCATCAGTGCATGAAAAAATTTCCTCTTTGGTACATGCTAAACTCTAAGCTTCTTGAAAAGAAACAGTGTTTTCTTACTCAAGCTGGCATCCTCTCTGAGCATAGTGAATCACTCTCCATGATACTAGCATGCAACCTGTTTTCTGAAACCAGTGTTATAAATAGCTTGCATTGTATTAGCTTGGCCATATTTGGGAGGCGATTAAAGATAGGATATCAGATGAATTATGAATTGCACATCCATATGAATCTATGTGTGTGTGTACATGCATATCTGCCTTTGCATGTGTCTTTGTGTGTGTGTATATGTGAGTGTGTGTTTAGTGTTTAGAAAGAGATTTTATATTAAAGGAAACTGTGCTTAGCTTAGTTTGTTCCTTGGCTCATGGTCCCTGGTAGTAGGCATTTTCCTGAGGGTTGTCAGAAGACTGATCTTGTGGGTGGTCTGCCATACTGAATTTGGGAACGAAGATCTCAGCTCCAAGGCCCTCATCCTCCATAATGCCAGCAGACGGTACAGTCCATCAACGCCTAATTACTTCCTAGTAGTTTGAACCCACAATCTTTTTTGGTTTGGTACCAGAATCAACTTCAGAAGATGTTGAAGAAAGAATGTCTGGAATTGGGAGCCTAAATATGTAGACTTTCCTTTGGGAAGTAATTGATCAGAAGAACATGTGTTGTCCACAGTACTTATAAATGACAACTTTGAGAACGAAAGATTTTCTGACCTCACGGCAACTGTTGTCCACTATAGTTTCTTCCCTGATTGTTTTTTGCCTTAGCAACCTATTTTTAGTAATAATTTGAGGTAGAAACCAGTTAATTAAAAAGGTATCATTCTTTTAAGTACCAATTGGCTATGTGTCTAACCACACTGCCCCAGACCTCACTTGCAGCTAACATCTCCACAGAACTGACTCCATGACATGTTCTAAAGTAACTTGGGGGAAAACATTAAATAAGGATAAGGAATATTTCTGAAAATGGTCTTTTAAGACAGAGAAAATATTTTTTAAAGAGTGATGAAATACAAGAGACTTTCTCCAATAAATTTATAGTCATGTAGACCATGATATAAAAATTCTAGGAACTATAAATAGGCTTAAATTATTTTATCCCCCTATTAAAAGGAAATCACTCTCAACAAATTTCGCATCCTAATTAATCATCACAACTCCCACAACACCAACAAAGACAAAAGCCATGTAAATCTATTTAGGAGGCAGAGCACAAAAATAGTGGTATGTGCATGACAACTTCCTTCTTCTCTTAATACCCGTAAGGAAACATGCTGGTTTCCTATAGAGGGACTGGCTAGCTTTCTTCTAATATGGATTATTTATTGTATTAAAATTCTGCTTAACAGAATAATGTGACTGGGTATAAAATTGTGCTGAATATATTTCACCATTGCCACAACAGATCTCTGTCCTAATCAGTATCAACCCTAAGTATATATGAGCATCTTCTAGCAAAACTAAGTTAACTTTGGAAAGGAAAAACGTACATTTAATCCTGATTCTTAAAGCTAATTTAAAGAACAGAAATCCTTTAGTTCTAAAAAGTAATACTGATTGTCATCAAATATTGTTAATTT
The DNA here is from genome assembly GCF_027475565.1 of Acinonyx jubatus. Lineage (NCBI taxonomy): Eukaryota > Metazoa > Chordata > Mammalia > Carnivora > Felidae > Acinonyx > Acinonyx jubatus. The sequence goes on from NC_069380.1 coordinate 209,852,966, forward strand.
GGAGGTGTTACATGGAGTAGGGAATATTGAAATAGGAAGAAAGGAGTCTGAAGTTTCCAAAGCACACCTATCAATCAATACTTAGAATTTGAATGTATCAGAAATCTAAAATAATTCTTCAGTCAATGGTTTCTGGTGTATCTTACCTGAAAGAAAGAAGAGGCTAGCACTTGCTTCAGCAGCACATATACTAAAATTGAAATGATACGGAGATTAGCATGGCCCCTGCATAAGGCAAGAGCCTGTTGAAAGAACAACTTAATGCTACTATTTCCCATCCCCACCCAAATACCTCTGTGAAGTCCCATTCATTCTTCACAATGGTAAACAGACATCTCTGATGTACAAAGATTTTTGCATTCATATAACAAATTTCTCCTGGTTTTCCCCCACTATTAATCAGCTACTCCTGATTTGCTGTTGTCAATCAAATATTGCATCGTTAATCCATTCACAGTAAAAGTGTAATAAATTTTATAGTAAAATTTTGTTAGATCAAAAAGATCTTGTTTCATCTCTATATAATGGGAAAACACCTGCATTTTAGATGATCGTTCTAAGTAAGTTTAAGAACACCAAGCTTGACATACTATAATACAAATGTATTTGAAAACCACAGGTTTTTAAAAATAAAACACCATTAATGCTTTAACTGATGAACCACAAAGCAAAATGCAAGCCAATGCAAGTCACATCATTTTTTCTAAAAGAGTTGGAAAATTCAATTAAAAGAATGTTTTAAATGGTGTTTTAAGATGTTTTAAGATTAGTATTGGGGCTTGGGTCTTCCTCTAGACTTTATAATATATGTTTTGTGTAATCTTTCCCCTGTTCACCCTCATCTTTCCTCACATTTGGCATTGATTTAGATGATTTGGAATGGAAAGGTTTACCTTTCTCTAAACAAATCTTTCTAGTACAGAAGCTTCACTGGACTCCCTTCCTAATTGGTAAGAGATACTAGATAATTCTTGGAATTCCCCTCTAAGAACTTTACTAGCATGATTTGGTGTCAATCTTCCCTTTACTCTGCTTTGTGATCTAGGTTATGATGGGGCACTGCCTAAGAAAGCTGTAGCACTGGTGAGCTGGATCCTAATTTCTTGTATAAAATTTCTTTTTTTTTTAGTTAGGGTTTTGAGCTTAGCTTCTTACTATTTATATGAAGGCAAAATATAGCTGACCCAAAGATATTCTAATAGCACATCATGGGAAGACCAACCAGCCAAAAACATCATTTGATGTTCATTTTGTTCCCTAGTTTAAGGAGAGAAAAGCAAATCACACCTTATATGTAATGCCATAAATGTGCTTTCTTTGGTCGATTATGAAGAGTGGCATTGGATTTTAACACATTGATCTTTGACTTTTGGGGGTGAGACATTTTATAATCATCTGATCATCTGGTTTGCTTCCAGTGTAATCATTTAATTAAGGTATAAAAATGTAATGAAGGCAACATGGAAAGTATTAATATTAATATGTAACATTTCTTAAATGTCAACATTGCCCTAGGAATTGTACAAAGCACAAGATTACAGTGCCTGCCAATTAGCTTAGCATACATCTGCCAATTTTTTAAGCAATTACAAAATTTTTAAAAAGACCTAGAAAGTATCTTTGTAACCAAAAAGATTTGGCTAATCCCTTTCACCCAAATCCATTATCATTGATCTATTTTAATAAAAACTGCTTAGAAATGCTACTTCCATTGTCTTAATAAGTGTGCCAAGAAGAACTAGAATAGCTAAATCTTTCTGTCAAGTTAGCAATGGTGTAAGGGGTGGGGTGTGGATAAATAACCCTAGCAAAAAATAATTTTAATCTAGAGAGCCAACTGAAGGAGAGATTGTGTCTCATCCCAATAAGCCTTTTAGCATAAGTCACTGTATGCTACTGTATATTCCCTATTTTAAACAGATTGTAAGTATCAGGTTGATTTTGAATTCTTCAGTGGTTTCACTGGCCACATATTCACAAAGAGGGAAAGCCAGTAGCTATTCTTGCAAATACTTCCTGTGTTCTTAAAGTATCATCCTATCTCCCTTTTTCTATTTGTGACTAAATTAATTCCCCCCAACAAAAAAAAAAGGAGAAGAGGAAGGAGACAGAGAAGGCAGTCAGACATATGCTACCTGCTTTTCTTTACCACTCACTTTTCTTACTTTCCAAATTGACATCCACTCCTACCACTCAGGGAAAACTATTACAGATCTCTTGCAACCTCGGATTACCAAATCGAAAGGCTCTTATATAGTCTTTACTTGTTACTTTTACTTAGTCCTTGTTTTCGTGCAGAATGTGAAGCAGTTGACATTCAGTTAATACTGTTGAATAGTCTCTTTTATTAATTTCTCTTTCCAAGGCTTTGCGGCACTGTTTTCTTCTGGGGTCCCCTTGCCATCTTCTTTTAATATCCTTTACTACCTCCTTGTCTTTTCTACCTTCTAAACAGAGGCATTTCCATAAATTCTATTCTTGATATCTTATTTGCTTTCTCTTCAAAGACTCCCTTAATTCTCATGCTCACTGTATGAATTCAACTGTGAGATCGAGTCCACATGTCTGTGATCTCCCTCTTGTCCCTCTGCTCCAGCCACACTGTCCTTTTTGGCATTCCTTGTATTTGTCAATCTAACTCTCACCTCAGAGGTTTTGCATTTAATGCTGTCTTTGCTTGGACTGCTCTTCCCCAGGTATCTGAATGGCTTGTTTCCCCATCCCCTTCAGCTCTCTGCTCAAGCATTACCTTACAGGTGAGGCTGTCCCATATCATCCCATGTGAAATAGTAATTCCTATGCTCCACACTCACTTTCATGTCTCATATTTATCTATGCTATTTTAACACTATCAGACATTATATACATTTTTTTTGTTTGCTTATCATCTGTCTCCCCACCCTCTAATATGTACCTTAAAAGGCTGGGATCTTTACCTGTTTTGGTTCACTGCTATATTCTCAGTGCTTAGAATTATACACAGTAAGCACTCAGTAAATATTTGTTGCATAAATGTATGAGTTAGCAGAGTCATAAGAAAGTCAAAAATCTTCATAGGTCCACAATTCCTATATATGGCTTTCATTCATCTCCCTGTGGGATGACAGCAGTGGGGAACCTTCTTGGGTCACCTTTCAGACTATGGTATGAGGATTTGTATGGAAGTGACTTGTGAAGGCACTTCTCTAGAGATAGTGCTAGAGAAGAGAGACATTATTAGGTAGGAGATAACCCAGAATCTGACTCCAGTGCTTTTGTCTGGAAAGCTCCTTACAAGGTGAGAAGAATTAGTCAGACATCAGTTTTATTACAATCTTGAGTTCAGCTGAATTAATTTCTTTATATCATCAACAATTTGAATTGTTAGCCAAACAAAGTTTATGGAGAAAGTCAGTAATGTATGGAAGCCAAGAAAGATTTTAAAATTCCATGGTCTTGGCAGGTCATTTCACCAATAACCAAACGATATGCCACTACAAATCACAAAGGTTCTTATTTTGAATTTTCACTGTATTCATATTGGACTCTTCTAAGACTAGAGTATGGTCTCCCCATTACTTTTTATGTCCATAGGCCCATAAATCCCATTAAATTTAAAAAAAAGTCTTCATAAAAATATTCTGTCAAAAGGCTTTCTGTTAACAAAACTAAGTTTTTTTTATACTCCTGAAAATTTGTCATAAAAATCAGAACTCTCTGAAGTCTGGTTAATTCACAGAACATTAGCTTGCTTTCAAGAAAGCAAATATCACAGTGAGTTCAAAGTAAAATGTTCGGGCACAAGAGTATATAGCCATGTTAGAAAAGCCTTTATTTTAAAATACTTCCTTTGAGGAACATTTGTCTAGACATGTCTTCTTGCCTCATGTGAAATTAATAGCTTAAAAAGAACTCTGTGAATAGTTCCAAATGCAAACTTCAAAATTGTTGAATAACTTAATAAGGATACATTTCATTCCTGGTTCACCAAATATGGTTTTGACAATGCTTCCAACAGTCAAGATGGTTTCTATAATGGATAATGCCACATTATTTAATAATAATGACACCCTAAAAGGAGAACTATAAATTCTCTTTAAGACATTACCTGCACAGGCCATCTACTTAGTATTGGAAACCTAAATTGATGAAAATGTTCTTTAAGATCATTAATGGAGTCACAAAAGGTTTCCTAACTCAGAAAAAGTCCTATATCAGAGAAAAAGTCCAAGCCACTCCCCTATTAGCAAAGAGAACTGTTCACTTGAGCAATAATTGGGTAAAATAGCATTGGTTTTTGTGAAGTAGACACACACTTTGATGGAGAAAGTAGACTCACTGAGATTCTATACATAGTATCTGTGTCTCAGATACTCTTGCATATCTTGTCATCTTCAGTCCTCAAAAACAACCTTGTCACATAGTTTTAATTATGTGTATATTACTGATAAAAAAAAAAACTTATAAGACATTCAGAGACTTGTGGCCAAGCTGGAATTTGAACCCAGGTCTTGTGACTCCATAGCCAGTGTTCTTTCCCCTGAATCACACTATCCCATGAGTCTATCCAATTACCTGAGACAGAAATGGTATTCACAATCTCTTGGTCAAAAAATATCATTAGCACTGTCACAGATTTCAGTACTCTACCCAAACTCCTTCAAAACTTCTCACAGAAATATTTACATTTTCTCTGCCTGTTCCAGATTCTATGGCTGTGTAACAAATTACCCCACAACTCAGTGCCAGAAGATCAACCACTTATTATATTCATGAATTCTTCAGATTAGGCATTTGAACCAGGCATAGCAGGGACAGAATGGCCTCTGCCCATGATTTCTGGGGCATCAGCCAGATGGCTGAGGGATTGAATCATTGGAAATCCACCTCATTCACATGTCTCTGGTTGATGTTGGCCATGGTCTTAGATCTTAGCTGTAGCTGTCAGCCAGACACCTCCATGTGGCCTGGGCTTCCTCATTACATGGTACTTCAGTTCTAAGAGCAAGACTAGCCCAAGGGGACTCAGAACCAATTGGGTATAACACCTTTTTGAAGTTAGGCTTGGAATTCACACAATGTCACTTCTGCTGCATTGTGTTCATTAGTAGTGAGTTGTTAGGGCAAGCCCATATTAAAGAGAGGAAGAATTAGGCTCCATTATATGGGAAGAGTATTGGAGACTTTGCGAAAATTTAAAAGTTTTACATTATTACCACAGTCTCCTACCTCTGGCTTCTGAGTGTTTTTGCTTGCAAAAGCTTGCCCTGTGACTCTCCCTTGAAGGACTGCCATCGAGTTAAGCCACTTTGCTCCCAATGTTCAGAAGTACCTGAAAGTTGACATGAGGAAACCCTTTTTCATGGGGTGGAACATAACTCACATTCTAATTCTGCAAATTAAAAAAGAAACTTGCCTCCACAGAACTTTGCCTAAAAACACACCTTTTCTTGGTTCCTTTTTTTTTCCCTTATATTCTAGAACTTCCCTAATAAATTTTTGTACACAAATTTTTATCTCATGGTCCTTTCCCTGGGGACTCAATCTATGACAGGGGTAACTAGCATGTCTGCAAAATTATTCTGACTCAGAAAGGCAAATTCTGATGGTACCATCTTTACTGTCCCTAATCTGCCCCAAACAAGTAACACATAGTTGTTTATTCTAAAGGTTTTGCCAAGATTTATTAATTCACAGATTTTGATCATCACAAAAAAGTATTTGGGAATACTTTATATTTTAAAGATCTGAGCCTCTTTTGATGGTTGAGAGGTTCAACGTGGACTTTTTTTTTTAATTTGAGACAGACAGAGAGAGAGAGAGAGAGAGAGAGAGAGAGAGAGAGAGAGAGAGTCCTAAGCAGGCTCCATGCTCTGTGAAGAGTTCAACACAGGACTCAAACTCACCAAACTGTAAGATCATGACCTGAGCCAAAATGCAGAGTTGGATGCTCAACCAACTGAGCCACCCAGGTGTCCCTCAACATGTACTTATATTAAGCTTTCTTCTCTAGTTAATTTCTTAAAGACACATTCCCTTTGCAGTAGAGCTTTAGATTTCTCTGAGCAATTAATTGGTCATTTCCCCACGAATTATATTTACATACATTATTTGTGCATTAAAGCAGAGAAAAATATATTCAATAGAATTTCCTTTGAAAAGACAATGGAGGGGCGCCTGGGTGGCTCAGTCAGTTAAGCATCCAACTTCAGCTCAGGTCACGATCTCGCACTCCGTGAGTTTGAGCCCCGTGTCAGGCTCTGTGCTGTTGGCTCAGAGCCTGGAGCCTGCTTCGGATTCTGTGTCTCCCTCTCTCTCTGCCCCTCCCCCGTTCATGCTCTGTCTCTGTCTCAAAAATAAATAAACGTTAAAAAAAAAAACCTTAAAAGAAAAGACAATGGATGTGACAATATGGATTATAGGTACTATCACAAAAGGCAGATGCAATCATATGAAGTAAGCAAGCACTTAGGGAAGAAACAGCAGGAAGAAGAGAGAGCGCAGAGGGAAAGGGAAAAGAAAAGAAGAACAAATAAAGGGGAGAGTGAAGAGAAACAAGAAGGGAAAGGAAGGAAGCCAAAGAGAGGGTGGCAGTATATTTTTCAGTGTGATTTCTTCACAGTGATCTCAGAATTTTTCATTAAATCTACAAACCATAATGTGTTTCATGTGTTGGGTTTCCTGCAGAAGCAGAAATGGAGAAAAATTTTGTGTTGAGTTTGTACAAGATGCTAAATCTAATTGATGCTGGAATGAAAACAAAAGATTCACTAGATGTTTGTCAGATACTTGCAGAGGTCATTGGGAGGCCACTGGACATTCCAGGTTCTGAAACTGGGAGTTTGGCACACTCCGTAAGGGTCAGGGAAGTCCCAAGTGACATCTGGGTTACATTTGTTTTTTCCCAGTGAAGGGATGAGAGCAAAATGCCTTGTCATCACTGGGACTGCCACAGAATAGCCTGCCATAATGGTGAACTTTTTAGTCTACTTTATGAACATGGTTCAGTCTGGATGTCTCTTAGGATAGTTACCTTCATTTTTAATTTAGTGAAAACCTGTAGCAACTCATAATTTCCACTTAAAATAGCATTTGTGGTTCAATGAGTGAGATGTTTTCTCAAACTAAATTTTCTAGAATATTCATTATTAAGTGGCAGTGTTGTAGTATAGATTGAGAATATTCCCTATTTCTGTGCTTTCAGAAGTATCTAGGAAGCAGGTTAAATCATGTTATTTTGCCCATTTTTTAATGAAATTTAAATTTCACTTGCCAATGATCTCAAAACAAACCCCTGGATCCTATAAACCCTGAACTACCGATACTTCATACTTCTAATAGTGTGGAATTATAAGTTAGATTCAGAGACATTCATTTTGGTGATACCATGCCTACCAGTCAGGGTTCTACAGAAAACAAAATGACACAATCAGAGGGGTTGAACTGAATAAATTTTGGAAGAGATTATTTACAGAGGCATAAGCAGGGCCAGGGCAACCAGTAAGGTATGACTGAAGTATGCAGGGACTATTAACAGCAAGAAACCATTATCACTGCAAGGCCTGAAGAGGCAAAAAGAGAAAACATTTCTACTAACAGAGGCTAATGAGAACTGGGACTGTGAGAAAAGGGCCACTGGAGAGGAACTGTTACCTTAGGGGCACAGCCACTAGCATAACTGCAGTAAGACAGGGAGAGAACAAGAGGAATGAATATCCCAACCTTTCTTCAATTTCCTACTGGCCCTGCTCATTGGCAGGACCTACAAGAAAGCCAGAGGATAAGGGATCTTGGTTAACTACTCCATAGAGGTCAGCTTCCCAGCCCAAAACAAGGCAGAAAAACTGAGAAATTAGGGGAGGGAAGATGCTAGCAAATGGAAAATAACCACATAAGAAGTTTAGAATATCATTAGAATGGACTGTGTTGCTTTTTTCCAGTGCTATAGGAAGCTCTCGTTTCCTTTAAACTTATGAACTATTTTTAACCCACCTGAGTTTTACCAGGTTGAAATGAACATGAAACCATAAGACAAAATTGGGTAAAAGTATATTGTTAGGGTAGAAAATCCTAAAATAACTTACAGACTTATAAGCTCCTAACTGACTTGGAGCTTCAGAAGTGGAAATAACATGTAAACAGAAATTGAATGCAGGAGAAAGTGGAAAATGAAGGAGACTTTCTCTGCCTAAAATCTAAAACCCAGGCATCCAGTCAGATTCAGGAGGGACCTCAGAACATACCATCCATCTTCTTTGTTCTACATGAGACAGAGTGATCTGAACGTGTTGCACAACTAGAGCTATAGAATTTTACAGTTCTTGTGTCACACTTAGTAAAGGAATACTCTTAGCTCAAAATGCAGACATGTGTAAGTTTAAAATTCCTACATGAATGAAGGATTTTGAATACCTTATATAATAAGATACTGTTGGACCTACTAGATGTGTTATTTTAGGAAAATGCAGACATTTTTATTATCAGAATCTCATTTCTTTCAGAAGAATGGTTACCTTTGGATGGGAGTAATAAATGTTTTTCTCTTATTTTTAGCATAATATTTTTTACCTTACTGCTGGTTTCTGAACTTTTAACTTTCTTATTTGAAGGCATAAAAAACAATTACTTTATCACCTCATTCCTGTATAGTTTAAATTATATTGAACATGACTAGAATGAGTGTATAAATTTATCTCCCAAGCTAGGACACACTTGAAAGTAAAAGGAGTTGCTAATATTGTTTAAATTCTATAATTTTTTGAAATGTTTATTGACTGAAAATAAATTTTATACAATTGGCAGAACTACAAAATACCTTTATTCCCAAACTATTTCCAGAATCAAAGTTCTAGTTGCAAAAAGTGGAAATAACATATCCATGTAAACTAAAGCAAAAGTTTTAAAAACCTTTTTCTATTGAATGTCTGAACATCAGAAATTACATGAGCAGAATAGTTACTCTCAATTCAGTTAATATACTTTAATTAGTTTCTTAATCCTATCCATCTCCATTACTGTGTCTCTGACTTTTTTTGAAGAGTATGTTTTAATATGGCCTTATTTTAAAAAAAACTCATAAAATTGTTTGAATGTCTTCAAAACTGAGGGAAAAAAGGAATGGGGATGGGATGAAGAAGAATAATAAAGGAAATATAATTTTTTTTCAAAGAAAGATAAAAAGAGGAAATTGGGCTTTTTTTTTTCAAAGATGAGAGAGTCTTACAGAATTTCACTAATAATTTTCAGATTGGAAAAAAAGGAATAAATTTTTAGGGTTACTGGGGAGTACAAATCAAAATGCTTTCCCTTTTCTTATTTATTTGTGATACCTAAAATCTCCCTATTAAATCATTCACTGAATCTGTAAGACTAGGTTTTCTGAAATTTTAGTCACAAGTACTCAGGAGGCTAGCTCCTCAGACATTAACAACTAACACTGGACGGGGGCTCAACTTTCCTGCAGTTCTAATCACAGCTAAACATACTAGGTATGAAACAAGAAGTTATATATACAGAAATTTGGCTTCTATTGATCTCACAGCCTCTTTAACTTCTCCAGTTTATAAATCTACCCTCACTTAGTTCCCACTACCATAGGAACATTCTCTATAGATGTTTTAGATTTTCTAAGAGTAAGATGCTGAATTGATAAACCATGAACTAAATTTCTTGTAAGGGAGAGACACTAGAAGGTGGAGAAGAGAAGGTTCCAAAGATGAAATTGGCTACCTTCTAAATTTTGCCTAAGAACTCACTGTTGAGCTCTGATGTTATGGGCTGCTCACCATAGTATTAAACCAAACTGGGAAAATAAGTCCACCAAAGATTGTCTTGACCTGTTTTAGTTGCATAATTGCAAATTCAGATTTCCAAACTCTGAGTGTCTGGTGCAGTTGTGAAGCCTACAACAGATTTTAGCATCTGAACGTTTAGTATCAAAGTTCATATAAATGGTTACCTGTTCCAAGCTAGAATTCTTGGTATTTCTGAAATATTTTCCTTCAATGATAAAATATTTGTCTTTTACTGAGGTGCAGATAAAGGAAAACTCATCCTCATTCCCTTACCTGCCCCCCATTACCCTAGGCAGTTGTTTTTCTGCTGGAATGAATGGAATTTTGCAAATTCCCAAGTCTTTCAAAATAATACAACTTATAGGACAGAGACATCTTTCTCTTAAGTTGGCTGAGCATTTTCATTTACTCAGTGGGAAAAGATAAATAAGTGTGGAGGAAAATACTACATGTTGCCAGTTCAGAACATTATGAACTGCTCAGAGCAATTTTAGATCCTCTTGAACTGTCTTTATTGTCCTTTTATCTACTTCACACTATAGGGGAAGTATATAAAGTATATATACTATTTACCAGTATATAAAGACTGGTTTGATTTCAGTCTTTTAAAATTTGTTGAGATTTGTTTTGTGGCCTAGTATACGGGCCACATGAACATGAAACTATTGTTATTCTGTAGAACGTGTATAAGTATAAAATAGGTCAAAATGGTTGATAGTGTTGTTCACACCTTTATAATCTTACTCATTTCATGTATGCATGTATGTTTGAATAATTGCTGAGAAAGGAAAAGTTGAAACCTGTAGCTAAAACTATAGATTTGCCAAATTTCCGCTTTCACATTTGTCATTTTTTACCTCCTGGAATTTGAACCTCTGTTATGGGTATGTACACATTTAGGTGTACTACCTTTTCTAGGCCCATTTTGAATTGACCCATTTATCATTATGAAATATCTGTCTTTATCTCTGATGATATATCTTATTTTGCCTAATGTTAATATAGCCACTCCAGCTTTCTTTCTACTAGTTGCTCATGGCTTCTATATATTCATCGTTTTACTTTAAATCTGTGACCTTATGTTAGAAGTGGTTTACTTCTAGACAGATGGTGAAATCTTGCTGCTTTATCCATAGTGACACCACTGTCCTGTACTTGGAGTGTTTAGGCCATTTCATTTTAATGTAAATATCAATGTTGTTGAGTTTAGAACTACCATCTTTCTTTACATTTCCTATTTTTTCCCAATTTTTCCTCTTTTTTCCTGCCTTTTTAAAAATTTAAATATTTTATAGAATTCAGTTTTATCTCTACTAATGGCTTATTCATTTTTAGTGCTTATTTGGGTTTTACAATATGATTTTTTAATTTACCTATCACATTCTACCATCAAATTATATTACATCATATATGTATAAGAATCTCACAACAGTACATATCTATTTTCCCCCATCTATTGTTGTTATCTATTTTGCTTCTCTATTTTATAAATCTCAGCAAGTTATTATTTTTGCTTTATCTTTGAAAAATAATTTTAAATGCTAAATGTAAATTTCTTACATTTACCCCCATTTCTACTGTTTGTGGCATTTTTCATTCCTTTGTATAGATCTGGATTTCTATTTGGTGCCATCTTCCCTTACATTTCCTTTAACATTTCAAGTACTGTAAGTCCTCTGATAATGAACTTACTGGTACTGCTTTTGCTTTTCGGTTTCAGAAAGTTTTTATTTTTCATTTTAGAAGGATATTTTTGCATAGAATTCCATGTGTATAGATTCTTTTGAACATTTAAAAGAATCTTTTTTTTAAATTTTAGCTTCCATAGTTATAGCAAGCATTCTGTGGATCCTTATCTTTGTTCCTTTGAATGCTCTCTTTGTTCCTTTTTAAGTCTTCTTTTCCTAGGGTTGCTTTAAAATTTTTCATTTTGGTGCCTATTTTCAGCATTTTTTGATTTGCTTTGAAATGGTTTTCTTTGTGTTTATGTTGCTTGGGACTTATTGAGATTCTTAGATCTATACGTTTATACTTTCATCAAAGGTGGCAGATTTGGGGCCATTATTTTTTTTTTAACATTCTTTAGCTCACTTCCCCCTCCTATAACTTAAACTACAATTATGATAGACTCTGCACATTATTCCATAAGTTACTGATGTTTACTTTATGTTTACTTTATGTTTGTATTTTTAGTCTTTTTGTCTTTTAGGTACAGTATCTTTGATTTTTTTATCAATTTCATTAAAATGAAAGAAAACAATATTTTTTAAATGGTTACAGACTGTTTATTACAGATTCTCTGTTCATAGCCTGTATTTATTATCTATTTAGATTGCTCATCTTTCCTTGTACATTTAAGAAATTAGTCCTTTTTCCTGTATATTAAAGATACTTTATATTCATTCTTTATCCATTTATTTTACTTGTAGAGTATGTATGTATATTTCCTTACAGAAGTCTACAAATTTTTAACGTATGTATTCAAATTCATTATTTTCCTTTATGAATTTTTTGTTTCCCATTCTACATAGAAGGCCCTACCTCATTTCAAGAAATAAAATAGTCTCATTTACTTTCTCATATTTGGGGGTTTTTAAATTTTGAAGCTCAAAATTTTGATTTATCTAGATTTAGATTTGAGCACTGGAGTAGCAAGGCTTTTTCCTATATACATAGCTAGTTTCTCTAATACCACCTCCTGGATAATCCATCTCTCTCTTTTTTTTTAAGTTTATTTATTTTGGGAAAGACAGAGACAGTGTGAGTGGGTGAGGGGCACAGAAGGAGACAGAGAATCCCAAGCAGCCCCTGTGCAGAGCCCAATGTGGGGTTCACAGCCACAAAACTGTAAGATTATGACCTGAGCTGAAACCAAGAGTCAGATGTTTAACTGACTGACCCACCCAGGCACCACGATAATCCATCTTTTTACCCACTGATGATACTCATCACCCAAATCAGGATTAGGTTTACCTGTGACTTAGATACTAAACATAAAAGTGTCATACACAAGAAAAAAGTATATTTTTCTGTTGCAGTGGAGGCCAGTAGTCTGGGGTTTATATAGTGGCTCTAATCCATTAAATCCCCCAGAGACACACACTGTCTCACTGATGTACTATCTCTAAAATGTGGGGCTTTTGGGTCCAAATCAAATGTGAGTCAAAATGTGGTGCTATTTGATTCACATAGGTTTCATTTGTATGCTAAGCAACAGGATGAAGAATAGGATGAAGAAGAAAACAAGAAAAGGGTGAGACATAAATTGACTTTTAAGGCAGTTTCCCAAAAGTTGTTACATAACACTTCAGCTTAAATTTCATTGGCTAAAACTTAATCTCTTGGCTAGACGTATTTGTAAAAGATGCTGCAAAAAGTATTGTTCATTTTGAGCATGCATGTGCCCACCTAAAAACGGCTGAGCTCTGGGAAAAGTCAACAAAAGACTATTAGGGGTAAAGTGGTGGTCTCTGCCAGACTTCTCAATATGATACCATCAATCCCAGTGGATTCTTCATATCTAGATTCTCGCATTTTGCTCGTTCTCACTGTGAGTTTTTCCTGTGCCAGTGCTATTCTGTTCTAATTAACATAGACTTAGTCTCTATATCACGTAAGATTAGACCATTACCCTTTTTTCCCCCCAGAGTTTACAGATTTTTGGTATGTATTGAACAATACATACCAATAAAAAGTAAAATAATAATACAATAGTACAATAAAAAGTAAAATTTTTATATACAGAATTTTTACTTAAGAGAGATATTCAGTGCTTTGGAGAAATGCCTTAATAAATTTCCCAAGAGATACTTGAGCCACTGCAAGGCACCAAGACATCAGAAAAGAAGGTTCCTACTGGATAACACAGAAGAAGATTGTGGACTTGGAGGGAAAATTCAATCTGCGAGGGACTGAATAGAAAGCATTTCTATTGGTGGGATGTAAAATCCTTCTCTGCATACTCTTCTTCTGATTTTAGTTTAAGTCTGCCAAATATACAAATTCTTAGAGACTGTTTCAGCTATAGAAACTAAAGAGGAGCTGAGTATCAAAGTGAGATCAGTAAGCTGCGGGGAGAAAAAAATTACTCAAAGAGTCCCAAAACAAAAAGGTCATGGGATATAGATCCCAGAGATTTACAGAACTCTTATGAAGGGTTTAGGACTTTCTTAGATTATGAAATTAAAGAGGTGAAGGCAGTCCTAAGAATGTCTCACAGGTTGAGGAAACTCCAAGTGACACCTGGGTTTCGAATCATTTTGTTAAATCCCCCACCCCATGTACAAAATATAAAATATCTCAAGTCATTTAGTAGTGTTTTATTCAGCATGTATTAAATTTATAGATTAATTTAATGTGAGTTGACATCCTCACAATATCAAGACTTTTCTTTCTTAAACAAGACATGTATTTTTACTAATTGAAGAAGAAAATTAAAGCATTTTAATTTCCTTCTTATAGAATAAATTTATTGCTTGTTATTTTCTTATAGTTGCAGTTGTGAAAGGCATATTTACATTATTTTTTATAATTGTTTAATATAGTCGAACTATTAATTTTCAGATCAAGTTTGTAAATAACAACTTTTCTTAAATTATACAGTATTAGTTAAACCCTGCCACAGCACAGCAAATGGGTTGAATAATTTCAACCACATACAATTTGAGATCATATTATTGTGGGGTTAATGAGGCAGGTCTATATAGGTAGCCAGGTGGGAGGTCTAATGTCCACTTGTAAAATCCAAACCTATCCCAAGTCCTGATGGCAGTTGCCACTCTCACTTAAAAATCACTGAGGAAGGGGCACCTGGGTGGCTCAGTCGGCTGAGCATTCGACTTCAGCTTAAGTCATGATCTCACAGTTCATGGGCTTAAGACCTGCATCAGGCTCTGTGCTGACAGCTTAGAGCCTGGAGCCTGCTTCGGATTCTGTGTCTCCCTCTCTCTCTGCCCCACCTCTGCTCATGTTCTGTTTTCTCTCTCAAAAATAAATACGCAGTAAAAAATTTTTTAATTAAAAAAAAAAGGCAATGAGGAAAATTCTGAACCTGGTGGCTGGCTGGAATTTACAGCATAGCAGCAGTAATTCCAAATCTCTGTTATTTGGTACCTCTTTTGTTAGCCAGACCTGGGAATATTGGCCCACAAGAATTATGAGGACATAGGGACTCATATTGCGTTTCCCATATTGTGTTTCGAAAGACACAGGATTTCGTGCCACATACCTGCCTGCCTCTCCATTTTATGCCCCACCCCTCACCATAAAATGAGAACTTTAGTCTACCCCCATGTGAGAATGAGAAGTAGAACCAGTTGCCAACCACATGATATCCGAATTTGGATGATTCTGGGTTAGACAATGACACAATTTCTTTCCTGCAGTTGGAGTCATTACCTGATTGAATTTATGAGAATTATAAATTCTCTTTCATTCTCAACATCCATTTTTTGTTCTGCACAAATGGATGTGTTCTACCTTAATACCTCCATTCCATGGGTCAAGGAACCACAGTGATGCCTCTGCCAATGGCTGAATAATGTTCTTCCCATTATGCATTCCAGAACTTGGGCAATAACCACAAAGCGAATACAGGAACCACTGGGCTCACTGTACAGTAGACCTGAGCCAAAACTCTGTGGGTCATCTGACAGGAACACAATGATATTTTGGGTCTCCAGAAATAGTGTCCCTCAGAGCCAGTGTGGCCAAAATGATAGGGCTGCTTCTATGGGCAAAAATAGTTTGATGGAATTTAGGTGTTCAGGGTCCCCTGCTTTACTAGAATCTGCCCAACTGTCCCATAATAATTTTCAGAATCCCTTTCCTTCCCAATCAGCATCTTAGTGTTAACAAGTGAGACTCTATAAGTGAAAATTCAATTTGTCTTGTAATTCAGCTACATATCAGAGTGGACTTTGGTTTTGGTTTTCAGAAATATCAGCCTTGCTACTATAGGAGATAGGAGTTTCTTTGAGAGTAGTTATAGAAGCAGTACCCTAAGCTGGGAATTTAAAGCCTTCCTTTCATAATTTTTTCCCCTAAATTCTCTAGCACACTTAGAAGCAATCAACCAACTCCATTATACTTATTTTCACTAACCTTTTCTGTGGCAGAAAATATTTTGCAACCCAAAGCCTTGCCTTCTATAGGCACCTTATTACAGGTAATAATTTGAGTAACTCTTTTGCCACTGAATGCCATCAACAACAGTGTTGCCTTTACCATTGGAAATAGTCATCAATGCCCTTAAATCTAACTATATCAGAGAACCAAAAAAAACCCCAGAATCAATTTAGGAACTCTTGTTTGAGATCATGTTCCTTAAGAACTACTTTTAATATTAAGTTCTTTTATCATTCAGGGTTCAATCTGAGAAGCAGAACCACTAGGACTGTGTGTGTGTGTGTGAGTGTGTGTGTGGGTGTGGGTGTGTTCGTGTGTTAAGAGAGAGGTAATGCTGCTACTCCAATTTAAGTTTTTCTTGAGACTTCTTCATTGATCCAAGTGTTACTTGAAAGTTTGTTATTTAATCCTCACATATTTTGGGTGATATATAGCTATCTTTATTTATAGCTGTGTTGTTATTGATTTCTAGTTTAATTCCACTGTGGTCTGAAAACACCTTGTATAATTTGTTTTTTAAGACTTCTTTTATGTCCTAGAATTTGGTCTCTGTTGGTGAATGTTCCATATGAGCTTCAGAGGACTGTGCATTCTTTTGTTGTTGGATGGGAGATTCTATAAATGTCAGTTAAATCCAGTTGATTGACATTGCTCTTCTGGTCAACTCTGTCCTTACTGATTTTCCTCCTGCTTGATGTATCAATTACTGAAAGAGGGGTGTTAAAATTTCCAGCTATAGTAGTGGATTTGTCTGTTTTTCCTTAGAGGTCTATCAGTTTTTTCCTTATATATTTGTATGCTCTATTGTTAAAGTACAAACAGGCTAAAGATTATGTCTTCTTGGAGAATTAACCCCTTGCTTGCTTTGTTGCTTCAGACAGTTTTTTTATTTTTTTTTCTTGCCTATTAGCACAACTTGGGATTTTTGTTGTTGTGGAAAACTGGACATGGTGTATCAGGTGATAGAAACTGAGGTAAATGTGTTGTATAGTGTGAGGTTTAATATTAATCTGGTTAGGAATTGGGTTGTGTCTAATGTTTGTTCTACCTGTAGATGCCAGAGCCTTCATTTCCTCTAGTGTCCTTGCTTTTGTCTCTCCTGCTCTCCTTGGGTTTCCCTAAGAACCCCTTTTACAAATAGAGTCTGCTACTTGCAGCTCTTTCGTCTGCAAACCATTGTTAGGATACTAGAGCCTTGTCAATGTGGCAATAACCTGGGGGTAATGTTCTATAATATTATGATTAAGTCTGGTTTTTCATAGGTTTACATCCCTGGGCTGTGACCTTCACAAGTGTTTCTTAGCTTTTCCCCCTCTTAGATGAGTCTGGAAGTCTAGAGAGGGCCGGAATGTGTAATTGCCCTTCCCTCACATGGAATAAGGCTTTGATAATGTTTTCTTTTGAAGAATAGGCCTTTGTTACGGAGAATGCTCTGAATTTGTTTCAGAATGGTTACTTTCCACCTCCCACTGTCAGAAACACTAGGGAATTTTTATTGGTTTTCACCTGAGAACTGGATGGCATCCCAGAGGTAAAAGCCATGACAGTGCAGGTTCATCTTGGACTGTAGTCCCCAGGAATTTTTCATCCGTGCTAGTCCCCACTCAGGAATCAGCAGTTCCTCAAACTTACCACTTAAGTGTTTTGACCTTAGCAGCTTCTGTTCCAGGTAAACCAATATCAGCTGTGGACCTCTGTGTTTGCCTGCCTCTGCAGATATCCTACAGAGTGTATGCTTAGTAGTTTGCCCTGTGACCTCCTTCTCTAATAGGCCCAAGGAGAGTCATTGATTTGCAGTTTGCTCAACTGTGTTTGTTTGTTTTTATAGGACAGGAGTGATGACTTTTAAATTCTACGTGTTGAAGCTAAAACTGGAAATTGGATTCTTTTTTTGTTTAATACTTTAAGTCCGATCTTTTCAGTAGGCTATGTCTCAGTACTGATCATTTTCTATGAAATTATCCTAGAACAGTATACTTGTAAATGGCAAGTTCAGTTCTCTCATTTTATCTTTAAAGTTTTTTTTCTGTTCCATCATTTCTGTATACTACCTCAAGGACACCAATTTATCTATACATGATTGGTCTTTGTTGTCTGTCACTATAGCTCCTCCTTACTTCCTTTTATCATTTTGTCTATTTTAACTGCATTCTGCAACATTTTCTAGAGCTCATCCTCAGCTTGCTCTTTTGTTGTTCTCATTCATTACTTGCTGTTTATAAATAATTAATTGGTCTTACTATAATTTTGTTTTGCCTCCAGTTCATCATCCAGTCTCACTTTTACCTTATTTTGTTGCCATCATTTCAGCATGATTTCTTCTTTCAAAAATTTCATCTTTGGGGACCCTGGGTGGCTCAGTTGGTTGAGCATCCAACTCTTGATTTCAGCTTAAGTCATGATCCCAAGGTTAGGGGATCAAGCCCTGTGCTGGGCTCTGTGCTCAGCATGGAGTCTGCTTAAGATTCTCTCTCCCTCTCCCCGTGCCCCCTCCTTCACTTAATGCATGCGTGCGCACATGCTCTCTCTCTCTCTCTCTCCAAGCAATAATAATAATAATAATAATATTAATCTTTTCTCTAATTTTATTTAATGCATAAAGATTTTTTTATTATTGGTGTCTTCATCCAAAGTGAATTATTTTCCTGGGTTGCAAAATTATGTGCTTACATTTTTTAAAATTTTGCTTGTTTTTCTGTATTGTTTTGGTGTAGTGGCTCTGTTTTACTTTGCCATTTCTTTTCCGAAATATATGGATAGTTTCTCCCTGCCAGCTTTCTACTTGATCTGGTCTTTTTTGTAACCTCACTGAATATTTGACTAAATTCTATGTTTGGCTTTTTAGTTACCTAGAAAGGGGCAGTGGTGGGATGGAGGTGAGAAAGAAGAGCTAGACATGTGCCTTGATTCTATTCACATATTTTGTCTTTAACCTTTTTCATTGGAACTTTGTTAAACATCTTTCCTCAGATTTTACTCTTGTTTCTTTGAGGGGAACTTCCAGAGATCCATGAGGGTACTGGATTATTAACCCATTTTTTTAGAGTGAGTCCTTCAGTTTATCTTCATTAAGTCTTTGGCTATATGAAAACATCACTACTTAGCTCACCATTCCCCAGCCATCTTTTGTTCCCCACCCACAGTTGTGGTTACATTGGGGAAATACTCAAAATTCAGAAGTTCTTCCAACAATCAATGTGATGCTTTTTCGCTATGATGGAAAAGTATCCAGTGTTTTGAGGAGTGGTATTTTCCTTTTATTCTCATCTTTCATTTTGCCAAACTTTTATTTATAATAGACAATTAGCTCTGGATAATTCTTCCTGAAGTATTTCTCTCATGTTGTTGTAAGCCAGAAAAAACAAATTGTGACTTTTTTTAGTTTTTTCACCTTCTCATTCACCTACCTTTCCATCCTCTCCCATCGGCCATCGAGAAACTTTTCAGGAATTTGTCCACTCACTTTCTTCCCCATGGTACAGCTTCTGCTTATTATATCTCTCTTCTCTCTCTCTCTCTCTCTCTCTCTCTCTCTCTCTCTCTGTCTCTCACTCTGTGTGTGTGTGTGTGTGTGTGTGTGTGTGTGTGTGTGTGTGTGTTGTATTTGGAGGAGGAGGTGGTAGGTAGGGAAATCTTACATTATTATTAAAATCTTCATTATCCAAAGGTACTCTAAAATTTAGAATTCATCATTGCATACCTTTTCTTGTTAGAGGATTGTTTCTCTTTTCTTTGTTAATGTTACTTATATTCATTAATAGTTTAGGGTGGAAGCTTCTACAATCCTATTTTTGCTGTTATGTTTCCTCAATAAGCCCTTTACTATAGTTCAATATCTGGTATTGATCAAGCAATCCAGGTTTCTTAGAGGAAAATTGCTGTGAAAATGAGCATAATGAACATACTCCTTAAAATGAGTTATCTTCCTGTGTGGAAATTTGGATAACTGGAAAAAAAGGCTGAGTAATTGAAATCCATTCATGTACTGAGGGTATTGAATGGATGTTAGTCATCACTATCAATTTCTTCTGTGATTAAATTTCTAATAGTCTCATTGATTGTGCTGAGTTAATTATAAAGACACAAATGAGAGGGTGAGTCAGGAAATAAAGGGAGGGCTGTGCAATTCACACATCTGATAGTCACCACTCTCCTGCCATTCCCTAACTCCATGTCCAGATATATGAAAGCTGACCTGGGTCTCTGAAATGACAACTTACCAGAAAGACATTTAATCTTGGAGATGAGGAATCTGCAAAACAGATGTAGTGATGCTGAATCCAGGCAAAACTATGAGATAAGTGAAGTTTGTTGTCTGAATCTCTTAATCCTTTGTTTCCTGGATCACACGCTTCTCAAAATCCTACCATCCTACCATTATTCCCCCTGTCTCAAATTTCTTTTTTCGCTTTAAGGAATAAATAACTGGTGAGGGACCTTACCCAAGGGGTAGTTGCATGTAAGCAGGATTAAATCCTTAAGTAAAAGAGTTAAATTGTGGAATATAGGACTTCAGGATTCATCAAGCTTATAAAACGGATTTCTTTTCCTGCTGAGGCCTCTTGAGCCCCTGAAATCATATTACTTAATAATGCCTAATTCTATTCTTTGTATAAGGAAAACCCCCAATGGTAATTAATTTCTTTTCAGGTTTTCCATTCTGCTGAAATTGGATACAGCTTTTTGTATTCATTCAGTAAATATCAGTTTATTGTTATTTCTTTAACTCAGTAGTGGAGAAGTCAGAACTATTTTTCAACAACTTTATCATTTTACTGGTTTTGGTCTCCAGGTTATGTGAGGCCTTACATACTCTACTACTTTTAAAACCTTATACATTAAAATCTTTAAAATAAGGCTGAGAAATATAGCCTGCAAGTTTTTTTGATTGAACAATTGCCAAGACCAGATAGAATATATCGAATCCTCCAGGTTTCTGTTATGAAGCCTTTCTCATTTTCTCACAGTTCTTTAACTTGTGACATTGTCTCATATTTCAGCAATGCTGTGGTGTATCGTTTGTTCTTAGGATATGCCCTGGCCCTGAGGGATTTCAGGTAATCTACTGATAATATTTTTATGAAAGAGGCCTCTCTTTGGTTCTCCCAGCTTCCAAGGAGATCTCTAGAATCCCTTTAACTTGTTTCTACAGAAAGGGCTCAAATGTTGCCTTGATTTCAGATTTAAACCCTTGTTGCTAGGCTACTCTGGATATATTTAAAACTCTCTGGTTCAAGGTAGGAGCATTTATATATGCCTGTGCCAAGTACTATCAAGTCAAGAACTATGAAGACAAAAAAGTAGACTTCTTTCTATCTTTGACAGTTGCTCATGTCTCTTCATATTCCTGTGAGCATGATAGATCTTTGATGATAGTGGGGATGGTGGTATAAGCAGGAGAAGTCTAAACTAAATGTAAAATGTGTCAGATGGTCATAAGTGCCATGGATAAAAGTGAAATAGAGAAGTGAACTGAGAATGGTAGGATGGAAGGGGATTACATTTTAATATAAGGTAGTTGGGCAAGGCCTTATTGAGAAGGTGACATTTCAACAAAATGTGAAGATTTGGGACTGAACCATGCAGATATTTGGAGGAAGAGTGTACCAGGAAGAGTAACCAGCAAGTACAAACACTGTTGAGAGGTGAAAGTGTTTGCAGTTTGTTTTAGGCATGGCACGGAGTGTGGTGTTAGCAGAATGGATTAAAGAGCAGGAAGTGATAGGAAATGATACCAGAGAATTAAGAGGATGGATGGAAGATCTTATAAACCATTTTAAGGATTTACTTTCTCTTGTTTGAGTGAAATGGGCTATTAGACATTCTGAATAGAAGTCTGACATGGTCTAATTTATGTTTTTTAAGGGCTCACTTTAGTTTCTGTATAGAAACTAAAAAGGGTGAAGGTGGAAGCAGTGTATCCAGTGTCATATTCCAGGCAAGAGATGGTTAGGACTCAGACTGTGGACGTAGTATTAAAACAGTGAGGGGCACCTGGGTTAGTCAGTTAAGCTCAGTCAGTTAAGCGTCCAACTCTTGATTTCAGCTCAGGTCATGATCTCACAGTTCATGAGTTTGAGCCCACTGTCCATGCAGAGCTGGCTTGGGATTCTCTCTCCCTTTCTCTCTCTGCCACTCCCCTGCTCACATGCTGTCTCTCTCTCTTGAATAAATGAATACATTTAAAATTTAAAAAACTTTTAAAACAGTGAGAAGTGATAGGATTCCAGATAGATACTGAAGGAGAGTTAGTAAGATTTGCTGAAGGACAAAATGCTGAAATGAGAAAGAAAGGAGTTAGGGATATCTCCAAGATTTTTGAACTGCAGCTGGTAAAAAACAAGTAACTGAGATGGAAGAGACTGTGGGAGGAACAGAAATTGTGAGGGAAGAAGCTCAGGTGCTCAGTTAGGAGATACCAAGTGGAAACTTGAAATTCAGTTCATTAAATTGAAATGCAAAAAAGTCCAAATAAAAACCTGGCTGTTATCAGCATATAAATGGTATATAAGGAGAAGAGATCCAAGCACTCCAGACACCATTACCCATGCTTCTTTATCCTCCAGCTTGTTGTTGGTTTTGGCCAATAGGAGTCATTTGCAGGAGAGCAGAGAAGAGAAGAGCAAGGTCGTGGGTTGGGAAGGTCCCCCAGCTCATGTCCATGTCAGGCAGCCCCTCTGCTATTCTAAAAGGTTTTACATGCTCTGGTCACCACTTCTTCCCTTGCTCTCTAGGCCTAGGAATGATGGAGTGACAACTGTTTCTCACTGTTACCAGTCCTGGGTGCTTTGCCACCTCTCATTGGTTCCCTTGACACTATTGAGTCCATTTAACTTCTTTATGTTACTGCTTCAGAGTATGCCATCTGTTTTCTGCCAGGACCCTAATGATATAATAGTAGATTCAGTAAAAATAGATTGGAGGTGGTAGCACTTGAACCCTGAGGTCCAATCTATTGTCAGTGATTATTGATAATTATATATAGTTATTAAAATTATTTTTATAATGATTTTATTTGCTTTATTTTATTATTACAATCAAATGGATTAGAAGCATATTATAAGGAAATAGTAGTTTTGACCTGTTCAATGACCTTAGAAAAGTCATGTCACTTTTCTGAACTTCAGTTGCTGAGTGAGTTAAATAGACACGGGAACTACTGCCTCTGCTTTCAGAAGTCCGTAAATAATGAGTTTGTACCTCCTTCAGGGTCTTGGAAGAAAGTTGTTGGAGGAGAATAAAGGCTGATTGCTTACTGTTAAATAATTTCACTGGTACATAAAACCCACAAATGCTAGCTAGAATTGGAAGAGACAGCTAGGGACAGGGGAAGCCTGTCAATACCTGCAAGGATGAAGTGCATGTCATTTCAAGATGTGTTCAGTAATTTTTTGTGTGTATCAGAATAGATTCTTTCGGTAAAAGACATGTAACTAAGGCAGAAAACAATCTAAAGACTTTGGAATGACAATCTAAAAATTGACAGTTACCAGCATGTTTCCTCTAGGTCTCCTTGCAGAAAGCTATATCCAGGAATGACACAGAGTCATGCAGCCCTGGAGTTTAGCAGCTGAGCACCTCTGGATCTCTGGCCTTCAGCACCCAAAGTATAATTCTTAAATCTACACACTGTCTCGTGCAGCGTTTTCTCCCCTCCTCTTCAAATAATATCCAATTACTGAGTGCTGTTCTGGGAGAACCTGGGGAAATGCTAGAAGGAAACACAGCTGAGAGCCACTGTGGTTTGACAACTCTCCAGCTACTTTGAAAATATTTTGGCAAAAACAAGATTTTAAGTAAAACTGTTTCCTTTGGTAACATACCCAAAACTGCAGGTTTTACATTTTCAGTACTATGATTTGGGCCAAAAGGGAAAAGAAAAGAAAAAGAAAAAAGGGGGAAAAGTTTTTCTAGAGTGTGGAAGAGAGAATCTAAGGAAAAGAGAAAACACTTTGCATGAGAAGCAAGAATGAGGGCAAGGAGGAAACATATGGAGACGTGTTTAACATTCTCTCCTTACTTCTTTTCTCTACTGAGGAATTTCCTCCTGTCAGAGCACAGCATTCTCTTTTGCCCTCAGATGACCTGGAAGGAATTCTCTGGGGATGACCAGGCTAGGATATGTGTTACTGCGTATTATAGGATGATGGATAGTCAACTGGGGAAGGTAAAACCACATGTGGCCATTCCACACTGCAGCCGATATGGGAGGGAATGAAATGGAATG
The DNA here is from genome assembly GCF_027475565.1 of Acinonyx jubatus. Taxonomy (NCBI): domain Eukaryota; kingdom Metazoa; phylum Chordata; class Mammalia; order Carnivora; family Felidae; genus Acinonyx; species Acinonyx jubatus. The sequence goes on from NC_069380.1 coordinate 209,877,092, forward strand.
ATTTTCATCTGCACCCACTAGTTGATTTTTAGAGGATATGCTTATCTTTTCTTGCTTCATTTTCTTCCTGGTCACAACCACACATGAAATCCCTCAGTACTTGAAAATTCCAAGCTCTCTACTATCTCATAGCTTTTGTAAATGCTATTTTCTCTACCCAGAATGCTCTGCCTCCAACCCCAGCACTTGTTTTCAGAGTATCCCCCCCTTACTCTCCAGATGATGTTAGCTGCTAGTGTTCTCTTTGTGGCTGTCTGTTTACATATTCCGCAATCATCTGTAAATTCAATGAGGGCTTGGCCATCAACATATCCCCAGGGTCTATCATATTGTGGATGTTTAAAAGTATCAGCCATTTGTCTGAACCTGTCTACCTTTACTTGCTATTTCTTACTGTACTCCTTTCCTAATAACCTACTCCTCCTTTTTTTAATTTCCCCTTATATTTCTCTTTCCATTTTTTTTCCTAATATGCTTTCTCTTCCTCCATAGTTTAAGACCCAAGATAAAGGATGTGAAGTAGAAAGCATATTCTAAACTATAGAATATTAAAGCTAAAATGTGCTTCACAGATTATTCAACTCAGTGCCTCCAGTTGTATGATTGTGCTGTTTCTCAAGGTCACACACAATTCTAATTATATTAGAATTGTGTAATCTTGACTGTATTTAGTCTTCCTTTCATCGTTGTCATGCTTTGGGGGATGGAGGACCCCAAAAGTACTACTCATTTCTCTACCACACAAATTTCCTATCATCCAACCGTTGAAGTCTTATTGGAGAGGGAAAAAAATGCTTCCTAGATCCTTCCTAAATAGTTGCTGTTCTAAGAATAAAACTTAGAGTCAAACTCTGTCCTAAACTTCCCTCAAATTTAAGAGGATCCATCTATCTTGGAGGGGAAGGGAAAGAGTCAAGTTCAATGTTCAGTACCTAAAATAAATGCTCATTTGAGAATGGGCCCAAAGGTCTAAGACACTGTTAAAAGAGAGAGAGAGAGAGAGAGAGAGAGAGAGAGAGAGAGAGAGAGAGATGGTGGTCCTCATCAACAATGAGGATAACAATAGCTAACTGACATTTGTTTATTACTATTTATCTGGCACTGTTCTGGAACCTGTCCTAAATGAAATGTATTCATTTATTCCCCCAAAACACTGTGAGTTAAGTTCCATTATCTCCACTTTACATATGAGGAATCTGTGGCATAAAAATGTGGAATAATGTATTTCAATGTCTTTAACTAGTTAAATGGAAAGCTAAGATTTGAACCGGAAGAGCATACTGCAAAGCCAAAACTCTGTGGAACACCTTCAATAATGTTTCTAGCCCAAACACAATGAGTTAAGACTTTGCTCTACAGACCAAATGTTTAACAACCTCTCTGGAAGCTCTCACTCAGTATAACCAAGTTCCATGAGGTCTGAGATAATTTGAAATCAGAACCTTGGGAATGGTGAGTCCTTTCACAATTATGTATCTAATTAGGTGGTGTGTTCCTGAACTAATTCTGAGATTTTGTGTTGTCTGTCTGCACTTTTCCAATAACCTTCACTTGTGCCAATTCAGTTAATTCAGGCAATAATACTTGAGTTATATCTTCTCACAAGCTAAAGAACCTCTCAAGGACATGGTCTTAACAGAAGTGAAGGGCAAGAGGCTCCTCAGACAAGCATTTTGTTTCTGCTTCACCATGGCATATAGAATAAAATCTGTGCTATATAGCCTTGCACAATCAGGGCCCTGCCCACTGCTTGCCATGGTCTCCAGCCATTCTCTCTGTTGTTCCTTGTGCTCCAGCCATTGAGATCTATCTTCAGTCCCTTGAACTCACCAACTTCGTCCTCCAGGGCCTGTGTTCTTGTTCTTTTTTCTACTTAAAACACCTTTCCCATATATCTTCCCATGACTGGATCCTTGCTGTCATTCAGGTCTTAGTTCAACCATCACTGCTCAGTAAACTCTTACCTATCTACCCTTTCTTTGTTTCATTCAGCATGGCTGTAATGATTTTAGGCTGGAAAAAAATTAAAACACCAATAATCCCTAAGCAACAACAACAACAACAAAGAAAAGAACATTCAATAGATCTCCTACACAACTTGCTTCAGTAATACCACTTCCTAGTATCTTGACAGGGTAAATTATTTATTAAGTAAAAGTGAACAAATAAGATTATAGAACATCAGCCAAAAATAAATTTGATGATAGTGTAATTAATGTAAGGAATTCTATCTGATGTACTTGAGTAATAGGACCAGTTGTTTCTTTAAGCCACTCCTTGTTTCAAATAATAAAATCAAAAAATAAAATCACATGAAAGATACATTTTTTCTCTATTCAATGAGTGCTGTGGTCTGAATATCTGTGTTCCTCCCAAATTCATATGTTGAAATTCTAACTCCTATAGATGATGATATTAAAAGGTAGGGATGTGGGAGATGCTTAGGAGTATGGAGCCCTCATGAATAAGATTAGTGCCTTAGAAAAGAGGTTCTAGAGAGATCTCTTGCCCCTTCCACCATGTTAGGACATAGCAAAAAGATGCCAGCTATGAACCAGGAAGAAGACCATCACCAGTCATGACAATACCTTGATCTTGGACATATCAGCCTCCAGAACTATGAAAAATAATTTTCTGTTGTTTATAGTTCACCCAGTAAGTGATATTTTGTTGTAGCAGCCTAAACAGGCAAGAAACTGACAAAAGATAAATGTTCCTGGCCATTTAAGAGAAATATCAGATAATTGAGAAGCAAGTTAAGAAACAAGAGTAGGAGTGGGGATGACGAAGGTGTGGAACATCTCCTTTTTAACCTACTGCAGAGTTTAATCTGGAGATAATTTCTATTAATCCTGACTGTCATGAAGCAATTACTGTCTAAGCATCAGTATTAAGGAGTATACATACATCCACTGTGGGCCAGTGAACCAGTTATCAATTTCTGACCATGCAGTCAAAAGCCACAAATGATGTAGTGCTTGGCTGCATTTTCCTTGAGGTATTGAAGTCTTTTATAATGATATTTCATAAGATAGCTTTATCTAAATTCCACTTGTTCCTCATGTGAACCTTGTTCTGCAAAACTCAGAATTGCTGTTCATCAAGCAAGTATCTGTTACAAATTTTGAACAATAAATTAATAGAGCTATAATTTGTAGACAGCAAAAGGTGTATTAAACTATTAAATAGTTGCACTTTTAAATATGGAATAAAATATACACTAGATTTATTCAAAGAGGGCTTTGCTGACAGTTAACAAATTTATCAAGATTAGCTTACATTACATTTCAGGACAGTTATTAATCAACCTGGAGACTATATTCCACCCTAAACACTATATTCAGATTGACTTTTTAAATTAGCTACACAATGTGAGAGACTTTTCTAGGATCCAATCACAAAGCAGCCTGGGATATATAAAAACCAGCTTCAGTGATCTGGGTTTATGGCAGGGTTTCTCAATCTCAGCACTACTACATTTGGGGTTGATTATTCTTTCTTGTGGGGGACTCACTGGTGTATTGTTGAATGTGTAACAGCAACTTTGGTCTCTACTCACTACATGCCAGAGGCGCCTCCTTTCCCAGTTGTGACAAACAAAAACTTTTCCAGACATTGCCAAATGTTCCCTGGAGGAAAAATATGCCCTTTGTTTATAGAGTAGGTAAAGAAGCCTTCCAAGTATCCAAAATTTAGGAGCATGACCTTATTCACTGGATCTAAACCTCAGGAAACTGTACCTAAGAACCTGGCCTCTCAACTACTTCTAAAAGCAGACTCATGTGTCCACTGATGGTTTGTTGAAGCTAAGCAGTGGTAAACATATAATATACATATACCATATAAGGTTTAATTTATATCAGGTCTTTAGAGAGAACATGCCTCCTGATTTTAGCTCCACTTGGCGCTTTATTACCTTTGTTTATTTCATTCCAACCTCCTTGTCGAAGGGTTTCTAGAAGGGTGAGAACTTGGTTTACTATCACATTTTGTAGCTAAAACTGCTTTAAAGTTATTTGTAATTCTATGACATTAGAGATCTCACCATCAAGTTGCCTGAGGCATATTTTTAAGGCTCAAGAAGGGTTAAGTCCTTTAGCCAATCTTACTGTTTTCATTATTTCAACCCTTCCAACCCAACTGTGTCTTCAGAATATACAAGGACAAATAATAGTTAAGTGATCATTTTCTAAGCAATTCACATTACTCAATATTAATTCATTCTAAAAATGGTTGGAATCAAAATAAGGCCAATCTCAAAATATAGTGATAATCCCAGAATAAATTTATTGATTTATCATGAGATATCATGAGGCTCTGTTCATTTATGAGTGTGTCAAAAATTTCTTCTTTACATTTATATATTTATCTTTGAAAGTATGTTCCACAGGGTATCAATCCTCTCATTCCTTAGGGATTCCAAACATGGCCCCATCAGACCATCTGCCAATCTTGGTCACCACAAATAATTAACCCCACCATGAAGTATTTAAAATATGTAAAGGTTAAAAGATCATAAAAATGAGACCATATGTACAAACATACCACGTGTGCTTTGGCAAGGGAAATGTACATGTTAAGACAAATCTTAACAAGCCTGCCAGAAAGTTAGATCAAAACCAGGACAAAAAGATTCTTTTCATATAAGCCTAGGTATTTCCCTAGTACTTACCCTGAGGTTAGCTAAGATGAAGAAAACCAATATACCCATATATCTGCCTGGCAAAGCCAGGAAGATCCTTAATGGCTGAGAAAATAAAAGACCTAGAACCCTGTGTTTGGGGAGGTGAACTGCCCTGATCCAAATCCTGGCTCACAACTAATTGTATCAACATCTTAATATGCTGGCAAAATATATAACATCTCTGATCCTCAATTTCCTCATCTATAAGATGGAAATGATTATATATTTCTTCTGGAATGTTTTCAGGAATAAATAAGATAAACTGAAAGTGTTTAGAATTTTTTTCCCATCACATAATGAGGGTTACTATTCTAATTAATACAACAAATATACATCCAGTCTCCTCAGGACTGCTAACATTTTGGTGCCCACTCTTAGTTATTTTAGATGATGCTTCAAGGAAACACTGTATTTTATAAAGATGCATCCAGTTTTGTTAAGTGGCTACACCACCAAAGCCAGATTGAGGAAGAGCATATATAGTCAGAATATAGTTGTGCACAAGTTTTTGTGTTCCCTGAGTAGGTCATCTGCACTGGAATGGGGTTTATCTCACTGATGGGAAATAGCCAAAGGACTCTTCTTGAAGATCACCAGAAGATAGTAAAAAGTGGGGATGTTGGAGTGACTAGGAAGTGGCTTCAACCCATGCATTAAACACTTTCAATTAGTGAGAATAACCTGTACCCTGCTTATGCTGTTTGAATGAGTGGACTGTGAAACTGTCAAAACCTAGGAAGAAATTACTTTTAGATAGCCAATAGTTGGGCTTATCCATGTCACACTCCCCGTCCTTTAGAACTGATTATTTAATGTTTATGACACCACTATGCATCAAATTGTTAAATTAAAAATTACTAAAATAAAAATTTTTAAATTGTTAAGATAAAAATTCACTCTAATAGATAGCTAAGTGAATTAGGATTAATTTATATAACCCTGAAGCAGGGGTGGGGGGGGTGGTGAGGGGAAGTTTCTCATGCTTTTTTTTTTAATGTTTATTTATTTTTGAGAGACACAGTGCATGAGTGGGGAAGGGGCAGAGAGAGAGGGAAACACAGAATCTGAAACAGACTCCAGGCTCTGAGCTGTCAGCACAGCCCCCAAAGCAGGGCTGGAACCCATGAACTGCAAGATCATGAACTGTGAGCCAAAGCCGGATGCTTAACCGGCTGAGACACCCCTAGTTTCCCATGCTTTTAAAGCCTTTTAGAACTTAAAAAATAATGAAATATACCAGAAATTACAGAAATGTATAAAGAGTAATAAAGCAAACTTTTGCTGAGGCTGTAGGACTTCAGGAGTTCTGGCATTAATCTGAGGTCTCAGTTCCTACTCTACATCTTGCTAGTTCCCCTCCCCACCTATAATACCCAAGCCTCAGGGCCTAGAGATTGTCAAATGCCCACAGCAGCTAAAGATTTGGTTATCAGTTTCACACTTTACTTTCTCTGAGCCATAAATTTAAAAAGATATGTAAAATATTTCATTCAGCCCTCTACATGTTTTTAGTGGGAATTTTTTTCAGGTTATGTAGCCCCTTCATTAATTTTTTTTTTTTATCAGAATGTATTTATTAGTATGAATTTGAGATTTTTTAAAATTTCATTTTAGGTATATATTTGTGTTTGTAAGATATGAATTAAGACTTACAATATTAAGATATGAATGACAATAAAGACAAAATGACCATGAACAGAATTGGTATGCTATATAAATTATTGTAAGGACACACAGTTTTCCATGGTAGAGAGTAATTTTTGTATTTGAATTTCTTTTCAATAGTTCCAAAATAATAACTAAAAGAAAATCAATGATTTTGTTGTTACTCAGTGAATGTGAACTAAACCTAAACTACCCTCTCCCTTTCCAAAGGCCCTTAGGATATTTTCCCAATTTATAAATTCCCCATTCTAGTGTAAATTATCCTTGGAGAATGGAATGTAAGTGCTAGCAAATCCACTTAGCTGTCTCCATCTCACCTAAAGTCTGTTGAGTTAATGAGGAAATTCAATCTCTCTCTCTCTCTTTCTCTCTCTCCTTCTGTGTGTGTGTGTGTGTGTGTGTGTGTGTGTGTGTGTGTGTGTGTCTGTGTGTCTGTGTGTGTGTCTGTGTGGTGTGTGTGTGTGTTATCAATCCTCAGAATTCCAAAACTTATGCAGTAAATAAGTGGGGAATTGGTTAACTTGCTGGGATTCTGGTGAGCCCTGGGATATCATCAGGTGGTAAATCTTGCAATGGTAACCATCTTCCATAAGAACACTGACTTACACTCCTCTGTGCGTGCTTCTGGCCAACTAAAGCCTGATACCTCCTGCCAAATTTCTCCCTAGAGGATCTGAACTCCAGCTCTGACACCATTGGTGGTCCCATTCAGACCTTCTTGGCCCCGCTGCATGGGGAGGGGAGGAAGGAAGGTGTTCTATCCAGTTTTAAGATGAGGAAACTGAGCCTCATCAAGGCTAATTTTTATGAATTTAAATAATAAACAGTGGAAGCAAACTGACTCCAGAGCTCATAGTATTTCACTATACTGCATTGCAAATATAAAAATACTGTTTTGTAAAAAGCTGGCAGCCAGCAGTGCAGTAACTGATTTTAGGGGTGTTTTAAGTGGTTGGGGTTACGCTGGCTGCTTGTGGGAAGCCTAATTTGTTTGGAACATGGCCTGGCACATAGTAACTGTTATATAAGTGTTTGCCATTTGCCATGGCCACAAGCATGGACTCTGAGCAGCTTAGGTGTCACAAGCACATCATAACTATCATGTGTCCACTACTGTTTCCTGGATTCAGACTTAAGAAGGGGACAATTCCCTTAAAGCACAAGCAAGTTTAAGCCAGTGAAAATTTCTGCAAACTGGAGTAATGTTTCTATAATGCTCAGTAAAGCCACAATAATGTCAAGAAAGAAAACTATTTATGTAATCCCATCCATCTGTATAAACAAGATTAGATCTTTGTAGTGCTCCTTAACTTTGTTGGTATTCTTTAGCCCTTTATACAGGCTGCTTTATCTCTCCATACATAAAGATACCAAGTTATAAGAAGTTTGTGTATTCCATTCAATCTATGTCATTTGGATAAAGGCTCGACAAAAGTATCCCTCTAGAATGTCTATTAAGAAGGGATCTTCTTAGGAAAATAACAATATAAATAATGTTAAAGGAAAAGTATTTAAATTACCCAAGGTAACACACATTTTTAAATGTCTTAAACTTTTCCAGAAACAACACAATGATAATATCTAATCATGAGATCTCTTTCTTAAACCAGATTCACAAATAAATTCTACTGGAAAATTCTTCTTATTAGCCTGTCTTCTTCCAGTTTTCACTTTATTAAGATCCTAGAGGCTGCTATCTCCCAAATATATTTTTCATACCCAACCTAAGATTTTTTTTAATAGAATTTAAATTCTCTTTCTTAATAAGGCACAGGTCAAGCCATGTTCTTAAATCCAATTTAACTAGTAATAACGATGACTTTTGATTAAAAACATTTTTTAATAAATAAATAAATTCCCTCTCTTACTATCTCTACTTTTCTATCTCTTTCTGATATAATGATTTTAATAATGACCATTACAGATTTTTAAATATTTTAAGACCCACAATCTCAGGAATATGTGTCATATAAAACTTGTATTTTTTAAAATTTTAGTTACAGCATTTATAAAATTGGTGAATAAATTAATATTATTTATTTTGATTCTACAATGTGCTTATAAATTACCTAATGTTTAGGAAATTCATACTATTAAAGCTTTAGAAAATTAGATGACTATGTTCTTGGCAGTCTTGAATTTGAATGTTTGTGAATAAATCTTTTATACAAATGAGAATTTCTAATGTTCCTGTTTAAAGAAGAATATATATATATATATATATATATATATATATATATACACATATATATGTATGTATGTATATGTGTGTGTGTGTGTATATATATATATATATATATATATATATATATATATATATATAAAATCACACACACACACACACACACACACACATAGAGTTTATAAGAAGTTTGGCCAAGTACTAAGAAACTTGAATATCTCTGTCATTTCAAGTTTAAATTTTTCTGATCTTACTATGTGGATTTTCCTGAGAGTCCAGACTTAAACACTTTCTATATGAAGAGAAATGTTCTATAGTATCAGTCATAAGTCCACTCTGGTCTTTAAAAATATCCAGCAAGCCTCAAATGAGGCTTCATTTTATTTATTTAAATGAATTTAAATAAATTCATTATTTCTTCAGCATGCTTTCCATGTTCTTATTTTAGGACATTGCCCCTCTCCCATCCCTAATCCTCTTTGTTCTTTGAAGCAGCATGCGGTCCAAAGAGCATCTGCCATTTTATTACATGACCCCACAATCTTGGCACATGGCCCACACCTAGCCAGTTAGTGTCCTTCCCGGAGAAGAATGTCCTTTCTTCTATGACCATGTGAGAACAGAAGCTATTGCCCCCAGCTGTGTCCCTCATTGTATAGAAAATCTCCTATCTTTAAAAGGATAGCACAAACTGGTATTCAGAAAGAAGGCAAGGCATGTGAAAGAGTGAAAAGACAGTGACAGAGAAAGTGAGAGACAGAGGAAGAGACAGAAAACTGAAAAGGAGAGACTCCAGTAGAAAAGGAGAAGGGAGAATTGAGATTATATCAGTGTGATTGTCATATGTGTTGTTTTGGGTCTTGCTCCTTCTCTGGCTCCTGCCTTCCAAGGCTTGGTCTTTAAGCCTTTGCTTCTATCTGTAAGATACTTTGTTATCTTTTCAAATTTCTCCCCTGCCCTTCAAGTAGACTATCCTTGCAGTCAAAAGATTTCTCATAGAAAGAGCTATCCCAAAGTCTCTGTGGCCCTGCATTTGGATAGTACACAGTTTGATAACATGGAGAATTATTTGCACTTTCCATTAAATTTTAACCATTCACCAAATATTACATCAATGTTATAAGGAAGGAGGAAAAAAAATCGCCCAGCAGGTATTATGATTATAGGAACTATTATTTCAAAGATAAGTACCTGAAGGTATGATTGAACTGAGAATGACAAATCAGGCCCAACTAGGACACATAGATGGGGAGACTGGTCCAAAGTAATCCTCCTAGAGAAATTTAGACTATGTAAGGGTTCTGAAGGAATCTGAGTCTTAAGTTACTCAAGTTTTATTTTACCTTCATCACTCCTGGTATATTATAGCACCCTTGCTGCAACAAATTATAACACACTTAGTGACTCAAAATGACACAAATTTATTATATTCAGGCCTGGATGAAGTCTAAAATGGGTCAGCAGGGCTCTGGGGAAGTATCTGTTTCCTTGCCTTTTCCAGTTTCTAGAGGCTGCCCACATTCTTTGGCTTGTGGCTTCATATAATTCCAGTTCTGCTTCCATTATTATATCTTTTTCTCTATGACTCTCCTGTGGCCTTCTTATAAGGACCCATATGATTATATTGGGCCCACCTGATAATACAAGATAAACTCCCATATTAAAACCCTAAACTTAATCCATGTACAAAGTCCCTTTTGCCTTATAAGGTAAAACTTATCAGGTTCTGGGCATTAGGGTGTAGACATCTTTGGAAGGACATTATTAGCCTACCATACCTGGTACTGCTTCTTGCAAAAGAGTGCCAGACTGTAGATCAGGAATCGGTGACTTGATACATTATCTCAAGTTTGTCTGGAGAGGTCATCAGCCCTAAAAGCATCACTATGCATCTCTACATGGGATTCTTGTGGGACAAAACTTAGGACCTGGTGTATACCATCCATTTTTTTTCCCTATGACTATAGAGCAGATGAGTACTTGTTAGAAACCTCAAAAATGCTGAGAAGATGTCAGTGGTGATGCAAAAATTTGTCTTCACACAGCAGGAACAGATCCAGCTCTAAGAACCCATTTGCTCAAAGTCCTTAGGATAGGACATTCTGCTTACCAACAAACTGGCCAGGGCACTTATCTAGATTAATAGATCCCCAAAAATCTAGAAACATGAGAAAGAGACAGATTTCATGCTGCTGATAATCAATATTCCCACTGTTCTGAAATCTATGCAACTACTGCTCTGCTATCAGGATAAGTGAGCATGTTCTGTGAGTCCTGGTGTACAGAATGCTAGGGACATTTCTGAAAACCACCTGGCCCGCCACTTATAAAAGCAGTCTATAGTTTCACAATAGCAGGAATCCCTTACTACCTGCAGTGTAAAGGAAAGTGGATCTAGGACCACCCAGTAAAAGTTGGAACCACTGAGAGTCTATCATGGGGAGGTTGAAACTATGAAGGAAACACCACTGTTGCAGGAAACTCCACTGAGGCAGTGGGTGGGGCAGGGGAGGAGGAATACCCTGGCTTCTCCCTTCTTCCCATCTACAGACCTACCACCAAGCTCAGGAGAAAGCTAGTTGGCAAGAAAGCCTGAACACACACACACACACACACACACACACACACACACACACACAGTTTCCTAGAATACCCACTCTTTTTCACCTTTCCCTAATACAGGAAGAGCAGGGAAAGGGCAAGCAAGGGATCAACACAATAGCCAACTAACTTTGAGAAATATTGGGATAAACAAAGAACAACTGATTTCTTAACTATAGGATATTTCATATGCACTATGATTTTCCATGGAAAGGATATAGTATGTGGTTGAAAATGAACTCTTTTATGCCATGTGCTGTGCATATGTAGTCTTAATCTCTTTATTTAAGGACTATCCTTTCAGAAACTTTATCTTCAGCTAGACTCACCCAGGAAGGTAGGACTGATTTTGTGGAAATGTTCTGAATTGGCTGCAAGAGTAAATTATCTCTTAATAGACACCATCTACCCTCTTCTTAGGGGAGGCAGTAGAGAAAATTCCAAGTACAAAAAGAGATAAAATCTTTATGGCATTTTCTCTGCTTCCCATAGGGGCCAAATTAGAATTTGCTTTTTACTAATACTTGCATCCAAGGCCCTAGCATTCTGGACTTTGAAGACTCAAACTAGAAATTGAACAGTCAAGAAAAATAAACCCTCTTCCAGGGCACCATTTGAGGGAAATCTAGCTTCTTATGGTCCCTTTACATTTGTTTTCAGCTAATACAATCCAAGATGTTTTGCTAAGACTGGTCCACCTGCCAGACATTCAGCAGTCTGGAGACATTCTCAAGTAGTAGAAGAGGTAATGAAAATAAAAGGGCATGCAAAACATGATGTTTTTCTACATGCTTCTCTTACCATAGACACTTAAAAAAACAAAAATAAAAAGTAATTACTGAAAGCTATCACAGCACGATTTGCTGAGTCACTAAATTAAGGTGTTTTTTTTAATAGACCTGTTTATTTCTAGAGAACTGTTGATTTTTAATAGAGATGTTACTATTTGAGTCTAAATGAGGTTTTTTTGTCCACTTATGTATCCAAAGCTAAGGCTGTGTCAAATAGTAGTTACTATATGTCAGACACAAAGAAATTGTAAGAAGAAAGACAAAGTTTAAGGTAACTCTAAACTTTATCAGAGCTCCTTTGTTGAAGAATTCATGTGCTGAAAATATTGCAAAAGAATTTTAAACTTGGTATCAAGATAGATTTCATGCTGGCCCCCCACTTAGTATCTGTGTGAACTGGAATGGGCACTGATGATATCTGATCTCCAATTCTTTCATGTGGGAATTGAAGGTGATATTCCTTAGGTCATTGTTGGGAGACAAAATGAGATCATGTCTGAGATAATAGTTCTAAATTATCAACTGCTTTTCTAAACAAGAGGATGACCAAAGAAGGATGCACACTTTCTCTGGAATTATGCCAGTGGCCTTAACATGCTAAGATATCTAAAAAATGAAATCAGCCTTCTTTCTTCCTTGTCCTCGGAGACTTAAACTTTCTACAAGTAACTCATAAAATTGACACTTCACTGGAAATGAAATCTGATTTAAGGAGTATCAGCGTTGAGAAACCTCTTGGAGGCCAGGGATGTTTCTTCTTTCATAATACTATGAATAATATTCACATGGTTTTAGAAATTACTTCAATATGCCACATCTCTAGACTGCTGGTTTTTTCTTCTGATTTTCCTAGAAATTATCTTCCCCACATCCCTGCTATGAATTACTCTCTACTGCCTAACCCACATTCTTGGTAGTAACTATCAAGTTAATTGCTCTTCCTTCGCATAGAATGCTCTGAGCCCTCTGAGTACCAGCGTTTCATTTAGAAACATGACAATAGGTCACACATAAAGAAGGAATTTGTCCATATCTGAATCATGTAATAACGTCAGAATTAACTTCGGAAATCATCGTATGTAATGGTTTGCAAGACTTTTTATTAGCATAAGTGTTTTATAAAATGAAATCTTGGGTAGAGTGCCATATACAAAATAGACTTGACCAAAACTGCCTTGGATAAATATGGAGTGAGCTCTAACATATTACTCAGTCTTTTTGTTTCATTGGGGATACTAAGGCTCTATTATACCGTTTGAACACCACTCTATATAGATCAATCTCCCCTTCCTTCCAGGTTTCCAGTCTCTTCTACAATAACCACGAATGGTTTGTTCAACCTTTCAACATTTCCAGTGATGTCCATCCTCCCAAGGTAGGCCATTCTATTTTTAGAAGCTTTGTTTATTTAGAAATACAAAGTTTATTCTTGTTTTGTTGGTTTCCTTGTAACTTCTGTTTGTTGAACCTAGAATAAAACTGGATTGTACTGTATTCCATGTATTTGAGTCAATGACCATATTTCTCTGAAAACATTTTTTTACAAACTAAACGTCCTGATTTTTTTCAACTTTCTCATCATGTGAGAATATGTGGTCCTAATTGCTGTTCAAATCACTTTCCTTTGGGTTTCCTTCAGTTTGTCAATGTCAGTTTTAATTTGTGTGCCTAGAACTATGAGCAGTAACTCCTATCTTGAATGCAACCATCAACTCTCTCATTTTGAGCATTTCACTTCTGTTAATATACATGGCCTGATTCGATTTGGAGGAGACTCATGGAGCTTAGTTAACTAAATCCCTGATACCATTCCTGAATGTCCTACTGCAGAATGGTACTTTAGACTTATAAAAATTTTTCATGGCTTCACACGGTCATTTTCTTTTACTGTGGCTTATGAAGCCAACCACATGGTTCTGTTAGAAATATGTCCATGTTCTTATCATTTATAGGATCTAGTTTGTAGGATTTGGTAAATAAATGACTGTATTATTTGTTCACATTTTATTTGTCAATCACAGAGACACCATCTTCTTAATTTTCTGTAGATCTTTATTGATATAAATTCTGTTGCAAAAAAGTTGGTCATTATTTTAGATCAGAAATATCTAATCATGACTATTCATTTATATCTGACATAGAGAACTTTTCTACTATAGAATTTTTGAGGTTTGAAGAGGGCTGACTATAAGCCTGAAAATGTAGGAAACCTGCTAAGTTGATTTTGTTATTCTTCAATGGTCCTGAGTCTGTAATTCCAAAAGTCTACCCTCAAACCAAAGGTTTTAGATGAATTTTTAAGCAGCAGAAGATCAGTCTGAATTTTCATTTTTCCCTAGGAATTTTTTCAACTTTGTGGTTTTAGCCAGATACGTTGCCTTCCTTGAACATATTTTCATGTGGTTTTATAATATTTATTCAACATTATTTTCCATTAGTTCTCTATTTTTAATTGTTGGTAATCATTTCAGTGTGTTACTATTACATGGTGCAGAACTGATTTATCCACGTTAATGTCTGAGGAGACCGTGACCCATTTTATTTGCTGCATGGTTAGCCCCAGTATTCATGGCAGGTTTTCTGAATATTTCTGATGAAGTCTTTAATCACATGTAATTCTGAAAACACATTCCCATTTAGTAAGACTTATACAGGATGGTAAGCCCAACATGGCAAAAGGTTTCTAAAAAATTCCATAAACATTAAGCATATTTATGTCATAGCATTAAGTTTGGTCAATTTGAAACTTACTGTATTGTAGTATAAGAGACATTTTGTTTGCTTGTGTTTACTTTCCCAGGAGTAAATGCGTTTTGGTTAACCACAATGGCAAACTTAGTCAAGACATTTATGTCAACAAATCCTACTGCTTAACAAAGTCACATTCTTAGTTTCTAGGACAGCAGACTGGATTCTAAGTAATAAGGTGTTTATAAGGCATGCTGTAAATCTGGGACTATAAACATGTCTACTTTTCTGTTAAACCTGCTGCTGTGCATGAGGTACAATAAGCTCTCTTTTCAGTTTTATGGTGACCAGTATGTTGGCTTCCCAATCCTGATTGCTGTTGATTCTGCTGTTCTCAAAGCCTCCTGCCAAGCTCTTGACCCAAGTCACGCTCCTGGTGATGTCATGATGCCACTAAGAATTTGCTCATTCACTGTACCTGAGAGTCACATACCTTCTCTATTAGTCACACACTACTTGGAGAATGACATTGTGAAAAAAAGCAGGTCTCTCCTTCCCCTATTTCAAAGGTATCACATTTTTAGGTCTTTCATAATGAGCTTATAGATATAGTAAGATGATTATTGTTTTTACAGAAATTATTTTTAACAAGGATTTTTCTCAAGAGTTAACAATACTACTTTTGTTGTTTTGACAAGAAACAAGATTTTCTCTGCATTTATAAGTACAATTTATTCCAATTCAACATATATGCATGAAACACAGTGCCTGCTATTTGAGATTATCTCGAATAATCTTAGTTACTATTGCCAAATATCTGTAGGAAAAGAAGAGAAACTGGTAGTAGATCTGGATATTTAAATTACATCATGTCAAATATATCTATGTGGAAAAATCTGATCACCTAAGTTCTTCACTTTTCACCCAAATACTATTTATATAGATACATCTTGCATCTTGCCTACTTCACACTTTGATTCCCTGACTCAAATTACTCATAGACTAATGTTCCAGAGATCCTGTTAAATCAAATATTAAAAACAAAAACAAACAAAACCTCAACAAAAAATTTCTTAAAATCAGCCGGCTTTGAGCTCAGTCCTAAGCAAATAGCTCTTGTATTTGTATACTTTTTGTTCTAAGATAACATCAGTGTTTTAACCAGGCATGAACAATGACTCAATACAAATGACTAAAAGCCACAAGTTAATTTCTCATGGACTATGATGGACTTGGAGCTTATGCTCTATCTTTGATTTGTCAGAGTGTTTCCTCTGACATTTCATTTAATAAATGAGGTGGTTTTTTGGTAGAAAATTTTCTTCTACCTTCAGGAAGAAACTCCATCAGTAACTCTTTAACCAAACATTAGAGGCTATTTCTGGAAAGTTCTTTGAGTTACTTTGAGTTACTAGGAAATTATACCTACATATTTGACATTCAGATTTGACAGTTAACATGAATTAGACAAAAATCATTTTCTTAAACAGTTTTTCAAATTTCAGTGATATGCAGACATTTTGCAAAAGAAAAAAGTCCTTGTGGATCCCGCATGTTAAATTATTTTTACCTTGATGTTAATTAAATGGAAGATGATTTTATACTATAAAATGTAACCACTTCTCATGTTCCCCTGGCACTTCAGTCCAGCTATGCACCTGGCCCCATGGCCACCAACCCCTGCTGCCTGGGACCATGGGGCTGGCCTGCCGAAGGCATGGTGCTGCCGGACCAGAACAACTTGTGGAACGTTTTCCAGAAGGTTGATAAAGACGGGAGTGGGGTGATATGGGATAACAAGCTTCAGCAAGCACTATCTAACAGTACTTGCACTCCATTTAATCAGTGACTGTCAGGTCAGTCATGTCTATGTTTGAGAGAACAAGGCTGCTGTGAACTTAAGTGAGTTCACTGGTGTCTGGAAGTACATCACAGACTGGCCGAACATCTTTCACACTTATGACAGAGACAACTTTGGGATGATTGATAAGAACAAGCTCAAGCAAGCCCTGGCAGGATATGAGCTCTCTGACCAGTTTCACAACATCCTCATTTGCAAGTTTGACAGACAAGGATGGGGGCAGATCATGTTTGATGACTTCATCCAGTGCCACATCGTCTTGCAGAATGCTAGATCAGTGAAAGTGAAGTTTCTGTGGCCTGCTAAGTGCAACAATCCATGATTTCCGCACTGAGATTGACAGATATATTCAGGCATTACCATTTGGATCAGGTTGGCTGGATTTAGGTGCAATATGAACAGTATCTGTTTATGGTCTTTAGCCTCCTATAACACTGGCCTTTGCAAATAGCAACATGACTTATGGAAGGAAAACTAAAAATGCCAAATCTCCCTTTAAAGAACAGGACAAAAATGCAGCTAGATACTGTTCTTCTTTTACATTTTAACTTTTTTAATGTTTATTTCTGAGCATGAGAAATAAGCAGAGACAGAGCGTGAGCAGGGGAGGGGCAGAGAGAGAGGGAGACACAGAATCAGAAGCAGGCTCCAGTCTCTGAGCTGTCAGCACAGAGCCCAATGCGGGGCTCAAACTCACAAACCGTGAGATCATGACCTGAGCCGAAGTCGGACGTTCAACCGACTGAGCCACCCAGGTGCCCCTTTACATTTTATATAATTAACATTTGAGGGCTAAGCTAAGCTTAAGGCTAAGCTTTGAGGGCTAAGCTAACATTTGTGCATAAGCTAATTAAGGTTTTTGCAAATGTAACAATAGTTATAATCATTATTAATATACAAACATTTGATTTGAAACTGTTCACTTGTCCCATGCAAAAAATTCATCATGTGCATTTCTAGATAGCTCCAGTTCTATAGTAGAAATACTTCTATTAGCCAGTAAGAATTTTAAAATAATATGGAACTTGCACAGAGGCTTTTATGTGCCTTACATTTTTAAAACAGGATCTATTGTGTTTGAATATGCAACATAAGCAATAAAGCAAATGTGCTTCTTGTTCTGCCCCCCAAAAAAGCTAAACAAATGTAAAAACACAAATAAACTCATGACATCCATAAAATTCAATATTAATTTAACATGTTACATAGTTGCTTTAATTATGCAAAACTACTATTTGTACTGTGATTATGCTTTTTAATATCACTGCACTATAAGCTTCATAAAGACAGACCCATGTCTGGGTTTTTTCACCATTTTGAATTCTTATAAAACATTTGGGGAGGAAATGAATTAATTATCATTGTTAATATGGGCAACTTTTAACATATTGAGCAGAACAGGGGGTGCTTGGGTGGCTGAGTTGGTTAGCATCCAATTCTTAATATAAGCTTATATCATGGTCTCATAGTTAATGAGATTGAGCCCCGTATCATGCTCTGCACTGGAGCTGAGTCTGCTTGGGATTCTCTCTCTTGGTCTCTCTCTGACCCCCCTTTTCTCTCTCAATAAATAAACAAACTTAAAAAAAATCCACAACAAACAAAACTCCAGGACCATATGGCTTCCTGGGTGAATTCTACCAAACATTTAAAGAAGAAATAATACCTATTCTCCTCAAACTATTCCAAAACATAAGAAAAGAAGTAAAATTTCCAAATTCATTCTATGAGGCCTGCATTACCCTGAAATCAAACCAGGCAAAGACCCTACCAAAAAAAAAAAAAGAAAGAAGGAAAAGAAAAAGAAAAAAAGAAAACCCCAGAAAACTACAGGCCAATAAAATATTAGCAAACTGGATTCAACAATACATTTAAGGGATTATTTACCACAGTCAATTGGGATTTATTCCAGGGATGCGAGTATGGTTCAATATTTGCAAATCAATCAATGTGATACAGGTGATACAATGTGATACAACCAGGAATAAATTTAATGAAGACGGGGAAAGACCTATTCTATGGAAACTTATAAGACATTGATAAAAAAAAAATTGAAGATGATACAAACAAATATACCCTGCTCATAATACCCAAAGCAGTCTGTAGA
The DNA here is from genome assembly GCF_027475565.1 of Acinonyx jubatus. Lineage (NCBI taxonomy): Eukaryota > Metazoa > Chordata > Mammalia > Carnivora > Felidae > Acinonyx > Acinonyx jubatus. Next base: position 209,895,671 of record NC_069380.1, read on the forward strand.
TTCAATGCAATTCCTATCAAAATACCAATACCATTTTTCACAGAAGTAAAGCAAATAAACCTACAGTTTGAACAGAACCACAAAAGACCCTGAAAAGCCAAAACAATCTTCTAAAAATTTTTATATATTTATTTAAGTAATCTGTACATCCAAAATGGGGCTCGAACTCAAGACTCCAGGATCAAGAGTCTCATGCTCTTCCAACCAAGCCAGCTGACACCCAGCCAAAGCAATCTTAAGAGAAAAGAACAAAATAGGTTTCAAGATATACTACAAAGCTGTAGTAATCAAAACAGTATGGTACTAGCACAAAAATAGATATGTAGATCAACAGAAACAGGATAGACAGCCCAGAAACAAACCCATGCTTTTATGGTCAGTTAATTTATGACAAAAGAGCCATGAATATGCAATAGAGGAAAGAGTCTCTTCAATAAACAGTGCTGGGAAAACTGGAAAGCTACCTGCAGAAGAATGAAACTGGACCACTTTCTTTACACACAAAATAAAACAAAAAATGGATTAAAGTCCTAAATGTGAAACCTGAAATCATAAAATTCCTAAAGGAAAACATGGGCAGTAATGTCTTAGACATTGGCCTTGGAAACATATTTATGGATATATTTCCTCAGACAAGGAAAACAAAAGCAAAACTAAACTACCAAGACTATACCAAAATAAAAGTCTTTTGCACAGCAAAGGAAACCACCATAAAACAAAAAGGCAACCTACTGAATGGGAAAAGATATTTGCAAATGATATATCAGATAAGGAGTTAATATTCAAAATATAAAAAGAACTTATTCAACACACAAAAAAAATCCAATTAAAAAATAGGCAGACAACCTGAATGGGCACTTACCCAAAAAGGACATACACAATCAAGTGGGATTTATTCCTCAGATGAAAGGGTGGTTCAATACTCACAAGTCAATCATCATGATACACCACATTAATAAAAGACTAACAATCAGATGATCATTTCAATAGATGCAGAAAAAGCATTTGACAAAGTACAACATCCATTCATGATAACCCTCAATAAAGTAGGTTTAGAGGGACATATCCCAACATTTTAAGGCCATATATGAACAAACCACAGCTCATATCATCCTCAAGGGGAAAAAATGAGAGCTTTTCCTCTATGGTCAGGAACAAGACAGGGATGTCCATTCTCACCATTGTTATTTAACATAGTACTTAAAGTCCTAACCACAGCAATCAGATGACAAAAAGAAATAAAAGGCATCCAGATCTGCAAGGAAGAAGTCAAACTTTCACTCTTTGCAGATAACATGATACTCTATATAGAAAACCCAAAAGAATCCACCAAAAAACTAGTAGAGCTGCGTGACTGTTTAGAAAGGCAGTCTGCTGGGGTTGGTGGGAGTTGGGCTTACATCTAGTTCACCCTTCAACAAAGGGTTGCATAGGACAGTGAGCTCAGAAGAGCCCCTTACTTAGTTTAATGCTCTGCTGTTACTGTCTTAAAATTCTTAATAATTTTGAATGAGGAAGATGGCGGCGTAGGAGGACGCTGGGCTCACCGCGCAACCTGCTGATCACTTAGATTCCACCTACACCTGCCTAAATAACCCAGAAAACCGCCAGAGGATTAGCAGAACGGAGTCGCCGGAGCCAAGCGCAGACGAGAGGCTCACGGAAGAGGGTAGGAAGGGCGGCAAGGCGGTGCGCGCTCCACGGACTGGCGGGAGGGAGCCGGGCTGAGGGGCGGCTCGCCGGCCAAGCAGAGAGTCTGGCTTGCAAAAGCGGAGGGGCCTGACAGACTGTGTTCTGACAGCAAGCGCGACTTAGCGTCTGGGAGGTCATAAGTTAACAGCTCTGCTCCGAAAGCGGGAAGGCTGGAGGACAAAGGGAGGGAGAGCTGCTGAGCCCCCAGACGACAGAGCTCGTGGGGAACAAAGGCGCTCGCCAGCGCCATCTCCCCCGCCCATCCCCCAGCCAAAATCCCAAAGAGAACCAGTTCCTGCCAGGGAACTTGCTCGCTCCGCGCAAACACCCAACTCTGTGCTTCTGCGGAGCCAAACCTCCAGCAGGGGATCTGACTCCCTCCCGCTGCCACAGGGCCCCTCCTGAAGTGGATCACCTAAGGAGAAGCGAGCTAAGCCTGCCCCTCCTGCCCCAGTGCACCTTGCCTACCCACCCCAGCTAATACGCCAGATCCCCAGCATCACAAGCCTGGCAGTGTGCAAATAGCCCAGACGGGCCACGCCACCCCACAGTGAACCCCGCCCCGAGGAGAGGGGAAGAGAAGGCACACACCAGTCTGACTGTGGCCCAGCGGTGGGCTGGGGGCAGACATCAGGTCGGACTGCGGCCGCCCCACCCACCAACTCCAATTATACACCACAGCACAGGGGAAGTGCCCTGCAGGTCCTCACCACGCCAGGGACTATCCAAAATGACCAAGCGGAAGAATTCCCCTCAGAAGAATCTCCAGGAAATAACAACAGCTAATGAGCTGATCAAAAAGGATTTAAATAATATAACAGAAAGTGAATTTAGAATAATAGTCATAAAATTAATCGCTGGGCTTGAAAACAGTATAGAGGACAGCAGAGAATCTCTTGCTACAGAGATCAAGGGACTAAGGAACAGTCATGAGGAGCTGAAAAACGGTTTAAACGAAATGCAAAACAAAATGGAAACCACGATGGCTCAGATGGAAGAGGCAGAGGAGAGAATAGGTGAACTAGAAGATAAAGTTATGGAAAAAGAGGAAGCTGAGAAAAAGAGAGATAAAAAAATCCAGGAGTATGAGGGGAAAATTAGAGAACTAAGTGATACACTAAAAAGAAATAATATACGCATAATTGGTATCCCAGAGGAGGAAGAGAGAGGGAAAGGTGCTGAAGGGGTACTTGAAGAAATTATAGCTGAGAACTTCCCTGAACTGGGGAAGGAAAAAGGCATTGAAATCCAAGAGGCACAGAGAACTCCCTTCAGACGTAACTTGAATCGATCTTCTGCACGACATATCATAGTGAAACTGGCAAAATACAAGGATAAAGAGAAAATTCTGAAAGCAGCAAGGGGTAAACGTGCCCTCACATATAAAGGGAGACCTATAAGACTCGTGACTGATCTCTCTTTTGAAACTTGGCAGGCCAGAAAGAATTGGCACGAGATTTTCAGTGTGCTAGACAGAAAAAATATGCAGCCGAGAATCCTTTATCCAGCAAGTCTGTCATTTAGAATAGAAGGAGAGATAAAGGTCTTCCCAAACAAACAAAAACTGAAGGAATTTGTCACCACTAAACCAGCCCTACAAGAGATCCTAAGGGGGACCCTGTGAGACAAAGTACCAGAGACATCACTACAAGCATAAAACATACGTACATCACAATGACTCTAAACCCGTATCTTTCTATAACACTGAATGTAAATGGATTAAATGCGCCAACCAAAAGACTTAGGGTATCAGAATGGATAAAAAAAACAAGACCCATCTATTTGCTGTCTACAAGAGACTCATTTTAGATCTGAGGACACCTTTAGATTGAGAGTGAGGGGATGGAGAACTATTTATCATGCTACTGGAAGCCAAAAGAAAGCTGGAGTAGCCATACTTATATCAGACAAACTAGACTTTAAATTAAAGGCTGTAACAAGAGATGAAGAAGGACATTATATAATAGTTACAGGGTCTATCCATCAGGAAGAGCTAACAATTATAAATGTCTATGCGCCGAATACGGGAGCCCCCAAATATATAAAACAATTACTCATAAACATAAGCAACCTTATTGAGAAGAATGTGGTAATTGCAGGGGACTTTAACACCCCACTTACAGAAATGGATAGATCATGTAGACACACGGTCAATTAAGAAACAAGGGCCCTGAATGAGACATTGGATCAGATGGACTTGACAGATATATTTAGAACTCTGCATCCCAAAGCAAGAGAATATACTTTCTTCTCGAGTGCACATGGAACATTCTCCAAGATAGATCATATACTGGGTAACAAAACAGCCCTTCATAAGTTTACAAGAATTGAAATTATACCATGCATACTTTCAGACCACAATGCTATGAAGCTTGAAATCAACCACAGAAAAAAGTCCGGAAAACCTCCAAAAGCATGGAGGTTAAAGAACACCCTACTAACGAATGAGTGGGTCAACCAGGCAATTAGAGAAGAAATTAAAAAATATATGGAAACAAACGAAAATGAAAATACAACAATCCAAACGCTTTGGGACGCAGCGAAGGCAGTCCTGAGAGGAAAATGCATTGCAATCCAGGCCTATCTCAAGAAACAAGAAAAATCCCAAATACAAAATCTAACAGCACACCTAAAGGAAATAGAAGCAGAACAGCAAAGGCAGCCTAAACCCAGCAGAAGAAGAGAAATAATAAAGATCAGAGCAGAAATAAACAATATAGAATCTAAAAAAACTGTAGAGCAGATCAACAAAACCAAGAGTTGGTTTGTTGAAAAAATAAACAAAATTGACAAACCTCTAGCCAGGCTTCTCAAAAGGAAAAGGGAGATGACCCAAATAGATAAAATCATGAATGAAAATGGAATTATTACAACCAATCCCTCAGAGATACAAACAATTATCAGGGAATACTATGAAAAATTATATGCCAACAAATTGGACAACCTGGAAGAAATGTACAAATTCCTGAACACCCACACTCTTCCAAAACTCAATCAGGAGGAAATAGAAAGCTTGAACAGACCCATAACCAGCGAAGAAATTGAATCGGTTATCAAAAATCTCCCAACAAATAAGAGTCCAGGACCAGATGGCTTCCCAGGGGAGTTCTACCAGACATTTAAAGCAGAGATAATACCTATCCTTCTCAAGCTATTCCAAGAAATAGAAAGGGAAGGAAAACTTCCAGAGTCATTCTGTGAAGCCTGTATTACTTTGATTCCTAAACCAGACAGAGACCCAGTAAAAAAAGAGAACTACAGGCCAATATCCCTGATGAATATGGATGCAAAAATTCTCAATAAGATACTAGCAAATCGAATTCAACAGCATATAAAAAGAATTATTCACCATGATCAAGTGGGATTCATTCCTGGGATGCAGGGCTGGTTCAACATTCCCAAATCAATCAACGTGATACATCACATTAACAAAAAAAAAGAGAAGAACCATATGATCCTGTCAATCGATGCAGAAAAGGCCTTTGACAAAATCCAGCACCCTTTCTTAATAAAAACCCTTGAGAAAGTCGGGATAGAAGGAACATACTTAAAGATCATAAAAGCCATTTATGAAAAGCCCACAGCTAACATCATCCTCAACGGGGAAAAACTGAGAGCTTTTTCCCTGAGATCAGGAACACGACAGGGATGCCCACTCTCACCACTGTTGTTTAACATAGTGCTGGAAGTTCTAGCATCAGCAATCAGACAACAAAAGGAAATCAAAGGCATCAAAATTGGCAAAGATGAAGTCAAGCTTTCGCTTTTTGCAGATGACATGATATTATACATGGAAAATCCGATAGACTCCACCAAAAGTCTGCTAGAACTGATACATGAATTCAGCAAAGTTGCAGGATACAAAATCAATGTACAGAAATCAGTTGCATTCTTATACACTAATAATGAAGCAACAGAAAGACAAATAAAGAAACTGATCCCATTCACAATTGCACCAAGAAGCATAAAATACCTAGGAATAAATCTAACCAAAGATGTAAAAGATCTGTATGCTGAAAACTCTAGAAAGGCTGTGAAGGTAATTGAAGAAGATTTAAAGAAATGGAAAGACATTCCCTGCTCATGGATTGGAAGAATAAATATTGTCAAAATGTCAATACTACCCAAAGCTATCTACACATTCAATGCAATCCCAATCAAAATTGCACCAGCATTCTTCTCGATGCTAGAACAAGCAATCCTAAAATTCGTATGGAACCACAAAAGGCCCCGAATAGCCAAAGTAATTTTGAAGAAGAAGACCAAAGCAGGAGGCATCACAATCCCAGACTTTAGCCTCTACTACAAAGCTGTCATCATCAAGACAGCATGGTATTGGCACAAAAACAGACACATAGACCAATGGAATAGAATAGAAACCCCAGAACTAGACCCACAAACGTATGGCCAACTCATCTTTGACAAAGCAGGAAAGAACATCCAATGGAAAAAAGACAGTCTCTTTAGCAAGTGGTGCTGGGAGAACTGGACAGCAACATGCAGAAGGTTGAAACTAGACCACTTTCTCACACCATTCACAAAAATAAACTCAAAATGGATAAAGGACCTGAATGTGAGACAGGAAACCATCAAAACCTTAGAGGAGAAAGCAGGAAAAGACCTCTCTGACCTCAGCCGTAGCAATCTCTTACTCGACACATCCCCAAAGGCAAGGGAATTAAAAGCAAAAGTGAATTACTGGGACCTTATGAAGATAAAAAGCTTCTGCACAGCAAAGGAAACAACCAACAAAACTAAAAGGCAACCAACGGAATGGGAAAAGATATTTGCAAATGACATATCGGACAAAGGGCTAGTATCCAAAATCTATAAAGAGCTCACCAAACTCCACACCTGAAAAACAAATAACCCAGTGAAGAAATGGGCAGAAAACATGAATAGACACTTCTCTAAAGAAGACATCCGGATGGCCAACAGGCACATGAAAAGATGTTCAGCGTCGCTCCTTATCAGGGAAATACAAATCAAAACCACACTCAGGTATCACCTCACGCCAGTCAGAGTGGCCAAAATGAACAAATCAGGAGACTATAGATGCTGGAGAGGATGTGGAGAAACGGGAACCCTCTTGCACTGTTGGTGGGAAAGCAAATTGGTGCAGCCGCTCTGGAAAGCAGTGTGGAGGTTCCTCAGAAAATTAAAAATAGACCTACCCTATGACCCAGCAATAGCACTGCTAGGAATTTATCCAAGGGATACAGGAGTACTGATGCATAGGGGCACTTGTACCCCAATGTTCATAGCAGCACTCTCAACAATAGCCAAATTATGGAAAGAGCCTAAATGTCCATCAACTGATGAATGGATAAAGAAATTGTGGTTTATATACACAATGGAATACTACGTGGCAATGAGAAAAAATGAAATATGGCCTTTTGTAGCAATGTGGATGGAACTGGAGAGTGTGATGCTAAGTGAAATAAGCCATACAGAGAAAGACAGATACCATACGGTTTCACTCTTATGTGGATCCTGAGAAACTTAACAGAAACCCATGGGGGAGGGGAAGGAAAAAAAAAAAGAGGTTAGAGTGGGAGACACCCAAAGCATAAGAGACTGTTAAAAACTGAGAATAAACTGAGGGTTGATGGAGGGTGGGAGGGAGGAGAAGGTGGGTGATGGATATTGAGGAGGGCACCTTTTGGGATGAGCACTGGTGTTGTATGGAAACCAATTTGACAATAAATTTCATATATATATATAAAAAAAAAACTAGTAGAGCTGATACACAAATTCAGTAAAGTCTCAGGATATACAATCCATGTACAGAAATCTGCTGCATGTCTATACACCAAAATGAAGCAGCAGAAAGAGAAATTAAGTAATCAATCCCATTTACAATTGCACCAAAAACAATAACATACCTAGGAATAAACCTAACCAAAGAGGTGAAAGACCTGTACTCTGAAAACTATAAAATGCTGGTGAAAGAAATTGAAGAAGACACAAAGAATTGGGAAAACACTCGATGTTCATGGATTGGAAGGACAAATACTGTTATAAAATGTCTATACTACCCAAAACAATCAACACATTTAATGAAATCCCTATCAAAATACCAACAACATTTTTCACAGAAGTATAACAAACAATCCTAAAATTTGTATGGAACCACAAAAGACCCCAAATAGCCAAAGCAACCTTGAAGCAAAGCAAAGTGGGTTGCATCACAATTCCAGACTTCAAGGTATATTTCAAGGCTGTAGTGGTCAAAACAGTATGGTACTGGCACATATATCAATAGAATGGAATTGAAAGCCCAGAAATGAATCCATAACTAAATTGTCAATTAATCTTTGACAAAGCAGGAAAGAATATCCACTGGGAAAAACACAGTCTCTTCAACAAATGATGTTGGGAAAACTGGACAGCTGCATGCAAAATAATGAAACTGGACCACTTTCTTATACCATACACAAAAACAAATTCAAAATGGATTAAAGACCTAAATGTGAACCATGAAAATCCTAGAAAAAAACACAGGCAGTTACTTCTTTGATATTGGCCAAAGCAGGTTTTTCTAGATATATCTCCTGAGGCAAGGGAAACAAAAACAAAAATAAAAAGCTTCATCAAAATAAAAAGCTTCTGTACAGCAAGGGAAGCAATCAACAAAGCTAAAAGACAACCTATGGAATGGGAGAAGATATTTCCAAATGACATATCTTATAAAGGGTTAGTATCCAAAATATATAAAGAACTTATCAAATTCAACACTCAAAAAATAAATTATCCAGTTAAGAAATGGGCAAAACACATGAATACATGAATAGACACTTTTCCAAAGAAGATATCCATATGGCTAACAGACACATGAGAAGATTTTCATCATCACTTACCATCTGGGAAATACAAATCAATACAACAATGAGATATCACTCCACACCAGTCAGAATGGCTAAAATGAACAATACAAGAAACAATAGGTGCTGGCGAGGATGTGGAGAAAGGGGAACCCGCTTCACTGTTGGTGGGAATGCAAACTGATGCAGCCACTCTGGAAAACAGTATGGAGGTTCCTCAAAATGTTAAACATAGAACTACCCTATAATCCAGCAAGTGCACTACTAGGTATTTACCCAAAGAATACAAAAATACTAATTCAAAGGGACACATGTACCCTAATGTTAATAGCAGCATTATCTACAATAGCCAAATTATGGAAACAGCCCAAATATCCATCAGTGAATGAATAAATAAAGATAATGCTCTTTTTCTATGGCCAAATAAACTAGACATATGAGAAGACTGGTAATCTAGACCCTAATATCCCTCCTACTGGATGCTAAGAAAGGATAAGGTCATTTTAGTTTGCATTAATAAAACCAGTTAGTGATGGACATTACACTTCATTTTTTTTAGCCCTGATATAGCCAGAAGCTTTCTTTCACATACTGCAATCTTTGCCCACCACCCCAACATACAGAAAAGAGTTCTTCTAAAACTTCGGTCATTATGTTTTCTCCTAATGCAGATTCTATTAATGGAAATTAAAACCAACAAGGCAAAAACTAAAAAAAAATCTAAAGTACTTCCTCATTGAAAACACCTCACATGAACCTTCTGTATCATTTATGGACATATCTAAAGGTAGCCCCTTTCAGCTGCCAATTATTTTCAAGGCAAATAAGATTTCTGATAACAAGCACTATAGTGGATCTGTTTGCTTCTTCATGTCAGCCTTTTCCATCACTGTGGCCTTGCTAAGGGTTGTGGCCATGTAGCATATGGCCTCTGATGTAATACTCTTGGGCCAACACAATCTTTGTTCTTCTCCAAAAGGTTATGTTGTAAAAACTCAGCATCCCCACACATTGCTAAAACAGGCTACCTAGCTTTGAGAGAAATAATTTTTTTTAGCATATTCTGGGCAACTTGGCACTGCACTTTTTCCATTAAAAAAAGAGTGAAGAATATGCAGAAATACAATGTGGCCACATTAACTGCTGCATATTTTATTCAGTAACTCATGGCTCTCTAAGAGAATGTAGATGCAGAGGTTTCCACCTTCAGTTTTGTAATAATATCTTCCCCACTGCCAGAGGATTTCTTTTCCTTTCAACAGATACTGGTTTCCTGCCCAAATTTTTGAACTTAAATTTGTTTGCTAGAAGTCTAAATATGTCTTTTTAACTAGAGAATACTAATCACATCTCTATTTCTTCTAAATGGTGTGAAATAGCTACTTCACTGCACTGTCTTGCAATTTTGTTCTCAGAGTTTTTTAGGACATTTGCCTCCACCCTAATGCCTCTAGGCCACCTGTTTTGTTTTTTCTTTGTGTGTAATATTTTGTTTTCTCTTCCATCCGTGTCAATGTTATTTGGCACTGCAGGTTGCCCAAAATTGTCCTTGACTTTACAAAAGCCCTCTTTTTTGCAACCTCTGTTGTTTTTTTTTTTTTTACTTTCAATGTATCCCTGGGTTAGAAGTCAGATTACTTGCCTTATTAAAATTCTATATGAAATAGAAGTTCACTGTGACTGCATATCAGAAGGTCTCTTCAGTAGAGATGAGAGCCAGAGTTTGTACTACTGGAAGCCATTTCAATAGGTCACGAGTCTTTTCCCTTCTTTTCAGGTACTTGTTAGTAATAGCTAGAGAGGAAAGATGGCTGACAAGTGAGTCACTATAATAATAGAATTAGTAAGAAAGCAGGATATGGAAAACTAGCAGCCCCAGCACTAGTTATGTGGTAATGTCATAGACCTTCATGAATGTCCAAGTAGATTCCCTTTATATCCTCTCTTGGCAAATGCCAAAAGGTATGAATTGGAAGCCACACTAAAAAGCTCTGTAAGCTAGCTGCAGCCCTCTAAGTCCAATAGAATGGACAGAGATTTCATTCTTGAGTGTTATATTGCCAAGAATGCCTGTTGAATTGCAAATATCTCTGGAGGTGATATCCCATTTAGCTAATCAGCTGTCAATATCTAACTATGAAATCGTTCTCTGATTAGGTACCACACAAAGCCCTGATAGGACACAAGGCTGGTAAATTCTGAGAGAGAGGAGGTGGTGCCTGACAGCCAGTTTGAGGGTTCTGGTGCCTGGAAATGGAAAAATGAAGAGGAAGAAATCCAACAAAGAGAAAGAAAGGGAAAGAAAGCATTGCGCAACTTCACTTCCCTCATGATTTTGCTAAAGAGAGCACCAGATCTATAGATACTTCTTTTATGATCCCATTCTAAAGTTATATGGAAGAAAAGTCAGATTCAATCCTTATCAGTCTTATTAAAAACAAAAATTTCTCCCTCCTCGGCATTTTCCTGAGTCTTTATAAGTTTGTGAAACTCATCCAAACATAACTTCAGACAAAAAAATACCTCGAAACATAGATTCCCTAGGGGGGTAGGCTACCTTTTTGAAAGGGCTCCGAGGTAAAGCAGTACTTCATATATTATATATGAAGTATATTTTTATACTTGTTTAAATAAATAGAAAAAAATTTGCTCAGCAGAGACTGACGAGATACTCACCAAATCTGTTTATTCTTCCTAGGCACATGGCTAAATTACATTTACCAATCCCTTAACATTCTAGACTATATAAGTAATTCTTACTCATGGAATGAATAGAAATGAAAAAAATTTAGAATGTAACTTTTTCATATTTGTTTTCTCTTATTTCTATCTGTTGGCTGGATCACGCTAAGGCGACCTAAAGAAGACACAAATTGAAAGTAATATGACCACAGCATGGGGAGAGCAGAGCCCCACTCCTAACCCTCATTGGGTTATGAGTGAGAAATAAAGCTTTGTTGGGCCAAATACTAACATTTGGGGTTTATTCAGGAGCTAGTATTATTTAATCCTGACTCACAAAGCTGTTTAAGAAAACAGAGAAAACGGGAGTGCATCCAACTTTAGCTCAGGTCATGATCTTGTGACCCATGAGTTTAAGCCCCACATCAGGCTCTGTGCTGACAGCTCAGACCCTGGAGCCTGCTTTGGATTCTGTGTCTCCATCTCTCTCTGTCCTTCTCTCTCTCTCTCTCTCTCTCTGCCTCTCTCTCTCTCTCTCTCTCAAAAATAAATGAACATTAAAAGAGAGAGAAAACATACATCATATTTGGGTAAAACATAGGACTCCCCTCATTCGTGGATAGGTGGGCCAAAATCACAATGTGTGATAGGCCAATTTAGTAAGCTCTGATTTCTCAACCTTCAGTATCAATAGTCTCAAACAGAACTCCAAGGGCCGGGGCGCCTGGGTGGCTCAGTTGGTTAAGTGTCTGACTCTTGGTTTTGGCTCAGGTCATGATCTCATGGTTTGTGAGTTCAAGCCCCACATCGGGCTCTGTGCTGACAGTGTGGAGCCTGATTGGGATTCTCTCTCTCCCTCTCTCTCTGTCCCTCCCTGATACTCTCTCTCTCAATAATAAATAAATTTAAAAAACAAAATTGAAAAAACAAAAAAAAAGAAACTCCAAGGGCCGAACCAGGGAAGAAGCTAGGATTAACACTATACAATGAAAGATCTGTATATTGTGGGTAACACAGGAACAGCATTAGTCATAAGAATCAAGGTTCAAGTGGAGATGCATATAGCTTGAATTGTGGTCATGCCGCTTATTAATTATGTTATCCTGGGCATGTTGTTTAGCACCTCTGTGCCTTAATTTTCTCTGTAAAATGGGAAAAAAATAGTAATGGTGGTACTAATGGTACTGTTTACCAACCTTGAATGGGAAGGTTAACTGACTGATATATGCTAAATACTTATAATAGGGCATGGCACAGACAAAATACTATATGAATGTTTGCTACTAGTATTAATTAGCTGAATGGCCCTGAGAACTTCTATATTTCTGAATATTAATTTTTGTGTCTTAAAAGGAAAACTAGTAAAACCACTCTGTAATTGACAAAGGGGGAGGTAATACTATAGTACTTTGGTAGATTATTAATTAATGACCCCCAATGACTTACAATTTTGGTATCCCATTGACTCTGGGTTTGGCCATGTGACTTCCTTTGCTTAATGAGATATTAGCAGATGTGACACAAGCAAAGGCAAAATAAGTATTTGTATATCGTGGATTGCTCTATAGATTCAACACTACCCCAATGAAAATTCCAGAAAATTATTTTGTGGATATCAATAAACTGATTCTAAAATTTATATGGAGAGGTGAAAGACTCAGAATAGCCAAATACAGTATTGAAGGAGAAGAACAAAGTCAGAGGACTGACTCCACCCAATTTCAAGGCTTGTTATAAAGCTACAGCAAGCAAGACAGTGTGGTATTAGTGAAAGAATAGACAAACGGATCAGTGGAACATAACACAGAGACCAGAAATAGACCCACATAAGTATAGTCAACTGATCTTTGACAAAGGAGCAAAGGCAATGCAATGGAACAGAAATACCTTTTCAAATGATGCTAGAACAACTGAACATCCACATGCAAAAAAAAAAAAAAAAAAGAATCTAGACATAGATCTTATACCTTTCACAAAAATTCAAAGTGGATAATAGACCTAAATGCAAAATGCAAAATTATAAAACTCCCAGAAGATAACATAGGAGAAAACCTAGAAGACCTTGCATACTGTAATAACTTTTTAGAAGCAACCTCAAGGTATGATCCATGAAAGACATAATTGATAAAAACTGGAATTCATTAAAATTAAAAGCTTCTGATCTTATATTATAAGAGATATGATAAGAGAATGGAAAAACAAGCCACAGTCTGGGAGAAAATATTTACAAAACACATCTCTGATAAAGGATTGATATCCAAAATATACAAAGAACTCTAAATGCTCAACAAGAAGACAAACAACCCAGTTTAAAAATGGGGGAAAGATCTGAACAGACACCTCGTCAAAGAAGATATGTAGATGATAAATAAGCATATGCAAAGATGTTCAACATCATATGTCATTAGAGAATTGAAAATTACAACAACAATGAAGTACCACTACACACCAAAATTCAAAACACTAGCAATACCAACTAAGCTAGGATGTGGAGCAACAGGAACTGTCATTCTTTGGTAGTGGAAATACAAAATGGTACAGCCACTTTGGAAGACAATTTGTCAGTTTCCTACAAAACTAAACATATTCTTACTATGGTATCCTATAGTTGTGCTCCTTGGATTTACCTATGTGAGTTGAAAACTTATATCCACACGAAAACCTGTACATGGATGTTTATAGCAGCTGCATTCATAATTGTCAAAACTTAGAAGCAACCAAGATATCCTTAAATAGGTGAATAAATAAGCAAACTATGGTGAATCCAGACAATGGAATATCATTCAGTGCTGAAAAGAAATGAGCTATTAAGCCATGAAAAGACACTGAAGAAATTATCTGGATATTAATAAATGAAAGAGGCCATCTGAAAAAAAAAACTACAGTTGTATGATACCAACTCTATGACATTATGGAAAAGGCTAAACTATAGAGACAGTGAAAGGATAGGTAGTTGCCAAGGGTTAGCAGTGAAACTACTCTGTATGATACTATAATGGTGGATGCATGTCATTATACATTTGTCCACACCCATAGAATGTACAACACCAAGAGAGAACTCTAATGTACACTGTGGACTTTGGGTGATATGTCAGTGTAGGTTTATCGACTATAACAAATTTACCAGTTTGATGTAGGGTTTTGATGGTGAGGGAGGCTCTGCATCTGTGATGGTAGAGAGTATATGGAAATCTCTGTCTCTTTGCTGAATTTTGCTGTGAACCTAAAACTGCTCCAAAAAATAGTCTATTAAAAAAATACCATGATAACTTATAAAATATCTGATATTGAGCCTCTAGTATATGGTAAGAACTATAGCAGACAGAAAGGAAGGAAAGGAGTTACAGATGCAAAATTAAATATATGGTTTATATCCTAAATACTCATACTCTAGTTGGAAAGACAGTAAAAATAAACCAAGTAGCTAGCCCAGTTGCACCTCTCCTCCCAACCCCCATGAAGACCTGTCTCTGGTTGTGTGACATTTATTTGCAACATACAACTTAGAATCTTATCCAATCACCTCTAAAACACAGAAAATTACTAAGAGAAATGCAACCAAGATCTTATACAACAGGTTGAGAAGTCAAAAGACTACAGGGGCCAGTTTCACAAGTGAGTAAAGGGAGGCAATATATAATAGAGACTTGCAGACAGGGGTGGAGGTAGGCAGAACCGTGATCAAACTGGAGCATGCTTGCCTGCCTAAAATAATTCACATTCGTAAGAAAGCCAAACAAACTAAAACAAAAGAAAGAAAATTTTAAAGTAAAATAGCTCATGTCTCATTGTACAATTAATTGTGGACCTATTTTCCCTAAGTATAGGCTTTAAGTATCTCTCAATACAAGGCATTTTGATAAACAGATCCCTGCTGCTAGAGAATTTAGAAATTCACTTTAGCATATATTGTACATAATATTTACAGTGGGTTTTAGTTATCCACTTCTATGTATCAACCAGAATAACAATTAAAATAATGCTAATAATAGAAAACCTAAGAATTAAAAAAAAAAAAAAAAGCTCATATGCCTGCTCAACAAAAGTGCCAGATGTGATCCCTATCCTCAACAGCATTCCTTAAAGACTAAGCCACCAATGAATTAAGCAGCAGCTACTGACTGAACATTTACTTGCTTGGGAAAGAACTATAGAATCAATAAAACACATAAGGACCAAAACATTAAATGACTTGGGTTGAAAAATGAGTCGTTTCACAGGCAAAAAGAGTCTAAGGACACATGATGATTAAACTTAATGAGGTATCCTGGGTGAGATCTTGGAACATAAAAAAGACACTGAGTAAAAACTAAGGGAATCAAGTATGGACTTCAGTTAACAACAGTGTATCAACAAGATATAACAAATATACCTATATCACATCAATATAAGGTATTATTTATAGGTAAAACTGGGTGCCAAATATGTGGGAATTCTGTGTACTATGTTGGCAATTTTTTAGCAAATCTAAAACTGCGCTAAAAAAATAAAGTGGTTTTTTTTTTTTAGTGAATTAATGACTGATATAGGGATAAATCCAGGCCTCTTGATTCCAGGCTTCCTTGCTTTTCCCACAGGCCAGCATTTGTAATCTGTTTATGTCATGGAAGCCTTTGGTAGTCTGAGAAACATAAAAGATAATGAATTACAAAGGAAACAAATGCTATTGAAATGCAGTGATCAAATAGTAAAAAACCCACAAATTTGTTATGTTACAGATATGTGTGTTGTCATTAATATATCAAATACAAGATCTAATGATAGGTCTCTTACCTACTATAATTTTGAAATGTGAGGAATATAAATGGTAGTTCAAAATACCTGCACTTACTAAAATTATGATATGAAGATATTTTTTATTTATATTGGTGCAGAGTCGTAAATACTAATACTACTATGGTTTGTTTCCTACATTCATAATTTAAGGAAAAGTTAAATTTCAGTTAGATGTGAAAAACTGCTATAAATTTTTCCCATCCTTGTTCGTAGGCCACACATGCCTCCACTGTCTCCTACATTCTATCCACAGTCGAACAGTTAAGAATCTGTGAACTACGAAAGTACTTGCATTTGCAGCCTCTTTAAAAATAATAACAACTGAGGTTCTATAGTCAGACTACAGTCAGTAGTCTTCCCAGTCTTGGATTTATGTCTCTTTGGATGCTGAAACAAATTTTTAGAAAAATGCTGTATTGCAATGACTCTCTCCTTTGCCCTACACATCCTCACCTTTGTTCATCTTATTCTTCTCCTTGGTCTGATGTCCTTAATACCCTTATGAAAAAATTGGAGGTGAATCTGAATGTTCATTTTTTTTTTTTGTTATTCACAATATGAATCTAGAACTTCCTCTAGTTTGTTTATATTTTCTTCCTGTCCTGTCTTGGTAATGAGTTCCACATGCTTAACTAAGTGCTTTATATAGGAATACTCTCTTTAACTTGTCCATATTCTCTCCACACAACATTTTCTCTGAGAAATGGTGAAAAACAGCCCACATTCAAATCAAGTTTCTAAAGATTTACCTGTATAAATACTATTCATCTGTGGTTGGTTTACATCTTATCAGTCATGGATACTTAAATATTCCTCTGAGATGTGACTTTCTAAATTTCTCTGTTGCCCCATCCCCCTCTCAACAAGTTACTAGGAATGGAAATCCCGTGGTATCCAAGCTATGCCATCCAAAAAGTGCATAGTATCTTGCCCAGAAATGGCTGGTGACTAGGAGCTTGGCAGTGCTAAGTAAAATTTTGTAGGTAAACACTTCAAAGTATTCCCCTGATGGCTTTCTTCATCTTTACACAAACTTACCTGTTGATGGTATCTGTCAGTGCCTCCTTCCCAGTAGAGCAGTGTTGGCCCCACAAATCAGAATTTCTGTTTGCTGAGAATGGAGCCTGGAAATAACTCAACCACAAGTAATCTGAAAACATTTACCTGCCTAAACCAATCTTTCTTTCAACATGCCAGCTCAGGTGTTGCCAAGCTTGGAGACATCTCAAACAATGTGCTTTGTTTCTGAAAAACATAATTAATTCACAATGATTGAAGTCTGACAAGATATCCTCAAGCTATCCTTTATTTTGTTTTCTTAAGAGCCACTTTACATAAGCAATTTAATATTATAAAGTCTGAAAAAGACTTAAGTGAATTTAAGGGAACTGGTTGACTCAATTTTATTTGATTTTGACCAGATACTTCCAACTAATTACTAGTTCTTACCAATACTGTCATGTTAAAATATAAATAATGTGGATTTATAAGAGCAGAGGCTATTTGATTTTATTTTTCTACTCAAGCAAAAATATGCCTGGGCTTGCTGAGCACTTAGAAAAACTTGCTGTTTAGCTATCTTTGTCCTGAAACATGAAAATAATACATATCCCTGAAAGGATTTTTTTTTTTTACTCTTCTGTGATCCATTTCTGGGTCCTTAGTAAAAGAATGCCACCTTACTAAAATCAAGTTCTCCTTAGTTCTCCTTGACGAGCTTTATGCCATTGACAAAAGCATTCCTCTATGTTTGCCTCCTCCTCCATGATTTCAGTCAGACTAAAGACGGTCCTTCCAGATTTCCTGCACCTCTTGGGGTCCTGGGGTCTCTGGCCAGAAATCAGGCTGCGGTAGCTGTGAATGTTTGATACTGATTATTTTCCTCTCATTTCTAAGAAGGAAAAAAAAAACTATTAACAATAAACCTTTTCATTCAAACTGTGTTTTATGGCTTACACTTATCTTAAAGTTGTGAGTCTTTGTCTTTTTGGCCTAAACAATAAAATTCAGTTGGAACTTCCATAGAGGTGCCCACTTTTAAATGTGCCAGGTTAAGGACATTAAACATATCACCTCTCTAGTATTACTTTCATTTCATTAAAAATAGATATTTTAATGCCAAAAAAAGATAATGACATCAATTAAGAATAAAGAACAGTTGTTTTAGTAGGTTTATGAAAAGTTTATTATCTATCCTTTTTTGGTTTGTTTTGGTTTTGTTTGTTTTTTAGTTTCACCACTCTCTAGTCCAGATTTCAGGAATTATTGCTTTGGAGTATAATTTGGGTAAGATAAAATATCAGGAAATAGTGTGGCAGCCTATGACAGTCATAAAAACATGCCCCTTCACATCTGTTACTTCAGGAGTATGACAGGAAAGATCAAGCTGTGGCCCTCGGGACCCACACGCAGGTCCACTTCCCACTGGCCACTCCCTGGCCATGACTCATGTTAGTAGGCATGATATGGCAGGCCCATCTGTCAAGATGCAGGACTCCTCTGATGAGTGACTGGCTGATGGACTTCCCATAGGCTGGCAGAAATTTTCCTAGAACTGCGCTGTACTTTGAGATACTTCCCACACATCCCTCCTTCCTTCCTCTCTCCTTCACAGGGAGGAACCATACCTACATCGCAGTCCTCTTCCCTTGTAGATATTAACACATCTCTTACAGGTTGAATCTTAGCTAGATGACTGTTTCGTAGACGATCCAAACAAACACAAAGCCCTTTCCCATCCACTACTTCATTCACCTGTGCCTCACACCACCACTGGGAGAATTGAAGGATGGCTATAATAAACAAGAGACAAGCATAAGTCAACATCCATGTGAAAGCTAGAACTGGATGCTAGTCATTTTGATTCTCCAAGATTGGCTTTCTCTAAGTTTCCATTATTTTTTTTTCTCTTAAGAGAAGAAAGGAGAGGAGAGCAGAGGGGAGAGAGAGAGAGAAAGAGGAAGAGAGAGAAAAGGAAGAAGGGAGGGAGGAAAGGAGGAAGAAAGAAAAAATCTCTTGATAAGCAGAGGTCCTGTCTTATGTGTCTTTGTCCAGAACCCATATTCAATAAGTGTTTGTTGAGCTCAAGATGTCTCCCCTGTTAGAGGTAAAGCCATTCAGAAGGCATTTGCACTTGCAGATTAGGCAGCCCAGTGCAATCTTGCACTTGCAGATTATGACTTTTAAACCCTTCTTTGACTTTGGTAATGGGAGCAGGTTTCATTCTGTCTTAGATTTTCAGGGACAATAAAGTAGTAATGTTCAATTAACAATCAGGAAGGAAGATAATGAATAATCAGATTACAGCTCGCTCCCTCACCCATCTTCTGTTTACTCTCTGCCTTTCTCTCCATATTTCATACATTTCATTTATCATAAGCCAAAGTCCCAGTGCTAGGATTTCATCACCCAAGAGTCTAAGATCCTTCTTCTGTATTTTGGTGGAACTCATTCAAGTGTCTCTTTTCAGTGGAGAATTAGATGTAGAGTTGATCCCTTCAATATCTAAGGGAATCCAGTAAAATCAAACCCCACATTCTTTGGATAGTTTCATAGGAATCCCCAAATGCACTCCTTCCTCCTTGAATTTTTTAAAATTAATTTATCTACCTATTTATACTGTTGCTAAGATACCCATTTCTAATCTTTCCCACCTGGGTTCTGAAGCAAGCAGAGTGATTCAGGTATAATTTCACTTTCTCTTCATTTGGTTTTTTGGTTACTATGATGAACCATTTTCATCACATTTTTTGAAAAATTAAGTTTCTTTTTGATTCAGAAAGCTTCCGGATTCCATTAAAATCACTCAGTCTGTGAATCACAGAGTCAGAATTTTAGAGCTAAAGTGGCTAAAGAATTATCCAGTCCAACTCTTTTGTGTTACATATTAATTCATTTAGGCTCTTGAGAAATAGTATTCAACATCTTGTACATGGCAGGCACTAGGCTGGTTACTGAGGTTACATTCTTTTGGGAAAATGAAATACATAAACAAGTACTAAACAGTGTAATTCAAGTGCAAAAGAAACCCAGAAGAAGGGAGGTTGTTGGGAGAGCCAACATAGAAAAGAACACCTAGAAAGACTCAAGTATTTGCTGCTGTGTGTCTGTTCTTCCTATTTTGTGTCAGGCTATGCTGCAAATGTTTTATTTCTAAGAACTCCTTCATGCTTCACACAACCCTATGAGATAGAAACTATTGTGATCTCCATTTTAGAGATGGAAAAAACAAGTCCTGGAGAGGTTCAGTCACATGCCTGAGTAACACATCAGTAAATGGCAGAACAAGGAGGGCGTCATCCAGTTCCCATCCTCTTAACCACTGTGCATCCTGCCACTCTGACTTCACCAGATTTCCCAGGTTAAACACTAAGGAGCTAGGGGTGAATCGAGTTGTTCTTATTACCAGACTAGCATTAAATTCTAGCTCCTAAGACCCCAGAGTGTCTATTTTTCTTAGTGGTCTGTCAGAGACTGATGACTCTCAAGTAACTTCTTAAAAAAAGGTAAGACATTCCCTAGAATAGCAACTCTGGGGTCCTTGTTTAGAAGTGCCCAAGCTTTGGATAGGGGAATATGACAAATATAAGACTGAACTTCCATTAAACAAAAAAGCACTGTGAGCAAAAGCGTGGTGTGTTTGGGTGAATAGTGAGCTTCTACCACATGCAAGGTATAATAATAATCAGGTTTTCAAAATACTCAGCCAGACTTCACTAGCCTTTCTAAGATAGAAATGCACAGACAGATAAAAGACTGTGTTCATGTTTTATTTTAATCTTTGCCTCCCCGTTTGTGGTCTTAGAGGCCTTAGTATTGAAAGCAAATGATATTTCTACCTCCTCCTTCCCAAGACAGGAATTTACATTTTAATTTTGGAACACTTAGGGAAAAATCAAATGAAATGCTTTATTTACTTTTTTGAGACCTTTTTTTTTCTTCTTTCCAGGAAAAAAACCTATTGCTTTACTGAGTTGTAGACCAAATACCATAAGTCCCAAGGCAGAACTGGTTATGGGAATTATAGAAAATGTGTGTGTGCTTCACCCAGGAGGAAGGAGCCCAGTTTCAAAGGGTTCCAGCATGGAATAGATTTGTATCAGAGCATAGGAGTTAGTTTACCTTGAACTGAACTTCAAATCAGAGAGTTTATACATAAACAGGAAATACACTTTAGTAAATATGTGCTGAGAGTTCTACTCTATTAAGGAAAGTTATTTATGTGTATTTTTGTCATGTTATTAGAAGTTTTGAAGCCCTCTAAACTATGAAAATGACAACATAGCTACCAGTGTATAATTCTTTGAGTTTGTTTACCCAGCCTACCCTCTGCTCACCTAAGTAGGGTGGCCATAAAACTTATCATCCATCGTAGACACTTAGAAAGCAGAAGTATTAATTACATTGGGACACTGTATAGACCAAGACTGAACCAGCTGACTAGCATGAATGATCAGCCTAATCATGAACAAAATTCCCTTTTCAAGCAAAGAAACTGTAACAGCATGTTGTCTTATAGGCAGAACATGATGGTAAGTATGAAGCCATATTAATGGTCAGTAAGAGAGTTTCCCACTTGGGACTACATTGAACACAGAAATTTAGAGCTGGAGAGGCCAGTGTAATCAACTAGTTCAGCTAAATGAAGAAGAAAAAGGAATTGGAAAGACACGTAGGTTTAGTTTACAAAGTAGGAAAGGAATCTAGGCCTCCTGACTCAGCTATATCAATCTGTCTCTTGGATAGTTTCTGAGGCTCAGCTGTCAACTGAGTGACTAAGGTCCCAATGGAACGACCCAAAAGGGTCAGTCACTTCCCCTCCTAGCATCAGTGTCCTCCCCACCCTCCCATGAAACACCCTCTATGTTTTCTATCAGCTCCAACAATCACATGTTTAGCTCTTCTTGCTGTAGAACTAGTAGACAATAACACTAGTGGATAATAGCACCAATCATTTGAGCAGCACCCTTGGAAGTGAACAGGCTTGTTCTCATTAATTAGCACATTAATTAATCATTTATGTGGAAAAGCATTCACCACTCATTATCACCTAGCAATAAACTGAAGTCTAAGAATAATGACATTTAGGAAGAAAGGTCAGTTCTGATGGGAGAGGAAAGGTCTTTAGGGAATCTGATACTGTAAATAAGAGCAGGTGATAGAAGACATTCAACACTGTGCCTGGGATAGTGGTGGTGGGCCATGTGAAGGTTCTGCATATTGAAGAAGAGATAGCTGAAGTGACTAAGAATGACATGAGAAGAGAAGAAGGTACAGAAGACAAGTTTTGCATGGTGTATACCCTGGCAAAGGGATATGTTAGGGCTTCTTCAAAGTTAATTAAAAGCATGAGCTCATACATTGAGCAGGTGTGGGATGCCCAGAGCATCCAAGAGTGTTTTCTCCACCTTTGATTATGGGCAGAAACTTAGAAATCAAAGACCAGGAATTAATTATCCTCTTGAAGGTAGGTTCCACTGAATGTCTCTCTCTGACTCTGTAGTATTTCCCCGCAAGTCAAGGTGAGTTGGCAGGAAGAGAGAGATGAATTAATCCAAATACAGAATTAATTTTTTTCTTATCACTCATGAGTAGCACATTCTGTTTTATACAATGAGGCCAGGAGAGTTGGAATGGATGCCTCTTGCAAATCTAAGAGAAAAAAATAATGAAATTCTGGCATTGTTTGGAATGAAGAAACAATTCTTTCTGGGGGATCAGTTCCTCTGTGGCAATATCCTTGCTGCGTGAAACCAATGTTTAGATGAAGATGGAAAAATTGAATCAGTCATTCAGAACTTAATCACAGTATAGTCTTATTACCTATTGTATATTTGGGATTTTATAAATGATGAATATTTCAGTTTTCACCAAGATGTTGAATGCCATGGAAGATTGATGGCTCTGCAGTGAGATCAAAAAATATTTCTCAAGTTTTTTACTTTAGATCTTCCAGAGAACCACTTAAGAAGTTCCCTTTTAGGGGCGCCTGGGTGGCTCAGTCGGTTATGCGTCCGACTTCGGCTCAGGTCATGATCTCACTGTTTGTAGGTTCAAGCCCCACATCAGGCTCTGTGCTAACAGCTCGGAGCCTGGAGCCTGCTTTGGATTCTGTGTCTCCCTCTCTCTCTGACCCTCTCCCACTCACATTCTGTCTCTCTCTCAAAAATAAATAAAACATTTAAAAATATTTTTAAAAAGAAGTTCTCTTTTATTGGATGGTACTCAGGAAGTATGCATTAAGTATTAATCTGTTGCACCTGGTCTAAACTAAGACATACATTTTGGGTACATACAATTGGGAACAAAAGCATTAGTACAGTGCTTTTCACACTCTGATATTTTCTATTTATTAATGCTGTTCTTGTCTATAAAACTGACCTCTTAACCTGGTGTGTAATGACCCACTGTTTGAAACATGGTATTCTAGGAGGCTATGAATCAGACTCCTAAGATAGGGTTTGTGTTTTGATGATGATTTTCCATGGACATTCTGCATATACTTCCTTGCACATGTTATCTCTGCTGCAAAGTAGGAAAACTAGAGTAGTCTATAAACAATGCCAAAACTAAGGCCTAGTAAACTCAGTAAAAGAAGCCAAATCAATTAATTTAAAAATAGAGAATTAGTTTCTGCCTGACTGGACTTTTCAAATCTGTCAAAATGGCCAATGCTATAAAATTTCTCTCCTACATGTCTCTCTGGAGTTAATAAAATGACTGAGAAGCACTCCAAATCATTTTTTTAAAGATCAAGAAATGAAGTTGAATTAATTTTAAATTTGTGATTATTATTGATACTGTTTTTAAAGTATAAGTTTCAATCACTGGAAAAAGTCACCATTTCTTTGACTTTTCAACAGTAATTTACTTTCAATCCATTTGATGACCCTGTTTTATGCTTGAGTTTAGGTTGTCTGTATTAAGGTCATTAGTAAAGAACAAGGAGTCTGGTTATACACATGTCACTTTTAGTATCTTTCTAAGAAATTGGATTAAGTTATAATATCCATTATTTGAGTTTTCAGTACAAGATACATCACACATTCAGGAATGGCTCACCCAATGAAATATATCTGTTAGCCACTGTTTATGAGCTAAGCATAAACACTCACATTTTTACTTAGCACTGACTAATTGACAGACACTAGAATAGGCACTCAGAGCTGAATGTAGGCCATTCTAGGCCTTCATCCAGCTGCACAGAAAGCCTAACTAATGTCCCTTTCTGTGATAGGTCTGTCTTAAATGACTGCCTGTTCTGAACTCTAATTTTGACAGCAATATTTAGCCAGTATACACCTGGTCTAAGCATCTATAGCAGTACCTAGGTTTGTTGAGGTTTATTCAACTTGCAGCTCTGGTAAGTCACTAATTGGAAATTAAAATGTATAGTTTCTATAATTTATTGTATTTAATTATACACTTAGCCATAATGAACAAGGTGGTTAAAATTTACAACTGATTTACATTACTTAACTATAATTTTTTTTAAGAAATTGGCTTCTTACCTTTCTCTTTGAGATACCAAAATGTTGTTGAGGGCAAGAGTTATGCCTTACACTTGTTTGTAAGCTCAGAACCTTGGGATGTTTAGTACAAAGCAAGTGGGCATACTTACTTAGACTGATGGCAGCTAAGGAGATTTATTTCTTGGAATATACTTTGAAAATATCTGCTGACAGGCTTCTTCCTATTAAGGGTGACCTTGAAGCCCTTTCCCCTCACTGGGCTCTTCTACCTCTTGTAGTTTTGTTCTAGATGCTATCCCTTAACTATCATATTTTGCTGATGTAATGATGTCCCAACTGTACAAACTGAAAGTGGATCCCCATTTAGAAAACATGGGTGTCAAAACATGTCCTGTGTTAGTTATTCATTTCACACCTACCACTGTACATGGTATCCATTCTAAGATGGAAGGTTGTCCCTTCTGCCAGAAGTATAGACGCTCAGGACTCTGTCTCTACCCTGGGGAGCACTATACTAGGAAGCAATTTTGGATGATAGTTCTGAGCACCACATGCCATAGGGTAGAGCTGAGGGACAGTGGAGTGGGGAGTGATAGCAATCAAGGAGGCAACCTCTTGTCAATAAGTCTCAAGTCAGGAAGACTTCACAGTGTGAACTTACTAAAAGCTTTCTAGAGGGAATAGAGGAGTGAGGTGGGGCTTAAAAGTGCACAAAGATTGAGACCTGGAAAGCAAGTAGGACATTATTTCCACTATATAATAGCAAAGTAGGAAAGGCCAAAACTGTGTAATTTAACAGAGAGAACACAGAAATACTCCCCTGAATTTTTTTCATAGCTTCATTGAGATAAAATTGACATATAAACTTCCCATATTGAAAGTGTACAATTTGAGGGGCACCACCTGGGTGACTCAGTCAATTAAACATCTGACTTCTGCACAGGTCATAATCTCATTATTCATGAGTTTGAGCTGTATCGGGCTCTGTGCTGACAACTCAGAACCTGGAGCCTGCTCCAGATTCTGTGTCTCCCTCTCTCTCTGCCTCTCTCTCTCTCTCTCAAATAAATAAACATTAAATATTTTTGAAAGAAAGAAAGTGTACAGTGTGATGTTTTTACCTATATATACTTGAAACCATTGTCATCATGAAGATAATGAACCTATCCATCACGCCCAAAAGTTTCCTTGTTCCTTTTGGAATCATTCCTTTCCACTTCTCCCCACAACCCCAGGGAAATACTGATATACATTCTGTCATGACGGTCCACTTTAAATTAATTTTTCTATATGGTATGAGGTAAGGATGGAGGTTAGTACGTTGTTTGGTTGGTTTTTGCACATGTTTATCTAACACCATTTACTGAAAAGATTAGTCTTTTCCTATGAATTGCCTCAACAATTTTGCTCCATATTAATTGATCATGCATGTGTGGGTTTATTTCTGAATTCTCTATTCTGTTCCACTGATCTGTCTTTAGGCCAGTAACATTGTCTGGAGTAACTAGCATTGTCATAAAATCGGGTAATGGAAAGTCCTCCAACTGTATTCTTTTCAAAGTTGTATGGTTATACTAAGTACTTTGTATATAAATTTTGAGATCAGATTCTCAATTTCTACAAATAAGACTACTGGGGATATAACTGAGATTGTTTTTAATGCATATGTCAGTTGGGGATAAATAAACATTATAATAGTATCAAGTTTCTCAATCCATGAGCACAATATATTTCTTCCCCACTCAGAAATGTGTTTTAGTTTTCAGTGTGCCACTCTTGCACATTTTTTGCCAAATGTATCCCTTAATATTTTTGTATGTTATGACATTAGAAATGGCATTTTTATTACAATATCTGATTGCATGTGGCTAGTATATGGGAATATAATTGATTTTTGGATATTGACCTTGTATCAAGCAATCATGCTAAACATACTTAATAGTTTAAAATCAATTTATATAGATTCCATAGGATTTTCTACATAGATAATCATGTCATTTGCAAATTAAGTATTTCTTCCTCTCCAATTTGAATGACTTTTATTTATTTTTCTTGCTTTATTGAATGGCTAGAAACTCCAATTCAGTGTTGAATAGAAGTGGTAAGGTGGACTTTGTCTTTCACCATTAGGTATGATATTAGCTGTAAATTGTTCATAGATGGTCTTCATCAGATCAAGGAAGTTTCCTTTTATTGCAGTAGGAATGCTGAGAATTTTTATCAGGAATAGATATGGGATGTTATCTAATGCTTTTTCTGCAACTATTGAGGTCATATGGTCTTTTAATGTGGTGAATTATAGAGATTGATTTTCAAATATTAAATAAACTTTGCATTACAAGGATAAGCTCCACTTGGTTGTGAGATATTATCTTTTTACTATATTGTTGGATTTTACTTGCTAATTTCGTTAAAGAATTTTTTTTTCATTAAAGAATTTTCGTATCTATGGTCTGTAGTTTTCTTTTCTTATAATGTCTTTCATCTTGCCATGCAGGTAATGATAGCTTCACAGAATGAGCTGAGAAGTGTCCCTCCTTCTTTAATTTCCTGGAAGAGAATTGCTATCATATATTTATTAGATGTTTGGTAGAATTTTCCAGTAAAGCCATCTGGGCTTGGAGTTTCCTTGTGGGAAAGTTTTTAATTATAAATTAAATTTATTTATTAGACAGGGCTATTGAAGTTATGTATTTCTTCCTGATTGAATCTTAGTAGTTCGTGTCTTTAAAAGAACGTTTCTCAGGGCACCTGAGTGGCTTGATGGTTTGAGCGTTGGACTCTTGATTTCAGGTCAGGTCATGATCTCACAGTTGGTGAATTCGAGCCCCACATCTGTCAATGTGGAGCCTACTTGGGATTCTCCCTCTCTTTGCCCCTCCCCTGCACTCTCTCTCTCTCTCTCTCTCTCTCTCTCTCTCTTTCAAAATAAATAAACTTTATTTAAAAAAGAGAACATTTTTCATTTCAGCTAAGTTGTCATATCATTGGCATAGAGTTATTCATGCTAATCCCTGATTATCAGGTCCTTTGTGGGACTTAATATTGGTAATTTGTGTGTTTTCTTTTTTTTTTCCCTCTGATCAATCTAGTAAGAGGTTTATCATTTTTATTAATCTTCACAAAAAAAACAAGCTGTGCATTTCATTTATTTTTTAATTTCATTTATCTCTGCGCTTATCTGTATTTATTCCTTTCTTCATTTACTTTGAATTTAATTTGCTCTTTTTCTAGTCTGTAAAGGTGGAAGTAGAGGTCATTGCTTTGAGACATTTCTTCTTCTCTACTGCAGGTATTTTATTCCTATAAACTTTACTCTAAATACTCATTTACCTCCATAAAGTTTGATATTATGTTTTCATTTTGATTCAGTTCAAAAGAACTTTCTAATTTCATTTTTGATTTATTACTTGACCCATGGGTTATTTAGAAGGATGTTTGTTTTTAATTACTAGGGAATTTTCATATCTCTTTCTGTTATTCATATCTAATTCCATTTTGTTCAAAGAACATACCTTCTATGTTGGATTGAATCTTTTTAAATTTTTTGAGGCTTATTTTATGTCCCAGAATGTGGTTATCTTGGTAATGTTCCAGATATACTTGATACCTGAAAAGAATGTTTTTTTTTTTTTTTATTTTTGGGGTAGAATGTTCTACAAATGCCAATTAGGGCAAGTGGCTTGACATTAAATCTTCTATATCCTAACTAGTGCCTGTCTACTTGAGAGGGAGTGCTGAAATCTTTACTATAATTATTGGGATATCTATTTCTCTTTGAGTTCTATCAGTTTTTGCTTCATATATTTTAAAGCTCTGTTAGTAACTGTAAAAATGTTTAAAACTGTGTCCTCTTGAATTGATCACTTTTAACAGCTTTATTGGGATATAATTAATATACCACAAAATTCACACTATTGTATTGCACAATTCAGTGATTTTTAGTAGGTTTTAGATGGTTTTGCAACTATCCCTACTATCTACCTTCAGAGTATTTTCATCACCATATACCCATTAGCAATAACTCCCTACTTTTTGTCTCTATTGATTGACCTATTTTAAATATTTCCTACAAATGGATCATATAGAATGTGGTCTTTTGTTACTGTTTTTTTTTTCACTTGGCATAATGCTTTCATATTCATCCATGTTGTAGACAGTATCCAAACTTAATTTTTTTATATTGACAAATAACAGTCTATGGATATACTACGTTTTGTTTATCCATCCATCACCTAATGAATATTTAAGTTGTTTTCATTTTTACCTATTGTTAATCTGCTATAAATATTCATGTCTAAGTTTTTGTGTGAATATATGTTTTTATTTCTCTTGAGTATATATATAGAAGTAAAATTGACAGTTAACATTTTGAGGAACTTCCAGATGTTTTCCAAAGTGGCTGCACCATTGGACAACCACCAGCATCATATGAGATTCCACTTTCTATACATTCTCATGAACACTTATTACTGTCTTTCTTAAGAATGTTAGCAATCCTGAGAGAAAGTGAAAAGGTATCTCATTGTAGTTTTGATTTGCATTTCCCTGATTACTAATGTTGAGCATCTTTTCATATGCATATTGGCTATTCTTATATCTTTTCAGGAAATATGTCTATTCAAATCCTTTTTAATTTGATTATTAGTCTTATTACTGAGATGTAAGAGTTCTTTATTATGGATACAAGTTCCTTAACAGAGATATGATTTCATAATATTTCTTCTCATCCTGTGGGTTGTCTTTTCCCTTTCTCGGTAGAGTCTTTTGAAGCACAAAGGCTTACCATTCTGATGAAGTCCAATTTAAATAGTTTTTGTTGCTTGTGCTTTTGGTGTCATATTTAAAAGCCATTACCTAATCTGAGGTCACAAATATTTACTTTAATGATTTATTCTAAGAGTTTTATAATTTTTAGCTTTTCCACTTAGGTCTGTTGTCCATTTTGAGTTAATTTTTGTGTATAGTATGGGAAAGTGTTCCAATTTATTGTTGTGCATGTGGATATCCAGTTTTCCCAGCACTATTTCTCAAAAGACTATTGACTAGTCTTGGCAATATGTCTATCTTTATGCCATGACCACACTGTCTTGATTACTGTAGCTTTGTATTAAGTTTAAAAATTGGGAACTATGAGTCCTCCAACATTCTTTTTCTTCTGTGAAATTATTTGGTGATTCTAGGACCTTTGAATTTCCATATGAATTTTAGGATCATCTTACCAATTTCTGAAAAAAAAAATCTGGGATTTTGATAGACAATGCATTCAATATGTGAACATGTAGACCATTGGGGGAATATTGCCATCTTGACAAAATTAGGTCCTCCAGTGCACGAACATGGGATTTCTTTCCATTTAGATTTTCTTTAGTTTCAACAATGTTTTGTGTTTTCAGTGATCAACTCTTGCATTTCTTTTGTTTAATTTATTTCCTAAATATTTTTTATACCATGATAAATGAAATGGTTTCATAACTTCATTTTCAAGTTGTTCATTGCTAGTGTATAGAGATACAATAGAGTTTTATTGATTTTGTATCCTGTAAGTTTGCTAAACTCACTTGTTATTTTTAGTCTTTCTTTTTATTTAGGGTTTTCTACATACAAGATTATGTCACCTACATATAGAGATAGTTTTACTTCTTTTCATTGTGGGTGACTTTTATCTCCTTTTCTGCACTGGTTTCCATGTTTAGAACTTCCAATGCATTGTTGAATAGAAGTGTCAACAACAAAACTCATTTTTTTTTTCTGACTGAAGAGGAAAACATACAGGATTTCAGCACTAAGTATGTTTTTTCTAGATGCCCTTTATCAGATTGAGGAAATTCTCTTCTATTCCTAGTTTGATAAATGTTTTGTAGTGAAAGGAAGTTGGATTTGTTTCTGTGTCTATTGGGATATTCATGTGGTTTTTATACTTTATTAAACATATTGTATTACATTGATTGATTTTCAGATGTTAAATCAATCTTGTATTCTTGGGCTCAATCCCACTTGGTCACGGTGGATAATTCTTTTTATATGCTGTTGGATCTGGTCTGCTATTGTTTTGTTTAGGACTGTGGCCATAAGGTATATTGATACATAGTTTTACTTACTCTTGATGTCTTTGTCTAGTTTTGCTATCAGGGAATACTAGCCTCTTATATTGGGGAGCGAGTTTAAGAAAGATTCATAGTAAATGAATCTTTTTTAAAGGTTTGGCAGCATTCACCAGTGAAATAATCTGGGCCTGGATTCTCTTTGTGGAAAGTTTTAAAGAACTCATTCAGTCTTCATTGTTGTAGGTCTACTCAGACTTTCTGTTTTTTCATAAGTCAGTTTCTGTAGTTGTGTATTTTTTTGTAATGTGTTTTTTCATCTAGGTTATCTAATTTGTTGGCAAACAGTTATTCATATTATTTTCTTACATTTGTTTTTATTTATCTGAGGTTAGTAGTGATGACCCTTCTTTTATTCTTGATGTTACTAATTTGAGTCTTCTCTTTATTTGTGGCAAGTCTAGTTGAAGATTTGTCCATTTTGTTGATCTTTTCAAAGAATCAACTTTTAGTTTTATTAATTTTGTTGTTGTTGCCCTTCTATGCTGTACCTTATTTTTATTCTAATATTTTTTTTCCTGCCTTTCATTTGGTTTGGAAACTTTTTCAAGTTTCTTAGGGCAAAAGAATAAGTTATTTATTTGGGATCATTTGTTTTTTTTATTCATTTACAGCTATAAATTTCCTTCTGAGCACTGCTTTTGCCTTATATCATATGTTTTGTTATGTTTTTATTTTCATTTATCTCAAAGTATTTTATAATTTCCTATTTGATTTTTTTTCTTTAACCCATTTGTTTTCTAGTAGTATGTTGATTTCTACATATTTGTGAGTTTCCCAAGATTCTTTGTTATTGATTTCTGATTTAATTCCATATGTCCAAAGAACATATTTTGTATGATTTCAGTCCTTTTAAATGTATTGAGGCTTGTTTTATGCCTTGTTTATGTGTAGTGTTCTTTCATTCAAGACTGAAAGACTAGTTCTCCTAATAGGGAAGGTCTTCTGGTGATTAATTCTATCAGTTTTTGATTATCTACAAGTGTCTTAATTTCCCCTTCATTTTTGAAGGACAATTTTGCTGGATATAGAATTCTTTGTTGACTTTGTTGGCCATCTTTTTCTTTTATCACTTTCAATATGTTATCCCACTGCCTTCTGGACTCCATGGTTTCTGGTTAGAAATTAGCTATTAATCTTATTGATGACTCTGAACATAATAAGTTGTTTTGCTCTTGCTGCTTTCAAGATACTTCACTGTCTTTATCTTTTGAGAGTTTTATTCTAAGGTATCTAGGTGTGGATCTCATTGAGTTTACCCTACTTAAAGTTCATTGAGTTTCTTGCATGTATAAATTAATGGGGTTTTAAAAATCATCCTGATCTTGGACTTCCAGCCTCCAGAATTATGAGAAATAAAGTCCCATTGTCTAAGCCACCCACTGTATGGCATCTTGTTATAACAACCTGAAATGAATAAGACAGTCTCCTTCTACACTCGTGGAAGAGAGAGTTAGTATGCTCAGTCAGTAATTATACCCCTACAATTAGTCAGCCATGTGCTGATGTGGAGCCCATAAAGACCTTTGCTTAAGAATTCCAACCCATTTTGATGTCCACAGAAAAGTGGGGATTTTAGTGTCTTCCCTTTCATGTTCAATTTGAAACTTCACCATGCCCTCTACCAAGAACTACTCAATGCTCTTCCTCTTTTAGTCTCTATTTTCAAAGCTTACCCTTTTCCATGTTTTTTCTCCTTTCCTAATCATTAGAATATTTTTAAGAAAAATCCTTCTTTAGGCCCTCTTTTCCATCTAATACCTTTGCTACTCTCCCAGCCTCTGCTGTGTATTATATGTTATTCACTAGTAAGCAAGTATGATATTGCCTTGTACCCCTTAGGAAAGTGGGCATATACCACTCCCCAGAAAAGGGGTGGAAAATAGTGGGATATGTGTGGTAGAAGGAGTGGGGGAAACCAATCCTGCCACACCCCTTTTATAGAGTGCCTTGAAGAAACAAGTTCCATAGAAAGGGGGACTCTGAATATCTGCAGAAAGTCCCTCTCAAGTCTTCAGCATAATACCAATGAGCATGTGTGTGAGAGAAAGTTGCACAAAGTCAAGGAAAGAACTACCTGAAATGAGCAGTGGAAAAAGACCCCTAAAAGCTCTCAGAAATTAAGTCAAGGAAAATAAAGTTTGAAGTATAATATTTGATACAGTAGGGATTAAATGTAGTTCTCTTGGCCCTCACATTCACTTATCATTCCATTACAGTATAGCTTGGGAAATTTTTCTCCTAAAGAATGTAGATTATTTTTACACATGCCCCCACTCCCAATCTGTACCCTGTACACCTCTAGTCCTTGTTAAGAAGAAAATATTCAAATGCCCAGCTTTTTAAAATTAATCTTTAGGTCTCTATATTTAAAAATAAACCTTTCAGTTCTGCCATTAGTATCTGTTTCTTTTTTTTGTTTTCTCCTTTTGCACAGCTATCTGTTTCTTTTATGCCCTGGTTGGCCATTGCCCACTGGGGTTGCTTTTGAGATGGTAAGACATACTTTGAATTTTCCAAGAACTGACATGTTAACATATGGAATTTTTTTGGAGAACATCTTTACCACCCCCCTCTTTTCTTAGAGCAAACAGTTCTAAATTATCTGTTACTCTGCAAAATCTCATGAACTTCAACAAATGCAAGCATATTCAATTTGTGGAAAGATTCCATTCCAATATTTTCTTTTTGCATTTTTTCCTCACAGGGAACTTTTCCCCCTTGACAGTTTCTAAGATGTGAGGGACACTTAGTTCCTTGCTCAAAAAATAAATAAGGCAAAATCATGTTTTACGAGTAGTAATCTTTCATTCAGCAGCTGACCTCTAGGACTCTGGTTAATTTATTTTTAAAAGGTCTTAGAGATCAAATGACTACAATCATGTGAAAGCTTCCTAAGCCTGAATGGAGCTAATTTTTTTCAATTCCAGAAATTGGGATATTTTAGATTATTCTCCAGGTTAGTCTCCAGAATGCCATTCTCTCCTGTTTCATGAATGTGGCTGTCTTTTAACACTCTGATAGCAACACTTCAATAACAAGCCTCACAGCAGGAATCTTCTTGTCTTTCCTTAAAACCTAGAGACTGGATTCAAGGCAATCTGTTTAGCAAACTTTTGCAGCAGTCCAAATCTGATGGAAATAAAAATATCAATCACCAATAGATTGCTCTAAGAAATAACAAGAAGAAAGTTTTAAAAAGCACTTGTTGGATACCTGAAACTAATACTACACTATATGTTAACTAACTGGACTTTAAATAAAAACTTTAAGGCACGCCTGGATGGCTCAGTCAGTTAAGCATCCAACTTTGGCTCAGGTAATGATCTCACAGCTCGGCTCATGAGTTCAAGCCCCATGTCAGGCTCTGTGCTGACAGCTCAGAGCCTGGAGCCTGTTTCAGATTCTGTCTCCCTCTTTCTTCGCCCCTCCCCCACTCATGCTCGCTCACGCGCGCGCGCACACGCTCTCTCTCTCTCTTTCAAAAACAAACATTAAAAAAACTTTTTTAAATACAAACTTTAAAAAAATAAAAAAACACTTTGTAAGTACTATTCTAAAGACTAAAATGCTTTTCTTTACACTTTAGATAATTTTAGGCATGTCTTATTCCTAGTCAACAAGCTCAGTCTTACCCCAAAATGGCCCCATTCTACTGTAACGTCTTTGAGTACTGGGATTTTTTTTTCTGCTTATCTTTGTATTTCTGCAGCAAAAAAGGTGTTAGTAAAGACTCAGTAGACACTTTTGAGTTGAATTAATGAAACAGAACTCATTGTATGGACTAGTGGATCTGCCTTTGCTAAAAAGAGAAACTTTGAGGAGGATTAGAAGATTTGTTTATGTTTATCTGGGAGAAGAGAGATGCTTCTTTTACTGTACCTGACCATTCTCATATATAACAGAAGTCCTGTGAAGTATGATTTGAGAGTAATCCCTAACCCATAAAACATCCTTCATTGACACTTGAAAACCTGCTATTTAAAATTAATTTTTCCTTCAACTTGAAAAAGAACATCTGAAAAAAAAAACCTATGCTTATCATTTTAATGGTAAGAAACTAGATGCATTCCCACTAAGATCAGGCACAAGGCAAGGATGTCCACTCTCACTATTTGTATTTAACATCATACTGAAAGCCCTGCCTGACATACTAAGTCAAGAAAGAAAGAAAAGGTATGCATATTGAGAAGAAAGAACTAAAACTGTGTTTGTTCACAGATGGCACAGTTATCTATGTAGAAAATCCCAAAGAATAAACAAAAAATTCCAGAAACTAACAATTATATCCAAATCCTAGTATTGCAAGATACCAGGTTAATATACAAAAGCCAGTTGCTTTCCTATACACTAGCAATGAACAATTTGGAGTTTGAAATGTAAAACAATACTATTTACAATCAGCACCTCCCAAAATGAAATGCTTAGGTATAGATCTAACAAAATATGTTCAAGATCTATATGATGAAAAGTACAAAAACAAAAGAAATCAAAGATCTAAATAAATGTTAATCCATATTCATAGATACAAAGACTCAGTATTATTAAGATATCAGGTCTTACTCACTTTATATGTAGATTAAATGCAATCCCATTCAAAATTCCAGCAGGTTATTTTGTGGATATGGACTGATTCTAAAGTTTATATAGAAAGGCTGGAGCACCCAGGTGGCTCAGTTGGTTAAGCATCCAACTTCAGGTCATGATCTCAAGGTTCATGAGATCAAGCCCTACGTCCCAGCTCTGCACTGATAGTGGGGAGCCTGCATGGGATTCTCTCTCTCCCTCTCTCTCGGCTCCTCCCCAGTTCACTTGCATGCATGCGTTCTGTCTCTCCCTCCCTCTCTCTCTTAAAATAAATAAATAAACATTTAAAAAGAAAAGAAAGGCAAAAGATCCAGAATAGTCAGCACAGTTGACTGTGTTTAGTCAGAGGACTAATGCTACCCAACTTCAAGAATTATTGTAAAGCTACAATAATTGAGATATTGTGGTATTGTCAAAATAATAGATAAATGGATTAATGGAACAGAACAAAGAGCCCAGAAATAGACCCACACAGATACGATCAGTTGATTTTTGACAAAGGAGCATAGGCAATTCAGTAGCAAAAGGACATCATTGCTTCAACAATGATGTGAGAATGACTGGACATCCACATTCAAGAAAAGGAATCTAGACAGAACTTACACCCTTTTCAAAAATTAACTCAAAATCGATCATAGCCCTAAATGCAATATGAAAAACTATAAAACTCCTAGAAGAGAACACAAGAGAAAGTCGAAGTAACTTCAGGTTTATTAATGATTTCTTATATACAACACCAAAAGCACCATCCATGAAAGAAAAAAATTGTTAAGTGCAATTTTATTAAAGTCAAAAGTTTCTGTTCTGCAAAGGACACTGTGGAGGGAATGAGAAGAGAAGCCATAAAGTAGTAGAAAATATTTGTAAAATACAAATATTTACAGAATACCTGAACAGAAACCTTACCAGAATGAAACATAGTCTTACCATATAACCCAAAAATCTCACTTCTTAACATTAACCCAAATGAGTTGAAAACTCA
The DNA here is from genome assembly GCF_027475565.1 of Acinonyx jubatus. Taxonomy (NCBI): domain Eukaryota; kingdom Metazoa; phylum Chordata; class Mammalia; order Carnivora; family Felidae; genus Acinonyx; species Acinonyx jubatus. Next base: position 209,931,789 of record NC_069380.1, read on the forward strand.
TGTCCATCCAAAAACCTTCTGTAAAATTATTTATAGTAGCTTTATTTATAGTTGCAAACACTTGAAAGTAACCAAGGTTAATGGCGAATGGATAAACAAACTGTGGTGTGTCTTACAATGGAATATTATTCAGCAGTAAAATGAAATTCACTATCAAACCACAAAAAGACATGAAGGCATCTTTATATGCATATTGCTAAATAAAAGAAACCAGTCTGAAAAGACTACGTATTATTTGATTGCAACTATAAGACACTGAAAAAAGCAAAGTTACAGACAGTAAAAGGATCAGTGGTTGCCAGGGGTTTGAGGGAAGGGAAGGATGACTAAGTGAAGCACAGGAGAATTTTAGAGTAGTGAAACTATTCTGTATGATCCTGTAATAGTGGGTACACAACTTATACACATTTCTCAAAACCCATAGAACCCCACAACACAGAGTGAACTGTAATGTAAACTGTGAACTTTAGTTAATAATATCAATATTTGTTCATCAGTTATAACAAATGTGCCCCATTAATGCTAAATCTAAAAAATGAACCCTAATAACTAAAGTCTATTACTTAAATTTTTTAAAAATCCATTTTATTGGATAATTCAGAGGCATTTTAAACATAATCTTTTATAATGTGAAATCCATCTGGATAATAATTAACTGATGTTTGTACGTAAATGTGTGGACCACGTTAATATTCTACTCAGAAGTCTCTCTCAAGGTAGAATAAAAGTTCCAGTTTCCATGAGACTGGGGGTTTCTGAAAGGGAAAGTAGGATTCAGAGAAAACCACTAAGTCAAATGTCACTTTCACATTCTGGTTATGAGCTGTCACAATACCATGTCTCCGTGGTAGAAACATTTTCTCATTCTCCATGTCTGAGTAGGGGAATAGATAGAGAATTTTTCTGATACTTGAAATTAATGAAAATTCTACTACTTAGGTTCTTAGTGGCAGCAAAATGGCTTCAGTATGCATTAACAGCATGTATTACCTAAGTTTGCATCTCATTTGGGCAAATTACTTCAGCGTCTGTCTAAAATAAAGATAATAACTGTCACTTCAGATCAAAGGGTTATTGTGACAAGTAAATGAGGTAATAATGCAGGTATTTACTAACATCTCAATAAAATATTAGCAATTGTTGTTATCACTGTTGGTGTTTCTTGCCATAGAATCCTTTCTGATGATATGCAGATAAAATGCAGATTTCAGTATGCCTGGTCTAAGTTAGAGGACTTACTGAAGGTTGTAGGAGGTGAAGGGATAGAGGTGAGAAGGATATCTGGATGAAAAAGAAACATTTTTTAATGGCAGCCATAAATCAAGCATGACGTACTTTGTTATCTCAGGAATCCTCATGGCAACTTTAGGAATTATCCCTTTTTATAGATGGAGAAACTAAGACTCAGGGTAGGTAATATCTCCATGGTACCACTAGTATTGTACTGGTAGTGCTGGGGTCAAACTCAGAAATATTCTACTTATCATGTGAATTTTTCTGTAAAGCATGTGATGCCACCATGAGTTGAGAGATTAGACTTATTGGTTATTTGGGCTACTTGAGACTGCTCCAGCCATGTAGTCTTACTAGGCCTTTCTCCTGGTCAGTGCTTGATAAATATTAAATTTGTTGAGCATAATTTAGGAATGCCTGGGTGGCTCAGTTGGTTAAGCATCAGACTTCGGCTCAAGTCATGATATCACAGTTTATGGGTTTGAGCCCTGCATCAGGCTCTGCGCTGACAGTTCAGAGCCTGGAGCCTGCTTCAGATTCTGTGTCTCTGTCTCTCTCTGCCCCTTCCCTGCTTGTGCTCTGCTTTCTCTCTCTCAAAAATAAATTAAAAAAAAAATAAAAAAAGAATAAATTTGTTAAACATATTTTTAATGGGTTCTTTTGCTTTTGTTTTTTGTTTTTTTTGTTTTTGTCTTTGTTTTTCAGAGAGAGAGAGACAGAGCATGAGCAGGCTCCAGACTCTGAGCTGTCAGCACAGAGCCTAATGCAGAGCTCAAACTCACGAACCTTGAGATCATGACCTGAGCTGAAGTCAGACGCTCAACCTACTGAGCCACCCAGGAGCCCCAGTTGAACATATTTTTAAACAAATAGGACAGTGAATGAGTAGATGAACTAGGGGAATCAAAATATACCAAATTGCAGAGTATTGAATATAAATCAAAAGTGATTCTAAGGATGTGTTGCCCAAAAGTTGCAGAACTTCTGGGGGTGGCTGGTGGCTCAGTGGGTTGAGCTTCCAACTTCGGCTCAGGTCATAATCTCGCAGTTTGTGAGTTCAAGCCCCATGTCAGGCTCTGTGCTGACAGCTCAGAGCCTGGAGCCTGTTTTGGATCCGGTGTGTCCCTCTCTTTCTGCCCCTCGCCTACTTGTACTGTGTATCTCTCTCTCTCAAAAATAAAAATAAACATTAAAAAAAATTTTAAGTTGCAGAACTTCTGGAATATAGTAATATTTTAAATGAACTAAGGACCATCCCCATAAGAACTTGATAGTTTTGTAAGGAGAAAATTTCTTTTGAAATAAGAATGATTGCCTCATTCTTAATTAGGTTTTGATTTCACTGGGATGAATTTTTTTCTAAAATGGGCACCCCTGTAGAGGATTGAGCAAACAGTCTTAAAGGTTCACTTGAAGGTCACTCCATGAAAGGAGCACAGGTCAGAGCTAGGTCACCAAAGTCACTTAGTTTTTCTAAAGAACTTTGCTCCTACCTTATCTGAGTCTACACATTGGCTCAGCTGACCGGTTCTATTTTATTTTTCCAACTAAGTCTGTTCTAAGCTTCTGTTCACATCTTTCCTTTCTGTTCTTATAGGAAAATGAATGTGTTACTCTCTATCTGAATCTCATTTGAATTTGTGTTTCTGATTAGAATTAATGAAAAACAGTCCTGCTGCTGCAGGTGTTTTAATTAAATTTTAATCGGCACTTATGAAGCCTACTATGTGCTGGATAATAGACGGAGATGAAAAAAAATCGTCCCAGTTCTTAATAAACTCATGGTCTAATGAGTAGGATTATTATATAATTACCATTTAAATATTATTTCTGTCTTTATTATTAATAATAACATACACATTGTTCTGCAATAATATAGTAAAGCCTTTACATATAAAATGCCATAGAGAAGTAAAGGAATATGCAAGATGTAAAGGGGTTGGTGGGTGGGAATTAACATTTTTTCATCAACCATGTACCTGACCCTATGCCCACTAAATTCTTAAAACTATTCTTTGAAAGAGATATTTTACCCCCATTCAACATATGGAATAAAGTACCAATGCCAGTCAGAGGTAAGATTAGACATTCAAACCCAGTCCTACTAAATCTAAGACAGTTTTCCTCCAACAGTAGCCACCATTTCCTGAATACCTGCTATGTTCCAGGCTCTGGAATAAGCAGTTTCATATGTCTAGATGGTTCATGTGATATTCCTGGATTTGAGGAAGCACTAATGCTTCTTGGAGAAGTGACGGATGATAGCTTTACCTCAAGCATCAGTTGATATGCATGGGAAGTGTTTCTGGAGTTGTATAGAGTTGTCTTTTGTTTTGTGTCTTACTGGAAGATAAAGTACAATTTGGGGCAGGTGTCTAAGAGAACAGAGCAAACTAGGACAATGGAGGAGAAGCAACAGCTTCCTTTCATCTATTCATCTCTTCCTACTTCCACCTTCAGCATTATTGGTTGGTTTTCAGCCCCTACATAAGAAGAATTAGGATAGAGGGTGTAAGTCCAGGTAAGAGTCAGGGCATAAACAGTGTTGATGTGGGGATCCGATTGAATTGGGACCAAACTGAATCCAGAATGGAGCATGCCCCATACCATATACTGTCTGCTACCCTGCAGAGAAGGAGGGAGCAGTGCTCTCCCAGTGGATTAACTTCCTAAAGTTGCTGTAACAAATTACCAGAAACTCAGTGGCTTAAAACAACAGAAACTTATTCTCTCATTGTTCTGGAAACCTGAAATTTGAGATTAGTATCACTGGGGTAAAATTAAGGTATTGGCAGAATACTTTTTCCTCTGGAGGTTATTTTATTTAATTTGTTTTGAGGGAGAGAGAGAATGAGTGGGAGAGGGCCAGAGAGAGGGAGAGGGAGAGAGAATCCCAACCAGGCTCCGTGGGAGCCCGACTTGGGGCTCACTCTCACAAACCATGAGATAGATCATGACCTGAGCTGAAATCAAGTCAGATGCTTTACCCGCTTAACTGACTGAGCCACCCAGGTGTCCCTTCCTCTGGAGGTTCTGAGGAAGGATCTGTTCCTTGCTTCTTCCAACTGCAGGTGGTTGCTGGCATTCATTGGTTTGTGTCTATATCACTCGTCTTCAAGGCCAACATCTTCAAATCTCACTCTGTCTCCAACTTCACATCACCTTCTCTTCTTTGTCAAATCTGCCTCTATCAGATATATATTATATATATGAAGGTATATGTGATTGTGTTTAAGGTTCACCCTGGTAATCTAAAATAGTTTTCCATCTCAATCAACCTGATCATCTTTTTTTTAAATTTTTTTAATGTTTATTTATTTTTGAGACAGAGAGAGACAGAGCATGAACGGGGAGGGTCAGAGAGAGGGGACACAGAATTGGAAGCAGGCTTCAGGCTCCAAGCTGTCAGCACACAGAGCCCAACGCGCAGCTTGAACTCACGGACCGTGAGAGCATGACCTGAGTCGAAGTCGAGGCTCAACTGACTGGGCCACCCAGGCGCCCCTCTCTGATCATCTTAATCAATTCTGCAAAGACCCTGTTTCCAGATAAAATAATGGTCCCAGGTTCCAGGAACTAGAATGTGGATATCCTTGGGGACCATTTTTCAGCCTACCATGCCCAGAATCCCTGTCTTCCAAAGCAGTGGCTAAGAGCCTCATTCAGGGTCCACGAGTCATGGGCTTCCCAGGGGAAAACAAAAGATGAAGAGCAACCTGCACTGAGACCCTGGAAAACTGAATGTGACCCTAGAAAACCTTGGTTGAGTGGGTGAGTAGGTGATAACCTTCAGGAGCAGGTATGAACTAAGAGCCATGGCAATTTGGAAATTGTTCTTCATGTGGTTACATAGACTCTTGCAGCCTGCTAGAGACTGAGACATTTGGGTAAGCTGTAACCAGTATTTGACAAAGCAAAATACAAAAAAGGGTGATCATAAAGCAGCTTTATTTTCATCAGAGCTTCCCTTCATACTAGTTTGATGGGTTAGTAGCTAGTAGTTCTTTCCCAACCTGGGATAGGACTCAGGTAGGGTTTATAATTTTCTGAACCTTTTAAATATTAAAAGTCCTCTGGTAAATCTCAATCCAGTAATTAAATGCCCAGTCCAGTATTAAAATCACAACTTTATACTTTATGTGAAGCTGAAGCTTCTTCCTTCCTCTGGCTCAGTGCTACTTCCAGCCGACATGCCTACAGTGGGGAAATAGGGAATGACTCACCTCTCTACTTCCCAGCCTTGCACTTTCTTTCTCCTTCACCTACCCTCATCCCTCCACAGTAGTCATTTGTGAAGGTAGGCATAACTAAAAGAAAGTTTTCACTGACTAGAAGAGATATAATCTGATATTAGTCCTCTCTGGTTATTGCAGATTCTCAGTATGGATTCTTTTTCTCATGGGCAGTTTTCCTCTGGGTTTCTCTAAGATTCTCCCACTAGGAACATCAAATGGTAATTCATAAGACACTGGCAATCTGATTGACTGCTAGGGAGCTAACCCCCTTAGGCCTAGGAACCCAGCAATCATCACACACATATGCAGGCACCACACACATGTCAATTGCTTCATCACTGGCTCTGTTGGATAAAGTCCAGTTTAGCTGGCTCTCAGCTAACTCCCTCCCAAAGGGTCGCAATTGTGTCCAAGGTAAGCTCTCATGTGACCTGCCTGTGCAGTTCCCAAAAAGGCAGTTTACCCCAGTGCAGCCTGCATTTCCTCTTCTCTACCATTTCAAGTTTCTAGAAGCCAAGAAGTTTACAACTTTGGGACAACAATTACACTGAAAAGAAATATCTTTGCAGTTATTGAGATAATTTTCTATAAAATCCTTTTCCCCGTTTTTCTTCTTCCTGTTCACTTGGTATTTGAAACCATAAAGAATATGGCATGTAATTTTGACTTTCCAGGACTTGTACTAACTTATGGCCTTCTCCCAATTGATCCACACCATGTTACACTGAGTTCAGTGAAACCCAGGTACCTTTCCACCCTCTTCCTCAATGTAAAGATTTTTCCATTGCCTGGAGGGCCATATCTTCCCTCTCCAACAAGCACAGAGGTTTGGTTCTAATATATGTAACACAGGTGTAGTAAAATACACAGTCTTTAGCCAGCTAAAGAGTAGGACTCTGGGACTTGGCTCCAAATCCCTCTCTGTCTCCTTACCCTGGGAAGATTAAACTGTCCAACCTAGAAACTTTAAATCAGATTCTTTTTGTTTCCTAAAGCTTATACCAGTTGGCCCAAGAGGCCTTTTTTTATTATTTCCTTTTCTTCTGAGTAGCAACAATACATGAGGAGAAAAGTCAAGTCTAGTTAGAGGCCAGATGCCCTTTAAGGCACTCGACACAAAAACCCTTCAGTAACCTCAGAAACCCTGGTTCTCAGGCCATAAGGCCATTTTGTTAAAGAAATGTGTTCTTTTTAGCCTTTGCTATTTTACCTTTTCTAAAATATTTATTTCAATTCTAATTTAGTCTCTTCACTGCAGAGGCAGATTGAAATATTTGACTTATCTTCTAGAGAAAGTATTCAGGTTTCTTATCAGCAAAAATGGGCAAGGAAATTATTTTTCTAAATACATATATGTCTTATAAGAAAGTAGGACTTTTCTTCACAATTAAGTAATATTTTAAAACTTAATCATCTAGATAACAATATATATCATAGAATACATATTTGTTGACTATTTAGGTATCCATATAGATTTCCAAAATATGTCATTTCCCTGAAAGTCAAGTAACATGTGGTGGAATTTAATATTTATATGGCTTTTATGGATAGGAATACATTGTTTTGCAGTGGAATTTTAATGTATGATAAATGATATTTGAAGTAAGAATGGGTTTTTTTTTAATGAATCCTAGATAAGGAATGAAGAAGTAGCAGTTAATAAATTCAAAAATTCAGATTCAATTTTTACTTATACTTTTAAAATAACCACTTGTTATGTTAGACTTTTACCATACAGTCCGGAATTATAAAACTATAAATCAAAATACATTGGAAACTCAAACTGTGTTTTAGTAAGATTAATTAAAGACTGCTACAAAATAGAAAGACTTCCAATTTTGCAGACATACGTTTATAATTGATGTGAAGTATAAGGATGATTGTCAATAATAAATCTTTTTATCATGTGTTCTACTTGGAGGATTATAGCCAAAATTGCTTTTAACTAATGTAAATAGCATGAGTTTTATTTTTAGAGACAGAAATACATAGGTTCAAATTCTAAGTTTACCACTTTCTAAATGTAACCTTGAGCAATTTACTTGGCTTGTCTGAAACCAGTTCCCTCACCAGTAAGGGAAATAGTAATAATATTCCACTAGTTGTAAACATTAAATGACTTATCTGACCTCCAGTAAAGCTTTGGAGAACCAATAAGACAACAAATAATTAGAGACAAAATCTCAGAAAAGAAAGAAACCCACAGAGGTAAGCTCAGTATGGGGCCTCTTTTCCCCATCAGTGTCTCCTGGTTCCAGAAGAGGGTGCTGAGGAGGGCAGAAGTGAGCAGAACTTTGTGTTGACTCACATGAGAATAATTGAAGTTCAGTGTCTGTTTTCAGCAGGGATTCTGAAAGGCAGCTTCTTAAGAATGATGGTGAATCAGAAGTAAACCAGCCCTTGCAGAGACTGCAGCCTAGCTTCAAATCACATTAATCCAAAAATAAGAAAAGAGGGGAAAGGAGCACACACAGGTGGTACTAAGTAACAGTACAATGGATTTAAATTCAAATGTATCCATAATTACATTAAGTAAAAATGTACTAAATACTCCAATTAAAAGACAAAGATTGACATAGTGGCATACAATGTGTATATTCTTCATACTATGAGCCAAACCTAACATAAGGAAACCTAAAGTGCAGAAGTAAAAGTATGAAAAAAAAATGTACCACTCAATACTAAATGTGGTGGTTTTAAAATAACCCCTTGAATTCTTTGATAATACTTCCTTCAAAGGTAGTGCCAATCCCCCTTCTTCTTTTTTTTATTTTTTTTAATGTTTATTTATTTTTGAGAGAAAGAGAGAGATAGAGCATGAGCAGGAGAAGGGCAGAGAAAGAGAGGGAGACATAGAATCTGAAGCAGGCTCCAGGCTCTGAGCTGTCAGCACAGAGCCCAACATGGGGCTTGAACTCAGGAACAGTGACATCATGTCCTGAGCTGAAGTCGGACCCTTAACCGACTCAGCCACCCAAGCATCCCACCAACCCCCTCTTCTTCAGAATGGGTTGCATTTAATGACTCACTTCCAATGAATAGAATGTGGCAGAAATGAAAGTGTGCAACTTAGCATAGGTCATAAAATGTGTTGTGGCTTCCTCCTTGACCTCTATCCCTCAGACTGCTTGCTCTGTGGGAAGCTAGCTTCCAGATCATGAGGTCACTCAGGCAGCCTTTTGGAGAGGTCCATGTGATGAGGAATCAAGGATTCCTGCCGACAGCCAATATGCAACTGAGGCCTGCAGCCAAAAGGCATGTGAGTGAGCCATCTTGGAAATGGACTGTCCCCACTCCAGCCTTCAACCCCATTCAAATCTCATGAAGTTGTAGCCCCCCTTGACAACCTTGTGAAAGACTAAGCTGCTTCTATGTCCCTGACTCCCTTAAACTATTAGAAACAATAAATATTTGTTGTTTTAAGCTACTGAGTTTGTTAGTCAGGAATAAATAACCAAATCACTAACCAAAAGAAAGCTGACAGAGCTATATTAAGATGACAAAAATATATACTTTAAGGCAAAAATGAGAAACATTATGGAAAAGGGGCGTAATTTAACAGATAGTATAATAATCACATTTGTATCACCTAATAATGTAGCCTAAAAACATAAAAGTAAAAATTGGTGGAATTATAAGAAATAAGAGGCAAATGCACATTAATGCTGGAACATTTTTTTTTAATATAATTTGTTATCAAGTTAGTTAACACAGTGTATACAGTGTGCTCTTGGCTTCAGGTAGATTCCTGTGATTCATCACTTGCATACAATACCCAGTGCTCATCCCAACAAGTACCCTCCTCAATGTCCATCACCCATTTTCCCTGCTCCCTCATCCCCCCACCATCAACCGTTAGTTTGTTCTCTGTATTTAAGAGTTGCTTATAATTTGCCTCCCTCTCTGTAACTATTTTTTTTCCTTTCCCTTCCCCCATGGTCTTCTGTCAAGTTTCTCAAATTCCACATATGAATGAAAACATGATATCTGTCTTTCTCTGACTGACACATTTCACTTATCATGCTAGAACATTTAAAAATTTACCTCTATATAAAACAGATAAGTGTTTTGTAGGTAACTACAAAAGTAACTCTGTAGATAACAGATAACTGTAATTGATAAAACAAGCAGACAAAAAATTATATAAAATATTTGAACAACCCACTTAAAAATATATGTAATTGAATACCCAACCACTGCAAGCCACACATTCTTTTCAAATACACATGGGAAATTTTCAGAATTGCTGAACCATAAAGCAACTCAACAAATTTCAAAAAAATGACATCACACAGAATACATTAGATGACCACAGATCAACATATAGTAAAAAGATAACTAAAAAATTCCCATATATTTGGAAAATACAAAATATGCTTCTAAACAACCTCTGGATCAAAGAAGAGATCACAATGGAAATTAGAAAATATTTTTAATTTAATGATAATGAAAATTGTGTGAAATTCAACTAAAATCATGCTTTAGAGGGAAATACATATATTAAGTTCATATATTAGAAAGAATAAAGGCTGAAAATCAGTGATCAAAGTATCCGTCTCACGAAGTTAGTAAAATAATAGCAACTTAAATGCCTCAAAAATAGAAAAAAAGAACTGATGAAGAAAGGAACAGAAATTCATGGAACAGAAAACCAACATATAATAGGATCAACAAAGTAAAAATTGATTCTTTGAAAAGACTAATTAAATTAGTACACTCTGGGCAAAGCTTATTAAGAAAAAAAAAAGGCACAAATTCGTAACACAGGATTGAAAGGGTGATATAACTACTAATCCTATACACATTTAAAATATAATAAAAGGATATTATTTATAACTTTACAGATTGGAATTCTGTGATCTTTCCACAGTGATGGTTATCTTCTTATTTTTTCAATTTTATATGAACCTTCTTAATTTTCAGAATAGTTTTCTAAACTTTTCTACAAATTGCTGGCTCCATTTTCTTCAATTTTAAGTCTTCTTCTTATGGTCACTATTGAAAATGTTACCTCATTGGATTTTCTATACTGTTAATCTCCCATTTTATTTTGCCCAAGTCTTATTTAATAGAGAGAATATCCTAGATCATTATACTGAGGGGGAAAAGGCCACTTCATTTTTAAACAGTTCTTTCTCTTTGATATGAATCAATTTTAGAACTTTTCACATGCTATTTCTATTCCTTTCTACTGCAAAATATTTTTTGTGGTTCTCAGATTATTTTAATGTTTTTGTAATTTGATCGTATTTGAGATTTTAAGATTTTAAACTCATCCAGAGCATCATATGTAAATGAAGAGGATCTTGTTGGGACCAAACCAAGGCCAGGCCTTATACAAACAAATGCCCCCAATATTTATTCTTCCTCCTCCCTCCTTGCTCCCCTATACACACATGGCAGTTTGGTGCTTCCACTTCTCTCTACCCAGATCGGAGCTGGAAGGCAACTTGGAAGGCAGAAGTGGCAATGGTTGAACGAACTAACTGACTTTGAAATCAGTAATATCTGGCCATATTTAGGCTCCACCATTTACTGGCTGTGTGTGTAACTTAGGACAAACTGATCTACTGAGAGGTTTTCTTAGTTTTCTAACCAGTAAAATTGATATGATAATAATAACCTCCTCACAAGTTTGTTGTGATGAATAAATAAAATTATGTATGAAAGTAGCTATAATAGCACCTGACCCATTGTTAATGCTCAGTAAATAGAAGCTAACAATAATCATTATCCCAGCTCCCCATTCCAGTTGGACTGCAAAGATGCATACAGCCAAGAGCCAGAGACAAATAGAAGTAGCTAGAAGTCTAGCTACTCAGTCAAAGGCTATAACTAAGACCTCATTATCCACCTTAAATTATGTCAAAATTTAAAGTAAAAAAAACTAGCACCTCAAGCTTGCAGGTACTAAATATAAAATGATGATACCAGTATCTCAAAGGAAGCATTTAAGTCAATATTCAGCTGAAAACTTCTGTCAGGTAGACTTCATGAGGGTAAATGCCAAACACCTGTTAACACAGATCATACCTTTAAGTTAGTATAGCTTTTTTAGATGTATGTTAAACTTCACACTCAAATTTCTTCTCAGTTAACTCCAAAGATCTTCAGCCATCTGACACAAACTATCTTGCCCTTTTCTATGGAAAAAATCTATTCTACTTCTTAAAGTATTTTCACATCAAAAGATTAAAGCCTTCCAATCAAGAGGTAAGAATAGAGGGAGCTAGCTGAAATTGTTGATTATACAGGATGTGTGTGTGTGTGTGTGTAGCTGATACCACTCTTGGAAGAGTAGAGGAGGGTATGAGTGACTACCCAAATACCTCAATAGCAGGGAAAAAACTATGTTTCTCTTCTTTGGAAGAAGCCACACATTCTGGAGATTGCTGAGGGAGGGGCAGGCAGGGCTTGTGGTACTCTATTGTTTTGAGTGAAAGAATAGTTTAAGTGTCATCATTTAGATTGCTGAAAAGATCTATTATTCACTTAGTAATTTAACAATTACTTATTTCATGCTGTGTTCCAATCATGGCTACAGCCCTAAGCTACAGAAACAAAGTAGACAAACACTGACCTCAAATAACTCATAGTCTATCTGGGAGAGCAACAAATAAGTAGATGACTAAAAGGTAGTGTGACAAGTGTGACAATGCTGACCAAAAAAAAAAAAAAAGTGGAGTCATGGGAGTGCTTGAAAGAGCAGAGTTTTGAAAGATGAGTGACATGTGGCTAGATGAAACATTAAAGAAAAGATAAACCACGGAAGAAACAGATACAAAGCAAGACAAAGCTGACATATGCTGGGACCTGCAAAGAGTTTTACATAGCTATAGTGTGAGGTGTGATGAAAGATTTTTACCTCCCAAATGCCTATAATTTATCCACCATCTCCATCCCCAATGCTCAACCTTTTTGCAAGTTATTATCTCTTGCCTACACTACTGCACAGGCCTCCCACCTTGTCTTCCTACATTCATTTCTCCTCACTTTATGATCCAATCCCCATATTGAAGCTGAAATAATTTTTTAAATATAGAAATTCAATACCCAGTTACATATTCTTGTAGGACTTGCATACTCTTCCTTCATAGTGTTTGTCATAGTTTGAAAATGAGTTTAATTTTATAATTATTATTTAATTATATCTTATCCTTCAAGTGGGATGTATGGGAATGGAAAATTTTAAGCCCTATGTGTTTTGTAAAGCCTTGGTTAAAACTGTGACTAAAACCTTAAGTTGTAAGTTAAAACATTACCTAATGAGAAGCTTTGATAAGGAATAAAACCTTTAGAGGCAGCAACCTCTTTGACCTTGGCCGTAACAACTTCTTAGTAGACACCTCTCTGGAGGCAAGGGAAACAAAAGCAAAAATGAACTACTGGGACTTCATCAAGATAAAAAGCTTATGCATAGCAAAAGAAATAATCAACAAAACTAAAAGAAAACCTACAGAATGGGAGAAGATATTTTCAAGTGACATATCTGGTAAAGGGTTAGTATCCAAAATCTATAAAGAATTTATCAAACTCAATACCCCAAAAATAAACAATCTAGTTATCAAATGGGCAGAAGACATGAAATAGTCTCCCAAAGAAGGTATCCAGATGGTCAAAAGATACATGAAAAGATGCTCAACATCACTCATCATCCGGGAAATACAAATCAAAATCGTAATGAGATACCACCTCAGACTTGTCAGAATGGCTAAAATTAACACAGGAAACGAAGAGTTGTTGGCAAGGATGTGGAGAAAGGGGAACCCTCTTGCACTGTTGGAAATGCAAACTGATGCAGATACTCTGGAGAACAGTATGGATGTTCCTCAAAAAGTTAAACATAGAACTACCCTATAATCCAGCAATTGCACTACTAGGTATTTACCTAAAGGACACAAAAATACTGATTCAAAGGGGCACATACTGATTCAAAGGGGCTATAGCATTATAGCCATGTTATGGAAAGAACCCAAATGTCCATTAAATGATGAACAGATAAAGAAGAAGAGGTACATACACACACACACACACACACACACACACGAATATTATTCAGCCATCAAAAAGAATGAAATCTTGCCCCTTGCAATGAGGTGGATGGAGCTAGAGCACATTATGCTGAGTGAAATAAGCCAGGGAAAGAAAAATAACATGATTTCACTCATAGGTGGAATGTAAGAAACAAAATATAGGAGAAGGAAACATAGGGGAACATAGGGGAAGGAAAAAAAAAACAGAGAGGGAAGCAAACCATAAGATACTGTTAACTATAGAGAACAAACTGAGGGTTGATGGAGGGAGATGGGTGGGGGATGGGCTAAATGGGTGGTGAATATTAAAGAGGGCACTTGTTGTGTGTTATATGTAAGTAATGAATCACTAAGTTCTACACCTGAAACCAATGTTACCATTTATGTTAACCAACTAGAATTTAAATAAAACATTTCATTAAAAAAAATAAAACCATTAAGACAGGTTTCTAGAAAAAGTAATTGAACTAGTTATTATTCTTCGTTACTATACAACATAAGGAAATAAAAGTCAGAGGATATTTACATTCCTTTGACCATAAAACACAAGTACCAGAAAACCAACCAGGGGAGATGCTGTTCTTATTAAAGTTAAATATGTACATATCTGTACTGTCATATTTTGTCATCGTGAAATTGTTTCTTTTTTTTTCTTTTTTTCTTATAATGATAAGATTTCTCATGATATACTTCTATTAACTATATTTTTCCACAGAACATAAAAAAGTTGTGATTATTGCAAAATTTAATACTTTCAAATTTTTAATATATTAAACTATGTTTAATAAGAAATTGAGTTTAGTCTCTTAAGTGTTAATAAATACATCAGCATCTTGACAATTAACTCACTGTGGGCTAACTTATGTTATTCTTAACTCCATCACTATTTAAGTTACATATATAAGTGATATGTTTTTATTTGCTAGTTAGAAAACATTAAGAGCCTTTTGTCTTTGCTTCATCCGAATCTGAGATAAATAAATTGTGATTATTCTGAATAACTCAATTTTAAAGTAAAATTTTATGAAGTAAAATGCATAGAAAACTTCCCAAAATATAAATCCATCACTAGATGAAACTTTACAAAATGAACACATTCCATGTAATGAGCATCTATATCAAGAAAGAGAATATTATCAATGCCTTAGGAGCTGCCCTTTTGTCCCCTTCTAGCAACTGCCTCCCTAAACAGAAGTACTTCCAACGACATAGATAAATTTTTCCTGTTTTAAACTTTATATAAATGAAACCATACAGTGTATAGCCATTTCAGTCTTGCTTTTTTGCTCTACACTGTATGTGTGAGATTCATCTACATTCTTGCATATAGCCGTGACTCATTTATTCTCATTTTTATGTAGTGTTCCATTGTATGATGGCAAATAAAAACAAAACTGGACTTAGATGAGGAAAGACTTTATCCAAAAAGATTACTGCAATAGGGACGACTCTCTGATCTCAGAAATCTGCAAGTATCTCAAAATCAAACAGAAAAAGGTTTATTTATATATATGCAGGGAGAAGGACTAGCAGGAATTTTGTGGGAGAAGCAGGCACAGGTGGGCAGGAGCAATTGGCAATATCAAGGTGCTTAAACAAGAAATATCTTTCTCTGTAATTGGTCAGTTTTCAGAATGAGCTGTTAAGGAGAGGGATGTTCAGCACCTTAATGCTTTAGTGCTTGTTTAAAACTTTGAGCCAAAGTTTAGGGGCCTGCAGGGAGGAGAGAAGCCTACGTGAAGTCTGGTCTAGCTAAAGAAGAGGAAAGCAAGAACACTTGGCCAATGATTGTTTCAAAGTTTGAGAGGATACTGCCAAACAGATTGCCAAAGTGGTTATAACAAGTCGGACTTTCACTGACAATGTGTTAGAATTCAAATTGCTTCTTATCTTGACCAAAATTGGATATTGTCCTTTTTTTTTATTTTAGATATTCTGGTGAGTGTGAAGTATATTTCATTGCCATTTTAGATTTCATCTATCTGATAACTGATGAAGTTGAGTGCCTTTCTTCTGTTCTAAAATATGCATCTTAAACCTATAAACTTTTTTTCAGGCACCTTTAGCTGAATCCCTCAAGTTTTGCTGTCTTCATCATCAATCAGTTCTAAATATCTTCTAATTTCTGTTGTGTTCTCGTCTTTGACCCATGTGTCAGATTCATTTTCAAACACAGTAAAAGTCTAGTTTCTTCAATAATGGTACAATGAGAAGTGAGGGGACTACCTGATTTTGCTTTTCATTGTATCCTCAGTATCTAACAAGGTACATGGAACATAGTAGGCACTTAATAAATATTTGTTGAATGAATTAATTAGCCAGTTAATTAATTAAAAGTGAGAAGGCTGAAGAATCATGAAAGAGTGATGAAGAGTCATGAAGAGTCATGCAAAAGCCAGATCATGAAAGGCTTTATGTGACATGCTAAGGAGCTTGGGTTTTTAACTAAGAAAGATGAAGAGCCATTAAAGGATTTCATCAAGGTAATGATATGATCTGATTCATATTCTCGACAGATTAGTTTGATAGTAGTGTAGAGGATCAATTAGAGGTAATAAATTAAAATGAATGAGATTTGTGTGTCCATCATTAAATATTTATTGACTGTCTAATGTGTGCTAGGCACTGCTCAAACCATAAGAAGGAGAGCAGTGAACAAGAACAAAACTCCTGCCTTACAGGGTTTGCATTCTTATGAGAGACACTAAATAAAATTTATTTTGATATATCCAAGGACTAGTAGTTCACAATAGTAAAATATACTATATGTAGGAAATAATGTTTAAATTGAAAAATATTAAAGAAATAGAATTGATCCTATTTACTTGTTATTCTTTCACTAAAATGAAATGAGAAATCTAGCAATAAATGACATTTTTCCAAATTAGATAGTTCTCCTTTACTTCCCTTTCTTTTGCTTTCTTTGGAACATTTTTCATAGTTTTACATTTGTTCTCTGAAACTTGGCAGCCTCTTTATTATCCAGATGATCTTCATGCCCTCATTTCACTTAGCCCTTTGCTATATTTCTTTTCACCCTTTCATTAGCTATTCACAGCTAGCTCTTAATTCCAAATGGGACAATTAAACCAAACAGATGCAAACAGATCCCTAAATTTGGTGAAATTAACCCACTTTTGCACAGTAGATGACTGTGTAGTTGTACCTGTTCTAGAGGTGAGATTTTTTTTTAATACCAGGAAAACTCCGAAGACCTTTTCTAATGTCTCAGTAGCCAGATCCTTCCAAGATGGGAGGGTTATCAGGGACCTAATGGGCTAAAAGAATGGGTGGCTTTCCTAAAGAAGCCAGTTGCTTCCATGTACTCACATAATAATTTATCAGCTATGTAACAGATGAGAAATTCAGATAAGGCATGTCCCCCTCCATAAATATTGAAAACACCTATTTACAAAATATCACCTTACCCCATCTCTGTTTCATTTCTCATCTTATTCTACCTTATTTGAAAACACATTCCTTTTTCTTAATTTCCAAATAAGCCTTTATTATAATTAATAGTATATTGTTATAATGTTGTATGTTATAATGTTATGAATTCATAGTGAATATTCAGTATTTTCTTAGGAAATAACCAGGAGCATGTTCATAGTTTCCCTATTCTGAAAAAGTTGACTATGTTGTCATCAGCATCAGATTTCAGTTAGTCTCCTAAAGCACATAACTTGGTGCTAGATTCTAGATGTACAAAGACAAATGAGAAAACACCTGACTACTATGAGATCATAGTCTAAGTGGAAGATACAGACAAATAAGCACATAATTTTTAAAAATGGGATGAATTTTCTTTTATGTGTAGAGTACAATGAATGCAGAAAGGAAGGAATATCTTGATGCAAGAAAGGGGGAAATTCCCAAAGAATACTTTGTGGAAGAGCTACTTGAGCTGAATTATGAAGGACAAAGTGGAAATTTAGTAGGAGTTCTTTGAACTAATAATCTCTCATCTGCAAAGATTTTAGATTTCCCCAAATTGATCCCCAAAATGGGGATATAAATTTGGAAATGGTACATGCATCTCCTGGGGCTAACTTGTGACCACTTCCCCAAATTCTAGACAGTTTTTGCTCCACTTGAACTCCACTCCCCATGCTATTTATGTGATTAAGAATGAAGGATAAATGCCTTACCTATAACTCATTACAAAAGGTAAAATTTTAACTTGGCCAAATGCCCACTGATGTTGTAATGAAGTCAAAAGACATTTGGCTTCAGGATTTAATGATCTATGAAGGCCAGTAGTAAATAACTTTAGTTTTATGTCACAGTGAAACTGTGTAATACAAGCTCTATTGTTTTCAGAAAATTGACTCGCTGAGAAATTCGTAAGACTCACCAAATTCCATAGTCTCCACAACCTCTCTCACTTTCTGCCCAAATAGAAGAGGGGAGCACATAGAGCCAAATCTTAGTGCAATTAGAAAACACAGTGAATCATTTTTACTTCCCCAATTCCAATTAAGAATAAAATATTTGAATGATTTAATTTCTTAGTGCAAACCTGGCCTGGTCGTGAAGCAGCACTTCCACACAATTATTATTGAACCCATCATTAGGAGTTCCTTATTTTTTGGTAATTGGAATTACATGTTAGGGAAGATAAACTAAAACCACCACGTGACCTGGTTGCTATCGCTTCTGCCTTTCTACACCTGAAAGGGACTACTTAAAGAATGCTGTGATGACAATGGCTAGAATGCTATTTACACCTTTAACCAGAGTTAATTTAGAGGCAGAACAGTAGTAAGTGAATCACATGTTTATCTTTTAGAGAAAATATGAATTCCATGTTTTCCATTTATAGAAAGGAACAGAAAAAGAAAAAAGTGCTATTACCTAGAAAAGTTTCTGCTGAGGAATGCCTAGTGATGTTATCATTGTGATACCATTTAACAAGTGGCTTAAGAAAACCTAATACTGCAGGCAGCATTGTGGAAGACCAACTATAATTATCTGCGGTTGATTCTGGGTTATTATCTGGCTTTGGTTATCCTGGTTCCTGGATTTTCTTATTTCTCTTTCCAAATCCTACTTGGGGACCCTCTATTTTGATCAGTAGTACCTTTCTAAGAGAGCTGGCAGGAAATAGTGGAGATGAAACTTACATTGCTCTATGTGTGTGTGTGTGTGTATGCATATACATGTACATATATATGCATATATACACATATGTATATACACAGATATACATGTGTATATACATATATGTATGTATACATATATGTATATACACATAAAAATCATGGAAGATTTTTGAAGGGGAGAGCTCCAGAATACCTGTAAAGTGAAACTTGAAGATCTCTGGGGTGTTTAATAACATAACCTGTCTTTATCTCATAGCAATTTTGAGTGCACTGATTTAACTACCTTTATTTTAAGCACCTTTATTAGATCCTCCAAGCAAATTCCATAAATATAGACTTTTTCTAAGTGCTAAGGATTAACCAATGATGAACAGTTGATCACTGCTCCAACCTATATTTGTTCCTCCTTGATGTCATCTCTCTTGGATTCTTCCAAAATCAAGCTTCCAACTTGAGGGCATACATGGTGCAAACCGGCAAGGAAAAGAACAAGATTCTGTGCTGTAAAATTAATTTTTTCAGTGTGATCACCGAGGTGTTTGACTTGTTTTCTGGCCTCTTTGAGAGCTTTTGTTCCTGGATTCTTAGCTGGCTTCCTCCTCCCAGTGACAGTGTATGCCTTTGTTTCTCCTTAATCTTCATAATCAACACCTCCATTTGTGATGGCAAAGTACATTCATCAACACTGTTGTGTGGAGCACTTTCTTGTGTGGAGAAATCAAAGGAAAGGTAAACAGATGTCCTGCTGGATCCCATATTCAGAGCTTATTGGTGACCCACGGAGAGAACACACTGTGACTTTCTTTTTGAAGTGTCAACACCTTATACATATCAGAATAGGATTTTATCTCTATGTCCAATCCAATATAAAATTATCTCATAGAAGGGAGATATTGTTCTTCCAGATGGATTAGAAACTGGATAGGATAAGCTGTGACTGCCTCCACACCACTAGACCTGATATTGCCTCCCTTTTGTATCATTCTGAATCATGACCAAATTCAGTTAATGTAACTGGGATTCTTTTACATCTCTTTCCTTGAAAACAGGGAAAAATAAGGGGTGCCTGGCTGGCTCAGTTGAAAGAGCATGAGACTCTTGATCTCAGGGTCATGAGTTTAAGTACCACATTGGGTGTAGAGATTACTAAGAAAAATAAATAAGTAAACTTTAAAAAAAATAGATGAAAACAAGGAAAAAAAGTTTTACAATCTTACTTGAAGTGAAATTTCAATGTAAATGTTCAGCCATATGAAATGGTTCTGAATTTTCCAATTTGACATTAATATAGACTTAGGCCAGTATTTTACTTTTTTTTCCCCTTCCAAATCTCCTATTATTAACAAAGCAAAGAAAAAAATGAGATTCTTATCAGTATATGTTGTCATGTGTTGAAGGGGCCAGGTAAAATGTACTATGGCCTGAATTGTTTCCTCTCAAAATTCATATGTTGAATCCCTAACCTCCATTGTGACTGTATTTGGAGATCAGGCCTTAAAGGAGGTAATTAAGGTTACATGAGGTTATAAGGCTGGGGCTAAACCAATATGACTGGTGTCCTTGTAAGAGAGATACCAAGGATGCATACACACAGAGGAAAGGCTATGTGAGAAGGCAAAAAGTGCTATCTGCAAGCTAAGAAGAGAGGTCTCAGGAGAAACATGTTAGCAACTTGATCTTGGACTTCCTTCTCAAAAACTGTGAGAAAATAAATTTCTGTTGTGTAAGACACGCAGCCTGGTATTTTGTTATGGCAGCCCCAGAAGACTTAATGGAGAAAAGTGAGGAAGTCAAGCCTTCAAGATTTGAAACAAATTTATTTTTTGTGGAATCTGTGGATTTAATTGGGTTGTTTTGGACAAAACTGATTTATTAATTTTATTAAAATAAAAATATCCTAGCACCAATAAGACAGCACAACTTTGTGTTCTCCAAGAGTTCAAATAAAAAATTGCCTGATTAGTGGGGTAATGTTTAAAAAATTTTTTTTTGTTTTCTTAAGGAGGGGTGGGTAGAGGGAGAGAGAGAATCTTAAGTAGGTCCTACACTAGAATGGAGTCTGACTCGGGGCTCAACCCATGATTCTGGGATCATGACCTGAGCCAAAATCAAGAGTCAGATGCTCAATCAACTGAGCCACCCGGGCACGCCTAAAATAATAATATCATAGCACTAAGACAGCACAACTCTGTGTTCTCCAAGAGTTCAAATAAAAAATTACCTTCATAGTTGGATAATTCTTGATGCATTCAACACTGTGCTAGGAACGTAGTGGAATGTTTGGCATGATGATTTCAACTAGAAGCATCTAAAGAAAGAAACTTACTAATATCATAACTGTGGTTGTATTATGTTCACTGTTTGTTCCATAGGCTATAGTTTTCTCCTGCCTATCCATATCTCCAAATTTTTTTTCAGTGTGCTAGTGTGTCTTTTATAATGGAAAAGTAAAACATAATTGACTTGAAAACATTACATGTATGTATATGTAATTTTATATACATAATGTTTCAACTAATTACATTTTTCATATTTTATATATTTATATTGTAGATATAGATAGAAACATTATGTTGTAATGCCATCCACAGTTTATCCAGAGTGTCAGGAATATTTAATTTGGGAAGGCTTGTGAGAGAAGAAAAAAACAATTGTGGAAGCAGTGGCATGAGAAAAGACATGTAAGAAACAGAATAGGACATGCTTTGACAAAAGTACAGTTTTTTGTGCCACTAATGTGATGAGGATACATGTATTATGTGTATTAAGGCTGGATAGACTAGAAACTGCTGACTAAAAATCCTAACTGCCATGTTAAGGAGTATAGACTTTATTCAGCAGCAGTGAAATAACATGGGTGGTGTTGTGAAGGTTCAGAGCAAAGAGACTGGATCTTGGGAGACAGGTTAAGAAGCTATGAATTAGTCCTTGAGAAAGATGCTATAGGTCTTGAGGAAAATAGCAGAGGGGATAGAGAAAAGAGGATGGAAAAAAAATGACATTGTATAAGGGGAATGGGTAGGACTTAGGGATAGATTGGACATGATGAAGAAAGAAAAGTACAAAGTCATGATACTGCAAAGTTCCCAGTTTGGAAGATTGTAAGAACAGCAGCTCTATGATCCAGTGTAGGGGACCCTGGAGGAAGAACAGTTAAGTTTTGGTTAGGACAAATGATGAATTAATGTTTATCTCTATGAAAATGTCCAAATGCTATTTGAAAACACAGAGAGGGAGCTTAGGCGCAAACTAGAACCAAGAGAATGCTTCTTCTTTCTAGGAGTGAAAGTGTGAACATGTCATAAGAAAGAATCAAGGATGAGCTTTTGAGAAGCCTCCCAGTTATGGGGCTGGATGTAGAGGGAAAAAAAAAGCAGCCATGGAAAGCAGAATGCAGCTAGAAGGAAGAAGGAAGAAGGTCCAAGAGAATATGATGATACAGCAGGTGTTAATAAAGGCTTTTGGTATGCTTGCCATAGCATGAACATACTTGCTGCTTTGGCCTGACTGAATAAACAGGCTTCAGTAACCAGGGAAACCATTTTACTCCCGGAATCAACAATGGGATGGTGCCTTGTTATCTAGGATAAGATGGGGTTGGCTATTCATCCTAAGACCCTTCCTTCCTGCTTCTTGACCTGTAACTTGGCCTCCCTTAGTTCTCTTATCTTCAACTCATAGGGAGCATACTCCAGTGAGGAGGAAACTGCATCTCTCTTCTGCAGGCACCTCCTCCTATTTCTATCGCTTATCAGCTGTAATACAATCCCAGGTTGTGATTCCAGAGAGCAGTGGGCTTGGACATTCTCTAAGACCAGAGGTTATCCAAACAGCCAATGGCCAAAGAGTAATCCCTCACAATTAATTATAATGAAAAGCATTAACAGCTAAAATTGAGACTTCCCTGACCATTCCAGAACACAACTGTGTTGATTGATCTCACTTTAAATTCATGACTGCTAACCTCCAATGGGGAACCCTACCACACATGCCTAGCTTATTCCTGTTCTTCTAAATTATTACTAGCTCACATTTTTTTTCTACCTTCAACTCTCCTAACCCCCAACTTTCTGTCATTCTCAGTGATGATATTTGTAGAGACAGTAGAAGCAGTCACCATCAGCTTTCCAGTATCAAATATTAAATTATAACTTCATTCAGCACCCAAACTCTGCATTTCTTCAGCTACATTGAATTTGTATAATTTCTGTATCAAAATCCAATCCCTTCACCTGTATCCTAAACCCTCTCAACAGCTCAGTCACTTTGCTTCTGTTATTATCCCCTCTCTGCTGGAGCACTTCAATCAGCACAGGAACGTGTTCTGATGTTTCACATTAACTTTTCAGAGTCTCTGCCCCACCAGTGAGAATTCTCTAAACATTTAGGTTCTTCCAACAACTCTTTCTTTGAGCCACCATCCTCTTTCTTCCTGAAAGCCCTCTTGTTCCTGCAAAGCCCTATCCTACTTGATTTTATTTGACACAGTACAAATGAAGCCACAATTGTGAATTTAGTCCTTGCTTGAGCCAATTAATCTGTCATAGCTTATGGACATTATGCACTTCCTAAATCATGCCCAGCACTCTAGATAATGCTACCGGGTAATGGAGAAATGTCAATTTTTCATTTGTTAACAACAATTTGGAACTTATTAACTAAAACCAGGTCTATATTAACATGAGTGAAGCTTGGGAAAGATGCAAAGAAATTATTGAAAATATGAGAAAATTACAGCTGAAGAATAAAGTACTAAACCTATTAAACTGAAAAACAACTTAATAATTGTATTTGTTAAAGTAGAATTATTCAGAAGACAATGAATCCTGATTATCAATTCCATTAATAACAAAGGTAAAAATAGGTTTTAATAAAGCAGAAGAGACTTTGTTTATTAATTAGTTGTGATGGAAATGCATTACCAAATACATTTTAAAATCTCTTTCACTAGAATAGATATTTTCATGTAAAATATAACTGCCTTATTTACGAAGGATTCAAGAATAGCTATTCCTTTTTTATGTGTATTATATTCTCTTATATTTATCTTAAATCTTATATAAACCATACTATTTATTTATTTATTTATTTATTTATTTATTTATTTTAATATAATTTATTGTCAAATTGGCTTACATACAACACCCAGTGTTCATCCCCACAAGTACCCTCCTCAATGCCCATCACCCATTTTCCCTCTCCCCCACTCCACCCCCAGTCCACCCTCAGTTTGTTCTCTGTATTTAAGAGTCTCTTGTGGTTTGCCTCCCTCCCTCTCTGTTTCTAACTATTTTTTTCCCTTCCCTTCCACCATGGTCTTCTGTTAAGTTTCTCAAGATCCACCTATAAGGTGGATATCTGTCCAGATATGTCAGATATGATATCTGTCCTTCTCTGACTGACACTCAGTATAATACCTTCCAGTTCCATCCACGTTGCTGCAAATGGTATGATTTAATTCCTTCTCATTGCCAAGTAGTATTCCATTGTGTATATAAACCACATCTTCTTTATCCATTCATCAGCTGGTGCCACAAGAATGGCTATTCTTAAAATCAGTTGAAAGTAATAAATTACCTCCACCAGACTCTCCTTTACTGAAATTACTCTTCTACTAATTCTGAAATGTTTTGTACTGCCATGTCATGGTTATTTTTTCCTTAGCCAAATAAAAATTTATGTTTCCCCAAGCTGTGATGAAGAGTTTCAGAAACCTGGTACCAGAAATGCAATAAAAGTACTTCCACTTTGCAAACCTCTCCAAGTTCTTTACTCACTCACCTGAGCAAAACCTTCTGTAAATGGTGTAACATGTACCACAAAGCCCTCTTGGGTTTTTTTTTGCCTCTTTGGTTTCTGTGTCTTTTCTTTTATGAGACAATGTGGTAAACACCATCAAGATATAATTATTTTTAATATTTAAAAAACTATGCATGATCTTCAGGTTGATAACCAGTAAAGAAATTAAGTCAGTAATCAAAAAACTCCCAACAAACAAAAGTCCAGGGCCAGATGGCTTCACAGGTGACATTTAAAGAAGAGCTAATAACTATTCTTTTCAAACTATTCCAAAAAGTAGAAAAATAGAGAAAATGTTCTAAAAAGTAGAAAAGGAAAGAAAACTTCCAAACTCATTCTATGAGGCCAGCATTATCCTGATACCAAAACCAGATAAAGACATGACTAAAAAGAGAACTACAGGCCAATATCCTTGATGAACATAGATACAAAAAACTTCAACAAAGTACTAACAAATTGGACACAACAATACATTAAAAAAATCATTCACCATTATCAAGTGGGATTTATTCCTGGGTTACAAGGGTGGTTCAGTATTTGCAAACCATTTGATCACTTAAATAGATGCAGAAAAAAGCATTTGACAAAATACAACATCCATTCATGTTGAAAACCCTCATCAAAGTAGGCTTAGAGGGAAGATGCCTCAACATAATAGAGGCCATATATGTAAAACCCACAGCTCATTTCATCCTCAATGGGGAAGAACTGAGAATTTTTCCTCTGCAGTCAGAAACAGAACAGGGATGCCCACTCTCACCTACTGTCATTTACACAGTACTGGAAGCCCTAACTACAGCAATCAGACAACAGAAGAAATAAAATGCATCCAATTTAGTAAGGAGGAAGTCAAACTTTCACTATTCCCAGACAACAGAATACTCTGTATAGAAAACCTGAAAGACCCCGCCAAAAAACTTCTAAAACCAGGCGCAAATTCAGTAAACTTGCAGGATACAAAACCAACATACATAAATCTGTTGCATTTCTATATACCAGCAATGAAGCAGCATAAAGAGAAATTAAGAAACAATCCCATTTACAATTGCACCAAAAATAATAAGATACCTCAGAATAATCCTAACCAAAAGGAGAGAGACCTGTACTCTGAAAACTATAAAACACTGATGTAAGAAATTGAAGACAAAAGAAATGGAGACACATTCCATGCTCATGGATTAGAAGAACAAATATCATTAAAATGTGTATACTACCCAAAACAATCTATACATTTAATGCAATCCCTATCAAAATACCAATAGCAATTTTCACAGAACTGAAACAAACAATTCTAAAATTTGTATGGAACCACAAAGACCCCAAATATCCAAAACAACATTGAAGAAGAAAAGCAAAACTAGAGGCCTCACAATTCTGGACTTCAAGTTCTATTGCAAAGCTATAGTGATCAAAACAGTATGGTACTGGCACAAAAATAGACACATAGATCAATGGAACAGAATAGAAAACCCACAAATAAACCCACACCTAAATGATCAATTAATCTTGGACAAAACAGGACGGAATATCCAATGAGAACAAGACAGTCTCTTCAATAAATGGTATTGGGAAAACTGGATAGCCACATGCAAAAGAATGAAACTGGACCACTTTCTTATACCATACACAAAAACAAATTCAAAATGGATTAAACACCTACATGTGAACCACAAAATCCTATAAAAGAACCAGGTAGTAATTTCTTTGACATTGGCTGAAGCAACTTTTTTCTAGATATGTCTCCTGAGGCAAGGGAAACAAAAATAAAAATAACCTATTTGGACCACATCAAAATAAAAAACTTCTGCACAGCAGAGGAAACAATCAATAAAACTAAAAGGCAACCTATAGAAAGGGAGAAGATATTTGCAAATGAATTATCTGATAAAAGGTTAGTAGCCAAAATATATAAAGAACTTATAAAACTCAACACCTGAAAAACAAATAATCCAATTTAAAAACAGGCACAAGACATTAACAGATGTTTCTCCAAAAGAAGACATCCAGATGATCAACAGACACATGAAAAGATGTTCATCATCACTTACCATCAAGGAAATGCAAATCAAAACTACAGTGAGATATCACCTCACACCTATCAGAATGACTAAAATCAACAACACAAGAAAAAACAGGTGTTGGGGAGGATGTGGAGAAAAAGGAAGCTTCATGCACTGTTGGTGGGAATAGGAATGGTACAGCCACTATGGAAAACAATATGGAGGTTCCTTAAAAAGTTAAACATATAACTACCCTATGATCCAGCAATTGCACTACTGGGTATTTACCCAAAGAATACAAGAACACTAATTCAAAAGGTTACATGCACCCCTATGTTTATTGTAGCATTATTTATAATAGCCAAGATATGGAAGCAGCCCAAGTGTCCATTGATTGGTGAATGGGTAAAGAACAGCCATAATAAAGAATGAAGTCTTGCCATTTGCAACACATGAATGGAACTGGAGAGTATAATGCTAAGCAAAATAAGGCAGAGAAAGACATATACTATATGGTTTCACTCACATGTGAAATTTAAGAAGCAAAACAAATGAGCAAATGGAAAAAAGATAAAGAGACAAATCAAGAAACAGACTCTTAATTATAGAGAACAAACTGATGGTTACCAGATGGGAGGTAGGTGGAGAAATGGGTTAAATAGGTGATGAGGATTAAAGAGTGCACCTGCCGTGATGAGCACCGGTGTTGTATGGAAGGGTGGGGGGGTTGGGGGGGGGGTCACTGTATTGTACACCTGAAACTAATGTCATACTGAGTGGTAACTAACTGGAGGAAAAAAACAACTATGTGTGTTCTTGTGTTAATTGTACAAATACTACAAAATGGTATAAAGTACTGCATAGTGTAAATCTTCTACTCATAATAGATTTTATTGTACAATAGTCATGTATGTGAAGCATACAGTTGGCCCTCAGCCTGTTCCCTATTTTTGTTCTTAGGTCCCAGGAATCCAGGTATGATGTTCTATTTCCATAGATATGAAGACATGGACTTTGGAGGGAACTTTGATTATGTTTCTGTCATTCTTGTGTTTCTGTTTGTGTTTCTGTCATGTAGAGGATTTGAGCCTCTATGCTATACGATGTATATGATTATTTTTTATATGACAAATATGGTAAAAGTGAATACCTAAGACACACTAACCATGAAAAATCAGAGCACACTATGAACCACAGAAGAAACTCAATAAATCATCTATGTAATGTAAGCAAAAAAAACCCACATTCACACGAAATATCCAAATAATTCCAACTTTGGAGCCTTATTTATCTAGATTATGGCATTTCTACATAGTATCTTATAGATCCAGATAATGCCTTCAGTAGTGGAAATTTTTCATCCTTTCAGGGTGATTTTTTAAAACTTTTGTAAACAATTAGTAGTTATTTGGAGAGAAATATAAGTAAAACACCTTAGTAAATTCTGTTTCACATTTCTGAAGCCAAATTAAGTTATAACCTAAAAGTTAAAATATTGTCTGTCTGGCTCATGGCTGTCCCTGGAGGTAACTGAATGATGAACACTATACTGGAATAAGTAAACAAACCCTAAGGGTGAATTTGAAGGGCAATACTATGGATGTGTTTAAGGGTTTTTTTTGTCCTAGAGTTTTTTAAGTCATTTCTCTTCAGTCATACCTCTTTTTTTTCCTAAGTTTATTTATTTATTTTTGAGAGAGAGAGAGAAAGAGAAAGAACACAAGTGGAGGAAGGGGCAGAAAGAGAGAGAGACACAGAATCCAAAGCAGGCTCCAGGCTCCGAGCTGAGTCCACAGAGAGCCTGATGCAGGGCTTGAACCCATGAACTGGGAGATCATGACCTGAAGTCAGATGCTCAACCAACTGAGCCACCCAGGCACCCCTGTCATACCTCTTTTTAACAAAAAAGTAGATCCAAATGTTTTCTTGAGAATTTCTCTGGCATTTCCTACGATTGCTTCCAGCCTTGTGTATGGTAGCATCACAAAGCCACAGTTAGATATTATTCTGTGAGCAGGAAGGGAAAGTAGGACTCTCCTGGTCTCAGCTTGCCCAACAGCTCTCAGGTACATTATCCTTTGCCCCAACTGCCCCTCAGTATGCCATTCTCGTGCCATCCTTGTCATCAGGTGAAATGTTCAAGCCACACAGCCAAAGAAGGAGAGGAGTCCAATTGAAGCATCTTTAAAAGCAATGGTAAAGTTAAGTCTTGAGCAGTGATGATATCATTCTGAAAATGGTTTTATTTCCAAATTTACTGGAATCTTCAAGAGACAGAAGTAGACATATTAATAATGTCTTATGAGAACATTAAGCTTTGTTTTAGGAGATACTACCAGTGTTCTGCCTACCGTTTGCGTGACCCTCCCCTGACCTCTGTATGTTCTAGCTTCTAAAAGCTCACACCTGCAACTTTGTTTGGGAGACTACTAGACTATTACTGAGCTTTTGCCCATACAGGCAGGGAGCCAGAAGTCCCTCAGAGAGCCCTCAGCCAGTAACTGTTGCCAGAGTACTGAAGGCACAGCTTACTTGCCCAAGAGTCTTGGGAGCCAAGGAATTCTACTACTCTTTGTCACTCATCAATCCAAAACTAATGACCTTAAATAGCTTGCAAAAATATTAATAATTATTATCTATACTTTGTTATGTAAAATTTTACTCACATTAATTCATGTGAATGCATTTAGTCAAAAACTTATTTTGAGGAATCTCTATGAACAGAATACTGTGCTTATATTTAGATTCTATAAAGGATAGGTGAATCTATACCCTGAGGTATAGACTGTTACCAGTATGTTTTGTTTGTTCTTTTCTAGTTGATAAGAAGAGTGGCTCATTTCTACAAAGCTCATTCAAACTTACAGTCTCTTAAAATGTATCTCTATGGAGAATTCTAGATGGCAACTGGAAATTCAAGGCCAAGAGTTTGGTTATAGCTAGAGACTAGGCCATGGTTTATTCTAGAAGTCAAAATGTGAACAAATCATAGGAGGGGGTGAGGATGGGGTGTTAGAAAAGGCTCTCAGGGGGCTGGAGGTAGAAGATTAGCCTTAGATTAAAACAGAGTAGGTAGGATAACCTATTACCTAGGAGAAGGTAGTGTCACAGAAGATGGAAAGAATTGTTTTGAGAACAATGCATCAAAAGGGCTTGTTTCTTCATGAACAAATACAGTGTTGTCCTGCCTCCCTCCCATTGCTAGGGCTGCTGCACATATTGCCCCCATTGCTGCTTCACCTTCCAGGGGACTTTTCATGTTCCCAATTTTATCCTTGTACCCAACACTGTGTTTACATGACATTGTATGTGATAGTAGAAAGCATTATTATCACCTTTTCTGATTAGTTTAACAGACAGTCTTCTCTTGTAAATGTTATCACAAGCCCTATGGAGTGATAGATATGTAACACCTCATGGCTCTCTCCTTCCCCTCTACTTAGGCTAGTTGGTTCTTGATATTTGCATGCCTAGCAGCAGTATCCATTGTAGCAGCCAGAGAATACACAAGTTAAAAGAAAACAAAATCAACTTTAGAAAGAAGCAGGCACTTGATATAAATAAAAAATGTACTCAAAGTCTATTTTCCACTGTTGATTTGCACCTAATGGACAGGAACATTTTCAGGTACAATTCTCTCTGTGCTACTATATTCCAGTCCTGTTGTTACCCTTAAAAATGTTCACATTTGCAAGTTGCAACGGATACCATCAGATCTAATTCCTCCTGGGGCCCAAAGATACTCTTCTTTTTCATCTTTTATTTTGATCATGGAGGTATTTTCACAGAGTTTATCCTCAATGATAAATTACATTCCGATTCTTTGAGTCAGAGCAATGTTTTAACATGCACATCAACATCGGGGTTGCTGGCAGCAATTTCTTACTCGACACATCTACAAAGGCAAGGGAATTAAAAGCAAAGATGAACTATTGGGACCTCATCAAAATAAAAAGTTTCTGCACTGCAAAGGAAACAATCAACAAAACTAAAAGGCAACTGATGGAATGGGAAAAAATATTTGCAAATGACATATCGGATAAAGGGCCAGTATCCAAAATCTATAAAGAACTCACCAAACTCCACACCTGAAAAACAAATAACCCAGTGAGAAATGGGCAGAAGACATGAATAGACACTTTTCTAAAGAAGACATCCAGATGGCCAACAGACACATGAAAAGATGCTCAACATCATTCCTCATCAGGGAAATATAAATCAAAACCACAGTGAGATACCACCTCATGCCAGTCAGAGTGGCTAAAATGAACAAATCAGGAGACTATAGATGCTGGAGAGGATGTGGAGAAATGGGAAGCCTCTTGCACTGTTGGTGGGAATGCAAACTAGTACAGCCGCTCTGGAAAACAGTGTGGAGGTTCCTCAAAAAATTAAAAAATATATCTACCCTATGACCCAGCAGTAGCACTGCTAGGAATTTACCCAAGGGATACGAGAGTGCTGATGCATAGGGGCACTTGTACCCCAGTGTTTATAGCAGCACTTTCAACAATAGCCGAATTATGGAAAGAGCCTAAATGTCCATCGACTGACAAATGGAAAGATGTGATTTATATATATAGTGGAATACTACTTGGCAATGAGAAAGAATGAAATCTGGCCATTTGTAGCAATGTGGATGGAACTGGAGAGTGTTGTGCTAAGTGAAATAAGTCAGGCAGAGAAAGACAGATACCATGTTTTCACTCATATGTAGATCCTGAGAAACTTAACAGAAGACCAGGGGGGAGGGGAAGGGGGAAAAAGTTACAGAGAGGGAAGGAGGCAGACCATAAGAGACTCTAAAATGCTGAGAAAAACTGAGGGTTGATGGGGGGTGGGGGAGAGGGGAAAGTGGGTGATGAGCACTGAGGAGGGCACCTGTTGGGATGAGCACTGGGTGTTGTATGGAAACCAATTTGACAATAAATTATATATTTTAAAAAATCGGGTTTTTTTTTTTTACCAGTTTTGCCTGGAGATGGGAAATTGTTAGAGATTAATTTAAAACATCTCAAAACCACATGAACATGGGACAATAAAGACTATTAATGATTAAAAAGTGGTTTTCTGGACTTTGAAGAATTCTCACCCATGAGAGCCGCTTGATATTTTCACTTCACAAGAAGAAACAAGCCTAAGCACAAAGATTTAAATCAGAAAGAAGAACGTACTGACAGTGAAGACTGATATATGGTATACATTAGAAGTGGTTCTGAAAGCTAAGGGCAGCCACTGTGGAAAACGGTATGGAGGCTCCTCAAAAAGCTAAAAATAGGACTACCCTACCATCTAGCAATCACACTACTAGGTATTTACCCAAAGAATACAAGAACACTAATTCAAAGGGATACATGCACCCTGATGTTTATAGCAGCATTATTTACAAATAGCCAAATTATGGGAATAGCCCATGCTGCCATCAAGTGATGAATGGGTAAAGAAAATGTGGTATGTGTATATACAATAGGAATATTACTCAGTCATAAAAAATGAATGAAATCTGACCATCTACAATGATGTGGATGGAATTAGAGAGTATAGTCTTAAGTGAAATAAGTCAGGCAGAAAAAGACAAATACCATATGATTTCGTTCATATGTGGAAACAAAACAAACAAGCAAAGTATAAAAAGAGAGACAAAAAAAGAAACAGACTCTTAATTATAAAGAACAAACTGATGGTTACCAGAGAGGAGGTGGGTAGAGGGATTGGGTGAAATAGGTGATGGGGATTATAGAGAGCACTTGCAATGAGTATCACGTGTTGTGTGGATGTGTTAAGTCACTATATTGTACACCTGAAATTAATGTTACACTGTATATTAACTAACTAGAATTTAAATGAAAACTTAAGAAAAAGCTAGGTGTAGAATCTTCATCTAGGAAGATGTTAGAAATTGAACAGATTTGCACCAGTCTGCGAAAGTTTGGCATATTAGAGTAATGGCAATGGAATGTGTATGGAAGTGATATGACATTTCCAGGCCAGGCTCATGAAATCCTTCCACATCTTCCAGTAAATGGAAAGGATTTCAAGGTCTCTGAGAAAGTTGAGACCACAAGATGGAAAAATACTGAAGCTTAAATGAGTATATGGAAGGTGACCAAACCAGAACATCTGTCTGAATTCTATGGGTTTGGTAATAACTTTTAGTTATGTTAAGCCATGAAATTTTCAAAGTGTTGTTGTTGTTGTTGTTGTTGTTGTTGCTGTTGTTGTTGTTGCAGCTAATATAAACTTACCCTAACTAATACACTGACATTGTTATTTTTTTTAAGCTTTCTTTGTTGGTGTTATGTATGTCTAGCCTGAGTTAGAAGGTGTATTACTTTTCTGTGGATGCTGTAACAGATCACCACAAACTTAGTGGCCTAAAACAGTACAAATTTATTATCTTACAGTTTTGCAGGTCAGAAATCCAACCTGTGTCTCACTAGGCTAAAATTAAGGTGTTGACACAGCTCTATTCCTTTATGGAGGCTCTAGAGGAGAATCTGTTTTCTTACCTTTTGCAGCTTCTAGAAACTGCCCACATTCCTTGGCTTGTTGCCCCCTTCCATCTTCAAAGCCAATAATGACAGTCCAGACTTTTCCACATCATGTTATTCTGACACTGACTTTTCTGCCTTCCTCATGCACATATAAGATCCCTTATGATTACAGTGGGCTCACCTGGATAATCCTAGATAATCTCCCTATTTTAAGGTCAGCTGATTAGCAATCTCAAATCCATCTGAAACCATAATTCCCCCTTGCCATGTAACCCAACAGGTTGCAGGTATTAGGATATAGATACTAATGGAGGACAGGGGGACATTATTCTCCCTACCACTGAAGGGTACCTAAAACATTGCTTATTAAGGTAAAATTTAGCCTTAAATTAAGCATGAACTTCCTCACCCAGATTAGCCATACTCTGATATCTCTCAGGGTAAAAACCAGTATGTCCTATAAATACCAAATGACACTTGCTATTAACTGTCTTTTAAAATAATTAAAAGTGTATTTACCTAACTATTTAGTCATTATTTAATTTGTACATTCTTTAGAGTTCCATATTTTTCCAAGATAGAATTTGACCACATTTGAACCACATTTCACATCTCATCTAAGGGGGAAAAAATTGAAAAAGTAATGCTGTAAACATCTTTACATCAGGTAAACGTTATTCAGAGGATCTATCTTTGCATTTTTTTCAGGATTCTCAACTAGAAAGAACTACCTCTGTGTGTGTATATTCATATTCACAGTCATACATGTGCATGCATTCATATATGAGAAACAAATTCTCCCCCCTCCAGAAAGCAGAGGTCAGGGCAAAAGAGGGAGAGAGATTTGGACTGAAGTTATAATGAGAAAAGACACTAAAAATAACATTGTGGCTTTTGTGGGATCCCATATTTATGTTTTCAGATGCTTCCAGAGCAAACATAGTCCATTTATAAATGAAAGGAGGATTTTGCTGTCAACCTAGAAGCTCCACCTGAGATCTGGGAAGGAAAAGCCCCACCCTCACTCTTTTAGTCTCTTACCTCATGACCTGAGGCAAATACCACCACCACCACCGCAGCCCTCTGAAAAATGTAGGTGTAGGCAGCTATGCTCACCTTTGCAGTACAGAAAAGGAAAGCAGTTAGTATTTAAATCTACTCAAGAAATATGGTTTCAATATGGCCATTTTTCCAACCTCAACGATTATATCTGAAATGAGATTCAACTTCAATTAAATATCATATTTTCATGTATTCTAGTCTTAGGATAGGGTACAGAGATCCTGCCTATGTGGCTCAGAAGTGACCTGGTTACCATAGCAGAGATGAAAAGGGAAAGTGAATAGTTAGCAAGGAGATGTGCCTCCTTCCCACTAACCACCATTCTCCTGAGGGGTCAAGAATACAGTGCAAGGAACAGGAGGTTAATAATGAGTAAGAAGAGCATTTGAATTCTGACTTCACCCTACTTAGTGTCTGACCACAAACAAATTCCACAAATCTTCTGGTCTTGCATTTTTTTCTTCTTTAAAGATGTAATAATCATTCCTACCTTCAAAGAAAGCTCTTGTGATAATTAAATAAGAATATGTTTGGGGAGATTCTAATAGATCACTTGGCCTGTGGATGTTTAAGAACATTTGAGTACATTTTTACAGCTCTTTTGACAGTCCTGAACCTACCTGCCCTCAAATCTATTCATCACCCTTCTTCTGCTCTTCCTCCGTATGTTGCAGAGGGGCTGACCCCTGTATGCTATCTTCCCCAGACTTCTATATCACCTGGCTGGGTTTCACTCATGGAAAGCACTATGGATGTTAGACAACAAGTGGTACAGGGGGAATCCAAGGTATGTTTCCCCTTCCCTATTCCTGGCCTTTAGTGGTTTTCTGGCAGCAGTTACATGTCCTTCATGGTTCTACCTTCTAGCAGACAGGCTCACCACATTGCCCTCTGGTCAGATGATCTCAGCTCTTGAGGCATTGTTAATACTATCTTCTTCCAGATTAGGGATAGTAATGGCTAACTTTTGGGTTAGCTCACCGGTGATGTCCATGTGGCTTGGTTTGACTCTCCACTTCTCCATCACTTCTGTAACTACTTCCCTGCATTAGGCTCCCTATTTTAAATATTCAAAATAGTTTCTGTTTTTCTGGTGAAATCTTGACTGATAGAATTCTTTTCCTCTTTCCTAAGCAGTGACAGTAGAGGGAGCAATATAAAGGTCAGGAAAAGAGCCTGCCTTGGAGTTACTTTATCCAAGCAAAGTCAGGACTTGCAGTCCTTATTTTGACTTGCCCATTACCTGCTCATTTTATGTGATAATTATGATCATAATTTAATGACCTGTAGAGAGGGGAAGTACCAAGAATCACCTACCACTATCTAAATGTATGGTTTCAAGAGTACCATCAAGTATAGTTGTTTGCCATCCTACACATCAGTGAGCAAGGCTTTCCAACAGATAAAATGACTAATAAACAATAGGCTAGAATTGTTGTTATGTGCAGAGGAGATAGACAAGGTTGGGAGCATGAAGTGCCTATTGAGAGACACTTGAGGGGCCTTCTATTCACTTCATTCAAGTGTCTGCCTAAATGACATCTCAGGAAAGCCTTCCCTGACCACCAGATCCAGACTAATGCCTTCCCTGAGCACTTGATTCAAATTACTGCCTTCTGTGACCACTTGATTTAGACCAGAGCCTTCCCTGATCACCTTATTTAAACCAGTGCCATTACCATCACCACTACTCTCTTTCCTTTTACTTCGAGGCATTTATGAATAGTGGATTTCACATTATACATTTATTTGTTTACCATCTTTTTCCCAAGGAAACCTTGGGAGATTAACGGCTTTATTTTATTCATCATAAATGTCAAGAACCTAGCACTGGACCTGGAATATAGTAGTAACAGTAAATATGTGTTCAATGAATGAATGAATGTGAGAACACTACCCAGCCTTGTGTTTGGATATGCCTTCTCCCCACTACACATTCACTACCTCAATCAAGAGTATTCATTACCTACTTTTACCTATAAATCCCAAACTAACAACCAGCAGGCCCTTTTTAATGCTCTGCAGAAAGCATCTAATGACTTTTTGATTCTCAAGCAGTGGTTACCACTTTCAAGGTCCTCATGATGCTGTTTACTTATCCCAGTTCACCTTGTTTTTGCTTTTTCAGTTCTTATTGGTTTTTTGCTTCCTGAATATCTCCCTGGACCTTTTCACCTATGCCTTGCCCATCTGTCTGTCTAGGTTCCTAACTAGCCTCTGTCTCAGTGTTTTAATCTGGACATAAAATCATCTATATGTCTTGTCTCTCTCTTAACTTGCTGTCAACACTTAATTTAGACCCCCAATGTTTGGTTTTCCTTTCTTACATATACCCATGTTCTACACATTGCATGTTAAAATAATGGAAGGAAAGGGAAGACTGAATAAGGGGAAAATAGGAGATATCTAAAATAAAACACATCTGCTTTGCCATTTTTTCTATGGTTGTACTTTACCAAGAGTACCTTAAGTTTGGATTCTTTTGAGCTGATGACTTAATATATAATCTTGGGAAGGTTATATGACCTTGTGGTCTAGCTTGCTCCAAAGTAGCCATGATATAAAGCAAAAAGCTCAATGCTAATGGTGAGCTCCACATTCAAGAGGGGCCTCTAATCCTGGACTGATAAAGCCTGCTAATCCCTAGTTGCTGCAGGCTTTGGTGATTATCCATGCTGTTGAAGTAAACTTAAATTATTTATTTAACAGTATTTTGTGCTTAGAATCACCTTCATTAGTCTCCCTATTTTGTGAAGGTAATGTATGCATTGGTGGAATGGAAAAGGATTTGGCTTAGGAGTTAAGAAAGCTGGATTCTGGTATCAGCTCTACCACTCATTAGCTATATGACTTTGGGCATTCCATCTCTGTAGGTCTTGATGTCCTCATCTCTAAATGAAAGGTTTAGAATTAGATAATCTCTGAAATTATTTCAAGCCTTAAAATTCTGTACAACCTAGGAAATAAGTAAAAGCACTCAGATGTGTAGATTTCTTTGCCAAAACGGCACTAAAAACAGTATTTTTTTCGTAAAATTTTTATTTTATGTATTTATCTTTAATATAATTTATTGTTAAGTTAGCTAACATACAGTAGATTCCCATGATTCACCAGCACACCCACAGCCTTCCCACAGAACCAGTCTCCATGATGGATCATGTAGGGGTGCCCATTGAGGGCGTAGACATGCTGGGTGAATTCCTGAATTGGATGTTTGGAGAAGACGCAGAGGCCACTGCCAATGACGCCACTCCTGAAGTAGTGTGCAGCAGGGTAGCTCATCCCAACAAGTGCCTTCCTCAATGCCCATCACCCATTTTCCCTTCTGCCCTCCCCCAATCAACCCTCAGTTTGTTCTCTGTATTTAAGAGTCTTTTATAATTTGTCTCCCTCTCTGTTTGAAACTACTTTTCCCCTTCCCTTCCCCCATAGTCTTCTTTTGACTATGGTATGGTGAAAAGAACTCTGGAGTCTCAGTGTCATTATTTTTCATAATTCTTTTCAAGTTTTTTTAGCTTCCATTCCTTTACCTGTAAAATCAGGAGTTTGCGCAAGAAGGTATCTAAATACTCTTCTTTTCTAAGGTCTTATAATTCTATGTTTCTATGACTATACAAAGTGTATTTCCCTAACATACTGTAAACAAATTTTCACATCTTTGAAAATCGACAACTATAAAATGGCATTTGGAATTTGGGTGAGAGAGGTATAAAACCCTTTCACCTTGATAAGAGCTTTCTACCTAGTAAATTTCATGAGGATAAAAACATTACTTCATTATTCATAATATGGATGGATGGATAGATAGATAGATAGATAGATAGATATAAAAAAGGAGATAGGGATTTTATAATAGGGGCACCAGAAAAAAGAAGGAGTAGCTAACATGAATATGTGGTTTAATGTGATTACTAGTTTTAGGCCATAAGCCAGATTTCATCTTTGATAAAAAGTAATTCCAATGGATCCAATCTTTGTTTTATTTCTCACATTTTCCAAATTTCACCCATTCCCTAGACTTGATCTACTAGAGCCAATATACAGCCAATATCTTGAAGGGCTTTTTTTTTACTAACTAAACTGTCGATATTATCCTCATAAGATCCTCCTTCTTCATTAATATTAATAAGAGTTAATTCCTTAACTTTATTATAAAATATTAACTGAAGTAGGTTAAGAATCACAAATGCTTAAAACCTATGATTTGAGTTTGTATTATTTTCCAAGAAGGCAAAAATTCTTTGCTATACTATGATAGCAAAATAAGGGGGGTGGGAGGGAAGGGAGGCAAGGTAGTTTCTTATTTCTTGGGGTGAAAGCATTTGAATACGATTTCCTATCTTCAAGAAGACTGTCATGGATAATTAAAAGGAAGATATATGTAAAAGTACTTAGCACAGGGCCTGGAACATGGTAGCTGTTTGATAAATGTGATTCTCCTTCCTTCCTTTCTTCCTTCTACAAATGGACTCCTAGATGATCCTCAAGATGATTCTGAATCCTGGAAGTTCTAAATCATTCCCACTCCATACTTTACTATGCTTCTGTGCTTTTAATAAAGGCTAGTGAACATCTCTATGCTTCATATAGCCTCAGGCTGTTCATTTTATTTCTCCTGGTGTCTAAACAGATAAAAGGCACAAGACATGCAGAGTCAAGATTCAGCATGCTTTACGGATTTTGCCTTACAGAAGGCTATTTTTAATTTGTGAGCTCTGAGAACACATTGTAAAAGGAAATGAGTACTGCTTGTTCAGTCTTCCTCAGTTTGGGACCTTTCCCACCTTCTTCTAGGACAGTGGAGTTCTAAGACATGGGTGGAGATCAGCATCCTCTGTAGGGCATACCTACAAAATCTGTTGGACTCCCTGAGTTTGGGGCACAAACTTGCAGATTTAAAAGGCTTCTGTCATCCTCTTTGCCTCACATATAACAAAGATTATTGAATTCCATTTTCTCAGTCATTGATTTATGCCTTACATTTTTTCTTAATGATAACTAAAACTGTTCAAGAATGTACTCAGTCTATTCATATATGCTGATTAATGGTAATGATGTATTATATTTGTTTATGTGTACCTATCCTTTTTAGCACAAAGGATTAAGTTTTCTTTTAACAAAACATATGATAATTTATAAGATAGAAAACCAGGCCTAAAGAAAAAGGAGAATGTAAACGTGCCAGCCATGAGGGTCAGTGTGGTTTCTGTAACTGACCTTCACATTTAATTATGAATCCCCTGGCAGCCAGGGCTGTAATGTACATCAGAGAGGAAGAAGTATACCAGTGTACAGAAAAGAGAAAAAACTTTTTTTAGCGCTAAATTATAAATAGAATGATACACAGGGATTTACTTTAGAGATATGGAGGTATTTATGGACAAACTTCTTAATATATTTATACCAAATTAAGTGGGGTTCAAATGGCAATTTTTGATGGTAACTTTCAATAAAATACTCATGGCATAGGATTAAAGAACAACTTGGAAGTTGAATACGTGATATTATTAAAGTTTGAGACCAATTCTGAAAGTGCCTGGAAATGCAGTTGATCCAGGGGAAGAGTATAGAAGGCTTAGAGAAGGAACAAACTGTCTCTTAGATAACCTAACTAGAACTCTACATCTCACAACTCCGCTCCTAAAAGAAGGCATAAGAGATTATACTCTTACCTTAAACTAATGTAACACTGTGCCTATTTACTCAAATAAGAGAAATTTTAAATGAGAGATATTATACTCTCAGAATAAGACCTAAAAGACTGGGTTTCTACACTGTTTGAATCCTTAAGCTTGGAAAATCAGAGAAGCAAACACCATGGTGTTAGGTGCCGAATTCGTGCTCCAGCCTGAATTAAAGATCACCCTACCTCCACAGGATTTGACTGCATATGTCTATGGGAGCATTAGATTAAGAATCCTTATAATAATCTGACTTCACTTAGCCAAACTAGAATATGCTCTTTTAATATAGAGGTATAAAGTCTTTTTATCAATCTGGGTTTTCCGTATATCTTCCCATTTAAAACCTCTATGTCATTTCAGCAGGGGGGTTTCCTGATCCCCTATACTAAGGTGGACCTCCCCAGTGTGTGTCTCCCAGCTTACTAATTATACTTACTACTCATTATACTAGTTATAATTAGTCATTTAATGTTTCTCCTCTCCTTCAGAAAGGAAGAGCATAGGAAATAAATTTGTCTCTTTCATTACTGATATTCTTTGTGTCTAGAATATAGTGTCTGATTTATTATCAATCTTCAAATCCCATTTGTTAAATTATTGAATGCATTTTGCTATTTTTCAATATTTCTTTATAACTTTATTTGTTTGTTTCATAGCTTTTGATAAATTATCATTCTACTCATCAGGAGTGAACTCATGTAGTGTGTATGTTGGATGTAACAGGTACGACATCATTTATTCCTTAAAACCCCCCTATGAGAAAAACATGATTATTATCTTCATTTCACTAATGAGAGAACTGAGGCACCAGGAGGGAAAATACTTCCAAGAGTTGTACTGTTAGTAAGTGGTAGAACTAGGATTCACTCTCAGGCAGTCTGGCTCCACATTCCACAATCTTTACCACATAATATGGGACCTATGACTAAATTACCTTTAGGGATTTAATAATTTCACCCTCTCACAGAGTACCCAACTCACTGCATTCTTAACTTTTATTATTAGTAACTCATTATTTTAATCTGCTTTTCTCTGATTTAAAACGTTGAGATTTAATATTGTTTCATTGTTTATTAGCTCCTTGTATTTCTTTAGGAAATTAGTACATATATTTTTAATTGATGGAGATAAAGGGGAAAAAAAGGAAAAAAAGAGGAAAAAGTCTACTTTTCAGGGTAGACCAACAGGGCTAACTAACCAACTAACTAACTAAAGTAACCAACGTGTTGCTTGTAGGGACTAAAAGACATGGGGGAAGGTACCAACAATGTCT
Organism: Acinonyx jubatus; assembly: GCF_027475565.1. Lineage (NCBI taxonomy): Eukaryota > Metazoa > Chordata > Mammalia > Carnivora > Felidae > Acinonyx > Acinonyx jubatus. The sequence continues at coordinate 209,972,707 of NC_069380.1, forward strand.
CTATTTTTAGGGTGGTCATGAATTTATCCTGGAAGCCAGTGCTCTTCAGAGAGGAAAGGGAGCACTGTACTAGTAACATCAGGCAAACTGGAATATAGAGTCACCTTACCTATTTCTTACCTGAGCATCAGGCTGGCTCTAGTTCCGAGAACTAGTGGCTGCTACCAGTTACCACTAATAGTTTTATCCAGCATATCATGTGGGCCATGTTCATTTTTCTAACATTTCAGCATTGCACAACTATTTGTACTGTCCTCTTCAATGTATTCTCTTGGAAGACTACAGCTTATCCCAATGATGCTGCAATTGTTCAAAATATATCTTGTAATCCTATTTGGCATCACCTTGTGAACCATTTATTGGCTTCTTTAAAAAATCCATCTGAATACATCTTATTAATATTTTTTATTCCATTTAGTCAGCTCTTTGCATATAGAGACACTTAATAAATATTAGAAGAATTCAATGAGATGGAATTAGATTCCAAAACTCCAGATGACCCTTAGAGAATGAAGATTCATTACCACTGGGTCTATTCAATTGGCCACAACTCAGAAAAAAAGACTAGAAAGTGATATATGTTAACCATGCTTATCTTTAGGTTTTAGAATTATAAAGTAAAAGTTCAGAAAACAGTAAAGAACAAAACAAAATCAGGCTTTCAATATGAATATGTATTACTTTTAAATTAAAAGAATTTTCATTTTATTTTATTTTTATATACCATGCTTCACGTAATTCCAAAGGAGAATTTTTCAAATATGTTACATTATATTACCATTTGGGGGATATGTGTACAACTTTCAGAAGTGATTACTTTGAAAGGGACAACACACATTTATATGAGTACATTCTGTAATGTTTGTTTAAAAAAATAATCCACTACTTTGTAATCATGCTTCTATTTTAGATATTTTCATGAATATGTCATGACATGGATCATATGAGGGACAGGATTTTAAAAATAAGAGAAATAAACATTCAAGAAATAAGTAGATGACACTGAGGGTCAGGGAACATAGCCAGCTGCCTGGGGAGTGGTCTCTAAAGCTACACTCTTGTCTAGTACTGTGAATTAGAGCAGCAATAGTGGTTCATCCAGAAGTTCTGCCTAGTGGTAAGCAATGTGGACATTTGCCTACCCAGATATTTAGAGACTGAGAATAAGCTTTATCATTCCAGTCTTATGGAATGAACCCGTAGTATAAAAGTTTCAACAATTTGTCTGCATTGGTAGTGTAATGAGGGACTGTTGAGCTTTCAGACTGGAACATTGAGAGGGCATACACAGACAACCCATACCAATATACATACATTTCTGTCAACGGTAGAACCAACTAGAACTGCCGTGCCCTCAACACAAACTGCCCCATAAACCAAGAGCTAATTAAACACAAACAGGGTTGTTATCACTCACCAATAGATGGAGTGGTGTATGGAAGGGTGTTCTGAGCAAGAGTGTCCATGTCAATAGTGAGGCTTTCTATGAAGAGCTATCTGAAACTTGTTGATGGGCAATGGGAAAGAGAAGAGGGAGAGGACACTGTGGCTGGTGGCTGAGAACTCAAGGCCACACCCTAAGGCAGCAGGAATATATGTTGAAGGAGGCCATTGTACCAGCTCCTTTTGAGCCACGGCCATGTTTGGAGCAGATGTTCCTATGTGACTGCTGCATTCTCTGTGGATGAATATTAGGCTGGGATATGAAGAAGGTGGGGACGGTGGAAAGCCAAAACTGGTTCCCCTCTCCCTGTGGAAAGGAGAAGTGTGTGCCCAGTGTAAAAAGAAAACATTATAAAGTGCCTGTTTATGTGCTAAAGTAATTTCTAATTACTGGAGGCTGGGAACGTGGTCTGGTGTGGTTAAAGGAGGGCGCTCAACACCAGGACAGTGACCATTCTGTTCTCTCTGCCCTTAGCCTCCTCATGTGACTGGCTGCAAGTCACCTACCTCCTTCCTCCCCAGAACTCCCAGCTAGATGATTTGGGTAACGTTTCCCATTCAGTCAACACTTGGCATCTGGAATTCTCAAGCCCTTTAAAAATTTAGACTAATTAATAGTATCCCTTTGAGACTGAAAGTTAACTATTATGAACATGATGATACTTCTAGTTGACAGTGATTGGAGACACACAGAGTTTAAATGATTTCCCTCCAGGGGTTAGAATCCCTAAGTGTGGGTAAGAGCTAATCTTGGGCTATCACCACTCAACCCCACACCCTGGCAGACCACACCAGGGAACTCACAGGGTGCTTTGAGGATTAATGAGTTATTTATTCAACCTTTCAGGCAACTCAGATTAGGTGCTAAAGAAATACAAAGCAATTCTAATACAGATGGGGGCTTTATTTTCATAAAACCACACTGATACTGCTGAACCCTTAGCTCATTGGGCAGAGCTCCTTCCTGGTCATCTCCTCTCCACTAGAGACTGTCACAGGACAGACTGTTAAAACTAGATTGAATTATTACTCCTTCATTTTAGTTGTAATTTTTTCTCTTCAAAAAATCACAACATACTCCTTGAAAAAAAAAAGCTTTAGTAATCAAAAATTACACAGATAGAATAATACTTCCTCAACCTTTGTCCTATACCCATCCCTAACAACCCCAATCAAATTTCCCAGTGCTAAACCCTGCCCACTTTCTTCTCTGTCCTCCCAAGCAATCACAGACAGCATTAGTAATAATATTTCGGAGGCTGTGTAGTCTGATTGCCAACTCCATGATTTCCTAGCTATACAATCTTGGTCAAGTTCATTCACCTCTCTCGAGCTTCAGTTTGCTCATTTGCAAAATGAAAATAATTGTAATGTTTCTTTCACAAACATTTCTTTCATGTTTCTTTCATTTAATCTAATTTAAATATTAAATAATATTCCTATTCTGTACAGTTAAATAAATATAAACTATAGTTTTTAGGAATATATACAGTAGTTTATTTTACAGAATAGGGTCATTTCAAGTGATCCTATTTTGAGTTTTGCAAAGTGACTTTTCACCCAACCGTCTGCCATCACCAAAGGATTTCCCCCCTGTTAGTTTTTAAAGATGGGGTAATGTTCAGAATACTAACAGTCTGGCCCAGACATTGAGCAGTCAGGAAGAAGATACTGAACAATCAGAGGAGATGCCAGGCAAAAACAGCAGGTGGATACCAACTAAAATATCAGCAATGTCTAGGGAGCAAACGTATTCTTTTCTGCTTAAATCATCCCTTTAGTTTCTATAGAATGTTTCATCATTTTTAATAGTGCTTCAAAAAGCATGTTTGTGTATTTTTTCATTGATTTCTTGCTAACTTTCTATGTGTCAAGGACCATGCTCTATATGACTTCTATACTTTGAAATGATTAAGGATTACTTTGCGCACATTATATAGCCAGAGTTCCATGTGTGTTTTGAAAGGTTGCATATTCTGCAGTTGTGGATGCATGTTTTTTATATAGCCATAAAGTAATTTTTAAAAATGTGTTATTCATGGGCTCCTGTGTGGCTCAGTTGGTTAAGCATCCGACTCTTGATTTCAGCTCAGGTCATGATTTCGTGGTTCATGAGTTTGAGCCCCATGTTGGGCTCCACACTGAGCATGGAGCCTGCTTGAGATTTTCTCTCCCTCCGCCTCTGCCCCTCCCCCTTCCCTGCTCTCTTATGCATGCACTCTCTTTCTCTCTCCCAACAAATAAAACATTTTTTTAATGTGTTGTTCAAGGGTGCCTGGGTGGCTCAATCAGTTAAGCATCTGACTTCAGCTCAGGTCATGATATTACAGTTCAAAGTTCAAGCCCCACATTGGGCTGTGTGCTGACAGCTCAGAACCTGCAGCCTACTTTAGATTCTGTGTCTCCCTCTCTCTCTCTGCCCCTCCCCCCCTGTCTCTCTGTCTCTCTCCGTCTCTCTCTCTCAAATAAACATTTAAAAATATATTTTTTTTAAAAAATGTGTTGTTCAAGCCTCTGTTACTCCACTGAGTTTTTTTGCTTCTTCTATCAATCATGAAGAGCAATATATTAGAATTTTCCACTATGATTATTGATTCTTCTATCTCTCCTTGTTTGTTTTGTCAGTTTTGGTGGAGGCTAGACTAAATGGTAATTTACAATTACCTTTACAGGTAATTCAAAATCTACTACTACCTCCTCATAAATTAACTGGTTTAGTTTTGTCTACACTGTGGCCCATAAATTAATGATAGTAACAATGGTTATTTTAGATGTCACATGGTTGAACTTCAAAAAAAATTCTAATAAACTGTTCACTATTTAATGTGGATTAGGAAAAAAATAGAAAACTAACACATCAAACTCAATATTTCATGGATTAATTACTTAAAATGAAACCAGACTTAAGTTTTTAAGGAGTCGGCTTAAAGAAAAATATTTCTTGTATAAGGTTACAGATTACACTAGAATATGACAAATATCTTGAAGCTAGTTCACAAATGATTGAGGTTTGAAAGACCTTGAACTAGATAATAAATTAATGAAAAACCTGTTGACACAACAAAAGACATGTTTTTAAATTGGTAAACTGCTCTGCATATTGTGGGCACACAGTAAATATAGTGATGCCTCCTTGTACTAAGGTCTGAGACTAATGCCAGCATAGTAAACTAATTACAGTTTTAAAGATTTTGACTTATTTATACCCAACTTTTATGCAGAAACTATTTCAAGTATTATCTAGGTATAATTAATTGTGCTTTTTCAAGAGATGATATTTACCTTGAATATATTTACATTTTAAAAAGTCTTGCTTTACTTATTTAATTGTTTGGAGGACGCCACCAAGTTTAGATTGTTGATTTTAGGTTGACTTGTGCCCTTTACTTCTGGCTGTTGGGCTGTTTCACCAGCTTTTGGTGGACCAAAAAAGTAAAGGGGTTAGTTGAAGTTTTGATTTTCCATCATTTGTGGATGTTAATTTGCCCTTCCTAAGGCCACTGACACAAGTAATAAATACAACATTGTCAATAGTCCAATAATTTAAACTGAAGAAACTTTGGCTACAATTTTCTAATAGTAGCATAGCTTATGTCTTTATAGTCTTTAAAGGCTACAAAGCACTTTCACAGACACTGATTAAATTAATCTTCACCAAAAAATAAATAAAAATAAAAACAATCTTCACCCAACCTTGTGAAGTAGGTAGAGTGTTGTTATACAAAGTGTGAGGGTGCCCTTGGGAAGTTTGAAGCTAAAGAACTAGCTTCTTTTGAGGCTAGAGAACTGTCTTTTAGGACGTTTAAAGCAGCCAGTGCATTTCAAGAGAAAATGGATTTTATCTTTAGGGTAAGTTCTCCTTTTGTTCCAGGAGACGTTGTTGTCAAGCAGTTATAAGGCAGTACCTTATAGGCAATTCTTAGAAAACCTGTTAGATTGAAATGTTAAGAATTTGGTTTCCTAATGTAAAATTAGTCTATTAAAAGAGCATGACACCAAAGATTTGGACAATTTTTAAAATTTGTTTTAAGTTCCCTTTTGCTGGAAAATACTTTTTGTTCTTGGTAAATGTGTCTATATCCTTGCCTAAACACTGACTGGCTCATAGAAAAGGGTCAGTTGGCTGATGGTCAAGAGGAACAAGCAAGGTTGACCTTCTCTTTCACATCATCTAAACAACAGATTGAGAAATGCATCAGATCTGTGAAGTACACCAGCGAAATCAGTGATTTCTCAAACCTGGTGTCATAAAGGGCTTTAATACTGTATGCTTCAGGCTTTGACACATATACTATGAATCACTGTGATTGCCATGTCCATGACAAGTTGTCCAGGCCACATCTTGGAGGTAGGGATTAGCATTTCCTTGAAGGAAATGGATCTTCCTATCATGATGCATCCTGGGAAAGAAAATAGAGCCTATGGTGATGATTCTCCAATATGCCCACTGATAAGAGCTGAACTGGATTCACATCTCATGGAAGCTTGGCAGGAGTTATGCAGTAATCAGTTTGGGTGTGGGAACTGCTGGGAGCGGTTATAAGCAAAGGTGAATTCACCATGAAGAGAAAGAAGCTTAATGATCAGGGTTTTTCACTTTGCAGGGCCTCTTCAGAGGTCTTAAGAGGAGCCCTGGCAATGTGTATACATGCTCATAGGTTTTCAAACTTGCAAAGCAAAATGTTTTTGTATTATTTTTCTTATAGGAAACCCCAAAATTATATCAATTTCATTCCCCACAGAATCTGAGTCTGTCCTGATTCTAAGATAATCTGTGTTGAACTTCTGTTATCTGCAAGCCTTCAGTAAAGTTCTGTTAAATATTGCAGCCTTGTCTTGACTATCTTTGAAGGAATTAAAGAGTACTGGGTCTATACTTGGGGCGAAATTGTGCAGGGTTGTGGCAATATCCTGGAGAAGTCAGTTACGAGGTGTGGTAGTTGACCAGCAGAAAGTGGAAGAGTGGTCTAAGGAATGACTGTGGGCCAGTGCAGGAGTGTACCTAAGACCAAACATGCTTACCACCACTCCCACCTTTTTAGAGGGAAAGAAGCCTTGAAAGAAAACTTAATCCTACTATTTATGTACATAGGGGCTATTGGAGTTATATTCATTTTAGAGAGTAAGAAACTAAAGAGAACAAATGAAACAAATGACTTAAAACTGTGAAGCTAGTGTGTGGAATTAACAGGAATGGAGCCCAAGCCTTTTGATTTCATGGTCAGTTTCCACCATCCTGAAAGTGGTACCTTGAGGTTCAGAGGTTCCCATCTAGGAAAACTGAACAAAAAGGAAAAGGCAACTTTAAGCTAATTTTGGTTGCTTTTGTAGTGAGTCCCTTACCTGTTTGTATGAACAGCTTGATAACATCCAGGATTCTTGTTTGAGTAGGAGTTTCAAAGCTCTGTTAGTGTGTATCCACTGTCTGATTCCATTTTTAAGAAATCCAAAAGCAGGCAAAACTAATCTGTAGTGATAGCAATCAGAAAGTGGTTGAGGAGGAGGTCAGGGGCATTGATTGATGGGAAAGAGGGCAGGAGGGAACTTTCTTGTTCCATCTATGTCTTATTACAGTCAACAAAACTCATAAAATTGAATACCTAATAATTGTGTATGTCATTGTACATTAGTTAAACCTCAATAAATATATAAAATAAATAAGACTAACCAAAACACCCATAAAATGAAAAATTAAATTAAAACTCTGTTACTCCTCAGAAACATGAGTAAGGATTCTCAAAGCTTAGGGAGGTAAGATTCTCTGTTCTTCCTGTTGCAAGGGAAAATGTTTCCCCACATAGCAACATGTCACATATCTCCTTTTTATCTTTCACTGTCTCTGGAGAACAATATCATTGGCAGACACAGTATGATTATCAGGCAAACAATAATATTATTACTGGAAAAATTGGCAAGTTGTTTTCCACAAAATCCCTTCCCAATCATAGAGTCGCATTTCCTTTCCTCCTATTCTCTGATACTCCAATCTCTCTGCTGCAGGTTGTGGGTTTTTTTATTTTTTATTTTTTAAATAAACTCTAGTATGGCCTTTAATTATAAGTGCTGTATATTTCTGTTCTTCACTGTTCTAATTCAGTAGGATTAATTCCAAGTAAACTAGTACAGATTTAGGGTTTTTACTCTATTTTTTGAAAAGTTTACACTACTCTTTTTTGTTAAATAAATGCATATATTTTTCTGATTATAAAGGAAATATGTCCCTTGGTGTAAATAAATTTAATGTGAGATAACCACTACTCACATTTAAATGTGCTTTTCTTTTGTTGTGTTCCATAGTTGAGATCATGCTGCATACTCAAGTTTTCTTCACCCTTTTAAACATAACATTATAGCATAAGCATTTTCTGACATTATTTGAACCACTTTCTAATACAGGATATGCTTGATAATTATTACTACTTTATTTTTTAATTTGTCAAATAATTCTATCAACTTTCTGCTGATAATTATTTTCCTGTTACATCAATTAATAAATCAATGTCTGTCAAGAGCTTTTTTTCAAGTTTCATGTTAATCAAAGTTGGATAACATTTGTTCAAAATAATAAGCAGATTATGAGTAACTTGAGGGCAAGAATAATATTTCCTCCATCTTTGAATTATCCACAGTGCCAGCATATAATAGGAATTGAATAGACACTTGCAGATTGAATGAATGAATTATGGCCTTTAGATAATATTTCCAGGAATCAAGACTTGAGAGGTAGGTGGCTAGACCTTGCCTTCTGAAAATAGCATGGACTGTGCTGAGGACCCTCAAGCAAAAGTAGAATAATTTTTAGGCTAGTTCTCTCCTGCTCTGAATTTGTAACCCACCTTTTAACACCAGCATGAACTGTATATACATTGACACTGCTCAACAAATTTTGCTTAAAGATTTTACAGGTTCTAGCCACAAATTTTCTAGTTTTTTAACTAGTTATTATTAAATATAATTTTGAATGCATGACTTGTGATGTGCCTTTGTATTATGCCAATTGGTTATTGATTCAATATCATGGAAGCCTTTTAGAACAAGAATTCAAGATATTTTAGAGATTCTTTATTCATGCAGTTACTAAACCTTAAAACATTTAGAGCCAGAGAAGACCTGAGTGATCATCTATTTCAAGATCTCTTTTCAGAAAAGAGGAAGGTAACCAACTGATTTTCCAAGGCGTTCCAGCTAACCAAACTGATGTATCAGCATTTTGACTTCCATTTTTATGTTCTTTATGTGACAATATACTGCCTCATGTGGTTCTATTCTGTGGTTCATTAAGAGCAACACATGTTGAGGAAATATTTCCATTTTTGACAAAATTACTAAGGAGATCAGGATACTATGTATATATGTTATGTATCTCGACTTAAGCAAAACATTTGACAAAGTATTTATCTTTGTGCTTATATAAGAACAGTATAAACTGGATGCTGGGACAATTAACATTTTTTTTCAATATATGAAGTTTATTGTCAAATTGCTTTCCATACAACACCCAGTGCTCATCCCAAAAGGTGCCCTCCTCAATAGCCATCACCTACTCTCCCCTCCCTCCCACCCCCCATCAACCCTCGGTTTGTTCTCAGTTTTTAAGAGTCTCTTATGCTTTGGCTCTCTCCCTCTCTAACCTCTTTTTTTTTCTTTTTTCTTTTCCTTCCCCTCCCCCATGGGTTTCTGTTAAGTTTCTCAGGATCCACGTAAGAGTGAAAACATATGGTATCTGTCTTTCTCTGTATGGCTCATTTCACTTAGCATAACACTCTCCAGGTCCATCCACGTTGCTACAAAGGGCCATATTTCATTCTTTCTCATTGCCACGTAGTACTCCATTGTGTATGTAAACCACAATTTCTTTATCCATTCGTCAGTTGATGGACATTTAGGTATTGTCCACAATTTGGCTATTGTTGAGAGTGCTGCTATAAACATTGGGGTACAAGTGCCCCTATGCATCAGCACTCCTGTATCCCTTGGGTAAATTCCTAGCAGTGCTATTGCTGGGTCATTGGGTAGGTCTATTTTTAATTTTTTGAGGAACCTCCACACTGTTTTCCAGAGTGGCTGCACCAATTTGCATTCCCACCAACAGTGCAAGAGGGTTCCCGTTTCTCCACATCCTCTCCAGCATCTATAGTCTCCTGATTTGTTCATTTTGGCCACTCTGACGGGCGTGAGGTGATATCTGAGTGTGGTTTTGATTTGTATTTCCCTGATGAGGAGCGATGTTGAGCATCTTTTCATGTGCCTGTTGGCCATCTAGATGTCTTCTTTAGAGAAGTGTCTATTCATGTTTTCTGCCCATTTCTTCACTGGGTTATTTGTTTTTTGGGTGTGGAGTTTGGTGAGCTCTTTATAGATTTTGGATACTAGCCCTTTGTCCGATATGTCATTTGCAAGTATCTTTTCCCATTCTGTTGGTTGCCTTTTAGTTTTGTTGTTGTTTCCTTTGCTGTGCAGAAGCTTTTTATCTTCATAAGGTCCCAGTAGTTCATTTTTACTTTTAATTCCTTTGCCTTTGGAGATGTGTCAAGTAAGAAATTGCTACGGCTGAGGTCAGAGAGGTCTTTTCCTGCTTTCTCCTCTAGGGTTTTGATGGTTTCCTGTCTCACATTCAGGTCCTTTATCCATTTTGAGTTTATTTTTGTGAATGGTGTGAGAAAGTGGTCTAGTTTCAATCTTCTGCATGTTGCTGTCCAGTTCTCCCAGCACCATTTGTTAAAGAGACTGTCTTTTTTCCATTGGATATTCTTTCCTGCTTTGTCAAAGATTAGTTGGCCATACGTTTGTGGGTCTAGTTCTGGGGTTTCTATTCTATTCCATTGGTCTATGTGTCTGTTTTTGTGCCAATACCATGTTGTCTTGATGATTATAGCTTTGTTGTAGAGGCTAAAAGCCATTTATGAAAAGCTCATAGCTAACATCATCCTCAGTGGGGAAAAACTGAGCTTTTTCCCTGAGATCAGGAACAAGACAGGGATGTCCACTCTCACCGCTGTTGTTTAACATAGTGTTGGAAGTTCTAGCATCAGCAATCAGACAACAAAAGAAAACCAAAGGCATCAAAATTGGCAAAGATGAAGTTAAGCTTTCGCTTTTTGCAGATGACATGATATTATACATGGAAAATCCGATAGACTCCACCAGAAGTCTGCTAGAACTGATACATGAATTTAGCAAAGTTGCAGGATACAAAATCAATCTACAGAAATCAGTTGCATTCTTATACAGTAATAATGAAGCAACAGAAAGACAAATAAAGAAACTGATCCCATTCACAATTGCATCAAGAAGCATAAAATACCTAGGAATAAATCTAACCGAAGATGTAAAAGCTCTGTATGCTGAAAACTATAGAAAGCTTATGAAGGAAATTGAAGAAGATATAAAGAAATGGAAAAACATTCCGTGCTCATGGATTGGAAGAGTAAATATTGTCAAAATGTCAATACTACCCAAAGCTATCTACACATTCAATGCAATCCCAGATAATTAACATTTTTTAGTGATTCGTTTTATTTCTTGACTTTGTGAGAAATAATATGGGTGTATAAATATGCATAAAGCATGAAGGTGTAGCATAATAGGTTATTATAAAATAGAGATGTGTGTAACCACCAACCAGATCAAGAAATAAAACATTATTAATTCTAAATTAAGGCTATTATGAATAATGGCTGGGGTTTTTTTTCATGCATCCTATATATCCATTTCTGTTGAAGACACACATACATTATGACCTATCAGTTCTGCTTCTAGGATCATAATGTATCTGCATCCTCAATTTTAGTAGATAGTGATTAATTTTCCAAATTGGTTGTATCAGTTTGCACTCTCACTCGTTATATATGAGATTTCCCATGAGCAGTTTTCCCTTTAGGGTTATTATTTTTTGCATACTATTTAAGAAATCTCTTCCTACTCTGAAAATGTTTGCTGGAATTAATTTCTATAATCTTTATTGTTTTGCTTATCACCTGGTTTCGTTTTTGTGTATGGTATGGTACAAGATCAGATTTCTTCTTTTCCATATGAACATTCAGTCTCAACACCAGTAGTGAAGATTGTGTTTTCCTCAGTGCTTTGCAATACTACCTTTTGCATAAGTTAAATCTCTTTACCTGGGTCTCTTATGATCTGTTTGTCTCTTCTGACAATAATACACTGACAGATACAGCTTCAGTAATGGTAAAATAAGTCTTAATTTCCTGGCTTTCTTCTCCAAAAAATTCATTAGTTTTCTGGTCATGATGGAGTAACAGAGAAAAAGAGAGAGAGAGGGAGAGGGAGAAGGAGAGAGGGAAGGAAGGAAGGAAGGAAGGAAGGAAGGAAGGAAGGAAGGAAGGAAAGAGGGAGAGGTTGGGAAAGAGGGAAGGAGGGAGGGAGGAAACATGGAAGGAAGGGAGGGAGAAATAGATTCCCTCATAACTAACTCTGCCATCTCCATCCCATTATCAGAAATGCTCTAAAAAGATTTATGAAGGTAGACATTGTTAGTTTATGTAGTACTACTTCTGAAATCTTGAGTTCAGCACTTGTTAATTTTAGAATCTAAAAAATTCAACTCAACCCAGTAGTATTTGTTGAACATCTACTATGTACCCAACCTTGTAGTAGGTGTTGTAAGGGTTGAGAAGACAAAGTCTAAATCAAAATCAAAATATTCAGAACTCATTTATTCATTATTTTTATTTTTAAGCTTTGAACTATGAGGATTAAAAAGAGCACTGAATTTCAGATTTTACTATAATTTCTCCAGAAAAGACAACTAAATTCCTTTAAATACCTTAGGTCTAACAGAAGTTAACCCTTAATCCAATCGGGAATTTAAAACAAAATACCTGAACAAATACAAAAAGGAAAACAAAAGATCTGTCCCAACAAACCACTGAAAATATTTAAGGAATACAGGAGTCATGTATGTTGTCCAACGCTGAAAATGGATCACCACTGTTTATCAAAGCTGAAGCATTAAATCAATCACACAACTTTTGGTGGATATCTCAGTCATTCTTAGGACTGATTCTAACAGGCATAATTATCTATACTTAATCTTTTTAAATCTTTAGAAAATTTTTCTTTAAAAATATATGTATCCCAGAATGTTGATGTAGAAAGCAGTTGGAAGTAAAGCTCCTCTGATTGATCAGTAAGACCTCCCCTCCAATCTGCCCCATCCTCTCTCTACCAGAACCTATAGCCTCTGAGTCATCTCCAGCACACCCTTGGGATCCATGGATACCTAAAATGGATTCCTAAAAGTGAATATTTTGCATCAGTAATGATTATCTAAACTACTAAAATAAAAACTAACCTTGATTTAGAAAATTGAGTTGGCTCTTCTATTTTGCTTCTAAATTGGTGCTGAGAACAGCACATGACTCCTAGTTCTATAGTAGAACTAGAAACTATCTAGAGAAAATAAGGAAATCAAGACGGTCCACTTGGGAAGGCTTTTGTCTCTCTGCCTATTTCTTACTCTAAGGAGCATCTATAGTCAGTCATCCTAAATCCCTGGTTAGAGTAGTCTATAAAACCATATCAGACAGAATAGAACTTCGTATCATTACATAACTCACATGTCACAAGGCAGACAGGAACTAAACTTTATATTGTCTTTCTTTACAGAATAAGAAAATTTCTGACCCTATTCCCCTGATTTCAGGGCTAATGATTTGATAGAGTGTAACTAAACCTAGCACAGCATGAAGAAGACCTTTACAAGGAGGCATTTCCTCTATATTCAGAACATATAAACCTGCATCCAGGCATAAAACCTGTTGGATAAGTTCTCCAAAGGAAGAGTAATCTTATTCTGGTTTCTCTCATCTCCCAATTTAAGGTAGGCCCCTCATCATTCCCTGGACCTCTTCCTAAACCAGGGTGGTGGCGAAACTGAGAAAGCATTAACAAATATGTGTAGGAAGGGTAAAAAAAGTGAAGAAAAACAGAAATAGACATTGCAACAAGGAACTGAAAAGGGCAAAGAATCAAGCAAGGCAGTTTGCTCACCCTGGGACATGTAGTGAATTCTCTTTTCTATGTGGTGCCTCATTCTCCCTTCATCCAGGTGGTGGCACTGGTGCTCTTTCTGCCTTATTTTGTGGGACAGCATTCAGCTTGTCTCCCTAAAATAGGAGGAACTCTTAAGAGGTAAATTGAAGAGAGGAGGAACACTTGGCTGCCTATTATTGGGTCTATTAAAACAAAGCTTCCTGGAAGACCATTCCTTTGCAATACATTGCCTTAACAAGGATGTAATAATATGTGAGCAAGAGAAGAAAAAAAGAAAGGAATTGGAACTATAAATGGAATGTAGCCTATGGATGGAGCACTCAGGGATGGAGCTGGGAGAGCTACTCTAGTTTTTTAAGGCAGTCTTAAAAATGATTGGATTAGATAGTTTATATCCTAAATTATGCATATTGTAACCACAAACACATAAGTCAGTTTCTGTCATTCTCAAAAACTATATAAACTTCCCCATTCTGTTACTTTACATGGTGCCCAATTTTATGGACAGGACGAAAAAAAAGCATAAAGATAGGCAAGATCACATAGCAAGTTGGTGATAAAGTTCTCTGGAGACCTGTACTGTGTGAGCAAAGACACTAGATGATAAAGACACAGCTGCATGACCATGATAGACTCTCACTTGGAAGTTTTCCTCGTTAAGATAAGAAATTCTCTGACTATATCATAGGTGCTTTTGGACACATGCCTTGCAAATAAGCATTTTTATTTTTCTATGTGTTTCTAAAACATAAGACTCAAATATGGAAATGGATCTAAATTACAAGGAGACCACCTCAGGCTGTCAAGTGGTCCTGGAAAAATGAGCACTAGTCTTGTTTATCAAGCAAATGTATTATCACATCATGGCCTATAAATAAAATAAATAGCATTTCTGAATATTTCTATTTGGGGATTCCTCAGTAAAGCTACAGAGAAAGGATTTCAAATGGGAACTATAGCAAAACATACCAAAACATTGGTGGTGGAGACATTGGTTTATACTTCTTCCCTGGTCTCTATCAGATTATGCAATTTGTGTAAGCCACTTAACTTTTCTGTACCCCCAATTTCCTTCTCTGTAAAACAAATAACTTCAACTGGATTAATCTAGCCATCATGCTTTTGAAACTCTCTTTGTAACTAAACGTTCCTCCACCTGAAATTGCTTCTAGCCAGAGTTGCTTCCTCAAAACAATTTATCCTAAAACTAAAATCTGTATGGAAAAACACCAGGTTAGTTAGAAGTACCTGCCCACCTTGACTCTCTCTGTGGCTTTTCTCCATAGTATTTCAAGGCCACTGTAACACACTGTTGCAGTATGTAAAACTTAATCATTGACCAGAAATGTCCATGGAGCTGTTATATTTCACAATGCATCTTCCTTAAATACTCACCATTTCCATGACTATCCAGAACTCTATTGTTAGCTCCTAGTTTTTGCAGACAAAGAGAAAACAGGGTTAGAATAGACTGGGAATGAATGTCAGTCCCATGAATGAATGTCATGCAAGGTCCTACCACCCAACTCAGGTAAGAATGATAAGAACTCACAGGGAAAGTGAAGGTACATGTTTCATCGGTAGCAAAAGTGTTTTGTTTTGTTTTGCCATATATTCATTAGTCTTGGATAGTACAATGCTAAGCTAACACGAGCTGTACTTTGTATGTGGTTGTGTTTTCTTTATAGGAGAAATTTTTGTGTCTGTAGAGGTTTTGAGTTGATCACAAAACAGTATTAATCCTAAATAAGGGAGCATACATATCTCAGGTTCTATCCTGGATAATTGACATCATCCTGTTCATAGTGACATAATATATTTGCCCCCTGCCACTTGGCTTTGTGCTCTCAGGAACCATGAGGTCTCTGACTAATGTTGATTAATGTGCATCCTGCCTAATTTATTTTTTATTTAATGAGAAGATCAGTAGGCAAAAGATATAATTCTGTTCTGACTTTCAGAAGTCCACATTTAGCCAAAGGATTTGATCCAAATATGGTTGGATACTGATATATCTGAAAAGCAAACCATTCACATGAGCACAAGTGACTCAAGATATGTTGTTAATAACTATCTGATAAGAATTGTAAGGCACCTCTTTCTTGCAGACACTATACTAAAAAGATATTTGACAGAATCTAAAAATTGCACTGATAAAGTAAAACTAAAGGGATATGTAAACTGTTATTGCTTGGATAATGGGTTCATTCCAGGTTTCTCAGAATTCACATACTAACACTGCCACATTCAACTTCCCGATTGGCCCCTTTTCTCTATTTTGCAAAATAAGCCATTTTCCATTAAGATGAAAAGTTATGTCTAAAAAATGTACAACTAGTGTCAGAGAAATTATATTCTATGCTCTCTTCTAGGATTTTTATAGTTTCTCACATTTAAGTCCTTAATCCATTTTGAATTTATTTTTATGTATGGTGTAAGAAAGTGGTCTTGTTTCAGTCTTTTGCATGTAGGTCTCCAGTTTTCCCAACACTGTTGAAGAGACTGTCATTTTCCCATTGCATATTCTTGCCTCCTTTGTCCAAGATTAATTGACCACATAATAGAGGGTTTAATTCTGGGCTTTCTGTTCTGTTCTATTGATCTATGTATGTGTATGTTTTGGCTAAAATTAAAAACTCAAGAAAGAACAGGTGTTTGTGAGGCTATGGAGAAGAGGAACCCTCGTACATTGCCGGTAGGAATGCAAACTGGTGCAGCCACTGGGAAAGACGGTATGGAGGTTCCTCAAAAATTTAAAAAATAAAACTACCCTATGACCCAGTAATCAGACTACTGAGTATTTACCCAAAGAGTACAAAAACACGAATTTGAAAGGATATGTACCTCCCTATGTTTATTGTAGCACTATTTACAATAGCCAAACTACAGAAGCAGCCCAAATATCCATCGATAGAAGAACGAATAAAGAAGATGTGATATCAGCAAAGGAAACAATCAACAAAACTAAAAGGCAACCAACGGAATGGGAAAAGATATTTGCAAATGACATATCGGACAAAGGGCTAGTATCCAAAATCTATAAAGAGCTCACCAAACTCCACACCCAAAAAACAAATAACCCAGTGAAGAAATGGGCAGAAAACATGAATAGACACTTCTCTAAAGAAGACATCTAGATGGCCAACAGGCACATGAAAAGATGCTCAACATCGCTCCTCATCAGGGAAATACAAATCAAAACCACACTCAGATATCACCTCACGCCCGTCAGAGTGGCCAAAATGAACAAATCAGGAGACTATAGATGCTGGAGAGGATGTGGAGAAACGGGAACCCTCTTGCACTGTTGGTGGGAATGCAAATTGGTGCAGCCACTCTGGAAAACAGTGTGGAGGTTCCTCAAAAAATTAAAAATAGACCTACCCAATGACCCAGCAATAGCACTGCTAGGAATTTACCCAAGGGATACAGGAGTGCTGATGCATAGGGGCACTTGTACCCCAATGTTTATAGCAGCACTCTCAACAATAGCCAAATTGTGGACAATACCTAAATGTCCATCAACTGACGAATGGATAAAGAAATTGTGGTTTACATACACAATGGAGTACTACGTGGCAATGAGAAAGAATGAAATATGGCCCTTTGTAGCAACGTGGATGGACCTGGAGAGTGTTATGCTAAGTGAAATGAGCCATACAGAGAAAGACAGATACCATATGTTTTCACTCTTATGTGGATCCTGAGAAACTTAACAGAAACCCATGGGGGAGGGGAAGGAAAAGAAAAAAGAAAAAAAAAGAGGTTAGAGAGGGAGAGAGCCAAAGCATAAGAGACTCTTAAAAACTGAGAACAAACCGAGGGTTGATGGGGGGTGGGAGGGAGGGGAGAGTAGGTGATGGGTATTGAGGAGGGCACCTTTTGGGATGAGCACTGGGTGTTGTATGGAAAGCAATTTGACAATAAATTTCATATAATAAAAAAAAGAAGGAAAAAGATGAAAAAAAAAGATGTGATATGTATGTATAGGCAAAATAGGTGAAGGGCATCAGGAGTGCACTTGTCTTGATGAGCACTGAGTAATGTATGGAACTGTTGGATCACGATATTATACACCTGAAAGTAATATAACTCTATATGTTAACTATGCTGGAATTAAATTAAATTAGATTCTCTGTCCCTACAAAAGTATGAATTTCTATCCCATTAATAATACTGAATGATTAATGTCTTAACAGTGATAAAATTTTTAGAATGAGTAAAAATTATATAGGATCCCATTTTTACTTCATAATTCTGATGTATTATCCTGCCTTCTATTTTGTCTGTAAAACTTTTATAGGATAGAGTGCATCAACCTGTTGGAATCACCTGAGGAGTTCAAAAAGCTACTGATGCCCAAGCTGTCCCCTAGACCAATTAAGCCTGAACCTCTGGGAGGTAGGATGCAGGCATTAGTAGGTACCAAAGCTCCCCAGGTGATTTAAAGGCCACTGAGGTTGTAAGCCACTGACTTACAGCGTACTCTTATGACCAAAGGTTTAAATGAGGATCAGCTTCCGTGTTCTTTTCTTTACCAGAATTCTGCAATAAAAAGAATAAAATTTCCAAATAAAAAAATTAAAAAGATCAGTTAACTATAAAAAAATAAAATAAAATGAAAAGTTATGGAAGGAATGTTTACAGGCCTTCAATAATTTACATTCTCTGCAACCCCAATAGAAATCTTAATGGGTTATGGCAGGAAAGCAAGGTAACCTTAAGCTCACCGAGCCTCTTCTAACCCTAAATTGTGGTCAGGGCTTGTTGGGTTTGTGAGGTTTTAGACAAGTAAACAAAGTGCAGTTTAACTCTTTTCTGCTCCCATCCTTCCTAAAGCCTTGCTCTTTTTAGGTTCTGCTTTGGTTAAATCTCCTCTGGCAGTTTTCACTCAAACTGTATCCCCTTTCAATGTTCTGAGAAAGTATTTACTGACTTGCCAGCCATAGATTTTCAAATGTTTACAAGTTGCAGTGCTCTTCACTCAGACATAATCTTTCATGGGCACCCAATAGGTAAAGCAGATAAAATGTCTGTTGAAATACAGGGAGAGGCCCCAGAGCCCCACTTGATCTATCTTCACTTCTCCCCATCACCTCCCAGCTGCCCATGAAGGGGACTCATGGAACTCCCAGGGTGTGCAGAACTCAATTTGAAAACTGCCATCCTACTCAAAAATATTTCCTCCCTTCCTCTGGGCTGCTATTTTATTCACTGTTTCTAATATTCATTTATTTATGTATTCATTCAGTAAATTTTTATTGAGTACAAGCTGTGAATATCTGGCATTTAATTATGTATGGCCTGCTTATAACACTTATCTAATTATGTTGGAATTCTCAGTTTAAATGTCTGCTTCCCTATAGACTGTGGATTCTTCCTTGGATACTCTGATCCTACATAGAAATTAACATAATACATTCTTGATTTTCCCATAAATCCACAAGTCTCTGCTCAAATGCCACATTATTAAAGAGGTCCTGGCTGACCATCCAACCTCAAGTCATACCTATTTCACCCTCTCTCCCTCTGTAGGCCAAGCTGCTTTATATTTTTCTCAAGACACCAGATAAATTGTATATATATAAATTATATATATATAATGTAGATATAAAGTATACATAAAATGTCTATATATATATATATATAATGTCTATATATATATATAGACATTTTATATATATATATATAGACATTATATATATATATATATATATATATATATATATATATATATATCCCTTCAGAATATAGGCCCTTTTTTTATTCACAGTTACATCCTTAGCATTTAGAACAGTGCTGGACACTTAAATTGGTACTCATTAAATATTTGTTGAAGGGGTGGATGAATAAATAAAGCAAGTAAATATGACTATATATTATTAGCTTTAAAAAGATATTCATGTTAAAATGTATGTGTAACTTATGTCCCTCACTGGAATGACACCTTTTTTTTTTTTTAACTTGGCTTTGTTAGTTAATTATTTAGCATGCTTTAAATATAGCCAGTCTACCTTCATGCTTCCCTATGATGACAGTGTTTCTGAAGAAGTATAATTTCAGGACTAAAGAGAATGCTTAATGGTTCTATATTTTAATTTTTCCTATAAATGGAAGTTGATCTATATCCTGGTCTTTCTCTATTTTTTTGCAAATATATCATTTTTTATTTTTTAATTTTATTAAGTTTTTTCTTTTTTCGTATACAGTGTTTATTAGTTTCTGGTATACAACATAGTCATTCAACAATTCTATACATTATCAGTGCTCATCATGCTAAGTATACTCTTTTTTTTATGTTTATTTTTTTTTTTTGAGAAAGAAAGAGAGACAGACAGAGCACGAGCTGGGGAGGGGCAGAGAGAGAGAAGGAGACACAGAATCTGAAACAGGCTCCAAGCTGTGAACTGTCAGCAGAGAGCCCAAAGCAGGGCTTGAACTCACAAACTGTGAGATCATGACCTGAGCCAAAGTCGGACACTTAACCAACTGAGCCACAGGGGTGCCCCATGCTAACTATACTCTTTAATCCCTGTCAACTATTTCACTCATCCCCCCACCCACCTCCCCTCTGGTGACCATCCATTTGTTCTCTATAGTTAAGAATCTGTTCTAAGTTTCTCTCTCTCTCTCTCTCTCTCTCTCTCTCTCTCTCTCTCTGTCTTGTCTTTGCTTGTTCGTTTGGTTTCTTAAATTCCACATATGAATGAAATCGTATGGTATTTCTCCTGCTCTGACGGACTTATTTTGCTTAGCATTATACTCTCTAGCTCTATCCATGTTGTTGCAAATGACAAGATTTCATTCTTTTTTGGTGACCGAATAATTCCATTGTGTGTGTGTGTGTGTGTGTGTGTATATATATATATATATATATATATATATATATATATATACCACATCTTCTTTATCCATTCATCAATACATGGACACTTGGACTGCTTCCATAGTTTAGCTATAGTAAATAATGCTGCAATAAACAAAAGGGTGCATATGTCCTTTTGAATTAGTGTTGTTGTATACTTTGGGTAAATACCCAGTAGTCTGATTACTGGATCACAGGGTAGTTCTATTTTTAATTTTTTGAGGAACCTCTATACTGTCTTCCCCAATGGGTGCACCACTTTGCATTCCTACCAACAGTGCATGAGGGTTCCTTTTTCTCAACATCCTCACCAACGCCTATTGTTTCTTGTGGTTTTGATTTTAGCTATTCTGACAGACTTGAGGTGATACCTCATTGTAGCTTTGATTTTCATCTCCCTGATGGAGCTGGGAGCTCCCTGATTTTCATTTCCCTGATGATGAGTGATGTTGAGAATCTTTTCATGTGTGTGTTGGCCATCTGGATGTCTTTTTTGGAGAAATTCAGTTCATGTCTTCTGCCCTTTTTTTAATTGTATTTTTTGGGGTTTGTGTGTTAAGTTGTATAAGTTTTTTTTATATATTTTGGATACTAAACCTTTATTGGCTATGTCATTTGAAAATATCTTCTCCCTTGGGGTGCTTGGGTGGCTCAATCAGTTGAGCGTCTGACATCAGCTCAGGTCATGATCTTGCTGTTCGTGAGTTTGAGCCCCATACCAGGCTCTGTGCTGACAGATCAGAGTCTGGAGCCTGCTTCAGATTCTGTGTCTCCCTCTTTCTGTCCCTCCCCCACTCACGCTCTGTCTCTCTCTCTCAAAAGTAAATATTAAAAAAAATTTTTTTAAAGAAAATATCTTCTCCCATTCAGAAGGTTATCTTTTAGTTTTATTGATTGTTTCCTCTGCTGTACAGAAGCTTTTTTTTTTACTACCAAATAGTTTATTTTTGCTTTTGTTTCCCTTGCCTCAGGAAACATATCTAGAAAAGTGTTGCTATAGCTGATATCTGAGAAATTACTGCCTGTGCTCTCTTCTAGGATATTTATGGTTTCAGGTTTCACATTTAGAATACAGAACTTTCACCTCTTCGGTTAAGTTTATTTCTAGGTATTTTGTTATTTTTGGTATAATCGTAAATAGGACTGCCTTCATAATTTCTCTTTATGTTCCTTTATTATTAGTGTATAAAAGTGCAACATATGTCTATACATTGATTTTGTATCCTGTGACCTTATTGAATTCACTTGTCAATAATAGTAGTTTTTTGGTGGAGTCTTTTGGGTGTTTTACATATATTATCATGTCATCTGCAAATAGTGACAGTTTTACTTTTCCTTACCAATTAGGTGCCTTTGGCTATGGTTAGGACTTCCAGTATTATGTTGAAAATTTGAGAGTATTGAACCACCCTTGCATACCTGGAATAAATACTGCTTGATCGAGGTGAATGATTTTTTCCCTCTATTGTTAGATTCAATTTGCTAATATTTTGTTGAGGATTTTTACATCTTTTATTATTGGAAAATATAATTCTTCTAAAACATCTAGAACTTAGTAAAAAAGAAGAAACTGGGAATCAGAATCTGGGAACTTGTTGGCATGTACAGCTAATAAGCTTGTTGTTAAGAAGCTGGCCCTGTGTTCACAGCTAGGCCATGTATTCCCCTGCTGGACATAAAAAAAATCTCACATGATACCAATATCAGACAAGGTCACTCTGAGACCATGACAGTGTGAGACAAAACAATGTCACTTTATAATTCAATCTAAACATAGACAAAATCAAGGCCACTGTGCCACCCACAAAATACCAAACCTCTCTCTCCCTTAGTTATTTCAAATGATTGCTGCTTCTTTGCCAGTTATAGCCTTATCTACTCTTTTTGTCTGACCTATCCATTTATTGAGAAAACCAATTATGAAATTATCTCCACCTCTGACAGTATCCTAAGTAGAGCAAACCTCCTGCTTTTTACATTCCCTCCTCAAATCACTCAACCAAAGCCAAAATACCATATATAATAGATTCTTTCCAACACCCTATTATTCTGCTTAGGCTACCATAACAAAATACCATGCAGTGGACAGCCTAAACAACAGAAATTTATTTATTTACGGTTCTAGAGGCTAGAAGTCTAAGAATAGGGTGTCAGCATGGTTACTTTCTGCTGAGAACTCTCTTCCTGACTTGTAGATGGCTGCCTTCTTACTGTGTCTTTACATAGTGGAGAGAGACAGCAAGCTTTCTGGTGTCTCTTCTTATAAGGGCACTAATCCCATCATGAAGATCCCACCCACATGACTTCTATCTAACCCTAGTTACCTCCTAAACACTTCATCTTCAAATACAATCATGATCACGTTGGGGGTTAGGATTTCCACACACGAATTTGGTGGGGGGATACAAACATTCAGTCCATAACAGCCTTCTTACTGAGACACCCAGTGGTTCCATGGTGTGCATCTTTTCTTACTGTATCAAGTAATAATGCAAACTTGTTCAATTAAAGACCTATTCCTGGTGGTCTTTAGCTGGATGGTATTTGTATTAGAAAATACTGCTTTTTACAAAAACTACTGCCAATTTATTTCATTGAGATTAGGCAAGTAGAAAGATTTTTAGCAGAAAGTTGATATTCCTTGAAGGAAATTAAACCAAAGTATTGAGAAAATTGTTTATTTTTTCTTACCATTTCTAATTTTTTCTATAATGAAATGCATTATCTTTACAACCAGAAAATATATGTTGAAATATAATTTTCAATCATTTAGTAGTTAGAAGTATAGGTTTCAGTTGAGAAAATTGTTTAAATTGCACTATTAAGACACTTTTCTAAAGAAGACATCCAGATGGCCAACAGACACATGAAAAGATGCTCAACGTCGCTCCTCATCAGGGAAATACAAATCAAAACCACAGTGAGATACCACCTCATGCCAGTCAGAGTGGCTAAAATGAACAAATCAGGAGACTATAGATGCTGGAGAGGATGTGGAGAAATGGGAACCCTCTTGCACTATTGGTGGGAATGCAAACTGGTGCAGCCGCTCTGGAAAACAGTGTGGAGGTTCCTCAAAAAAATTAAAAATAGATCTACTCTATGACCCAGCAATTGCACTCCCAGGGATACGGGAGTGCTGATGCATAGGGGCACTTGTACCCCAATGTTTATAGCAGCACTTTCAACAATAGTCAAGTTATGGAAAGAACCTAAATGTCCATCAACTGAAGAATGGATAAAGAAGACGTGGTTTATATACACGATGGAATACTACTTGGCAATGAGAAAGAATGAAATCTGGCCATTTGTAGCAATGTGGATGGAACTGGAGGGTATTATGCTAAGTGAAATAAGTCAGGCAGAGAAAGACAGATATCATATATTTTCACTCATATGTGGATCCTGAGAAACTTAACAGAGAACCATATGGGAGGGGAAGGGGGGAAAATTACAGACAGGGAGGGAGGCAAACCATAAGAAACTCTAAAATACTGAGAACTGAGGGTTGATGGGGGGTGGGGGAGAGGGGAAAGTGGGTGATGGGCATGGAGGAGGGCACCTGTTGGGATGAGCACTGGGTATTGTATGGAAACCAATTTGACAATAAATTATATTTAACATAATTTTAAAAATCCAATTTTGAGCTGATGTAAATAAATACAAACTCCTAAAGTCAGCCTGAGTATTTTTCAGTAAAAGATTTATCAAAATATTTTAAATAAAAAGAATGACTACATCTAATTAATAAACAAATAGTAAATAAATTGTACTATTAAGACTAACACCTTGGCATTTGAAGTACCAACTTTGCAAGATATACACTACAGAGGAGATGGAATTTGGAAGGATGAAGTTCCCACTTAATTAATAAAACCAACTATTTAATGTAACCACAAATTGCGTCAATAGATATCAAGTTCTCAGCTGGCTCACAGTAACATAATTTGATCTGCTAATATTTGTCTAGAATATTTAAGTTAATACACCCTCTATTGTCTTGCATTTAGTGACTGTAAGACCCTTTCAACGTATCAACAGTTCTTCAAGTGTCTTCAGGCAATGATAATGAAATACTTAATTCTCAAGCCCATATATGCATAATTCAAAGATCTTCCTTAAAATTCATCTTTTCTACCATAAGTTTAAAACAAAGAATTAGCAGAGAGACCTCAGGCAATCTGAATACACATAATCATACCACAAACATTGCTTTCACCCAAAGCAGCCAGGATTTCAGAAGTATGCCCTCTCGCTCTGAGCAGATAGCATATTCATTCTTAGGAGACATGTGTCTGTAAAAACTGACATCACCCATAAGAGCCATTGAAGCTCTTATGCATAATGACTTTTATGCCCAGAATTTCTAACAATAAGCTAAAACCAAGATCCAACAAATGTAAATTACTTTGTTCTATATTACTGAAGAAATTGACTGACTTATATGTAGAGTAATTGTCACTTCTATGGCTCAGTTTTAGAGGAAATACAGGATCTGGTGCATACATTTTCCCTTTTATTCAGTAAGGCCTTAGATCAGGGACGTTGGAGTGGCTAAATTGGTTAAGCATATGAATCTTGATTTCAGCTCAGGTCATGATCTCATGGTTTCTGAGAAAGAGCCCTGCCTTGGGCTCTGCACTGACAGCACAGAGCCCGTTTGGTATTATCTCTGTCCCTCTCTCTCTGCCCCTCCCCTGCTCGCTCGCTCTCTCTCTCTCTCTCTCTCTGTCTCTCTCTCTCAAAATAATAAACTTAAAAAAATAATAATGCTTTAGATTACATAGAAGCCCTTTGTTTTTGTAGTTTAAAGCCTTTTACCTAAATGCAACCACTGGGTTATTAGGCTTTAAACTGAGTAGAATTCTCTACCTAGCAAAATACCACGAAAATAGAAAGTACTTGTAAGTACTGTAGAGGAGGGGTACCTTAACAAAAGCTACTCAGACTTAAATATACATAAGAATCATATGATCTTGTTAAAATGCACATTCTGATTAATTTGGTCTGGGGTGATATCTGAGATACTGCATTTCTACAAAGCTCTCAGATGATACCCATGCTGCTTGGCTATCATTTAGTCTTATCTTTTTTAAAGTAAAGTCATAGTAATCTGCTATTTCATTGTAGAAATCAAAATATCCCTTTGGGATTTCCCTCTTCCTCACCTCTTTTCATCTACTCCATCCCTTGGTTAAGCCCACTTAAGCATGGTAAAGTACAATTTAGGTAATTGAACAATTGTATTTCCTAGAATACAACAGATATTAAAACCAGTGTGGTTTGCATGATGTACAAAATCAAATGCTTCTCATTAATTTCCTCTGATCATCACTAAAATTAGAAGCAATTTGTCTGCTGTTTAAAAACTAGATTCATGGTTACTGGAAACAAAATAGCAATTTTACAAATACTATAAAAACACAAAGATCACTAAATTGTATTCAACCTAACTCTGCATTATTCATACGTACTACATCCTGTAACAATTACTAATGTTGTTATTGTTTTTCTTTATTATAAAGAAAAGTTATGATCACTTGCAGTATACATTTTAAAATATCATTCCACAATAGTTGTCATTCTTCTTAGGCTGAAACAATTATATTTGTACTCATTCTTCAATCCAATTTAGGTACTAAAATCCATAATGAATCCTACTAGGGAAAACGACAACAAATTATCCATAGCTACAAGGAATTTACATCCAAAATGTATGAAACCATTACATTATACTGAAAAGTTTAAATTTTAATTGTGGTTTGACTAATCCTTTTCTCAGGAAATTGCCCAAATTCACTGAAGGCATAGCCATGGTCCTAGGCCCACTTCTCAAATATTTTCAACTAACTTTAAAGTTTAGTACAGGCTTTTCCAAAATGATCTTTTTGTCTCCTATTTTCTAACTCTAAAGATAATGGCAGGGGAAGAGTATCTTCTAAATTACTGAACCACACAAACTGACACATTTCAACTTTAAATAATCTTGTTATTTTACTGTTGGCTGTAAAAATCTTAGGGTGCCTATGTTTTCCTTTTATTTACATTAATGTTTTCTCAACAATTCAGTTTTTTTTACGTTTATTTATTTTTGAGAGAGAGACAGAGTACAAGTGGGGGAAGGGCAGAGAGGGTGACACAGAATCCAAAGAAGGATCCAGGCTCTGAGCTTTCAGCACAGATTCGGACACACGGCTTAAACCCATGAACCATGAGATCATGACCTGAGCTGAAGTTGGATGCTTAACTGACTGAGCCACCCAGGCACCCCTCAACAATTCAATTTTATATAACTTGTTTTTGTGACTGAAAGAAAGCATGAGTAATTCACAAAACAAATGTTCCTGTTGTAGATTCATTGTTTCCTCTAACTACTAGAAGCCTACAAAGGAAAACGAAGTTGTGGTTGACTGTGATCTATGGAGATTATTATGGTGTTCATCCGGTCTTTCTATCTATCACTGCCACTACCACAAAGATGAAATAGCATTGAATACACAACACCCAGGTTTCAGTACTGATGTTGGGTACCACATCTTCATCTTTTATACACTTCTTTTTTAAATTTTATTTATTTTTTTAAGTTTTTAATTTTAATTCCAGTATGGTTAACATATAGTGTTAAATTAGTTTCAGGTGTACAATATAGTGATTCACTAATTCTATACATTATTCAGTAACTATCATGATAAGGGTACTCTTTAACCCCCAACACCTACCTCCACACACACCCACACACACCTACCTCTCCTCTGGTAACCATTGGTTTGTTCTCCATAATTAAGAGTCTGTTTCTTGGTCTATCTCTGTTTTTCTTTGTTCATTTGATTTGTTTCCTAAATTCCACATATGAGTGAAATTATGTGGTATTCATCTTTCTTTGACTGACTTATTTCAGTTAGCATTATACCCCCTAGTTCTATCCATACTGTTGTAAATAGCAAGATTTATTCTTTTTTGTGGCTGAATAATTCCATTGTATATGTGTGTGTGTGTGTGTGTGTGTGTGTGTGTGTGTGTGTGTATATATATATATATATACCAAATCTTTTTAATCCATTCATCAATACATGCACACTTAGACCACCTCCATAGTTTGGCTCCATAGTTTGTAAATAATGCTGCAGTAAACATAGGGGAACATATATCCTTCTGAATTAGTGTTTTTGTTTTCTTTGGGTAAATACCCAGTAGTCTGATTAGTGAGTCATAGGATAGTTCTATTTTTAATTTTTTGAGGAACCTCTGTACTGTCTTCCCCAGAGGCTGCAGCAGTTTGCATTCCTTTTTCTCCACATCCTCACCAAACCTGTTTTTTTGTGTGTTTTTGATGTTTGCCTTTATAACAGACGTGAGGTAGTATCTCACTGTGGTTTTGATTTGCATTTCCCTGATAATGGGAGATGTTGAGCATCTTTTCATGTGTGTGTTGGCCATCTGGATGTCTTCTTTGGAGAAATGTCTATTCTTGTCTTTCACCCATTTTTTAATTGTATTATTTGTTTTTTTGTGTGTGTTGAGTTGTGTAAGTTCTTTACATATTTTGGAAACTAACCCTTTATCTGATATGTCATTTATAAATATCTTCTCTCATTCAATAGATTCCCTTTAATTTTGTTGATTGTTTCCTTTGCTGTACAGAGCCATTTTATTTTGATGTATCCCAATAGTTTATTTTTGCTTTTGTTTCTCTTGCCTCAGGAGATATATCTAGAAGAATGTTGCTATAGCTGATTTCCAAGAAATTACTACCTGTGCTCTCTTCTAGGATTTTTATGGTATCCGGTCTCACATTTAGATCTGTAATTCATTTTAAGTTTACTATTGTGTATGTGAGAAAGTGGTCCAGCGTCATTCTTTTGCATGTAGCTATTCAGTTTTCCCAACACTATTTTTTGAAGAGACTGTCTTTTTCCCATTGCATATTCTTGTCTCCTTTGTCAAAGATTAACTGACCATATAATCATGGGTTCGTTTTGGGACTCTCTTTCCTGTTCCATTGCTCTATGTGTCTGTTTGTGTGCCAGTACCATGTTATTTTGATTACTACAGCTTTGTAGTATATCTTAAAACCTAGAATTCTGACACGTGTAGTTTTTATTCCTTTTCAAGATTGCTTTGTCTATTCAGGGTCTTTTGTGGTTCCATGCAAATCTTAGGATCATTTATTCTAGTTCTGTGAAAAGTTCTGTTGCTATTTTGATAGGGATTGCTTTAAGTATGTCGATTGCCTTGGAGGTATGGACATTTTAACATTTGTTCTTCCAATCCATAAGCATGGAATATCTTTCCATTTGTTTGTGACAATTTCTTTCAATGTCTTATATTTTTCAACCAAGTTTAAAAGTTCATTCCTAGATATTTTATTAATTTTTGGTGCTGTTGTAAATGGGATTGTTTTCCTAATTTCTTTTTGTGCTGTTTCATTATTAGCATATACAAATTCAGTGGATTTCTGTATATTGATTTTGTGTTCTGTGACCTTACTAAATGCATTTATCAGTTCTAGCTGTTTTTTGGTGGCGTCTTTAGGAGTCTTTAGGGATAGTATCATGTCATCTGCAAATAGTGTCAGTTTTACTTCTTCCTTATTAATTTGGATGCCTTTTATTTCTTTTTCTTGCCTGATTGCTATAGTTGGGAGTTCCAATACTAAGTGGAATAACAGTGGTGAGAGTGGACATCCTTGTCTTCTTCCTTATCTTAGAGGAAAAGCTCTATTTTTCACCTTTGAGTACGATGTTAGGTGTGGGTTTTTCATATGTGGCTTTATTATGTTGAGGTATGTTCCCTCTAAACCTACTTTGTTGAGGGTTTGTATCATGAATGGATGTTGTACTTTGTCAAATGCTTTTCTGCATCTAATGAAATGATCATCTGGTTCTTATCCTTTCTCTTGTTGATGTGATATATCATGTTGATTGATATGCAAATTTTGAACAACTCCTGTATCCCATGAATAAATCCCACTTGGTCTTGGTGAATGACTTTTTTAAATGTATTGTTGGACTCAATTTACTAATAATTTGTTGAGGATTTTTGCATCCATGTTCATCAGGGAAATTGGCCTATAGTTCTCTTTTTTTATGTTTTTTTTTTTTTAATCTGGTTTTGGTATCAGGGTATTGTGGGCCTCAAAATGAATGTGGAAGCTTTTCTTTCTCTTCTAATTTTTGGAATATTTGAGAGTAAGTATTAACCCTTCTTTAAATATTTGGTAGAATTCATCTGTGAAGTCATATGGCCCTGGGCTTTTGTTTGTTTGGATTTTTCGATTACTGATTCAATTTTGCTGCTGGTAACTTGTCTGTTCAAATTTTCTGTTTCTTCCTGATTGAGTTTTGGAATGTTATATATTTCTAAGAATTTATCAATTTCTTCTAGTTGTCCAATTAGTTGGCCTATAATTTTTCATAACATTCTCTTATAATTCTTTATATTTTTGTGGTGTTTTTTGTAATTTCTCCTCTTTCACTTCTAATTGTATTTGAGTCTTTTTTTTTTTTTATGAATCTAGCAGAAGGTTTATCAGTTTTATTGATCTTTAAAGGAAATAACTTCTGATTTCTTTGGCCTGTTCTATTATTTTTCAGTATTTATTTCATTTATTTCTGCTCTAATTCATATTATTTTCCTCCTTCCATGGGTTTGGAGTTTTGCTTTGTTTGTTCTTATTTTTCTAGCTCTTTTAGGTGTAAGGTTAGGTTGTTTATTCGAGATTTTTCTTGCTTCTTGAGGCAGGCCTGTATTGCTCTAAACTTTTCTCCTAGAACAGCTTTTGCTGCATCCCAAAGATTTTGGATCACTGTGATTTCATTTTCATTTGTCTCCATGTTTTTTTATTTCCTCTTTGATCTTAGTTGACCCATTCATTGGCTAGTAGCATGTTAACCTCTATGTATTCATGGTCTTTCTTGATTTTTTTCTTATACTTGATTTCTAGTTTCATAGTATTGTGGTTAGAAAAGATGAATAGTATGACTTCAACCAACCTTTTTTAATTTGTTGAGACTTGTTTTGTGGCCTAACATGTAATCTATTCTGGAGAATTTTCCATGTGCACTTGAAAAGAATGTGTATTCTGCTGTTTTAGGATGGAATGTTATACATATATCTGTTAGGTCCATATGGTGCAGTATGTTATTCAAAGCTACTGTTTCCTTATTAATTCTCTTTTTGGATGATCTGTCTATCAATGTAAGTAGGATGTTAAATTCCCCTACTATTATTGTATTACTATTGAATATTTCCTTTATGTTTGTTAATAGTTGCTTTATGTATTTGGGTACTTCCATGATGGGCACATAAATATTTACAATTATTATATCTTTATATTGGATTGTCCCCTTTATTATTATATAGTGCTCTTCTCTCTCTTGTTACAGTCTTAGTTTTAAAGTCTATTTTGTCCAATATAAGTATTGCTACTCTGGCTTTCCTTTGACATTCATTTGCATGATAAATGTTTCTCTATCCCCTCACTTTCAATCTGCATGTGTCCTTAGGTCTGAAATGAGTCTCTTGTAGGCAGCATATATATCAGTCTTTTTTTTTTTTATCCACTCTGTCATCCTGTGTCTTTTGATTGGAGTGTTTAGTCCATTTACATTCAAAGTAATTTATTTTTTAGGACATGTCCTTGCCTCCCAGTTCCTTGAGGGTTTTTTTGTTGTTGTTTTTGTTTTAAGTAATCTCTACATTCAACATGGAGTTTGAACTCATGACTCTGAGATCAAGAGCTGTATGCTCTACTGACTGAGCCAGCCAAGCACTCCAGAAGTAATTATTGATTGGTATGTAATTATTGCCATTTTGTTATTTGTTTTATGGTTGTTTTGTAGTTTTTTCTCCATTCCTTTCTTTTCTTGCTGTCTTCTCTCACAGTTTGCTGACTTGCA
This sequence comes from Acinonyx jubatus, assembly GCF_027475565.1. NCBI lineage: Eukaryota > Metazoa > Chordata > Mammalia > Carnivora > Felidae > Acinonyx > Acinonyx jubatus. Next base: position 210,003,928 of record NC_069380.1, read on the forward strand.
TTAGTAAAATACTTGGATTCCTTTCTCTTTATTTTTTGCATATCTATTACTGGTTTTTGATTTGTTGTTACCATATGGTTTGTATATAACATCGCCTATATATAGCAGTCTATGTTAGGTTGATGGTCGCTTAAGTTTGAACCCATTCTTTACTCCTCTCCTCCCCACATTGTAGATATATGGTATCTTAATTTACATCATATTGTTTTGTGAGTCCCTTGACTGATTTTTATAAATATATTCATTTTTATTGCTTTTGTGCTTCCTACTTTCCTTACTCTTGCATATGGTCTTTCCTTTCTACTCAAAGAGTTCCCTTTAACATTTCTTGTAGAGTTTAGTAATTGTGAATTTTTAAATTTTTGTTTGGGAAACTCTTTAGCTCTCCTTTTATTCTGAATGATAGCTGTACAGGATAGAGTATTCTTGGCTGCAGATTTTTTTTTTCCTTTTAGCACTTGAATTATTTTGCCACTCTCTTCAGGCCTGCAAAGTTTCTGCTGAAAAATCAGCTGATGACCTTATGGGGTTCCCTTGTATGTAACTACCTTTTTTTTCTTTTGCTGCTTTAAAAATTCTCTCTAGGGGCGCCTGGGTAGCTCAGTCAGTTGAGCAGCCGACTTCAGCTCAGGTCATGATCTCGCGGTCCGTGAGTTTGAGCCCCGCATCGGGCTCTGTGCTGACAGCTCAGAGCCTGGAGCCTGCTTCAGATTCTGTGTCTCCCTCTCTCTGACCCTCCCCTGTTCATGCTCTGTCTCTCCCTGTCTCAAAAATAAATAAAACATTAAAAAATTTTAAAAATTCTCCCCATATCTATCACTAATTTTTGGCCATCTTAATTACTATGTGTCTTGGTGTAGACCTCATTGGTGTGATTTTGTTAGGGGATCTCTGTGCCTCCTGGATCTGGATTCTTTCCCTTCCCCAAATTCAGCAAGTTTTCAGCTATTATTTCTTCAAATAAATTTTCTGCTCCCTTTTCTTTTTCATCTCCTTCTGAGATTCCTATAATGTGAATATTATTACACTTGATGGTGTCACTGAGTTCTTAAGTCTATTGTTACTTTGCATATTTTTTCCCATCTCATCTGCTCAGCTTGATTATTTCCAATTACTGTCCTCCAGGCCACTGATTCATTCTTCTGTTTCATCTAATCTATGACTAGACATACTATTTATGTACTATTTATTACATCTAGTATATTTTTAATTTCATTTATTGTGTTCTTCATCTCTGACTGGTTCTTTTTTATCTCATTGTTAAGGGTCTCACTGATGTCTTCCACTCTTTTCCCAAGTCCAGTGAGTATTTTTATGACCATTACCTTAAATTCTCTATCAGGCATATTACTTAATGCCATTTCATTTAAGTCTCTTACTGTGATTTTGTCCTGTTCTTTCATTTGTGACATGTTCCTCTGTCTCCTTATTTTGCCTAATTCTCGGTTTCGGTTTCTCTGTGTTAGGAAAGGCAGGCTAAATTTCCTGTACTTGAAAGGAATGGCCTGATAAAGAAGAAGTCCTGTAGTACCCTGCATGCAGTATTCCCTCTTTACCAGAACCAGGTGCTTCAGGGGTATCTCCTATGTGTGATGCTAACACCCTACTGTTACAGCTGGCTGCCTTTTCCTTCAGTCCAGTCATCTGCAATGGCTCTCTTTTCCTAATGTGGGCAGTGTTTAGTTCTTGTGGTATTAGTGGGCCAGGCTGGGGTCACCTTGGGCTTGAGTTGAGTCAGACCAGGCATTTGCCAGAGATGCAAAGAGATGCCAGAGATGCAGTAGCACCAAGCTCCAGAGTGTTTTCCTTGTGTTGTCCCCTGCAAAGCTTTCATTTGGTGGGCAAGGGCTGCAGTCAGACCAGTTGTCTGCTAGGCCCTTTGCCTGACTTGTGTATGAGGTTATCTTTCCCTTCTCCAGGGCAGGAATCACTTTGGAGTGGTGCTGGCCATTGTAGGAGTTGCTTGCACACTTTCATGCCTGTGGCACTGCCCTGTATGGGCTCTGGCCAAGAGACTATTGGAGAGGACAGATCCACCCAAGCACAAGTTGAAGGTGGGGGTAGAAGTGAAGCAGTGCTAGCAAGCTTTGCCTGTCCCTGTTCCTCTGCAAGAGGAACCTTACAGCACCTGGACTGAGGCAGGCTCTCTGGAAGGGTGAATTAGTGGAAGCACAGCACGGGAGCGTGTAGTGACAGTGCTACCAAGTTAGGTAGCAAATCCTGCAGGTGTCTGTGTGTTTATGCTGGGCAGCAGGGCAGGAAGATGACACCTGCCAGTTCCTTTGTGCCTAGAGGAGTTCCCCAGGGATTTCTGTCCCTCTGGGACACACTGAGATTAGTAAATAACTCTCCCTCCCAGACGTGACAATTGCCTTTCAGACTGCTGCTTCTATGGTTGTATCTCCACAGGCTATTTGTTGTGTTGTCTCCTTAAGGACAGGGACTCAGTTTCCTCTGGCCTACTGACTTTCCCAGAGCTGAGCCACTGATTTTTTAGAATTCTAGGTTTTGAGTCCCACTGGTTGTAACAACTCACAAAATTCAGCCCCATTGGTTTTCAGAGCCAAATGTTATGGGGATTCACCTTCCCCATACAGGCTCCCCAGTGTGGGGGTTTGTGTCTCTCCCTTCTCTGTTCTCACAGTGTCCCTCCCTCCTACAACAGTCCATTGAGTCCCCTTTGTTTCTGACCTTGTCTCTGTCTTTCCTACACTCTTTGATGTTGCCTCTTCTCTATATTTAGTTGTGGAGTTTATTCTGCCAGTCTTCTAGTTGTTTCTGGGTTGTAAACACTGATGTGAGTGTTATCTAGTTGTATCCATGGGACAAGGTGAGCTCAGGGGCCTTTTACTCTGCCATCTTCCCTAGAAGTCCCCTAGGAATGGCACCTTCTTAACAACAAATACATGTCTTACATTTCTCTTTATGCTGTACTTTTCTCTATCTCCCTCTGTGCCAAGCACAGTATCTTATTTATGGAAGATGTTTCATACATTTATTTAGTTGATTGATTAAGGTGAGGGATGAAGAGAAAATGATGCTATATTAGTTTGCTGCAGCTGCCATAACAAAATACCACAGACTGAGTGGTTAAACAGCAAAAATTTAATTTTTCACTGTTATAGTGGCTAGAAATCTAAGATTAAGGTACCAAAGTTTCTTATGAGGCCTCTTTCCTTGGCTTGTATATGTTTTCTGTGTCTTCAAATCATCTCCCATTTATAGCTAACTATGTCCAAATTTCCTTTTCTTATAAGGACACTCATCGTATTATATTAGGGCCTACCCTAATGACCTCATTTTAAATTAATCATTTTTTGAAAGACCCAATCTCCAAATGTAATCCCATTTTGAGGTACTGGGGTTTAAGGATTCAACATATGAATTTTTAGAAGACACAATTCAGCTTTTAACAGATGCTATCTGAAGTAGAGTGCTCTGCAATCTACCTTTGTAGCACATGAATAATTGTGCTCTGCCTATGTTCCCAAGAGGATCATGTGGGTGCTAAACTTAAAGGAGGAAAACACCCAGGGAAGTGGGGAGAGAAAGAAAAATATTATATCTTTGGTGGAAACCAGTAAAGAAGACCTATCATTTCACAGGAAGACTGCATATAAATATCCTTTGCTCTAATTTATCATTAGAAGATAAGTTAAGGAGACAATTGAGAAACAGAAAATATTCATATAAACCTCTATTTTCACAGCTAAAACTAAGGAGTCAGTACTGTGTTACATAGCTATGTTATTTACTTGAAAGCCTCAGTCTCCAATAGCAGTTAAAGAGCTATGAGGACACTTTACAAACTTTTATATCATATTCTTGTTTATATACCTAAGTGACAGACTTTATTATTTTTAAATAAGCAAGTCTGCATTACTAATTCCTATTAATCTTATAGTTATAAAGGATCTTGGAGCTTTTCTTTTCCATCTCAAACTATAATATTCAGTCTATCTCTGATATGAATTCAGTTTCACACTGTCTTAGACTCAGGGTCTGGAGTTCTTTCTTGTCCAGCAAGAAAGTGGGACACAGGATTAAAAATGTGAGAGATGGCTAATGTCCAGGAGAAGACAAGAGCCCCAATTAAGGGTACTTGCTCCGTTTTTATTAGGATCAGAAGTCTTACAAACATGGTGATGGATGTGCACAAAGAGACAACGAAACTGTGAACATTAACTCATGGACGTGAGAGAAAGGGAGTTTTGAAGATATGTGGGGTTAGGGGTTTGGGTTAATACAAAACAAAATCCTGGTGCTGGTGGAGGTTGTTTACAGCAGATGTGAGGCACCACCTCTGTTTACCTAAACTGGTCCAGGGGATAAGAAAGACAGAGCATGCTACCTCAGGGTCAACAAGACACCTTTCTTTTGCTAAGTAGCTCCATTCTGGGCAACTTCACCCTGCAGGGGTCTATAGCCCTATTTACCTGCTTACCTAATTTGGTCCTTCCTTCCTGTGAAAGCAGCTTTCTGCTATAGTACTAAATTGGGGGCGTTTCTGCCCTAAATACCTAATCTTGTTTACCTCATATACCTTTGTTCTATATTGGGGCCTTTGCCTTAACCTTATCTATACTGGGGCCTTGGCCCCACCCTCTCTATACTGAGGCCTTGGCCCTGCCCTCTCTATACCTATTTACCTAATCTTGTTTACCCAAACTTGGGTGTGAACATCCTATGGCTTTCTAATTCTTTAAGCCTTGTTAATCCATTGGTGTAAGCCCAGGGAATTCCTAAGCTTATTCCCCACATCACACAACTAAATGTTGATCACTTCCCTAATTTACTCTGAGTGTACTCAATTTAAACACTGCCCCACAATTAATTTATCTGGCAGATTCTGAGAAAAAGAATTTAGAGCCAAAAACTATTTAGGCAAGACATCTCCTTTGATGATTTTTCTGTAGCTTCTTGTGCTTTTCAAATACTCCCATAGAAGTCCCATAGAAAGAGGATTACAATGATTCTGTCCCATGAAAGTGGAAACGTCTGGGGTAGCCTGTCCAAACAGACTTTTGTCACATCCTCCTCTTCTCTAACACCTTCTTTGTCTACTGTCTAGAATTTAAAGCCCATGTTCTTTAGCCCAATATTCAAAATCTCCATTCTAAACTTACTTCCCCCTCTCCACTACAAACACTCACTCACAAACTCATGCTGGGAGCTTGCCTACCAAGTTAAGTGCATTCCCATCCTTGTGTCTTCAAGCCAGTCTCTGTACCTGAAATGCTCTCTTCCCTCCTGATCTACCTAAATTCTGCTTACTTTCCTTCCACAGTCCTTCTAGAACCTTCCTCTTCATGAAGATTTCCAGGCCACCATGAGCCCTTCCTCCTTCTGTGTCCTCATAGCACTTCACTACTCAGTACAATCCATAGACCAGCATCTCCTGGGAGCTGTTTGGAAATGCAGAAACCCCACTCAGAATACCAATTAGAAGCTGTATTTTAGCAAGATCCCCAGATCTACCTTAATGCATTGCTTACTTTATTGCATTCAACTGTTTGATTTCCAAATGGACATTATACCTTGTGTAAATATATTTATAGTTCTTCAGCCTCTTTCAAAGCAAATTTGGAGTCAATTAACAAAAATAGTTTGAGGAGAGGAGTAAAGATGGTTGAGAAGTAGGGGGACTCTAGGCTTTCCTCATCCCTCAAATGCAGCTGTATTGAAGTCAGATCACTTGGAACACACAGGAAATATATCTGCAGACTGGCAGAAGGATCTCCACAGTTGGAAGGAGACAGTTTGGAAGGTGCAAGGTGCATGGAAGTGAATTGGGGGAAATAAAAATGGCAGTGCCGTGGAGGAGAGGGAACCCTTTCTGTGGAGACACAAAAAAAAGAGAAAAAAGAGGGGTTAAGAACGTACAACATTGAATTAGCACAAGAGGAAAACCTCTGTACCACGGACTGGGGGATGAGAAATACCGAGTGTCCCAGTTCTTTTTTGCAAACAGCATTTGGAGCTTGAACTCAGAGGCTTTGGAAGCATGTGACTTTCTCTGGAGTGGAGCTGGGGGGAGCACTCCTGTGGAGGAGGGAGCTGACCCCAGAGTGCATAGGATAGTGTAGGGATCTCCAGAGCACACTGGGAGAGACCATTCCCCTTCCTGGAGTACTTTTAGAAGAGGGCTTATTGCCTTCCCAAGGACAAAAGACCCTGAAGGTGCCAGCAAAAGGCCTTTCATCAACAGGGTGGAGAGTCTCTGCTCTAGAGGAGGGGAGTGGATCCACATGGTGCCAGGTCCTTTAAGACTTTGAGTTTTGAATACCAGCCATGCACCGAAGAAACAACTCAGGAGAGTTGTGCAGGGTGTGCTGACTGCCCTCACTATTCTTTGAGGGCTGCCTGAACAGTGAGGAGGGGAGTGAGATCCCCAATCCTGGGATGAGATATTGGAGTGGCACCATTTTCTCCCTGACACCAACATGGTGGGACTCCAGTGGAGGCAGGATCTGCTTACACCAAACCCCCCATCCCCATGCCTGGCAACTATTACTTACTGAGGCAAGACTGACTCTGAGCCAACACAGCAGGCCTCTCCTCCAGAAGACCAGCACAGCCAGCAACCCCCATGTACCAAGTACACTAAAAATCCAGTGCCTCAAAATGACATCGACAATTCTTTTTCCTTTTTTTCTTTCTTCTTCTTTTTTTCTTTTGGAATCAGAGTCATAGTTTCTTATTTGTTTGTTCCTTTTCTCTCTCTCTCTCTTTTTTGGATCAGGCTTTTTTACTCTTCTTTTTCATTCTGTTTTCTTTTCTTCTTTTTTCCCCTTCTTTGGAATCAGCCTTATACTTTTTTTTTATTCTGTTTCTTTTTTATTGTTTTTCTTCCCTTTCCTTTTTCTTTGGGATGAAGCTTCCCCCACACACACACGCTTTTTTTTTTCCAGAGTTACTTCAATAAACAAATCAAAATACACCTAGTGAAAGGTCAAAACACTCCACCACTGCAAGCAAGGAGAAGCTCTGCATAGGACTGACCAGTGGGAAAGAGCAGCCAAACCACAACAGCAGAGGGCACACAGCATACAACAGAAACACTTCCTGAAGTTCTAGGCCCTGGACAATGTATGACCCCTTTTTAAAATGGCAGTACTTCATACTGCTAGTACTTCATACTCAGGTGCAGGAAACATAACAAGCTTTTAAAACACACAAAAGACAGAGGCACTTGGGTGGCTCAGTTTCTTAAGTGTCTAGCTCTTTGTTTCAGCTCAGGTCATGATCTCATGGTTTCATGAGTTTGAGCCCCACATTGGGCTTCGTACTGACAGTGTGGAGCCTACTTGGGATTCTCTCTCTCTCTCTCTCTCTCTCTCCCCCTATCTCTGCCCCTCCCCCACTTGCGCTGTCTCTGTCTCTCTCAAAATAAGTAAATAAACCTAAAAAAAACTTTTAAATAAAAAAATTAAAATTAAAAACACACACACACACAAAAGACAGAAACTTAGCCAAAATGACAAGACAGAGGAATTTTCCCCAAAAGAAAGGTCAAGAAGAAATCACAGTCAGGGTCTTGCTAAAATAGATATAAGCAATATATCTGAACAAGACTTTAGAACAGCAGTCATGTCATAAGTCACACTATTTGGGCTTTAAAAAGGCATAGAAGACACCAGAGAAACCCTTTCTGCAGAGATCAAAGACCTAAGAACTAGTCAGGATGAAATAAAAAAATTCTAAAACTGAGATGCAAAACAAACTGGATGCAGGGACAATGAGGATTGAGGAAACAGAGGAGAGAATAGGTGAAATAGATGATAAAATTATGGAAAATAGTGGAGCTGAGAAAAAGAGGAAAAGGAAATTATTAGATCATGAGGGGAGACTTAGAGAACTGATTCCGTGAAAGAAAAACAAAATCCATATCATAGGAGTCCCAGAAGAAGAAGACTGGGAAAAGGGGGCAGAAGGTTTATTTGAACAAATTATACCTGAGAACTTCCCTAATGTGGGGAAGGAAACAGGCATTCAAGTCCAAGAGGCACAGAGAATTCCCCTCAAAATCAACAAAAATATGTCAACACCATGACATATCATAGTAAAACTTGCAAAATAAAATCAAGAGAGAATTCTGAAAGTAGCTAGAGACAAAATTTCCTTAACTTACAAGGGTAGACACATAAAGTTAGTAGCAGACCTGTCCACTGAAATTCGGCAGGCTGGAAGGTAGTGACAGGAAATAGTCAATGTGCTGAATGGGGAAAATATGCACCAAGAATTCTTATCCAGCAAGGCTGTCATTCAGAATGGAAGGACATTCAGAATGGAAGTGTTGCCCAGATAAACAAAAACTGAAGGAGTTCATGACCATGAAACCAGCCCTGCAAGAAATTTTAAGGGGAACTCTGAGTGAGGCGGAAAAAAAAAAAGACCAAAGCAACAAAGACTACAAAATACCAGTGAGTAACACAAAGACACTAAATTCATATCTTTCCATAATCACTCTGAACTGTAAATGGACTAAATGCTCCAACAAAAGACATAGGGTATCACAATGGATAAGAAAACAAGAGCCATCTGTATGCTGCCTACAAGAGACTCATTTTAGACCTATAGACAACTGATTATTGAAAGTGAGGGAATGGAGAACCATCTATCATGCTAATGGAGGTCAAAAGAAAGCCAGAGTAGCCATACTTATATCAAACTAGATTTTGAAATAAAGACTGTCAGGGTGCCTACGTGATTTGGTCAGCTGAGTGTCTGACTTTTGATTTCAGCTCAGGTCATGATCCCAGTGTCGTGGGATTGAGCCCTGCATCAGGCTCTGCACTGAGCATGGAACCTGCTGAAGATTCTCTTTCTCTCTCTCTGTCTGCCCCTCTCCCCAACCCACGTGCACTCTCTCAAAAAAAAAAAAAAAAAACTTAGAGAAAATTGAAATAAAGACTGTAACAAGAGATGAAGAAGGGAATTATATCATAATTAAGGGTCTACCCATCAAGAAGATCTAACAATTATAAATATTTATGCCCCCCAACTTGAGACACCAAAATATATTAATCAATGAATAACAAACATAAAGAAACTCATTGATAATAATACCATAACAGTAGGAGTCAGGAATATCTCACTTACAACAATGGACAGACAACCAAGGCAGAAAATCAACAAGAAAACAATAGCTTTGAAGGACACACTGGACCAGATGGACTTAACAGGTGTATTCAGAACATTTTATCCTAAAGCAGCAGAATACACATTCTTCTCCAGTGCACATGGAATACTGTCCAGAAAAGATCACATACTGGGTCATGAATCAGCCCTCAACAAGTACAAAATGATTGAGATCATACCAATATTTTCAGATCACAACACTATGGAATTTGAAATCAACTATAAGAAAAAATTTAGAAAGTCCTCAAAAACATGGAAGTTAAAGAACACCCTATTACAGAATGAAGGGGTCACCAGGAAATTAAAGAAGAAATTAAAAAATACATGGAAGCAAATGAAAATGGAAACATGACAGCCCAAACCCTTTGGGATGCAACAAAGGCATTCCTAAGAGGAAAGTACATTCCAATTCAGGCCTATCTCAAGAAGCAAGAAATGGCCCAAATATACAACCTAACCTTACACTGAAAGGAGGTAGAAAAGGAACAGCAAATAAAGCCTAAAGACAGCGAAGGGAAATAACAACTAGAGCAGAAATAAAAGATATAGAAACAAACAAACAGAAGAACAGATCAATGAAACTAAAAGCTGATTCTTTGAAGGAATAAACAATACTAATAAACCCCTAACCAGACTTATCAAAAACAAAGGAGAGAGAATGCAAAGAGATAAAATCACACATGAAAGAGGAGAGATCACAACCAACACCAGAGAAATACAAACAATTATAAGAGAATACTATGAAAATTTATATGCCAGCAAACTGGGCAATAAGAAAAAAATGGACACATTCTTAGAAACTCACATACAACCAAAACTGAAACAGGAAAAAATAGGATATTTGAACAGGCCCATAACCAGCAAAGAAGTTGAATCAGTTATCAAAAATCTCCCAACAAACAAGAGTCCTAAGCAAGATGGCTTCCCATGGGAATTCTACCAGATATTTAAGGAAGAGTTAATACCTATTCTTCTCAAACTATTCCAAAAAATGGAAATGGAAGGAAAGCTTTAAACTCATGCTATGAAGCCAGCATTACTTTAATTCCAAAACCAAAGATACCACAAAAAGGAAAATTACAGGCCAATATCCCTGATGAACATGGATGCAAAAAATCTCAACAAAATACTAGCAAATTGAATCCAACAGTACATTAAAAGAATTATTCACCACAATCAAGTGGGATTTATTCCTGGGCTACAGGGCTGGTTCAATATTTTCAAATCATCAATATGATATACCACATTAATAAAAGATGATAAGAACCATATGATCCTCTCAATAGATGCAGAAAAAGCATTTGACAAAAATGCAGCATGCTTTCTTGATAAAAACCCTCAAGAAACTAGGAATAGATAGACATACTTCAACATCACAAAGGCCATATATGAAAGACCCACAGGTAATATCCTTGATGGGGAAAAACTGAGAGCTTTGCCCCTAAGGTCAGGAATATGACAAGAATGTCCACTCTCACCACTGTTGTTCAACACAGTACTGGAAGTCCTAGCCTCAACAATCAGACAACCAAAAGAAAAAAAAAGGCACTCAAACTGACAAAGAAGTCAAACTTCCACTCTACATAGATGGCATGATATTCTACGTGGAAAACCCAAAAGACTCCACCAAAAAGCTGCCAGAACTGATACATGAATTCAGAAAAGGCACAGGAAATAAAATCAACATACAGAAATTGGTTGCATTTCTATACACCAATAAGGAAGCAGCAGAAAGAGAAATCAAGGAATTTACATTTACAATTGCACCAACCATAAGATACCTAGGAATAAACCTAACCAAAGAGGTAAAAGATTTGTACGCTGAAAACTGTAGAAAGCTTAAGAAAGAAATTGAAGAAGACACAAAGAAATGCAAAGACATTCCATGCCCATGGATTGGAAGAATAAATATTGTTAAAATGTCTGTACTATCCAAAGCAATCTATACATTGAATGCAATTCCTATCAAAATAACACCAGCATTCTTCAGAGATAGAATAAACAATTCTAAAATTTGTATAGAAAAGACCCTGAATAGCCAAAGTAATCTTGAAAAAGAAAACCAAAGCTGGAAACATCACAATTCTGGACTTCAAGCTGTATTACAAAGCTGTAACCTTCAAGACAGTATGGTACTGGCACAAAAACAGACACATAGATCAATAAAACAGAATAGAGAACCCAGAAATGGACCCACAATGGATGGCCAACTAATCTTCAATAGGGCAGGAAGGAATATCCAGTGGAAAAAAAAACAGTCTCTTCAGCAAATGGTGTTGGGAAAACTGGACAGCGACATGCAGAAAAATAAAACTGGACCACTTTCTTACACCATACACAAAAATAAATTCAAAATGGATGAAAGAACTAAATGTGAGATAGGAAGCCATCAAAATACTAAAGGAGACAATAGAGAGCAACCTCTTTGACCTAGGCCACAACAATTTCTTACCAGACACATCTCTGGAGGCAAGGGAAATAAAAGCAAAAATGAACTATTGGGACCTCATCAAGATAAAAAGCTTCTGCACAATGAAGGAAACAATCAACAAAACTAAAAGACAACCAACAGAATTGGAGATGTTTGGAAATGACACATCTGATAAAGGGTTAGTATCCAAAATCTATGAAGAACTTATCAAACTCAGTAGCCAAAAAACAATCCAGTGAAGAAATGGGGAAAACACATGAATAGATACCTTTCCAAAGAAGATATCCAGATGCCTAACAGACACATGAAAAGATGTTCAACATCACTCATCATCAGAGAAGTACAAATCAAAACCACAATGAGATACCACCTTATACTTGTTAGAATGGTTAAAATTAACAACTCAAGAAACAACAATGTTGGCAAAGATACAGAGAAAGGGGAACAGTTGCACTGGTGGTGGGAATGCAAACTGGTGCAGCCACTCTGGAAAACAGTATGGAGGTTCCTCAAAAAATTACAAATAGAATAACCTTGTGACCCAGCAATTGCACTACTAGGTATTTATCCAAAGGATACAAAAATGCTGATTCAAAGGGGCACATGCACCCCAATGTTTATAGCAGTGCTATCAACAATAGGCAAATTATGGAAAGAGCCCAAATGTCCATTGACTGATGAATGAATAAAGAAGATACAATAAAATACTACTCAGCCATCAAAAAGAATGAAATCATGCTATTTGCAACAACATGAATGGAACTAGAGTGTATTATGCTAAGCAAAATAAGTCAGTCAGAGAAAGACAAATATATGGTTTCACTTATATGTGGAATTTAAGAAACAATCCAGAGGAACATCAAGGAAGGGAAGGGAAAATAATATAAAAACAGTGAGAGAGGCAAACTATAAGAGATTCTTAAATACCAAGAACGAACAGGGTTTCTGGAGGGGAGGTGGGGGGTGTGGGCTAAATGGGTGATGGCTAATAAATGGGTAAGGAGGGCACTTGGTGGTATGAGCACTGGGTGTTATACGGAAGTGATGAATCACTGGGTTTTACTACTGAAACCAACACTATACTGTATGTTATCTATCTTGAATTTAAATAAATAAATTTTTAAAAAACAAAATCATGTGAAGATGTTAAAAAAAAACAAATATAATTTCAACATCCATGTACTAGGAAATGAGCCTTAGAACTTAATATCTGACAGATTTTCTCCTGCTAGAAAACACAGAATAGGTCTCATCACATGGCATTTAAAGCTGCCACTTAAATATAGGAGGCAGAAGAGCTGCTTCCATTCTCTAGACCATTAGCCACGTGGGCTGGGCTAAAGAAAACCCACAGCCAGATGCTGAGAGTTTGGAGGTTTGAATCCATAAGGGCCTAGTCCTCAATAAAGCTTTGAAAACTAGCACATTGAGCAGCTGAGTTATGTGGCCTCTGTCTTCCAGATTCATCTTCTCTGTTATAGGAGTTGTGTCCTTTAGAGAAAAGAACAGGAAGTGACAATGCCTGAGATGAAGCATGAGGAGCTTGGTCATTTGAAAGATTCCAAAGACATTCTTGAGGTGGTTATGCATGAGGAGGAATGATAGTGAATATGGCTTAGGCAGCAATGTTCATGATTAATTTCCCTTTGTGTGTGTGCACTTGTGTGTTTGTGCATGGGTATGTGTATATATTTTTTAACCTTTGGATATGGAAATAATTTCAAACATTTTAAAAAGCTGCAAAAATGTCACCTATTGTTAACATATTGCCCCTCTTTACTTTATCAATTATAGGTTTCTCCCTCTTTTTCTTTCTCCCTCTTTCTCTGTGTATGTGCGCGCACACACACACACACACACACACACACACACACACTCATATATATATATGTATATGTGTATATACATATATATATATAATATTATATTTTGAGCCATTTGAAAGTAAGCTGCATACATCAAGCCCCTTTACCTCTATATACTTCAGTGTGTATTTTTAAAAATTTTTTTAATGTTTATTTATTCTTGAGAGAGAGAGCGTGAGCAGGGGAGAGGTAGAGAGAGGGAGATGCAGAATCTGAAGCAGGCTCCAGGCTCTGAGCTGTCAGTACAGAACCCGACGCGGGGCTCGAACTCACAAACCGTGAGATCATGACCCGAGCTGAAGTCGAACGCCTAACTGACTGAGCCACCCAGGCGCCCCTCAGTGTGTATTTTTAAGAATATGAACATTCTTTTATGTAACCACAGTTGCTATAGCTTTAAACTTCCTAATTTTTCATAGTGATCACATCCATCTTAGCCTTGTTTCACCATTAAGATGACCACTTCCTATTTGATTAATATCTTTAGTGTTGTTCTCATATTCTGACTCATAGGCATTTTTCACTGTGATTTACAGTTGTGAGTAAAAACGCTTCAGTATTACACCAGATTTTTCCTACAAGCTCTTGGCTCAGCTGTGTTCACCTTGTCCCCTCTACCAGACCACCTCTAATAACTGGGCTGTGCTAATACAGAGCATAGAGTGGTCACTAAAAGTTTTTACTTCATGGGCCAAATTAAAGCATTTCATCTGAAATTCATCCTGTTATCATTAGAGAAAAGTAAGATAATGTATTTGAGGAAAAAAATCTAGTCATTTTTATTATGGGCTGTGTCAGGCTTTTGGCTACAGTTTTAGATTATTGTCTCTTAAGAGACAGAGATAAAAGACAGAAGAAAGAATGGAAGAAGTTACACTCTGAATATGCAGGGAGCTTGATTGATTTCTTAAATTAAAAGGCTAAAGCTCAACTTTTCAAATTATTAAAATAGCCTTTCTCACTTTATATATTGTTTTTAAAAATACATTTGAGCTGATGGGACACTTGGGTGGCTCAGTTGGTTAAGCAAGCGTCCAACTCTTGATTTTCACCCAGATCATGATCTCACAGTTGGTGGGATCAAGCTCTGCATTGGGCTCTGAGAGACTCCCCATCTCTCTCCCTCTTTCTCTGCCCCTCTCCCTCACTTTCTCTCTCAACATAAATAAAAAACATTTTGTAAAAAATTTTTAAATATATATACATATATAGTTGAGCTGAGCCATAATATGCCCTTCCAAAAGAAAAAGTGTCTTAATATTCAGAAAGACCAAATTGTGCATATGACTAGTATGGCAGCTCTTTAAAAATTGGTCTGAAGGGCAATTCATGAAGTCTCTTAAGTCTTAACATAATATTATATGCCCCACTGTCATCAGTAAACATAAGTGATTTTTATTCTTTTTCACGCGTGTATCCTTCTGATTCACAAAAAAATTTCTACAAAAAAAGTCTTGTAAATATATTAGAACTAAATTCTAATTTTATTCTCATGCATGTATGGAGACCAAGAACCAGGAAATAATTTTTTCAAACACCTGATTAGCATGTAGTGCCGAAATTTATATAAAATTTAATGGATTCTCAGTAAAGAGGGATTCTTCCTACCATAATTCCCCATTAGGCTGCCTATAAATTAGGCTTATAAAGCTATAATTAAGTTCTTAATAAGTGTATCATCAAGACATAATCTTTGAACTTCTTTTTATATCTCTACTTGATTCCTTGGTGGTTGTATCTAATCTCATGACTAAATACAATATATATGCTTATGACTCCCAAATTTATGTCACCAGTTCCTCCTCTGTCTCTTAAACTACTGAGCCATATATGCAACTGTCCATTTGACTCTTACATGGTATCTCAAATAATAGGTCCCAATTAAGCTTCTAGTATTTTTCCCAAATTTCCAACTACTGCAGTCTTCCTAGCTCAGTAAATGGAAGCTTTTTTCCTCCAGTACCACAGGCTAAAATCCTTTGAGCTGTCATGGACCCCATTATTTCTCTGACACTCTTCATCAGATTTATCAGAAAATCCTTGCCATCTTTATCTTCAAAATAGATTCCAAATTTGACCACTTCTTAACACATCACTGCTAACTAACACTCTAGACAAGCCACTCTCATCTTTCACCTGGATTACTGCAATAGTCACCTTACTTATCTCACTGATTCTTTCCTGGCACCACCACCACCAGTCTTTTCTGCAGAAAGAAGCCAGAGCAATCTCTTCAAAACCCAAATCAGGACTTCTTGTTTGGGCCATGACAAAGTAGCTGGTATTGAACCTATTCTTGCTGCTATAAGCAGCCATAAAACTGGATAAAATATTTATCATTATAGTTTGCCATAAGAAATTGTACATAGATCAACACAGTGCTACAAACTTTAAGAGAAGGGACTCATATGAGGTGGTTTCCACCTTTTCCCTGACACTTTTCAAAGAACAGCAGTTTAGTGGGCAGATGAAACCAAGATGAAAGTTCAGAAACACTAAAGTGGCTAGGATTTGGGGGAGGGCATGGTCACGGTACCAGAAACAAAGGAATCACAGAAAAGGAACCCCCAACAGCTGCATGGAAATTGTCTGTGGGACCTTCACCTGAGTGTTGAGCCACATGTGTGCAAGGAGAGATTCCAGGAGGCCTATCAGAGAACAGCTTCTAGGATGCTGAAAGTTGAAAAAAGATTTCCAAAGTCACAGTGCTTGGGAGAAGGTAGATATCTGGCTCAGCCAGAGAAGAGAGGTTTTGCTGAATACCCTATGTTGAGATCACAAAAAGGTCATGAGCTAGAAGGGATAAATTTAATTTTCTAGAATAATCACTAAAAGAACAATACTGAAAAATATGGACAACTTGATTCTAAAAATTTTAAGGACATGCAAAGAACCAAGAATAAGACAATTTTGAAAAAAAATGAAGTTGAAGAACTTACATGATCACATTTCAAGTTTTCTTCTAAATCTGCAAAATTAAAAGAATATGGTACGAGAGAAAGATGAGATAAACAGAACAATGGAACAGAATAGAGTCTGGAAATTAACTCATATACATTACCACTTGATGTATAGCAAAGGGACCATTGCAATTCAATGAAGGAAGAATAATATGTTTAATAAATAGTGTTAGAATAATAAGATATCAAAATGGGGGGAAATATGTATATTCCCCCACCACAAACCAGTTAATTCAAGATGGATCATAAACTGAACTATAAAAGCTAAACCAGTCAAGTTTCTAGAAGAAAACAGACATTTGCTTCTGGGCTAGAAAAAGATTTCCTTATCAGGACACAAAAAGAAGTAACCATTTTTAAAAATGATAAATTTGAGGTACGTGGGTGGCTCAGTCAGTTGAGTGTCTGACTCTGGACTTCAGCTCAGGTCACGATTCCAGAGTCGTGGGATCAAGCCCTGCCTGGGGCTCTGCACTGACAGCACAGAGCCTGCTTGGGATTCTCTCTCTGCCCCTCCCCCACTCACATACTCTGTCTCAAATAAAATAAAATAAGCTTAAAAAATAAAAATAAAAAAATAAGCTTAAAAAAAAGATTCTCTCCCTCTGTCACTCTCCCCTGCTCACATGCACACTCTCTCAAATAATAATAATTAATAATAATAATAATAATAATAATAATAGATTGGATTTCATTAAAATAAAGAACTTCTGTTCATTGAAATGAATCATTAGGGAAGTAAATTGGCAAGCTCCAAACTAGAAAACTACACTTGGGATACATGTAGCTAAGAAATGTCTTGGATGTAGAATATATTAAGAACTACAAATCAGTAAGTAAAAAAAAAAAAATTTTTTTAATGAGCAAAACTTGAACAGCTACTTCATTTCCAGATGGCCAAAAATCATATTTTTTAAGAATTTTTTAATATTTATTTATTTTTGAGAGAGTAAGACACAGAGCATGAGTGCAAGAGGGACAGAGAGAGGGAGACACAGAATCCAAAGAAGACTTCAGGCTCCAAGCTGTCAGCACAGAGCCCGACGTGGGGCTCAAACCCACAAACTGGGAAATCATGACCTGAGCCAAAGTTGGACACTTAATGGACTGAGCCACCAGGCATCCCTCAAAAAGCATATTTAAAAATGCTCAATATTATTACCTATCAGGGAAATGAAAATTAAAACCACTTTGTGGTACCATTGCACACCTGCTGGAGTGTTTTTTAAAAAGACTGATAGACTTATTTCACTTAGCTTAATACCCTCCAGTTCCATCCATGTTGCTGCAATAAGTCAGTAAGAGAAAGATAGATATCATATGTTTTCACTCATATGTGGAACTTGAGAAACTTAGCAGAAGACCATGGGGGAAGGGAAGGAAAAAAAAAATAGTTACAAACAGAGAGGGAGGGAGGCAAACCACAAGAGACTCTTAAATACAGAGAACAAACTGAGAATGGATGGGGGGTGGGGGAGAGAGGAAAATGGGTGATGGGCATTAAGGAAGGTACTTGTTGGGATGAGCACTGGGTGTTGTATGTAAGTGATGAATCACGGGAATAGATGCCCAAAACCAAGAGCACACTATATACACTGTATGTTAGCCAACTCAACAATAAATTATATTTTAAAAATTAATTAATTAATTAATTAATTAAAAGACTGACAATATCAAGAGTTGGCGAGGATGTCTAGCAACTGGAACACTCATATATTGCTAATGGAATGTAAATTTGTTGAACCACTTAGCAAAATTTTTTGGCCGCCTGTACTAAAGCTAAACAAATGCCCATCCAATGACTCAGCATTTCTGCTCCTAGGTATACCTAAGATAAACAAGTGCATATAGCCACCAAAAGAAATAAACAAGAATGTTCATAACATCTTTATTCATAATGGGCTTTTGCCCATCAGTAGGATAACGGATAAACAATAGTATATTCATTCATACAATGGAACATTACTCCACAATGAAAGAGAGAGAACTTCTGATCATGCAATAACATGAATGAGTCTCAAAATATAAAATGGAGCACAAAAATCCAGATAAAAAGTACATATTGTATGATTCCCCATAAATGTGATTCAAGGACAAAGAAAACTAATCTGTGGTATTAGAAGCCAGAAGAGTGATTACCTCATTGAGGAGATAGGATATGGACTGAAAGGAGCAAGGAATCTTCTCAATTGATGGCAATATTCTATGCCTTAATCCAGATGTTGGTTACATGGGTGAATATATATGTAAAATTTTACTGAGTTGCACACTTAATATTTGTGCACTTGTGTTTAAGTTTACCTATGTATAAGTTACATATCAATTTTTTAAAATTCTTCAGAAGGAAAAAAAAAAGTCCATCTCTGTTTAAACCTTCCAATGGCTGGCTTCCCATCTCATTCTTCATAAAAGCCCAAGTTCTTTCTATTTAACATGGCCTATGTGATCTGCCTCCCCACCAGTTCCAATCACGCTCCACCTCTCTATTTCTGAAATACACCAGGCATTCTTCTGTCTCAGGATGATTGCTCTTCCATCAGAAGCTCTTTGCACACTCATTGCTATTTAACACACCATGTATTTTATGGATTATTTATTATCAGTCTCCTACACCTGATTGTAAGCTTTATGAGGGCAGACATTTGTGTCAATTTTGTTCCTCATCATATCCCTAGCATCTAGAAGAGTCTGACATATGATAGATAGGTGCTCAATAAATATTTTGTAATGAATGAATGTAAGATGTCATGACATTTTCAATAAATATTGGGCACCTTTTGTGCACACTTCATATTCTCTCACCCAGTTTCTTACTCCAATCCGATAGCAATTCCATACAGACTTTGACCAAATTGTCCTGGCTTTAATATGATAGTGACTTATCTTAGACCATGTAATGGATCTTTCACTTCTTGCACTGAGGCTTTCTTTAATGCCAAAGTGTAGGAATCTGCTTACTACATGAGGGCAACCCAGAAGGCTGGAGAATTAATAACCCCATTGAAAAGACCCTTGACCACTGGGGAGGAAAGCTAATGGATAAATGCTTCCTCTTTTCATCCTCTAAGGCAAAGGTAGGCAAACTCTTTTTTTTTTGTAAATGGCTAGATAGAAAATAATTTAAGCTTTGCAAGCCATACAGTCTCACAACTACTTGACTTTGCCACCATAACCTGAATACAACCATAGAAAATATATAAATGAATGATGCAGCTGTGTTCCAATAAAACTTTATTTACAAAAAATAGCTGATTTGGGGAAGATTTTCCCCAGAGGTCATAATTAGCCAACTCCTACTCTAGGCAACAGTACAAGAGACACTTCAAAAGGCTCATCAGAAGTTCCCAGCAGGATGAAGCACCTACATTACTTTTCCTACAGTGGTTTTCAAATCAATAATGCATCCTTGTATTATTGGTTTTCCCTCCTTCCCTGTTTCATATTCCCTGTTTGTCTTCAGAACCAAATAAATAAATAAACTACCTGCATGCAAGCCTTAGTCTCAGGTTCTGCTTTCAGAGGAACCCAGGCTATGCCATGATTCTAGAAAGCATGATTGCATTCTTACTGTAGGTCAAATACTATTTGATTCCTGATAGTAAGTACAAATCATCCTTAATCTCACAATAGGCCATTTTACAGAAAAATATACCAAAGATAAAATTATTTGAACCAAACCTGACTTTTCTAAGAAACAATGTAGTACTAGCCCTTTAGTTTCAAGGACCAGATACCATTTTTTTTTCCATAGAAAGTATTTTAAACAAACATTATAGCCCTGGCCAAAATAGTAAACAAAATATAAAACATTATTTCATATAACAACTTCATTTATCAAACTACAAAATTCTTATTTTTGTGACTCCTCCATTAACTTTATTCAACATATTGGAAGACTATCCAATGTGAGGACATTTTGACAGATATTCATGAGGAAATGCCAAACCATTTGTTTTTTTCAAACCATTTTTAATGGCAGTTGAAACTTGATCCAGGAATGTTAGGATTCCTGCTGTTGAGCTGTTTTTTCCCCATGTTTTTGTGTGGCAACAATGGCTTGAGAATCAGTTCTTAAATACAACTACTAAAATACTGCTACCTCCACTATTTTAAAGTTTTTCCTCAAAATTGTCCGTGTTTACCTGCCATAACTTTGACAAGTGATAACATGGCTATATCTGTCAGATATAAAGAGCTGAGAATATGAAATTCACTAACTTAGATCACTGTAATAAAATGAAGACCATGAGGTGAAATCCCAGTGTGGTAGCCTGCTGTTGCAAGCAAACATTAAAAACATCAATTCTTGCAGGGCACCTGGGTGGCTCCCTCGGTTGAGCGCGGGACTCTTGGTTTCAGCTTGGGTCATGTTCTCACAGGTTCCTGGTTTCGAGCCCCACATCAGGCTCAATGCTGACAGCATGGAGCTTGCTTGGGATTCTCTGTCTCCCTCTCTTTCTTCCCCTCCCCCACTTGTACTGTCTCTGTGTCTTGCAAAATCAATAAAACTTAAAAAAAAATACTTGTAATCTATACATTTGTAACCATAGGCAGCCATTTCACAATATTTGATGTTGTCCACAAGAGACTTCACAGAGAAGTATTGATGGTATTACTATTAGAAAAACAGCCAAAATGGGGCGCCTGGCTGACACAGTCAGTTAAGCGTCTGACTTTGGCTCGGGTCTTGATCTTGTGGTTCCTGGGTTTGAGCCCCACATTGGGCTTTGTCCTGACAGCTCAGAGCCTGGAGCCTGCTTTGGATTCTGTGTCTCCCTCTCTCTGCCCCTCCCCTGCTTGCATTTTGTCTCTCTCTCTCTCAAAACTAAATAAATATTAAAAAAAAAAAATTAGAAAAACAGCCAAAAAAAAAAAAAAACAGTTCTTCTGGTGGTGCATTTTCCAACCTGCATGGGTTCATTTTCACCTACATGGGGAATTGAGTCCTTTCTTCAAGTTAAGATGCCAGGTTCTGCCTCCATTATTTCCTAGCTTACTTCACCTCTCTAAACCTTAGGGTTTTGTTGGGTTTTTTGTTTGTCTGTTTGTTTGTTTTTGTTTTCTGAAAAGTGGGAATAATAATAGTACCTATCTCAAAGACTGTTGTAAGGATTAAATAATAATTTATGAACAGGATTTGGGGACACCTGGGTGGCTTAGTTGGGTTAGGGTCCAACTTTTGATTTCAGCTCAGGTCATGATCTCATGGTTCATCAGTTTGAGCCCCACATCGGGCTCTGTGCTGACCACATGGAGGCTATTTGGGATTCTCTCTCTCCTTCTCTCTCTGCTCTCTCTCTTTTAAAATAAATAAACCTAAATTAAAAAAAAATTCACGAACAGGATTCAACACAGTCCCTGGCACACAACAAATGCTTATTAGTAAATATTGACTGTCACCTCTGTCATTGCCATCATCACCATTTATTTCAACAGACTATTTGAATTTAATGTCTTTTCTGGACCATTTACTCCTTTTTTTTTTCTTCCATAAGGTTTGCATCCCAAAATCTGATGCAATGTTTCTCAACCCCCTTTAATTTCCATTTCTATAAGCATAAAACTGCATGCAATGCACTCCACATTCTGATAGCCTACCATAAATCATTGGAAATCTTCTTAGCTAATGGACTATTTATTTTAAATTTTATTTGGCTTTAGTTTATGCAGCTGTTATTATGAAATTATTTATAGTTTTATTCCTCTAGGCCTCTATGTTCGTGTTACCCCATTCCGTATTGTATTCCCCATAGCACGTGCATCCTCCCATGTCTTCTGGTTTCCTGTCCTCAAAGAGTCCTATGAGGGTGACAGGCAAGCAAACCAGTAACCTGAACATAGATTTTCAAATTTTACTAGTGCATGTAGTAGAAGAAAAATTCAACTTGGGATAGAGAGAAGATGCTCTTCCATGGCATTCTTCTGCTCTTCTAAACATCCCCAGCTCCTTATTAAAACATTTTTCACTAGTCTGTCCTCCCACTCACTTGAAAATTTTCTTTTGGTTATCATCACTACCCCTTGCCCATGTCTTCCACCATTATGCCCTCTCCATTAAAATTCCATTAGCTCAAAATAGGATCTAAATGAAATATCTTAAGAGTGAAGAATAGATAAACTAGTTCACACTAAAAGAAATAAGTAACTACTGCCTCAGGGCACTAGCTCTTCTCTTTTCAGCTCTTTATATTGAAATCCCTTCCCTTTTAGTTTGGAAATAAAAGCATAAAGAGAATATCAAGAAATGTCAGTGTCCTCCTCCTCGTAGGGGATCAACATGAAAATCTTGAACTAGTTATCCCTAAGGGCTACATTCCCAAAGGTGGAATTTCAGTGTGACTGGCCCATGTGTATGTGTGTTTAGAGTGGTGGGGGAAGTGGGGAGGTTTGCCTGGATGTGAACAATTGCCCCATACATAGCCCTTTGGAAAGTATGAATTTTTTGCATATTAAGTGGTCTTAGAGTAGGCCCTATCTATGAAGAGAAAATTTCAAATGATACATGTATTGCTGAGGCATATAAATGGTTCTTTGCAAATGTATAAGTATCCTTTTTACAGTAGGTACCTTATGTAAGGGAGAGACATAATTTAAAATGAAATGTAGGAGTATGGAGTGATTATTAAGTTTCAAGGTAGATTCTTATGTTGTTGGCATCTTTGAGAAATAAAGCTTAATCCAAAATGATTTGAGATGAATCAGAGGTTAAAGAACACTACACAAATACTTCTGCTGTCTAAAGCTAAATTGCTTTTGGGCATTACTCCATCTGTAAAGAGGCAGGAGACAAGATTAATGTTTGTTTGACATTCTAGCCATTAGGTATAAAGTTTAGTCTTCAGTGAGGAAAGGGAATCACTTGTAATTTCAAAAAATGGGAGACAGGCCTCAGCTAAGGAAGGAAAAGTTTAGACTAGATATTAGGAAAAAGAATGTTCCTATGAACAAGAGCCACAGAGTATTAGAGTAGATTCCCAAAAGAGGTCAAAGGAGCTCCTGTGCAAAAAATAATGGTTTTATTAAGATGTTATTGGAATATAAGAAATGGCTTGAAAAATGCCAGTAGAGGCATCTGATCCTAGAGCTGGACCACTCAACAGCAAGCTATGTGCAAGGCCATAGGGAAACACAATAAAGAAGAATGACACTCTACTAATGAAAACTATAGAGAGTGAAGAATCTCTTCCTTCATACCCTCATCCAAAAAGTCTTTCAGAAATCCGCGAAGATAAGCAGGTCAGGTCAGAGAAGGAAAAGTCAAAGGTGCGCATGAAGCTCAGAACTTCAGAGACTTTCAAACAGATGAACACATACATTTTTAATTCCCTGAAATCTGGGAGCAGAATGAGATTTTATAAACACTTCATAGGAATGCCAAAAGTCAGGATTTTTATACATACATTATAGGTCAGCTTTTCCAGTAACAGGAAGATCTTCAAGAAACACATCTGAAATTTACCTCCCCAAAGTGATACATTGTGTTTATTACCAGATCCCGTAATCTTATATGTCTCATTCAAGTCAACAGAACTCATTACAAACTGCACTTCTAAAAACCTAACCATAAAATATGAAACTGGGATCTCCCTACCCCACACCAGAAAATCTAGCTTATATGTTTGAGCTTTAAAATTTGAACACAAGAACTTCCTTCACATTGACCAATCAGCTCTAAAATGAAAATTTCATTATTAGCCACTTGTATTGACAGAGCTCCTAACAATTTGATATATTTTACTGAATCAACTTATTACTTTTAATACAGTTTTATGGTTTTTTTTAGAGCCACAAAATGTGAGGGTATATGATATCTTTCTGAAATCTGTTTCATTCCATTAATGGACAGAGTTGATTTGGCTCATCTGACTAGCTAAGCTCATATTACTTCCATCCCTCACCTCTATATTTCTCCCCCATTCTTATTCAAAGCTGGATGGCTCTTTCTTCTCCTTGGTCTTGTGGATACCATGTCTTCTGTTCCTCATTTCCAGGTATGACTTAGGTTCATGTTGAAAATGCCTATTTTCACAAATACTGAGCACCATTGGTGACTTTAGCCTCCAAAGGATTCTGTTCATCTTCTTTTGAATTTATTCATTTAACATTTGTTAAATGCCTACCGTGTAAAAGAGATACAGTGTTGAACAACACAAGCAAGGTCCCTAATCTCTTGGAATATATTCTAGTGAAGGCGAACAAACAATAAAAAAGAAATAAATATGAAAATATCAGGTAATGAAAAATGCTGGGACAAAAATAAAATAGCTTATCTGTTTATATAGGCATAGATATGGAATGACTAGGAAGGGTGGCTTATTTAGATTGCAAGATCAATAAAGTTTTCTGAGTAGATATTAGCAGAGTTCTGGATGACAAGGGTGTAAATATTTTAGGGAAGAGCGTGTCAGACAGAAGTAACAGTTGATGCAAGGTCCCTGAGGTAAGTAAAAGTTGACATATGGGAGGAACAGAAGAAGATCTAAAGGCTGGAGCACTGAGCAGAGAGGTGTGACAGGAGGTAATATAAGTGGGCAAGGGCCAGATCTTATACAGACCTATAGATCAGGGTAAGGGGTTTGGATATTATCCCCAGAATGATTGTGTGACATTTACTTTCCAAGGTCAATTCTTTTATAATAAATGTTTGTTTCTTTCCTTCTTTTTGTTCTTATTCCCTTCTTTCCTGCAGTGGAGTTTCTTTATATCAATTTCTCCTCTCCTTTTAGAAACACAGAATTACATTTCTCTACTCCCTCATTTGTAGGTGAGGCCACATGACTAGAAATGACCAGTGAATTGTGAATAGAAATGACATGTCCCTTCTCAGTTAAGGCCTTTGTCAATAAAAGTTCCACAGTTCTCTCTTCTGTTGTAACAACCTAGAAGGTGACATGCCACAGCTTGTACCAGAAGGAAAAGTGGTAGGGTGTCTATCAGACTGGGTCCTTGAGTGATTATGTAATGCAGAGCCCCCCCCCTGACCCACTGATATATAATGGGAACAAAAACCAAAATTTTTGTATCTTAAACCAAAGACATTTGGAAGTTCTTAATTAACAGAACATAGCCTAAATTAGTCTGATTAATATGCCTCCCAAATGTTCTTCATTAAAAAATAAGTTCTAAACTGGGTTGTTACCAGTCAGCCCAAATCATTTTTTTGTAGCCACTGCTGACAGTTCACTCAATATAAATTAAATCACTGATTCTGATCCTCATCTTCTCCAAACAGTTCCCTTTATTCTCCATTTCTGCTCCTACTTTTATTCATTAGGAGGCACAAGGTATTGTCACCACTTGTTAATAAATCATGACATTAACATTTATAAGGCCTACATTTTCTTGTTTAGAGAAAGAAATGGAGTTAATTACTAAAGTTTAGTGAGGAGAACCTTGTTCACAAGCTGCTGCCCTCCAGATGTTGGGAAGAATTTCAGAAGGGAAAGAAAGGCATTGAGATGCCAACTCCATTTTTATATTTAAGACAGAACAGCAGAAAACAGAGTTGCTTACCGTTTATATTTTCACTCTGAAAACCATCCATTATAGGAAACACTTAAATTTTTGATAACTCCCTCAAGTTCCTTACATTCACTACATTTCTTTAGAAAGTCTCTGTCAGAAAAGAAAATTTTCTCCACCTATGTTACATGGCAGCTGGATGCTTCTGCCAAGGCATATTGTAAATGGGACCCTCAATATGTCCAAGCAACACAAAGAAGCTTAGAAAGACCTAATTTCTTTCAAATGTCCTTGGCTCACACCACTTCATCCAGGCATGGCATTCTTTAGGCAGTTCCCAGTTCCTCTGATCAAACAAACTGGACTAACATTACCTTGGGATTTTGACTCCATTCAAGAGATCTGCTTCAGCAAAACATCTGTTAAAGCTCCTGGATTTCTTCTATTTAATGAGGATCGCATGGCATATGGTATGTAATTCACCTTCTGAACCATGTTCTAGCCATCTTATTGAAGGAATTTGCCCAATCATCCATGATCTCTTCAATGACATTTTCATATTTGAAAAACTCAAAATCTCATACTTTGGCAGAACAGTTCAAAAAGTTATGCATCCATGAAAGGGACATAAAGCAAGGATGCCTTCTTTTCTTCCTCTTCCAGTTTGGGTTTCATAAACTAGAGGGTACCAGTTATTAAGTTTCAGGTAAAGCCAACTTAGAATCACTCACAAATGGGAAGTGCATGAGAGGCCTTTGATGTACCAAATTAGCCATGCGCTTTTAAGAAAATTTCTCAGAACCCTAGAGGGGCTCCCTCATAATTAGAACAAACCATCAGGGGCACCTGGGTGGCTCAGTCTGTTGAGCTTCTGACTCGATTTCGGCTTGGGTCATGATCTCATGGTTCGTGAGTTTGAACCCAACATCAGGCTCTGTGCTGACAGTGTAGAGCCTGCTTGAGATATTCTCTCTCTTCCTCTGCCTCTGCCTCTCTCTCTCTCTCTCTCTCAAAATAAATAAATAAACTTAAAAAAAAAAAGAGCAAACCATCAAACTTCTAGTTTGTGAGGGCAGTAATAATGAAGCCCTAATCTCTTTTGGAGCATTAACTTTGCTAGGTTTCATGGCCAAAAACAGTAACACTGACCCCTCATTAATCATATAAAAGACAATATTTGTTCAGCATGTATTTAATGCATAGCATAGGCATTTTGCACAGTTGCTATTGGCCCCAAAGTTGGACCTGACAGAATGAATAGGTGAAATAAATATATAATATAATATATAATAACTGAGTAAATATTTCAAAATCTCTCCTTTCATATTGAGGGCATCCTATATACCAGGCAATTTCATAAAAGATTGCCCACATTTAATTTTCACAGCTACATTAAGCAGTTTTTGTTTTTCCCATTTACCAGATGAGAAAAACTAAAACTCAGAATCATGAAATTACCTACTTAGCTGAGAGGTAGTTCAGAGTTAGAACCTGAACCCAGATCCTGAGCTTCTTCCCTTTATATTTATTGCTTCTCAAAGCCTGGAAGGGAGGGACACACAGTTAATATCCAAAGAGTATCTTCTTTGAATATCAAAGGCAACAAATGCAGTGTAAAAACTGCTTCCCCAGTCATTTACCTTGTGAGCTCTTAGCAGAGTAAATGCTACTTAGCCCATTTAAGTATTCATTGTCTACTCATAGAAATAGTAGTAAACATAACATTTGCAAATAATATATTGGTGATACTTTTGGAATATAAAAATGTATTATAAAAATGTAAGTTTTTAAAACTTAGAATTCTCTTATCCAATGTGATCATTTAGGGTAGTTGATTGGTTAATTGAAAATCAATTTAAAACAGATACTCATTTAACATTATATTTACTTACCTTAAACATTTATTTTAACTAATGTATAATGAATATTCATTTACAAATCTTTTCATCTATGTCCAAAGCCTTTTTAAAGGAGTTCCTATGCACTAATAATGAACAACCCAAAAAGGAAATTAACAGTAAAGCTGGAAAAACAAAAACAAAAAGTAAACTAAGACAAAAAATCCGTGTACAATACCATCAAAAAGAATAAAATATTTAGGAATAAATTTAACTAGAGAGATGCAAGATTTGCACACTAAAAACTACAAAACAATGCTGAAAGAAATTTAAAACTTACATAAATAGAAAAACACTTCATGTGCATGAATTGGAAGACTTAAAATTATTAAGATGCCAATACTCCCCAAAGCAATTTACCGATTCAACACAACCCCTGTAAAAATCTCAATGGCTTTTATCCTCAAAAATGGAAAAGCTGATCCTAAAATTCATATGGAATTGCCAGGAACTCTAGCCAAAAAATCTTGAAAGAGATGAACAAAGTCAGAGGACTCATACTTCCCAATTGCAAAACTAACTACAAAGTACAGCTAACTGGCCATATAAATCAATGGAATAGAATTTGAGTACGGAAAAAAAATCAAACTATAGTAAGAGTCCTGAGGCCATTCAATGGGGGAAAGAAGAGTCTCTTCAACAAATGGTTGAAATGGCAACTGGATATCAGCATGCCAAAAGAATGAAGTTGAACCCATAACTCAAACCATGTGCAAACATTGATAAAGATTTAATGTTTGTATCCTCACAAAATCCATATGTTGATGACATAATCCCAATGAGATGTATTTGGTAATGGAGACTTTGGAAACTGATTAGGTTTGGATGAGGTCATAAGGGTGAGTCCTTCATGATGGCATTAGTACCCTTATAAGAAAAGATACCCAAGCACTCTGTCTTACTGTTTTGCCATTTGAGAGCCAGTCAAGCTTAGGATACAATGAGAATGCAACTGTCTTTAAGTCAGGTTAAAAACTCTCACCAGAAATGAATAATTGCAGCACCTTGATCTTGGATTTCCTAGCCTCTAGAACTGTCAGAAATTTCTGAAGTCACTTAGTCTATGGTACTTTCTATGGAAGAGCTAATAGGATCAGGTTTGTGAGATTTAGAGACAAATTTCACTTAAGTAGGAGGCAGGTTCTATGGCTTAGACATAGACGGACGTATTTTATAGCTTGAGAGAAGCAGCAGGGATCAATTTGGTGAGTCAAGTTACCCCAGACTCAGTAGAGAACACTTGGTGCTTAATAGACTTCAGGGGTTGTTTTCTGGGCTATTTGGGAAGAGGGATTTTGTGTGATTCAGAAAAAGATCTCAAATGTTCACTAATTAGGGGCCTCACCAGTTTCAACTTCATAGATCTGCATCCGGGGCCACAGTCCTCTCAGGATTTAACCTGGCCAAAAATATTGAAATTTCCTAGATCTACCTTCCCTTATATGGGAATTAGCAAGATTCTTTCTCTTTTATTAAGAAAAAGAAAGAAATAGTCTCTAACATTCTCTAAGGGAATGATATATGGTAGAAGTGGGGGTTGGAATAGGATTACCACGTGGCATTCAAAGCTTTTAACTTTGAAATATATTTAGCTTAGATTCATGCAAGTTTTAATTGTCATGACTTTAGAAATCATTCCTTCTCCTTTTATTAATGAAAAAGTGAAAACCAAAATGTTAAGTATCATACAATATAATCATTCTAGCAAAACTTGAACTGGAACCTAGTTTTCTTGCCTTTCTACTACTATAGGTTTGTTTTTTCTTTTACTCCAAATTTTTGTTATTTTTAAACTGAGAAAAATAATCACCAAATTTCAAATACAAGATCCATTGATGAGCTTTAGGAGTCCATGAACTTCCAGAAATTATCAGTAAAATGTGTATGTGCATTTTTCTGAAAAAATACTCTTAAAGGGATTCCATAATCCCCCAAAAGTGAAAACGTAGAGCAATCTACTTATGTTGTAGGGGGAAATGATCTTGTATCTCCAAATGAGCATTTTGTTTTCTTCTTCTACCACTTCTTTAGGTGTAAATTTTTACCTGAGTTACTTTCCTTCACAGGAGTGTCCAAAAACCAAGATGTGAGTTGGACTATATATCTGGCCACATTTAGCAGCCAGAATTGAGACAACTTTCAGTGGTTTGGGCAAAGTATTTTTGTGCTCATATAAAACACAGGGTATCATTGATACCAGGGGAAAATAGGGATAAATATTACTCTCTTGATCTCACTTTATAAGGCTTTTGGGTTAACAGTGATTCCAATCTATGAGAAGCAGATTCTATTTAACTTCATTAGTGTCCAAGCTACAAGTGACCTCTAAACAACCAGAAGTTTGTCACTTCATACTCAGGAGGAGAAATTCTTAGCCATCTTACTAAGTAAGAGAGACCCCCTAAATAATATTCAAGAAGCAATGTGGTCTTATGCAAAGACCACTAGGAATGGGTCTGAAAACCTGGTCCAATCTCAGCTCTGCCGCTTACTAGCCATATAACTTTAGACATGTTACTTAACATTTCTGAGTTTCAATTTTCTCAACTGTAAAAAGCACAAAAGTACTTTTTGGGTTGCTAATACATGGTATTGTTTTGATGATCAAAATGTCTGTTATAGTTTGGATTGTATCCCTCAAAATTCATATGTTGAAACATTATTACTACTACTTCAAAATGTGACTGTCTCTGGAGATAGAGTCTTTAAAAGGATGATGAAGTTAAAATGGGGTCATTAGGGTGAGCCCTGATCCTATCTGACTGGTGTCCTTAAGAAGATGAAATTTGAACATGTGAGAGATACTAGGAATACACACAGAGGAAAAACCATATGGACACACAGTGAGAAGGTGGCCATCTGTATAAGTTAAGGAGAGAGACCTCAGGAGAAACCAAACCTGCCAATGATCTTGGACTCTCACCTCCAGAGCTGTGAGAAAATTAATTTCTCAATACAGTGTCAAAGCCCACTATTAAAACTATTAGTTACTAGATGTATAAGAAATTGCTTTTAAGGGGTAAATTTTATGTAATTTGGAAAATGGTTTCAAGTTATTGATATCACACTCTTTTTTCCTCCTGGTTGATTCTTTCCAACTTCCAGAAAGTAATTTGTTTCTAATCGTCTAAAACCTGAAACCCATTAAATATCAGAATTGAAAGGTATTTTTTAATCATTCTAGTCTAAGCTCTTATTTTACAGACAGGAAATTGAGTCTCAAGTTCACACAATTAGCCACTTCTGTAAAAGAGAGAACTGGAGGATAACTCAATACCTTTGTCATAGAGATATTGTAAAGAAAAACTTGGGTAATGCCAGTAGAGCACTTAGCACAATGCGTAGTAGGTAGGAAGTGCTCAGTATAATATAGCTCCTTATCACTGAGAAAAGCCAAGCACCTTGGTCTGGTGTGGGTCACATTGCTAATTGTTGATAAACCCAGATTTCCAGGGCTTTGGGTACTAAAATTCTTAGATTTTCCCCAAACCCAAGCCCAGTAAATTTTCCCAATAGTGATAAACTTGATTTGATTTAGAGTAAATCAGAGTCTGATGAATTCTTCAACGGGAATTCTTCAATGAAAATCATAAAAAAACTTATGGAGCTAAAGGGTGCAGACCTGCTCATAAACTTTCACTTGGTCCTTGGACTCAGTCAGAGCCACACCAAACTATTGAGCCTACAAGTTAACAGTCCGCCCTAGGATCCCTTTCCCCTGAAATAAAAGGCAATCCAGTAAAGCCTAACTGGACTGTGAGCTCATTTGATGGCACCATAACCAAGGGTAACAATCAGTAGCCTGAGTGTGATGCAAACCAGTCCTCACAGTCCACCATCCCCCAACCTGATTCACCCCTAATCCTTAAAAAAGAAAGAAAAAAAGGTTCTGAGTTTACCTTTGACCCTTGTCCTTGGCTATCTACATGGCTTCTCTACAGCTGTGTTCAATCATTCTTTTCTACTTCTTTATCTTTGCTTTCCCAGAATTTCCTTTGCTAAATAACACAGGCAGATGCCCAGGCTCAAAACATTTCCCAATTTTCGGTTTGGATTTCCATGGAATACTATTTTATGTTAAGCTTTGAAGGCTATAGCAAGATTGTATTAGGGACAGTTACCTGCCAGCTATTAACCATTGCCTCTGGTCTGACCTGAATTTACAGAGGGCATGGTCACCCGACAACTTAATCAATGAGCCTCTTTGGCTTTAGAGTGGCAGAGGCCAAGAGCTCCATCAAAGAAGCCTATGTGCTTTCAGCAACTCAGAAGATTCCAGTTGTTTTCAGCAGGCCTGAGAGGTAAAAATAAACAAATATGAAAATGCCAGATTGCCCTCTCATTTCTTCTCATACTTGGTGCCAGCCCGGGCCAGTGCTGGACAGGCTGCCCCCAAAGAGACTGCGGTGGTGCCTATGAGGCCAAGCCACATGACCAGAGCTGTCACTGCACTAAGTGCCTGCCTTTCTCTCCTCACCCCACTCTCCATTTCTAAAAATGCATGAAACACCCATTTCTGTATAATTACCAAGTGAATAAAAGGCCCTCCAACCCCTCTCTCCTGGCACAGATTTCACCCAGTTGAAGGGTGAAGTTGGCAGCCTTTGACTATGTGGACACTTTAGATGGTGCCTGAACACAAAGCTTTGTTCAGAAAAGCTCAGCAATTGTGTTTGCAACTATCATTGGTTAGGATTTTCCTATCCCATAGCAGTGCAGCCTAGGACATGAATGAGATCTCCATGATGGCATTACAGAGCAAGTACACATCCTCTCTGTATGCCCTCAGCCTTTATGCCTTCACAGTCCTTTTTTAAAATCTCATAAACATGTTTGGCTGCCAGACAGCGCACAGAAAAGAGGCTGCTCACTGAGTGACTGTTCAAACTGAGGGTCCTGCATTTAAGGCAGCTTCTTCCTAGCAGTTTGCATCCCTCTTTCAGATGTATAGGCCTTTTGAATTGGAATGGAACTGAAAGAATCTTTAACTGTTTATTAAAGTTTTAAATGCCATAATTCAGCCTTTTGACTCAATTCAAGAGCACTGTGTGTCCTTCTTGCCTATGATAAGAATAAAATTGTATTAAAAAACATTTGCAAGTCTCTCTACATTGTGCATTAATATTGAACTTGTTATGTGTATGAATTGGGTTTGTTATGTGAATGCACATGTCCATACCCATGAAAGTAGGAGGTGGTTAAAGCAGGATATTCTTGTAACTTAAGGAAAATACTACAATTCAGTCTCTGCTGATAATCACTAATCTCCTAATTGCCAAATCCAATGGCCACTTCTCAATCATTCTTTTTGATGTCCTGGTAGAATTTGATACCATTGATCACCTGCCCCTCTTTCTTGAAACTCTTTTTTGTGAAGGCATACAAAACACTGCACCATCATGATTCTTCCTGATCTCTCTGACCACTCCTTTCCCTGGTCCTCATTCTCTTTTGATTACAAAATAGCAAAATTCCCCACTCAGTATGGACATGTCTTCATCAATCTTCTTTTCTTTTTCTGGTCTCTCTTGAGGACCTCTATTCCCTTCCAAAACTATAAATGTTGTCACTATATGAATGACTCCCACGTATACATATCTGACCCTTCCTCTGCTCTCAAATCTTATTTCTTTCTAAGCTCAATCTAGAAACATACTGGCACCTCAAAGTCAACAGCTGCACAATAGAATTTAACATGTCCACCCAACTCTCCTAATTCCGGCATCCTG
The DNA here is from genome assembly GCF_027475565.1 of Acinonyx jubatus. Classification (NCBI taxonomy): domain Eukaryota; kingdom Metazoa; phylum Chordata; class Mammalia; order Carnivora; family Felidae; genus Acinonyx; species Acinonyx jubatus. The sequence continues at coordinate 210,037,414 of NC_069380.1, forward strand.
CTTCTGCTCTTGCATTCCCTATTTGATTTGGATCACCAGCATCCGTGTAACCAGCCAAGTTTAAAACCGCAGAATCATCTTTGATTCTCTCTCCCACTGATCCCTCATAAGGAAGAGTTAATGAATCTATCTGGTGCCCTAGATATCTTGTGTAATTTTTCCTTCTCCATTCCCTCTGCCACTACACTGATCAAGCTTTTATTATTCTCACCAAGAGTATTACTAGACTCTAAGAATCTCATGGCCCCCTTCACCCTATCTTCTATTTCATCCTATGCATTACATTGAAATTTATTATTTCACAACAGTTTTTATTATGTTACTCCTCACCCCCAAAATCAATGCCCCCACTGCTGATACAATAAAGTCCAAAACTCTTTATCCCAAAATTAAGATCACTCCAGGACCTGGCCACTGGCCATCCTGTATTCAACCATATAGAATTTCCAATATTTCCTATAAATATTTTCTATTATCATTTATGTCTTTGTTCATGTTGTTCCAACTGTCTGCAATACCTCACTCATCCCTTTGTGTTCAAATTCACAGACTTTTTGAGATTTGGTGTAAAAACCAACTCTACCTGAATATTCTTCAGATATCTACTTCCCATAGCCCAGCACAACACAGAGATTACTTAACCTAGATTCTTAATGTTTATTGGTAGCTTTCTATGGATATTCTACTAAAGATTCAAACACATACACACACAAATATAATCTAGTCTTCCTATTTGACTAAACATTCCTTCAGAGTAGGGTTCACAACTTATTCATTATAGACTGAATGTGTCCCCTCCTCAGATTCAGTGTTAAAGCCCCAACCTCCAAAGTGATGGTATTTGGCCTTTAGGAGATAATTAGGGTTAGATGAGATCATGAGGGTGGGGCCCTTTTAAAGGGATTAGTACCCTTTAAGGAAGAGATACCAGAAAGCTTTCTCACTCTATCATCTCTCTGTCTCTCTCTCTCTCTCTCTCTCTCTCTCTCTCTCTCTGTCTCTCTCTCTCTCTCTCTTCCTCCCCAGCCTTGTGCATGTGCACAAAGTAGAGGTCGTATGAGCACACAGCAACAAGGCAGCCATCTGCAAGCCAGAAAAAGAACCCTCACCAAAACCCATCCATGTAATCCTGATCTCAGACTTCCAGCCTCCAGAGGAGTTGAGAAAATAAATGTGTTATTTGACCCATCCAGTCTATGTATTTTGTTTTGGAATCCTAACCTAAGACACTCATGTGCATCCCTATTGCTTTGCACAGTGCCTGGAGCATCATAGAAACTCCTAAATATTTGTCAAGTAAATGAGTGAATATGTCTCCAAAATTATCTTTGATCAAATAAAACTAGTGATAAGGTGCATGGGTGGCTCAGTCAGGTAAGTGTCCAGCTCTTGATTTCAGATCGTCACGATCTCACAGTTCATGAGTTTGAACCCTGAGTCTGACTCTGCATTAGCACAGAGCCTGCTTAGGATTGTCCCTCTCTCTGTCTCTCTGCTGCCCCTCCCCTGCTTACACTCTCAATCTCTCTCACACAAAATAAATAAACATTAAAGATAGATAGATAGATGATAGATAATAGATAGATAGATAGATAGATAGATAAAAATAAAGCTAGTGAGCTCTCTGATATTCAGCCAGGTCTGCTGCTTAAGCTTCTTTATATTTTGACTGCTTTCCACTGCTTCTGCCACACTTCTGCCCTACCTTCACCTCAGTGCAACCAGTACAAGTCAACTCTCCTTCTAAGCCAGAAACGGTAAACTGAAAACCCAGAGGCCAGATATTGCCCACAATTACTTTTTCTTTTCAACATCAAAGTGTTTTTCAAATTTTGACTTAGTTTCCAGTATTTAAAAATTGGGAGATTCAATATTAAAATATGGATCTGAGGCAATGGTGAATCTTTAATGACAATTGGCTGCCATTTCTAGATAGGGCTTGTACTCTTTCAGTTACAGCCACAGCTAGTTTATGTTACTTTCTTGGATGTTATATAACCATTTGAGTTTGATAATTATGTTCTCTTTATTTTCCTACTCTCCCTCAGCTCTGTAACTAAAATATTTATTTTCTATATCTCTTAATTTTTCCCTGCTTATACCAGGAAGAATTCACCAACTACCACAGCCAGAAATACCTTATCCCTCCATTTCTTGTTTTCTGTAGCACAAAAAAATGTCTCTATTTCTGTTAAAGTAAGCCACCTAGAAATTACAATATATCAACATTGTACTCTCTCACTTTTCTCATTCTTCATTTCTTCACGTAAGGAAGGTTAAGAGTAAGCTTCCAGAAAAAGTGACCAATGGTATTAATTCTTACAAATGGTGATTGACAGAACTGGTATTCAAACCAAGTCTTATGATAATAGATTTTGGTTTTTTTCTTTCATGAGTTCTTTCTTTACAAGCTTATGCTGGTAAAGGATTCTACAATTCAATCCAACTTAATTCAGCAAATATTTATTGTAGTACTAAATATGTTAAAGGAACCCACTGCTTTCTAACCTGGTAATAAACATTCTGATTCTAATTATTGAGAATTCTCATTCTTTGATTGCATACCCTGCCCATAGACAGAGGACATCCACTGTAGATAAATTCTCTCCTTCACTTAATACATAACAAACATCCACTTTAAGCATCATGCTAGATCCTGGCATACAGTGGTAAATAAACCCAATATTTCCTTGTCCTCATGGGGCTTAAAATATATTTGTCCTTAAATGTATATTGTTATTTCATCAAATTACAAAGCCCTATAGGGCAGGAGCTGAGTATGATTATTCAACAGATGTTATTATTCAGTAGGTGCTTAATTTTTGTTATTGGTGACAAATGCTCCAATTATCCCAGGTGGAAGTGGTAGTTGTCCCTGCCTTCTCTACTTCCCTTCAAAATCTCTCTCTTACTCCCAGCATCTGGTTTTTATAGAACCAGAGTTCCTAATCCTCAGGACAAGAATAGGTAGGGCCAGCTTCATGGGTGTCACACATGCAGTCACACAGGAACCTGTGCTTAGAAGGGCCCTGTGCTTGGTGTAATGCTCTGCTGTTACCATCTTGAAATTCTTAATAATTTTTTTAACAAGGAGCCCCCCAGTTATGTAATCTGTCCTGAAAACATAGTTGGGGATAGTAGCCAACATAGCTTTAATGTCAACACCATCAGTTTGCCAATAGGCTCCTCTTCAGTATGCCTTTACTCCTGCTCAAATGCAGAAAAATAGCAGGGACATAGTTTGAAAGATATCTTTATATTTGAAGTTATTTATATTCTGTTGTGCCTAACAGTGCTATGTCTTAAGATCCAATAGAAATAACAATGGCTCTAATATAATAATGTCATGTTTGTTCACCTAGACTACTGGCATTTTTACGTTCAGTATGGCAATGGGTCTTAAAAGGTGAGACCCCACCAAGGGCATGAGCATCACCTGGGAACTTCTTAGAAGTGCAAATGCTTGGACTTCACCCCAAAGTAACTGAATTAGACATTCTAAAGGCAGAACCCAGTTATCTGTGTTTTAGGCCCTTTAGATGACTCTTGTGTATGCTGAAATTTGGCAACCACTGAGTTGTGGCATTGTCATCCTCTTGAGAGCACAAGTCTGTCTCCTACTGTGTCTCAGCCAGGTGGAGATTATTTAATATAGACCCACTGAAGGACAACTGGCAGATATTTGGGCTTAGAAACTTTGATTTAATGAGTTTGTATGAATAGAGGGGAAAACAGCAAAACTGATTTTTTCTCTTGGCAAAGAATTTGTTTATCCTGCTCCTTTGAAGTCAGAACCAATAATATAGAAGGGTTTGGTGGCTACAGCTTGACGTCCGAGTGAAATAAAGAAGCCTTCTTTTAATTGCTCTCTTGAACAGACACATTTTGGAGACAACACCACAGAGTGCTATTGCAGAAGACTGACACTAGATCTTAAGACCCCACTGTCACATTTTACAAATGAGAACATCAAGGCCCAGAGAGTAAAATAACTTTACAGAGATCACTCAGCTATCAGACATTCACTAAAAGAGAAAGGTTTATTAAGTTAAAAGTCAGAATCACCTTGCTGATTGTTTGGTGCCCCTCATGGCTGGGCACTTAGAGAGGCAGCCACCCTATCCAGAATCTCTATTAATTGCCTTGATGTTGAGCATTCATTTCCTCCCTGTCTACTTTTAGGTACTTTTAGGTAGAACACACACATTTTTTTAAGAAACAGCCTTCATATTCTCCACTTTTCAATGCCCAGTTTTTTCTGTGCAGTTGGACAGCTCACCTAAAGAAGACAAGGTGGTAACCAGGCTATGTAGTTTACTGACTGTCACCCTTTGAGAGGAAGATGAGCCCTGCTTATAGGTAGCCATGCTCAGCTTCAAGCTGCTTTTCTCCACACCTGGTTCTCGTTTGTAACACCAAAAGCATTTCATGCTTATTAAGCATCATCTGGTCCCAATTTTTAAACCACAAGTTTGGCTTGGTTTGTTTTTAATAAGCGGTTACAACAGAGTCCACCTTTTCAGTGTGATGATGTCTCTTAAACCTAGCTATTGGCATCTTGGAGATTTAAATTAATATGGCTGTTGGGGGGTGGGGGTTAAAAACATTAAAGACACAAATCCTGAAATTTGGCTTTATCCTGCCTAGGTATGATGCAGATTTGTTTTCAACACGTGTATTTGAAGAAAAGGATGACGAAGTTTAAAGGGAATTTTGTAATGGTCTCTATTTTTACATGGTATTCCATGTCTCCATTTTTATTCTCCAGTTTTGAATTTAAAGAATTTCTAGATTTTATACAAAAGCAATCTGAGGAGATAAAGTCAATAGAATTCTTCATCATTGCTCAATCTGTAAGTATTTTGCAATTAGTGTCCCTTAGTTTTTTGACAGCCAGTGGTTTCTTTATATGTTATTTTGTCACTGTGCTTGGCCAATATAAGAGAGCAGAGTTAAGACATTCATCTTTAAGAAGAGTTAGGAGTCTGTTGGTTCCAAGTTAAATATAATTGTAAAGTCACAAGATTTTTAAAAGGTGTGTAACTGATAGTTAAATTTTAATAGGATTTTCCAACCTTCTTTATAATATATTTTTAAATGCCCGTTGATTGGTATTAAATGCTCATAACCATTCATGTATTTTTATTTTAAGTTTATTCATTTATTTTGAGAGAAGGCAGGGAGGAGGAGAGAGAGAGGGAGGGAGAGGGAGAAAGAGAATCCCAAGCAGGCTCCCCACTGTCAGTGCAGAGCCTGATGCAGGGCTCCATCTCACAAACCACGAGATCATGACCTGAGCCGAGATCCAAGAGTCAGACACTTAATGGACTAATCCACCTGGGCACCCCACCATTCATGTATTGAACAGGGATATTTTAAATCTAGCATGTGAAATTCCTTGATGTTGAGTTAGTGTCACAGGTTTGGACCAGCATGGTGCAAGTTTGAAGCTATCTCAATTCTCTTCTTTTAAATCAGAGGTTAACTTGAATTGATAGAAATGTTTACTTCTTCTAAAATAAGTGTAATTGATATTTTCAATTTCTACCTTCAGAAACAGCCCTCATATGAATGACCAGTAACCAAGTCTAAATCATCTTCCTGTGTGATTTCGAAAGTTTAGTCCTCTCCACAACTATTTCCAAAAAGCTCTGACACATGCTTATATGTTTCACAGATCTGTCCTACCACAGCCTTTACTCCACCCTATTGTTCTGATTTAATTGTCTAATATCATCAGCTCTGAACTACAATAGGTAAAGTTCTTATCTATCTCTTTTTAAATCTAGACACTGTTCTAGAACAGTGTCTGGCCTATGATAGATACCAGATTAATCTCTTGGGTAATCAATTGAATGAGTGACTAAATGAATGAGTGAATGCATTGCAAACATATGCTATTTCATCCTTAAAATTCAAAATGCAGCTTTTATATGAAAGAGAAAAGTAGGGAAATCACATGAATAAATCTAAATTTACGTCTTATTTCTAGGGACTGTCCCTAAATTAATATTACCATTCAGTAATGATATATTAATTGAATATATTAATTGAATTATATGGTCTAATGATCATTGCAGTGATTCCTATAGATAGGGGACTTTTTTTCATTCAGTGTTTATGAATTCCTATATGATATTTTGCCTGCAGCTGATCTCTTAGTATATTTTCTCATGGGAAAAGTAGAAATTGTATTTTTCCTTCCTGGTGGGTTCTGCAAATTAGAGAAGGGATATAAGAACTTTACAAGTGTTCAATACCATGTTATATTTTTGTTCCTTTTAGAAAAGTCTGAATTAATGACTAAAAGAGATTACAAAAGAAATTGCTTTTTTATATCTGTTCATGCTTTTATAATTCGAATTTCCAGGTTTAAAAAGCAAAAGACCAAAGAAAGATTCTTCCTATCAATGATCAGACTTTGTGATAGACTCCTCTGTAAGTGCTATCAATAATTACCCTGCAGTATAAGTTAAACTCTTGAATCTTTGAATAAAATGTTTCTGCTGCTATCTCCTTATATCTTCAGCAATTGGCATTCAAGTCATTTCTTATCTCTGGTGAATTCACATATTTTCAAAACTGCTTCTTCTGTCAATGTTTACCATACCTTTCAGGGTGATTTTAATCCCAATGAGAAATAGAATTGCCTTTCTTTGAGAAGGATTCAGATTCTAGATGTTAGCTTTTGTAAATTCTGCTGTCTTCTACATTTATTATATCTTTCAGGAAAACCCTAATCTTTATCAATCTCACATGTCAATGGCCCATATAAAAGCAGTGTTTAGGGGCGCCTGGGTGGCTCAGTCGGTTAAGTGGCCGACTTCGGCTCAGGTCATGATCTCACGGTCCGTGAGTTCGAGCCCCGCGTCGGGCTCTGTGCTGACAGCTCAGAGGCTGGAGCCTGTTTCAGATTCTGTGTCTCCCTCTCTCTGACCCTCCCCCGTTCATGCTTTGTCTCTCTCTGTCTCAAAAATAAATAAACGTTAAAAAAAAAATTTAAAAAAAAAGCAGTGTTTAGTCAGCCCACAATACACAAGTATCTTTATTTAACCTAGAAGGAATCAGAGTTTAACAAAGCACTGAACAGATCTGTTACAATATCTTCTCAAACAGTATGATGCCTTCCTGTATTCCTACCCACAGACTCAACTATTTTTTCACTGACCCTTCCTGGTATCTTACATTCTTTTTTTTTTTAACATTTCTTTTTTTTATGTTCTTTATTCTGTCCTTTTCTAGCACATAAACAAAATGTTTATTTTTTATTTATGTGTTTATTTTTTTCTTTAATTATGTGTTTATTTTTTTAAGTTTTTAATTAAATTCCAGTTAGTTAATATACAGTGCAACATTAGTTTCAGATGTACAATATAGTGATTCAAAACCTCCATAAAACACCCAGTGCTCATAACAGCAAGTGCACTCTGTTATCGCCATCACCTAATTTATCCATCCCCCACCAACCCCTCTGGTAACCATTAATTTTTTCTCCACGGTTAAAAGTCTTTTTCTTGCCTTGTTTCCCTCTCTCTTTTTTTCCCCTTTGTTTGTTTTGTATCTTAAATTGCACATTTGAGTGAAATCATATGGTGTTAGTCTTTCTCTGACTTATTCCACTTAGCATAGTACTCCCTGGCTCTATCCATGTCATTGCAAATGGCAAGATTTCATTCTCTTTTATGGCTGAGTAATATTCCATTGTGTATATAAACTACATCTTTTATCCATTCATCAGTCGATGGATATTTGGGCTGCTTCCATAGTTTGATTATTGTAGATAATGCTGCTATAAACATCAGGGTACATGTATCCCTTTGAATTAGTATTTTTGTATTCTTGAGGTAAATCCTGAGTAGTGCAATTTCTGGATCATAGGGTTGTTCTCTTATAACTTTTTGAGGAACCTCCATATTGTTTTCCAAAGTGGCTGCACCAGTGTACATTCCAGTCAACAGTGTATGAGGGTTCCCCTTTCTCCACATCCTTGCTAGCACCTGTTCTTTCTTGTGTTGTTGATTTTAGCCTATCTGACAGGTGTGAGGTGATATCTCATTGTAGTTTTGATTTGTATTTCCCTGATGATAATTGATATTGAGCATCTTTTCATGTGTCTGTTGACCATCTAGATGTTTTCTTTAGAGAAATGTCTATTCATGCCTTCTGCCCATTTCTTAATTGGATTATTTGCTTTTTGGCTGTTGAGTTTTACAAGTCCTTTATATATTTTGGAAAATAACCCTTTATCAGATATGTCATTTGCAAATATCTTCTCCCATTCCATAGGTTGCCTTTTAGTTTTGTAGAATGTTTCCTCTGCTATGCAGAGGCTTTTTATTTTGATTGTCCCAATACTTTATTTCTGCTTTTGTTTCCCTAACTTCTGGAGCATGTCTAGAAGAAGTTGCTCTGGCTGATGTCAAAGAGGTTGCTGCCTGTTTTCTTCTAGGATTTTTATGTTTTCAAATCTCACACTTAAATCTTTAATCCATTTGAATTCATTTTTGCGCATGGTGTAAGAAAGTGATCCACTGTCTTGTGTGTGTGTAGCTGTACAGTTTTCCCAGCACCATTTGTTGAAGAGACTGTATTTCCTGTCAGATATGCTTTCCTGCTTTGTCAAAAACAAATTAACCATATAGTTGTGGGTTCATTTCTGGGCTCTCTATTTTGTTCTATTAATCTACATTTCTATTTTTGTGCTAATACCATACTGTTTTGATCACTACAGCTTTGTACTATAACTTGAAGTCTGGAATTGTGATTCCTCCAGCGTTGCTTTTCTTCTTCATGGTTGCTTTGGCTATTCGGTGTCTTTTGTGGTCCCATACAAATTTTAGGATTGTTTGTTCTAGCTCTGTGAAAAATGCTGGTGGTATTTTGATAGTGATTGCATTAAATGTGTAGATTTCTTTGGTATAGACATTTTAACAATATTTGTTCTTCCAATCCATGAGCATGAAATGTTTCCCCATTTCTTTGTATCCCCTTCAACTTCTTTCATCAGTGTTTCATAGTTTTCAAAATACATGTCTTTCAACTCTTTAGTTAGGTTTATTCCTAGGCATATTATTTGTGGTGCAATTGCAAATATGATTCATACCTTAATCTCTCTTTCTGCTACTTCATTAATGGTGTATAGAAATCCAAAAGAGGTATCAGAATGGATAAAAAAAAAAAAACAAGATCCATCTATATGCTGCCTAAAAGAGACTCATTTTAGACCTAAGGACACCTGATTATTGAAAGTGAGGGGATGGAGAACCATCTATCATGCTAACAGAAATCAAAAGAAAGCCAGAGCAACCATACTTATATCAAACAAACTAGATTTTAAAACAAAGTCTGTAACAAAAGATGAAGAAAGGCATTATATCATAATTAAGGGGTATACATCAAGATCAAACAATTATAAATATTTATTCCCCCAACTTGAAAACCCAAATATATCAATCAATGAATAACAAACATAAAGAGATTCATTGATAATAATATGATAATAGTAGGGGACTTTAACACTCCACTGACAACAATGGACAGATCATCTAAGCAGAAAGTCAATAAGGAAACAATGGCTTTGAATGACATACTGGACCAGATGGGCTTAATAGGTATATTCAGAACATTTTATCCTAAAGCATCAGAATACACATTCTTTTTGAGTGCATATTAAACACTGTCCAGAATAGATCACATACTGGGTCACAAATCTGACCTCAACAAGTACAAAAAGATTGAAATCAAAGCATGGATATTTTCAGACCACACCGCTATGAAACTTGAAGTCAATGACAAAAATTTGGAAAGCTCTGAAATACGTGGAGGTTAAAGAACATCCTACTAAAGAATGAGTGGGTTAACCAGGAAATTAAAGGAGAAATTTAAAAATACATGGAAGCAAATGAAAATGAAAACAACGCAGTCTTAAGAGGGGTGTACATAGAAATACAGGCCTGGGGTGCCTGGGTGGCTCAGTTGGCTAAGCATGTGACTCTTGATTTTGCTCAAGTCATGATCTCACAGTTTGTGAGTTTGAGGCCCACATCAGGCTATGTGCTGACAATGCAGAGACTGCTTGGGATTCTCTCTCTCTCTCTCTCTCTCTCTCTCTCTCTCTCTCTCTCTCTCCTCTCTCTCTCTCTCTCTCTGTCTCTCTCTCTCTCTCCTCTCTCTCTCTCTCTCTGTCTCTCTCTCTCTCTCTCCCCTCTCTCTCCTTTCTCTCTCTCTCTCTCTCTCTCTCTCTCTCCCCTCTCTCCTTTCTCTCTCTCTCTCTCTCTCTCTCTCTCTCTCTCTCTCTCCTCTCTCCTCTCTCTCTCTCCCCTCTCTCTCTCTCTCTCACCTCTCTCTCTCCACTCTCCAAAATAAATAAATAAGCTTTAAAAAAAGAAAGAAAGAAATATAGGCCTACCTCAAGAAGCAATAAAAGTCTCTAATATACAACCTCACCTTGCACCTAAAGAAGCTAGAACAGAAAATAAAGCCTAAAGCCAGCAGAAGAAGAGAAATAATTATGATTAGAGCAGAAATAAGTGATATAGAAACAATGATCCAGAACAAAGCAACAAAACTAAGAGCTGGTTCTTTGAAAGAATTAATAAAATTGATAAACCCCTAGACTTATCAAAAAGAAAAGAGAAAGGACTCAAATAAATAAACTCATTACTGAAATAGGAGAGATATAGCCAAAACTTCAGAAATACCAACAATTTTAAGAGAATATTATGAGCAATTATATGCCAACAATTTGGGCAAACTGGAATGGATAAATTCCTAGAAACATAGAAACTACCAAAACTGAAACATGAAGAAATAAAAAAATTTGAACAGACCCATAACCAGCAAAGAAATTGAATCAGTTATCAAAAATATCACAATAAAGTCCAGGGCCACATGGATTCCCAGGGGAATTCTGCCAGACATTTAAAGAAGAGTTAATACCTACTCTTCACAAACTGCTCCAAAAAATATAAAAGGAGGGAAAACTTCCAAACTTCTTTTATGAGGCCAGGATTATCTTGATTCCAAAACCAAGCAAAGACCCCACTAAAAAGGAAAATTACAGGCCAATATCTCTGATGAACATGGATGCAAAAAATCTCAAGATACTAGCAAATTAAATCCAACAGTACATTAAAAGAATTATTCACAGAGTACCTGGGTAGCTCAGTCGGTTAAGCATCTGACTTTGGCTTCGGTCATGATCTCATGGTTCAGGAGTTCGAGCCCTATGCTGGGCTGTATGTTGACAGCTCAGAGCCTAGGGCCTGCTTCAGATTATGTCTCCCTCTCTCTGCCCTCCCCCCACTCATGCTCTGTCTCTCTCTCTCTCTTAAAAATACATAAACATTTTTAGAAAAAGAATTATTCACCACAATCAAATTGAATTTATTCCTTGGCTGCAGGCATAGTTCAATATTCACAAGTCAATCAACGTGATACACCACATTAATAAAAGAAAGGATAAGAACCATATGACCCTCTCTATAGACACAGAAAAAAACATTTAACAAAATACCACATCCATTCTTGATAAAAACCCTCAAAAAACTAGGGATAGATGGAACATACCTCAGCATCATAAAGGCCACAAAAGACTCACAGCTAACATCATCCTCAATGGGGAAAAACTGAGAGCCTTTCCCCTATGGTCAGGAATAAGATGAGGATATCCACTCTCACCATTACTATTTGACATAGTACTAAAGTCTTAGCCTCAAAAGTAAGACCACAAAAAGAAATAAAAGGCATCCAAATTAGCAAGGAAGAAGTCAACCTTTCACTATTTGCAGTGGACATGATTACTCTATGTAGAAAACCCAAAAGACTCCACCAAAAAATTGCTAAAAATAATACATGAATTCAGAAAAGTCACAGTATATAAAATAATTCTGTTGCATTCCTATACACCAATAATGAAGCAGCAGAAAAAAAAAATCAAAGAATTGATCCCATTTGCAATTGTACCAGAAACAATAAGATACCCTGGAATAAGCCCAACCAAATAGGTAAAATATCTGTACTCTGAAAATGATAAAACACTTATGACAGAAATTGAAGAGGACACAAAGAGATGGAAAAGCATTTATACTCATGGATTGGAAGAACATATATTGTCAAAATGTCTATACTGTCCAAAGCAATCTACACATTCAATGCAATCTCTATCAAAATAACACCAGCATTTTTCAGGGAAGTTGAATAATCCTAAAAGTTGTATGGAACCACAAAATATCCCAAATAGCCAAAGCAATTCTGGAGGCATCACAATTCCACATTTCAAGCTATATTACAAAGCTGTAGTCATCAAGGCAGTGTAGTATTGGCACAAAAACAGACACATAGATCAATGGAACAGAATAGAAAACCCAGAATTGGACCCACATCTATATAGTCAACTCATCTTGGACAAAGCAGCAAAGAATATCTAATGAAAAAAAGACAGTCTCTTCAGCAAATGGTGTTGGGAAAACTGTACAGCAACATACAGAAGAATAAAACTGGACCACTTTCTTTTATGCATTCATTGTTTAGTTGCATGTTGTTTAGCTTCTATGTGTTTGAAGGATTTCCTTTTTTTTTTTTTTTATTGTGGTTGACTTCTAGTTTCATAGCATTGTGGTCATAAAAGTTGCATGGTATGATTTCAGTCCTTTTGTATTTGTGGATGACTACTTTGTGACCTAATTATGTGATCTTTTCTGGACAATATTCCATGTGCACTTGCAAAGAATGTATATTCTGCTGTTTTAGGATGGAATGTTCTGAATATATCTGTTAAGTCTATCTGGTCCAGTGTGTCATTCAAAACCATTGTTTCCTTGTTTATTTTTTGTTTAGACAATCTGTCCATTGATATAAGTGGGGTGTTAAGGCCCCCTACTATTATTGTTTTATCAATTAGTTCTTTTATGCTACTTATTAATTGTGTTATATATTTGGGTTCTTCCATGTTGGGTGCATAAATATTTACAATTGTTATATATTCTTGTTGGATTGTCCCCTTATGATTATATAATGCCCTCCTTTGTCTTTTTACAGTCTTTGTTTTATTTTTAAACAGTTTAAGATGTGCCTGGTACATATTTTTTAATGTTTATTTATTTTTGAGAAAGAGAGAGCAAAGGTGGGAGGAGAGAGAGATAGAATACCAAGCAGGCTCTGCACAAAACCTGTCAGCACAAAGCCTGATGTGGGGCTCAGTCTTACAAACCATGAGATCATGACGTGAGCTGAAATCAAGAGTTGGACACTTAACCAGCTGAGCCACTCAGGCACCCCACAGTCTGTTTTAGAGTCTAGTTTGTCCAATATAACTATTGCTACTCTGGCTTCCTTTTGACATGTTTCTACACCCCCTCACTTTCAATCTTCAGGTGTCTTTAGGTCTAAAATAAGTCTCTTGTAGGCAGCATAAGATGGGTCTTGGTTTTTTATCCATTCTGACACCCTATGTCTTTTGATGGTGCATTTAGTCCATTTACATTCAAAGTAACTATTGATAGCTATGTATTTATTGCCATTTTATTCCTTTCTTTGTCACTGTTTCTGGAGATCCTCTCTGATCCTTTCTCATCTTTGTCACTTTTAGTTTCTCCTTTGCATCTAAAGAGTCCCTTTCATATTTCTTGCAGGGCTGCTTTAGTGATCACAAACTCTTTTAGTTTTTGTTTGTCTGGGAAACTCTTTCTCTCCTTTCTATTCTGAATAATAACCTTGCTGAATAGAGTATTCTTGGTTGCAAATTTTTCCCCTTTAGCACTTTGAATACATGATGCCACTCCCTCTGGCTTGACAAATTTCTGTTGAGAAAAGTGCAGCTAGACTTATGGGTTTTCCCTTATAACTTCTTTTTTCTTGTTGCTTTTAAGATTGTTTGTTTATCACTATCTTTTGCAAATTTAACTGCGATATGTCTTGGTGTTGGCCTGCTTTTATTGATTTTGATTGGACTTCTCTGTGTCTCCTGGATCTGGATGTCTGTTTCCTTTCCCAGATTAGGGAAGTTTTCTGCTATTATTCCTTGAAATAAATTTTCTGCCCCCTTTTCCTTTTCTCCTTCTTCTGGGACTCCTATATTAATGTTATTACATTTGATGGAGTCACTGAGTCCCCTAAGTCTGTTCTCATGTTCCATAATTTTTTTTTCTCTCTTTTTTCAGCTTCATTATTTTCCATCATTTTGTGTTCCATATAACTAATTCATTGCTCTCCTTCTTCCAGCCTTCTGTCCGTTGCATAAAGCCTGTTTACAATCTCATTTGTTGCATTCTTCATTTCTCATTGATTCTTTTAACTCTTTTTTAACTCTTTTAACTCTGTGGTAAGGGTCTCTCTGATGTCTTCTATTCATTTCTCAAACCCAGTTGTCTTCTTTTCTTATGATTGTTGCTTTAAATTCTCCATCAGGAATGTTACTTATATCTGTTTCACTTAGACCTCCGGCTATGGCCTTATCTTGTTCTTTCATTTAGGATAAATTCCCCCATCTTGAAATTTTGTCTAAGTCTCTGCTTTCTTCTTCATGTTAGAAAAGCCAGTTATGTCTCTTGCTCCTAAAAGTAATGTCCTTATGAAAAAGAAGTCATGTAGTTCCCAGGGCCTGGAGCTTCAGGGAGTGTCTCTGGTGTGTGTTGCATGTGCTATGCTTTTGTCTTGTGGCTGCTCCATCCTTCAGGCCAGTCATCTGCAGAGGTTCTCCTTGCCTGCCATGGGCAGTGTTTGGTCCCTGGCCTGAATGTGGTGAGTCTTAACTAGGTATTCTCTGGTCTGTGAAATGAGACCTGACACCAACTCCACCAGAACTGAGGCCCTGTAGAATTCTTTACTTGGGAGATGTGGTACGGAAAGGGTTTTGTGCTGGTCTTCTGGGGGAGGAGCCTGCTGCACTTAGACTGAAGGACAGTCCTGCCAGAGTACAGAAAGATGGGACTTAGCAAGTTAGGCAGTCAGTATCTGCACTGAGCTGCTTCCCACAAGTGGCTATGTATTTATACTGAGGGTGGAGGAGGGAAATGGCTCTGGCCAGTGCCTTTGTTCCCAGAGAAGCTTCTCCATGAACACTGCCTCTCAGAGATGTACTCTAAGAAGAGCTGTAATCTCCCCATAGTGTGCCCCATGGAAACATCATTGTTTCCATGCTGTCTGTTCCCAGGATTTTTGCCTGCCTTCTTTCCAGGCACAGTGCAGTGCCCTCCAGGCTCTATCCCAGCCACACCTGTTGATCTTTAAAACTCCAGGCTTAAAGCCCCACTCATTGCAAGAACTCACAAAATTCATCTGCTGTCATTTTCCAAACCAATGGCTTTGGGGAAACATTCTCCTTGTGCATTCCCCCAATATGCTTCTCTCTGTCTCTCTCTGTCTCTTTGTCTCTCTCTCTCCCTCTATCCCTCTCTATCTCCCTCTCTCCCTCTCTCTCCCTTCCTTCTCCAAGACCACAGCCCTCTCCCCTCTGCAGCACCCATGATCCATTTTTTCCCTAAACCACATCTCTGCACTTCCTACCTTCTTGGTGTGGCCTCTTGTCTCCCTTTAGTTGTGGAGTTTGTCCTGTCAGTCTTCATATCAATTTCTGGGGTATTTAGAATGATTTGATGATTATATAGCTGTTTTTAAGAGTTCTCATAGTCCACTGCTATCTTCCTCTCCTATGTCTTATTCTTTTTTTTCTTGGCCTTTTAATTTTTCCAGTTTTATTGAGAAATAATTAACATATATCACTGTATAGTTTTACAGAATACAACATAATAGTTTGATTTTCATATACTGTGAAATGATTACCACAATAGATTCAGCTAATATCTATCTTCTCAGATAGGTACAATAATAAGAGAAAAAAGTAAAAATTTTTCCTCTTGTGATGAGAACTCTCTTAATAACATTCCCATATATAATACAGCAGTATTAGCTATAGTTATCATGTTGTACATTACATCCCTCATACTTACTGATATTATAACCAGAAGTTTGTTCCTTATGACCACCTTCCTCCAATTCTCCCTTTTCCCACCCTCTGCCTTTGATAACCACAAGTCTGATCTCTTTTACTAATTTTGTTTTTTTGTTTTTGTTTTATGATTCCACATATAAGTGAGATAATACAGTACTTGTTTTTGTCTGGCTTTTTTCATTTAGCATAATGCCCTCAAGGACTGTCCATGTTGTTGCAAATGGTAGGATTTCCTCATTTTTTATATATATTATATATATATGTGATATACATATCGCAACTTCTTGATCCATTCCTCCATTGATGGACACTTGTTTCTGTATCTTGGCAATTGTAAAGGATGCTGTGATGAACATGGAAGTGCAGATATCTTTTCAAGTTAGTGGTTTTGTTACTTTTGGATATATCCCCAGAAGTGGAATTGCTGGATCATATGTTAGTTCTATTTTTAATTTTTTGAGGATCCTCCATACTGTTTTCTATTGTGGCTCTACCAATTATACCAACAGTGCACAATTGTTCCCTTTTCTCCATATCCACACCAACATTTATTATCTTTTGTCTTTTTGATGATGGCCAGACTAACAGGTGTGAGGTAATCTCATTGTGGTTTAAATTTGCATTTTTCTAATGATTAGTGATGTTGATCATCTCTTCATATACCTTTTGTATATCTTCTTTGTAGAAATGTCTATTCAGGTCCTTTGCCTGCATTTTTTTTAATGTTTATTTATTTATTTTGAGAGAGAGAGAGAGAGAGAGAAAGAGAGAGAGAATGCAAGCAAGTGGAGGAGGTGCAGAGAGAGAGAGAGAGAGAATCCCATTCAGGCTCCATGATGTCAGCACAGAGCCCGATGCAGGGCTCAATCTCACAAACCATAAATTCATGACCTGGACTGAAATCAAGAGTCAGACACTTAACTGACTGAACCACCCAGGCACCCCTCTTTTCCCATTTTTAAATGGGTCATTTGGGGGGGGGGGTTGCTATTGAGTTATATGAGTTCCTTCTATATTTTGGATATTAACCCCTTATAAGATACATAGTTTGCAGATATTTTTTTCCCACTGAACAAGTTGTCTTCACTTTGTTGATAGTTTCTTTTGCTGTGCAGAAGCTTTTTAGTTTAATGTAGTCCCACTTGTTCATTTTTTATTTTTTTGCTTGTGCTTGAGGTATTATATTCAAAAAATTATTACCAAGAGACCCACATCAAGGAGCTTTGTTCTTATGTTTTCTTCTAGGAGTTTCATAATTTCAGGTGTTACAGTTAAGTTCTCAATACATTTTGAGTTAACTTTTGTAAGTGGTACGAGATATGATCCAGTTTTATTCTTTTACAAGTAAATATCTGATTATCCCAACACCATTTATTGAATATATTGGTTTTTCTCCATTGAGTATTCAAATAATTTGTTGACCATCTATGCATGAGTTTATTTTGGGCTCTCAGTTCTGTTCCACTGGTCTATATGTCTGTTTTTTATTCCAGTACAATACTGTTTTCATGACCATAGCTTTAATATAGTTTGCAATCAGGAAGTGTGATGCCTCTTGCTTTGTTCTTCTTTCTCAGGATTTCTTTGTCTATTCAGAGTCTTTTGTGTTCCACACAAATTTTAGGAGTGTTTTTTCTACTTCTGTAAAAATGCCACTGGAATCTTGATGGAGATTACATTGAATCTATAGATGGCTTTTGGTAGTATTGACATTTTAACAATATTACTTCCTTTCCAATCCTGATGCCTTTTATTTTTCTTTTTTGCCCGGTTTCTCTAGCTAGGACTTTCAGTACTATTTTGAATATGAGTGGGGAGAGTGGCCATTCTTATCTTCTTCCTGATTTGGGAGGAAAAACTTTCAACTTTTCACCATTCAGTGTGATGTCAGCTGTGTGTTTGTCATATATGGCCATTATTCTGTTGAGATATGTTCTTTCTACACATAATTTGCTGAGAGTTTTTATCATGAATATCTATTGAATTTTGTCAAATGTTTTTTCTTCATCTTTTGAGATGATCACATGATTTTTTTCTTTCATTCTATTAATGTGATATACCACATTGATTGATTTGAGTATGTTGAACCATCCCCTACATCCCCAAGATAAATCTCACTGGCTCATGGTGAATGATCCTTTTAATGTGCTGCTAAACCCAGTTTGCTAGTATTTTATTGAGAATTTTTGTATCTATATTCATCAAAGGTATTAGTTTATAGATTTTTCTACTACTGTCTTTTCTGGCTTTAGCATAAGAATAATGCTGACTCATAAAATGAGTTTGGGAATGTTCCCTTCTTTTTGATTTTTTGGAAGATCTTGATAAGGGTTGGTATTCTTTTTAAATGTTTGATAAGATGCTGAGGGAAGATGGCAGCATAGGAGGACACTGGGCTCACCTCGCTCTGCTAATTGCTTAGATTCCACCCACATCTGCCTAAATAACCCATTCTGCTAGTCTTCTGGCAAGAGAAGACTAGCAGAATGGACTCTCCATAGCCAAGCATAGACAACAGGCCCATGGAAGAGGGTAGGAAGGGCAGAGAGGCAGTGCGTGCTACAGGGACTGGTGGAAGGGAGCCAAGAGGTGGAGGGGCAACCCACCTGGCAAGGCAGAGCCTCCCAGTCTGGCTTGCAAAAGCAGAGGGGCCAGACTGCATGAGTTCTCACAGCCAGCAGGACTTAACATCTGGAATATTAAAAGTCAACAGCTCTGTTCTCAGAGAGTGGGGGAGGGCAAGAGGACACCAGGAAGGAGAGTTGCTGAGCCCCGGAAGACAGAGTTCAGCTCAGCAGGGAACAAAGGTGCTAGCAAGCACTATATCCCTCTCCCATCCCCCAGCCAAAATCTCAAAGGGAACCAGTTCCTGTCACTGAATTTGCTTCCACCGTGCAAACACTCAACACTGTGCTTCTGTGGATCCATCCCTCCAATGGGTCTGCCTCCCTCCCGATGCTGCAGGGCCCCTCCCACAGGGGACCACCAACCACAAAGTGAACTAAGCCTGCCCCTACCACCCCTGCACCCTGCGGAAACACCACAAGCCTGGCAGTGTGCAAGTAGCCCAGGCAGGAGCCACACAACTCCACAGTAAGTCCTGCCCCTGGAACAGGGGAAGATAAGGTAAACACCAGTCTGATTGTGGTCCCAGCGGTGTGCTGGGGGCAGACATCGGGTCTGACTGTGGCCCCGCCCAGCAACACAAGTTGCTCCAGACAGCACAGGGGAAGTGCCCTATAGTTTGGAGCCACCTCAGGGACTACCCAAAATGACGAAACAGAAGAACTCCTTTCAAAAGAAATTCCAGGAAGTAGCAACAGCTAACAAATTGATCAAAAATGATTTAAGCAATATAACAGAACAAGAATTTAGAATAATAGTCATAAAATTAATTGCTGGACTTGAAAAAAGCATAGAGGACAGCAGATAATCTATTACTACAGTGATCAAGGGACTAAGAAATAGTCATGAGGAGCTTAAAAAAATGCTATAAATGAGGTGCAAAATAAAATGGAGGTGGCCATAGCACAGATTGAAGAGGCAAAGGAGAGAATAGGTGAATTAGAAGATAAAATTATGGGAAAAAAGGAAGCTGAGAAAAAGAGAGATAAAAAAAAATCCCGGAGTATGAGGAGAGAATTAGAGAACTAAGTGATGAAATCAAACGGAACAGTATCCGTATCATAGGAATTCCAGAGGAAGAAGAGTGAGAGAAAGGGCCTGAAGGTGTACTTGAACAAATCATAGCTGAGAACTTCCCTGATATGGGGAAGGAAAAAGGCATTGAAATCCAAGAGGCACAGAGAACTCCCTTCAGACGTAACTTGAATTGATCTTCTGCATGACATATCATAGTGAAACTGGCGAAATACAAGGATAAAGAGAGAATTCTGAAAGCAACTAGGGATAAACAGGCCCTAACATACAAAGGTAGACACATAAGGATAGTAGCACCTATCTACTGAAACTTGGCAGCCCAGAAAAGAATGGCAGGAAATCTTCAATGTGATGAACAGAAAAATATACAGCTGAGAATCATTTATCCAGCAAGTGTGTCATTCAGAACAGAAGGAGAGATATAGGTCTTCCCAAACAAACAAAAACTGAAGGAATTCATCACCACTAAACCAGCCTGACAAGAGATCCTAAGGGGGATTCTGTGAGTGAAATGTTGCAAGGACCACAAAGTACCAGAGACATCACTACAAGCATGAAACCTACAGACATCACAATGACTCTAAACCCATATCTTTCTATAATAACACTAAATGTAAATGGACTAAATGCTCCAGCCAAAAGACTTAGGGTATCAGAATAGATGAAAAAACAAGACCCATCTATTTGCTGTCTACAAGAGACTCATTTTAGACCTGAGGACACCTTCAGACTGAAAGTGAGGGGATGGAGAACTATCTATCATGCTACTGGAAGTCAAAAGAAAGCTGGAGTAGCCATACTTATATCAGACAAACTAGACTTTAAATTTAAAGGCTGTAACAAGAGATGAAGAAGGGCATTATATAATAATTACAGGGTCTATCCATCAGAAAGAGCTAACAATTATAAATGTCTATGCGCCAAATACCAGAGCCCCCAAATATATAAAACAATTACAAACATAAGCAACCTTATTGATAAGAATGTGGTAATTGCAGGGGACTTTAACACTCCACTTACAGAAATGGATAGATCATCTAGACACACGGTCAATAAAGAAACAAGGGCCCTGAATGACACATTGGATCAGTTGGACTTGACAGATATATTTAGAACTCTGCATCCCAAAGCAACAGAATATACTTTCTTCTCGAGTGCACATGGAACATTCTCCAAGACAGATCACATACTGGGTCACAAAACAGCCCTTCATAAGTATACAAGAATTGAGATCATACCATGCATACTTTCAGACCACAATGCTATGAAGCTTGAAATCAACCACAGGAAAAAGTCTGGAAAACCTCCAAAAGCATGGAGGTTAAGGAACAACCTACTAAAGAATGACTGGGTCAACCAGGCAATTAGAGAAGAAAATAAAAATAAATATGGAAACAAATGAAAATGAAAATACAACAATGCAAATGCTTTGGGATGCAGCAAAGGCAATCCTGAGAGGAAAATACATTGCAATCCAGGCCTATCTCAAGAAAAAAGAAAAATCCCAAATACAAAATCTAACAGCACACCTAAAGGAAATAGAAGCAGAACAGCAAAGACACCCCAAACATGGCAGAAGAAGATAAATAATAAAGATCAGAGCAGAAATAAACAATATAGAATCTAAAAAAACTGTAGAGCAGATCAACGAAACCAAGAGTTGGTTTTTTGAAAAAGTAAACAAAATTGATAAACCTCTAACCAGGCTTCTCAAAAAGAAAAGAGAGAGGACCCAAGCAGATAAAATCATGAATGAAAATGGAATTATTACAACCAATCCCTCAGAAATACAAGCAATTATCAGGGAATACTATGAAAAATTATATGCCAACAAACTGGACAACCTGGAAGAAATGGACAAATGCCTAAGCACCCACACACTTTCAAAAACTCAAATAGGAAGAAATAGAAAACTTGAACAGACCCATAACCAGTGAAGAAATTGAATCAGTTATCAAAAATCTCCCAACCAATAAGAGTCCAGGACCTGATGGCTTCCCTGGGGAATTCTATCAGACATTTAAAGCAGAGATAATACCTATTCTTCTCAAGCTGTTCCAAAAAATAGAAGGGGAAGGAAAACTTCCAGACTCATTCTGTGAAGCCAGCATTACTTTGATTCCTAAACCAGAGAGAGACCCAGCAAAAAAAGAGAACTACAGGCCAATATCCCTGATGAATATGGATGCAAAAATTCTCAACAAGATACTAGCAAATTGAATTCAACAGCATATAAAAAGAATTATTCACCATGACCAAGTGGGATTCATTCCTGGGCTGCAGGGCTGCCAGTATTTGCAAATGAATCAATGTGATACATCACATTAATAAAAGAAAAGATAATAACCATATGATCCTGTCAATCAATGCAGAAAAAGCATTTGACAAAATTCAGCATCCTTTCTTAAAAAAAAAAAAACCCTCGATAAAGTCGGGATAGAAGGAACATACTTAAACGTCATAAAAGCCATTTATGAAAAGCCCACAGCTAATATCATCCTCAAAGGGGAAAAACTGAGAGCTTTCCCCCTGAGATCAGGGACACGACAAGGATGTCCACTCTCACCACTGTTGTTTAACATAGGGTTGGAAGTTCTAGCATCAGCAATCAGACAACAAAAGGAAATCAAAGGCATCAAAATTGGCAAAGATGAAGTCAAGCTTTCGCTTTTTGCAGATGACATGATATTATGCATGGAAAACCCGATAGACTCCACCAAAAGTCTCCTAGAACTGATACGTGAATTTAGCACAGTCGCAGGATGCAAAATCAATGTACAGAAATCAGTTGCATTTTTATACACTTATAATGAAGCAACAGAAAGACAAATAAAGAAACTGATCCCATTTACAATTGCACCAAGAAGCATAAAATACCTAGGAATAAACCTAACCAAAGATGTAAAAGATCTGTATGCTAAAAACTATAGAAAGCTTATGAAGGAAATTGAAGAAGATATAAAGAAATGGAAAAACATTCCATGTTCATGGATTGGAAGAATAAATATTGTTAAAATGTCAATACTACCCAAAGCTATCTACACATTCAATGCAATCCCAATCAAAATTGCACCAGCATTCTTCTCGAAGCTAGAACAAGCAATCCTAAAATGTGTATGGAACCACAAAAGACCCCAAATAGCCAAAGTAATATTGAAGAAGAAGACCAAAGCGGGAGGCATCACAATCCCAGACTTTAGTCTCTACTACAAAGCTGTCATCATCAAGACAGCATGGTACTGGCACAAAAACAGACACATAGACCAATGGAATAGAATATAGACTCCAAAATTAGACCCACAAAAGTATGGCCAACTAATCTTTGACAAAGCAGGAAAGAATATCCAATGGAAAAAAGAGAGTCTTTTTAACAAATGGTGCTGGGAGAACTGGACAGCAACATGCAGAAGGTTGAAACTAGACCACTTTCTTACACCATTCACAAAAATTAACTCAAAATGGATAAAGGACTTGAATGTGAGACAGGAAACCTTCAAAACCCTAGAGGAGAAAGCAGGAAAAAACCTCTCTGACCTCAGCCAATGGAATACTACAGTGGAATACTACTTGGAACTATACAATGGAATACTAGTTGGCAATGAGAAAGAATGAAATCTGGCCATTTGTCGCAACGTGGATGGAACTTGGAGAGTACTATGTGAAGTAAAATCAATCAGGCAGAGAAAGACAGATACCATATGTTGTCACTCTTATGTGGATCCTGAGATACTTAACAGAAGACCATGGGGGAGGGGAAGGGAAAAAAAAGTTAGAGAGGGTGGGAGCCAAACCATAAGAGACTCTTAAAAACTGAGAACAAACTGAGGGTTGATGAGGGGTGGGAAGGAGAGGAGGGTGGATGATGGGTATTGAGGAGGGCACCTGCTGGAATGAGCACTGGGTGTTGTATGGAAACCAATTTGATAATAAATTTCATATTAAAAAAAAGAAAAAATCTCCCTCAAAGCCTCTGACATGCTCTAATCTGGATTGTTGAACATTAGGCCTGCTACAAGGCTATTCCTATAAGACGACTTCTTGGTACATCACTCTCTTCACCATCCTTGGGATTACCTTCACCTCTTTCTTGTGTAGGATCCCCATTCCCTGAATAATGTTCTTCCTCTTAGTTACTCCTACATTTTAGTGGAATACATTCTGTTTTAACTTCCTGACATGGTGGATAAGTAGTAAATTTTTTTTAATCTTTGAATGCCTGAAAAAGTTGAAGGGATACTGTGCAAGACAGTATGTTAGCAAAAATTCTGGACATGAGTCAAAAACCTTCTTCTCTAATACTGTATTTACTATCTCTATGATCTTGGGAAAATTACAGGACTCTCTGGGCCTCATTTCTCTTTCTGAAATGGGTAATAATCCAAACTGTGCCTGCTTAGAGGACACAAGAAGGGGCTTTGTATGGTGAAAGTTCTGTATAAACAACATGTCCTGGGACCTACTCCTACTGGCTCACAAGAGCTAGTTGCTAGTTATTGATAGCTTGAGATCAGCCATGGTGGGAGTATTTACACCATGGAAATTGGCAAATACTACAAGGGGCTTTTATTTCTCTGTTTTTGGGAGAGCCTGGTTATGAGCACTTCCATTTGTAAGACTGCAAATGGAAGTGATTATTTCAATTGTGTTTACTGCTGTGCCTTCCTTGATGTTATCATGGCCTAATGTATAGCTCAATTGTAGCACTAATTACAGTGTAACATTATTGTATAATAGGCCATGAATTCCTTGGGACATAGGACTGTGTCTTATTTTGGAAATATATCTTCCTGCACCCTGCTTTTTCCAGTACCTAACATGTTGGCTGGCACTTAGTTGATATTTAAATCCATATTTGATGAATGAGTGGCAAAAATGTTTGTTTGTTTGTTTGCTTGCTTGCTTGTTTGTTTGTAAGAGTTGGAAACAAGCATAGAGAGAGGAGAATTGAGGTAAAAGGTTAGGGAAAGTGTAATACAGTAAATACTTTTTGAGAGGAATTCCCCCAAATAGCCATCCTTAATTGGGAGTTTTCTATGAGTAGGCATGTAGTAGGCATACAGTAGAAATCATTTTATATACTCCCCATGATAACTTATGAAAGAAGCGTTATTATCCCCATTTCACAGATGAGAAAAAGATGTCTAGAGTTAAGTAATGTGCCCTCCATCACACAGGCTGGGGTTCAAATCTAATGAATGCCTGTATTGCTTACCCATATTCCTACACTGGGAAGTAGCAAACCACAATATTTATGAGCCCATACATTTTTTAAATTGAGTGAAACAAATCAATTTAAATTAAAAGGGAGAGGTGAAGACTGTAGCAAAATTAAGAGCCCAAAGTCCATCTAAAGGGGATAGCTTTATGACATGAGGAAATGTGGTCTGTTGAGACTAGAAATTTGGAATTATTTCATGAAAAGCTGAGAAGCTGGGATTTTGTTTTTCAAATTTCAAATGTTGGTAATTAGTTCTAAATAAAAATTTAAAAAACTCTTGAGATAAAACATCTATAAATAGGCTATCTATTTTTGCAAACTTTAATATATACTGCATCTCCCCAAATAAGTTTTGAACAGCCAGGGGGCAGCATGAGGGTATAAAGTGTCATAAGGATGAAATGGATGAACTGAAAGGTAAGTCTAATCCACTTCACAGTTTTGCCCAGAGTGCAGATGCATAGGGCAGGGAGGTCTAGCTATCATGTTGCAGAACAAGGGCCCACAGAGACTGGAGGAGGATGAGGTAAGGCATCACTGTTGGTGCACATTCCGTCTCCTCCAGGCATCCCCAGGGAGGGCACATTCCTCATGGTCAAGCAGCAGAGCTGTTGATTTAAAAGATTCTTAGAATATTCTGTTCAATACCCCAGTGGAGTTTTCTTTGCCTGGAAACAATATATCTAGGTCATGTCTTGGACTGTGGGGCATCCATAAGAGTGGGAAGATTGTCATGACTCTAGGCCCCTAGGCAGTTTCCTGGGGCCTGGAAAGTCCCTTCAGGTCCCTCATCCTTTGATTTGTTTTTCCCTTCCCAGGACAGAGAGTGCTGGTAACACCACCAAATCTCAAACCAATTCTCCATTCTTTCCCATAAATTTTGGCTTCTGCAGAAAATTGGAAGATTGACTTGTCATATAGTGAATCTGCCAGGTTTTTTTTTTCAATGAAGTTTTAAAACAATTGCACAGTTACCTACAATTACTTCTTGAAAATCTAAGTAGCTAACCAATACGCCCATCCTTCCTTGAATGCAACTGGCTCCCTGAGATTATTTAGGGAATTGGGGCAGTACGAGGTAAAGAGGACTACAAAGAGGTTTCCACAGGTACAGGTGTAAGAAAAGAGCCACCTAAATGAGAAATTGGACTCAAGGGGGCACCAGGTACGGAAGCCCACCCGGACTAAAAGCCCACTAAAGCCGAACAGAGAATCCCTGTGGTAAAAGAAAAGAGAGATGAAAAAGTCATCCTGGGAAGGCAAGGCTGTGGATTGGCCAAGCTAGACACAAAGCAAAGAGGGAAGTCAGTCCTAGGAAAGATGTGAAAAGGTCCTTACTGTTTATTGCAGCCTTACTGTGACTTGGTTGCCTTCTAACAGTCTCCAAGGGAAATAATAAATAGACACAGTGCTTTACAGAGCAATGCTCCTATTGTTCCTCTACAGCACAAGGCTACTCAGAGATAGTGCCCTGAGGCTATAACCTTCATTTCTTTTCAACATTCACAAGCAACCCAATAGTGCTTACAGATAAAGACCCCAGAGATATTGTGCTACTTTCTCAATGAAAAAAAAAAAAAAAAAAGAATTGAGGCTGTACAAAATTCCACTGCAGAACAGAGCACAGTATAATACATTACATTATGCATTTATTCCCTCCACTGGGGGCATAGAAGAATAGGCTGAACATGCACACGCTTTGCTCCTCCCTTAGTGCTCCTACCGTGCCCTTTCCCATCTTACCTTCCTGCTCTAGTGCATTCCAGACAATAACAGCCAGTGCTCTGTCCCTATTGCCTATGTGCACACTGCCACCCCACTGGGCTGCAGCAGCACTCTTACCGATGACTCTTATTTTTGGATTCCTTTACTCTTGGTCTTAGCTACATTCTCTCATTTAATCCTCACACCAATTTTAGGAGGCAAAGACTTTCCTCATTTTACATATGAGGAAATTAAGGGAGAAATTTATCCAGAATTCAGTTTGTCCAGAATGCAAGTCCACATCAAGGTGGACTCCAAAACCTCACTCTTTCCATCAACTTGCACTAGATTATCCACACACCCAACCCCTGCCTTTCTTTTACACACCTCCAGCCCACTCATCAAGCATGCTGTCTTTTGAACATTCTGTCACACTTTCTCTAACCCCTTTTCTTTGCTTCTTCTTGCTTTCCCGATAAAAATGTCTGGCTTATTTTTTATTCGTTCTTATTTTTCCTGTTCTAAATGTGAAAAAAGTAGTACTTAAGCAGATGCCTATTAAAGAAAACAAAAGTTGTGCCTTTACAAGTAAAAATAAACAGGATAAACAGCACTATTCAAAGATTGAAAGACCCCCAAAATTCCTCCAGAATTCTACAGGAATGTGTATCCACTTTCTCCTCCTTCTCAAATTAAATATCTTTAACTTAACCATCAGCAGTAAATTATGTTATTTTCAATTTGTCATTTTTACACAAAAGTTGCAATATTTCATGTCAAAAAGACCTTTGCAGGTTTATCTGGGAACCCAACCACCAAACATGGTATGGTAACTTAGGAGAAGGAATTTTTGAAATCCCATTTTAATTAGAAATAGTTTGTTAGTTTGTAGAAATGTATAACATGGGAAAGTATACGTATAATGTCTCCAAAGTCTGTGGAAGCTCCTATTTAAGTCAGTATAGCAGCCTCCCCTTTCCCATAATCTGATACACCAAAGAGTTGTGCCTTATTTTTTTCCACAAGGATAATTATCTAAATGTGTTTATCCTCTTATCCCTTTCAGTTGCCTGCCTGCTTGATCATTGAATACATAGTTCATGCCCCTTCCCTTAGTTTCCTATTATTCCTCATTATTTCAGCCCCACTGTCACTGACTAGCTTGCCCACACAGCATGAAGGTGAGGGTACACAATGTTACAGATAATTGAGAGCTGAGATGAGATCCAAGATTTCATTTCTGGCACCCTGCTTCTTATTCCTTAGTTTGGTGTCAGGAAGACATGCTTTGGTGTCCTTAGAAACTACATTTTGTCATAAACATATTTTATAAAGCCTTCATTTATCTATGAATTCAACACCTATCAAAAATGAATGCTGATCTGGGTTTTGTGAGAACTGAATCCAGTTCTGTTTCAGAACCATTTGTGTGACCTTGGGCAATAAAATAATCCTATAATCCTCTCTGTGGATAAGATGCAGTTGCTTTCCTCAGAGGGAACTTGGCACCAGGGACCTGTATTTGCTTCAGCCTCTGCCCTCATAAAGTAGCTTATACTTGATGTGGGAGACCAGAAGCACCTACATAAAACAAAGAACAAGTCAATGCAAACTATAATCAAACTCTAAAAACTGTCATTTACCTAAAAATGCTATCAAAAGTCAGTAAATGGATGTCCTTATGGACTTATATGTTTGGCAATGACTTAATGGAGGAGGAGAGATTTAAGATGAGTCTAAACACATGGGTAGGTGTATTATTCTGTTAGGACTGCCATAACAAAACACCAGCTACTGGGAGGCTTAAATAACAAGAATTTATTTCTCACTGATCTGAAAGCTAGAAGTCTAAGATCAAGGTGCTGGCTGACTTAGTTCCTGGTAAGAACTCTCTTCCTGACTTATACATGACTGCCTTCTCAGTGTGTGCTCACATGGACTTTCCTCAGTACATGAGCAAGGATAGAGAAAGAGAGCAAGTTCTCTCTCATCTCTTCTTAAAAGGACTAATACTATAGGATCAGTGTCCCACCTTTAGTACCTCATTTAAGTATATAATTACTAATAATTACCTTAAATACTTCCTTCCAGGCCCCATCTCCAAATATAGCCACCCTGGGTGTTAGGGCTTCAGCATATGAATCTGGCAGAGAGACACAAGCATTCAGCCCATAGCAGCAAGATATATGACCAAAAAGTGTGTGGGAAAGTGTTTTAGACCAAGGACAGTGTGAGAGAAAATGAGAATATAGGAAAAGTATATATTGGGGGGGGGTGCACATGTATGTGCACACACATGTACATGAGAAGCTATTATTTCTAAACAAATGCTTATTGAGTTTCTGCTCTAGACCAGGCATTGTTCCTGGCACATGGGCTGCCCTCATGGAGTTATTTCTAGCAGTTGGAGACACATATAAATATAATAAGTCAATCGTTTAGTAAATGTTATCGAATGTGTAAAAGTTCCATGGAAATAAGAAAGTAGGGCAAGAGATGGGGGTCAGGGGTGCCAATGGTAAAGGAGAGAGGTTGAGAAGTTTCATTAGGGAGTTGACATAGGCCTCACTGAGAAGAGAACTGAGCAGACTTGAGGGAGTTGGTGAAGTGGATAAGTTGGGGAAAGCATTCCAGAGAGAGGAAGATAAAGCAAAGACCTAAAAGGCAGAAAATTCTTGATATTAAAGAAAGAATGAAGATGCCATTGTGGCCAGAGGAGAGTGAGTGAGGGAAGAAACTATAGGAAAGATCAAAGTGGGCCTTGAAGGCCGCTGTAAGGACTTTAGCAGTTTCTCTGTATGGATTGGGAGCCAATGCAGGGTTTGAACAAAAGAGTGACAAGATCTGACTTTTTCAAACCTCACTCTAGCTAATGTGTGTAGAGTTAGGAGCTGGGAGGCCATGAAGTGTTTATTGCAATAAACCAGACAAGACATGATGGTGGTTCAGACCAAGGTGGTAGCAGGGGAGCCATTATACCAAATAGTTTCCCTAAAGTTAGAACATTTCTATGTTCTCTGCCCCCATTCCATCTCTGTTACTTCACAGGTGAAAAACGTAGGACACAGAGAATTCACACAGACTGAATTTTCCAGTCTTTACGTTAGAGGATTTAGAGCCAAAATTGTTTGCTTGTGATACAAAGTATAACTTCATTTTATGTTGATCACTCTTTGAAAATTGCAGTTCAACTCCCCCTATTTCCTTTCTTAATTGATTTTTCTCCCAAGCAACATCTCCCAAACCAATATCTAAAATACTATATATTTTACTTACATATCTTGTTTATTGTCTGCCCCCCACTAGAATATAAGCAGCAGTTTTTCACAGTTTGTTCATTTCTGTGTCTGTACTGCCTAGAAGAGTGACTGGTCCACAGCAGGTATTCAGTAAACATGTATGAAGTGACTGCATGCATGAATGTGTGCAAGAAATAAGGAGAGAAGGAGAGAGGGGAGAGAGA
This sequence comes from Acinonyx jubatus, assembly GCF_027475565.1. Lineage (NCBI taxonomy): Eukaryota > Metazoa > Chordata > Mammalia > Carnivora > Felidae > Acinonyx > Acinonyx jubatus. The sequence goes on from NC_069380.1 coordinate 210,067,408, forward strand.
CAGAGAGAAGGAAATTAAACAGTGACACTGAAGCTGCTTTACGAGCACACATTCCATAATGCCCTTTGCTTTGGACACAAGAAATTCAAACTCTTCAGTCTCATACACACACATATATACACAAACAAAATAATACAATAAAATTTTTTAAATAATAAAAAAAATTTAATGAAAGAATTGTAGTTTTTAAAAACAAAATTCAACTGTTATGAATTCATTTCCCACAAATGATATTGAGTCTGGACACATTTTCTTTACTCCAGAATATTTGAAATCCTGCCATTTTCCACTGGATGGGGATGAAAGCTATGGCAGGAGTTAGAGAAGTTATGATATAGATTATTTTAATGAATATTGAGCAATTAAATCAAAGACACCATTCTCCCAAATAATGCTGAACTCTACCAGCAGCATTTAGTGGCTCATAATTCTGAAGCCCCTCACAGAAGAAAATGTGCTACATGCTTATGTATGAACCGAAAAAGAACTAAAATTTCGGGGCACAAGGTCATGATTCAGAAAATTGGCCTTTCCAAACCCCAGTCCCCATGAATCAAAATGCAGTATAGCCAGCAGGCATTGGAGTGATTTCCTGCTACTGAATCAGTAGCACTGTGTGATGCAACTCTTCCTAGATTTGGATTGTATGAAGTCCTACTCTTGGAAACAATAAGTGAATATTTTCAATTAAACCATATGTAATATAGGTATTTCAGTTTACAGTTAACAAAACATGTTTATGTATCTTACACATCCAGTGGTCTAGCTGGAGCTCCCTTCCCTAATTAAAAGGCAAATTAGTTAAACTCTTGAGCCTGTGTGGTCCCTGTGCTGGGTATCTTCTGTTTGTCACTCCAGACCCATTATCCTCCCTTCACCCTCTCCCCCTTCTCTGTCCTCTGTTCCTGTGAAGCCACTGGCCTGCAGCAAGAAGCCCCTGGGCTTCTGGCTTCTCACTGGGCTTGGCCAATGGTAGACACTGGCAGGAGAGGGGAGGACAGTGGAGAATAAGCCCTGGGCCTTTATTTCCCCTACTCCCTTCTTACCAAGTCTCAGTGAACAAGCTGTATTCCCCTAGCAAACCACAGTTCCCTTCTAGACTCAGCCCTCTTCACCATTCCCCTTTAGACCTAGAGATGGTAACATGTTCATAGCCCCAAATACTGCACTGTTTGTTTCCTTGAACTTGGCCTTCACATTGTAAGTAGTCCTTTTATTTATTAAATTCCCAAATCATCTCGTTTGAGTGTGCCCTCTGTTTGGTGCTGGAACCCAGCAACGCACACACTTCATTAGTAAGGGGAAGAAAAAGACTTGCACCCAGATATGTTAACTCCAACTGCAGGCCTCTTCCCCTATTTAATTGTGAAAGCTATCAGTATGATAAAGCTATATGCCTTCTAGAGGAAACCTGACGTCTCCTTCATTTTTTGAACTATACCAAATGCCCCTCTTACTTTGAATTTCATTTATTAGACGTACCCACCAGCACTGGTTGAAAGTACACTCTATGCCAGACACCTTGCTGAGTGCTAGAAATACAAAGATGAATAAGGCACTATCTCTGTCCTCAACTTTCTCAGATCAAGTGAAGGTAGGTGTCACACCTTGGGATCACTAAAAGCCAATTCTGAGGTGGAGAACAACATGCAGAGAATTAATTAGGGAGTTCTGGAACCAACACCCATAGAAAGGCAGGAAAGAAGCAGGATTAGGCACAGGGAGAAGTCGAGCTAGGATGTAGTATCAATGGAGGCCGCAGTTGACCCTGCAGAGAGTTCTGAAGTTCTTGTAAACATCAGACTTTAACCCACCTAGGTGTAAGGGCTGAGCCTTTAACCTCTGTGTTGGTTAATCATTGGATGCTGACCACCCAGAAAAAGGGACCTGACTTGGCTTAGGCAGCTCTTTGCAACAAAGGCAATCACCACGGGGAGCTGACATCAAAGGGCTGTCTCCAGTGGCACTTTCAGCATCTGAGGGAATATGTTTTTCATTCCTGAAGAGGGATCAGTGTCTCTCATGGTAGGGAAAGAAGAGACAAATAATTATACAACAATGCCATTAGGTCACCCATGAAGATATGCACTGAATATTATGGATGCCCAAAAAAGGGCCTTAATCCAGTCTTGTGAGTCTTGAAGAAATATTTTGAATAAGATGATGCTTAACTTGAATCATAAAGGCTAAAGAAGAAATTAGCCAAACAGAGGAGATGCAGCATGCAAGGGCAGAGCCTGAGTATGGCATGGTACATAAAGAAGAAAAAGGATTGTCAGTTCATAAAGTTTGAGGCTGGAGAGGCAAGAAATTAAGCTGGAAAAGTAAGCAAGACCATATCAGGGAGGCTTGGAAGGCTGTGTCAAGGGACTGGAGCTTTAGACTAGAGGCTAAGGGGAGTCACTGTGGAGGAAGATAAAACACTTCCCAGAACATTTCCTTCTTTCTGAGGTTTTTCCTGGCTGAGAAGGCCCTGGTTAAGGTGAGTTTCAAGTTCTCCTCAGCCTGGTCCTTGTTTATGCAATGCACATACAACCCTTTCCCTCTGCTTAGCTCCTTCTCTGCTTTGAAGGATGTCCTCATTGAGAAGGTGTCTGCTCAACAGAAGGTTGTTCACTAAATATCCTATCTTCAGAGGCAGATCTAGTTTCAGCCCTATGGGGTGGATTCAGAATGAGGCACAAATATAGACTAGTGGAAGCTCAGAGGAACTAAAGAAGCCACGATTCCATTCTGTTCAGTGTAATGGTTGCAAATCAGACTGATCAAAGATGCCCAGAGGAAAGGATTCCTGATTCTCATGATTTTGCCCTTCCACCACACTGCCCAAGCCCAACAAGTTATACTCTATATGTTGTAAAACTGGCGTAAGACAATTAACCTTCCTCTGAGGAAGCAGGACGTTAGGATCCCACAGTAGTAACTGTCAAACACAAAAAAGATATCTGGGTAAACCAGGTATGCAAGCACAGTCCTGTGCTATGACAAATTCAATCATAGCAATGAAGGAGACAGCTGAACATGTTCATGCCTGACATGAATTTCATTCCTTGATAAACGTTCCTATCATGTCAGGTTGGCCTGTGGAAGAACATTACTCTGGATAACCTTGTCTTCTTACGAGTCTATTTAGACAACAGTTTAGAAATACTATGGACAGTTGCATGTAGCCTTTGATTCTGGTTAACAGGCTTGATTTCAGTTAAACTGTATGAAATTTGTCAAAACATGATTTTTCCCCAAGTTACATAAAGGCTCCAAGTTTACTTCGTTTGATTTAGACTATTAAAGTGTTAAATTTATCACACTGTGAAAAAGATGAGGCTGCATTCCTGGGTCCTTCCATTTTCCTGAGACATGCCCTTGGGTTCTCCTCATTGGCCACAGAAATTTAAAGATAAAATCCCATGAAGAACATTTTGCTCTCTTCTAGGGAGCAAAATGAGAACAGCAAGGGGAAAGGAAAGCAGCTTTGTCCAGGAAGGAGCCCTGTGAGGGTCAGAGTTGAGAACAACCTTAATTTGTCTAAGCTGTTACTATAGATTTAAAATATATAGCCATGCAGTGTTTTTGGCCGATTTCCCATGGGCATATATGCTCCAAATTCCTAGCTCATCTATCAAGAGCTGTAAGTGTTTAATGTTGCTTAAGACACTATGGGTGTTGCCAATACAGTCTTCCCTTCAGGGAACATTTTTCCCCTTGTAAGTTTTCATTTTGGCTTGTTTGAGGCAAAGGCTTTAACAACACATCAAGTATTTTTCTCTGGGTATCACCACACCCTGACTGTTCCTCCTTATTCCATACCTCATACATATAGAAATGAGTCTTTTCATCCATTGTTCCATTCACTAAGCCTTTAAGGATTGTATTTGTTCCAGACACTAAGCTAGAGAACTTAGGCAAGTGGGAGAGATCAACAAGTCAACACAAAACCATAATCCAAGGTGATTATTGCTAAGAGATTTAGAACAAAGTGCTTTTGGAATATTTTTCAACAATCTTGTCCTCAACTAAATTATGGGCTCATCTCAGTGATTTTATCTTCTTAGACTCTTACTATACCCCAACTATAAATATCTCTCATTTAGTTCGGTTCTTTCTAGAAGAACATTATTCTTTACTTTTTCTAATGGATGAGCCTAGAAGGTCTGTTTTACACAAAGCCATTAATTCTTTATTCTGTTATAGCTCTCGTATAGTCCCTATAACATAAAGGTCATGGGGAGATTTTTTTTACCCTCTCCTCTAAGGTACCATGCCATTCCAAATAATAGCTAAGAATCACATGGGCTTTTGTGCCCTGAAATTCATTCAAGAGGAAGAGAGGTCTTCTTTTTGAAGGATTCTATGCAAAATATTAAAGATGTGAATTCAGTCACTGACCTCCCAAGCAGAGGGTTCTTTCAAAACAGGAAGGAGTGGCAGCTAAATGTTCTTTCAGTAAAATCATCTGAAAGCATAAACACGGGAATTCCACTGCCTTAATTTATTTATCTCCAATGCCTCTGATGGCTAAAAGAGGTGATCTCACATTGTTAATTTGGATGGGTAACTATCTTACTTGAGTTCTTGCAACAAGGCATTATTTGGAATATGTTGTAGGAAAGAAAAAGTAATGCCAGTTCTTTAGAACAATTATGGAGAAACTGCCAATGAAGCTGGCATTTCTTTATAAACAGTTGGCTTCAAATGAGCCAGAGATTAATGGACTGGAAGCAGAAATGACCTCATCAGCTTTCACCTTGACGTCAGGAAACTACTATTGCTTGCTCTTCCCTCTTTCAAACAAAGGGACTCAAAGCTCTTGGTGAGTCCATTTCCCTATTCCTATCACCAAAAGCCCTCATGCATTTAAATGTCAATGCCTCTCTAAAGGGACCTCTGCCCTGCTGAACCAGGAAGAGCTAGAGCAAACAGATGCTTATCTGCAGGACCAGAGGAACAAACTGCTCCCCGGTCTGAACTGAGTCTGCAGCGGAGCCAGGCAACAGGAGGATACTGTCTGGCAGGAGGCCATGGTGCGGCCCTCTGTAGAGGCCCAGCGCCCTGAAAGAGTTCATTCACTCCACATGGGTGAGCAATTTCCTCTCAAGTGGCTACTCACCAATGGCAGACCCAATTACAGACAAGATTGATGAGTCTGCCTGCAGGGCTGAATCTACCTTAGTTCCTTTTTTTCACTTTGAAAACAAATCTTAACACACAAGAATTAAAGCTCTGGGGCAAATTTCATCTCAAATAATGGGATGATTTCTTTAAATGGAGGGAAAAAGGAAACAAAGAAGAAAGTCACAAAAAATATTGCAGAAAGTAACTCAGGAAGCAATGACTTCCACACCTCCCTCCTACACACACACACACACACACCCCAGAAGGGCAATAATTCTCAGGGCCAAGAGTTGAAGACACTTTCTTACTAGTGTGGGAAAAGCCATAAGCTCTGCCCACAGGAATGACATGGGCTCTGTTTGCATTCTCTCCCTTCCTGGCTTCAATTCCTGCAGCCTGGGTCTGAAACTAAAGGGAAGAGTTTGTCTTTGTCCCATTTTATCTAGAATAACTTCTTGCTAGAGTTGCATTGGAATCCCAAGCCTTCTCCATTTCTTCCAGAGAATTTCTTCCAAGCATTTTTCTTCCAGAGCCAGCTATATAACTTATGGGACCCTATGAAAAACGCAAATGTGATATCCTGGTCCACAAAAGCAAGAAATAAAGTTTTTCCTTTCTTTTGTGGTCTTTCAGTCTGTCAAATGTGGTGTGGAGGTGGGGAGTTATTTGCTATTTAATGTTGCATTCCCTTGAGTGCAACAGGGAGCTTCCAGGTGAATTCACAGGTGTCTGGGGCCTCACCCCACAGTGTAGGGTGCATATGCTTGACCCCAATCCTCTTCCCATCCATGCCCATGCCCCACCAGGGGTAGAAGAGAGCAACAATAACTGAACACTCTCAGGGAATGGGAGACAGAGAACCCATCCAAAAGAGATGGTGGTGGATAAGAGCACAGGTAAATCAAGGCTCCAAACCCCTGTGCAAGCTTCATTGAACCTTCAGACTTCACTTACAAAACACAAATTCAAAGATAAAATTATCTAGAATTTCAGGATGACAACTACAGAGCATTAAACCCCGAGTATGAAGCCCTTTCTGAGCATAAGACCCTGTGCAGCTGTGCCGATTGCCCACTCAGGAAGCCAGCCCAGTTTTCTTCTAAAACAGGAGATATGGATATGAAGGTCAAAACTGTGAGAGTTTCCTCAAATATATAGATTTAGATAAACAGAATACATACACACGTGCATTTATATGTGTGTAACTGACTCTTCCCTGTATTTCTTAAGTTAGTTGCTCAGATACAGATTTACTGAGACAAAAGTAAGAAAGTATAGACATTGTTGGGGCACTTGATGCACATTGATGGATTACCTTGCTGAAGAGTGTGGTCACTTCCAGTGCCACCACAAACCCTAGCAGAGCAAGTTGACTACCTCCGTTTAGGCACTGGGGGGCACAGTATGTTGGTAAATAGTTTTGTTCATTTAATATAAAAAAGTTAACCTACTTTTATTTTCATTTTCATTAAAATATTATTTTATGTACTTTATGTCTGAAATATTTTGAAACTTTGAAAACCATCAAAAGTTTTAAAAATTAAAGCATGCTATTTAGTGATGCAACAGACAGTATTATAAAATGTCACCTTTCATGTTAATCTTAATGGGCAAGTTTCTATCTAGCAGAAAAGAAGAGAAAAAGAAAAGGAAGGGGAAAGTTAAACCTCAGTGGGGAAGTGTCTTACCTAAAGTCATTGTTGTAAAATGCACCAGATGGATCCATCACCTGTCCTTGCAATAGGACAAACACACATCTGGTTCCATGGCATTATCAGCATTCATCATAAGTCCTTCATCACTTGCTGCTTTTACTTGGTTACTTTTACGTGTGTTTTATTCCCCATTCTTCCATCCTCAAACAAGCATAAGCCCCTAGGGTTTGGTGCAGCTTTGTGTAATCCCACAATGCTTACTAGCACAATGATAGGTACATAGTCATCACACTTTCTAAAAACGTCAGAAAAATTCATTCAACTTATACATGCTGAGGTCCCTCATCCATCATGTGTAGCTATTACTAGATTTATCAGTTTTAGGGAGAATCATATGATAACCATAAATTAAAAGATAACTAATTAAATCCAAAAACATTTGTTTTATTTACATATGTACATACATGCATACATGTGTAGGCATATGTATGTAGACACATGCCTACAGGAAAATGACATTTGGTAAAACTGCAATGCCTGCACTATTCAGAGCATACAGCAGTTGCATTTTCCCCTAAACTGCTCCCTAATTAATATCTAAATTCAGGAAATTTAGGATGTAATGGAAAAAGAGTTTTTAAACTGCAATAAAACTGTGTATTTAGAGAGAAAGAGAGTTTACAATACATTATACATTAAAAGTTTACAAATATTAAGATGAAGCTAATAAAAAGATGAAGTCAAACATATCTTCAAACGTGTTAAAGCTGAATACTAATCTTTTTCTTTGCCAAAGTTGAAACCAATAATAATAAATATAGGCAACTTAACACAAAACACACTACAAATGGGAAAAAAAAATATTTTTAAAGGAGATTCACCAGGCAGTGCAGATACTAAATATAAGCATTCTGGCCAGTAAGAAACTCTGCATATAGATATAGATGTAGATATAGACATAGACAGAAAGATATATATACTGGATAATTCAAAGTATTTTCATCACTGTGTTCTTGGAGAAGAGAAGATGCTATATAGAATACTAACATAAAAACAAAGTTTATAAAGCATTTCGTATGTGAAAAGTATTCTGAGTTATTTTATTTCATTCTCACAACAATCCTAAGGAGATAGAGACTGTTACCTGATGTCTTGCCGAGGAGGGCACCAAGACTCAGGAAGATGAAGTAAGGTAGTAAACAGTGGAATCAGAATATGAACCCAAGCAACAAACAATCCAGCTTTAAATTCTGTTTGTCTGCCTCTCATGGTGTTATTAGTGGATTCACTCTCTTTAAAGCCTGGACCAGGCCAGCAACTTCTCCTTGCCTAGGAAGCCAGTTCGTAGGATTGCCAGATTTAGCAAATTAAAAATACAGGATGCCCAGTTAAAATTGAACTTCGGCGGTGCCTGGGTGGCTCAGTTGGTCAAGCGGCTGACTCTTGATTTTGGCTCGGGTCATGGTCTCATGGTTCATGAATTCAAGCCCTTCACTGGGCTCTGTGCTGACAATGCAGAGCCTGCTTGGGATTCTCTCCCTCCCTCTCTTTCTGCCCCTCCCTGACTCACACATGCACACATTCTCTCTTTCAAAATAATAAATAAATTTTTTAAAAATTGAACTTCAGATAAATAATACATTTTTTTAGTATAACAATGTCCCAATATTGCATGGGACATACTTATGTTAAAATATGATTCATCAGGGTACCTGGGTGGCTCAGTCAGTTAAGCTTTGGACTTTGGCTCAAGTCATGATCTCACGGCTCATAAGTTTGAGCTCCACATCAGGCTCTGTGCTGACAGCTCAGAGCCTGGAGCCTGTTTAGGAGCCTCTCCCTCTCCTTCTCCCTCTCCCTCTCCCTCTCTCTGTGTCTCCCTCTCTCTCTGCCCCTCCCCCGCTCATGCTCTCTCTCTCTCTCTCTCTCTCTCTCTCTCAAAAATTAATAAATATTTAAAAATTTTTAATAAAAAAAATAAATGATTCATTATTTACCCGTAATTCAAATTTAACTAAGTGTCCTGTATTTTATCTTGCAACCCTACTGGCTTGCCATTTCCTAATACCCCTGAGTGACCATCACAGTTTCTTAAATGACAGCAATGTGGCTTTTTGAAAAAGAAGAATAAATCTAGGTTGAAGTTGGCATCAGAGACAAGGGCAAACCCTGTTTCCATAGATAAAATCTCTACTTCTTAGCAGCCAAAACAAAAATCCCTCTTAAGATCACAGATTGGGCCAAACAGCCCCAGTGAACCTCTCCTCCTATAGGCCCTGTAAACCTTAATATTTACAGAATAGGGGCCTCTGACCTTTATACTTCTCACCTTGTAAATAATGATAACATTTCACTGGCTTGTTTTGAAGGTCAAGTGAGGTTATGTAGGTAAACATTTACTATAAATGCTGCTTGGGGACTTGTGTTTGGGGACATATAAAATTAAGAAGTTATGTCATTTTTTTCCAAGAACCAAGAATAAATGCTGTTAATCCAAGCCACTTTCAGTGTACATATAAACCAGGAAGCCTAATATTTAAACAGATTAAGATAAAACCTAACACAGTTGAAAGTGTATTTTTTTAAAAAAAGGAAGATGTAAATTTTGAAATCAGTTATAAAAGTCACTTAGTGTCTGTTCAAGCAGCCATATACAAGTAAAAATAATCTGTTTAATTCTTTATTTCCATTATTATTCAGTGTCAACTATTTTTAAATGATGTGATACCAAAAGCAAATAATATTATTAAAGATAATCCTTTTTTCTCTTTTTAGCCAAAAAGTTACCAAGACACTGTTACACGGAACAAAGATTTAATAAAAATTGCTGATAGCCAAGAGTAATATGGGAAGAGTAAAAATAAATGTTATATACCTACAGGATAATAATGAAACAAATGATTTTTTAGTGAATTTTTAACTTACCAACATTTTTCAGATATTTGCTCAAATCCTTGTCTTTTTAGAAAAGTCTTGGGTTGTTTTTTTTTCAGAAGTCTTCCCAAATGAAGATTTCATTCTTTTCTGTTTGGAGGGAAACATTTTACTTAAAAAAAAAAAGAAAGAAGAAAAAGAAAGAAAGAAAGAAAGAAAGAAAGAAAGAAAGAAAGAAAGAAAGAAAGAAAGAAAGAAAGAAAACACCACTGAAGAAAACTTAATTGAATACAAATCTCAAATATTCACGTTGGATTGATTAACTGGAGAAGTTTGTTCCCCCAAATTCCTTTGTAAACTAGTAGCATCAATCTGACAGGGTCAGAATATGTGAACTATAACTCCACTACTAGAAACTTCTAAAATAGTTTGAAGAAGCTTTAGGGAGTTTGAAGAGAAATGATGGAGATACACAGCAGAGAAAGCAAGCTGAAGCTGGTGAAACTGAGCATAATCTTTGTGGCTTCAGACAGCAGGCAGCTGAGGAGACGGGGTTGAAAGGAAAAGAATATAGACCTTGAAAGAGGAAAACCTGAATTCCTGTCCTCCCTCCACTACTAACTTGCTACAACATTGGGCAAATCACTCAATCCCTCTGAGCCTCTGTTTTCCCATTTTTAAAACGAAGACAATAATATGTCACAGGGATATTATAATGTGAAAATTAGGTAATGTGGCAAAAAAATTACACTTATTTAAAGCTAATAAGTGGTTGTTATAAACAACATTCTTACAGCATTTATAAGCAGTAGAACCTAAAGGCTAGATGCTCAGGAAAGAGGGGATTCAATGAGGGGAGATATCATAGGCAGAATTCAAGAACTTCATACAGTGGAGTTCATTTGGGTATAGGAGGAAGAAACTGGGGTTGGAAAGGTAGATACAGCCTCAAGAAAATGAATTATAGTTCCAGAAAGTTCTGATGTTAATTTGGACATAGACCTGGAAATTATTGTAAAGACTTCTATTGTCTGTACATTCATAACTAAAGTCATTATACATATAACTGGCCCTACCAAATCTCTTCACACAAGAACAACCTCATTTGTGTTGTGCCTGAGTCTACTGAGTGGAGACAACCCAAGATAGAAGCAGTGACTCAGGAAAGCGTTAAAAAAAAAAAAAAGATTATAGCTTTGGAGGAGAAATCTGTGATTGGCTGTGATGGAGGGAAGTTTCTCAACTATCGACCAAAACAAATAGTTGCATTCTGCCTGGATGATTTCATGTTTTGCAATGGTTCCAAATTAGAAACAGTTGGCAAACAATCAAATCAAATCACATTATGAGTTCAGTCTCATCTCTTCCCTCTGCTGCCCTGCAGGTAGGAATGAGGGATGAATGAGCCACCAAATACCGTGTCCCCCAAATTTCAGGGATGCATAAAAGGTCTTCTGAATTATTTTATTGAAGTCTCCTCCTCAACTTGACTTAGGGTGAAAGGAAGTCAGTCTCTGACTCCACCCCAGGATGGGGGCTATCCCCACCACACCAAAATTATTCTCCAGAAATGTGCTCCTATCTGCCTTGTCAATCTCATTAACTCATAGCCTTCTGAAAAATATAACCTCTTATATGAGCTAATAATGGCAGACCTGGATCAATCACTTTGCAAATCCTACATAAACAGTCTGATAACCTCACTCTAGAATGTAGGTGTTGACACCTATTTTTTTACTCTTGATTTTATGGGCCTCTAGCAAAATAGACATTAAGAAAATTCTCAAATTAACATCGCATTTTGTTAGTATGTTGATAGAAACATCTAAAGGAATGTACACAAAACTATATACAGTGATTTTCATGAAGTGGAGGTAATCACAAGGGACTTTAACTTTCTACATGACACAGTTCTGCTAAATTCAAATTTGTATATGTATTTCTTACTTTTGTGATAAGGAAAAAAATCACTAATATGAATGTCCCCAAAATCCTAACTTAAGGTATTCACAAAGAATTTTGAGTTGATTATGAATCTCTCCTTGGGAAGAAAATAGACTCCAGCTTCAAGACATGAAGTTTCAAAAGATGACATCAGCTCCCTGCCCTCTCTCCCTCCAAAACTTGGCTTTGTCTTCCTCTGAGTTGGCTTCAATCCTGGGCAGACTATCTCCATGTGGAAGCAAATATGCCTCCCAAAAGCTTTAAGTTTACCTGGTTTCTTGGTCCTCACAACATCAGAAATAAAGAGAGTCTCTCCTCCATAGAGTTTACAGTGATCTCTCCCACTCCAAAGATTCTCAGTGGCCCTGCTAGGATCTCTGGACCAATCACTGTGTCCAAAGGGTGGAGCACTATGACTGGTAAGCCTAGGTTAAGTGGCTTGGCCACTTAGTGGCTCACCAAGTGGCAGGTGATATAAGATCTGCTTGATTGTCAGCCCCATCTAAAATATATGTAAAAGGGAAGAGGATGTTTCCTAAAGTGGTATAGGGCCAGTCCAAAAAATACATACATACATACATACATACATACATACATACATACATACATAAAAAAACAAAAGAAGGAGAAGGAAAGAAAGCAGGAAGGAAGGAAGGACAGAGGAAGAGAGGGAGGGAGGGAGGAAAGGAATAAAGTAAAAATGACTTACTACCTCAGAGATGCTCCATCTATAGGAAACATTTATAACATTTTTTAACATTTTTAACATTTTTAACATTTATTAACTACCAACTGCAATGTTGATACCAAAGATCTTTAGAAAACTAGGATTTAACATTGAAAATTTTAGCTATAAGGGGCTTCAAAGATCCAAGATAAGATGGCATATAATAAATTCCATAGTGATAATGTTTCCTACATTCCCAAACTTTATTGTGCATTAGAAGCACTTGAGGAGTGCCTGGGTGGCTCAATTGGTTGAGTGTCTGACTCTTGATTTCACCTGAGATCATGATCCCAGGATCGTAGGATCAAGTCCCACATCAGCTCTGTTCTGAGCTTGGAACCTGCTTAGGATTCTCTCTCTCTCCCTCTGCCCCTCTCCCCTGCTCACACTCTCTCTAAAATAAAAATAAAAATAAAAAAGAACACTTGGGAAACATAACTAAAACATGGATTACTGGCCCAGTAAATCTGGGGTGGGACCCAAGAGTGTATGTTTTTAGGAAGTTCCCAAGTGATGCTGATGTTTTGAGGATCATACTTTGAAAACCACTGCCCCACATCAAAGGATTTCATGAAGACAAAGTAGATCATGTAAGTAAAGTGGCTACTTCTAATTTGAATCTCTGGTTCAGCAAGAGTGGTAACCTTATTTGATGAACGAGTTAATTCAACTTCTGCATCTCAATTAGTGGTGTTCTTGAGTTTAGGAAAACTATAAAATCAATGTATTCTTTAGAATTATCAAGGTTTGGTGTTCAAAGAAGTTTAACCAAGGGTCCACTCTGGAGAATAATGAGAGTCAATGTCAGATGCTAGTTCTCTGACTGAAGCTAATGCCTGAAGCAAATGACCCATCCTTACCTTTCCCCACTGCTGCCTCATCCTATGAAAAATAATGCAAAGCATGGTCAAGTCAAGGACACCATTAGAAAGAAGCCAGCAAAACAGACAGAAAAGACACCAAGGGCTTTAAACTCAAGATGCTTTCATCTCCAAAACAGCATGTTCTTTCTCTTTGGTTCATCCAGTATTTCTGACGGAAGTGAAATTCTTCTCTGGCATCCAAAAAAGATTTATGACTGAAAAAGAACAGATTTTACCTGGCAGTGGGTGCGTGCAAGGTTTGTTCTCTTTCATAGCATGCCCAATTGCTCTTTATTTTGCAGATGCTAATATTAGATTCAGTTAATCATTGCACATTCCTTTTATTAGGTGAGGAGCTACATTCTTGAAACCACTTTCAAGAAAACAATCCTTCACTTCCAGACCACCCTGAGTTGTAGACTTGGGGTTTCGGCAGCGGTAGCACTGCTGGGTCATGTGGTAGATGTCTGGGCAGCCCAGAGACATCTGTTCTTCAGCCTCAACCCTTTGCAAGTGGTTCAGGAACTTCCTCTTTTCATGTTAACTTGGCCTAAGGTTGTTCCCTCTACAAACATCCAGAAGGTGTTAGTACCACCAGAATATCAGAGTTTATTGCCACTTTCCTCTATGGGCAAAATCAGCCTGTAATGAAGGCAAGCCTGCTGGAATAGGATGTATTCAATCTACTCTATTTGAAGGCCCTAGTTCAAACAAGTTAGGTCCATCTGAGTTTTGTACTAAATCTAAAATAGTTAGACCATATTAGTTCTATTAGTTCTCAGTGAATATGTCTTGATTCTAATAGCCATTTCTAAGTTGATAATTGGCAAATTAGTAGCCAATTTGCTGTAGAAACATTGTGGTTAGATTCTGAGCCAACCCCCAGATGCTTCCCTAACTCATTTTTCTCCCAAAGTACAGTACTATGTATATAGTGCCTTGAAATCTCATCACCACTTGCAGCTAGCTGCTTTTGAAATGAAAACATCCCAAATTCCAGCTCAGGACTGCAGAAGCTGTGCCAGCACTCTCCTTCACTCCCTTCTGGTCCAGCTGTGGGACTCTGCAGAACCCCCAGCAGTGATATGGGAATCCCAGGAAAAGGAGAGGGGGTCCTGTGGGGGACATGAGGTGCTGGCAGCAACAGAATCTAAGCCTTCAGTGAACATCAGCAAGCAGCAGCAGGTGTGCACAGTTCACATGGGGGTCCCAGTCCTTGCCAAGTGGCAATGATGGTGGAAACGAGGAGTAAGGAAACAGGAGGAGGAAAAGGTGGCCCCTCACAGGAACAGTGATGCCTGCAGAGAGATAAGCTTCTGGCTTGGCCTCCAGTTCACAACAAAATAGTTCAGAGTCTTGAATTAGGAAGTGGTCCATTTGACGACCACGAACAAACACACACACAACACAACACAACACAACACATGTTGCCAACGGGATCCTTAGGGCAATTGCTTCACCAAAAAATAAATAAATAAAATGATGTATAATTGGCACATCAATTTGAAACATAAATCTTTCCAATATGCTTGAAAATCATTTGTTCCCTTCAGTCTTTTAGCACCTACTTCTCTGCCCACCCCCAGATTCCATTATCAGACCTCACCCCGTGACTATTTATTGAGAACCTACTCCGTGCCAAGACTAACCTCATGTATCTACTGTTAGTTTGCACAACATACAAAGCTTCTGCTGTATGTCAGAAATAAACTCACTTGCCCAGTTCTTTCCCACATACTGCGTCTGGGCCCCCTCCTTCTCTTCTCTTTTGCTCTTTCTCTTGTCTAAAGTTAATTCAATCTGACTGGCCTTCCTAGGAGGCCTTGTGGGTGCTGCTTATTCTAGAATCCCACTCCTGGTCATATCCCAAGCCCAAATGGACAAGACTCCCCCCTTCTCCCAGAATAAGGAAGCAGACATCAGTCCTGGCTGCAGCGAGACTGCATGACTATGAAATAGGTGATGGGGCACCTGGGTGGCTCAGTTGGGCGTACAACTTCAGCTCAGGTCATGATCTCATGGTTTGTGGGTTCGAGCCCCACATCGGGCTCTGTGCTGACAGCTTGGAGCCTGGAGCCTGCTTCTGATTCTGTGTCTCCCTCTCTCTCTGCCCCTCCCCTGCTCACGCTGTCTCTGTCTCTCAAAAATTAAAAAAATGCATTAAAAAAAAGAAAGAAACAGGATAAGTGAAGCCTGCCTCTATTTCTGTCTGAATTTTGTTTTCTAGGCTCTAGTAGGATTTGCTTCTTCTTCCTTCTTTCTTTCTTTTCCCTCATTCCATTTTCCTCATTATAAGCTTTCTGTTTTCTTTTCTTTCATCCTTCCTTTCAACCTTTATCTGTGAAACTCTTGCATTCTGCTAAGTAATATGGAGGATTAGGGGAGATGTCAAGTATACACATGCCCAGCTCGCTCAGAGGAGAAATGAATATATTAGGCTGCAAGTGATGAAAACAGGAATTGAGAAGTTCATCCCAAAAGAACTCTTCTTGGGAAAGGCTCCTTACAGGCATTCATAGAAGGCTCCCACCTCTTAAATTTCATTTACATTTCATGGCTTTTACTGAATTTTCTTCAACTGTCTCTCCAAACATAGTTCTCTGGTCCATAAGCCATCTCTAGTGAAATTTGGATCATATTTGGCATAATTCCTGTAACTTTGCAAGAATGTGAGACAGACCATTCATTTCTAAGCAAAGCTCTCTATTTAAAAGATCACGTTTGCCATTTCTCAGGCAGCATTGTCAATAGCACCATCCTCCCTCATTCTGATAATCATGGTGGTCCATATCTCCCTAAAATTGTGCTTACCAGGAACCAGCATGCCACTTTTAATTTCACCACTTCTTTATAGACATTTTTTATTAAACTACAAACAAGTCTGTTCAAATTGCTTGGGGACAAATGTGAGACAAATACTAATAGCATTTGATATTCCCAGCCTTCCCCAAGCTATTATTCCTTTTAAGTAAAAAAATTTTCATGCTAAAATTAGATAATATATGAGGCTTGGAGGTGACTTCTCTCAGCACATTGTATTTTCCTCGGGGATAGTGTCATATGGGGTTTCAGGGAGGGAGCATCCAGGCTATGTTCTGAAACTTGTGAAGCATTATAGCATTAAGGTAACCACTTACTCCTGTGTGTCTGAGAGTTCTGAGAAGTCAGAGGGATTGCTCACTGGCCCATTGCTTCCTGGAGTTTCACTTGTAAAATGATCACGATGTAATGAGAAGGCAGCCTGACCCATAAAGACCACCTAAGGCAAGGAACTTCACCTGTAGGAGAGGCATTAGCTCTGCCTCCCCTTCTGTAACTTGATGAACACACAAAGGCAGGCTCCTCTCTAAACCACCTGGGAGAAGCAGAATCTCTCTCCTGGGAGTCTGGCCAAGGAAAAGAACATTTTGTTAATCATTACTCATTATCAATCTAGCCAAAGAATTGTAGGTTTATTTTTCTTTTCATTTTTTTTTAATGTATCTGGGTGGCACAGACTCTAGGCAAACTTTATCACATAAACAGCTAGGTTACAATTCTGGGTGGTTTCCCTGGAGCAGAAACTCTCACACATGTCCTGAATTTCCAGTGGGATCTATTTCACCTTAATAGACTTGGCACTTTCAGTCATCCTTTTGACTTGATAAAATGGAACCCTCCATGTACCTCTGCAGAGCTCAGGAGACTTTTCTGGGGGAAAAAATGTTTGTATAGACTATCATTTTCATATACTGTTACCATAAAATGGAATCATCTTTAAAAACACTTCTGTGCCTTCTTCTGCCCCATCACCTGGGGCTGTAGACTCAAGGATACAGCTGGCCTTTGGGAACAGAGGAACACTACAATACCAGGAGTGGATCTAGTTTTTCTTCCTCAAGATTAGTTATTCAAACAGTGACCTTATTTAATTTAAACAAGCCACGTTGGCTCTTCTGCCTTCAACAAATAGAAAAGTCCAATAGGAAATCCACATTTACTCTTATGGAGAGCAGATACACATTATCAATGACTCAAATCCTCAAAGGCTCTTAGAAACACTAAGTTTTCATCTCTCCCATTGCTCCCCCAGGAGCATTATAATCTTAGGCAAAGCATCATTTGCTTAAGTAGGCAGGAAACAATTGTTAGGTATTTCACTTTGTATCTTTTCTTGAGGGGACTTGGAAAAACTGAGAGACTTCCACTCCTCTGATATGAGACTTAAAAAAGTAAATTAAAATATTTTGCTTAGAACCCACCACCAAACAAGATGGACTAGCCAAGATTATTTCTATCTAAGAAAAAGCCAAATCATTTAGGCAATGTCAAATTGTACTTTTCTAGACAGTAAGTTTAAGACAGCATTTTCAAACATTTGCCTTTACTACAACCCACAGCAAAAAATACAATTTACATTATTTACACATACACACATATTTATATTTACCTGAAATACATTTTGTGAAGCATCACTTATTCTTACTACATGCTATGAACTCTGATATTTTTATCTCTTCTATTTCATCCTATTCAATTCTCTTTCATTCTTTTTAAAAGACTAGCTGCAACTCACAAAATTGGTTTCCCCATGCATGACCCCCAGTGTGAAAAAAAATCCTGGGGGTTGGTGGGGGAAGAAGTTAATTTTGTCATAACTCCTCTAAATCCTCCCACTTCTATTGAAGATGCTCAAATTTCTCACTGAGGATGGCATTGCTTTGGCTAAAAATGTTCTCTGGTATTAAAATGTAAATGAACCATGCATGGGTAAAAGAGATTAAACTTGGTCTACCATGTACACCTTTATGAGACTGAAAGTATTACATGACATCACATCACATCACAATGGAGAAAAGAGTTCAGCTTGGTTAAGGGAGTAGGGGGGTGACAGTGAAAATGAGAATGCTCTGAGGAAGGACTGAGTGAAGGGCTTCTTCTGAGGAGGTTAGGGTACCTTGGTCATCCTAGACCTTTGCCCTCTCCCCTTATGAAGGTGGAGAGAACCTAGGTGCTTTTTTTTAATAACATTTTTAAACAATTTTTTAAACATTTATTGGTGTCACTTGTGGTAGAAAAAAGTTTCTACACCAGATGTGCATGACCCAGTTGTTAAATAGAACATTTCCAAGGTGAACATATGCCCTAAACTGCTTTCTACCCACTTTCTAAGATAGCCAATTCCTTCTTTCTCCCCACCCCAAAACCTCCTCAGCACACCTAGAGTTCCCTGGCTGTCCCCCTCCAGCCCAGCACATATAATCGGGCAGGAATAGGAAATGTAATGCAGAAATGGAAGGAACAGAACCACAGCACCATAGGGCCTGCAGCAGGGCTTCCATCAGTCCAGGGAACAACCCAGGAGCAAGAAGCACCATCTGGCCCTACCTCTTTCCCTTCTCTACACTCTTTCTTCCTCTGGGAATGTCCTTCCCATTACCCTCCACCTTCCTCACCTTTTCCAATAGGAGTGTTTCCAACTCTGCCAGCCCTGCTCTGAGCTCCAGGAGCACTTTCAATACCACTGCTTTGTCCTTTCAAAGCAACCTGCACATCATCCATCAGAGCAACAATGCATGCAGAGCATCGTCCCTATTAATCAAGTGTTGGATTTTCAGTTCCTTGAGGAACCTATGGTCATCTCTAGTACCCAGCACAGTGACCATGCCCCTCACTCGTTCATATCTTTCATTCATTTAACAAATACTAATATAGTGCTAGTACACTGGGCCAGGTGTATGTAGTGCAGTGATGAGCTGCTCTTATTGAATGTGTTGTCTATTTGTCCCTGTTGTCTATTTGTTACTGAATAAATAC
Organism: Acinonyx jubatus; assembly: GCF_027475565.1. Taxonomy (NCBI): domain Eukaryota; kingdom Metazoa; phylum Chordata; class Mammalia; order Carnivora; family Felidae; genus Acinonyx; species Acinonyx jubatus. Next base: position 210,086,379 of record NC_069380.1, read on the forward strand.
TTGCTGAATGAATGAAGGGATGGAAGAGTGAATAAATGAACCCTATAATGCCATTTATTGTTACCTCACCACTTCATCATACACACCCATCCAACCCCAGGACAGCTTTCATTATGAGGAAGTCCTTATACTGAATCAGTCTGTTGTCCTGAAGTCTTTATGCATCAGTTTATAAAGAATAAGAGCAGCTGACAACAACTGCATGTTCCTAGGCTTTTTCCTCCAACCTAAACATCCTCAGTGCTTTCATGGGGTCCTCGAGATAGCTGCATCAGCAATAACATGGAATGGTTTGAGTTGCTTCACCAGGCTACTTGCTTCCCCAGAAGTCCCTTCCATGTGGTCTGTAATCTCCTATAAGCAGGACCACCATGACAAAACCTCAGCCTCAGGTGTGTTAACTGCTGCACCCTAAACTTCACATCTACAGATGCAGCCTCCTACCATAAAGCTTTGAGAAACACATTCTTTCACTGACTTAGTATTAATGTAGGCACACACTTATACTTGAACTCTTTAGGGCTATTTATCCAGAAGCCCTCTTTACTTCTTGAAATTTTGGAATGGCCCTCTTCTTTCCCCCTCCCCATAAGCACATTTGAATTGCTATTTTGAAAACCGCCCTTTTTTGCATGATTGTGTTTCCGTGGCTACAGGAAAGCCCTTTACCAGGTGCCCTATCAGAATTCTTCCACAGAATTTTCTGAGCCTCTTTTAAGTTCAGTAGCAAAAGTCAGAAGAGGTACGACTCACAAGCATTTAAGGAGCATAACACTGCCTAGTGTGGAAAGATCATCAGTAGTGAGAGAGAAGAAAACCCAAAGGAAAGAATGCCACCCAAAGAGAATCCAAGACTAGAATAGAGAGCCCCCAGGGCTTTTGTGTCCCTTGCCCCATTTATCCCTGAAACCCAACAGCTCCATTCCTTCCCTCAGTCTGGTTGTTCTTGGATTCTGGGAGCCAATAAATTCCCTTTTTGCCCTTTTGCCTAATTTCAGTTGGGTTTCTGTAAGTTGCAACCAAAATATTCCTGACTAATACAACCTCTAATTTTTTCTTCCTGAGTGTTGCCATGCTGTTCCTAAACCAAATATTCACATCCTGTACTTACATGTTTTTGAACTCAAAGGCAGGATCTTACATTTACTGCTGTGGAACATCATCTTGTTTTATTTGATTCATAATTCTAGTGTAGCTGGTCACAAATTTGTATTCACTACTGTCAGTTGTGCTAAGAAAAAGTGGCTTCTGTAAACTTTTGGTAACAGAACTAGTCACCCTCATAAGACCCTGCTGAGTGGCAAGAAAAAAAAAATTTTCCGGTAACAGTGTCTCAGAAAAAGACTTTTAGGCCAGAAGAAACCGACTTGATTCTTTTGAGTAAATTTTTAGTCCTTTGGAACACTCCAGCCTCTCTTCTCCAAGATGTTGACTACTTGAAGGAAAGAATCATGAGATTTCATGATGATGCAAATGGGCCTCATATCCAAGTGACTTCCTCTAGTCCTGCTCGTCTGTACAGTGGAATAACTCAACTGGTCTCATCCCAGAGGTGTCCATGACCTCACCTGAGCCTTGGGTCATTCATAGCTGGATCAGTGGCTCTGGTCATTTGACTCTGGTTACAAACTTGCTGTATGCTGTTATCAAATAAAAACAAATCCAGACTTACTAAGGGGAGTCTTTATTCAAAAGGATTGTTGCAAAAGAGGGAAAAACAGTAGGATTAGGGACTATTGTTATAGGGAGAATGTCTTGAGCATGAAGTCTGCACGCTTCTCAAGAGTTCAGCAAAAAGAATTGTTCTTTTATAGAGAGGAGTAAACAAGAGTAAAAATAACTGGATGTGGGGAGGTGGGATGAAAGGGTGGTATGATGGAATAGTTACCAGAGAATATTTTACTCTGAGGCCAGCCTATTCTTAGGAGGGGTTGTATGCTGGCTGAGGCTGAGGGTAGGCCAAAGTTCAGAGACCTGAAGTTAGGAGAGAATCCTAACTAGCTAAAGTTCAATTAAAAAGTTTTTTTTTTTTCAGATTGGTCAATAGATAAAAGCAGTTCACCCAATGATTTATGAGGCAAAATGGGAATTTAGCAGGTGTGTGTCTGGCCTTGTTGTAGATAAACCAGGCAGTGTGGGAGAATCTTATCTAGGTCATATGGGTGAGGGTGGGTGGTTCTTTGCAATGAGCCCTTTCCTGGAACACAAAAAGATGGGGGATTTCTTCCTGTCTTTTGTCTTCCAGGATCACAGAGCTCAGGTAAGGTCCTACATTGTCACTGTGAACCTTGGTTTTCAGTCCAATCCAAGCTCTCTAGGCATCTCATGTGCCCTCTCTGTGGCATGTGAAAATTTCTGGGCTCTGAGAATGACACAGATGGATTACAGGAAGCTGAAGTGGTACCTTGAGTCCTTTGATCAAGCTGGCTCTCTGTCAGTAATACACCATACTAGAAGCTATGGATGCCCAGCCCATTGTGAGACTAATTCCAGAAGTTTGCAGGTTACCACAGGCTATGCCTAGGGAAACTGACCAATCATCTCAATATGACTGGGTTTCCATAAACATATCTGAATACTTCTGCACCTTTAAATTTTGGAGGTCTTGAATAAGGACCCAAAGGGCCCTAACATCAGAGCTCCATATCCTATTCTGCCTCCTTTCTCCTTCTCACAGCCCTCTGAGATTACAAGGGATGAGTTTTCCTTCCTTCCTTAATGACTTCTGTGACATCATACCTAAGTCCCCTCTGCCCTTTACCTATATTAAAACTCCATGATCAAAACTGTTACTAAGAGCTAAAGAAGTTTAGAAAATCTATTCTCCACCACCAAAGCCTGTCTTTCAAAATATTGTCAGTCTGTGAACTCCAAACTTCCATTTTGGAGTTTAAAGTTTAGAATTGTCTTTTTCCTTGCATTTCTGCTGCAAAAATCCTAATATTCCACAAAGCAAATGGGTGTCCCTGGCTGAATAGGAGGTCACATACAAGGAAATTCAAATATGAAGATCATTTTCTTTAAGTCAAAAAAATATCCCCATAACATTAGCATGGAAATAAAAATAGAACCTAATTGTGTCATCCAGATTATTTGTTAGCCTGATCTCATTCGCCTATAAAAGTGAAAAACTCATCTTTTGTATCTTCATGGAGTCATTGGTAAAAAGGATAAAATTATTGAATAAGGTAGAGGATAGATCTTGGAGATATACCTTTAGAAATATATTTGCAAATTTGCGGTGATCCACAGTGAAAATATTGCTTTCCTGGAATTCATTCTGATGTTAGCCCAAGTCAATAATTTTGGGGGGCTGTAGTGTGCAAACCCTAAAGTGACCCCCAAAGATCCTCATCTTCTGGTGGTCATGCCTTTCTATAATATCATCCCCTTGAGTCTGGGCAGTACTTGTGAGTTGCTTCTAACCAATAGAATATGGCAATGGTGATTCAATGTCTCTCCGTGATTATGTTAAGTTGTATAAGACTCAATCTTGTTAGAGACTTGCTGGCTTTATAGAAGTAAATGAGCATGTTAGAAGGCCCACATGTCAAGAGAGTGAGGGTGGCCTCTGAGAGCTGAGGGCATATAGTATGGTATAATAAAGAGATAGATGTATATTGTTTTAAAACACTATGTTTGTGGCAATTTGTTACATAGGGTAGAAAACTAATACAGAGCCATATAGTGAGAGAACAAACTGTTCAGATATGTGCCTTAGTTCTGATCCCTGATTCAGATTATATTGCCTCTTTAGGCAGCTGCCTGAATCGGTACTCAGAAGAACTAGGATCTAAGACAAATCCCATTAAATTATGGCAAGCAATTTCCTTCCCTTCTCTGTGACTCATTTTTCTCATCTGTAAAATAAGGACATTATAGTGGGTGAACTCTAAAGGACATTTCATCTCAAAAATGTTATGTCTTATCATCCAAAAAAGAGAAAGATACCCTTGAAATGCGTTTGGAGTTAGGTGAAACAGAAAAGAATGAAGTTTAGAAATAGTAAAACAGAAATGAGCAAGTATTGAAGAATAAAAGAAATTCAGCTCTGTTTTTAAAAGCCCATATACTGTTAGCCCCATAGAAGTCAATGAAATGAGACAATCCAGACCAGTCACAGATGTGGTGCTGGCACATATAACCAAATGGGCAATGGGACCATTAGTAGTTCTCAGATTGGTTTTATGGACTTCATTCTGGAGACATCTCTTTGTTTAAAAAAAAATCTAGCTCAAATCTTTTCAAGTGGAAGAAAAAAGAACTTACCCTCAGCCCAACTCTGAGAAACTTAATATGGAAATCCGCTTCGTGTTCTCCACCCCTAATAACAGACATAGCTCAGTTATTAGACCACTGTCATGAGTTCTGGTTAGTCGAAGAGCAGAGCCAATGTTCTTCGAAGTAAACCAGAGCAACAAACTTATGTGAAATAGTTTTGTAGGTCTCCATTTTCTAATGCTACATAAAGAAAGGCTTTGAATAGTGCTGGATTCTGGGAAGAACCACGGTGAGTATTTTCTAAGATTTCAAAGTCAATGGGGGATATAACTGAGAACATAAATTCTAAAACCATCATAAGCTGAATGTTGGAAAAAGAGAAGCAAGTGTTCTTTTCAGTGTGAAAAAAAACCTGCTCATTAGAGCCTTAGAATGAATCTACCCTTATAAGTCTAATCCATGAATAAACTAAGAAATAGAACTTTGCTGAAAAATTCCTCATGGATTTACAAGTTGCTATAAGTCCCCAGGGAGTGGGGTTTGAGCTATAAAGTTGCCTGAGGTACACAGGTCTGTACAGTGTAGTGAGAATTTGGAAACTGACATCTCTCCACAACAAAGACACTACTGATACCAAAAACCAGACCTATCTGGCTTTCTGTCCCCTGTATTAAATAGTACTTAGTGTGGGTTTAAGAGTAACTTAATGGTTGCTGGCTTAAAAAAGAGGGAATTTTGAGGGACTATTAGATATGTGAAAGCAAAAGTACCTATCTAGATTTTTTTAAGACCTCGGACATAGAAGTCATTTAATTAATTTTTATCTCAAATTGATAATTGTGAATGGTATAAGAATACTCAAAATTCTACTTACTTAGGAACATATGGGTAAGACCTGAAAACAAGTGCACATATACTTTCATTTTTCTTATCAAATGAAATTACAGTGTTAAAGATCCCAGCAAATAGAAGATACAAATAAATGTAAGTTTCATTTAATCTTCCATTCTATGCTTTACCCAATTTCCCTATAATAAGGGATCAATTTTTTGCCAACTTTTAGATTTTGTAATGAACTCAGCTGAATGTGAAGTGTGTTATTTTGGGTGGGCACCAATTAAATACACAGTCACAAAACTGTACTATAGTAAGACCAAGCTGACAACATTGACTATCTTGCAGGTAATACCGATCTCTGATGCTAAATCCATTTTTGAAGACTGCTTTTGTTAAATGTGGCATTCCTTTCTTCCTCAACTAAGGAAGGATCCAGTTTGGTAGTACTATAGAAAATAGAAAAATTATCAGCTTTGGGAGCATAAGAATGCTGGCCAGGGTAAGGATTACTTTATCTTCTGTATGTTTTGATGATTAGATTGAATCAGAAATCTGGAAGTCAGTGATTGGTAATAATCTTACCACCTTAAGTAGACAGCTGGCTGCTCACTAGGTAGAGGACTTCAGAGAAATGTTCCATGACCCTTAGGTCTCTCTGGGATGAGATCTTTATTTACCTTTATGTTCAGTCAGACTTTCTAGTTTGCGTTCAAGAATTCAGTTTTAAAAATTAGCAATTTCACTCAGTATTTTTAAATACTTCTCAAATACTAATTCACCAAAGAATGTATTGGTGTCCTACTATATTCAAAACACCTTGCCCGTTCAGTAGAGCAGTTTGGGGAGAAGGATAAATACATAAATAAGATGTTTCTAGACTTTAGGAACGCCTTCTCTAGTAAGAGAAATGAGGCATAGTCACAGACAACCAGCATACAAAGTAGGATTATGCCCTAACAGGAATACAGATAATATGCAATCTAAGTTCAAAGGCAGAAGGATTATTTGAGATTGACAGGATTCAAAAAAAGATTCAACAGTATTTATCATTGATGCCACAATATGGAGCAATCATTATATTAGAATCAAGGATCTCAGAAGAAGAAAAATTCTGAGAAATCATCAAATCCAGTCCTCTGCCCGATGGTTTCTTGGGAGGTAGAAACTCATGGACTGACTTTAAGGTATTCAGACCTACATTTCATATCCTTCTTTGTCTCCTTTGGAGATTCATCCTCTCCTATCATGGCATTAAATATTGAAGTGCCTCCAGGCACCTGGATGGCTCAGTCAGTTGAGCGTTTGACTTTGGTTCAGGTCATGATCTCATGGTTTGTGGGTTCGAGCCCCGCGTCAGGCTCTGAGCCTGCTTCAAATTCTGCCTCCCTCTCTCTCTGCCCTTCACCCATTCACGCTCTGTCTCTCTCTCTCAAAAATAAATAAACATTTTTTAAAAATTTTAAATATTTAAGTGCCTCAAGAATTCATCCCAAGGCCATCTATCCATCTCTGGGACTTCAATAGATAGATATATATATATAGATAGATAGATAGATATATTGATATATTGATATATATATCATTGACTCTTAAATTTATCTCCAGAGGTAAATATGGAGCTCTTAAGTTCCATATATTTTACTGCTCACTTCGCATCTTCACTAAGAAAACTTAAAGGCTTATTAAATCCATCATGTCTGAAATGTACCTCATAATTTTCCCTCTCAAACTTGGTCCTCTTTTATACTTCCCCCTGCACTCATCCTTAAACCCCTACAACACCATTATCAACAGTGAAACTGTACCATCTTTTTGCAATTCATATATGACCATGTAATATTTTTGCTAAAACCCTCTAGCAGCTTCCCATTGTTAAAACCCTACACATGGCTTCATGGTTTTGGATGCCTTGGATTGCAAATAACCGAGAACTCCCACTCAACTAGCTTAAGTAATAATTATGTCACTTAACAGTAAGTCTTTTAAATAGTGGCTCCAGATAGATCATTAACATCATCAGGGACCCAGTTTCCTTTCAATCTTTCTTCTCTACCATTGAATTTTTTTTGAGATTTCTGATTTATCCTCACCATAGTTTTGGTCATGAAAAAAATTTCCTTTCCATATCAATCCTTCACATACTTTATTGTGTCCTTTAATTATGATGAGGGTACTTTTGCAAGGTATTTTCAAGTGAGAGTAGATAGGGTTCATAGGATCTGTTGCCTCAACAGGGTGCACAGTTTGAGAAACACCACTTTGTTCACATGACCAAAAAACTTATGGTCCCATACCAACTTATTTGCAAAGCACCAAAAGTCAGTGAGTTTCAAGGGCAGAAGCATTCGGTTGTATTGGACTGAAATGTTTAATGTTTAATAGTTGGTCAAGCATAGGTTGGCACACTGTGTTGCCTTCAGGCAATGAGATGAAATATTCAGCAATTGTGAGTCATAAATTCTCTCCTTGCCATGTACTTCGCTGTGCTGAATGGGTGCAGGGCTGTAACTCAAGAGATAAATAGGAAATAAAAGGCAATATAAGATATATGATTTACTATTTTAGAGCCATGCATGAGAAGAGAGGCACACCAGGCAGAAAGGCACCATGAGATACCCTCCTTGGGAATGGCATGATGATCTTAGGAACGCAGGCTGCCAAGCTGAATACACCAGGTTTTGATCCAATATCAACCTCAAATAAAATTTGATGAACAAGAAAGCCATTTACAGTGAAAATATGTTGCTTGTGGTCATTACTTAGAGGTAGCCAAGGTGACCTTTGTGACCTCCAAAAGAAGCCAACCACCCCAGTTTGAAGAGAGACCAAGACTTAGAATCAGGAGGGATTGGAGTTCTAGTCTAGTCCAAACATATAAAAGACACGGCACAATGACCCTAGCATGAGCTCACAGAAGAAAAGCAGAAGCCAAGATGAAGTGGTCTTTCCATCATTAGGGAAACACACAGAAGTCTTGTAAGGGGAGCTCTATAAAGTTTATGTAACGAAACCAGGTGGAATTTGGTGGTGAACATTAATTGAGTGATAATTTTGGATGGAAAGCAAACATAAATGTTCTGGATGTTTTCCACTCTTGATCAGAAAATGCTTAATTTGTCACAGTTTCTTTGAATTTTGAAGATCATTTGAATCCCCATCTGCCATTGAAAGTTGAATTGAGCAACCAGAGGTTAGCTGATCAGATTTTTTCAAAACACCCATAATTCCAGGTATCTCATGAAGAAGTATAAGAAAGACATTGCCACCTCACACCCATTAGGATGGCTACTATCATAAAAAAACAGAAAATGAGTATTAGCGAGGATGTGGAGAAATTGGAACCCTTATGCACTGTTGGAATGCAAAATGCTGCAGCTGCTATGGAAAACAGTATGAAGTTTCCTTAAAAAATTAAAAATAGAACTACCCTATGATCCAGCAATCTCACTCACAATACCCAAAAGAATTTAAATCAGGGTCTCAAAGACATATTTGCATATCCATGTTTATAGCAGCACTATTAACAATAGCCAAGAGATGTAAGAAACCCAAATGTCCATTGACAGATGAATGCAAACAAAATGTATACACATACAGTAGAATATTATTTGGCCTTAAAAAGGGAGGAGATCTTTCCACATGCTATAACATGGATGAACCCTGAGGACATTATGCTAAGTGAAATAAACCAGTCACGAAAAACAAATATTGTATGATTCCACTTATATGAAGTATCTATTTGTCAAATTCACAGAAATAGAAGAATTGTGGTTACCTGGGAGAGGGAGAGTTGTTTTTTAATGGGTATAGAGTTTTAGAATGGCAAGACTAAAAAGTTCTGAAGATCTGTTTCACAACACTGTGAATATATTTAACACTACTGAACTTAAAAATGGCTAAGATGGCAAATTTTGTGTTATGTGCTTTTTATCACAATAAAAAAAAAAAGGACTTCCAATTATCTCATTGGCAATAAACTAGAGAAGAAACCTGGTGAGAGACTTCTTCACAGAAAACAAGGAGATATTTGGGAGAAAGAATGAAGTTTTAAGGGGTCTGGATTTGCCTGTCCTTCCCAGTGACTTGGGAAGTATTGAGTGTAATGAGGATAGAGTCGAAATAATAACCTCGGAATACAAAAGGGATTGAAGAGATGTATGCAAGACCTCCCTTCTGCCAACTTTGAGGCTCCTCAATTCTGAATGTCTTGATAGATCCGTATCTTTTGATACCACAGACCCACCCAGTCTCTTCTCCTTAGAACCAATACTACCTGAACTGTCAAGGAAGAATCTTCATATGATTTGCCCCTATCCATTTGGGGAAGACTAAAAGAAAGTACTTATATCCTGAGAGCTAAAACACAAGAGTGGATTGGGCTTGGGGGGAAACCTGGGGATCAAGTAAGCCAGCAGATATACATACATAGTTCTTTAGGTTGGAGCAAGACATTAATTCAAAACATTCAGGCTTATCTCATTCCTGTGAGAAACCACAGGATCAGAAATAACTAAAAACAAGACCAGCCAGTGGGTCAGAGCTTAAGAAGCAGAGACCAGTAGTCCAGTCCATAGGCATAAATAGGAGCCTCCATCCCCCAGGTAGTAAGTATGACTAACAGAGGTTTAGGGACACAGTTAGGTGGTCCAGGAGCCACACCCAGGAAACCTGCAGCAAAATGTAATCAATGCCCCTGTTACAGAGCTCTTCCCAGGAATAATACAGACCATTCTGTACAGAAACTCATCTCACCTAAATAACCAGATTTAGGACTTTGCCAGTGCTTGACCCTTCCAACTAAGAGTAAGAAAAGGCACCCACTGTTTCTTTCTTAATCTCTTTTCATTCCCTTTAATCAGATTGCAAAGACTTTATTTCTGGCAGTATGGGGGATATGATTGCCTGGACACTGCACACTGTTGAACAGATAGAAATACTGGAGAGAGGGAGGGGGAGAGAGAGAGAGAGAGAGAAAGTATCAAACATTCTTGTAAATGTATAACTGAGCTCACAAAAAAAAAAATCAAGGGAAAGCTCCAGGGTCCCAAAATGCAGAAGGAACTGAATAAACTCCAGAGCAGTAAGAGCATAAGCCAAAGCGCCACTGACCTTTGCATGAAGGGGTGATGGGGAGTTTGCAGAAACCAGGACTTGGGCTTTAACGGCCATGCAAGAACAGAGAATGAATGTTCTAGAGAAATTTTTCCATGACTAGGTATCTCGCTTGGATGACCTTTGGTGGACTTCTAGCCTCCTTGTCAGAACCAGCCCCCAAATCCTTCTTCCCACTGGCTGGTCCTAAAGATGAACATAGTGAGCTTTCTTCAGTGCTTCTTCTGGGTATGTTTTTATCAGAAAGCAGAAGACATTGAAGACTCTTAAGGTAGTAACAAACCCTGGAGACCCTCAGAGTCTTCTAGCATGGGCAGCATTTAGTCATCCAAGACCTTCGGCTTCTAATCTTCTCACCAAGATTTACAAAGTTTAGGGATCCATCTTCCCGCCTGCCCCATTACAAGGCTCCTGGATTCTAGAATCTATAGCCCAGAGGATCCTGAGCCTAGAACCTACCTTGGCTTAAATGAACAGTGAAGCCTAGAATGTTCTTTCAGAAAAATTCAACAGTTATTCCTTTTAGAAGAAGGGAGCTTGCCGGTTTTTTGTTTGTTTGTTTAGTTAGGTTTTCTTTCCTTATTTTTCTTTCTTTCTTTCTTTGTTTCTTTATTCCTTTGTTTCTTTCTTTTTTTTTGCATTGGAAACTAGGTTTTGGGGTTTTTTTAATTTTTATTTAATACATTTTTTTAATTTACATCCAAGTTAGTTAGCATATAGTGCAACAATGATTTCAGGAGTAGATTCCTTAATGTCCCTTAAACATTTAGCCCATCCTCCCTCCCACAACCCCTCCAGCAACCCTCTGTTTGTTCTCCATATCTAAGTCTCTTATGTTTTTGTCCCCCTCTCTGTTTTTTATTATTTTTGCTTCCCTTCCCTTATGTTCATCTGTTTTGTATCTTAAAGTCCTCATATGAGTGAAGTCATATGATATTTGTCTTTCTCTGACTGACCAATTTTGCTTAGCATTATACCCTCTAGTTCCATCCACGTAGCTGCAAATGGCAAGATTTCATTCTTTTTGATTGCTGAGTAATAGTCCATTGTATAAAAATGCCACATCTATCCATTCATCTATCAGTGGACGTTTGGGCTCTTTCCATACTTTGGCTGTTGTAGATAGTGCTGCTATAAACATTGGGGTGCATATGTCCCTTCAAAACAGCATACCTATATCCCTTGGATAAATACCTAGTAGTGCAATTGCTGGGTAGTAGGGTAGTTCTATTTTTAATTTTTTGAGGAATCCCCATACTGTTTTCCAGAGTGGCTGCACAAGCTTGCATTCCCACAAGCAGTGCAAAAGGGATCCTCTTTCTCCACATCCTCACCAACATCTGCTGTTGCCTGAGTTGTTAATGTTAGCCATTCTGACAGGTGTGAGGTGGTATCTCATTGTGGTTTTGATTTGTATTTCCCTGATTCTGAGTAATGTTGAGCATTTTTTCATGTGTCAGTTGGCCATCTGGATGTCTTCTTTGGAGAAGTGTCTATTCATGTCTTTTGCCCATTTCTTCACTGGATTATTTGGTTTTTGGGCGTTGAGTTTGAGAAGTGCTTTATAGATTTTGGATACTAACCCTTTATCTGATGTGTCATTTGCAAATATCTTCTCCCATTCCATCAGTTGCCTTTTAGTTTTGCTGATTGTTTCCTTCACTGTGCAGAAGATTTTTATTTTGATGAGGTCCCAGTAGTTCATTTTTGCTTTTGTTTCCCTTGCTTCCAGAGACGTGTTAAGTAAGAAGTTGCTGCGGCCAAGGCCAAAGAGGTTTCTGCCTGCTTTCTATTTGAGGATTTTGATGGCTTCCTGTCTTACATTTAGGTCTTTCATCCATTTTGAGTTTATTTTTGTATGGTGTAAGAAAGTGGTCCAGTTTCGTTCTTCTGCATGTTGCTGTCCAGTTTTCCCAGCACCACTTGCTGAAGAGACTGTCTTTATTCCATTGGACATTCTTTCCTGCTTTGTCAGAGATTAGTCAGCCATACGTTTGTGGGTCCACTTCTGGGTTCTCTATTCTTTTCCATTGATCTGAGTGTCTGTTCTTGTGCCAGTACCATACTGTCTTGATAATTACAGCTTTGTAATACAGCTTGAAGTCTGGGATTGTGACATCTCCGGTTTTGGTTTTCTTCTTCAAGATCGCTTTGGCTATTCAGGATCTTTTCTGGTTCCATACAAATTTTAGGATTGTTTGTTCTAGCTCTGTGAAGAATGCTGGTGTTATTTTGATAGGGATTGCATTGAATATGTAGATTGCTTTGGGTAATATTGACATTTTAACAATATTTGTTCTTCCTATCCAGGAGCATGGAATCTTTTTCCATTTTTTTGTGTCTTCTTCAATTTCTTTCACAAGATTTCTATAGTTGTCAGTGTATACATTTTTCACCTCTTTGGTTAGATTTATTCCTAGGTATTTTATGGTTTTTTGTGCAACTGTAAATGGGATCGATTCCTTGATTTCTCTTTCAGTTGCTTCATTGTTGGTGTATAGGAACACAACTGATTTCTGTGCATTGATTTTATATCCTGCCACTTTGCTGAATTCATGGATCAGTTCTAGTTTTTTTGTGGAGCCTTTTGGGCTTTCCATATGGAGTATCATGTCATCTGTGAAGAATGAAAGTTTGACCTCCTCCTTGCTGATTTGGATGCCTTTTATCTCTGTGTTGTCTGATGGCTGAGGCTAAGACTTCCAATATTTTGTTTAATAACAATGGTGAGAGTGGACATCCCTGTCTTGTTCCTGACCTTAGGGGGAAAGCTCTCAGTTTTTCCCCATTGAGGCTGATATTAGCATTGGGTCTTTCATATATGGTTTTTATGATCTCAAGGTATGATCCTTATATCCCTACTTTCTTGAGGGTTTTTTATCAAGAAAGGATGCTATATTTTGTCAAATGCTTTCTCTGCATCTATTGAGAGGATCATGTGGTTCTTGTCCTTTCTTTTATTGATGTGATGTATTACACTGATTGTTTTGTGGATATTGAACCAGACTTGCATCCCAGGTATAAATCCCACTTGGTCGTGGTGAATAATTTTTTTAATGTATTGTTGGATCTGGTTGGCTAATACCTTATTGAGGATTTTTTCATCCATATTCATCAGGACAATGGTCTATAATTCTCCTTTTTAGTGGGGTTTTTGTCTGGTTTTAGAATCAAGGTAATGCTGACTTCATGGAAAGAGTTTGGAAGTTTTCCTTCCGTTTCTATTTTTTGGAACAGCTTCAAGAGAAGAGGTGTTAACTCTTCCTTAAATGTTTGCTAGTATTCCACTGGAAAGCCATCTGGCCCTGGACTCTTGTTTTTGGGGAGATGTTTGATTACTAATTTGATTTCTTTACTCGTTATGGGTCTGTTCAAATTTTCTATTTCTTCTGTTTCAGTTTTGGTAGTTTATACGTTTCTAGGAATTTGTCCATATCTTCCAGATTCCCCTTTTTATTGGTGTATAATTGCTCATAATATACTCTTATTATTGTGTTTATTTCTTCTGTGTTGGTTGTGATCTCTTTCATTCTTGATTTTATTTATTTGGGTCCTTTCCTTTTTCTTTTTTGATCAAACTGGCTAATGGTTTATCAGTTTTGTTAATTCTTTCAAAGAACCAGCTTCTCATTTCATTGATCTGTTTTTTTTTTATTTCGAAAGCATTGATTTCTGCTCTAATCTTTATTATTTCCTACCTTCTGCTGGTTTTGGGTTTTATTTGCTGTTCTTTTTCCAGCTCTTTAAGGTGTAAGGTTAGGTTGTGTATCTGAGACCTTTCTTCCTTCTTTAGGAAGTCCTGGATTGCTATATACTTCCCTCTTATGACTGCCTTTGCTGTGTCCCAGAGGCTTTGGGCTGTGGTGTTATCATTTTCATTGGCTTCCATGTACTTTTTAATTTCCTTTTTAACCTCTTAGTTAGCCCATTAATTCTGTAGTAGGATGTTCTTGAGTCTTTAAGTATTTGTTCTCTTTCCAAATTTTTTCATGTGGTTGATTTCGAGTTTCATGACATTGTGGTCTGAAAATATGCACGGTATGATCTCGATCTTGTACTTGTTGAAGGCTGGTTTGTGTCCCAATATGTGATCTATTCTGGAGAATGTTCCATGTGCACTGGAGAAGAATGTATATTCTGCTGCTTTAGGATGAAATGTTCTGAATATATCTGTGAAGTCCATCTGGTCCAGTGTGTCATTCAAAGCCATTGTTTCCTTGTTGATTTTCTGATTATATGATCTGTCCATTGCTGTAAGTGGGTGTTGAAGTCCCCCACTATTATGGTATTAGAATCAATGAGTTTCTTTATGTTTCTGATTAATTGATTTATATATTTGGGTGCTTCACATTTGGAGCATAAATGTTTACAATAGTTAGGTCTTCTTGGTGGATATACCCCTTAATTATGATATAATGCCCTTCTTCATCTCTTGTTACAGTCTTTAAAGTCTAGATTGTCTGATATAAGTATGGGCTACTCCATCTTTCTTTTGTCAACCGTTAGTATGATAGATGATTCTCCATCCCCTTACTTTCAATCTGAAGGTGTCTTTAGATCTAAGTGGGTCTCTTGTGAACAGCATGTAGATGGATATTGTTTTCTTATCCATTCTGTTACCCTATGTCTTTTGATTGGAGCATTTAGTCCATTGATGTTTAGAGGGAGTACTGAAAGATATGAGTTTATTACCATTATGTTTCTTGTAGAGTTGGAGGTTCTGGTAGTGTTTTCTGGTCCTTTCTAGTCTTTCTTGCTTTTGGTCTCTTTTTTTTTGTTTTTCTTTTCTCCCCTCAGAGAGTCCCCCTTAAAATTTCTTGCAGGGCTGGTTTAGTGGTCATGAACTCCTTTAATTTTTGTTTGTCTGGGAAACTTTTCATCTCTCCTTCTATTTTGAATGACAGCCTTGCTGGGTAAAGTATTCCTTGCTGCACATTTTTCCAACTCAGCACATTGAATATATCCTACCACTCCCTTCTGGCCTGCCAAGTTTCTGTGGATAAGTCTGCTGCAAACCTGATCTGTCCTCCCTTATAGGTTAAGGACTTTTTTTCCCTTGTTGCTTTCATGATTCTTTCTTTTCCTGAGTATTTTGTGAATTTGACTATGGCTATGCCTTGTTGATGGTTGGTTTTTGTTGAATCTATTGGGAATCCTCTGTGCTTCCTGGATTTTGACGTCTGTGTCTTTCCCCAGGTTAGGAAAGTTTTCTGCTATGATTTATTCACAAAACCCTTCTACCCCATTTATCTCTCTTCATCTTCTGAGACCCCTATGATTCTGATGGTGTTCCTTTTTAACGAGCCACTGATTTCTCTAATTCTTAAATTGTGCTCTTTTGCCTTAGTCTCATTCTTTTTTTTCTGCTTCATTATTCTCCATAAGTTTGTACTCTATATTGCAGATTTACTGCTCTGCCTCATCTATCCTTGCTGCCGTGGCATCCATTCGAGATTGCAGCTCAGTTACAACATTTTTTATTTCATCCTGATGCTTTTACTTCTTTTATCCCTGAAGAGAGGGATTCTAAACTATTTTCAACCCCAGCTAGTATTCTTATTATTGTGATTCTAAATTCTGGTTCAGACATCTTGCTTGTATCTGTGTTGATTAAGCCCCTGGCTGTCGTTTCTTCCTGGTCTTTCTTTTGGGGTGAATTCCTTCATTTCATCATTTTGAAGGAAGAAAAGGAATTGATAAGGTAAAAAAAATTAAAATTAAAAAATTAAAAACACACATACACACAAATCAAATAAATGATGTTATATTCTAGGAGTGTTTTGGTCTGGCTATTGAAAAGAGCTTGATAGATTAGAGAAAAAAAGGGGGGGAGAAAAAAGGAAAAAAGGTCGAAAATTTGAGAAAATGAATACAATGAAATAGAATAAAATGAAATGGTGGAAGTAAAATAGAATTTGAAAAATTTACAAAAAAAAGTAAAAAATATAGTAGAAAAAATAAAGAAAAGTGTTTTTAATAAAAATTGAAAATAAAAATATTTTTTCTCTTTCTGTATTCAAGAAAAAGAAAAGAAACAAAAAAGAAAAAATAAAAAAGAAAGAAAGAAAATTGAATAGATGGACCTAGAAAACAGACCGAAATACAATTGAAATTACATTAGTTTCCCCTAGGAGTCAAACTGTGAAGCACTTTATAGTCCATAAACTAAGCAGGTGGAGAGATTTGTGGTGTTCCTGAAGAGCAAGGTTGGCCCAGTTGGGCAGGACTTAGTGTAACAGCTCCACTCTCCACTAGATGGCGCTGCTTAGCTTAAAGGGGTGGATTGTTTGTGGTGCTTGTAGGTGTGTGTGCACATGCGCTGGAGGAGTGAAAATGGTGTCACCCAGCTACCCAGTCTCTAGTATCAGAACTCTGTGCTCTCCCTGACCAGCAATCGCACACCCATCCTTTGTCTCTGGCTTCTGTCCACTCCCCGCTTTTATACTATCTGTGACCAAGCCATCAGGTTGCCAAGCAGCACCTCCCTCCTGAGTTTTATCTCAGATGTGACTGTATTTCCCAATCCCTCATTTCTGAGGGACAGCAGCTTTGACCCACTCAGATCCGCTGGGGGAGGGTCTCACCAAGCAATGGCCAGGTGCTGGCTGCACCCACAAATGTTCACAGGACCATGCTGCTATCAACGCCCAGAGACTGCGGCTGGGCACCACCCTGCCCCAGAAAAAGTTCACGCAATCATGTAGCAGCAGTGTTTCAGGTGTTATGGAAAACCACAACATACATCTGGCACTAGGCTTCACCCTTAATGACCTTGTTCCAGCACCAGTGAATGTGGTTGTTCTCTGGGACCTGCTGGGACTAGGTGGCTGCACAGACTCTACCAAATGCCCTTCCGGCAGTGGAATTGCTTTTCCCCATGTGGACCGAGAACCTTCCAGACCCCACTCTGCTTCTGGGGATTCGCCCTTCCCATAAAAGCACCGCCAGGTATTGAGCTGTGGAGTTTCAGACTCTGCGCTCCCCCTTTTATAGATTCTTAATGGAATTTAAACACTCTCCTTTCTCCTTTCTCCCTTTTTAGTTCAGTCCTTGTGGCTGTTTCCACTTTTCCACTTTCTCTCCAGCTGCTTTGTGGGGGTGCTTTTCCCATACTCTCCCCCCACCCCATCTCTGTCTTCTCTCCACAAGCAAAAATAGCTCCCTGCCCTCCGCGGCTTCTCTCTCCCCCAGTTCACCTCTCCATGTCATGTACCTGCTGAATTCTGTGGTTCATGTTGTGCAGATTGTTGTGTTAATCATCAAATCAGTTTTCTAGGTGTGCAGATGGTTTAGTGTTGATCTGGCTGTATTTCATGGATGTGAGATGCAAAAAAAACTTCCATGCTATTCCGCCATCTCATTCTTTTTTAAAAAAAATCATTATGTCCCCAACATCTAGCAACAAGTACTTAAAACATTTATTGAATTAACAATGAATGATTGCAACCCTTTATACAACATCACATAATCAGCCTTTCAGCACAGAAGGGGGTCTTTTCTGAATTGTGATCTCAATTGTACTTAGAACATTAACAGCCTGGGTGATTTATTTATTTATTTATTTATTTATTTATTTATTTATTTTTTGTGCTGCATTGGGAATCCCATGCTAAGAGGATGGCTTTTTCCTGTCCTACAGACCAGTCTCATGGTCTTTCTCTGCTTCATTGCCTTTCTCACTTTCTTTTTTCTTCTCTTTCTGGCTTCCTCCTGCTTTAACAACCTTCAAGTCACATACACAAGTTGAATTTTGTAGGAGCTTAGGTTTTTTTTCAGTCCATTTTTGAAGTATAATTGACATACAATGTTACATTAGTTTCAGGTGTACTGAAACTACTGATTCCACAGTTCTATACATTACTCAGTACTCACCATGATAACCATATTCACCATCTGTTGCCATACAATTCTATTACAATAGTATCGACTATATTCCATATGCTGTACTTTTCATCTCTGTGACTTATTTATTTTATAACTTGAAGTTTGTACCTCTTAATCTTCTTCATCTCTTCTGCCCACCCCTTAACCACCTCCCCACTGGGAACCACCTCACCTGCCTGCCTGTTTTTAAAGCCAAATGGGATGTCTTTCCTTTAAGAAGTCTCTGTAGTGACAGCTTTGGTCATGGCCACCTCAAGCCTGGAACCAGCACCTCAAGTATTGGAGGTCCCAGGAAATGATACCAAACTGTTGGGTCAGGAAACCAGTAGACATCTAGAAGGAAAAAAGAAGTATACAGTTACAGTAAAAACAGAGCTCCTTATCAGTGATGTCATTCTCCTCAAAGAAATGAGGAATTTTGTGTTTTCCTGATAAATATGAGAAGATCATTAGCTTTGAGGTGACTCACTGAAATACACCCAGAGTGGCATGTTCACTAGGAGACCCCCATGGCATTGCAGGCTGTAAATTATGGTCATTCCTAAGAGGTAACAAGAGAGGTTCTGTCAGCTGTGCAATTACTTTGTTTTGGCAGGACACTTTGGATTCAAGAAAACATTGGCTGGAGTTCAAGGCCAAGATTTTGGATCAGCTGCCACCATAATTTTTCAGAAATGTGATGACTGTACCTCAAGAAATAGTTTCCTAAGTAGGCTGCAGGAATGTCTCTTGTACATGTTTGAAAGGAATGAAGCTCTTGGGGACTTAACAGTAAAGCTGAGTTATCATGGGCTTCTCAAGCAAAGGGTGAGAAGCCCAGATCACATCAGGAATCTTCTTCACCAAATGTAGTGAAGTAATGAGAGAGTGGCTTTAATTGAGATAGGATATGGCTGGACTCTGTATCTTCTACATGATATACAAACACAGCGATATAAAAATCTATCAAGGTTACCCAGATCTCTCTTTGTCATTGAAAGTTCTATGTTAAACTAAACAGCATAAGCTTCTACACTTCTCAGTATCCTGTCTGAATGTAATAATAGTGAAGAGGATAATCATGTGAACATCTAAATGATCCCCAACCCTCTAGAGGGCCAGTAGATGCACTCAGTGTCCATTTCTTGCTTATTCACAGTCCTTCATTTATATATCAGAAAGCATCACTCAGACGAAAATTTCAGGGGGTCATTGCAATTTGAATACGTAAGTCTATGGCTTGACAAGGAGACTATTCCCAGCCCGTTTTTATTTAGCATAACATTGTCTCTAGACAAATACTCTATTATTAACACTACATATTGTGGTTGTCAAGGGAAATATTTACAATGTACCTAAGTTTCTAAGATAGAAAATAAGATAAAATTTGAGTGGTGGGAAATTGGGTGTGAAATTGAAAGTCAAATATTGAGTCAGAAATACCATCACAGAAGCATAGATACGATGCCTACAGAGGAATTGAACATGCTTGGCCAGTGAGGGTAGAAAAAGAAAACACTAGTCCTTTAAGGGCAGTAGCTGGGCCATGCAAATAACAACCTGAAAAGATGAAGCAATCCATTAATTTACTTTCAATTATTACATTCATTTTATTGATTTTATGGAATAAAATTAAGAATATTAAAAGCACTGTCCTATAAGAGAATTAAAAAAATTGCGGTGGGTCTCTGAGAGTTTATATAGGAGGCTGATGCTGGATTCCCCCTTCTATTTAGAAAATTATATTCATTACTCTTGAGGAAGCCTGTAAAATTTCTCTGCTGTACTATGAGTGTGCTTAATTGGTTTTACATCATAAATATAATATTGAAAATGCCACAAGTTAAAGTATTATACAAATGTATGGACTGAGATCTTACTTGGAAAACCTATTATTTTCTATATTTTTCATCATGTTGCCAACTTCCCTATGTGTGCTATGTATGGGTATGTGGTGTGTGAGGGTGGGAGTTGGAAATTTAGGAGGAGATGGGGGTTCTAAGAAGTTCAACAAAAGCAAGGCTTCCAATTATCATATTCCTAAGGGCTCTCAATCTTTTGGACCTCCCCTTCCCATCCCCCAAATTCCAATGTACAAACAAACCTCACTAAAATATCTACGGCTTCTTGTAAAGCAATTTGGGACTCCTAGCTGTGGCCATAAAAGCATTTTTGTCTCTTAGGGATTTCGGTCACAGGAATCAAATCTTTGATCTCTTGGGAGACCCCCAGGGCAGCACTTTCTCCAGAGCCATTAAGCTGGGAGGTTTATACTAATATTCGAGGTTGTTTTTAGAGTCTGAGGTCCTTCATTCTCTAGCATAGGCTAGAGGCTTTTGAAACCCTAGGCTCTAGTGCTGAGCTTACTGTTTATCAACTGTGAGACTTTGAACAGATCATGTAACTTCTCAGAATATCAATTTCTTTTTCTGTGAAAGAGAAGCATCATTGACAGGTTGCATTCTGGGTTCACTTAGTAGGAAGGGGAGAATGGTAAACAGTTGGTATGTTGGTGAGCATTTAACAGCCAGGTCTCTGGAGGGAATGTGCCATGATTTATAGCATTTGTTGATTTCTGTGGTGGAAATACTCATAACATGACCAATTTCTTTATTATTATTATTATTATTATTATTATTATGTAATTTATTGTCAAATTGGTTTCCATACAACACCCAGTGCTCATTGCAACAGGTGCCCTCCTCAATGTTCATCACCCATTTTCCCCTCTTCCCCACCCCCCATCAACACTCAGTTTGTTCTCAGTTTTTAAGAGTCTCTTATGGTTTGCCTCCTTCCCTCTCTGTAACTTTTTTTCCCCTTTCCCCTCCCCCTTGGTCTTTTGTTAAGTTTCTCAGGATCAACATATGAGTGAAAACATAGGGTATCTTTCTCTGCCTGTCTTTCTCTGCCTGACTTATTTCACTTAGCATAACACTCTCCACTTCCATCCATGTTGCTACAAATGGCCAGATTTCATTTTTTCTCATTGTCAAGTAGTATTCCATTGTATATATAAACCACTTCTTCTTTACCCATTCATCAGTTGATGGACATTAGGCTCTTTCCATAATTTGGCTATTGTTGAAAGTGCTGCTATAAACATTGGGGTACAAGTGCCCCTATGCATCAGCACTCCCGTATCCCTTGGGTAAATTCCTAGCAGTGCTTTTGCTGGGTCATAGGGTAGATCTATTTTTAATTTTTTGATGAACCTCCACACTGTTTTCCAGAGTGGCTGCACCAGTTTGCATTCCCACCAACAGTGCAAAAGTGTTCCTGTTTCTCCACATCCTCTCCAGCATCTATAGTCTCCTGATTTGTTCATTTTAGCCACTCTGACTGGCATGAGGTGGTATCTCACTGTGGTTTTGATTTGTATTTCCCTGATGAGGAGCGATGTTGAGCATCTTTTCATGTGCCTGTTGGCCATCTGGATGTCTTCTTTAGAGAAGTGTCTATTCATGTTTTCTGCCCATTTCTTCACTGGATTATTTGTTTTTTGAGTGTGGAGTTTGGTGAGTTCTTTATAGATTTTGGATACTAGCCCTTCATCTGATATGTCCTTTGAAAATATCTTTTCCCATTCCATCAGTTGCCTTTTAGTTTTGTTGATTGTTTCCTTTGCAGTGCTGAAGCTTTTTATCTTCATGAGGTCCTAATAGTTCATTTTTGCTTTTAATCCCCTTGCCTTTGGAGATGTGTCAATTAAGAAATTGCTGTGGCTGAGGTCAGAGAGGTTTTTTTCTGCTTTCTCCTCAAGGGTTTTGATGGTTTCCTGTCTCACATTCAGGTTCTTCATCCATTTTGAGTTTGTTTTTTGTGAATGGTGTAAGAAAGTGGTCTAGTTTCATTCTTCTGCATGTTGCTGTCCAGTTCTACCAGCACCATTTGTTAAAGAGACTGTCTTTTTTCCATTGGATATTCTTTCCTTCTTTGTCAAAGATTAGTTGGCCATACATCTGTGGGTCCAATTCTGGTGTCTGTATTCTATTCCATTGGTCTATGGGTCTGTTTTTGTGCCAATACCATGCTGTCTTGATGATTACAGCTTTGTAGTAGAGGCTAAAGTCTGGTGTTGTGATGCCTTCCACTTTGGTCTTCTTCTTCAATATTACTTTGGCTATTTGGGGTGTTTTGTGGTTCCATACAAATTTTAAGATTGCTTGTTCTAGTTTTGAGAAGAATGCTGGTGCAATTTTGATTGGGATTGCATTGAATGTGTAGATAGCTTTGGGTAGTATTGACATTTTAACAATATTTATTTTTCCAATGTTCATGGAATGCACACTTTCAGATCACAACGCTATTAAACTTGAAATCAATCACAGGAAAAAGTCTGGAAAACCTCCAAAAGCATGGAGGTTAAATAACAACCTACTAAAGAATGAGTGGGTCAACTAGCCAGTTAGAGAAGACATTAGAAAATGTATGGAAACAAATGAAAATGAAAATACAACAATCCAAATGCTTTGGGATGCAGCAAAGGCAGTCCTGAGAGGAAAATACATTGCAATCCAGGCCTATCTCAAGAAACAGAAAAATCCCAAATACAGAATCTAACAGCACACCTAAAGGAAATAGAAGCAGAACAGCAAAAACACCTCAAACCCACCAGAAGAGAAATAATAAAGATCAAAGCAGAAATAAACAGTATAGAATCTAAAAAAAAAAAGTAGGGCAGATCAATGAAACCAAGAGTTGGTGTTTTGAAAAAATAAACAAAATTTATAAACCTCTAGCTAGGCTTCTCAAAAAGAAAAGGGAGAGGACTCAAATAGATAAAGTCACGAATGAAAATGGAATTATTACAACCAACCCCTCAGAAATACAAGCAATTATCAGGGAATACTATGAAAATTATATGCCAACAAACTGGACAACCTGGAAGAAATGGACAAATTCCTAAGCACCCACACACCTTCCAAAACTCAAACAGGAAGAAATAGAAAATTTTAACAGACCCATAATGAGTGAAGAAATTGAATCAGTTATCAAAAATCCAAATAAATAAGAGTCCAGGACCTGATGGCTTCCCTGGGGAATTCTACCAGACATTTAAAGCAGAGATAATACCTATCCTTCTCAAGCTTTTCCAAAAGATAGAAAGGGAAGGGAAACTTCCAGACTCATTCTGTGAAGCCAGCATTACTTTGATTCCTAAACCAGAGAGAGACCCAGCAAAAAAAGAGAACTACAGGCCAATATCCCTGATGAATATGGATGCAAAAATTCTCAACAAGATACTAGCAAATCGAATTCAACAGCATGTGAAAAGAATTATTCACCATGACCAAGTGGGATTCATTCTTAGACTGCAGGGCTGGTTCAGTACTTGCAAATCAATCAATGTGATATATCACATTAGTAAAAGAAAAGATAAGAACCATATGATCCTGTCAATCAATGCAGAAAAAGCATTTGACAAAATTCAACATCCTTTCTTAAAAGAAAAAGAAACCCTCGATAAAGTCGGGATAGAAGGAACATACTTAAACGTCATAAAAGCCATTTATGAAAAGCCCACAGCTAATATCGTCCTCAATGGGGAAAAACTGAGAGCTTTCCCCCTGAGATCAGGGACACGACAGGGCTGTCCACTCTCATCGCTGTTGTTTAACATAGTGTTGGAAGTTCTAGCATCAGCAATCAGACAACAAAAGAAAACCAAAGCCATCAAAATTGGCAAAGATGAAGTCAAGCTTTCACTTTTTGCAGATGACATGACATTATTATGGAAAACCCGATAGACTCCACCAAAAGTCTCCTAGAACTGATACATGAATTTAGCACAGTCGCAGGATACAAAATCAATGTACAGAAATCAGTTGCATTTTTATACACTAATAATGAAGCAACAGAAAGACAAATAAAGAAACTGATCTCATTCACAATTGCACCAAGAATCATAAAATACCTAGGAATGAACTTAACCAAAGATGTTAAAATCTGTATGCTGAAAACCATAGAAAACTTATGTAGGAAATTGAAAAAGATAAAAAGAAATGGAAAAACATGACCAATTTCAAGCTGATGTCACTGAATGTGGAGCTAAGGAGAGATGTACAGTGTGTTACGTGATTATTTTATATTTCCATACAGATACCTTACAGATAGAATAGATGTAAATACTCTCAAATGCATAGAAAATAGCAAAATAATTTGAAAGTGAAATTTTGAGTATTTATTACCATTGTTTTTAATAAAATGAATTTAATTGTAAGCTTATATAACTTAGCTTTGAAGAATGACTTTGTTAACCAGCTCACAAAGTTTCTGAAACTATAATAAATTGTTTTCACAAGCTAGTACAAACAACTCCAGCACAACTCCACACATATTTTCTTTATATGACAGAGATGAACCAGAGAATGACAATTAATTCTTAAATAAGATCTAAGAAAGCTTTTGGGCCAAGGCTTACTTGAATGAGAAGATACAGGATCTTGGATGGGTAGAAATTAAGAATAAAATGCAAAAAAAGCATCCAGACTAATATACAGGGTTTTGGCTTCGGGGGGTTTTCTTTTTTTCTCTTAAGTCAAAGCAGCTAGAAAAAGCTTAAAGTAAGAAAAAAAAAATGTTTCAAAAAAGAAAAAAAATGTTTCAGTGTGCTTTTCTGGAGGATACACTAAGTAAGAAACACAAATACCATATGATTTCACTCATAATCTAACAAGCAAAACAAATGAATAAACAGACAAAAAGCGTTATCTGACCTGTAAATTCAGAGAACAAACTGATGGTTGTCACAGGAAATGGGGGTAAAGGGATGAGCAAAATGGGTGAAGAGGAGTGGGAAACACCAGCTTCCAGTTATGGAATGAGTGAGTCACAGGAATAAAAGGCATAGCACAGAGAATATAGTCAATGATACTGTGGCGATGTTGTATGGGGACAAACGGGGACTACTTGGGGTGAACACAACATAAGATATAGAAAGGTTGAATCACTATGCAGTAGGCCTGAAACTAATGCAACATTGTGTGTCAACTATACTCAAATTTTTCAAGAAAAAAATTTTAAGCAGATAGAAAATGCTTAATAGAGTAAGAAAAAAATGTTTCAGCATGATCGTTTCAAGTGTATTGTTGCATTATTATCACTATCACTATTGTTGTTATTATAATAAGCCGATAATTAGTGCTCTGTTTCACTATAGGAGCTGCCTGTTAACTAAAAGTTTAATTAGTGCTCTGTTTCACTATAGGAGCTGCCTGTTAACTAAAAGTTTAACACTGGAGGCTGGTTTTAAGAAACAGTTATGAAAACCTTTGAAGAGGCATGAGATGTCTATTTTGCCAGTAGTTTTGGTTTAAAAATAGCCTGTTAATCACTCAACTAGTCAGAATGTGAGAGATCTCTCAAGGAAGACAAAGATAAACTATTAGGAATCTGGGGTGGACACAAGTTTGTGTGGCCTCTAATAGAATCAGCCAGCAAAGATTTACTAAACAGATGGATATCTCTAAGACACTGAGATACAACAAGGGGGAAGCGTGGCCCAGGATCTATTCTCAGGTTACAGTGAATAAACAAGCAGACATTATGTAATCCCATCAGACAACAGACTAATGTCTCCAGACTGATGGATTTCATAATTTCAACTATCATTTACCAATGTTTAATTCTGTCAAGTAAAGACATAAAAGCGGGGGGTGGGGGGACCACTGTTATCACTACCATTTGATGATAGAAAATGTATTCTCACAGCTCAGACACAAAATCATAGTTGTAATCTCACGGGGAAAAAAAAGCCAAACAAAGCTTTATATATTCAGTCAATTAGTGTTTATGAACATTTCCCTATTATTGTCCTTATTTTTCTTATTAAAGCACAAACTGCTAACACTTCCTGGACAGACAACCATCCTGAAGATGTGACATGGAAACCTCTGAGCAGCAGTCCTAAATTCTGCTGTAAAGGTAGCATCTTTTTCTTATCATCACGATCAATGTCTGATAGGGCAGTATGCGACAGAGGATTAAAGGTGAGAGGGTCTTTGAGGGTCATCTAGGTATACTTAGGGTGTGAACAACACTAATCTCATGTTGTTACTGTGGCCACTGCCGTATTTCACTCCCTGGCTTTGTCATCTCCTGGCTGGGTGACCAGGGCAAGGTGTAAGACTCTGTCTCAGAGATGATCGCAGTGCCTGCCTCACAGGGCTGTGGCAGGGACTGCATGAGATAGTTTGGCCCTGGAGGGTCCTGGGAAGTTTGATGCCACCAGTGTGAGCCATCATTGCTTCTCTCTGCTGGGAACCTCCCACCCACAACGTTGTGCACACCTCAGGGTCCTCATCTATGAAATGAAGTTAAGGACTAGATAGAATCTACCACACACAAGGTCACATACAAGAAAGATCCCAGGGCCACAGTTATGGGCCAATCTTGACACTAGGAGCCCAAGAACTTGAGGTGCTAAAATAGTAGCAACCCCATTTGTTGACCTGCCACTGCATATC
Source organism: Acinonyx jubatus (assembly GCF_027475565.1). NCBI lineage: Eukaryota > Metazoa > Chordata > Mammalia > Carnivora > Felidae > Acinonyx > Acinonyx jubatus. The sequence continues at coordinate 210,112,880 of NC_069380.1, forward strand.
AGGAACCACTTGAACCCTTCAAATGACTTATTATTCTCCTAATTGTACCAAGGGGCAAACTGAGGCAAACAAAGTCCTGTGGTTTGCTGAGACCCCCACAGCTAGTTTACAAAAACACAGAGATTTAAGCAGGCCATTTGAGAAAATCTAAGTTTTAACAAAATTTCACAAAGCAGAAACATCATGGAGTATTAACCTTACAAAAACTATACAGAGTTTCTTTGGGTAATAATTCCCCTGGTGCAGGAAATGTTTTATTTTGGAATACTTAGTACTTGACAAAGAAGATAAAAGGAAAGAAAAGTTTCAGGGAATTCTTTGAAGACCAGCAGTGTGGAAGTTATAATGTTAAAAGGATAAATAAGGTGGCGACTGAAGAGATGGGACAAAGCTACAAGGTTGTTCAAAACAGACAGAGTGCAAGCCCCAAAACCTGATGTAAATTAGTGAAGAACGCTGGATGTAAAAACACTGGGAGTGGAGGGCTCCCAGCAAATTAGAGAGTATTTGCCCCATCAAAGGCATTAAAATTCCTTTTTTTTCTTTCTGCAAACACTAGCTGTCCAAACAGAATGCATCTGCAGAGACTCCAATCATAATCACTGAGACAATAAATGCCCCAGAATGAGGGAGAGCTCACCTGAAGCCAGGGTGGCCGGGGAGGTCTGCAGAGCAGCAGGTATGAACCATCGGGTGAAAAACAGACCCGACTAGAAAGCCAAGGGTTTTCCCGGCAGGAGGAACAAAAGGGATAAAAAGTTGCAGTCAGGAAAGTGTGAGGAATGTTTTGTGTGTGACAAGGAAATCAGTTTGAGGAAGTCAAATTCAGCACAATTTGAACCTAAGGACCTGCCACTAGTAAGACAGTAAAGCCAGACTGAGGGTGTAGAGCTGTGAACACCAGAGGCGGGTGTGGAATCTGATGGGGAAGAGGGAAGCTCATTAGAGGTTACTGAGCAAGACAGTGACGTTGTCAAAGCAGCATCTTAGGAAGACCAACATGGCGGCAGTGAAAAGAAGGAGGAAAAGGGGGGAGTTGAGGAGTTGGGAGGCTGCTCTCCACTACTTTGAGGCTGAGGTGATAAAGGCCTTGTTTGGTGGCAGAGAAGATGGACAGGGAGAGATGGATGAGAATCTGACTGGATGTGAAAGGTGATAAAAAGGAAGCCAGGTCTACTTACAGAAGATGAAAAATGACCACTCTACTGGCCTAAGTGGTTTGGCATGGTCATTGTCTAGAAACAGCCTGACTTCAAACCCCAGCTCTGCTACTTGGTAGCTGGGAGGACTTGGGCAAGTTACTTAACCTTTCTGTGCCTCCATTTACACACTTTTAAAGTGACCGTAGTCGAACTTCATAAGAGTGACACATGGATAGTGTGTCATAGGAACTTCATAGGAGTGACACTGACACATTGTTCAGAAAATGAACCTATTTAAGGTGCTCAGCCCATTTATGGTGCTTAACCCATTTAAGGTGCATAGGTCTCTTGGCATGCAAAGAGCTCTCAATAGCTCACTACTGTTACTGAACTGAGAAGGGCACAGACTCTTTCTCATTCTTCATTAAATACTGAGAACAGTTATGAGGGGCATACAGTTAAGACACCAGGTGACAAGTTTCATTTAGTTAGTCTTTTGTTGGATTTTTTCCTAAAAGCATAAAATACCTTTGACACCACCCAGGACGCTCCTGCTGGAGGAGCACAAATCTCTCCTGCATAGCTGGTTCTTTTTCAAACCCTCCATGGAGAGCACCCAGCACTGGCCACCACACTACAGGATAAGGAGGGGGTGACACAGCCTGGAATGCAGTCTCCCAGACCTGTCTTACTTGACCCTCATTCTGAACTATCGGAAGCCCTTCTGGAAGAGAGGTGTTGTCTCTATTCTGGTCTCTGGTGTCCCTGGGCCTGGGAGGTACCCCTATAGGTATTAGGAACTTCAGGGCTTTGATGCAATCATCTTCTACCAGCCTGCCTGATGCCTGGTCTCTCTTGGCCCACTGGAGTAGCAGTGGAATAAGAATCCCTTTTGTCTACACTATGCAATCTCCCCACCCACCCACTAACACCTTTATGAGGTGCTGCAAAATCCCAGAATTCCCAGGAGAGACTTGGACTGAGGTCAGGCACTGGTGGGAAAGATGTTCTTCGGGACCCATGAGGGTCTTTTATATTGGGGGGAGGGCAGGCATTGCTCTGACAGATGACAGCTGATAGCATGATTGCCCCAGGGTAATGACGTCCAGGGAGCAGTTCTTAGGAATGCTAGGTTCTTCAGTTCTTAGAGGTTCTGATAAGCCAGGGCAAGAAAGCAGGTGTGTGACAGTGCTGATGCGCTAGGCCAGCAGGCGCCTCCACCCCGAGGAGAAAGCAGATTTGAATGAAACTTCTCTGGCCCTCTGAGGGCTGTCACTGGCCCACACTGGCCCTTGTCTGGCCCCTTTGGATGGGGGCCAATGTACAGAAGAGGGACCTCTTCCTCCTTACTGTCATCTCTTCCTACAGCAGGGCAGGGCTACTTGTCACCAAGCCAAATTGTCTTGAAAGGCCTCAAAAATGACAAGCTGGGGGCTTTGTCCCCTTATCCAGGGCAACAGGAGAGTATCGTAATTGTCCTACTGAATGCTTCACTCTATGCCAGGCAGGGTTCTAAGTTTTAAGCCTTCACAGCAGTTGTGAGGTTGGGACTATGACAATCCCACTCACCACAGGGTGCAAGTCACAAGAACGGAGCCGGGTTATAACCTGGCTCCAACAGTGTCCTCATCTATGAAATGGGAATGATACAGCTTCAGCAGCTAACGATGCTCAGGGATGCACAAAGCCTGCAAATGGAATTCTTTTCCTTACTTCTAGTTTGGTGTTAATAGATGATTTTTTAAATTGCTATTCTTTAAAAAAAACACAGCCATTGGTACCTCTCCTATTAGTAGTCCTATTTCTGTCAACTCCAGAAGCCCATGATTTAGCATTAGGGAAAGAGTGTGGTACTAAATCAATGGTGTTTGGAGCTCCGTAGAGCTCCTCTGGAGAACATAGCCCCCACTAGCCACAGTGATGAAGCATATTTGGCCATTCGTGGGAAGTTGCATATGCATGAAGAAGTTCAGAGAGGGAGGAGGAGGTAATACACAAGATGGAGATTCAAGAAGGCCCAGGTCCCCAGGGTGGTCCCCAGGGTGATATGGGAAAACACTAGGAATACTCTGTACATTATGGAGTGAATATTTGTATTCCCCCCTAAAATTCATATGTTGAAGTTCAAATCCCCCGGTGTGGCTCTATTTGGAAATGAGGTCACAAGGGTGGGGGTCTGATCTAATAGGATTAGTGTCCTTATAAGAAGAGACACCAGAGAGGCGCCTGGGTGGCTCGGTCGGTTACACCTGACTTCGGCTCAGGTCATGATCTCGTGGTTCGTGGGTTCGAGCCCCACATTGGGTTCTGTGCTAACAGCTCAGAGCCTGGAGCCTGTTTCAGATTCTGTGTCTCCCTCTCTCTCTGCCCCTCCCTCGCTCACACTCTGTCTCTGTCTCAAAAATAAATAAACATTAAAAAATAATTTAAAAAAGAACAAACATGAGAGAGCCCCTCTCCCTCTCTACTTGTCTACCTCTCTATTTCTATCTCTATCATTGCATTACCTGCCCCACACACACCCATTCCTGGGATTGGTAAGTAATAAATGTGACTTTACTCCCTCTCTGTGAGTATATTGAAACTGTGCCTTCAATCAAAATAACCCCAGGGTTCTTACTTCCCCAAAGTGCGAGCTCTGATGCTAAGGGAGCTAGCTGCCAACCCTGTGTAGGTGCCTTGTGCCTCCTCATTCATCAGATCAGATTCTGCATGTTGTCAATTCAGCACACTAGCTCCAGCTTCCCAACATTTCTATCTGCCTATCTCCCTGTGCACACATGCACCCAGGAAAGGACATGTGAGGATACGGCAAGAAGACGGCCATCTATAAGCCGAGAAGCCCTCGCCAGGAACCACATTGGGAGACATCTTGATCTTGGCCTTGCAGCCTCCATAACTGTGAGAAATAAATTTGTTGGTTCAGACCCCCAGTCTTTGGTATTTTTGGTATGACAGCCTGAGTGGACTAAGACAGCCTGTGTTTCCTGGAGGTTTCCTGGCCCCACCCTTCATTTCTGGCTTGCCCTTCCACACCCTTCCCCCAGCCCCCACTCCAACCTCCAGCCCAGAATCAGCATCCGGCTCAGAATCCTCTCAAACGCGAGCCCCCAGTATGAGTGGCATTCGTGGTGCTGTCAGGGGACTCCATGGCAGTGGTAGGAGCAGGAAGACCAGGGAAATCACTATGTGGTGCTCTGGCTTAAAACAAACCATAAGTAATTTTCCAGGTAATGAAGCAGCTTTTTACAACCTTGAGGAAACTAGAGATGCTTAAATCTCCTCAGTCTAATGAGTACACCAGAACCTGAAGAACTCTCTAGTGACAAAACTGACTTGGGACCTCTTCAAACTGGGCAATAGGAGTCAGTGAGGCCAACTGTGTAGCTGTGTGGTGTTCTCAAGCTGTAGAGATGCAGGTAATAGGATTTCTGAAGGGTTCTTCCCTTACCCTCCAATTCAAGGCTCACCACTCATTATAATATATTGTTTTCTTAGGGCACCTGGGTGGCTTAGTTGGTTGAGCATCCAACTCTTGATTTTGGCTTGGGTCATGATCCCTGTGTTGTGGGATCAAGCCCTGTGTCAGGCTGCACGCTGAGCATGGAGACTTCTTGGGACACTCTCTCCCTCTGCCCCTCTCCCCGACTCATGCTATCTCTCTTTCTATATATAACAAAATATAAAAAAGTAAAATAATAGTAATTTTTTTTCTTATTTCTATAAATTTCCCTTTGCTGGGCAGAAATTCTTGAGTTCTTTCATGGGTACCATTCAAGCAGTACAATTCATCACATCTACTAATTGATCTTTACTTAAACTCCCCCTAGGAAAACAAAGTCCCCAGAGAATATGGATATGTGCAGTGTATGTTGGTTGAATTATAAACAGGAAAAAGTTTCTGTGGGATGTATTTTTAATGAGAACACCATTGTTATAGTGTGAGCATGTGGCATTCTTGCTTAATAGAAACATTTACAAGAACATACATATTTATATCCAAACACCAAATGAAGTAGATACTCTAAATGACCAGTTTGCACCAGAAATAAAAATATATTATACAAAACAGGGGTTATATCCACAGTCATTAACTTTCATTTTCCACACAAAACAATAAATTAAATCACATTATATGCAGATAGTTCTACTTACATTAGAATAATAAATTGTATGTAGCTTGTGCAGCTCTTATTTTACTTTTCTACCACCCTCATGGTAGATTTACATTGGTTGGTAGTCCTATATTTAAGATAACAATGAGTAATAAATGGCCCAGAAGGCAAAGGCTACAAAAGCAATCCTCCACAGTGTCTGTTCCATGTCCTCTTGGTTTCAACCATTCACCACACACAGGACACAAAGCTCAGATTCCCAGGACCCAGCAAAAAAGTCTGCAAACTCACAGCATCTGCATGTTATTGGGAGCGCCTTATCACTGTCTTATAAGTAAGACACACCACACTGAACTTTGTCAGATGTCGGCATTAAATAATAAATAGAGTATCTGGTTTTGAAATCCAAATTTTCCTCTTTCTCAACATTTTCTGCCCAATTATTGTATGACAGCTTTGTTCCCCTAGCAAACAAAATTTGGTAGTCTATGTTATGATTTACACCCTTGGTGGAAGGGCCCTTTATTCCTATGCATAAAATTTAGATCTTTAAACATGTGAATCAAAGCAACAGCATCTCTGCTAACTCTTAATTTTGCTTGTTCAAATCTTTCCCCTAGAAATCATTCCACACCTGATACATCAAAGAGCTATTATAACATACAGATTTTTACTTCCGAGACTCAGCTCCCATTGAAACCCTTTCACCGTGTTTGAAGTAGTTTACAACATGAACATTAACAGCATCAGCTGGTTTAGAATTGCTTTCCCTTTGGTATGAATTAACGTTAGTGGTTAATGAAAAATTTGAACAAACTCCAATCCAGCACTCTTTGAAAGTCATTTTAATCCTAGAGTCTAGCTGTGGGATATGCCTGCAAGAGACATTTGTGAGATCTACATGCTGAAAACCAAAGCCAGGCTTGTTGGAATATACGCACATCACAGGCTTGAACTGCCCCGAGAGCATGTGTGGTCAAGTCAGCATAGGGTTCGATCCAAAGCCAGCTACATTCTTATAGGCAGCACTGTTTTCTCTTCTTTCCCTCTGAGGAAGTGCAGAGGTCCTACTCAAGTCTCTACCTGCATGGGCAAGATGCCGATGCATCTTTGGAGCCATGATGGATGGTGGAGGGGTGGGCAGAGGGAGTAGGGGAGAAAGGGGTGGTAAAGACAGTGGCAGCTTGCAATGCCACCCTCTTCTGTTTCTTTCGGAGGATCAAACTCTTGACTTTTCTTGCTGGGTGTGTCCCAAGCTTCTTGCTGAGTCTGGCTATTGAAGATGGGCTAAACTACTGGGTATTCTGTAGTTTAAAGATCAACTGAAAAGGAAACAGATCCTTCTGAACAGCACCTTCTCATTTCCTATGCTTCTGCACTGCCCCCAAAACATATTCCATGTTTTCAGACAGTTTCAGTTTGTTCCAGTGAAGAAGAAATTCAGCCCATTTTCAGCTTCTCCATGAAGCACTAACCAACAGGGCATAACTAAACAAAACCCATGAAATACAGATCGAGAGGCCTGATTTTGGTTGGTGTTTGGCTTTATCCTGTATCCACTCAGGATCTGGGTTCTTTGTGTCCCAAGAAACATAGGTCCGCATTCCTTTCAATTTATAAACACCCCCTTAATACTGGTGGTATAATATTTTACTTGGCGTCCTAAACAGACTTCCACAAATAGCCCAGTATACTCACTCACAAGAAGGTGGTGATGCCACAGAAACGACTTTCTGAATTGTCACTGTATGAGGTCTATACAATAGCTTTAATTTCCCTGCCAATGGCATATCTTACACTTCCAAAATCAGTACCAACCAGAAGGAAAGTGGTAAATTAGGGAAAAGGGGGACACAGGTACCTGGAATAAGCTAACTCTAGAAGCCTGTGAGTTAAAGTAAAAATCTGAATTTTAGAGAAGAGGAGAAACGGGCATTATCTTTCCATGCCTTTCTCTTCTCCCTCCACTAAATATAGCATCTGAAATGTAAAAAAAAAAAATAAATAAAAAAATAACCAAACTATTTTAAAGCCTATGGAACCATGTATGTAGTTCAGGAAAGGGACAAGCTGACAGTTCGGAGAAATGTAATGCTGTAGGGGCTTCCTCATGGAATCTGTGATCAGCCTGGGGGAAAATATGCACTCTATACAGAAATTTCTTTCTGGATAGAAATGATCATCTGGAGAAGGCTTTTATTTTTGAGTCCGGGGGGGGAAAATCCCTAAGAAGGTGACAATGATGACCATAAAACCTATACTTATTTCCAACACCATAAGTATATACAGAAAGTATATACTCATTCTGACCTATATAAACATCAGCTTGTTTGTCCGGATGAAAAATACTGATGAAGTTTCCCTTTTGAAATCTGAACACCCTAGATTTCAGGGTAAAAATTTATAGAGTGATTTAAGAACTAAAGCCTTACTCATTTTACTGTATGATATGTGGCTTCTGGTGGAGTATGAATGACTAGTTGTCAAAGGTGCTGTTTAGCACTTAGGAACTTAAATCCCAAATTATAATTTCCAGAGGTCTTAACCCAGGGTAAGCTTGGGCCAAACATCTATACTTTTAGCAAAGTTTTCCAACATAATAGAGTTTTCAAAACTTAACAGAGTTTTGGTAACACATGGATGATTTCAAGGAGGAAAGAAGTGAAACCAGACATGTAAAGAAGCAATCAGAAAGAACTGCTTTAAGATTGGAAGAGAATGGCATGCACATACGAGAAACCTCATGATTTGTTCCGCCACATTTAAAAGACTCAAAATCTCAATTCTACCATTTTATCTGGGTGTAAAATATTAAGTTTAGAACTATTCTACTACTTGAAGTAGAAATAAAAGATATTTGCTTTAAAAATGTTAGAGTTAATGGGCCCCTATATAAATTCCAGAAAGGTTAGAAACATTTATACCCAAAGACTACAACCAGGTAGAGTGATTTTTCCCCTGTAATAAGCACATAGGCTTGAAATTTAATTTTTTTTTACGAACACGAGATGGTATAAAATGAATATCTCTAAAATACATTGAAAATATCATTGAAAAATAAAAATTAGAGAGAAATAAGCTCTCAATTCACGAAAATAAGATAGACGCAAACCTTCCATTATGTTTTCACTTTAAGGAGTCCTGAGCTGTTAAATGTTTTGCTTTTCTAGATTATACCTCCCAAACTCTCTTCCTACATTGGAATTTCTGGAGCTTGCATTTCTTGCCTTCTTTTTCCATCTTTTTTTGAAGTCAGCACTTTTTCCTTCACATCCACTATGGAGAACTACAGTATAGTCATTTCGGTTGATCATAGCTCATTCTGTTATGTGCTCTCCAACTGCCTGAATCCTATTTTTTAAACGTGGAGGGAAAATATGCCTTATACAGAAATAATTCATTCACTGAAATAATCCATTGGCCGGTTGAAGTAGGAGTGACAGAGGCAGACTCCTCCTGGGAAGCAACCTCGGCCAGCTTCCAAGACACACAGCTTTCACTCTCTCCGCCTCCACTATTACCTGTGTCAACTACGACCTCCATCACTACCAAGGAATTATTCTAACTCCTCTATTTTCCTCTCTATACATGGTCTTTTATAGTCATTAAGATAATTTTTAAAACTATTTTCCAGATGTTCAAAATGTTATTGAGGAAAGCCCCTAGTGACATAATTACAAGATGGTACACTAATCTGGCAACTTCCTATTCTTCTCTCACTGTTTTCTCCATAAATTATAAGCAAAAATGGCAACCTGAGTTTAAACCTCTGTGCAGAGTATTGGGTGCAAAGTAGGTATTCGGCAAATACCTATTCAACTCTGTTCAAATCCCTTACATATACACCCATAACCCACCATTACACGGGTTATTAGCGGATGACTATTAAGCTTTGTGGAATCAACTAAAAAGGAATATAAAAGCTATCTAGATTCCCTCTTTTAACCAAAACATCACTGAATTTTAGTAAAACGTCATGTGTGCATTTTTTAAATTTATCATCTCTGTGCTTACTGTTAAATTCTAATACTCTTTATAAAGTTGTTCTTGAGGGAAAAGGCTGCCTTAAACCATACTTAATTCCAATAAATTCCACCCTTTATCTTGAAACTCATCATTTGACCAGAACCGGAAGAGGTCCATCCTGAAAATAACTTGCATTTAAAACAGGTAAATTGTTGTTGTATGGAAACCAATTTGACAATAAATTTCATATTAAAAAAATAATAATAAAAAATAAAACAGGTAAATTGTTATACTCCTGTAGAGTCTGTGATCTGAATACAATTCTAGGTCTCTGTAATTAAAGCAGCAATTGGCATTTGGCTATAACCAAGGGCAAGAGGGAAACAGAGAAAAAGAGAAGCATCTTTCATCATCGTTGTTTTGTGGTACACTTTACCCATGCTTTTAAAATATAAGTGAAATTCAATCTTCAAAATGAAAAAATAGACACATTTTCTAATAGCAAAATATAAGATTAAAAATACCTAAAAATAAAATGTTAGTGTGAAATAGGGTTTTTTTACATTAAAAAATGAAACATTTTAGATTTGCCTTTCTTATATAAATCCTCTTATCTTATTAATAGTTACAACTTTCCAGAATAGCTTTTATGAGACACTGAAGGAGACAGGCAGGAAATCCTTTTTCAAGATATGACATCAGGACCTGAATATATACATTGGACAGAGCATTCCTCAACCTCAAATCCATCCAGCAGCACTAGAAAAAGGAATGCTGTATTTCCAACCTTGAGATTTTTCATTACATTTTCTTCTTTTTGGATGTTAAATTCTTTCCAAGAATATTCTACTTTAAAAATGATTTTATTCTAGCTATAAAACATTTCATTTAAGAAAACCACACATTGTAGCCTTATGTGAAATGTCCCCAAAAGCCATCAAGATATGGAGACATTGCATTTTCAAAACATAAATCTAATCATAGGCCCTGAAACAGTATGACTATTTAAACAGAGTGATGTTATATTCTCATATTTGTTTGTCATGAGATGAAAGGCCAGGAGGCATATGGTGATTAATAACAGTTCCTGAGCTTCTAAAGAAATTATACAACAAAATGACTAACTGCTTAAAAGAATGAGTTCTTCAAGAGCGCCCCTTCTGTTCCATTGATGTCTTTCATCCCATCTATCTCCTTAAAGAATCTCAGGGCAAAAGAAAAGGCTTTCTTTTAAGCCACTGAAAAATGGGATCTGATGGAATCTTCCCGTAACTCTCGATGTTTTCCAACATTACTTTCTTCTTGCTGGCTTCTCCTCTCAATGGTTATTCTGTATTTCTTCCTGGGTAAAGGGAAAGTGAATGCAGTAATAAAACCTCAGTTGGCTACAAAATACTATGGTTTCTCTTACAAAGAATGCCCTCAAGGGACATCTGGGTTTGGGTTGATAAATGAGAAGTGACAGAATATGAAACCCTGGTCAGAGATTAAAGCTGTGTGCCCCAAGGCATTATGCACTTCTTCAAGGAGGAAAATTGGCATGCTTTCTGAAATGCCATAGAACAAACCTCCCCCTTTTTCCCTGGGTGCCTTGTGGGTTAAGTCTTGTCTGTTCTGCCACAGAAGCTCTCCCTAACTCCCAGGATGTGCCCTAGATAAAGATCAGACTAAGTATACTGTGACCAAAGGAACAGGAATACAATTGTTCCCACAAAGAATCACATACACCCAGAGTTAAATTTCCATACAGAAATGAAGAAATCTTGGTCTAATGACATGAGAATAATCCACAAACTCAATCACCAAAGATTACAAAGGAATGAATCGCCCTCACCATTTGGGACTATCAGTATCTTGAACACACATAAATATTACAAGTTTACAAGCTTTGGGGCTTAACCACAGTGATAATTAAGCACATGGATTCTCCAAACTGAGCACACACCAGCCTGAGAGTGTAGATTAAGGGCCACCTCCTCCTCTTCAGAAGGTGAACTCAGACACCTATTTCTGAATTGGAGGAAGCTTAAGAATAGGGAAGTTGTTTCTCCTTTGTCTACATTCCCTCTCTACTTACACATTTGGTGGGTAGTAGGAATTTGTGCCAGAATATTTGTGATCAAAGGATAGCAGTGGCTCTGTGGCCGACAGGGGGATGCAACAGAAAGCCTGACCCACTACCCAGTATGCTAACCCACTGATCACCAAACCACCAGGGTCACAAAGACCATCACAGAAGAACAGCTTAGTTCTTTTAACCACCATGCTTTGGGGGTAAGAGCAAGATATAGACAAGTCATAGGGAGGACTGTGCAAAGGCAAGTGACAAGGGCAATAAAGGAGAGTGAATTTTAAAACTTGATAAAAACAGTTCTCACCTGAAAAAGTAGAAGGCCATTAACAAACCAGCTCCTAGTAAGGCCCCCACAACAATTCCTGTCACTGCCGATTCTTCTAGACCACCTGCTTAAAAAAGAAACATAGATAATCAGAGTTCATTTTGAGAAACAGAAATGTCTCAAGTTTCATTCACTGGAAGGTGTATCTCAATTTCCCACTTGAGGCAAATTTTCCCTTTTTTTAAGAAAGATTTTCTAGGGGATCCTGCACCTTCATTTGTTTGCTAAGCGCAAAGCTTCAGAAGCATTTAAGAAAGGACCAGATGGACGAACATACCACTCGAAAAGAGTGAGAACAATGAGAAAAAGCAGGTTCCAAAAGTATCTGAGGAGCACAAGGACTGAAGTTTTAGACACATCCACACTGAGTTCATAGTCAGAGAAGACAACTGGACAGACCATGGGACTGACCCAGCACATCTTACTTTCACAGATGGATGATGACACTTCAAAGTGCTAGAAGATTTGGTGAAAAATGCACTGGGTTAATATTCTGTTTTTAGATGTTCTCTCACCAGAGCCAGAGTTTCATGTCAAAATGTCCTATATAGCTTTGCAAAGATGGGAATAACAACTTGAAACAATCAAATTCAGTAGTGTCCCAGTTATTATATAAACATGACAAAAAGCTAGCTTTATATAAACAGTATAGTGTCAGCCTTTAATGCATTATCTCATTTAATCCTCTGAACAGCTCTAAGAGTTGGGCGCATTTTTTTCATTTTACATATGGGAACACTGAGTTTTAAAGAGGTAAAGGAATATTCCTAGGGTCACAAAACCAGTAAGTGACAAGGGTGGGATTTCAAACCCATGTCCAGTAACTCCAGAGAATGTTCTTAACACACTTCTGCCCTACTCCTCCCTGTAATTATTGCATATACATAAATAACATGGTTTGAAGGCTGGACCCAAAATAATAAGCATAAATACATTAGCCTAAAGTGACCAACTGGCCTGAAAGATCAATATTCACTTGGTTCTCCCTCACTAGCTTATCAAGGGTCTCTCTAAAGCAATGATTTCCAACAGTCTCCTATTTGTAAGCTCCTTATAAGAATGTCCACTTGTGGGGCCCCTGGGTGGCTCAGTCCATTAAGTGTCCGACTTCAGCTCAGGTCATGATCTCGCATTTCATGAGTTTAAGCCCTGCATCGGCTCTGTGCTGACAGCTCAGAGCCGGGAGCCTGCTTTGGATTCTGTGTCTCCCCCTCTCTCTGCCCCTCCCCTGCTTGTGCTCTCTGTCTCTCAAAAAATGAATAAATGTTAAAAAATTAAAAAAAAAAAAAAAGAATGTCCATTTGCTGGGGCACCTGGGTGGCTCAGTCAGGTAAGCATCTGACTTTGGTTCAGGTCATGATCTCATGATTCATGGGTTCAAGCCCCACATCAGGCTCTGTGCTCTGTGTCTCCTTCTCTCTCTGCCCTTCACCCACTCGTGCTCTCTCTCTCTCTCTCAAAAATAAATAAACACTAAAAAATTTTAATTAAAAATAAAAGAATGTCCACTTGCTTCTATCTTTATGACAAGGCTTCTCATGAATAATATATTTTACACTTATTTGCTAATTTGTAAATTTGGGAGTGTTTAAGTCTGAGGGGTAGGAAGGTACCAACAAACTCTGAAGATCAGACTGAGACTTGCTACACATTTACTATTTGATCTTTTTATTTTCCCCAACTAGCAAGGCCAGATGCTAAGAGATTATACATAGTAAGAGATGGAGTAATAGGGAGAAGTCATCTAGCATTTTGGGAAAAGATGAAAGAGAAGAAAGACCTAGAAACCTCTGGTGAAGGTGGGGTGCCAGTTCGTGAACTGTTCCCCTGGGTTTTACCACATCGGAAAAAGAAAGCTGAACGTTCAGAACATGAGCTCCTAGAGAACATCTGTCTTTTAAACTTGCATAACACTGACATTAAAGATGGTGAAACACAGCACAAGTTAAGTCTCTAAACTTACATGATTTGCAAGGAGAGCTGTTTGTGTGCTCCACGATTCTGGTTTCATCTATTCTCAGTTTTAAAGGTCCCCAAGGATATTTGACATTCGGCCGCATTTCAAAACGACCTTCTTTTCCAAAGTAATCACCAATAACCTACGTAAAAGCAGAAAACATGCAAACTGAAAGGTCGAAGTTATCTGTTTCCAAAGGAGGCATAGGGTGGGCTCCCCTGTGACACTGACTATAATGATGTGTTTTTGTGGACTTTGTAAGTCAGGATTTGTGGTCACTGATGGTGCTTTCAAAGGAGGCATAATTGAGGGAGAACTGTGGCTCCCCATGGCAGGAAAGTGGTTACACAGAAAACAATAATCTTGGAACTCATGGCTCTTCCCTTGCTCATCCGAGGAGGTGCTGCTTGACCCGTCTGCCACAGAGCAGCCCACACACAGGCAGCCCTTTGTAAGGCCCCAGTTACTTTTAGGGATGTGGGAGAGAGTCAGGCATCTCATACCCAGATTAAGCCAGTCCAGGTACACAGCCTCATACCACTCATTTAGCTGGGCACATAAAGGGTCAAAAGTATCTTTTAGGAACATCCTGTTTCACCCTCCTCTGTTTGGAAGATTATTCCCTGATTTCGAGAGTTACATTCTCCTCTCTGCTGAATTTATCCCATTTGCACCCCATTTCCAGACAACTTTTTTTTCACTTGGTTCAGTTTTCTTTGATGCTCACTTCAAGGTTCACCCACGGTTCCTGGTTCAAACAGATGTTCCATCAGCTACCTGGGCCCTGACCTAGAAGTACCTTCCCACCCAGGTTCTCAGGATCTGTTTCTCTTTTTTTCCTGGGCACCAGCACACTGCTCCTGAGTGGCCTGTGACATCTCCCCTTCTGTCTTCTGAAGGAGGGCCAGCAAGCTCTCACAGGCTAGCTCATGTCATAGTGAAAAGAATTCTAGATAATCACCAAAATACAACAATCACTGGCATGTACGGAGCATGTCCCAAGTACTTTAACTTCACAGCGAGCCCATAATAGACTATTACTATCCTCCCCTTAGAGAGGGAGAGACTAGAATGCACATGAGACTCAGGCCACTCCAAGGGTGAAAAATCATTCAGTACATGCAGCAAGTGTCAGGTCCAGCTGGCTCTGCTCCTCCCACAAAGGCCACATATATGTGTACTAAGAGAAAAGCAGCAAGCCCTTTAGGCCAGGGTCACATCAAGTGCTATGGAAACATCAACCCTGGATGAGAGCCATCAAAGAAGCACATTTGGCCACTGGAAACAGGATTTCCCCACTCAGGAAAAACATGGAACCATTTCTTGAAATCTTCCAGGATCCCCTCAACCAGAAGGGAGCCCTCTCTACTTGGAAACTCCTAGATTTCCAGCTCATTTTTATTTGGAGGCTGCTCTGGGGACAGCTATTTGGACACCAGAACAAATGCATTCCTTGGAACCTCAACAAGCAGAAGGAGCAGCCGAGGCAGAGTCTCATTCGCTCACCTCCTGGGTGCCCGCCTCCGGGTCTGTCATTGCAATCACAGAGAAGTCCCCGTACCGGTCTCCATTGGCATCTATGGACACCTGCCCGGCAATACCTAGAGGATGAGACGGGAAGAACTCCAAGTTAGTGACTTCAAAGGCCTCTGTCTGCCAACAAAAACAAGAAAGTGAATTGACAGGATTTTTTAAACAAACTCATGCCACAGGGAAGCTCATCAGACTCTGAGCATTTTTGTTGGCATTTGGAAAGACATTGTAATTTCATCTGTGTCTGCATTCCTAAATTCTTAACATTTCTCCATTTAAAAATGAAAAGAAAAAGAAATAAATGACCCTCTTTGGGGAATATGTTTAGAAAAAAAAAAAAAGATTAAGGCTAATCCTGAAAGCAGCATGCTTATCCCAGAGTCTTGTATGAATTAAAAACAAACAAAAACTGCAAAGAGAGAGAGGCTGGAGGTGTGGTGCACTCCTAGACCTGTCATGAGTTCGTGTTATCACTGGCCAAACATTATAGAAGTCATTCTAGGCCCAGGACTCAGTGGATGTGCATCACTATAGGCACACTCAATGTACAGGAGAGCAGAGGGCCTGCTTCACAGGCCATGGGAGCCAAGAGCTAAAGAAGAGCTAGTCTTCACCCTACTTGTGTTCATTAATTCATTTTATTGTGTTTTGTTTTGGGGGTGTTTTCCCAGTTTTATTGAGCTATAATTGACATACCTCACTGTATGAGTTTCAAGCATCCAGCATAAAGGTCTGACTTGGGTATATTGTGAAATGATCACTACAGTAAGTTTAGTTGACATCTGTCATCTCATATAGATACATGAAGTCACTCGTTGTTTATCCACATGAGTTCTGGGTCGTTACTAGGTGCTGAACTGGACACATTCCCCACTCAAGACAGGGGCAGCCTGGACTAAGGATTTCACTTGTTCGCACTGGAATCTGACTGCATGTATTTTAATCCTAGCTTTCACATTTACTAGCTCTGTGACCCTGGGCAAGGACTTAGCCATCTGGGTCTCCACCTTCAGGACTGTAAAAGAGGTACACTAGTACCTCTCAGCCAAGAGACTGTTGAGAAGATTAAATGAGCTACAACAGGTAAAACACTTCCACCACAAGTATAAAAGAAGTTAGTTGTTTTCTTCTACTGTTAGTGTGCCTGGAATACCACCACTACTGTGCCCGGAATCTGGGAGAGGGCATCTGACCATGCCGACACCACTCAGAAAAGGAGCTGGCACATCCAGTTGGAGACTCAAGGAGGATTCAGTAAAAGAGCAGATCTTTCATAGGAATACTAGTAAAATCCATGATTTAGACAAGCAGCCATCAGGAAGTAGCAGTATTCTAAGCAGAAAGGCCAGCCTTGTTCATATTTACAAAGTCATGGAAGCTGAAAGGAACCAGAGGGACTGTGACATTCTGGGGTAGGTGGCCCATGCATGTGGAAGGAAGCAGTGAGACGTAAGGCTGGCATAGGATGGCCAGAGCATGGAAAGCCTGAGTGCCCACACAAAGGATTTCAATTTGCTTTGGCTAGCAACAGTGGCTTAGACAGCTAATCAGTAAAAGAGAATATGTATCATTAGTTGATATTAAATGTCTATACTGTAATTTTCATTAACTAAGCAAGAGAATGCATAGGTCAGCCACATTCTAATTAACTAAGGCAATTTGTTTTCTTTCATTTTAAACTGTGTTAAAGTTCAGTGTAATTCTTAGTGTTTCTATTGATTTGATTCTCTCTGGAAGTAAAATGAATGTCTGGGAAAAGGGATCCCAAGGGAAAGTTCCATCCTCTAGTGTGGTTTGGAGAGGGCAAGTATTTGGGTTTACTGTCCTTTTGGTTATGGTTTGAGGGCCCACTGATTTTTCCAGACTTCAGTCTACTTTGCCGCAAACAGAATGGAGCTACCATTCATCTTGATTTTTTTGTCTTTCTAATATATGCCGGTTACAGAGGATACACCGATCTTAAACTTGTTTATTCTTGACAGCCTATACAACGTTTAAGTCACATATGTCATTTTTAAACATCATTTATCTTGGGGCACCTGGGTGGCTCACTCACTCAAGCATCCGACTTCGGCTCGGTCATGATCCCGCAGTTCATGGGCTCAAGCCCGAAATCAGGCTCTGTGCTGACAGCTTGGAGCCTGGAGCCTGCTTCAGATTCTGTGTCTCCCTCTGTCTCTGCCCCTCTCCTGCTCGTGCTCAGTCTCTCTCTCTCTCTCAAATGTAAATAAACATTTTTAAAAATCTTTTGAAAACATCATATTTATCTCCAAACATATTGTCTATCCAAAACTATTTGTTATCCTGTTCAGAGGTGTTTATAAAGAAAGATGTGTTCTGCTAAGGGTTTTGTAGAGTATTTTATAAGACAAGGTGGCCCTAGTAATCCAAGACCTCATTACACTTTAAGCTATTACAATTCTGCCAAGAAATGGGGTGAGAACCCTCAGGGTGGCCAATTAGCAAGTGAGACTTCACCTGAGAGTATTGTGTATAAGGTGAGATTGTCAAGCTGACAGCAGAATTTTCCTGTACATAAGTAATGAGACTTTCCACCCTCATTTCCATTGGCCTGTAGTGGACTTCAAGGTTTGAGCCACAGTCCTATTTACCTTGTCACTCTGACCTCTCCCACAGAGAGGAAATTCAGCTTCTTCCCAGGCCATTTATTGAGAGCCTTGAAAGACGGTCATTGGTTTCACAGTAATGAAATCCAAATTTGTCAAATAACATCCAGAGTATTTTTCCCTTAACAATTTAATGGTCACTTACAGAATGACCATTTCTCAGAGTTCTTTTGGGAGCTATCCTCAGACTGATCATTGTTTAGCAAATAAAATGGGCTTTCCAAACAATTCAAGCCCAAAACTTACACTGGCTTCAATTATCTTTATATCTGGACAAATAAGAGTCTAAGTTTAGACTCGACTATATAGTTGATTGTTTTAGGACTCATTTCATATTGTCTGTGTAGACCTCGCCCTAGAATGGAAGCATCAGGATGACCTATGGGAAAATTTAGTCCATGCCCTCTATACAATGCTGAATTCCAGCCCTTGTGGGCACCTGCCCTTCCCTTAACAACCTCCTTCAGAAGAACAAGAACAAATGACCACACCATGTAGTAAGGAACAGCTAAAAATGGGATGTGGCCTACCAAGGTTGTGTCCACACACACACTAGTTTCTCAGTGTATTGGGCACAACTTCTGGGAAATCTGACTCTGTCCTAATATGCCCCCTGAATTATCTGATTGGATTCCAGCTCCTCAACTGAAGCAGTCACAAGTTGAGCAAGACAATCCTGGAGGCTTATTTGTTTGTCATGTCCTACAATCTGTCTAAACTTAACATAGATGCTACTCTAGTGTCAAGTAAGACGTGACATTCACTAAAACGACCACAGAGAAACTAAAGCCAATTGTCATCATATTTGCTGCCCAGACAACTGGAACTTGACCTCTCAGCACTGTCCTACCATTCCTAATAAACGAGGGCAGGATGAGGCAATGGAGTGCATTGAAGTCCCAAATGAATGTGTGTGTGTGTGTGTGTGTGTGTGTGTGTGTGAGCGTGCGCGCTCCAAATCTAGACTTGGCAGTACTTGTTCCCATCGCTGAAAAATTTCATTAATTGAATTGCAAATAGATGTAAGCATAGCGCAGTGTATGAAAGGGCTCACATGAAGAGTTAGTGTGATGTAGGACTGAAAGGGCTCTTGTCGGTCATCAGCTAGTCCAACTCCTTCATACAGGGGATGACAGAGAAGCCCAAAATACTGTGACAGTGGCTAGGATGCAGGTTCCCTGAACTCCTGGTCCAGCAATCTGTACTCCATATCAGTGGTTTTTAAATGATACCCATCAGTATACTATACTTTATTTTCCACATAGTCCCCGTAAGGACTCCTTTTAAAGACTTCAGAAAGATCATGTCCCTCAAAACTTTCTGGTGGCTTTCTATCTCACTCTGGGTGCAAACTAAAGTCACCAGCACAGCTTCCAGATGCATGTGATTTGTCCCCCACTCCCTCTCTGACTGTGGCTCCTATCACACTGCCCTTCACGTGCTGTGCTTGAGCCCAACAGGCCTCTTCGCTCTTCGGGGGGCCCACTCAGCACTCTCTCGCCAGATACACTCAAGGTCTCTGTGTTCACTGCTCTGTCTGGAATGTTCCCTCCTAAACATCTACATGATTTCTTTCACTTTACTCAGGTCTCTACTCAACTTCAACGTGCCAGAGACCTTCCCCAGCCACTCTCTTTAAACTAGCAGTCCTCCCACCACCCCCTCCTGTCACTGTCTATCTCCCTACCCTGCTTTATTTTATTGCCCCTGAAATGGTGTGTTTGTTTGTTTATCACCAGTTCCCTCCACTACCTGGAAAGCTCAGCTGATTGCAGGGAGGGTCTTTAGCTCACTGCTGAATCCTCAGCACTTTGAACAGTGCCTAGCATATAGCAGGTGCTCAGGAATATTTGATGAATGAATGGATGCATGAATGCAAAATTGACATCTGCAAGGCTCCAGCAGCTGGGTCATTCTCATTGAGTCCCGTGGTAATCTTCTTTGAGACTACCAGTGAAGTGAAAGGAAACCAGAATTCTATACACTATTAGCAAGAATTCAGACCAGGAGACCTTTTGGGAAGATATTTGGCAATATTTAATGCACCTTAAAAGGCACTAACATACTTTTGGACCCAGATATCTCACGACTAGAAATATTCCCCATTGGATGTACTCACAAAAATTCATCAAGATGTGTAAGATGCTTGAGATAGCATTTTGCATAACAGCAAAAACTGTATACAACTGAAGTATCCGTCAATAGGAAACTGATTAAAGAAATCCTTGTACAATCGTATCGTAGAAAAATATAGAACCATCATTTTAAACTGTGCTGAATCTATGAGTGCTCATATGGAAAAATTTTTTACTTGACATACAAGTTTTAAAAAAAGATGAGATGGAAGAGTGACATTCATTGCATGGTTCCTTTTGTATAAATTTTTTTGATAAGATATATAAATGCATATGTGCTGGCAGAAGGCACAAAATATTTTTAGACTAAATCATAGGAAATTGTTAATAGTGGTTACATTAGGGAGAGGAGATTAGGGTGGGAAGGAAAACTTTCACTTTTCATTTTGTACATTTTTGTACTGTTTAAATTTTCCAGCCAAGAATAGTCTCATTCTTGTACAATTTTTAAATGTCAACAGAGGTTGCTTGAGTGATGAGATTATGGGCCATTTTTTTGCTGTGGTTCATATACTTCTCTGTTCTAAAGAAAGCCACAGCTGATATTCACCATTTTAGAAATAAAATAAAAACAGAGGGCTTGATTGGACTTGCTTATAATCTCAAACTACCCATGATTAAATTGATGAATGTGTATCTGGGATTATTTCATTTAAAACTGATCACAGAACTCTTCACAAACTAATTATTTGTTGTGAATAAGGCTTGTGACAAATTTAATTTGAAGAAGCATAGAGTTGTTATCTAACAATCAAAAGGAGACAAGGTACTTCCTGTTTCAGTGGGATTCTTTCAAAGCACTTTCACAAGCTTTATCTCATTTAATTTTCACAACAAGCCTGTGAGGTAGTTTGAACTTGACATATTATCCTTACTTTACAGCTGAGGAAAACAGGAAACTGACAAAGTCCCATAGGTGTAAGAAAGAAAAACAGAACCAGGGAAGAAGCAGCTTGATCATCTACAGAGTGTTGTCATCTTATAGACTAAATCCTCACCTTCAAATGTTCTGTTCCAAGTCTGTTGGATAATTTTCCCTCCATCCTTCTTGCTGTAACCAGCTCTGAGTACTTCATGTAAAGCCAGAACATAGAGGAGGATGGCATCGTGGAATCCTTCAACAAACATGTTAACCTGAAAAGGAAACCCCAGTTGGGTGAGCCCAAACACCAATGACTCAACGTTCATGAATAATGAACGTTATTCAACGTTAATCAAATGGTTAACAAGTTAGACTCAAGGTTCACAAGCAATGGCAGAGATGGCAAAGTGTAGCCAACAAGAATCATGCCATGATTTTCCTGGTACTGGCTTAGTGAGGAAAATCCTTCCCACATTTAGGAATTTGGAGAGCAGACAAGATATTACACAAGTCAAGGAAATTGTACCTGTTGAGGAGGTTACGTATTCCAGGTGCATCACACTTGCCCATAGTTCCCTCTATACGGGTGCCTTCTTTCTTCCTCACGTCTACTCTCTACCTCAAGCCAGCCTAAGTCCAACCTCCCCCTTTAGGTTTTCATCTCCATCAGTCACCATGATCTCTCCATGCTCTGAATATAAAACTGACTAAGAGAACAGTAGGGATTCACTCATTCATGTTTGGATACTATTGAAAGCCTACTCTAGTGCTGGTGTTAAGGATTCAAAGAGGAGTGCTATTCCTACCTGCCTGGCATCTGTGGGCACTGCCATTCCTACCTGCCTGGCATCTGTGTCCTCTCTTCCATCAGCAATGGCATCTCAGTTTCTCTTTCCAGTTTGTGTTTGTACTGGTTCCTGTGGATCTGACCATCTCTACTCACCCTCTGGACTACCCCTCTCCACCCCAAGTTCTAAGGACAGGAATGGAAATATGCTGGGCCATTGGTTTATCCCAGCCAGGTCCTGGCTTAAGTAAGATAGCCCTTCCCCTCAAGAAACTTAAGCTCCATGTGAATTTGGGGAAGTCATTTAATTTCTTTGAGCATTGTTTCATTCAATAAGCATCATTTGAAAGTTCAGATACCATATTTAAACCCATTGAACATGAAATGAGAAAATACAACCTTGAAATTTAGTAGCTTACAAATTCTGTATAAAAGTACAAAAAAAAAAAAAAAAACACCACACACGCACAAAAGCAAGTCTTTTTATTTCAGGAGAAATTGTCAAGAATGGAATGCCATGGAGCAGAATGAATTCGGCATTCCACAGATGACCACCATAAGTCTTTGTGAGGAGGCATTCTATGCCTCATTCCTAGAAAAGGTTCCCATAGGAAGAGAGCCACAACTGACCTGCATCACCTAGTTCAAATACACAAACATCCATAGAAAACACAGCTCAATGTCCAGTGCTACTTGGCCTCATCTCATCCTTAAGGATGGTGAGTCCTGTTTTTTGTCATAGAAGCAAATGTTTTGCATTTGCCAAAGTCCAGTGCTGAGAGGCTGTTTAGAATAATGGCTAGAGCCTGGGCTCACTACTCAGAGCTGCCACTTCCTGGATGTGTTTCTCCACAACTCTGGGCCTCAGTTTTCCATATCTGGAAAATGAGGAAAATAGTAGTACTTATCTCGTGGGGTTGCTCTTAGGTTTAAATGAACTAATAGATGTAAAAGACTTCCAACAGTGCCTAACAGAGTTGGCACTCACTGTTGGGTTTTATTGTTGTTATTGTCTACATATAGAGAATTATAAACCTAGGGATCCTGCTTAGCCTTTAATTCCTAACAGCAGTATTCAGAAAATAAGCATTCTACTTATGGTATAACATATCTTATGGACCCATTTTACACTTAATGGAAACTAAGACTCCTTGTTCATGCTTTAACATGCCAAGCAGTGTTCTTACTTCCAGAATGTCACACCCTTAATTCTGCCCAAGCATAAGGTATGCAGCCCGCACTGGTCAGTTCCATGGACCATCTGGGAGAAGAGAGGTGTCTGATCACAGAAAAGCTCAGAATTAGTTGCAGGGCCCAAAGTCTAATCCTAGCCCTGACACATTACTTAATCTCCCTAATCTTAAATTTCCTCACTGGCTGAATGGGGGTTTAGTGCCTGCTCATCCCACAGAGCTCTTCAGGGAACTGAATTAGTGATTGCATATAAAACATCAGAAACAGTTTCTGGGACTAAGAAAGCAAATGGTAGACATTGGCTTTCACTCTTAACCATCAGCTTAAGTCTCAGAGAGTCATTATTTTCTTAGGCAAAGAAGAATGATGTACAAATAACATCTAGTCAAAGATGATTTTCTGCTGATTTGGCTATGCTAATTCAATTTTCCAAAGGAATATGAAATTTTCACTTAAGCCATGAAGTCATCATGGCTTAAGAAAGTGTGCATGCTGATGAGTTAATGAATTTTAATAAGTGGACTTTAGGGGCACCTGGGTGACTCAATCAGTTAAGCGTCCTACTCTTGATTTTGGCTCCATTCTCACAGTTCATGAGATTGAGTCCTGAATTGGGCTCTGCACGGACAGCATGGAGCCTGCTTGGGATTTCCTCTCCCTCTCTCTCTGCCCCTCCCCTGCTTGCACTCTCTCTCTCATAATAAATAAATAAACTTAAAAAAAATAACATAGTGGTCTTTAGCTGTGTAATTTCTTAGGCCATGGTAAAAACATTTTTCAAAAAAATCTATCTTCCCTAGGATAATTATATAAAACTCATCCTGCTACACAGGGAAGTCATACAGCCCTGGACTATGGGAAATATAAAGTGGCTCAGAAAAACTCTGGTCTAATCCTCTCAGTACTCTGAGAACCAAAAGAGCATCACTCCCCATTAGTCTTTCTGCACTAATTGAAGGTTTTCCCTCTCCTTGTTCCTGGGGAGCCTAGTCTGAGCCCTGTTAAACTGCAAATTACCAGCCACTGGGTATCAGCTCTCCACTTATCTTCCTCCCCCTCCTGATTCCTGCTCAAAACCTAGGGCCACCATGCTGACATTGAGCACCCAAAGCACTGGACATGCGCCCCAGCATCAACCACCTTCTGGCCCCTCCTCTTCCTTCCTTCTCACTGTGCCCTCTAAATTGCCCCTTCTACAATTGCAGATTATCTGGCTGAGAAACATGAATTTGGATTACCCTTTTCCTAACAGGTTTGATGGTAGAAGAGAATAGATAGGTTCTGAACACATGGCCAGGTCTGAAAACTCATTCTATCTTGATTTGCAAATGGATCGCAAAATTTACCTTCTTTCCTCTCAAAGTGGCTGAGTGTTTCCCTCTCCTGCCAAAATTAGCAGGAGAGCTGCTGACCTGCGCCGAGGCTCACTGGCACCCTGGGCTGCTGCGGAGGAGGTTTCATAACACCTACCTCATAGGACTTCAAGCCAGAAGCAAAACCCCAGAGACCGTCTTTTCTTGAGGAGAACATTCTCACATCCACATGTGTTTTTTAATGGGAGGAAAGCCCATCAGCACATTATAGACACTAAAAATCACAAGTGCAAACATTTTTTTTAATGAGGAAGAAAAAGAGCCAGAGTATTAAGTTGCCTTTGAAACATTTGTCACTCGACCTCCAGGCTGAAAGGAACAAGATCATCTGCTCTGTCCCCCTGCCTGTGGTCATAACAAAATTTGAACCTCGAAATCCATGATCCAGACAGATCATGCTATAGTTACTAATCAAAGAAAATAGGATACCCTTACCTGAGTATTCCAGTATTTAGCATCATTTCTAGCCAAAAAGCTCTTCCGTACCGTCATTAAGCATAAGTCTTAATTAAATTCCTAAATGCAGCCATTCCCCTGCTAGATACCGAACAGAGTTAAGAGAACGATGTAGTTCTTGAGGCGCCTGGGTGGCTCAGTTGGTTAGGTGACCGACTTTGGCTCAGGTCATGATCTTGCAGTTTGTGAGTTTGAGCCCCGCATCGGGCTCTGTGCTGACAGCTCAGAGCCTGGGGCGTGCTTCAGATTCTGTGTCTCCCCCTCTCTCTACCCCTCCCCTGCTCATGTTCTGTGTCTCTTTCTCAATAATAAGTGTTAAAAAAATTTTTTTTAAAGAGAGAACAATGTAGTTCTTGAGCCCTGGGAGTTTACAATCTCAACCAAATAGCCCCACAGTTCCACAAAACACATAGATGAACTCCATACTAGAAAGTTATGAAGCAGAAAGTTATGAAGCAATGAGGGACAAGAGTCAGAGTAATAATTATTTGTGCTGGGTGTCATCAAATA
Organism: Acinonyx jubatus; assembly: GCF_027475565.1. Taxonomy (NCBI): domain Eukaryota; kingdom Metazoa; phylum Chordata; class Mammalia; order Carnivora; family Felidae; genus Acinonyx; species Acinonyx jubatus. The sequence continues at coordinate 210,137,936 of NC_069380.1, forward strand.
AAGTATCTATCATTAAACAAGATGGAAGTCGTTCATCATCTTCCACTCACTCTGGGAAGTTTTCCAGAACAAGGTAGCATGCTGGCACTAACTCTCTCATCATTTCATCTCCATCCTCCTGATCTTGCCCTTTTAGTTGGCCAGCATCAGATATTCCAAATGAAAGAAAGCCATTTTGCCACTGGCCTTCCTCTCTGATAGTGCCTGTCAGCCATGTCCATTAGTGTTTTTTAATTTTTTTTTAATCCTCTATCATGGGGAAAGCTGAATAGAAATCTTGTTATATTTTAACTGAGTATATAGAGTTGCCATTCATAACATGGCTCTTATCTGTGACAGTGAGCAAAGTCTTTCTTATTTCTCTTTGGAGGGGCAAGTTGATAGATTGATAGATGAATTCTTCAATGCCTGAGTTCCAAACAAGTAAGCAAAGTATGCTGCATGCCTCAGCTGTTCTGTAAAGTGAGAATGAGTAACACAGCAGTAATCTAGCTCCTGGGATGTCTGGATATCTGAGAAAGACTCTAAAGCTCTCAGACCGAGGCTACTGGGAGAAAGCTACCAAAGTTAAATGCTAAGGCTAGGCTGCCCTGGGATTTTGCTTGCGGTATCCACATAACTCAAGCATATCACACAGTGGTTCTATCTTCCTTGCCACAAACCAATGGTTCGTAATGCAAATGAGGAAAGCTGAGGGTGTTGGGCAACATTTCTCAAAAGTCTTTTGAAAAAGACATGACCCTTAACCTCTCACTCAGTTGAAGGGGAGATGGAGGAAAGGGAAATTTTGATGGCTTTCTGAAAAGGTAAGAAGAGAGACGGGTCCAGGACACCCAGAGACGGGTCCATCATAGCAGGAACAATGGCAACTTGTCTAATTAATAATAAGACCCTCAAATGAAACTTATCCAGCTGGGCCCCTGTTGATCATGGACAGGGGAAAGAAATTGCCTGGGCATGCTACATGGGTAGGCCAAAGGTTAGAGAACATTATACATTTGATGAACACTTTACAAGTGATCTACATGCAATAAAAACAGATACTATTTGTTTTAATTCAACTTTCTGTTGAATTAAAAAATGAAAAATCTGTAATTTAGGGGGCACCTGGGTGGCCCAGTCAGTTAAGTCTCTGACTTCAGCTCAGGTCATGATCTCATGGTTCGGGAGTTCAATCTTCACATCGAGCTCTGTGCTGACAGCTCAGAGCCTGGAGCCTGCTTTGGATTCTGTGTCTCCTCTCTCTCTGCCCCTCCCTCACCTCTCAAATATAAACATTAAATTTTTTTTTTACTCTATAATTTAGGATAACAGCAAGAACTTCCATAATCCAATGGACATCACAACCTCTTCAACACCAAAAGGCACAGTTCTCATTCTTACTGGCAGACACTCCCAATGTCTGCTCTTCTGTACTGGGCCTGCCTTCATGGAATTCACACTTGGTCACTTGCTTATTTTAGCCTTGAGGAAAGTTAAGTTGAAAATCTAAATCCTTATCCTAGTTGAAATCTGAGGAAATGCAAAGGTCAAGTGGCTTATTAAGAACAGTGAGGCAGCACATCAGGGAGAGAGCCAGAACCCAGTTATGTGCTAGGCCGAAGCATTGCCATAATATCTGACATATTTCTTTCTCCCTATGCTGGGGTTTGCCCTAAGTTTTTCAAATAACTATCTCTATCCTGGGCTCAGCTCCACCCCTATAGCAATACCTACTAGGATTAACTCAGATCTTATAGCCTCGAGTGTGGCTGCCGACAAACAGAGGTAGATTTTTTTCTCTCTCTCATCACCTAACACATAATGCATCATTAAACAAAAGCAGTCCTGAGAAGATTGTTAAGTCAACTTATGACCCCTCATTTGTCTTCCATACCACAGCAACTGGCTGCCCTTTTAATGACTGCAGCAGCAGTGGAGGCTAAATGCAGGCACCACAGTGCTGATACGTGGCACTCATTTATTTACACAAGCAAACCTCAGCAAGGAAGGCCATGTGGGGCCTGCTGGTGGGGAGCAACAAGGTAGAGGAGGACTCCATGGAATTGGCCTGTTGGAATTGGTGGCTGTGGAGCACAAGCAAATGATAATGACTTAAAAACTCTCCCCTTGCTCATGCAGAGAATTCAGTCATCTGATATATCTACCCTCTGAATGTGTCACACACACGTCATATCCAGATGCTTCTCATCACCCTTACCCTTGATGGCTTAGTTGAGAAATACACATACATAATGACATAATTGTCCCTGGCTTTCAGATGATCAAGTGAGCAATGTCTGCCCTTGGCCTTGATTTCCACCAGTACCTGACCAGATGTACCTCTGGAAGGCTTGGTGACCAAACCCCCAAGACTGCTCTGGACACTCTCTGGCCTCTCTTCCCAGGGGTCTGTGGTCCCGTCAGGCTCAATGTTGAAGTGGGTAAATGTGTATACCAAAATCCAATGAGAGAAGGGCTGGGGCATGCAGCAGATAGTGAGGTAGGCCCAAGCCAGTACAAGGGGTGACCAAGTCAAAGGGAGATGGAGACACGGAAACATGAGAGGACAATTTCTGGCTTCATTATTTCCAAAAGGCCAAAATCAGAAAGCACACGTAAATTCTAATTTCTCCAACTTGATGACATCCTTTTAGACAACCTGAGAACTTCAGATCACTTCTCCTGAATTTCTTGAGTCATCTATAGATACGATGGCAAGGAAGAGATGAGCAAAAATCCAAGTTTAGGTGGGTTTTTTTTGGGGGGGAGGGGTGGTAGTTACTTCTTTTCATTTCTGTCTTGTATCTTAAAATAAAACCAGTCCCTTTTTCTTTAAGCAATTTCAAGATGTGGTAAGGACTGAGCTAAGATCCAGAACCCTAATTCCTAGTTCTAGCATTTTTGATTTATTCAATCACTGTGAAGAGTCAGCAGCTTAATTTTGTTCAATTTTTAATTCAGAGTTTCCCAAGCTGTATTCCACAGAGGAAGAATTCTTTAAAATGTAATGCATGACTCTAGAAATAGCAGTAATGTGTCTAATAAGTTTACAAAATGCTAGGTTGAATAAAGTCAAGCAGTTCTCTTTACTGCCAGATAATTATCATAACAGCTAACTTTTACTGAACATCTCCTACATGCTAAGAGATATGTAAACACTTAAGTTCTACTGCATTTAGTCCTTACAAAACTTTCATAGATAAGTCCTGTTATTATCCCCTGAAAGAGACTCTGACTAACCCTTTAACAGAATGGAGATATCTTGGTCAATTGATTAGGTCAAAATTCCAGAAAATGTTGGGGCAGACAAGCTCTTAGTAGGGGTCCAAACCAGAACTGCCTAGTTACGACATTTATCTTATTGATATGTTCAGCCAACTAATCCTGGAAAAAAAGCTTTGCGCTCTACTTTGTGTTTTTAATTGACTTGGTAGCTCTACAAGTTGAGTACATAGACTGGAAAGAGCAATGAGAGACTATGAATGAGAAGACTAAGACAATGTTCTTCAGGGTGATGGAGGAATAGAACCCACACCTAGAGAGGGAATGAGATGGCAGAAGATGAAAGGAGAAAGGAGGAGAAGGTACATGAGGCAACAAGCTAACTGTCCCTCGTTTCTTAATCCAGTCTTTAAGCCAGAGCTAATACAACATGACTCAGATCAAGTGGATCAGGAGTTCTGATAAGTCATTGACTCAGATAAAGTTAACTGTGTTCCAGCAATTAATAAAAAGGCCTGTTATGCCAAAGGAGCATCTAAACAAGCTGGATGTTAAGGATGAGGGTCCTACTTCAGAGACCAGTCCGTTCCAAGCACATCAGCAGCCAAACCATGTAATAAAAGATCTACTAATGTAATGTTTTTTTAACTAGCACACAACATAAAATGTGATGACTTTGATAAATAATAGTAATAAATGTAGCAAAGCTTCATCTACCCAGTTTCATCAAATAAAAAAAATATGTCTCATATCAGCAAAGTTTCCAGGTTCTTAAACATTATTTCTCTAAGTATCAAAGTTTTTGAATAATATAAACACTTTTGATGGAAGTGCTTGTAAAATTAGCCACATACATTCCTGCCTTGGTAACATAAGTATGCTGAATGTGATATTAACTTATTACGATTCTCCATATGTAAGGCTATGACAATAGCCAGTCCAGTAGGCTTCATTGCTATTGAAAAGTGTACTGGGGGGCACCTGGGTGGCTCAGTCGCATAAGTGTCCAGCTCTTGATTTCAGCTCAGGTCATGATCTCATGGTCATGAGATCGAGTCCCTGCAGCAGGCTCTGCACAGAGTGTGAATCCTGCTTGGGATTCTCCCTCTCCCTCTGCCCTGTCCCCATGTGCACATGTGCACTCTCTCTCTCTCTAAAGGGAGAGAAGAGAAGAGAAGAAGAGAAGAGAAGAGAAGAGAAGAGAAGAGAAGAGAAGAGAAGAGAGAAGAAAATAAAAGAAAAAAGAAAAGGAAAGTGTATTGGGCTCTTTACACAATGCTGACACCAGACTTCTATGTTTCTAGATATTCTCACTTCTTCCATTCTGATAGAACATGAGCTGGGACCCACTTCCTTTTCTGAAATGCTTCCTTCCCTTGGCTACTGATTGTTCTGCATCTCCTTATCTAGCCATTCCTGTTGGTGACTCCAGGGTTCTCAACAGCTAAAGAACTAAGCCTAAATGTTTCAGGGTGGTGAAAAACACTATTATTAGCCACACTCCCAAAAGAACTTTATGCCTTACTCTTTACAAAATCTCTTAGATTCTCTGAGCATGCCATGAAGTACCTTTACACATTAGCCCCTGGGTTTGGAATGCCCTCCACATGAGTCTTGTCTCATCCAAAGCAAACTCCTACTCAACTTTACTGGACATTCTCAGATTACCCTCTCCAGATCCACCTTCTACCCTTCTTCAACCAGCTCTGTGCCCTGTGAGCCTGGCATATATGGACAACATCAACTGGGTCCCCTTGCCCTCTGGTTTCTGGTTGGTTCAGCAGATGAGAGGGTAGAAGGAGATAATGGTCAGGATGTGAGAGGCTGCACTCCTCCACCAGATGCCACAGGTGGTTCTCCCCAACAGCCACAGACCTCATGGGTGCTAGAAACCTCTCCCTCCTCTTGCCCCTTCTAGTCTAGGGGCTGTAACAGCTTCCCACATTTGCAGGCCATGAGGTTCTTTGCCATTGTTTGTTGATTTTCCTTAATTCCACACTTACCTTTGTAATCATCCCTTTACTGAGTTCTCTTTCATTTCCTTTCAGTGTGTCTTTTATTTCCTCCCAGGATCCTAATGGACACATCAACTTTCTGTGAGCCACTCAAACTTGTTCTTGCTGCATCCTTCCCTGAACCACCCAATTCCTCCTTTCTTCCACAAGTACACTTAGTGCACATATTATCTCACTCACCAGTCTATTTTACTCTTTTGCATGCCTCCATACCCTGACATTCCACAAGCCCCTTAATGCACAAACCGTATGTTAGGTACCTTAGTTTTCCTAGAATCTAGCCCTGCATCTAACACAGAGACTGTACTCACTTGAGTTGACTCCACTGTCACCTGTCACTACCTGTTACTTTCACTGTGCCTACTTCTAGATGCCATCTTCTTCTCTCAGACTTACTACTATTAATGTTCTGTAAGCTGGAGAAAGAAATCACAAAGCTCATTATAACTGTACTTAAAATGGGGGTAAACAGTTTCTGAGTGAGGATTTGAGAGATTCTCCTATAATAAAATTAATAAATTAGATGTTTGCTTTAGCTGCTCAAAAGCCTTTTTCACATACTTTTTGCTTTTGACTGGGTCTAATGTAGTTGAGATTGCCATAAAATTGATTCAGCAGGTACTTCTAAGAGAAAGACTTCCAGATTTTGACACCCAATACAGGATTCTCATGCTGAAACAAATAATTCTCAGCCAGTAAATGAATGAACCTTTTTCTTTTCTTTTTTTTTATGTTTATTTATTTTCAGAGAGAGAGCATGAGCAGGAGGGGCAGAAAGAGAGCGAAACAGAGAATCCAAAGCAGGCTCCACACTGTCAGAACAGAGCCCGATGCAGGGCTTGAACTCATGAACTGTGAGATCATGATGTAAGCCAAAATCAAGAGTTGGACACTGCCAAACATTTTTTCTTTTAATAGATTTTTTTGCCATCAAGTTTGCTAAACACACACACAGACACACACACACACACACACACACACACACAATAAAACTAAATATTATCTCCCCTACAAGAAGCTTAATTCCCTACACATTTTGAACACTGTTTATTAAAGGAAATTAAGGAATTATTGGAAGATTTCAGGTGTGATAATAGTATTATAGCTGTGTTTTTAAAAAGAGTTCCAGTACTGGCAGAGTAATTTGTATTAGATTAATTTTTCAAAAAGAAATTAAACTCTCTAAACAAAAAGTTTTAAATTTTTTTTCAACGTTTTTTATTTATTTTTGGGACAGAGAGAGACAGAGCATGAACGGGGGAGGGTCAGAGAGAGGGAGACACAGAATCGGAGACAGGCTCCAGGCTCCAAGCCATCAGCCCAGAGCCTGACGCGGGGCTCGAACTCACGGACCGCGAGATCGTGACCTGGCTGAAGTCGGACGCTTAACCGACTGTGCCACCCAGGCGCCCCTAAACAAAAAGTTTTAAAAAGAACTAATTGAAGACAATGGGAAGTGACCAAAAAAGAGGCCAAAAACAGAGGAAATTTGATCCTTGAAAAACTGGACCACATTTCATAAAAACTAAATGTATATGGTTTTCTTCTAAGGGTACTCCTTGTCTTGGGGTATCTAGGACTCAAGCAGAAAGTCACAGCCTTCTTGGCTTTAGAGGTCAGAGGGTGTAGTTCAGAGCTGATATTGAGGACATACAATGAGGGAGTAAATCCTGGGCAGAAGAGAGCCACAGAGAAGGGAGCATTCCAACCTGTTTCATAAACTTCTGTCCTTAGTTGATTTTTTTAATGTTTATTTATTTTGAAATTGGAAGAGAGAGAGAGAAAGCAAGCCGAGGAGGGAGAGAGAGAGATGGAGGGAGAGAATCCCAAGCAGGACCTATGCAGTCAGCACAGAGCCTGACGTGGGGCTCGAACTCACAAACTGTGAGATCATGAACTGAGCCAAAATCAAGAGTCAGATGCTCAACTGACTGAGCCACCCAGGCGCCCCGAGTCCTTAATTGATTTCTAAACTGCACATATACAAGAAAGACACCAAGGAATCCAGTAGAAAGCAACAGCTGGAAAGCTGAAGAAGCTAAGGAACATTTAAATTGCTGCCTTCTAGAGTTTGTAACTTGAGAAATATCTCAGGCTTTCTGGTAAAACCCCATATGGGCCACACCTTAGAAGTAAAGTCTATACCAAGAGACTAAGGATTCATCCTAAAACTGAAAGTAACCCAAAACATAATCACCTTAATAAAAAATAAAACCAAGCTTCCAAAAGTTCAAAGTGGGTGGTCAGTAATTTAACTGCCTGCTGGAACAAAAATCACTCTTCAGGGGAACATAACTGAATACACTCTCTATAATATCATCCACAACATCCATTACAAACTCAAAAAAAGTAGACATTCAGGGGCAGGAGAGATCATCTATAGTCAAGAAAATAGTGAGTAAAAAGTGACCCTGAAATGATCCAAATGTTGAAATCAGCAGATAAGAACTTTAAAGCAGATTTATATACGTTCAAAGACTTAAAGAAAAAGATGACAAAAAGAAGGACCAAATGAGAAATCAGCGGAGAAATGTAAGGTTTAAAAAAGAATAAGTGGATATTCTGGAACTAAAAAGTACAATATTGAAAAAAGAAATATTCACTGGATAAGTTTAAAAGCAAATTGAGTCCATGATCTTAAAGATATCAATAGTGGGGCTCCTGGGTGACTCAGTCAGTTAAGCGGCCAACTTTGGCTCAGGTCATGATCTCATAGTTTGTGAGTTTAAGCCCTGCTTCAGGCTCTGTGCTGACAGCTCAGAGCCTGGAGCTTGCTTCGGGTCCTGTGTCTCCCTCTCTCTCTGTACCCCTCTCCTTGTGCTCTGTCTCTCTCTGTCTCTCAAAAATGAATAAATGTTAAAAAAATTAAAAATTAAAATAAGCAAATAAATAAAAATTAATTTTAAAAAAGATATATCAATAGTAAATATCTCAATCTAAAGAACAGAAACTATACAAAGTGAACATACAAACCCCAACTGTAATTTCTGTATATTCTACTGTATATTCTACCAACAAAAAACTGAAGATGAATTTTTTATTCTACTTACAACAGTATCAGAAGACATAAAATTATTAGCAATAAATTTAACCAAAGACATGCAAAACCGCCACACAGAAAACTACAAACATTATTGAGAGAAATTAAAGATGACTCAAATAAATGGAGAGATATATGGTCACAGATTGGAAGATTTAGTGTTTTTAAGATGTCAGTTTTTCCCCAAATTGGTCTACAGATCAATACAATCCAAATCAAAAATCCCAGCAAGTTTCTTTTTTTTAGAAATTGACAAGTTGATTCTAAAATTTATACAGAAAAAAGAAAGAACTTAGGACATGCAAAACTTCCCTGAAAAAGAAAAGCAAATTAGAGGACTTGTGTTATCAGATTTCAAGATTTACTGTAAAGCCACAGTATTCAAGACAGTATAGAATTGGTATATATACAAATAAATAGATTAAAGGAACAGAATAGAATCCAAAATCCACACTAATATCGTTATCTGGGTTTTGACCAAGGCATTTAATTCACAGTGGGAAAAACAGAATTTTTTCAACACACGGTAATGGGACAAATTTATTTTTAAAATATGGGAAAAAACTAAAACTTGATTCCTATCTCTCAGCATATACAAAAATTCATTTGATAAGGATCACAGACCTAAACATAAAAGCTAAAACTATAGGGGTGCCTGAGTGGCTCAGTCAGTTAAGTGTCCGACTTCAGCTCAGGTCATGATCTCACAATTCGTGAGTTTGAGCCCCACGTCAGGCTCTGTGCTGACAGCTCAGAGCCTGGATCCTGCTTTGGATTCTGTGTCTCTCTCTATCTCTGCCCCTCCCATGCTCACGCTCTGTCTTTCTTTGTCTCAAAAATAAATAAACATTTAAAAAAAATTTTTTAAGCTATATAAAGCTGTGAAAGAAAACAGGATATCTTTTTATCTTTGGGATTAGCAAGTTTTATTAAAGAGAATACAAAAAAGCAACACACATTAAAAAAAGACTTCATCAATATGAAAAAAAAAAACCTCTGCCATCAAAAAGTATCATTAAAAATACCAAGAAGTGAAAAGTTGAAAGAAAATGTTCATTATACATATTTCTGATTTACATTCAGAATATTTAAAAAGAACTTTTAAATTCAATAACAAAAGTAATAAATAACCCAATTTAAAACTGGGCAAAACACTTCATCAGACAAGTTACAAAAGTAAAGTAAGCCAACAAGCACATGTAAAGAGGCTCAAAATCACTAGTCACCACGGGAATACAGTTTAAAAACTACAATGAGGTACCATCCTACACCCATCAGAATAGCTAAAAGTAAAAAGTTGACAACCCCAAACGTAGATGAGATTTTAAAACAACTGTAACTCTCATACATTGCTAGTGGGGATTTAAAACAATATTACTTTGGCAGATTTTTAGAAAGTTAAACATAGACCTATGCTGTGACCCAGCAATTTCTTTCTTACATATTTACCCGATGAAAATGAAAGCATATGTCCATAAAAAGACTTGTACAAGAATGCTCACTGCAGCCTTAGTCATAATAGTCCCAACCTGAAAAAAAGGGTCCATCAACAGGAGAATAGATTGTAAAATTATGGCATATTTATATAATAAAATATTACTCAGCACTTTTAAAAAGAGAAAAGTGAATACATAAAACATGAAAAATCTCCAAAATGGCATATTAGTGAAAGAAGCCAGGCACAGAGTATACACTGTATGATTCCATTCATATAGTATGTGCTATATGAGTTTAAGAGCAGGTAAAACAAATTTATGATAATAGAAATAAGAGTATTTGCATCAAAAACAATAAACTACTTAGGAATGAATAAATTTAACCAAGGAACTGAAATATCTGTGCACTGAACACTTTAAGAGATTGATAAAAAGAAGCTGAAGAAGACACAAATAAATGGAAAATATCCTGTCCATTCATGGTTAGGAAGAAATAATACTGTTAAAATGCCCATACTGCCCAAAGCAAGCTATGGATTCAATGCAATGTCTACTAAAATTCCAATGGCAATGTTCATAGAAATAAAAAAAAATATCCTAAAATTTGTATAGAACCAGAAAGGATCACAAACAGCAAAAGCAGTCTTCAGAAAAAGGAACAAAGCAAGAAGCATCATACTTCCTGATTTCAAACCATATTACAAAAATATAGCAATCAAAACAGTATGGTATTAGCATAAAAATAGACACAGAAGTCAATACAATAGAATCAAGAGCCTAAAAATAAATCCACACATATATGATCAACTAATCTTTGGCAAAGGAACCAAGAATACACAATGGAGAAAGGATAGTCTCTTTAATAAATGGTGTAGGGAAAACCAGATATCCACATGTAAAAAAATGAAATTGGTTTCTATCTTACAACACTCACAAAAATTAACTCAAAATAGATTAACTTAAAATGTGAGGCTGAAACCATAAAACTACCAGATTAAAACATAGGAGAAAGGTTCGTAGACATTAGTCCTGGCAATGTTTTTTTTGGATATGACAATAATATCAAAAGCCCAAGCAGCAAATGCAAAAACAAACAAGTGAGACTATATCACATCAAAAAGCTTCCGCACAGCAAAGGAAACAGCGACAAAATGAAAAGGCAACATATGGAATTGGAGAAAATATTTGCAAACCATTTTTCTGTTAAGGGGTTAATATGCAAAATACATAAGGAACTCATACAAGTCAACAGAGAATAATAATAATAATCTAATTTAGAAATGAGCAAAGGACCCAAATAGACATTTTTCCCAAACAGTTCATACAGATGGCCAACAGGTACAATGAAAAGGTACTCAACATCACTAATCATCAGGGAAATGTAAATCAAAACCACAATGAGATATTACTTCACAATTCTTAGAATGGTTATTATTTAAAAAACAAGGGGTGTCTCCATGGCTCAGTGGATTAAGCATCTGACTCTTGATTTTGGCTCAGGTCATGATCTCATGGTTCGTGAGATCAAGCCCCACTTCAGGCTCTGTGCTGACAGCATGGGGTCTGCTTGGGATTCTCTGTCCCTCCCCTGCTTGAGCGCTCTCTCTCTCTCTCTCTCCCTCTCTCTCTCAAAATAAATAAACATTTAAAAAATAAAAACTAAATGGGGCACCTGGGTGGCTCAGTCAGTTGAGTGTCCAACTTCAGCTCAGGTCATGATCTCACCGCTTGTGGATTTGGGCCCTGCATCGGGCTCTGTGCTGACAGCTTGGAGCCTGGAGCCTGCTTTGGATTCTGTGTCCCTCTCTCACTCTGCCCCTCTTCCGCTCTCTGTCTCTCTCTCTCTCAAGAATAAATTTAAAATATTTTTTTAATTTTTTAATAAAAAGTAAAAAAATGAAACAAAAATCAAGAGATAACAAATATTGTCAAGGATGTGGAGAAAAGGGAACAATTGTGCACTGTATGTGGAATTGTAAATTAGTACAGTCATTATGGGAAACAGTATGGAAATTCCTCAAAAATTAAAACTATGACTACCATATGATCCAGAAATCTCACTTCTTGGGTATATGTCTGAAGGAATATCTTGAAGAGACATCTGCCAACCCATGTTCATTGCAGCATTATTCACAATAGCCAAGACACAAAAAACACCTAAGTATCCATTGATGAATGAATAAAGAAACTGGTAGATATACAATGAAATATTATCCAATCATAAAGAAGAAGGAAATCCTGCCATTTGTGATAATATAGGTGAACCTAGAGAGCATTATGCTAGAAAAATAAGTCAAAGACAAATGCTCTATGATCTCACCTCTAAGTGAAATCTAAGAAAGTCAAATTCATCGAAACTGAGTTGAATGGTGATTGCCAGGGGCTGAGGATGGGAGAAATGGATGGGGAGATGTTGGTCAAAAGGTACAAACTTTCAGTTATAAGATGAATATGTTCTGGGGATCTAATATATAGCATGGTGACTATAGTTACCAATACTATATTGTATACTTGTATAAAATAATAAAGAGTCTTATATGTAGATACAAACTAAAATATTTACAGATGAAATAGAGGACACCTTGGATTTGCTTCAAAATTATCAGGAGTTGGGGATGAAGGTGGGGGAAAGTTTATAGATTAAATTACACTGAGTTGTTGAAGCTGAGTGATGGGGGCATGGAGCTTCAATACTTCGTGCTCCCTCTTTTTATATATATTTTAAATTTCCCACATAAAAAGTTTTCTTTATTGGGGTGCCTGGGTGGCTCAGCTGGTTGAGCATCTGACTCTTAATTTTGACTCAGGTCATGATCCCAGCGTCACGGGGTTGAGCTCTGTGTCAGGCTCCACACTGATGGGGCTTGCTTAAGATCCTCTCTCCCTCCCTCCCTCTCTCTCTCTTAAAAAAAAGTTTTCTTTACTAATCAGTTCCCTAAATGAACAACTCCAGCCTGGAAAATAATGGAAATTTTCCACAGTTGGTGCGATTAGAACGTATGAAAATACTAACAATCAGGTCAACATTCATGTTTTGTTCAGTCTAGTTCTTTGTCTTCTATCATCAATCAAAAATTTTTTTAAATTTTAAATCAATAATTTTTTTAAAGACATTTATAGATCTGAAATATCATGCTAAAAGAATAGGGCAACATACCAAATGATCACCACACTCTCAGTCCCATTTGGAATCCATCATAATGAACTTATCTGAATCATTCTGGAACATATTTTAAGACAGCCTTTGAAAACTATGCAAATAATGAGTTTCATATGCTTACTAACTACCAGGAAAAATAGTCATTCCTTGTAATTATCCTGAAAGTATGCCTTCAGGTCTACAGTTTGAGAATTCAGTTAAGTCTTCAAATTTCAAGAAATGCCCATAGTTTTCACAAGGTTGGATCATGCTACATATTATTATACATTTTGAAGAGACTGGTCTTTTTAAGTCTATCTCATTAAGAAAAGTTTTTTATCCCCTTGAGCAATTAAAAGATACTCCATTTCTTTCTTAAAATCTGTAGAGCTAACATACACTCTGCTAATGTGAGGAGACTCATTACTCTTAAGAAAGTTACCAAAACAGTGACAGTATTCTAGATGCAGATGGGTCATGATTTTGAATCATGGCAGTAGTTCCAATATTTTAAAAGGTAGAATAAGACTGAACTCAATAAACATATTGGCCACAAAAGAAGAAATTCCTGGTATAGCCCAAAAGAATTACAGAATTACAAAATTCCACAACATGAGGGAATTTAGAGCTCCTTCAGTCCAACCAGCGTATTATGTAAATGAGAAACTGAAGCCCACAACTGTTGCCTGATTCACTTGAAGTCACGCAGATATCAGGACCTACAACCAGAACTAAAGACTCCAGACTCCAAACCAGCACCATCATCAGTGTTAACTTGCTTATCAAGCAAGGCACCTCCCTAAGGACCGAATTCACACGCAGGGATAGAACACCAAGGATATCAGCCTCTTTCAAAGACTAACATGACTTCTCTAACATAAGATTTCCAAGAACTTATCTGCATATCAGGAGGAAGAAAAAAAAGAACGCAAAAGTTTATCCTAGCAAACACGTTTTTAATTGTCAGGGAAATAGGATCAAGGCAGAGGAGGGGGGCAATAATATTGGATACCAGATTCTTCAATTGTTAAAGAGAGCTCTAGGGCTGCTAAAAAAATAAAAATAAATTTTAAAATTTTTTAAAAAGAAGAAGAAAAAGAAAAGACAAATTGTAAATTGAAATAAGCTAGAAAAAAAAGGGCTTAGCCTCATTAAGTCCACTGCTCATAAAGCCAATTCATCATCATTTAAGAACCTGCTATGTTATTTTAAGAGCTGAGACAGGGAACTTAAAGGGGGAAAGTCCTAATTAGACACTGTGTTCTCAAAGAACTGAGATGTCAAAAATTCTCTGTCAAATATCACTGTCATCTGATGCAAGGACCCTCCCCCACTCCCCGGGCATAACGAATGCATTAAGGAGGTTGGCAGTCAGCTCACATTCTTCCTCTCCACCCACGTTCTTGCATTCATACTGGGAGATTTCAATGTCCCTGTGCATTATTCATTCATCCAACACCATAGCCTCTTGGTTCCCTGACTGCCATTATCTGACAAATTTCATCTGCACTCAATTTCAACTCACTCTCATGCACATGCCCTAGACCAATGCTTCTCAGACTTTAATGTGCATACAATTCACCTAGGAATCTTGTTCAAATGCAGATTCTGATTCAGTAGGTTTGAGGAATGGGGCACCAACATTCCTCATTTCTACAATCTCCTAGTTGATACTAATGCAGCTACTCCATGACCACTGTTTGAGGAGTAAGACCCTAGACCTCGTCATCACCTGGAACTGCTCTACTTTCAAAATCCTTGAAAATCTCTTATTGACTATAGTCTCCTACTTCCTACTTCCTTCTGGGGGTAGAACAAGTTCATTGAATTCAAATTTCCATCTTCACTCACCCCCTTTATGCTTATTCCAGCGAAGTGCTAAAATGGAGCAATTCCCAAAAAAAGGATGAGGCAGGCAGATACCGTGTTATCCAGGTGGAGGAGCCAGTGGGAAACTGGAAGCGGGGCCTGCCACTCAGGAGAGAGGTTGCAATTGGAGATACAAATTTAGGTGCTATCCACAGAGATGAACATCCCACCTAGACAAGTGGATGTGCTGCCCAGAAGTGGTGTTTAGAGAGAAAAGGGCCAAGGGAAGAACCCTGGGAAACATCAGTATTTGTGGAGCAAGTGGAAAAGAGGATTCATGAAAGGACACTAGGGGGGACCCCAGTGGGCAGAGAACTTGGAGACAGTGGTGTCTTGGAAGCCAAGGGAGGGGCAAATTTCAAAACAGGAGACCTTTCCAAACTACTCCCCTGTGAAATCCTTCCGGTCAAGCCAGGTTATTTTGCTCATTATTCCCTAAATGTGTCTAATGGCATTCCAACTTCTAAGCTTGGAGTCACTTAGCTTCACTTAGGAGGCTCATCTGTCCCCATCTCTTCTTAACTATCCTTCCAGAGACACCCACACAGACACTAAATTGTCCTCACTGGACCCAGCACAATGCCTTGACCAAAGGAAGGCCTCGATAAATGCTTGATGGTATCCACACAGATTCAAACAGTAACCATCTTCAGGCTTAACTATACACATGGTGATAAACTGGGTCAAGTGGTCAATAAAAATACATGTGCACCTAGAGAGCATATGAACTACACCTGAAATCTGTTCTACCCAAGAAATTCTTGGACATAGGGTTGACATAAATACATGTCACTGCTGAGCAGAGAGAAGGAAAACTGTCCTAAAATTGAAATGCATGTAACTTGTATGGCAACACTGGGCAAATCTGACACAGGGCCATTTGCTAATGAAATCAAATCTTCAAGATCTTTATGACAGGATAGAAACAAAGCCATCTGACTTCGGTGAGTGGGTAATTATCTCACACAGAGATAACAGGAAAAGGATAGAATAAAGGAAATAATTAATAAAGATCTCCAAATTTAGACCAATTGTCAAATTGTTTATTATACCAAAAAAAAAAAAAAAAAAAAAAGATATCCCCTGTTCATCTCCTCCCTGCCTCTAATCACAGCCCGTGGGAGCAAGATTTTCAGAAATTTACGAAATGAAGCAAATTCACTCCAGGGGGGGAAAGAATCAGAAAATAAATACTAATCCAAAATAATTTCTTACAGCTTGAGCTACTTTCAAATTTCACAACTGGGAAGAGGACTGAGTCCCTAGCAATATATTATTCTAGTTCCTCTCTTTTAACAATTGGCTGGGCCCCAGGAAGGGTGTCATTTAAAACTGCTACTGCCTGCTCGCTTGCAGGGCTATGGGATCTTCTGCTCTCAGCTACTGGGGCTATTTTCTTTGGACACTATCACTCAAAGCGCTTAAGCTTATAAAACCCCTTTACAATCATTTTTCATAACTCCCAAGAGCAACTCAGTGCGGTTTTCTCCATTTCACAGATTAAAGTCTCTGGCACACAAGGTGGCATGCCCCAAGGTCACCAATTGTTTTAATGCCCATTAATTAATATTTATTGAACCACTACCTTGGGCTCCTCCACCACATCCACCCACACGGGCAGCAGCATCAATGGCCAGGCCTCATGAACCAGAAATCTACCCTTGGACTTTAAAAACCTGTGGCTGCTGTCAGCATCGAACACCAGAGTCCTGTGTTAGCGCAGTGGCCAACAAAGCTGGCCAGGCCCTGTCTGCCTCCCTTCTCCCAAGCTGGAAGGCTGAACACACGGGCATTCTCTTCTGGCTCCTGTCAAATTATGTGAGATGCAGAGTCCTTTTGCTGCTTGCTCTACTCGTGAAATAGAGCAAGGCTTCGTGTAAGGGAGTTGAAGTTTCTGAAATCACTGTGTTGCTCTAGCCGTGGGGTGATCTGACTAAAGCAATGTCTCCTGAGCAGAGCTCTCCGAGAAAGAATGAATCCTGACATATGGGAGGTTCTTTCAACTGAGGCTCTTTCATATGTCAGGCTCCTCCTGACAGCAAAATACCACCTTTAGGTTCATTTATGTGAGCCTTCCTTTTCTAGATCCTTCCTTTAAATGTGATATCCTGGTAAGGCCCATCTGCTGAACCCCAGTATCTTTGTGTAAATGAGTTCTTCACCAAGTAGAAAAAGACAGATGCTGAGACCCTGAGCGCCCAGGAGAACCAGGGGAGAAAGCAAAAAAAAAAAAAAAAAAAAATCAGAGCTTTCATCCTCTACAATTTTGCCATGTGCTCCTTCACTTACGGTAAGGAGTATAATTGTGGGAGCTAATGCATGTTCTTTCTGCAAGCTAGACTGGTCATATATCCACAGTCCATATTTTATGTGATCTGATAATTCTAAAAAGAAGTTAAGGGGCGCCTGGGTGGCTCAGTCTGGTAAGCATCCAACTTCAGCTCAGGTCATGATCTCACAGTTCGTGGGTTCGAGCCCCGTGTCAGGCTCTGTGCTAACATCTCAGAGTCTGGAGTCTGCTTCAGATTCTGTGTCTCCCTCTTCTGTCTGCCCTCCTCTGCTTGTTCTCTCTCTCTCTCTCTCTCTCAAAAATAAATAAACACCAAAAAAAAAAAAGAAGTTAAGTTGTGTTTTCATTGTGAAGAATTTGGCCAAATGTACTAAAATGCCCTCTACTCCATTAAGTGACAATAGATGTGAAAAAAAGTAAAACAGCTTAGCCTTTCAATTGTGAAATACATTTCCACACTGCATTGCTATTTTAGTCATGCATATTTGAGTATATTGTCACCCTTACTGCAAAATATCTTTCTAACTGAAATTACATCACTGTACACAATGGAAATGGAAAAAACAATAATTGTCTTTCAAAAGGTCAAAATGAAACCTACTGCCTGGAAAAGTCCTTTCTCATAGGTACTGTGGCTCTTCTTTAAACATTTTCAGATTGCACCTATTCTGCAAAAAAATAGTATTTTTTGCAATTAAGCAATCCACACCTGCAAACATGTGAAAATCACAAGCAAATGGACAATTATTTACAATCAAACAAAAAAGTACTTTAACCGGGAGATTCCCAATTTTTTAAAACATTCTAATTTGGCACAACTAATTGAGTTAAAAGTTGTAAGAATAATCTATTTCAAAGGATTCTTCCTCTGTATTTCAAGAAAAGGGAAGTAACTATATTTTAGATTTCAGTACATCTTTATTTAAATGTGTTCTGAAAGCCAATTGGTATTTCTTTAGCTGGAAAAAAGAATGGCTTTTAATAAGCCATTCCTCTTGCAGTGCCACTGTCTGCTGATTACATTTTCCTAATAAAACTAATCTTATTAATATGTTGGCATGTGAACTCATTATTTTTCTGCTGTTAAAAGCCAACTTGTGGTTTGCTTTTACTCTTTCAAATACAATTAGCAAAGCTCTCCAGTGCCTGAAAGGGTCTTTTCATTCAGACAAATTATTCCTGGGCTGGTTTTAAAGAAAGGGGGTGAGGACAAAAAGGGGTGATGGCTGGTGCACGGGGAAGAGTCTCCTCCATTCTGATGTATCTCTGGAAGACACGAAAACTTGCCTGTGCACAGTCTCACCAGAAGAGGGGCCAACAGGGCTTGCACCCATCAGCTGCGGGTTTTTTCTTACATTACTTTCACCAAAGAGCTAATTTTTAAAAATCTCAATCAGAGTGCACAGAGTCAATTAAATGATACTATTTTAAGACAAGAGGGGGTGAAGTGTCTGGCAAAGATTTTATTGATGATCTGATAACTTTTCAACTGATGTCACTTCCCACACTGTTCCTGTGCAAAACCAGTGTCAAAATACAAGCTGGTTTAGACAGCTTTACTGCTAGGCCATCCCCTCATTGAAGGAATTGAGAGTTGTTTTTCAACATTTCGGACTTTCCAAAATGTAATGTCTGCCTATCTAAACAATGATTTATTAAACTTGTCTCTGTTCAAATACCTTGGCTAGATACATCAGCTGCTCTCCAGCTTCCCTTTTCATTTTTGAGTGTCAGAGGGAAACCTGGAAGACAGGAAATGCCCAAATACATATCCCACCTCCCTAACAATACCGTTGCGCACCAAACACTGCCAGAATATTTGTTTAATTAGTTAAATTTTCAACTTTTAAATAAGGAGAAAAAACAAGCTATGGGTGGCCTGTAACCTCAAACGAGCAAATATTCAAGGTTATAAAATCACCCCCTGCTCAGAATACCTGGTTAGAAATAAAAACAGCAGTTACCAAATTCTACCCCAAGTCAAGAACAGAGGTGGCATTAAGAAGCATGAAACTAAATTTGAAAGCCAAAACACTAAGGATGAAGCATTATTTCGTAGAAAAAAGACTCTACATATTCTTTATAACTAGAACACCTTTCTTTAACAACAACAAAAAGCCATTTCTGAAATTCACTGGAGAAATACTAAAAAACAGTTCTGAGCCATTCTTAAAAACTATGCTGTAATTTTGTGCTTGTAAAAGTACACTTGTAGCTGTATCTTTGTTAATGCAAACTGAAGACAGAACACTACAATTACTGAATTCATGTATACAAAGGTGAATTATGCATATATAAACAGTTACACATCATAGAAGAGTGACCAGTTCAAAGCTGAAGAAAAGTTGGTCCTTTGTTTTTTTAAAGCTGGAGTAATGAAAATTTCCAAGAGATTTTCCTGATGTAATATTACAAGCAGCAGAATAGTACATTGTCATAAAAGTCTCCTAAAAATGGGTGTGGGGGGTTGGGGAGCACTTGTGATGATTGTTACACTGTGATTTTTCAGTAAGGGATATGTACATTCCATACCCAGAGAAGGACAATTCTAAATTAGAAAAACACTTTCCACATGTTAATAACAGAAACCCGGAAATGGGAAAGCTTCTCAAGGTGGTGGCCCAAATATCTGGTTTTACAACAGAGGAAGCCCCAAGAGGTAAAGGGACCTGGCCAAAGGCTTTCTCGGCCCAAGTTCACTGCCCTAGTTCACAGTCAGGAACTCTGCCTTCTCTTCTATAGCTCTTTCCCAGCTGGGCTGCCTTTGGCTCTAGAGTAATGTTGTCTGCAACCCCGGAGATAACTAAGGGTTGGATCACATTCAGAGGAGACAGTCCCTACATAGGAAGGTAACTGAGCCCCACATTGGGGCCCTCTTAACATGTTTTACATCTTCAAATGTCTTTTAACTTTTTTTCTGAAATATTTTGTTTTACAATAAAAGAGTCCTAGCAGATTCTAGAAAGGGTTTTAAATTGCTACCACTGCATTGTGATAAATTACAAATAACATATCAGGACACAAATAGCTCCCATTATTTTTATTTAAATAACCCATCTTCAAACTTTTAACTGAGTCGACTTGGCTTTTTAAAAAATCTACTTTAAAACCTAAACTTCTACTTATACTGGCAACAGGATCCCTAGATGATGTTCCTGTATATATACAAAGGAATCACTTACAAGTGAAGCTGGTCCATAAGCTGTATTAGAGGAGTTTAGCCCTAGACATAAAATAGAAAAAGGTCTTCATACACCAGTATGACAAACCTGTAAAAGACAACCGTTTTCTTAGTATTACTGTCAATCTATGTCACTTGTATATAATTGCTTTTAAAGAATCACAGAAGGCAGGTATGTCTGTGAGGGGGAGAGAGTGAGCACTAAGTTGGTAAATCAAGAAAAAGCAGCCACTAGAAGGGAAACTATAACTGAATAGGAATTTCTAAAGGAGCTACAGCATTTGAGGCCAAAAGAAACATGATAGATCCCTGTCTCCAACACACACACTCTCTTTCTTCCTTGCTTTGAATATAAGATTACCCTCCTACCCCTGCACTAACAAACAAACAACAACAACAACAAAAAAAACCCAAGATGCCATCACCTTCTCTGAACATTTACACGGTACTGAGAGTCAACAATCCAGGGTGACTTCTGGTAAACCACTCTGGTAAAACGCACATTCCCTCCAAAATCCCTACCAAAACAACAATAAAAATATCTTTTAAGGTATAAACTTATAAGTGGAAAGAGTACAGGAAGGAAATAGATGAGAAATGTCAACAAAATTTTGGAAGCTGGAAAGGGGTAACCAATTCAACAGACCTGAAAAACTAAAACTAGAGTGTGCACAGGAACAGGGCAGGCATCTCCAGTAAGAAACAAAGAATTCCTGTACAGAGGTTCTAGAATTGGAAACACTAGTTACCTCTGGAGGTAGGGATGCCCTGCAGATGAAAATGGCGGGATTCATTGAAAGTCTAATAATGGATCACTTCAACTCAAGTGCACCCCACCTTCCAGCCATCACCAAACCTTACCCAGAAAAAAAATTGCCCCTTCCCAACCAGGCAGAAAAAAGGAGGTTTATTGGCTGAAGGTGTTGACACAAAAAAAGATCTGAACAGGAAGGTACCAGGCACATCTAGAGCTCAGGTGAAGCATAAAACTGAAAATCAGGTTTAAGTGGAAAGTCTGCAATCCTAAAGGTGAAGCTTCCCCACCATGGGCTCCCAGAATGTAGGAAAGGCTTATGATTCTCAAGAAGAGATTTGGAGAATTCTTTTTTCTTATATACAAAAAAAATTTTTAAGTTTATTTATTTATTTATTTCGAGAGAGAGAGAGAAAGAGTATGTGTGCAAGTGGGAGAGGGGCAGAGAGGGAGAAAGAGAGAGAGAGAGAGAGAGAGAATCCCAGGCAGGTTCCACACTGTCAGTGCAGAGCTGGGCTCTGCAGGGCTCAAACAAACAAACCACGAGATCATGTCCTGAGCCGAAGTCAGATCCTTAACCGAATGAGCCACCCAGGTGCCCCGTTGGAGGAGAATTCTTTAATGAAACTGATAAGCCTAGGAGATACAACCTCCAGCTAATCATATTTGGGATAACCCTTTGAAAAAGCTAGCTCAACATGTTATTACCCTACAATAAAGTCTACTTCTAGACACATTCCCATGCACACAGAGCTTCTAGATAGCCTCTTTCATGGCTCACCCTTAAATATAAACAGACAGCTAAGGATTACCAACAGTTTAAGAAAACCTTGTAATATGAAAGAAATCACAATATTTTTATAAGGAATCTGATGTAAGTAAAATGCAATGTAAGTTAAAGAAAACTTACAAAAAACACCTTGTGTCAGCAAAAGTAAGATACCAGAATTATAAAAAGCACCTTTGTTTTATGTTCCCTTAGAAAAAAATTCTACTTACTAAATTATGACAGTCTACCAGTTATGAAATGGATCCCGACTTCAGGTAAGTTAAATGTGTTCTAGAACTGATGAAAGGATATATGCAGAAAGATAAGATATTGAATCCAGGAAACAATGTCAGGGTACTATTTTTTAGAAAGAGAGGCACTCAGAGAACAAGAGAGAACTCTTAGAAATTTAACATATGATAGCAGAAATTAAAAATTCCAAATATCTTTGGAAGATAAAGGTGAGGCAATCTCTCAGAAAGGAAAAGAAAAATGCAGAGTTGGAAAATGGGAGAAAAAATTAGAGAACTGACTGACAAGAGCCAACATCCAACTTTAAAATTTCTGGAAAGAGCAAGCAAAGTGACCAGCACAAAGATTTTAAAAGACACACACCAAGGTGAAATCATTGTGAAACATCAGAGCACCAGTGAGCCACTTGTCTGCCTTATGGTCTCCAATTCATTTCCCTCCCTACACCTGCTTTGCTTTGCTCTAAATCATAGGAAGACGATTCTTCCAGGCTGCATTTCCCTGTCAGTTGACTTCTGGTTGGTTCAGCCAAAATAAGCACTGGTGGAAGAGTCAGGAAGTAAGGGGAAAGCCAGGATATGTCTTCCTCTCTCTCACCTCGCCTTAGGTACCATCTCTGGGAGAGGTTGTATTTCTTCCATGCTGCTAGCTCCTATGAGCAGCTCTAAGTCTTTGATCCCGTAAAACTCTTTCTTCCCTGGTCTTTCTAGCTCTGGAGGTGGTAATGGCTTTTTGCTGTTGCTAATTTCTGGCTTGTCTTACTATTCTATTTGGTGTTTTGGCTCTTTCTACACTTTAAAGTTAGTTTCTCCAATTAAATTCCTTCTGTTGAAGTATTTAATTTTTCCAGACTAGACTCTGATTAAGCAATCACCATTATGTAAAGAAAATACTAAAGTCTTCGGGATAGAGAAAAAGAAAATAACATGAAAAAGATAAATAATCAGAATGGTAACACCAAAAGCTGCAAAACAATAGAGCAATGTCATCAAAATTTGAGGGAAAATTAATCTTCAAACTAAAATTTTATACCCAGCTAAATAACTGACTATATATAAAAATAAAACAAAATGTTTTCTGATATTCAAAGTCTCAAAAGATTTTCTACTCATATCATCTTGTTCTTCAAAACTAAGGTGAAATTCAACTAAGAAAGAGATTTAATATCCACTAAACAGGGAAACTGATACAGGAGAAAACTGAAGGAATTTCCAGGTTTATACTAAAGGAAGTAATTACTCTAAACA
Source organism: Acinonyx jubatus (assembly GCF_027475565.1). Classification (NCBI taxonomy): domain Eukaryota; kingdom Metazoa; phylum Chordata; class Mammalia; order Carnivora; family Felidae; genus Acinonyx; species Acinonyx jubatus. Next base: position 210,161,132 of record NC_069380.1, read on the forward strand.
GGAGCAGGAAAACAAAGGGCTAAAAAAAATCACTAACATCATTCTAGGGAATGAGAATGAAACAGAACTACATGGAAGCAAATTTTTAAAAAGGAAGGAAATTATTAACTTTGGAGAAAAAAAGCTACACAGGAAAGGAAATGTAATCATAGAACACTACACGGTTCTGCTACATGGTTCAATATATATGGTCATAATAATAATAGCTCTTAATAAGGAGGGATAGCTATTATTCAAATTTTATTTTATGAATGTACCTGTAAGTAAAAACTATGCTACAAAATATTAGGAGGATGGGAGAAAAAGTACATATTTGTAAAGAAAGTGTGCAAAGGAGCTAAATCTTTTTCCATTTTAGGAAATGATGAGCTATATCAAATTTCTCATATCAAAAACAGCAATACCAAGAAGCTATTTTAGAAATACAGAGGGCAACACTAGAAAAAGCCAATAGAAACATTAAGGATTATTGCCTCTAAGGAATGGAAGTCAGGAATAGAAAGGAACAGGACACTCCTGTTTGTCTACAACTCATACAGTACCATAAATTTATTTTTAATTCAGTCTGTTTCTTTTTTTCACTTGTTATAGTCAATATAGAATGGCATATATTATTTTGATTTAAACAACAACAACATCAGGGAAAGAAGGTGAGCTTCACCCAAAGGCAGAGCCAACAGCTCGTGAAGCCAGCCAGTGAATGGGCTTCAGAAGTGCCAAACACAATAGAGAGAAAGGGGCAAGGCCAAGAGTGGGATTTACACGACTGAGAAGTCAGACAGGCTGCCAGAGGGGAAGAGATGTCTCCAACACTGGCTCAGCCTAAACTGAGAAATAGTAGCAAGGACAAATTTGAGTCTACCTCTTAAAGACAGTGTGAAAACACTAGGAATTGGAAAGACTAGACTGACTCCCTAGCCCAGAATGAAGGAAGGAAGGAATGACTTGGTATCTCTTTCATCTCAGCAATAAAACTAACGTTTTTCAAATTTAAGATTAGTAAATATTCAAGCATTTAAGTGTTTCTTCATTTTCTTCCAGGGGAGTGATTTCTCAGTGCAGCAGTGTATACACCATGTTGTGCCCTATCCATGAGAATAAAAGGGGCTTCGGACAATAATTGGGCAAATGGCATGCTGACTAGCCATCATCTAGTTCAATGATTCTTACTTTTTTGTGACACTGACCCCATTAAGAATCAAGTGGGGGGTACTGGCCCCTCTCTCTAGAAATACGCACATGTTCACTTACACACAAAAGTTTGTACATAAGTATAGAGTTAATGCACACTAAGTCAAGAGATCATTATCCACTTAAAGAGGTCATGGAAACTTGGATGAATTTGGAAGGAACTTCTCACTAAAGAACTAAATGAACCCACTCCACTGTGTTTAATGTCATTTCTCTAGAAACATGGATATTTTCACATATGCACCACATATGGTCTGCTACAAGATAAATGGTCCACACCTCTGTGAGTACCGTCAGTGTATGAGAATGCTTTACACTGAGGCGCGTAATGATTAATATCCATCCTGGCACAGAAATGCAGATTTTGTGGGCTTCCAGAGCTCGTGGCCATGGATATTTATATACCTGCTTAAGAATTTGTAGGTGATGAGGATCTCACCCCAGATGGGACCACGGCATGGTCACAGATCAAGCTCACAGCCATGTTCTCTGGAGCACTCAGTAAACAACATCTCATGATCTAAGAAATAATGATTTACACTCCAGAAGAAAACAGGAAATACAGGTTGCTGCTGATGAAGAAGAGACAGAGTCCCAGCAGATTTTGTGAAGTGTGTGAAAGAGTAAGGAGAAATTGGTATTTTAAAAGTGTATATTTGGGGAGGCAGTGTGCAAGAAAAGAAGAGAAGTCCTTCAGCCTGTGTTGCCTGCCAGACTCACTTGTCGGGCTTGAGACACTTAATCTTCAAGTCACGGGTTCACTCCCCATAGTGGGCATGTTGTTAATAAAAGGGTCAGACTGATGTAGTGGAAAAATAAAGTCACTGAACCAGGATTCAGGGGATGCAACTAATCTTGGCTTGGCCACCACACAGTGCATTCTAAAACCAAATACCAGTGCCCTAGAATTGGAACCACTCACATGGCAAAGGCCAAACACCCATTAAGATATCCTTGAGTCAGAGCCACTGCCTATGTGGGCAACACAATAAAACCACTAGAGAAAGCAGGCAGGCACTCTGCAAACACTTGTCTGAGCCACGCTGGGAGCCCCTTTGCTACTTGAGGGCCTCTCCAGCAGAGCTTTACTTCTAACTTTAGATTTCTAATGACTGTTAGAGGGTCTTCAGAATCCCCATTGTGAAAACCCATTACTGTCTCCCAATACCATCTCCCACAGGACAAGTGAAACTGAACTCCTGGTTTTGTGGACCTAACAAGATCTAGGCATAGGATTTATTCAATGCTCACCATTGCTATATTGATTGCAGCATACAGGTTACATTTGGAAAGGCCACCTCACCTGACTGGACCTCAGTTTCTACCTTTCCGTCACCATGCTAGGAGTAGGTTGAATTTGATGTCCTTCTGGTTTAATAATAACTAAACTAATAAGCATAATAATAAAAGCTTAAGTGTATTGGCTGCTTCCTTTGTGCCAAGCATACAGCAAGAGGATGCAAGAATAAACAGAAACAGACATAGTTCCTGCTCTCACAGAGGTGACAGTCTGGTAGAAGAGGCAAGATTTAATTATAAAATCCCACACATAGCTGATGGGGCGCCTGGGTGGCTCAGTCGGTTGGTTAGGTGTCCGACTTCGGTTCAGGTCATGATCTCACGGTTTGTGGGTCCGAGCCCCACATTGGGCTCTGTGCTGACAGCTCAGAGCCTGGAGCCCGCTTTCTGTGTCTCCCTTTCTCTCTGCTCCTCCTCTGCTTACGCTCTGTCTCTCTCTCTCTTTCAAAAATAAATAAACATTCCAAAAAATTTTTAAAAAGAAAATTCCCCACCTAGGTGAGAGGCTATGATGGTAAGGATCAGAGTGCCATAAGATAGTTTGGAGTGTCAGGAAAGACACATATGGAGATGATGGTATCTGAGCTGAGATCTGAAGGTTAAGTACAAGTACTAGTTACGGTAAGCATGCAGGAGCATCATACACTTTGGTCTGGAGTATAAGAAACAAGAGTAAGAGAAATAATAGCTATCATCCATTGAATATTTACTAAATGCCTGACATTGTGTTAAGTATTATTTATATACAATCCTTGAGTTCTTTCAACAGCCTTGTCAGTTAAAAATTATTATCCCCATTTTAGAGTCAGTAAACTAATGCACAGAGTTTCAGAAATGTGCCCAAGATAAGAACTGTAAGAGACAGAACCAGGTCTATGACACCCCCAGCCTACATATTTTTTTTAAATTTTTTTTTCCAACGTTTTTATTTATTTTTGGGACAGAGAGAGACAGAGCATGAACGGGGGAGGGGCAGAGAGAGAGGGAGACACAGAATCGGAAACAGGCTCCAGGCTCTGAGCCATCAGCCCAGAGCCCGATGCGGGGCTCGAACCCACGGACTGCGAGATCGTGACCTGGCTGAAGTCGGACGCTTAACCGACTGCGCCACCCAGGCGCCCCCCCAGCCTGCATATTTAACCATCAGGTCACACCATCTCCAGTGGTGCCCGTGGGCCCTACTAAAACATGATGTATCAGAATGGAACAGGTCTCCAGTAGGTTCAATAGTAAGAAAACAAATGTACTTTTAAAAATATTTTTATATTACCTATAGGAATGGTAGAAATATCATCATAAGACACTTGTACTAATGACCATTACAGTACATGCAACACCCACAGCCCCAATGATAGAAGAGCCCTAAGTAATCTGATTTTCTTTTTTTTAAATAATCCTCTTTTTTAACTTTTTAAATGTTTTTATTTATTTTTGAGAGAGAGAAAGACAGAGCATGAGCCAGGGAAGAGCTGAGAGAAAGGGAGACATAGATTTTGAAGCAAGCTCCAGGGTCTGAGCTGTCAGCACAGAGTCTGATGTGGAGCTTGAACTCACGAACCAAGAGATCATGACCTGAGCCAAAGTTGGACACAACTGACTAAGCCACCCAGGTGCCCCAGCAATCTGATTTTCTATACACCACACACATGCACCCACCAAACCACCCACCAAAGACAAGGGAAACAAGAGTAGATATTTGACCCAGAGATGCTAATGTACAGGCAGCAAATAGCCTCTTATTCTCCACTATATGACCTGGGCAGTAGAAAAGCTCAAAGTCTTGAAGTGTAGAGCGACCAGAGTTATGCCAGGAGTGCAGACATTATTAAAATTAGAAAAATCTAGTAATGCAGGTGATTAAAAGGTACAAAAATTTGCAGTTATAGGATAAATAAGTTCTGGGAATCTAATGTACAGTATGATGACTATAGTTAGCAATCCTGTATTGTATATTTGAAAGTTACAAAGATACTAGACCCTAAAACTCATCGCAAGAGGGGCGCCTGAGTGGCTCAGTCTTAAGCGTCCAACTTTGGCTTAGGTCATGATCTCGCCATTCCTGAGTTCAGATTCCGTGTCTCCCTCTCTTTCTGCCCCTCCCCCACTAATGCTTGCTCTCTCTCTCTCTCTCTCAAAAATAAATAAACGTTAAAAAAAATTTTTTTAAACACATCACAAGAAAAAAGTTTGTAACTATGCAAGGTGATGGATATTAACTAAACTTACTGTGGTAAGCATTTTGCAGTATGTGCATATATCAAACATTGAATTTATACAATGTTATATATCAATTATAGCTCAATAAAACTGGAAAAGAGGAAAATTTAGTAATGTAACTCATTACATTATAATAGAATAAAGAGGAAACCATCTGATTATCTCAGCAGATACAGAAAAGGCATTTGATAAAATTCAAACACCCCCAACCTACACAGGTGATAAAACTGCATAGAACTTAATATGCATATACTATGTTACACACACACACACACACACACACACACACACACACAGGAGTACAAATAAAACTGAGGAAAGCTGAGTAAGGTCAGTGTCAATATCTGTATTGTGATCGTATATATATAATCTTCCAAAATGTTACCAATGGCGGAAATTGGGCAATGTATACAAGTGATCTCTCTGTACTGCATCTTAAAACTGCATGTACCTCTGCAATTATCTCAATAACAACTCAAATTTAAAAAGAGAGGGCAAAGGGTGAAAATGGAGGGGAAAAGGGAGAGAGGAAGAGAAAGGAGATCAATTTTTTGGAAACAAAATTGCATTAATCCATCAAAATTTGTTAAGTTAAAAATATAGGATAGTAATTTTACTTAAAAAATCATAGCCATTCCAACCTCCCAATGTTTTAGTATAGCCTTATAAAAATTTAAAGTTTCAAATTTTTGCATTTTTCTCATTTTTTTAATGTTTATTTATTTTTGAGAGAGACAGAGAGAAAGCCAGTGGGGGAGGGACAAAGAGCGAGACTCAAAATCTGAAGCAGGCTCCAGGCTCTGAGCTGTCAGCACAGAGCCTGACACAATGCTTAAACTCACAAACCTGTAAGATCGTGACCTGACCTGAAATCGAATGTTCAACTGACTAAGCCACTCAGGCGCCCCTCAAATTTTTGCATTTTGAGAATATCACGACCTTTCCAGGGATGCTGCCAACATGCTCAATATGATGAATACAATACTAACATATATGACATAATGTCAACAATATATTACAATTTACAGTGCCTACAATAAAAACTGTGTCTGGGGGTGCCAGTGGCTGTCAGTTAAGTGTCTGACTCTTGATTTCAGCTCAGGTCATGATCTCACAGTTTGTGAGATCCAGCCTCACATCGGGCTCTGCACTGACAGCGTGCAGCCTGCTTGGGATTCTGTTTCCCTTTCTCTGCCCCTCCCCTGCTTGCTCTCTCTCTCTCTCTCTCTTAAAATAAATAAACGTTAAAAAAAATTTTTTTAACCTGTGTCCAAAGCCTTTCCCCTAACCTATATTATATAAACTTAAACCTACATTATATAAACTTCGATGCTTGCTATGCTATTTTCTTTTCAGTTATTCCAACAAAATATGTAATTCTTTCAAAACAAAACAAAACTTCACCAACAAAGAATAGAAGGGAACTTCCATAATCTAAGGACTCTCCCAAAAACTTCACACTCAACATTATGTTTAAACAGTGATATGAACAGATATGAAATGTGTTATATGTTCTTTGTAGTAAAGTTAAGAACAAGGCAGGGATGTCCAGTGTCACTGCTTATATTCAATTGTGTACTGGAATCCTAGCCAGTGCCATTAAAAGTTTTAATAAAATATACTTAATTTAATATGCTTAATTTAATGAAGTATACCTTCAATCAAGCATACTTAGGAGAAGAATTGAAAAGAAAGAAAATTGTCTCTATCCACAAGCCATGTGATTGTTCAAAGAATAAGTGGTAAATTTTAGAACTAATAAGAGATTCCACCAAAGTTGCTGGATTTGAAATTGATAGCAGAGGCCGAAGAGCCCATGATGAGTGTCATGAACTGAAATTCTAAGTAAAGAGATAAGACAACCCATTAGTACAAAGAAGAGAAGCAGAATGACCTAGAAAGGACCTGAGCCCTAGAATGAAGACCACTACGTCTTTCTAGTTGTGCTAAACATCTCCTGCTGCATTAGAGCAAAGTCTCAAACCTGTGAGTCCCAGCTGCACCAGCTCCTGGGTCTTTGGCTCCCACAGCTCCCTCTCCCACAATAGCCCCCACAACAGCCCCCACAACCTCCTGTCTAAACTAACCTGATGAACTCAAAAGAGCCCAACTAAAACACACGTAAGTATGAAAAGTAGACATATTTTCAGAACTGGAATAAATTACTATAACGAGCTGTAATTTCTACTCATAATTTTTATTTATTTATAAAGTCAGTTTTAATGATCCCATCATCAGAGGGAAGCAGTATTAAAATCCACAACTACAACTAATCTCTAAAGCACTGACACATGGTTTGGAATATGTTATGGATCTTTGTAGCAGGTACAAAGATACATACTTCTTTTGCCCAAGAAGTATCATTATGTTGGACAGCCTCTACTGTAATACTTTAACTTCAACAGCCTCAGGTAGGAGGCCAAACAAAATGTGCTCAGTGCCCTTTACATTCTTTCCTATTCCTGAGGCAAAGGATTTGGATAATGACAATACTATCATAGGTTTCCTTCAACTTGGTCTCTATTGCAAAAGTTCTACTTTCATTATTCAGAACCCACTCTCCAATATGGTAGCCACTAGTCACATGACTACTGAGCATTTGAACTGAATTTAGATATGCTATTAGAGTAAAACACACATTGAATTTCAAAGACTTTATATAATAAAAAAGAATATATAATCTCATCCATAATTTTTATATTGATTAAATGTTGAAAGAACATTTTATATGTGAGTTAAATAAAATGTATTATTCAAATTAATTTGACCTGGTTATTTTAACTTTTTAAAAATGTAGCTACTAGTTTTGAAGGAGAACATGCACCCCAATGTTTATAGCAGCACTATCAACAATAGCCAAATTATAGAAAGAGCCCAAATGTCCATCGACTGATGAATGGATAGAGAAGATGCAGTATATATTTACAATGGAATATTACTCAGTGATCAAAAAGAATGAAATCTTGTTATTTGCAACAACACAGATGGAACTAGAGTGTATTAATGCTAAGCAAAATAAATCAGAGAAAGACAAATATCACATGATTTCACTTCTATGTGGAATTTAAAATACAAAACAGATGAACATAAGGGAAGGGAAGCAAAAATAATATAAAAATAGGGAGACAAACCATAAGAGACTCTTAAATGCAGAGACCAAACTGCCGGTTGCTGGAGGAACGTTGGGTGGGGGGACGTGCTAAATGGGCAAGAGGCATTAAAAGGAGGGCACTTGTTGGGATGAGCACTGGCTGTTATATGTAAGTGATAAATCGCTAAATCCTATTCCTGAAATCATTTAAAAAATGTAGCTACTAGAAATTTTAAATTACATACATGGCTCACATTTGCATATACACACACCTTTTGGCTTTCTAAATCAGAACCATCCAGTATGTATGCATATGTATATTATACACATATATAACATTTAAGCCATGAATAAATATATTTATGAGAACTTTTGTACATTATTTGATAGCAAATAATTCTTACAAAGACAGGTATAATATAATAATAGCATAAAAGAGGCCTCATTTATTGAGCTCCAACTTTGTGATGCGGATAGCACTAAAAGCTTCAGATAGATTATCTGTAATCCTTCCAACAGGGAGCAGTAGTTTGGACAAAGACTGTGTGATTTGCCCCAGATCACATTGCTAAAAAGTGTTCAACTCAAGCTCTGAATGTAGGTCTGTCTGAGGACAATGTCTGCACCCTGTACTCCTTCAAATAAGGAAATCGAGAGAGGCCCTGTTTGGAAGGGACCAAATGAAGCTCGCCTTACGAAGATGGTCATTATCCACTTTGGGCAAGGACTATCCAAAGCCATATATCTATCATTAAGAAGGTGCTCCTTTTCCCCTTTGGACACTGTGGAATGAACAATTTTGAAAACCGGCACACACACACCCCCCCAACCAGCCTGAGGAGTGCACTGCTCACCCTGCTCTGAGAAAGAATTTGCTGGAAGGACACAGAGTTTGAGGGCCCGCATAGCAAAGTACGCCAGAAGCAGCAAAACAATGGCACCAAGTGAGGTGTGGCCGGCTGTCTTTGGTGCCACCTCTCAGATGAGTTCTCTGCTCAATCCTTAGTGTGGCCAAAGCTTCTGACCCTAGTCCACCGTCAGAAAATGCATCAGTAAAGCACCACTAATGGAGTGGGAAGCTCGAGAATACCCAAGGGGAAGTGACGCTACCACAGGAGAGAAAAGCAGAGTCGCCAAAAAGATGGCCGAAAGAAAGAGCCTTCTAAAACCCAAAATATCTTATGCCATCAAGCTTTGGAAAAATTAGGCACGCAAAACTTTGGCATTCCTTCGTCCATCTTCTCTCCCACCATGCTCCCAGTCGAACAAGCCTTGGAAGTCTATAGACATCTGCTCAGCATGGCCACAAGTACCCACAAAAAGCAATTCTCCTTCCTGCAGCAGTTGGAAAAGTGGGGTGACGGACATGGAGGAGGGGGGAACTGGTCAGAAAAAAAAAAGACAAAAAGTTCAGTGACATTCAGACATGAACCTAGGGATTTCTGAATGGTTCAGAATAGGACACTGTCACCTCTGATTTAATTAGAAGACTGTTTTCGGGATGCTGAAGGTCTCGGCTCATAATCAAGCACTTACATAATCCTCCTCATTGAGTCCTTGTTTCTCAACAGAACTTTTCACCTCCATGGAAAACTTCTCAAACTCAGGTTTCACTGTCCTCAGTAGAGTGATTGTTTGGAGGGATGAGTATGCTTGCTTAGCTTCAAAGTCATGCTTGTCTCCTCTCTTCCACGAGCCATCTCCTACAGAGAAAGAAAAATATTTATAATTCCAAGGCAGTCACCATAAAGGGACCATTCTCCCTCTTCAGCTGCAGCGTGTCACTACATGTTACTTTTGGCAGCTGGGGCAAGCGGTATTGTCACAGTTCTGCACTTGGATATAACATGACCACATCAAGATCCTCAAAGGAGAAGAAGGCCTTTTGGACACGTGTTCCTTTGAAATGGGAGAGGAACATAAAAGCACTGTGGACTTCACTGCCTCAACCACATAACTGTAATTTTCAGCACCTGAGAATCCAGCACTGGAGGAGTAAGAAGTAAATTTGTCTTCCTTTCCATTCACATTTTTTTAATACCTACAATCAACCGTGGAGGTCAACCAAGTTGTTACTACTGTGCAACAAACCTGATGTTATGTAGATGTGGAATGACAGGAAAGTCTATGTGTGACAACACAAGTCTTGTGCACAAGACTTATGCACAAGTATGATAAAGCTGGCACCATTCACAGGGAAAAGTTTGACATTATTGATATTCTTTGAAATATTTCTGGAATCTCTTCAGAATAAAAGCAGCTCAGGTGAACACGAGGGTTTATATCTCTGTAGTGTTGGGAGCACCATAACAATTATTTTTTGGACAATATTCGTCAGTGCATCAATAGTAACAAAATTAAAATTGCTAACATTTATTGGACATATATAAAAATAAAAGCTCTGTTTATTGAGCACTTTATACATATAAACTCATTGAATCTTTACAAGACTCTCTGTGATTCGGGCACATTATCCTATGTTACAGATGAGGAAACTGAGGCATTGAGAAACTGGGTCCTCCCTGCTTCACAGCACTCCCTCTCACAAAAGCAAAGGCAGATTACATGGATAAGAATCATTACTCTTCTCGTTATGATTTCATTTTTGAGGAAATATGTGGCCTGCAGGACCCCAAAAGGAAACATGGGCTTCCAACATGTGGCAATAAACTGTTGTTTCTATGAATTACCATTATGACCCCTACAGATCCCTGGAAATACAACAAGGAATTCAGCCCGCTAGAGTTCAACATCAAAGTCAGTTGTTCACACCAAGCCCCTAGTCCACAGTGGACAAGTGGAGCCCAGCAGCTAAGCAGTGAGGATGCCTGGGGAGTGTGCAGCCAGGGCTCGGGGCACTCACTCTGCTCTTATAGACAAAGCTCCATAAAGAGTCGGTGGCTCTGGAACTTCTACCACAGCTTAAATCAGACAAACATTAACTAACTGTATACCACACACGAGGTTCTGTGATAGCCAGCACAGGACACGTCATGAATGTCTTGAACAGTCTCCACCACCATCACAGAGGGGTTTAGAGGGGCACCTGGGTGGCTCAGTCAGCTGGGCATCTGACTCTTGGTTTCGGCTCAGGTCATGATCTCACAGCTATAAGATTAAGCCCCCCGTTAAGCTCCACACTGGGTGTGGCACCTGCTTGGGATCCTCTCTCCCCTTCTCTCTCTCTCTCTCTCTCTCTCTCTCTCTGCCCCTCCCCAACTCATGCTCTCTCTCTCTCTCTCTCTCTCAAAAAAAAAAAAAAAAGAGGGATTCAGAAATAGACACGTAAATAACTGAAGTTATTACAGGGTAACAGCTTACTATAGCAGGAGGCGGGGGAATACAAAGAAACAATGCAGAGGGTAGAGGAAGAGGCAAGAGGCTCCCACACTCCTAAGGGGGATGGTTTCGAGGGAGGTGGAGGAGCAGGTATCGGCTGGTCCTAAACGTGTGAATAGGATTTTAATAGAAGGAGAGCAGGATGGAAAGGCGTGCTTGGCAGAGCCTGTGGCACAGGCAAAGGTGCAAATGTGTATGACATCAAGTAGGCAGCTGGGAGCCTCAGTCTAGAGCATGAGAAAAGGCAGAGGCAAAGAATTTATTTGTGGGGGCATCTGTATAACCATAATCCTATTAATAGCAACCATTTATTAATTGCTTACTCTGTGCCAGGGAGCTGTTAAAAGATAAATAAGACAGAGCTGAGGACAGAATTCATTAAGGACTAGATCCGCTCTCAATGAGCACAGATTAAATTTCAAGCCACCAAACAAAACTTGACAAAGTCCTCCTCCTTCATATGAAACCTCCCAAACACCAAGGAAGCTGCAACATGCACAGCAGCTGTGCCCGTAGTGAGTGAGTTACAGCCACTGCCACCAGCCAGGGGACCCAGCGGGGTGCTCAAGACCCAGGCAACACAGTCTCTGTTAAGGAGCCAGGTCCATTTGCCAGGAAGACCCCCAATTCTAAGAATGTCCAGAACATTCTTCATCCCAAGGAGGAACCCATTTCTTATAAGCATGCAATCAATACTTATTGATTCATTTATAATTGATTTGAGATACCAAGACTCAAAAGGAATGGTATTTTGTAGGCAAAGAGGGTCAGAGTTTCTAAGCTCCGGGAAAGAGTATTCTCCAGACACAGAAGAAAGAAAATACTTAACCCTAAAGGGTTTTATTCTGTGGAATTAGAAAATACATATACAACTGGAAACAGTAACTATCTCTGTTATGAAATAGGAAAACACTCTTTTCTGAAAGAAGTGAAATCCAATGTAATAAATCTGTCTACCACAATCCAAAGAGGAATAACTGTAGAGTTTTGTCTTCTAGAAAAAAAAATGGAAACAATAATGCTTAAATAAATCTGAGCCAAACTAAATAGTTCCCTTGTCACAACCATAATCGATACTGTAACTTATCACTTTTGTGGGCATTTCTTATTGTAATATGTCAGTAACATTTCCCATATACAGGGTGTTGAACACTGGAAAAGCAGAGTTAGCTTGGCATGATGCCCCATCAGCGAGGACAAATTTAATGCAGTAGACAACTGGGTGCCTCTAGAGATTTACGAGTGTAACAGAAGAATGACATGATCAGAATCATGCCTTGGGAAATAGCAATGGATTAGAATGGGGAGACACGGAGGGTTCACAGCCACAGTAATCCAGGCAAGAGGTTACAAGAGGCTCTAATGGGAAGTCACACACCAAAAAACTAAACATGACTCTTTTGGTAGTTAGAATTACAGGAAAATTTTCTTTTCTTTTCTTTGCATTTTTCTGAATCTAGTAAATTATAAATACAAAATATTTACTGCTTTTACAATCGTAAGAGGGAGAGTCCTTGAGAATAAAAGCAGAGGACAGTGCAAGAGGAATCTCAAGACTCTGAAGAGTTAGGGAGTGAGGGACAACAAAAAGAGAGGCACGTCGCTGATGACGCCAAAGAGGAAAGGAAAATGGGATGTTATTAAAGGAAAGCGCAGAGCCAGATGGCAGAAGAGGGATATGAGGTGGAAATGGTAATGACTTCAGTTAGGGTCACGGTCAACCCAAGGTGACTAACTACAGAATGCCCAAGTGACAACACCAGGCTAGAGTTGGAAATAGCAGTCTGACGCCAGAAAAAGGAGTGAGCACTAGAGAGTATTGGATGCCATTTCCAAACGGCTTCAAGTGAAACCAGGGAGTGACCACATTGGATAAGAAAGAGAAGGAGAAGGGTTGAGCACAGACACCTTGTGGATGCTGTTTCTGGTGGGCAGGAGAGAGGAGCTAACAGAGAACCAAAGAATGCTGTGCCACCAAAACCAAGAAAAACAGGGTTAGGGAGTGGGGAAGAGGAGA